>NC_064631.1:691110458-692587333 GCF_023864275.1 Schistocerca cancellata
AAAACTAGTAAAGTTTTCAATATCTTTTGTGTGTGCCTTTCCTTTCGATGATTCAATGCTTCTGCTACTCAGTGAGTGGTCTCCTTACTATTTATGAAGATGTTATTTTCTTTTTCTGCTGTATTATGATCAATGAATTCAAAATCCCTCGGTAACATTCTAGAATGAAAACAAACAATTCCATATGGAACAGGTTTCTAGACAGTATTATAAACATACAGACATGAATCCACCAGTTTAAAATATACAGGAAGGACAAATTGACAGATTCCTTTATTCCAGTTATTTCAGAGCATCCAGTTCCTCACACATATGCTGCATTCCAGTTTATGGTAAATTATCTGCTAGCAGTATGTAAAACTACAACTGATTTTGACCAAGAACTCGTAACCTGAAACCTAGGTGGCGTAAAACATTATAAAATTTTTCATGGAATATTGGCAAAAAGTGTTTTTTTGTTATGTAAAGCTTTTAATGTTTATAGTGATGAAGATTTGTAGCTGCAGTTACCTTTAACTCTTCCTAAAACATTCACAGAAGTTTTAATAAGATTTTTTTCTTTCAATCTCTAACAAAAAATGTTTTCCTTGTATGAACAGGTCGTAGGAAACATTAATCTCAAACAAAGGTAGAAGAAAGTACGCACACTGTATGTTATATTCCTGAACAATGTTGAAAGAGCTGAGTGCTGGAACTGAAAGCCAACTACTGCAGCTGGGGCACCGAGATGATCCTTTGAGTGGAATATGGCGTGACTGGCTGTCACCAGGCTTCCATTCTTCTCACCTGAGCAAAGCAAAAGAACAAACACAGTTAACCACAGGAGAATTTCTCTCTCATTACAATACTGAAGTAAGTCATTGTCATTACATTAAATAAGTAACTTTTTTTGGTGGAAAAATGGCATACTGTCCATGGAGATAAAGAGACTGACTGATTATATTTTTTATGATACAATACAGACATGTGTGAATAAACAAAGTGTGTTTCTCACACAACCTATAAAACCTTGACTTCTACCAAATGATATGTTTAGTATTGTTGACAACGGACTGGGAAAGTTACATCACTGCTTACAAAATGAGTCAATTCAATTCAATAATTGTTACATAGATAGTTACTTAGCAGATTTTATAGATTCTATACTGCCTCTCTTTTCCTCTATTGACAGACTCAAGATGACATCTGAGTGGTCAATACCAGTCACAGTACCGTCAATTACTCATGGGATAGCATCATAAAACATATACACAATTAATTAAAACGTTAGCAATCAGTATTGTACTTTCCATACCAAGATAGGTATAAAGTGCATACTCTGAAATCCTCATCATCAAATATTCTCCAACAGAAACAAAATGAAAATTTTATTTATTTTCCACTTGGTGTCATATGAAGTACAATGTACCAGACAATACTGGACTTATAACTTAAATTTAGAACTGAAAAAGTTCTTATTCAGTATGCTTTGTCATGTTTATATACACTACTGGCCATTACAATTGCTACACCAAGAAGAAATGCAGATGATGAATGGGTATTCATTGGACAAATATATTATACTAGAACTGACATGTGATTACATTTTCACGCAATTTGAGTGCATAGATCCTGAGAAATCAGTACCCAGAACAACCACCTCTGGCCATAATAACGGCCTTGATATGCCTGGACATTGAGTCAAACAGAGCTTGGATGGCATGTACAGGTACAGCTGCCCATGCAGCTTCAACACGATACCACAGTTCATCAAGAGTAGAGACTGGTGTATTGTGATGAGCCAGTTGCTCGGCCCCCATTGACCAGATGTTTTCAGTTGGTGAGAGATCTGTAGAATGTGTTGGCCAGGGCAGCAGTCAAACATTTTCTGTATCCAGAAAGTCCTGTACAGGACCTGGAACATGCTGAAATGTAGGGTTTCGCAGGGACTGAATGAAGGGTAGAGCCATGGGTCTTAACACATCTGAAATGTAACGTCCACAGTTCAAAGTGCCGTCAATGCGAACAAGACGTGTAACCAATGGCACCTCATACCATCACGCCGGGTGATACGCCAGTATGGCGATGACGAATACACGCTTCCAATGTGCGTTTACCACAATGTCGCCAAACACAGATGCGACCATCATGATGCTGTAAACAGAACCTGAATTCATCCGAAAAATGACGTTTTGCAATTCATGCACCCAGGTTCATCGCTGAGTACACCATCGCAGGCGATCCTGTCTGTAATGCAGCATCAAGGGTAACAGCAGCCATGGTCTCCGAGCTGATAGTCCATGCTGCTGCAAACGTCATCAAACTGTTCGTGCACATGGTTGTTGTCTTGCAAACACCCCCATCTGTTGACTCAGGGATCGAGACGTGGCTGCACGATCTGTTACAGCCATGCAAATAAGATGCCTGTCATCTCCACTGCTAGTGATATGAGGCCATTGGGATCTGACACGGCATTCCATATTACCCTCCTGAACCCACCGGTTCCATATTCTGCTAACAGTCATTGGATCTCGGCCAACGAGAGCAGCAATGTTGCGATACGATAAACCGTAATCGCTATAGGCTACAATCTGACCTTTATCAAAGTCGGAAGTGTGATGGTACGCATTTCTCCTCCTTACACAAGGCATCACAACAACGTTTCACCAGGCAATGCCGGTCAACTGCTGTTTGTGTATGAGAAATTGGTTGGAAACTTTCCTCATGTCAGCATGTTGTAGGTGTCGCCACCAGTGCCAACCTTGTGTGAATGCTCTGAAAAACTAATCATTTGCATATCACAGCATCTTCTTCCTGTCGGTTAAATTTCACATCTGTAGCATGACATCTTCGTGGTGTAGCAATTTTAATGGCCAGTAGTGTATAAAATCACCAGATGTCCATAAATTCACATACAGGCTAAAAGCAGTAAAGCAGTGTCTTAGTAGACATTGTGTTGTTTCCAAAGGGTCCATCCTACTTTCCCCAACAATGACATGATTGGAAAAAATATAATTGATCAACGTGGTACAACACTAAGAGCTTTCTATTCACCTAGTCACACATGAGCATTTCTGGGGAGTGTCATGGACAATCCTGTACTTTACAAGGATTGGATGTATCAAATCACCCACCAATGCTGCAAATCATACACCAGAAAAAGACAATATCCACTGTTAAAAACTGCTGCCAGGAAAATCAGTGACATACTTATCTGCTACCGCCCAACAAAACTGCAGTAGCAAATCACTGCCTATTGGAAATCCATAACATTGACTATGAGTGCACCATAGTCGTTGCTCCGTGAACACATTATGGGGACTGCATCACAAGGGAATCTATTGAGATTTGAAGCAGGGAACAAGCAAACAACTGCAATACTGACTACAAGCTCAGCAAATCTTGAAGTCCCACACTTTGTTTAATTAGGATCAACAGCAAGACTACAGGTAAACACTGGGAATAGACCCAAGGGGTTATGAAGCCACTGCTGCCACCACACCAACATTGTCCACAGGGAGTGAATTGTGTGTGTGTGGTGCTGAATGCTGTGGCAGTCAACCTGCCAGCATGCCTCTGGGAGAGGGCCTTAGAGGGAGCACAGGAAAAGAGAGGTTGGGAGGATGGAGTGTCAAGGATATAAGCTGCCCCTGAGCCACCATATGGTCAGTTATGTAGTACACCTGACAACTGTGAAAGGACTTATCACTGAAATTTTGTGCCCTTTGAACACCAACAGCTGGCAGTGTACCCAGGTGTGACTCTTCAAGCCTTCCCAGCTGGTATCTTGTAAATAGTCTTCTTGGGTTTGCAAATGGATGACATGCAAATTCCACAATATTTACTAGGAGCAACCGTCTGACATCTTCAGGCGGTTGAACCTTGCTGGTGGCTAGATATGACTGACAGTAGTCACATGTTGACACCTCACATATAGAACACGTAAGCAAAGAATACACAGGCATGGAAATCACGCATGCACAGTGATTTGCACATAGATGGTGCCATAGTCAAATGCCTCTGCCGAAAATCGCAGAATGGCCATCCTGTGCGTGCACTGTATGCTAAATTTACTAACAGTGTGGCCAGACATTACTCACTAAAAACTGTGGTAGACCAATGTTATGACGGGCCTGTTATCATAAATCTTTCTTTTCTTGTCGTGATTTACAGCAGCCAATGCAGGGTTCTACGCTGTCCTCAGTTGAAATGCTGCATCCCTGTTGATGAGATTATCAGCTGTATGGATGTGTATTGATTCCTTCATGATGGAATCCTAAAAAGATGAGGCCGGGGATAAAACTCCTGCCTTCTCATAAATCATGCAATGTCCTGTATTCAGACAGTGTTCTACAATTGCCGACTTCTCCAGTTGGCGTAGGCGTGTATGACACTGATGTTCATTGGAGCGTTCTTGTACTGTGTGACATGCCTGATTTCTATATGGCACCCCACACTGACAAGGAATCTTATATACACCACATTTCCTGATTAGATTAGATTTACTTTCATTCCAATTGATCCATAGTGAGGAGGTCCTCCAGGATGTAGAACATGCCAAGATCATCCTTAACTGAATCCAAGAGGTTCCTGAGTTCTGCAGATTGTTAGAAAACATCTCCCGAGGAAGAAGGCCAAAGTTGTGGGTGTCTTTGTATATTCATTCTGCTCCACAGATTGAACCCACTTGGGCTTGAATCCATTACGTATCTGTCTTTCAGAATAATCATTTTCTCGGAACACTGTCTTCAAATGTTGTATCTCACCTGACATGCTTTCAGGATCAGATACCACATGCGCTCTATGAACTAAAGTACGTAATGCACTCCTGCATTGTGCAAGGCGATGGCAGCTTGTAGCCTGCAAATATAGAACTGTATGTGTTGGGTAGTGGTAGATGCTGTGTCCCAGGGTTCCATCTGCTTTCCTTCATACCAACACATCAAGAAAAGATAAAGTACCATCTTTTTCCACTTACGCTGTGAAGTTTATATTCGGATGGAGCAAATTTAAATGCTGAAGAAACATAGGTGGAGTATCAAGTCCATGTAGCCACACTGCAAATGTCTAATCCACATACTGCAAAAAACAAGAGGGTTTGAGAGTGGCTGACTGTAGAGCTTTTTCTTCTAAGTCCACCAAAAAATAATTGGCCACCGCAGGAGACAGAAGGCTTCCCATGGCGACACCATCCACTAGTTCAAAATATTGGTCATGAAATACGTCGTATGTTGTTGTAAGCTCGTGTTGAAATATTAACTCAAGATTTTTGATAAAAGGCCCATCATAACATTGGTCTAGTAAAGTTTTTTAATGAGCAACATCAGGCCACACTGTTAGTAAACACAGCATACAGCAGACTTGCAGGGCCAATCTGCAATTTTCAGCAGAGAGGTCGTTTGACTCTGGCACATCTTTCTGCAAATCATTGCACTTGCACGATTTCTGTGCCTGCATATTCTTTGCACATGTGTTCTGTATGCAGGGTGTCGATGTGTGGATATTGTCAGTCGTATCCAGCCACCAGCAAGTTTCAACCACCTGAAGATGTTGGACAGTTACTCCGAGGAAATATTGTGGAATTTGCACCAACGTCATCCAGCGGCAAACCCATGAAGACTATTTACAGCATATCCATGGATTATTTTGTCAACAATGAAATTCCTTTCAGAAATTCTAAGTTAAGTGGGAGAGTTTTTGACTGGAATGTATACATAATACATCTCACATTTTACATTACTTTTGTTATTAGTTATTGGGTCCAATGTAGCAGTGGCTGACACACTGACCCATAAAATAATGTAATAAACAGAAAATCATATTATTTGCAGAAAAATCAGTAAGCAGTCTAGACTGTTGTTGTTGTTGTGGTCTTCAGTCCTGAGACTGGTTTGATGCAGCTCTCCATGCTACTCTATCCTGTGCAAGCTTCTTCATCTTCCAGTACTTACTGCAACCTACATCCTTCTGAATCTGCTTAGTGTATTCATCTCTTGGTCTGCCCCTACGATTTTTACCCTCCACACTGCCCTCCAATACTAAATTGGTGATCCCTTGATGCCTCAGAACATGTCCTACCAACCGATCCCTTCTTCTGGCCAAGTTGTGCCACAAACTTCTCTTCTCCCCAATCCTATTCAATACTTCCTCATTAGTTACATGATCTACCCATCTAATCTTCAGCATTCTTCTGTAGCACCACATTTCGAAAGCTTCTATTCTCTTCTTGTCCAAACTATTTACTGTCCATGTTTCACTTCCATACATGGCTACACTCCATACAAATACTTTCAGAAATGACTTCCTGACACTTAAATCTATACTCGATGTTAACAAATTTCTCTTCTTCAGAAACGCTTTCCTTGCCATTGCCAGTCTACATTTTATATCCTCTCTACTTCGACCATCATCAGTTATTTTGCTCCCCAAATAGCAAAACTCCTTTACTACTTTAAGTGTCTCATTTCCTAATCTAATACCCTCAACATCACCCGACTTAATTCGAGTACATTCCATTATCCTTGTTTTGCTTTTGTTGATGTTCATCTTATATCCTCCCTTCAAGACACCATCCATTCCGTTCAACGCAGTCTATACTATACTATTATTAATGGCATTTGTTTACACACTGTGAGTTTCCTGACCTGCAGAAGCGCTATCTTCAAGTAAAAAACTGTGTTTTAAATTATTATTATTATTATAAAGTAATGAACTAAAATAATGAATAAGAAAGTAGCAAATGAAGGGAGAGTATAGATGGATAAAATTAATCAGACTGAAGGGCCTACTACATGTCTACTCACATCATATCCCAATCAGAAAGTCCAGGAGCTCTGGTACCAAATTGTAGTGTCAAACAGAGCAGGTTACTTGTTTGTTAGGGAGCTTGCTTCATAAGAAATAATTTTAATATTTAGCTACTTGCCTCCATCTCTCTTTTGACTTCATCACACCAAAGATAAGATGGTTTCAAACCCAGTTAGGCACTACATATGAATGTTAGAAGCTGGAACTATGATCAAATACACATAAAGTGAATTTCGAATCCACATTGTTAATAGAAGTCCCTCTGCCTTTTTTTTTTTTTTTTTTTTAAAAAGGGTTAAAAACCAAAATTCCTGTGGAAAATGGCACTTCAGTGTACTACTATAGCATCAAAGTGTAAGAGGATTTGTTCAACAAAACAATTGAAGACATTACACATCATCAGATTCAAATGCATCTTCCTTAGGGAATGAAGGGGACTGCCAGATACAGGAAGCACATCCTACAAAACTGTTGATGGTCAAAACTTTATGAGAGGCATCAGTTAGATGCTGTCATGGATGGTATGCTAAGCACAATGATTGGATGCTTTGGCATGCTAAGAGACATTTACACAGTTGCATAAAAGAGGAATGTGTGAGTGGATATTGTGATAGGGCATTAACTGTACCCTCTTTTCCTCCCACCCTCCACAAAAAAAGAAAGAAAGATAGATATTTCTAAAAACAAAGATGATGAGACTTACCAAACAAAAGCGCTGGCAGGTCGATAGACACACAAACAAACACAAACATACACACAAAATTCAAGCTTTCGCAACAAACAGTTGCTTCGTCAGGAAAGAGGGAAGGATCTGGGTTATCTGGATACTTCCCACTAACACCAACCTGTCAGAACTCCGGAGATGGGAACTTGCCCTTCAGCATATCCTCTCTTCTTGCTATCTGCCAGGCCTCAATCTCCGCTAATTTCTAATTTCAATTTGCCGCCGCTCATACCTCACCTGTCTTTCAACAACATCTTTGCCTCTGTACTTCCGCCTCGACTGACATCTCTGCCCAAACTCTTTGCCTTTACAAATGTCTGCTTGTGTCTGTGTATGTGCGGATGGATATGTGTGTGTGTGTGTGTGAGTGTATACCTGTCCTTTTTTCCCCCTAAGGTAAGTCTTTCTGCTCCCGGGGTTGGAATGACTCCTTACCCTCTCCCTTAAAACCCACATCCTTTTGTCTTTCCCTCTCCTTCCCTCTTTCTTGACGAAGCAACTGTTTGTTGCGAAAGCTTGAATTTTGTGTGTATGTTTGTGTTTGTTTGTGTGTCTATCGACCTGCCAGCACTTTTGTTTGGTAAGTCTCATCATCTTTGTTTTTAGAAATATTTTTCCCACGTGGAATGTTTCCCTCTATTATATTCATATCAAGAAAGATAGATAGACAGAGAGAGAGAGAGAGAGAGAGAGAGAGAGAGAGAGTCTAAACTCCAAGACCAGCCCAAAGAAAGCTCAGAGGACCGACCATGCTATGCACACCAGTCACCATGCCATTCTCTGCCATATGGTATCATTCAGATGCAGTATGGAGAGGTGAGGAGTCAACACAGTGCTCTCTTGGCCTTTATCTGTTTTCCAGACTTTGAAGTCACCACTTCTCACTTAAGTAGCTCCTCAACTCGCATTAGAAGGCTGAATGGAACCCACTCCAGTTCTCCTACAAAGAAAAAAATCCCTGGCAATATTGGGAATTGAATCCAGGTCCTCCATAAGATAGTTATCCAAACTGACCACTCAACTATGGAGGCAGACTGTACCCCTCTACTATACAGCATAGGACGGCTTGTGCAGTGCCAGTTCAGAGGTGGGCCTGTATAACATGTAAGAGATCTGTTTGTGACCATCTCCAGTAAACCATACCTTAAGTCACATATCAAGGTTTAAGCACAGTGCGAGTGAAAAATATGGATTTTTGTATTGTAGTTCCATCTGTTGGGGGGAATCTCTTAACTACATATTGGAAGCTACTGGAGAGTTCATGAGGCCCAAATATCTCATGCAAGAAACCTTAGCTGACTGTGCATGCAAATAACTGTTAAAATACATTTTCCTGTAGCTCAAAAGAATCAGTCTAATGATACAAAAATATTCCATTTTAAAGTTAGAGACTCCTAGTTTTCCTGAATGTGATTCTAATTTTAAAATGTACAAACAATAAAAAAAAGTAATATTTCAGACTTCCAGGAGAGGGTCATAAACATACTATTTTCTAGATGCTATTTTTGAGTGCTAAACGGTTTCTATCTTAGTGAAATCCCATATTACTGTAATATATGATAAGGTATTGTTACATTCCAGTTGTCAACCCAGCTGTAATTCTGTGCTGACTTGCCCCCTTGAAATACCTTTGCAGTTAGTCAACTTCTATTACCTAAAAAACTGAAAAATGCAACAGTAACATCTGTTTAAGACAGTATTATGGAAAGGAAGGTTTGCTACTCACCATACAAAGGAGACACTGACAATGAGTCGCACAACAAAAAGACTGCTATACATTTGAGATTACGACCACAAGCCTTCTCCTAAAATAGAAGACACATACACACAAGTACAACCCACACACACATGACCACTGTCTCTGGCTGCTGAGGCCAGACTGCTGTACATTGCAACTGCACCTGATGGAAAAGCAATCCGTGCATGTTGATGGGAAGGAGGAGGCTGGTGCAGCTAGGGGGAAGGATAGTAGGTTAGGGTGGGGGGGTGGGGGAGTTGTAATGCTGCTTGTGAGAGATGCACGGATATGGTGCGGACAGGGTAGGGCTGCTAGTTGTAGGTGCAGTCTGGAGGTGGGAAAGGAGAGAAGTAGAGGAGGGGAAAAAAGATTAGTGGGTTTGTTGGTGGAATGGAAGGCTGTGTAGTGCTGGAGTGGGACAGAGAAGGGGATAGGTAGGTGAAGGACAGGGACTAGCAAAGGTTGAGGCCATGGGGGATACAGGAATGAAGGATACATTAGAAGCAGACTTCCCACCTGTGTAGCTCAGATGAGGCAGGCTGTGAAGCAGTCATTGAAGTGAAGCCTGTTGTGTTGGGCAGCATGTTCAGCACTGGGTGGTCCAGCTGTCTCTTAGTCACAGATCAGCAGTGGCCATTCATGCGGACAGATAGCTTGTTGGTTGTTGCAGCATTGTTTGTATATCACATGACTGCTTTCACAAGTGGCTGTGCCTTTGATGGGATAGGAGAAGCCTGTGTCTGGACTGCAGTAGGTGGTGGTGGGAGGATGCATGGGACAGGCCTTGCACCTATGTCTCTTGCAGTGATATGAGCCATGAAGCAAGGGGCTGAGAGCAGGGTTGGAGTAAAGAAAGACAAAGATACCGTGTAGGTTCACCAGGTGGTGGAATACCACCGTCAGAGGGATAGGAAGGACAGTGTTTAGGGTAATCCTCATTTCAGGGCACGATAAGAGTAGTCGAAACACTGTCAGATAATTTAGAATTTGATTCAGTTGCTCCAGTCCTGGGTGGTACCGAGTCATATGGGGAATGTTCTTTTGTGGCCACATGGTGGGTATGTAGGAGGTGGCAGGTGACTGAAGAGACAAGGCACGGAAGATCTGTTCTTGTACAAGGTTGGGTGGATAATTTCAATTTGTGAAAGCCTCAGTGAGATCCTTGCTATATTTGGATGGACTGCTCATGACTACAGATGCAATGGACATTGGTGTCTAGGCTGTAAGGAAGGGACTTCTTGTTATGGAATGGGTGGCAGCTGTCAAAATGGAGGTTCTGTTGGTGATTGATGGGTTTGATCTGGATGGAGGTACTAATGTAGCCATCCATGAGGTAGAGGTCAACATCAAGGAAGATGGCGTGTTGGGTTGAGGAGGACCAGGTGAAGTGAATGGGGAGAAGGTGTTGGGATTCTGGTGGAACATGGATAGGATGCCCTCACCCTCAATCCAGATTATGAAGCTGTCATCAATAAATCTGAACCACATGAGGGGTTTGGGATTTTGGGTGATGGGTGCCCATTGCTGTACCACAGATTCATTTGTGGATAAAGCCTTCAGAGGATAAGAAATTATGAGTGAGGATTTAACTGGTCAAACAATGGAAAATCCAGGATGGAATGTAACAATACCAGAGAAGGGAAGTTCCTACTCACCATATAGCAGAGATGCTGAGTTGCGATAGGCACAACAAAAAGATTCACACAATTATAGCTTTCGACCATTAAGGCCTTTGTCAGCAGTATATACACACACACACACACACACACACACACACACACACACACATGCAATCTCAGAGATTTGAAACCAAACTGCGAGCAGCAGCACCAGTGCATGATGAGAGTGGCGAATGGGTGGGGGTAAGGAGGAGGCTGGGGCAGGCAGATGGAGGGATAGTATGGTGGCAGTGGTGGACAGTGAAGTGTTGCAGTTTAGAAGGAGGGCAGGAGAGATGGTAAGGAGGTGGGAGGGGGTATGTAGCGGAAAGGAGAGAAATAAAAAGAAATTAAAAGACTGGGTGTGGCGGTGAAATGACGGCTGCATAGTGCTGGAATGGGAACAGGGAGTGGGCTGGATGGTTGAGGACAGTGACTACTGAAGATTGAGGCAAGGAGGGTTACAGGAACGTAGGATGTATTTCAGGGAAAGTTCCCACCTGCACAATTCAGAAAAGCTGGTGTTCGTGGGAAGAATCCATATGGCACAGGCTGTGAAGCAGTCATTGAGATGAGGGATATCATGTCTGGCAGCATATTCAGCAACAGGGTGATCCACTTGTTTTTTTGCCACAGTTTGTCAGTGGCCGTTCATGCTGACAGACAGCTTGTTGTTTGTCGTGTCTACGCAGAATGCAGCACAGTGGTTGCAGCTTAGCTTGTAAATCACATGACTGGTTTCACAGGTAGCCCTGCCTTTGATGGGATAGGTGATGTTAGTGACCAGACTGGAGTAGGTGGTGGTAGGGGGATGTATGGGATAGGTCTTACATCTAGGTCTATTACAGGGGTATGTTCGTCGGGATAGAAGTCAGGAGCGGAGGGCGTTGTAAAATGACAATTAATTGAGTGGAATGGACCCAATTTATTCTGGTAATGATGGTACAGGGGTGCCTACATAGGGCTGAGCAGCCCCAAGAGGGGTTGCCGTCTGTTCATCAGTGAGGCAGAGGCTAGAGGAGCGACTACTCGGGGCCGAGGTCAGAAGCTAAGAGAGCGCGGAGCTGTTTCCAAGCCGCCCTCGCCGCTCCCGGCCGCGTCCCCACGTGATCACACGATTAGTCTCTGATTGGAGGGTTGATTCCGCCAACGCGCCTTGCTAGTAGCGTACCCCCGTCAGCGCAACCAACCCGTGGGACTTGAGTCTAACCGAAGAGCACGTGGCAGGAATGTGCCGACCATGGTCTTCCGGCCAGCACCTTCCACCACAGTATGCCTAAGCCGGCTACGCCGAACATTGTGCATTGAAAATTTACTTAATAAAATTTTGTCGGCAATGATCCCTCTTGGGGGGTCTCATCCCTGCACAGGTATGAGCCATGAGGTAAGGGATTGGGAGCAGAGGTTGTGTAAGGATGGACGAGTACATTGTGTAGGTTCAGTGGATGGCAGAATACCACGGTAGGAGAGGTGGGATGGATAGTGGGCAGGACATTTCTCATTTCAGGGCACGATGAGAGGTAATCGAAACCCTGGGAGATAATGTAATTCAGTTGCTCCAATCTCGGATGGTACCGAGTTACGAGGGGAACGCTCCTCTGTGGCCAGACTGTGGAACTTTGGGAGGTGGTGGGAGACTGGAAAGATAAGGCATGGGAGATTTGTTTTGTACAAGGATGGGAGGATAATTATGGTCAGTGAAGGCTTCAGTGAGACCCTCAGTATATTTTGAGAGGGACTGCTCATCACTGCAGATGCAATGGCCATGGGTGGCTAGGCTGTATGTACTTCTTGGTATGGAATGTGTGGCAGCTGTCGAAGTGGAGGTATTACTGGTGGTTAGTAGGTTTGATATGGATGGAGGTACTGATGTAGCCATCTCTGAGGTGAAGGTCAACATCTAACAAGGTGGCTTGTTGGGTTGAGTAGGACCAGGTGAAGCAAATGGGGGAGAAGTTGTTGAGGTTCTGGAGGAATGTGAATAAGGTGTCCCCACCTTCAATCCAGATAGCAAAGATGTCATCAATGAATCTGAACCAGGTGAGGGGTTTAGGATCCTGAGTTTTTAGGAAGAATTCCTCTAGATGGCCCATGAATAGGTTAGCATAGGATGGTGCCATGTGGGTACACATAGCCATAGCGCAGATTTGTTTATAGGTAATGCCTGCAAAGGAGAAGTAATTGTGGATGAGGATATAGTTGGTCATGGAGACTAGGAAGGAGGTTGTTGGTTTGGAATCCATAGGGCATCTGGAAAGGTAGTGGTTCAAATGGCTCTGAGCACTATGGGACTTAACTTCTGAGGTCATCAGTTGCCTAGAACTTAGAACTACTTAAACCTAACTAACCTAAGGACATCACACACTTCCATGCCCGAGGCAGGATTCAAACCTGCAACTGTAGCGGTTGCGCAGTTCCAGACTGTAGCGCCTAGAACCGCTCGGCCACTCCGGCAGGCGGAAAGGTAGTGTTCGATAGCAGTAAGGCCATGGGCATTAGGAATATTAGTGTACAGGGTGGTGGCACCATGGGGTAAAGGGACAGGAACTGTGGAGAGTCGGTCGAGGAAATGGTTGGTATCACTTATATAGGAGGATAGGTTCCGGGTAATAGGTTGAAGGTGTTGGTCTACAAGAGCAGAGATTCTCTCAGTGGGGGCACAGTAACTGGCCACATTGGGGCGTCCTGGGTTTATGTACTTTAGGAAGCATGTAGAAGGTGGGATTGTGGGGAGTGATAGGGGCGAGTAGAGAGATGGACTCTGGGGAGAGGTTCTGTGATGGGCCTAAGGATTTGAGTAGTGACTGGAGACCCTGCTGGATTACTGGAATGGGATCACTGTGGCATGGTTTGTAGGTGTAAGTATCTGACAGCTGACGGAGTCCTTCTGCCACGTAATCCTTGCGGTTCAAAACAATGGTGGTGGAGCCTTTGTCAGCAGGTAGTATTATAAGGGCGGGATCAGTTTTTAGATGGTGGACTGTGGTTCTTTCTGCAGGTGTAAGGTTAGTTTGCATGTTGAGGGATTTGGGGAATGATGTTGAGGCAAGGTTCGAGGTTAAGAAATTCTGTAAAGTTAACAGGGGGTGGTTTGGAGGCAGTGGGGGTGGATCATGGCAGGATGGAGGGGTGAACTGAATTAGGCAAGGTTCAATATTGGTCTTTGGTTGAGTCTGATTGGTTGGGTTGGTGGCAAAAAAGTGTTTCCACTGTAGGGACCAGGAGAAGGAGAGAAGGTCTTTAACTAGTCCTGCATGGTTGAATTTGGGAGTGGGGCAAAAGGTGAGGCCTTTGGAAAGGACTGATATTTCTGTGGGACTAAGGCTTCTGGAGGAAAGGTTCATAACTGTGTTGCGGGGCTGGCCGAAGTGGCCGTGCGGTTAACGGCGCTGCAGTCTGGAACCGCAAGACCGCTACGGTCGCAGGTTCGAATCCTGCCTCGGGCATGGATGTTTGTGATGTCCTTAGGTTAGTTAGGTTTAACTAGTTCTAAGTTCTAGGGGACTAATGACCTCAGCAGTTGAGTCCAATAGTGCTCAGAGCCATTTTTTTTTGTGTTGTGGGTCTGTTTAGGTTCTGGGTTGTGTGTGGTGGTGGGAGGGAGTTTTGGAGGGGAGGTAAGTGTAGTAGGTCTGTGAGACAGGGTTTGTCAGCTATGAGGGGGCGTGGGGGAGGTTTGGAGGTTGTTCTACAACCTCGTTGGGTTTAAGGACTTTAGGAAGCATATAGAAGGTAGGCGTGTGGCGAGTAGTAAGGGTGAGGAGGAGGGGGAGGGGGGGGGGGAGAGAGAGAGAGAGAGAGAGAGAGAGAGAGAGAGAGAGAGAGACTTGGGGATAAGGTTCTGGGAGGGGCCTAAGGTTCTGAGTAGAGACTGGAGATCTTGTTGGACTTCTGGGATGGGGTCACTGTGGCAGGTTTGTAAGTGGACAAGTCTGACAGCTGTTGGAGCCTCTCCACCACTGCAGTTCAAAACCACAGTGGTGGAACCTTTGTTGGCAGGTAGTATTATAAGGTCAGGATCATTTTTTAGGTGGTGGATTGTGGTTCTTTCTGCGAGTATAAGGACTAGAGCAACTAATCACATACTCTGCCGGCGTTTCGACTACCTCTCGTCCTGCCCTGAAATGAGGAGTACCCTAGCTATATCCTTCCCACCCCTCCCACCGTGGTATTCAGCTGCCCACCAAACCTACACAATATCCTTGTAAATTTTTGCTCTACCCTTGCTCTCAACCTTTTGCCTCATGGCTTATATACCTGTAATAGACCTAGATGTAAGGACTGTCTCATACATTCACCACCTACTCTTCTATGGTCACAGGCTTCTCATATCCCATCAAAGGATATGAAAGGGACAAACTGATTGCCATGCAGGATTAGCCGAGCGGTCTAAGGCACTGCAGTCATGGACTGTGTGGCTGTTTCTGGTGGAGGTTCGAGTCCTCCCTCGGGCATGGGTGTGTGTGTTTGTCCTTAGGATAATTTAAGTTAAGTAGCGTGTATGCTTAGGGACTGATGACCTTAGCAGTTAAGTCCCATAAGATTTCACACACATTTGAACATTTGAACCATGTGATCTGCAAACTAAGTTGCAACTACTGTGCTGTTTTCAGCATGGGCATGACAACAGTCAAGGTGTCTGTCTACCAAACTGTGCCCAAGAAATAGCTGGAACACTCAATTACTGAACATGCTCCCCAACACAATGTGCTTCATTTCTATGACTGTTTCACAGCCTGCACCATCTCAATCTTTCTTACCAACACCAGATTTTTTGCATTGCTCAAGTGGGAACTCTCCCTGTAATATATCCTATTTTCCCACAATCCCTTGGCCTCTACCTTCGCTAGTCCCTGTCTTTCACCTGCTACCTATCCTCTTCCCTGTTCCCACTCCAACACTACACAGCCTTCTGTTCCACCAACATTCCTACTAGTCTTTTTTCCCCTCCCCTATTTCTCTCTTTTTCTGCTTCCCATCCCGTGACCCCCCCCCCCCTCCCCCCCCCCCAAAAAACCTCTGGACTGCACCTAGCAGCCCTACCTTGTTGCCACCATGTTCCTGCATCATCCCTCAAGCAGCACTGCACCTTTCCCCACCCCTACCTTGCTATCCCCCTCCCCTATCCACCCCAGCCCCCTTATTACCCCCACCACACACAGATTGCTTTCTCATCAGGGGCAATTGCTCTACTCAGCCCAGGAAGTGGCCAAAGGCAGTGGTCATTTGTGTGTGAGTTGTGCTTGTGTGACTGTTTGTGTATTTTTTACTTTAGAAGAAAGCCCTGTGGCTGAAAGTTCAAATGTATAGCATTCTTTTTGCTGTGTATGGCTGCAGTTCATTGACTCCTTTATATGGTGAATAACAGACTATCCTTTTCATACTATTATTGTTATTCTATCCTGGATTTTCCATTGTTTTATTTATGATAGTGAAGATAATCATGTGACCTTTAATTACAGACCCATCTTTCTAATTCCCATGTTCTCAAATACGTGGGTGAAAAGGTAGCTTATAACAGGATAGTGATCACCTTCCTGACAATAACCTTTTAACAACCAGTCAGTTTGAATTTTGTGAGGACTTCTCTGCAGGGATGTCAACATGTGATGTCACTGACTCAGTTATAGTAAACAAGAAAAATTACCTTGTTGGCATTTTCCAGCCAGTTTTCAATTGTGCAGTCAATACAATTCTTCTAGGAAAACTAAAACATTTGATGCTGAAGGCATTCCATTGGCATGGATGGCATCATATTTTAGCAACAAAATACAGTGTGACACATTAACAGTTATTACCACTGAAATAAAAAAAAAAATTGGAGGGTGGAATTGTTAAATATGGTGTGCCATAACAAACTGAGGTGTCACAAATACACTAATGAATAAACCAAAAGCTCAAGTATGCGTGCTTTGAACTTAGAGTTTACTACCATTACATTGACCTGCTTACAGTACTGCTGGCATGCTTTGCATACTTCCACTCAAATGATCCTATGATATAATCTTGCTGGATGTTTCACCTAACGGCAAAAAATATTTATTCTACACACAGGTGGAGTAACAATATAAAATAATGTAAAGTTGATGAATGAATATCTTACATAAGCCTCTTTAGGGACTTTAGATTTCTTACACTCACGTGCTAATACATTTACTCCATAGTGGTATTAGTGGTTAATAACAAGATTGATGGTAGGATAAAGTGTGAAATTTATGACCATAATAGAAATTATGTCATCTTCAGCTCCACTATAAACCAAAACAGTACTTTCAATCCTTGGTCCATTTATTGCAGAACCCATACAGACTACAGGTCTCTATCAAGAGTTAAGGCTGAGTTTTATGTTCTGATGCAGAAGTCTTTAATAGGTTGCTAAGAAACATTGGGTAGGAGACTGGAAATTCTCAGATATTAAAACACTGCCACTGCTCCTATAACCTAACAGGATATCTGTCCTGACAGGTAAATACATGTATGTCCTTTTTCCTAGTCTTAAAAAAAACATGCCTTCTTTTAAGAAGATAATGATTTTAAATTACTGGAAAAAGGAACTGTTTATTATCCTACATATTACATACACCATAACACTGATTATTGCAACATGCATAAACAATTAAAATAGAACATGTGTCTTTACTCCAAAAAGCTATTCAGGAAACACTCCTAGGACTATAGTGTGTTTAATAAATTATTTACTAGCCCAGGAAGTTTTTTTTTTTGTTTAATAAATTATTTACTAGCTCAGGAAGTTTTTTTTTTTATTTTTTAAGCACTACAGCACAGATTTAAAATGTAATGCCACATAAAATAATAGGTCAATGTATAAGTCAGTCTCATTTTTCATTTATGTTGTTAGCACTGCATTGTGAGGTTTTCATTTTTTGTTATTCAATTGATTTTCATTTGTCTGGAGTTTGTTTTCTGCAAACAAGAGCTTACATATTGTCAACAACTCATTTGGTCCATTTTCAAGGCTTATCGGCATGGAGTGGTAAGGAGAAGAAAATAAACACTTTGACGCATTTTACCCTTCGAGGTTAATCAATGTTCAAGTGCTACTGAAGCCACAATAATCACTTTTAGTGTTTACAGGATGGAAGCAATGGAAGCATTCACTAACAGCATGGAATGGGAAGGAAAATTTGATTTGAACTATGTTATGGAAGACCCTTTTTGATGATGACTGCCTAAATCAGTTGTTTCATAATAATCCTCATCAAACAATGCAAGAACTGGCACAAATTCTGGAATTTGATAACATGCCCACTATATGTACTTTGCATTCGTTGGATAAGGTGCAAAAATTGGATACATTGGTATCACATAAATCAAGCGACACCTACAAAAAGTGGCGAAATACAATATGTTTGTCTTTGCTGGCGCATTACCATTTATCTTGTCACAGGCACAATACTTCCCTTGGAACATTGTTGAAGATGATAAGAAATGGAGCCTGCATGTGAACTTAAAAGAACAGGAAGGAATTGCTCTGGCCATCATAAAAAGCAACATACTTTGTGAAGGATGTTATGCATTTGGTTGAAACAAACAGACAGTCTTCATCATGGACTACTACCAAGAAATGAAATGATACAAGCTGTTGTGTATACTGAACAGCTAAGACAACTCACCATTGCTACTGAAAACAAAATCCCTGATCAACCAGAGTTGTTACTCAATGGTACTCAATTGTAATGAGTACCAGAAAGCAGTAGATACAGGTATCCAGGTAGATGCTCTGTTCCTTGAATTCCAGAAGGTGTTTGATACAGTTCCACACCACTGCTTAATGAACAAATACAAGTATTTGGAACATAAGACCAACTATCTGACTGGGTCTAAGAGTTTCTAGCAAACAGAACACAGCATGTCATTCTGAAAAAGAGAGAAATCTTCAGACACAAAAATAACTTCAGGTGTGCCCAAAGGGAGCATCATAGGACTGTTACTGTTCACAATATATACAAATAACCTAGCAGATAACAGTATCTAACAGTCCAAGAGTGTATGTTTCTAGAAGAGTCAACTGATATACTGCTTTCTCCTATATATATCTCATGAAAAGTTCATGAAGTTAAAATCAGAAAGATTCAAGTGCACACAGAGGCAGCAATTGTTCTTCCTACAAACCATAACAGGAAAAGGGGAACATGACACTGATACACAATATACCTACAACTTCACACCATAAGGTGAATTGTGGAGTACAGATGTAAATGTAGATCAGCTGATCAAATCATTGCAGCAGTAGCAGCACAGGCTCTGGTGGCCACACTACTGCAGCTACTCCTAGTTTCACAAAATCTGGTGAGTTCTGGGCTAATTATCTGCAGTGGTTTCTACTATGCTGAAAGACAGTTGGTTTCATGGATCCAATCCATCAAAATGCTTTACTTCTCTCTTATAGTAGCAAGTTACATAAACTAGTGCAGGTCTTATATCTCTTAGTAGAACCTAGTAGCTTGTAATTTTTCTATAATATGTGATTTGCTAACTAATAATTAAGCCAGGGAACTCACACAGCAGCTGTGAGGATAATAATGTAGCAATCTGTTCAGTTATATGTGGCCTGGCGAGTAGACATACAATGTATTTCTTGGTAGTGCAATTTTGCATGTAAATGATGCAATGAATCCTATGCTGAATCACTGATTAGGGATATGATTGTTCACTTAGCTTCCGATCGAGCAGCATAATCAACAGCATCTGAGCTCTCTCTTGGTGAAATGTTGCATTTGGCTAAATCATCTGAAATTGTTTCTATTACACTGGAATTTTGAGCTCATGCTAGCATAAAATAATAATGAATTAAGGGTGAGTCCATCTTTTTGCAAGTACATATTATTATGGTTTTGCTTTAAGTGCTAGGTATTGATGCAAAACAATAGTTGTGTACTTGCAAAAAGGTGGACCCATCCTTAATGCATTATAATATTATTTCTTCTTCACAGGTAGTTTTTGAGAATGATGTTGCAATAGCTAACATGTCTAGTAATACATATTCTATAAGCCATCAACAGGTGAACAACATACATCTTCCTTTTCTCAAAAGCAATTATTCCACAGCATTATGGCAATAGATAGCAGGCCATGATGTATATTACATCAGGGTACTTTGTCCACTTCATCAGACTGTACTTATGAACCTAATTTAGAAAGTCACAGACTGTGCATAAAGGCTGCATTTACACCAAAACATGTCAACAGGCCCTAATGCATCACACGATACCCTGAGTGATACAATGAGCATGTGAGGCATCACTGCCCAAACTTAGATGCCGAAGTGTTTACCCTGAAAAGGGCCTCATTAACAGGCTGCCACATATTGGCACAAATAAGTGTTAACATCATTGTATGAGCACTCTGCACACTATCACACTAGTGCCTGCAGCAGACGGAACTCCAAAAAAGTTGATGATTACATTAATCATCAAAAATCAGCAAGTGCAGTGCAAGCTAAGAGCAAAGCTTCTGTGTTGCTGAGCCCCTGACAAACCTGGACAAATATAATGATATTGGCTTTTTGCCACTTTGGTTGTAGAGTAGATGACAAAATAAGTCTGGTATCTCCTACTGTTTAATTGCAAGACCTTGATTAGTTGCGTAGTGTGAACAATTACTCAGAAAGTCTCTTGGCTGTGCTACAGTTTTTCAGACACACATTTCATTAAAACAGTCTGCTCAACTTCATTTCTATTGAGCTCAACCACATTCATTCACTTTGTGAGGTGGGGTTAAAGCAGAACATCTGTATCAGCAAGTCAGATGGCCAATACCTATGGCTGCAGTTAAAAAACCTAATGTTAGTATTCATATCTATTGTGATACTAAGACAATCATTAACACACAGTCTCAAACTGTCTTGTATACTGTGCCCACAAGATTTACCAGCAAAACTGGGTGGCAGGTAGTATTATTCGAACAACTGTTGGGGTTAAAGGGACCCGACTGAAAGGTCATCAGTCCCTCCATCCCATAAGTGTAAAGCCTAGAAAGAGTCCTCAGAGAGGACATCAAAGACAAATCCTGATTATCTCAATTGTAAATGAGAATCAATAAACCATGAAGAAGTGAAGGAGGGGTATGAAGGTGAAGGTGGGTGAATTGTTCCATCCAGAAAACAACTGGAGGCCCCGGGACATGTGATGCGACAGGAGATGCATCCTCGACATTCAAGTGGTGTTTCCACACCCTCAATTACCACAAAAAAATTAACAATTCAGAGAAGTTGGTAAAATGTCAGGAAAGATAAGGACATTGAGGAGACAGTAAACCAATGACAGACGTAAAAGAATAATTAAAAAGGTGGGAGGGGCATAAAACATGCCGGACCACAGAGCCCCATGTGTCGGAGCAGTTGACAAGGCACCTCTCCAATCCCTCAAGCAGCTGATCAGGCCAATGTGCTCTACCTCATAGAAAGAAGTAGATGACAATTTCATAAGTATAACATAAAACCAGATCAGCCACTTTGGCATTGTACACTAGCATCAGTCGCATTGTATCAGAAACTATAAGGTTTCGCTGTAAGGTGGTCAAATTGGGCACTCAAGTAGGATGTGTGCCATCATCACACTGACAGTGAGGTAGATCCTCACAATGTATGATGTGCCCATGGGTCAGCCAAGTGTGGCCTATGAGTAGCAGAGAGAACAGTAGATTCCCTGTGAGAAGTACAAGGGGATGACTGGCACATGGTCATAGCTCCCTTTATTGCTTGCAATTTATTTAGAGAAACCAGGGCACACCAATCTGTATTCCCAGTCTGCAGCAATTAATGGCGCACATACAACCCAAGGTCCAGTTCCAGATCCCAAGCTCCAAAGTCAGTATCCTCATAGCCAATCAGATCAACAAGTCTGCATATTTGTTCCCTATGATCCCAATGTGGTCTGTGGTCCAGACAAGGATGACTGACCATCCAGTTTGATGGAGATCAAGAAGGATGGTTGGTTGGTTGATTTGGGGGATGCGACTAAACAGTGGGGTCATTGGTCCCATTGTGTTAGGGAAGGATTGAGAAGGAAGTCGGCCATGCCCTCTCAAAGGAACCATCCCAGCATTTTCCTGAAGTGATTTAGGGAAATCATGGAGACCTAGATCAGGATGGCCAGACACAGGTTTGAACCATCTTTCTCCTGAATGCAAGTCCAGTGTGCTAACCATTCCTCCACCCACTCAGTTCAAAAAGGAGATCCAGGATAGTCACGACCAATGGGTGCTGAGAGTAGCACTGATCAACAGCCAGAAGACTTCTCAGGGAACCACTGCAGAATAAGAATGTCTCACCAGAGCAAGAACAAATGCGACTGAGGGCATGAGCAATGGCCAGGAATTTTGCAGTTTGGTGGTGAGTGCAGGAAAAACAGTTCATTTGTTGACCATGGAGCCATCAGTGAACACCACTTCTCAACACAGGAATGCTTCGAGGACAGTGAGAAACAGGTAGCAGAAAACTAGAGGTCGACCAGAATCTTTTTGTCCAAAGGAAAGGTCAAGACAGACCAATATGTAGGCTATGCAATTGCTCCCTGACAAGAGGAAACAATGTAGAAAGTCGGGAGTTCAGGCCAGACTTTGTATGCATACTGTGATTGTGACTTCACTCCTTGGCTGCTGTTGTGGGAGGTGGATCTCCCTACCAGCAAAAAGGACACAGCAGTTTGGATGCTCAGGAGAGCAGCAAACATCTATCACCTAGTTGAGCAGCAGTTGCTGGCACCTGATCTGTAGCGGAGGGACCCCAGCCTCCATGATGAAGCTGCTAGCACTGCTAGTCCAAAAGGCACCTGTTGCAAGTTGGACCCCACACTGGGGTATCGGGTCCAAATTTTGCAATAATGAAGATGACATTGAGAAATAAACCAAACTCCCATAATCAGGATAAGAGTTTTGTAAAGTTGCAAAAGTGTAGAGTGGTCTGTGCACCAGCTGGTGTTATAAGGCAGCAAAGACCATTAAGGTGTGACCAGCGCATTCACTTAAGTTGGCATAGTTGGGGAATATGCATCAACCAGACATGAAGACCAGTCCCAGAAAGCAATAAGACTCAACCACATTGGTTATCAAGACAGAATTCTTGGTGTGGATGGATAGTACTATAGTGACAGAAGTGTATGGTGCCGTTCCTCACAAGCATCTTTTAACCAAACTGCGTGCCTACGGTGTATTGCCTCAGTTGTGCAACTGGATTCATGATTTCCTGTCAGAAAGGTCACAGTTCATAGGAATAGACAGAAAGTCATTGAGTAAAACAGAAGTAATATCTGGTGTTCCCCAAGGAAGTGTTTTAGGCCCTCTATTGTTCCTGATCTATATTAATGACATAGGAGACAATCTGAGATTAGATTAGATTAGATTAGATTAGATTAGATTAATACTAGTTCCATGGATCATGAATACGATATTTCGTAATGATGTGGAACGAGTCGAATTTTCCAATACATGACATAATTAGGTTAATTTAACAACATACTTAAGTTAATATAACAACTTTATTTTTTTGTGTGTTTTTTATTTTTATTTATTTATTTATTTATTTTTTTTTAATAATTTTTTTTCTTAATTTATGTCTAAAAATTCCTCTATGGAGTAGAAGGAGTTGTCATTCAGAAATTCTTTTAATTTCTTCTTAAATACTTGTTGGTTATCTGTCAGACTTTTGATACTATTTGGTAAGTGACCAAAGACTTTAGTGCCAGTATAATTCACCCCTTTCTGTGCCAAAGTTAGATTTAATCTTGAATAGTGAAGATCGCCCTTTCTCCTAGTATTGTAGTTATGCACACTGCTATTACTTTTGAATTGGGTTTGGTTGTTGATAACAAATTTCATAAGAGAGTATATATACTGAGAAGCTACTGTGAATATCCCTAGATCCTTAAATAAATGTCTGCAGGATGATCTTGGGTGGACTCCAGCTATTATTCTGATTACACGCTTTTGTGCAATAAATACTTTATTCCTCAGTGATGAATTACCCCAAAATATGATGCCATATGAAAGCAATGAGTGAAAATAGGCGTAGTAAGCTAATTTACTAAGATGTTTATCACCAAAATTTGCAATGACCCTTATTGCATAAGTAGCTGAACTCAAACGTTTCAGCAGATCATCAATGTGTTTCTTCCAATTTAATCTCTCATCAATGGACATACCTAAAAATTTGGAATATTCTACCTTAGCTATATGCTTCTGATTAAGGTCTATATTTATTAGTGGCGTCATACCATTCACTGTACGGAACTGTATGTACTGTGTCTTATCAAAATTCAGTGAGAGTCCGTTTACAAGGAACCACTTAGTAATTTTCTGAAAGACAGTATTGACAATTTCATCAGATAATTCTTGTTTCTCAGGTGTGATTACTATACTTGTATCATCAGCAAAGAGAACTAACTTTGCCTCTTCATGAATATAGAATGGCAAGTCATTAATATATAATAAGAACAACAAAGGACCCAAGACTGACCCTTGTGGAACCCCATTCTTGATAGTTCCCCAGTTTGAGGAATGTGCTGATCTTTGCATGTTACGAGAACTACTTATTTCAACTTTCTGCACTCTTCCAGTTAGGTACAAATTAAACCATTTGTGCACTGTCCCACTCATGCCACAATACTTGAGCTTGTCTAGCAGAATTTCATGATTTACACAATCAAAAGCCTTTGAGAGATCACAAAAAATCCCAATGGGCGGTTTTCGGTTATTCAGATCATTCAAAATTTGACTGGTGAAAGCATATATGGCATTTTCTGTTGAAAAACCTTTCTGGAAACCAAACTGACATTTTGTTAGTACTTCATTTTTACAGATATGTGAAGCTACTCTTGAATACATTACTTTCTCAAAAATTTTGGATAAAGCTGTTAGAAGGGAGATTGGGCGGTAATTGTTGACATCAGATCTATCCCCCTTTTTATGTAAAGGTATAACAATAGCATATTTCAGTCTATCAGGGAAAATGCCCTGTTCCAGAGAGCTATTACACAGGTGGCTGAGAATCTTACTTATCTGTTGAGAACAAGCTTTTAGTATTTTGCTGGAAATGCCATCAATTCCATGTGAGTTTTTGCTTTTAAGCAAGTTTATTATTTTCTTAATTTCAGAGGGAGAAGTGGGTGAGATTTCAATTGTATCAAATTGCATAGGTATGGCCTCTTCCATTAACAGCCTAGCATCTTCTAATGAACACCTGGATCCTACTATATCCACAACATTTAGAAAATGATTATTAAAAATATTTTCAACTTCTGACTTTTTGTTCGTAAAGCTTTCATTCAATTTGATGGTAATACTGTCTTCCTCTGCTCTTGGTTGACCTGTTTCTCTTTTAATAATATTCCAAATTGTTTTAATTTTATTATCAGAGTTGCTGATTTCAGACATGATACACATACTCCTGGATTTTTTAATAACTTTTCTTAATATAACACAGTAGTTTTTATAATTTTTTATAGTTTCTGGGTCACTACTCTTTCTTGCTGTCAGATACATTTCCCTTTTCCGGTTACAAGATATTTTTATACCCTTAGTAAGCCATGGTTTGTTACAAGGTTTCTTACGAGTATATTTAACTATTTTCTTGGGGAAGCAGTTTTCAAATGCATTTACAAAAATGTCATGAAATAAATTATATTTTAAATTGGCATCAGGTTCACGGTACACCTCATCCCAGTCTAACTGCTGTAGGCTTTCCCTGAAATTTGCAATTGTTAAATCGTTGACTGAACGTACTACTTTGGAGGACTGTTTAGTATTGCTGAATGGAGCTATGTCATATATTGTAACTAGCTGTGCACCATGATCAGAAAGACCATTCTCAACAGGCTGCGCATTTATCTGGTTAAACTTATCTTGGTCTACAAAGAAGTTATCTATCAGTGAGCTGCTATCCTTTACCACCCGAGTAGGAAAATCAATAACGGGTGTCAAATTGAAAGAACCGAGTAATACTTCAAGGTCATTTTTCCTATTACCCTCTTTCAGAGAATCTACATTGAAGTCCCCACAAATAATAATTTGCTTCCCCCTGTCTGACAGATAGCACAACAAGGAGTCCAATTTTTTCAGAAATAGATTAAAATTTCCTGATGGGGACCTATATACAGTTACAATTATAAATGTGCCTTTATTTAATTTAAGCTCACAGGCACATGCTTCTATATGTTTCTCTATACAAAACTTTTTTGTTTCTATACTTTTTGCACAATGATAACTTTTGACATATATGGCAACTCCTCCTTTCTCCATATTTTCTCTCATTACATGTGCAGAGAGCTTATAACCACTTACATTTACCTTATCCATATCAGTAACAATGTGATGCTCAGACAGGCATAGTATATCTATTTCATTCTCAGCTTCTAAATCTTCTAAACAAACCAGAAGCTCATCTACTTTATTCTTTAAACTCCCAATATTTTGATGAAATATACTTACATTATTTTTAATTATACTTTTATGAGAACCTTTCCTTATTCTTACATTTGCAGTACTCTCCTGTCTGAGTTTCTCATTGTGCTTAGGCCTAGTTCCTATACCAGTGGTCACATGGTGTTCAGAGAGCCAGATTATGTCAACTGGGCTGGGTGACTTTAATTCATCAATGCAATTACCTAGGACTGAGATACAACTTGGTGGAGATAAAATTTCTGGTGATTGGTGAAAATTTATAATTGGTAGCTGTGATTGGTGATCTAATGTGCTAGAATTGTGCTGTTTAATTTCTTTCCTAAACTGAGGATTTGTTTCAATCCTGACCTCTCGTAGAACTTGACATCTTTCTGTCTTACCTATCCTAAAAAAGATGCTGCTCCAACACCTGTAACCACTGGTATTTTACCATTCATGGCAGTGCCTCCCCCCCTTAAATTTCCTGCTATTACCCCAGCCAGTTTCCCCTTCCCTTTCCTGTTGAGATGTAGGCCGTGCCTGGTATAGTCCCACCTACTGAGATAATCAACAGGAACCACACCAATATGAGCCCCCGCACCTGACCCAAGCAGCCGTTCCAACTCCAAATTAACTCTCCCAACAGAAGAGTCCAAATGAGGCCGGTCATGGCGTCTCAGGACAGATACAAACTCAACATTGGTGTGTCTCGATGCCGACGCAATCTTTACCAGGTCACACTCTATACTGTACCCAGGATCTCTGTCGATGCTGTTCCCTGGCCCTCCCACAATAACCACGGTGTCTTCCCTGGTAAATCCTTTATAGAGTGAACCTAAATCTTCTGTCACCTGATCCAGACTAGCACTTGGTTTGAAAAAATTTGTGACCTGGTATTCTGGTCCTAATTCCTCCTGCAGAAGTTGGCCTACACCTCTGGCATGAGAACTGCCTAACAACAAAACTTTCTTCCTTTTCGATGACTTTCCTACATTCTTTTTCAATTTCCTATTGAAAGTTTGTTGTGTCCTGTCTACACCTACCTCTGCTTGAGGCTCATCAGTTTCTAACTGAAGCAACAGGTCAAACTTATTTTTGACATTCACCACAAAACTGTCAGACTTAGTTCTAGGCCTGTTCCTTCTGCTACCTGTTGCCACTTCCCACCTCTCTTTGCCCTTCTCCCTCCTTAACCTGTCCAGATCTTCCCTAGCCTGATCTAGCTCAGCCTGAAGGGCAGCAATTTTCCCCTCCTGTTCCACTATCTTCCTATCTCTGCTGCAAATCCTACATAACCACTGATGAGCCTGATCCACTTTCCCAACACCCACGCCACTGCAGTCCCCCCAGTGAAAAAAACTACTGCATCCATCACACCAAACCCCGGAACTAACAATTCTACGGCAAGTCAGGCACTTCTCACTCATGGCAAAAATAATACTTTAGCTAGAATAAATCAATTAAATTACCGAAAATAAAAAAAGACGTTACAAGAATTAAGCCTATTTACAAATGTATATAAGCAAGTTTCTGATTTAAAATTCCACTGTTTTTCTGAGATCTGTATTAAAACAACGAAGGTATACGCTATTTATTATATATTTCACTCGATGGAATGAAAAGAAGGACAATTAAACGAGATACTTTAACTTTGATTCTCGAAAAACGTTACGAGAATTAGGCCTATAAACAAATGTATATAGGCAAGTTTCTGATATAAAATTACGCTGTTTTTCTGAAATCTGTATTAAAACAATGAAGTTATACGCTATTTACGGTAGTTTACTTATTTGTTACCGAGAAACTAGTTAAATTACCGTGAAACAAGAAACAAACACGTTTACAAAATTTAAGCCTAAGCGCGACTTCGCGAAGTTACGATCTTTTCGTGTTTTCTGAAAAAATACGCAAAGAAAAGTCAAACCTTTAACGGCAAGACTAAACGATACACTAATGCACGTATTTAATTTGTTGTCGGCGTTAAACTAAATTATATTCCTGTCTAAATCACTTAACTTTCTGGAAGTGGTTTCTGGCGTCACTTACTCGGCGGCCATCTTGCATTCTCTGCATGTAGCCGTCTCAGATTGTTTGCAGATGATGCTGTCATTTACCATCTTGTAAAGTCATCAGATGATCAGAACAACTTGCAAAATGATTTAGATAAGATATCTGTATGGTGCAAAAAGTGACAATTGACCATGAATAAGGAAAAGTGTGAAGCTTTCACATGAGTACTAAAAGAAATCAGCTAAATTTCGATTACGCGATAAGTCACACAAATCTGATGGCTGTAAATTCAACTAAATACTTAGGGATTACAATTACAAATAACCTAAATTGGAACGATCACATAGATAATATTGTGGGTAGAGCAAACCAAAGACTGCGATTCATTGGCAGAACACTTAGAAGGTGCAATAGGTCTACTAAAGAGACGGCTTACACCACGCTTGTCTGCCCTATTCTGGAGTATTGCTGTGCAGTGTGGGATCCACATCAGGTGGGACTGACGGATGAAATCAAAAAAGTACAAAGAAGGGCAGCTCATTTTGTATTATCACAAAATAGGGGAGATAGTGGTACAGACACGATACATTGAATTGGAGTGGCAATCATTAAAACAAAGGCGTTTTTTGTTGTGTTGGGATCTTCTCATGAAATTTCAATCATCAGTTTTCTCCTCTGATTGTGAAAACATTCTGTTGGCACCCGTCTACATAGGGAGAAATGATCATCACGATAAAATAAGAGAAATCTGGGCTCGCACAGAAAAATTTAAGTGCTTGCTTTTCCTGCGTGCCGTTCAAGAGTGCAACGGTAGAGAGACAGCTTGAAGGTGGTACATTGAACCCTCTGCCAGGCACTTTATTGTGAATAGCAGAGTAATCACATAGATGTAGGTGTAGATGTCTTGGAGGTTGAAGCCTGGAAGCCATGAGGAAGAGCCCAGGACTGTGCCTTTTGTACTGCACCCTGCCATTGGAGTTCAGCAACATCTACAGTGGAGGAGCAACAGCAAATGCAAAAATTGTCAACATACAGGAAGGGTGACACTGTAGATCCCACAGCCAGACTACTGATAGCCATTAGAAAAGGGGTACACTCAATACAGAGCACTGCGGCACTCCATTCTCTTGTGTAAAGGGGGGAGGGAGGAGGGGGAGGATGTTATATGGGAAGCACCAACTTGAATCCTTAAACTCAGAAAGTATGGTGTGACAAGAAGTTTGAAACAAAAACCGATGGCCAGCCCAGGAGACACCACTCACATAGGTCAACAAGGATGTGATGACAACATGTGATGTCATAAGCCTTTTGCAAGTCAAAGATGAGAGTAATAAAGTGTTGACAGCGGGATAAAGCTGACCAGATAGCAGACTCCATGCAACCCAAATTGTCAGCATTAAAACAGGCTTGGCGAAAATTGCCATGGGACAGAGCCAAAAGACCCCAAGACTCAAGGTATCACAGCTGCTGACTCATCATACATTTGAGCAATTTGCAGAAAACGTTACTGAGACTAATTGGGTGATAGTTGCCCATTTCATTTCAAGGGGGTGCTCACCCAGTTTCAGTACTGGAATGATCGTGCTTTCTTGCCACTGAGATGGAAACTCACCCTCATGCCAGATATGGTTGAAAATGGCAAGGGTGTGACATTGTCAGTTCACCGTTAGGTGTTTGAGCATTTTGCTGTGAATGTGATCTGGCCCTGGAGCTATGTCAGGGAAAAGGTCTTGGGCATTAAGAAATTCCTACTAACTGAACACAGCATTATATTGGTCCTAGTGATGAGTGGTAAAAGGTAAGTGAATTTGTTCCATTGGCTGCTTGAGGACATGAAATACATGCTGATAATTCTCAGAAGCAGAGGTTCAAGCATAATATAGAACAAATTGTTTGATAACAGCATCTGTGTCAGCATAGACACCACCATACAAAGGAAGCACCAGGTACAACTGTGGGGAACTCACGTCCATAGGCATCAAAGCTTCACCCAAACCTGCAAAGGAGGGATACACGGTTCAATGGTAGTAACATACCATCCCCAGCCTTCTTGTTTATGTCATTTTACTAGGTGGCAGACCCAGGCACAGACCTGTTTAAAGACAATGAAATACTCCATTGATGGACGTTGCTTATGATGTTGGAGGGCCCATCTGTGATTTCTAAGGGCCACAGCAATTTTGGAAGTCCATCAAGGTACTGTCTTGCAACAGGGGGATTCCAATGAACAGAGGATCACTACCACCATGTGGAAGGGTGCTTAAGACAACAGCAGATGCAAAGGCATCCCATTCAGCACTGTTGAGAGCCCATCTGGTTGGCAAGCCAGGCAAGTGATGCTGAGGAAGGGCCTGGACAATTGGAAAATGATCACTATTACACAGGTCATCATGGACTCTCCACTGGATGGAAGGGTGCTGCAAATGAAAATATCAGTGACTGAATAAGATCCAGATGCTGCTCTGAAGTGTGTGGAGGTAGCAGTATTCTAGAGAGAAAGATTGAGCTCTACGAGCAAAGTTTTGATAGCTTTACCAAGGCCAGTGGTTGGTAGCTCCATCCCACAAATGATCGAGAACAGTGAAGTCACTCGAAATGAGGATGGGTGAAGAGAGCTGAGAAATAAGTGTAGATACATCACCATCAGAAGGGAGATACACATTAAAGATGGTAAAACCCAGAGATGTCCTCAAATAACCAACCACAGTCTCCAAAGTCATATTGAATGGCACGTGTTTGCTGTAGAGTCCAGAGTGTACATGCAAACTCCATCTGGTGCTCAGTCATAGTCAGTTGATTCTTAAAAAAATCTTGATAGTTGTAACTCTGGGAACCAATGTAGAAAGCAGGGGAAATGCATAAGGGACATCGTAGCTCAGCAAGGTGGTGGAAATAACCACTACAGTTCCAAAGAAAGATCACACAATCAGTATCCTGTGGGGGCATGATGGGACCAAGAAGGTAGGTCATGCCCCAGTGTCACCTGCTGCCAACAGTGAAGAGGATATGGCGGCAGTACACAGCAGGTCTGAAGTGAAGTGGGTTGTTTATTGGGATCCAGTGCCACAGGGGCCACTGGGAACTTGACCTCAGGTACAAGAGTTGGCACATATGGGGTCCAGTGGCCTGGGGACCACAAGAATCTCCTTCGTCTTGGAGGTCTTCTTTTTGTCCCTCTTCTCCTTGGATGGTTTCAAGGTCTGTCACTCTTGTCTGACCTAGTTTCAGTTATATAAGAGAAATACAAAATCCTACTTCAGCCGCTGGCTGTTGCAGGTCAGCAGAATCATGGGTAGGGAGTGTCCCAAGGGATCCCTGTCTCCTGAGGGGTATTGGAGAACGGTGTTGCTTCTCTGGCTATGAGTTGGGGTTCAATGTGTGGGGGAAACAGTAGGAAGTGGGCCTCGAGGACCTGACACAGAAGACACGAAGAATGAGGGCACTGTCACAACAACGGGTGGCATCGTTGTAGCCATAGCAAACATCTTGGTCATCTGTAAAGAATCAAATGATCATTTTTCTTCTTGGCCTCCTGATATGTGAGTTCGTCAAGAGAGAGAACACAATACAGTAGGGTGAGCAGGAGGAATGGTGTTCCTCACAGTTGAAACAGATGGTGTAGGAGCACAAAGAGAGTTCACATGCAACTGATGTCCACAATCCATACAGACGAGGTTGGCGTTACTGTGGCCACAAAGGAATTCCCGTTGGTTCTAGAGCAAGTATTGTGGGGAATGTTTATCTGCTTGACTCTTAGGCCTACATTCCTCCCATGGAATAGCCAGGGAAGGATATATTGTGGGGTCGTATCTCACCACACTGAAATACTTCTTTCCTTCAGAAGAGATTGCTGGGACCATGCAGCTGCCAGCAGAAGAAAGTTTATGCCACTTCATTTGTGAGTCATCCACCTTGATGCCACCCACTCCAAATGGGGGCTGTCCCCATGTGCACCAACCAGCCATAGGAGAGACAATGTAGCCAGTTAACTATTGCCAAGAGTCGCCAAGCCCCAGCCACCAGTAATGTAATCTTTGCGGGGTCAGGGGGCTACCATCATGTGGGCACTTGATGACCTCCCACCCCTCACCCCCACCCTTCCTTCCCATAATGGGATGGCTGCTGTGTTGGGTTTTGGGTGTAGTATCAATTAGGGTCCTAGGTAACTCATTCAAGATGGTGGCAACTGGTAGTGTTTGTAATTCACGTGTGCATGAAAGTTATAGTTCAGTAGTAAGAAACAACAAATATGTGCCTTGTAGTGATATTACTGTGAAGCTAAACGAACGAATAATCAGTCTGCAGAAAACTGTGGAAGTCCTACATAAAGAAATCGTATACCTGAAGAAAGAAAATCAGCAGCTACGACTCACTCAGAGAGCATGTGGGACTTCAGAAACAGTAAATAACGAATCACAGATATCAAAGGTAACCTGTACTGTAAAGGAACCGCCCGCTCTGCAAAACTGTTTGCCATAATAATAGCTTAGCAGTAACAAATAAACCACCAAGAAGACTAAGGTTCGCCGACGTAAACAAATATTTGCAGCTCTGCCAGGTAGAAGACAGTGTAAAAACCTGTAGAGTGAACGTAAGTAAGTTTTGTGAACAAAGTGATGAACAAGAAACATTTGTAGCAAAATGGCATAATGCCAAAAACAGCATAAGTAGCTGCAGTGTGAATGTTAGCAAGTTTCATGAACAAACTAGCAAACAGGAAACATATGCAGTGAAACATAATAGTGCTAATAAATATCAAAAAGAAATATGATCTTGCAAAACGATCCTGCGTAAATCGCGAGGTATTGGAAATAAAAAAACGGCTATATCACCTGTGTCAAAATTAAAAATACCACAATCATTAAAGCTAGCGAGTTTGACAGGGAGTGCTATACATGACAAGGATTCCATCTCAACAACCAAGGAAGAAGATTAATCTCGAAACTGATTACCAAAACTGTGAGTAAAGAAAAGGCCACCTTTACAGTAATACCGCTGGACCAGGGAAACCTGTAAAGCCTGCTGGTCTATCTGGCAAAATATTAACAGATATGCTCCAGCAGAATCAAAATAATCTTCAAACCATTCACTCTGAGCCCAGGAAACTAGATGTATCTGAACGTTGTCAAAATGGGGCCTGGCTACCAGCAGTAGACTTACAAACAACTCAAGATATCAGCTGTATAGAAGTGCACTTAAGAAGACAATCTGAACTGTCATCTTTACTGCCGAGGGTTAGCAAAAATAGTCTTCTGTTCTAACATATTAATATACAGTCTTTAAGAAAGAAGTTGGGAGAATTGCAGTACTGGTTAGAAACTTCCAACTGTGGTATACTTAGTGTAAACGAGCACTGGCTTTATTAATCAGAAATTGACCGCAATATTCCATTTGGTTACTCCTTAGCTAGTAGTTATTGCAGATCAACAATTGGACATGGGGGTGTCGCAATATATATTAAGAATGGACTAAATCTACAATACTTTACTATTGATGTCACAGACCTGTGTGTAGACACCACCTTGAGGCTGCAGTTGTAAATATACCTAAACATAATATTATTGTTGCATCTGTATATCGCACACAATCTTCTAGTGAATATGAATTTATAGTAAATTTTTAAAAAAACTGTTAGTCTTACTAACTAAGCCTAAATATAAATACCAAAGAATCTTAATTTTTGGTGAAATTAATATGGATATCAGGGTACAGAGTCATATCATATTGGAATTCCTGGATAGCCTAAGAGCTTTTGATTGCTATTGTCTAAATGATAGGCCTACAAGATATAATGCATGCTTAGACAATATAATAAGTAATATCCATGAAAATAATGTTGAAATTGGAGTAGTCAAGTTAGGCCTAGCTGACCATGATGGCCTATGGATTACAGTTCCAGTCAGCATTCCAGATGAACAACACAAAACTGTTAGACCTATGAATGAATGCAACATAAGAGAGTTTAGAACTAGATTACGGTCAGTTAACTGGAATGACATCTTATACAAAGATATGTGTGTGAATAACACAAGCAAATTATTTATAGAGGAAATTGCACGAATATTTGATGAGTGTTGTCCCAGATTAGTAAAAAGACAGAATAATAACCAAGCTCATAAACCACAGAGACTAAATAATTGGTTTACACCATGCCTCAACAGCATCAGGATTATGCTTCTTATGTTTAAGGACAGATCTCATAACAGCAGCAAGTACAAAGAGATGTACATTAGAATAAGAAAAATTTATAGATCTGAAATAAGTTACGCAAAACGTAGGGCGAATGATAACTATATTCATAAATCCAGAAACAGCTGTAAAGCTGCCTGGGAAGTAATTAAAAGTGAAATAAATAGACCAACAACTCAACTAGCTATACCCATAGCCCCAGATATCTTAAACTCCCACTTTGTTAACTTCAGTTTACAACAAGATTTGTCTCCCCCCAATGCCATGCTTGATGCTAAAACTCTTTTAGGCTCAAATAAGTATGTAGTCCATAAATTCTGCTGGGCAACAGTAACTGAAAATGATGTTAGCAAAGCAATAGGCAAACTAAGTAGTTCCAGAGCAGAGGACTTCTATGGTCTGTCAAACTTTGACATAAAGAAGATATCAAGTGATCTTCTGTCCCCTCTAACCACTCTCATTAACCGTATATTACAGCAAGGGATTTTCCCCGACTGTTTGAAAATAGCAGTAACTATTCCCATATTTAAGAAAGGAGATAAATCAAATCCAAGTAACTATTGCCCTATCTCATTAATCCCAATAATATCTAAAATAATCGAAGACTGTATTCACCAACAAATGAATCACTATTTTGAGAGGAATAACTTGTTAAATAACTCACAGCATGGATTCTGGTCTAAACTATCCACAGTTAAAGCAGTTGAAAATATTGTTAGTGATATATATGATGGCTTTGAAGATAAATTAATCTCTTGTGCTACTCTCCTAGACCTGAGTAAAGCATTTGACACTGTATCTCATAGTACTTTGATCATGAAATTAAGACACTATGGCATGGAAGAGGACACCCTGAAATTATTATAATCCTACTTAAGCAACAGAGTACAATTTGTTAGTATAAATGGGCAGCTGTCAAACCCACAAACAATAAAAAGAGGTGTGCCGCAGGGCTCCATACTTGAGCCCTTCTTGTTTGTAGTGTATGTTAATGATACCCCACAGTATTTACCCTATAAAACAGTCCTCTATGCGGACGATACAACTTTTATCAGTTCAGGACAACTCTTGAATCTGTACGAGAAAAAAATAATATAATATTTGAAAAATCGGTTCATTGGTTTAGTGCAAACTCGCTATTCACAAATGAAACAAAAACTGAGGAAATATTCTTTAATCTGAAGGTATCAAACAAAGAAAATAAGTCCGTTAAACTGTTAGGAATGATGATTGACCAGAAACTTAGCTGGGATAAACATATCACATACATCTGTTCTAAACTTTCATATGCTATGTTCCTACTTTATAAGCTTAGGAGTAATGTCAGCTAAAACTTACTGCTGCATTCATATTTTGCTTATATCCACCCCCATCATTCATATGGTATTCTGCTCTGGGGAAATTCTCCGAATTCAATATCAATTTTCAGATGGCCAAAAAAAGCTCTTCGATGTATAGTGGGTTTATCTCCTAGGGATACATGCAGGGAACATTTCAAAAACCTTAACATCATGACAGTTCCTTGTTTGTACATCTATTATTGCTTATTACACGTAAAAGAAAACATAGCTCAATACCCCCTTAGGTCATCTGTCCACACCCACAATACAAGACGAAACCACACAATTGATCTGCCATACTCTAGATTGTCCAAGATACATAATAGTTATAAATATGTAGGCCTCGAACTGTTTAATATGCTTCCTAAAATTGTACAAACAGTATCCAAAAATAAATTTAAGACAACACTGGGTCAATGGGTCAAAGGTAAAGCATTTTACTCAGTTGATGAATATAAAGATTGTAATATGGCAGATTTGCTGTTTTAACATAGAGAAAGGTACCTCTGCCTGTAGTAGGACCTAAATTTGGAAAAACAATATCTAACATATAGGCACAATAGACCTATTTTGAGTGCTCTATATTTGTATTAACAGCTTAGGATAATGACATAGTGTCATCAACATGTATATGATAATGATATAGTGTCATCAACATGAATACTCCCTGCTTAATATAAATCTGTATGTTTTCTTTCTTATTGTAAAATTAACAATATATAAAATTCCAAATGTGTGCTATTGTACTACACTAACATTCATATGATTTATATATACATTGTTAAGAGAATATAACCATATTTATACTGTAATTGAACTTATTGACGAAGCCCATTGTATAAGAAAATACTGAACGGCTAATAAAGATTCTTATTCTTATTCTAGTACTCTTGTAACAAAGCAAGAGTCCACTGAGAGACAAGCATGAAAGATGAAAAATACACCCTGTTGCATGACCTTTCCTGCATGATCCACACTTCAGTAAAATTTGGAAGAGGAATGGTAGGTCAAACCCAACAACAAGGACCATGTAGTGAAGGATGAATAGTTGTATACTGTACCAGAAGAGGAAAAAAAATCATAAACCAATGTGAAGAATGGTCGGCACCAAGATGATCCACCAACGGAAAGTCAGAGTGGAAAAAGAACAGTAGAAGGATGAACTTATAGCATGGAAAGGGAAGTAGAGGTGCATGTGCTGGGGCCCTATTCTAGCCAAGCACATACTCACAAAAGAGGTGAGAGTCTCCTGGGGATTATTATTAAAAAATTGGTCTCACACACACAGATCTATAGTTGCCATCAGATGAGCAGAAGTGCTACAGCTCAATATGCTTTTTGTTAAGTACCATTGTATGATTTGGTATGGCAACAGCCATATTCCAGTATAACATTTGATAAAATATATTCATAACTGTGAATACTACCTGGATGATACTGTAGTAATGAGAACCACATGGGAGAAGAACATGCAACACCTTCAAATGCTATTTATCTGCTCACAAGAAAACAGTTTGCTTTTCTTGCTCAAGAAGTGCATTTTTTTAGCCAAGCATTAAGGAAAAAGCCTTATATTTCTTCCCATCTGGTAATCCTTATGTTACGCATGTACCTAACTTTACTTACTGATGGAACTCAATATGCTATCAGTGCTATGTTGACTCACAAACTTCCCAGTGAAATGGAACATCTAATTGTGCTTTCTTTTGACATTGTCACAGATGAACTATTATCAGATTTAAAAGGAGTCGTTTGTAATAATCTATGGTATAGAAAGTTTCATGTATACCTATATGTCACAAAATTCCACCTGCTGACAGACCAAAGCCACTGATCTCACTTTTCTGTCCCTACAATTAGCTCCCAGACAAAACAGTGCAATTCTTGCAGTGGTGGCCACTATTTTTTAATAACTATAATAATGAAATACATTATTGTCCCACCACCCAACAGGCAAAAGTCAATGCTCTATCTCGCCTGCCTATTAGGGCCATACACTGACTTTGATTCTCACAACGCATTGTATTTGGTCCTGGTTGATGCCAAGCATAGTACCACTGATGGATTTCCCATAATAACATGTCAAGTAGCATCAGCAACAGTGTGGAACCTGCTGGTACAGCGGTACGCCAGTGCTCTTGTCAGTACAATGGAAGATGAATGGAGCACATATCTAAGGGGATCTACCTACAGTTTAAGATGATCTCCTTGTGTCAGCAGCTGAATGCAACAACAGGCATTCTAATGCAAGCCGCCAAGGAGGAAGAATGCTGAATCATCACTCGTTAGCCTACAATCCTCCAGACGCTTCACACAGCACACTGGGGAATCTCTTGAATGAAATCCCAGGTGCAGCATTATGTTTCCTGGCTCCAACTGGACAAAGCTATTGAACATGATCTCCAGACAAGTCACACTTGCACTTACAAATCAGGCAGTTCTAGCCCAATGATTTGTGGCCAACCATGGAAGCTGTTGTAGTTGCTGTTAATGGATGCTTTCTGAAATTGTCCTTGGCTGGTGCAAATGTCTACTAAAACAGCACACACTACCATCCAAGCCCTTACAACTATCTTCATAACCAAGAGTGTTCCCTTCATTAGTGTTACAGGGAATGGTCCGCAGTTCACTTCATATATATTTCAGCTGTTCTGTCAGCAAAACAGCATCAAATGTGTTCCCTCTGGCTCTAATTCAGAAGCAAAGTCACTGATCAGCACTTTCAAGAAGCAGATGAGGAAATCAGTGGCTGTGTCATAATCAGAGGGAGTCCTCACCAGCTTCCTTGCAACATAAAGAACCATCCCTGTCAACATTCAATTTTCAGCTAAATGTTTATAAGGCACAGAGCTCGTGTTCTGTTCGACCTTCTGCACCTATCTCCATGAGTCCACAGTCAGCATTCAGACCCCTGTTACTGCTTTGACTGGGGTGGATGCAACTCATCATCACAGGTCAGTGAGGGTGCCAAAATTTTGACATCATGACCAGATAAGTGCCATTAGAACCAGCTCCAGCCACAACACCATGGACAACCTGTGCCCATGGTCTTACCTCAAGAGAACCTTGGCAATCATGACCAGAGGACAGCTGACAGGTCCAAACTTGAGATCTGCTACAACACTGTCCACAGGTATGCAACTGCTGACCCGATAACACTGTGACACAACTGATATAGCCTGAGACCACCTCCTGTGCCACTCCCAGACTTTCTTGGATCCATGATTTAGGTCGTGTGTTTAACACTCACAGTAACTTTTGCTATTCAAATATTTTTCACTTTACAATGGCTTTAATTTTACGAATCACATCACCGGCAAACCGAGTGTTACGTGTCACAGAAGCTAGGAAGCATCAACCAATTTAACAGAATTTATACTATTTTGGTATCACAGCACAAAGTCAAACTATTATCTTAAATTACTTAAACTGGAACAATAACACAGATAATGTTGAGGGGATGGCAAGAGAAAGACTGTGTTTTATTGACAGAATACTTAGAAGGTGCAAGAGGTCTACTGAAGATACTGTCTACACTACAATTGTCCGTCGTCTGCTGTAGTACTGTTTGGTATGGGACCCTTACCAGATGGTACTGACCGAGGACATGAAAAAAGGTATAAAGAAAGGCAGCTCATTTTGTATTATCATGAAATAATGGAGACAATGTCACAGATGTGATATGCAAGTTCAGGTGGCAATCATTAAAACAAAGGTGTTTTTCACTGCAGTGAGATTTTTTCCAAAATTTCAATCACCAACTTACTCCTCTGAATGTGAAAATATTTTATAGGTGCCAAACTACATAGGGATTGATGGTCATAATAATAACATAAGAGAAATCAGAGCTTTTACAGATAGGTTTAAGGGTTCATTTCTCCCACATGCTGTCTGTCCGGGCAGCATTTTAACTGTTGCACTTTTTAAACACAGAACATTTCATGATTATCACATTCCTTACAATGGATAAGAAGTCTTGATTAAGGACATGAAGTCTTTCAATTCTCTGACTGAATCTTGCACACTTACAGAAAAACTGATCCCAGTCACATAGAACAATAATTTTCAAACTGTAGAAATTATCCTTTCCCTTCACTCGATGACTTCCATGTGTGTTGAATGACTTTCTTTTCTTTTCTCTCTCTCTCTCTCTTATTTTATTTTTAGTTTTAAAACAGAGTCTTTGTCTTGTGTGAGAGATAATCTTCAGCTCTCTTTGACACATGAACTGTTTAATCACAAATCATGCAGTAGCCACTGTTTGATGCTGAATCGTGAATAACAAAGTTAATTATCCAGCACCTGTGCAGATAAAATGTCTAGGCATTGATGAGATATGGTGTCAAAGGCACTGCTGGGGGTCCAAAGGAACTGCCATCTACCTATGATGTTTCTTATCTCTTTTCTTATGTGAGTGCCTCTGCACAGATTCTTCTTTGTAATATTTCCTTTCCAACTGCGCAACTGCTTTCTCTTCACAAGATGGATCCTCCAGATACTTCCAGAATCTGTCACAGTCATCACATGTCTCATCATTAGAAAGAGAAACTGAAATCTGGTTTGAAACCATCTCCACAAAGCCATTCTTTAGCTATGTTTCCAAATATGAAATTATTTTTCTTACACTCTTTTACACATTCCTTGACCTATCTTTGCAGCCCGTATACTGTGGGCATTTTGAAATGTGAGTTCTCATGGAGTAGTTACTGATTTGGCAATTCTGTAAAGGGGTTCAGATTTCCCTGGAGTTCAGTTTTCCCTCACATATCACCAATCCATTTATGCTATTATTATGATTATTTCTAGCAAACTTGTCTGACGTGCCAAGTCTTCTGAAAAATTTCACTTAACACACAGAAATTACTTTCAGTTCAGTCCTGAGAATGTATAGTTTAATCACTGTTCTTTTGTCATTGGCTTCCTTTAAACGGTCTCTGTCTATTTTTGGGTAGTTTTCGTACTAGATTCTTACTTAATGTTTTTGAGCCACACATAATGACATATTCCAAAAATCATTAAAACTCTTTCATTTCTGGCTTTCTTTATGTTGTAATTCGTTCTACAAGTATTTGGTAGTTTGAGTAGATGAATATTTGGTAGTTTGAGCAGATGAAGCATACTATAATTTGTGACATAGTTGCAAAGGAAAGGAACAATATGAACACAAAAGAATCAGATTTGATTGTAGAGTGTACCAGCACACAAAATAATTGCAGGAATGGATATAGGCAGCCTACATTGGACAACTGGATGGTGAAAAAACAAGAAAAAAGTTTGTCTTCCCAATCTGCAAATGTGTGGAAACAGATTAATTTGGAGAGATGGGTAGTAAAAAATACATTGCCCAGACCTTGAATTGAAACTTCTTATTTAGAGAAAAAGAGTAACTGCCTCTGCTAAACAAAAACTTGCAATTTATCACCAGAACATTAGAGGCCTAGCTAGTACGAAGAAAAAAAAAATTACTTAGCAACATCATTTTGTAGGAAATGTAAAAAAGGGGGTGTTGCCATTTATGATAAAAATGATATCACACGTAGAGTAATTAATGTGCAGAATTATAGTTTAGAACAACATTTCGAAGTGTGTACTGCAGAATTGTCCTGGAATAATTACCATAAATCAATAGTCACAGTATACATAGCACCTTCAGGGAACTTAGGTCTCTTTTTGAATAAGCTAGATGCTCTCCTAATATACATATTCAAACACAAAACAGATGTGATAGTGCTTGGGGATTTCAGTGTTAACTTTCTAACAAATTCAAGAGACAGATCAGACCTAGAAAATCTGATGACCACATATAATCTGGTTTCTGTGGTTAGTTTCCCTACTAGAATAACTTCGTGTACAAGCACACTGACAGATAATATATTTATGGACCAGACCAAAATAGGTGATTCAACTACCTGACAAGTCATGAATGGGCTATCTGACCATGATGGACAAAGGCTCACTATAAATAGCACAAGTATTTATGTGAATGATAGTGGCCCCAGTTGGAAAACAGTTAGGGCAGTTAATGAAGAAACTATCCAGAGTTTTAAATCACATCTCCAAGTCACAGGCTGGGCACTTATGTATAATTTAGAAAATGCCAATTCGAAGTACAATTTTTTCAGTAATGAAGTGGCACTGAGATTTGAAAGCACCTTCCCAAAAAGGATATACAAGATCCAAACCACAAAACATACAAAAAAGCCCTGGATAACCATTGGTATTAAGATTTCATGCAAAAGGAAATGAGAACTGTACACTGCCACAAAAAATTCAGACAACCACACCCAGCTAAATCACTATAAAAAATACTGCAAAGTACTTTGCAAAATTATTCAGAAGTCAAAAAGGTTTTATCTGTGCTCCAAAATTAATAAATGTAGTAACAAAATCAAAACTGTATGGGAAGTGATAAAGAGTGAGAATGGTGCAAATTGCCCCAGTAGGTCCCAAAACACTGTTCTCAATAATTAAGATAGACAGGTACAAAATCAAAACACTGTGGCAAAAATTTTCAATTAGTATTTTCTAAGTGTTGCTGAGAAAGCAGGACACAATGGCTCCTTAGAAGAAGCATTAAAAATACTGAAAGGTCATTTCTCAAACTCCTTAGAGCAGATAGGTATAGCCCCTATAACAGTACAGAAAGTAAGAAAAACCATTATTTCTTTAAAAGCAAAAGATTCAACTTGTGTTGACAACATTTCTAGCAAATTTCTAAAAGCCTGCTGCAATGAGTTCAGGGAAGTCCTAGCTCATATATTCAATTCCTCTCTCAAACAAGGTATCTTCCCTGAAAGGGTGAAAAATGCTATTGTAAAGCCCCTCTACAAAAGAGGCAATGCCTCAGATGTTACAAACTATCGGCCTATCTCTCTTTTGACTACATTTTCTAAAGTTCTCGAAAAGCTAATATATGCCAGAAAAGTCAATCACCTAGAAAAACATGCAATAATTAGTAAAACCAGTTTGGATTCAGAGAAGGTATGTCCACAACCAAAGCAATATGTTTGCTTATGAATAACATTTTGGAATGCCTCAACAAAAAGAATTTCCTGTGGGCATATTTTGCCATCTGTCTAAAGCCTTTGACTGTGCTAGTCATAGAATACTTATAGAGAAAGCATGCCACTATGGACTCCGAGGACAAATGTGCAACTGACTCAAATCCTACAGACAACAGAAAACAGTACTAGATGGTAACAATAGTCACATAGGAGGGGTAGAGTCCAACTGGGGAACAGTAAAATATGGAGTTCCACAAGGTTCTGTTATTGGTCTCCTGCTATTCCTCATATACATCAATGACCTACCATTGTCCACAAACAAAGCAAGCAAGTTTACAACGTTTGCAGATGACACAAGTATTGTGATAGACAGTAAGATACCCTCTGATCTAGAATTAAATGCCAACCATTTACTTGAGGATGTTCTGAACTGGTTCACAGTGAATTCTTTATCAATACACCTTAGCAAAATTAATTATATTCATTTCCATTCTGGTCACAAAAGTCCACAGGAAATAAGCATTATACACGAGAGCCAGCAAATAGAGAGAGAGAGAGCAGATTGTTTGAAACTCTTGGGCATATATATAGATAGCAGTCTTAACTGGGAACAGCACATCCACCAAACCCTGAAAAGGCTCAGCTCAGCAACATTTGCCATTCGGATAATCACCAAAATAGGAGACATCAATGTCTCAAAATCTACTTACTCTGGCTACTTTCATTCACGTATGTGTTATGGAATAATCTTCTGCGGCAATTCACCACAATGTAAAAAGATTTTTACAAGTCAGAAAAGGTTGTCCAAATTTCGTGTAGAGTGCCTCCAAGAATCTCATGTCGCAATCTTTTTAAGCAAATAGGGATCTTAACCACTACTTCACAACATATCTTTTCAAACATGACATTCATGCTTCACAATCCCTCTCAATATGAAACAAATGAAATGTACCATCACCATAACACAAGGAGGAAATGTGACATACACTGTGACCTGAAAAATCTGTCCCTGGTGCAAAAAGGTGTGAAATACACAGGCACAAAAACCTTTGATGCACTTCCAAGTAATATAAAGTGTCTACGAGATAAAAAAGTACTGTTTAAAAATAAGCTAAAGGAGTTCTTGCTTGAAAAATTTTTCTGTTCTCTAGAAGAATTCTATAGCAGAGATAGCTAATTGTATTTCCCAAATACTATTGTATATTCCTGCCTCAATATATCTTGCTGTGTTAATCAGATTAATTGGTGACCTGTAAAAAATTGTTTGGACAAAATCAGAATGTTGTATCTGGCACTCTGCTTGTGAGAGTAATTTTATCATACCGATTGTGTTTCCAACTTGTATTGTTAATCTTTGTTTATTGCCCTCATGGAAACTAATGTAATAATGAACTAAAGGTTTTTGACTCGTTCCACATCCATGTGTTAACACATAGAACTGGTTCCATGGAGTACGTATTGCAATAAAAATAATAAAAATTATTGTCTACCACTCACCAACGACTTCAAAAGCAAGCTGCATGATCCTTTTTGTTTAGCAATCTACCCTTCCCATCTGGATGTATTATGAATTATTTTCTTACACTTCTCTCATTGTCTTATCCATTAGCCTTTTTGAGTAATTGTGACTATGCAGACTCTGCAGAAATTTACATTTCTCAAAATAAAGTGCAATGTTATATCTGGGCTAACCAAACAAAGGAATAATCTGCTTATAATTATTGCACTAAAAAGTGTCTCAATATCCATGACGTTTTGTGACTCTTTGTCTAGTGGTACTTGCATAAATTTGTTGTATAACTACATCTGTGTGGTTCTGGAGTGTAGTACATGATGATACAGTTATAACTAATTGTACAACATGTTACACCTTTGAGTTCTTATATTTTGTAACACTGGTAAACCATACTTTTTCTCACTGTGAGTTCACTGGTTCATTTCAAAGTTTGGGGACCCATATTTCTTATGTCATGTTTATCTACATTTAATCTGAAAACCTAACTCTTTATATGTTTTGAGTTTCTTCTGTGAACATTATCATATGAGGCTAATTACATAAGGTTGGTGCAAAAGTAGATAGCATTTTCGTTTTGCATGTTGGTGTTCTGGTTGCTATGGGTTTCTTTATCAACTGACATTTTTTATTTGTAGTTCACTCTTGCTATTTGAGTTTACATATTGAATTTGTCATTAGGAAATAGCATATGGAGCTGTGGATGCTAGAAAACTGAGTGCAAAGTGGAGAAATCTGAACATTTCTGACATATTCTTCTGTTTGAGAGAAATAGAGGGGTAATAGCAGCGGAAGTAGCCAGAAACTTTAGCGCCCTGTATGGGGCATTGGACAGAGCATCTCAAGAAAATGGTTTTCTTCTTTTAATGAAGATCATTTTGCCATCTTTGATTCCCCACATTCAGAAAAATCTTTCAGGGTTAATCCCCAATAATCCCCATCAGTGTACTCGAGAACTGGCAAATGTGATGTATTGTGATCATTCCACCATAGTTCGACATTTCCGTGAAATGGGGAAGGTTCAAAAATCAGGTGTATGGGAATCGCATGCTCTATCCGAAAATCACAAAAATAAATGGGTGGCCATATGTACACCTCTACTTGCTCATCATCAATTGGCTCAAACAACACCAACCATTCTTATCCAGTATCTCTATTCTTGATGAGAAATGGCGTCTTTATGCTAACACATAGAAAATGAAGGAATGACTGAGCTCAAACAAAGCAGCAACTTCCTGTACAAAGACCTGCACACATCCATGAAAGATAAATTAAGGGCAAGGCCGGTGCAAGGCATGCCCAAAACATGCGGCCGCACGGGAGACCACTTTCCAAGGGGCAGCAAATCTGCCACCCCCCCCCCCCTTTTTTTTTAAGGACAAACAACATTCATGCCTAAGAGGGGAATCAAAACCAAACCTCAGAGGGAGTGGTTTCGGGAACTGTGGCATGGCGCCTTGACTACCTGCCGGCCGCCCCTGTTGAACAAGGGGAGGGAGGACTAATTTCTTCCTTGCCACTGTGGCAGCACCGTCGTGTTTACACTGGAGGAACAGAGAGGGGGAAGCAGTTTGCCATACACACCAGGATTCTTATTAGTGGAACACTGCCAGCCTGTTACGCGCCGTGTGTTTACTCACAACTACACTACTGGCTATTAAAATTGCTACACCACAAAGATGACATGCTACAGACGAAAATCCATAGACAGAACATTGCTTCTAAGGGTTTCTTTGTGAGCTTTGAAGCTCATTTCTGTTTGACAAAAGTTGTGCAGTTTTTGCAAATTTCATATTTCCTTCTATTGTTCGTAATGCCGTATAAATTGCTGCCTGATAATACATTTATCCATATCATCAGTCACATACTTGTTGTGAGTTTCTTGCTTCTTCTTCTTGGGTGCTAGTTTAACCATAGCCTCGCTGTACCTCGTCATGTGACCTAGTTCCTGGCAATGCCACATCACCACTTCGTTTTTCCAGGCAATAGGTATTGTTGCATTCTTTACAACAAAAACTACAGAATTCGTTTCGGTAGTTGGCCGAGGGAGTCAAGATTGGTCAGAAGCACTTTCATTGTGTTTCATAAGAACAGAAGAATTGGTGCGTCTGAATTTCTTGCAACTTAGGATGTAATAAGTAAGTGCTTTTCATATAACGTACAATTAGTATTGCGCATGCACGTTACTCACAAGTTAGAATTTTTCTCCTTCAAGATTACAGAATAGGAAAATTTATTTTTCTTATGATCTGTTACTTCAAAAATTGGCAAGTCGGCAAATAAGCACGCGTTGTCCCAATAGCCAGATAGAAAATAAAGTGAAGAAAAGTGAAATGATACAGTGATGACCAATTTGTAACCCCTTATTCCATAATCAGACACAAAAGAAGTGACACATGGAAATTACGACAGATATCAAGTGTCAGTTCTTCGAAATGAACAACCGCAGTGCAGTGAGTTAATATATGTCGACTAGCATTAGTACCCATCGATGCCCAGGTGAGTAGTTATTGCATTATTGTGTTACTCCATCTCCTTATTCTTCCTCTCTCCATTGTCTTCTGCCCCACTTTTTGACCGTTTCACCTGCTTCTGTAGTGAAATTTGGCCTGAAATTCAACTTCACATGGCTCAATTCTTATGATTTCATCTCCTGAACAGTGTATCCTACAGCAATATAATTTTCCGTTTACGTGCAATGGAATATCAGTAAATTGTCTGCGAAGAGTGTTGCAAATAAAGTTAGTACACTGACATCAACAGTTAGTTTCATGTAATCGTTCTTTGCAAGCTGGATCGAAACATGTCCGACGGTAGTAAAGACTGCCTGGCAGTGAATATAGGAAAAGACGGGCGCTGAAGGAAGCTGGCGATAAGAAGCAAAAGGATGCACTACAATGATATTTCAAGCCAAAGAGGGAACGACCTAGCAGCGGCGAGGGTGGAAAAATAGATCCCGAAAGTACAGAAACTAGTGGAGCTACTGAAACTACATCTTTATCTTCAGGACATGATGAGAAAGTTGATGAACACAGTACTGTGACCACTGCATACAGTAGCAATGCTGACGGTGGGCCACCCACATAATGTTCAACAGACTTCGTCTGGACTCAAGACCTGCTTTGTGATGAAAGCTCTCAGATTAGAACATCAGGCAGTACTGAAATTAGGCAACCTGATTTGGAAAATACCAGAGGAACATCAGCCAAGGTACTCACCACTGGAGAAGGGATTGAAGGCGAGACTAAACTGGAAGACACAATTGACTCAGATCCCGGAAGACGGCCGGAAATTATTACCGACTGCATTCGAATGACTTTGGTCATGCGAGGTCCTCCCGAGCGCATTAAGGAAGCTGAAGAATGTCTTAAAAATGCAGAAACCGGCATTTCAGCCCTGTGCACTACAGCTATTCTTTGAAGAATTTAGAAGAAGCAGATAGATATTGTGGGTGTACTCAAAGAGCACGGATGCTGTGTTCTGCTTTTGTTGCAAACTTTTTTCATCATCTACTGTAAAAATTGCATAGAACGGTATAAGCGACTGGCGGCACCTTGCTTCGTATCTCAAAAGTCACGGGAAGTCTACTGAGCATTTGAATTCACATAAAAAGTGGATCATGTTTTCCGAGGGACTGAAAAAGTCACTAACTGTCGATACCCATCATCAAAGGTTTCTGAATACTGAAAGCGAACATTGGAAAAATGTTCTTGGGCGCTTAATAGCAAATAATTCCTTTCCTGGGTTGGCAATGTCTGCCTTTGAGAGGAAGTACACATACATTCTTTCAGTCTGATAATGGAAACTTCTTGAAACTCGTTGCATTATTCGCAAAGTTTGACACTGTGATGATGGAGCACCTGCACAGAACAAAGCAAGGTGAGACTAAGGGTCATCATTATCTTGGAAAAGAAACACAGAATGAACTAATTCATCTTATTGGATCATCTATAACCAACCACATTCTATTAATGATTAAATCTGCAAAGTATTACAGTATAATTCTGGACTGCACACCAGATATTTCAAAAGTTGAGCAGATGATGGTTGTGATACGTTTCATCCAGGAGACAAGACTCGACGGGGTATACGACGTTCAAATTCGGGAGCATTTCCTGGGATTTCGTCCAGTGCCCAATTCTTCAAGCTCCACTTTGACGCACGTTGTACTCAAGTTCTTGGAAGATAAAAAACTCCTACTGAGCGATATGAGAGGGCAAGGATGCAAACATGAAAGGAAAGAAGTCTGGTCTCCAGAAAAGAATTTCAGATATGAACAAGAGAGCATTTTATGTACCATGTAGCAGTCACTCATTGAATCTTGTTGTAAATGATGCCGCTATGTGTTCTAAATATGTTGTTTCCATGTTTTCGACAGTGAAAAGCTTGTACTACTTCTTCTTGTCCGGTATTCGACATTGGGATGTCTTGAGGAAGTATCTGCCTAAGCTGTCGCTGAAGCCACTGAGCGATAGAAGGTGGGAAACTCACATTGATGCACTTACTCCCCTGAGGTTTCAAGTTGGAGGCATTTATGATGCACTGGTTCAGATATCAGAAGAATTCGATGGCATGACCGCTCACGAAGCAATGTCACTTGTGAATCAAATAAAAAATTACACATTCCTCACTTCTCTGGTAATCTGGTATGACGTTCTGCTTCACATCATTGTAGTCAGTAAGACCCTCCAGACCACTGACATAAATGTTTCCGAGGCCGTGGAAATGCTTGAAAAAATGAAAGCACATTTTGAGACCTGCAGAACAGAAGGAAAGTTTGTGTCTTTCTTGATGGATTCCAAATAACTAGCTACAGAATTAGAGCTAGAAGATCTAATGTTACCACGGATAATTGTTTCCTGGCGATGAAATAAGAAGCCAATACACTTTACCTATGAAGGAAGGGACGAGACAATAGATGACCCAACAAAATGTTACAAGATTGATTTCTACTATTATCTTTTAGATATAGTAGCCATATCTTTGGATGAGAGATTCCATCACCTGAAATCTCATTGTGATTATTTTGATTTTCTCTACAACATCAGCAAGCTGAAGAATGGACCTCCTGACAGCCTGGACACGAAGTGTACAAACCTCGCAGCGATTTTGCATGATCATGAGTCTAGCAACATTGATGCACTGGAGTTGAGAGGAGAACTAAAAGTGCTTTCATCATTGTTGAAACCTGGAATAGGTCCAAAAGAGACTCTGAAGTTTATAGGAAGACATAATTTTTGCCCTAATGTTAACATTGCTCTGAGAATTCTCCTAACACTCCCAGTGACAGTTGCGAGTGGAGAGAGGAGTTTCTCCACTCTCTGCTCACCCAGAAGAAATGCCAGTCTGCAAATGCCCCTGCAGGGCATGCCGCTGCTGCCAACACAACATGCCTCCTCCCCCCTCTCTCTACACATTTCCTCCTCCCCTCTCTCTGTCCATCTCGATCTCCCCCGCCCCCCTCCTCCCACCAATCTTACTATCCATCTCCTTCCCCCCATTCTCTTGCTGCTCAGCTGTGCCTATCCTCAAGTGTAACCCTACAAAACAGATTGATACAGCAAGCCGATACTATTCCTAAAACACGTCTGTTGTGCTGGGTACACTAAACCAGTGTCTTAAATTTTAATTTTAATGTTTTCTACATCCACATAAAACGTCTACCATGCAGGACAACCAATGAAGCATGGACTGAAAAAATTCGTTTTTGCCCACATAAACACTCCTATGGGAGCTAGGAGATTCTAACCACCACACTGTGCTAATACTTGTGAAGTGTGCTGCTGTTTGTGTCCGAAATTTGGTTGGAATTGATCCGGGGGTTAGGTAGGAGATGCTGGAGACACACACACACACACACACACACACACACACACACACAGAGAGAGAGAGAGAGAGAGAGAGAGAGAGAGAGAGAGAGAGAAAGAAAGAGTGTGTGTGTGTGTGTGTGTGTGTGTGTGTGTGTGTGTGTGTGTGTGTGTGTGTGTGTGTGTACATAATAATACTTTTTTGAAGAATGCTGTGAATTTATTTTAATATTTAATCCCTATTCTGAGAAAGTCTACCCCTCACATTGACATGCACACATTATCAACATGTTGCTGTGTCCATGACAACAGTAAGAGAGAACATGAAATGAAGTGTATTCTCTAAATTGTAAGGCATTATTAAAATAAATTTATAGTAGTTTTTGAAAATGTTATGGAAATGAATGTTATGCTACACATCTCACTTTTAGCTCATACAAGGTGATGTTGCTCTGTACCTGGCATTCTTTTCATGGAGCACATATGTAACTGATATTGTTTTCATGGAGCACATATGTTTTCTCAGTTGTAGGTAGAATAAACAAGAATACAATAATTTTGTTTGCACTACGCAAACTTGGTATGTTTTTTGTTTGAACAGTGGATTGCAACATAAAATTTTTTTCAGACATTCCTCTTCCTGTAATGGAGCACATTTGCAAATGTATAGAATACATCACCGAATTTTCATCTTGCACTTGCTGCACCTTAACAAAAGACAGCTTCATTAGAGACCACCTGATCCCATCAATCAGTCATTTCACCCTGACAGTGCTACATTACAATAGGAAAATCATTCTGTCAGCTTCTGCACAAATTCACAATTTATCTGACACCCCTGCAAACTTCAGTTAGAGAGAACGAGTTAATGATCAGGATGCAATCACAGTGCCACTGTTCTCAGACTCTTCATACTCACAGAACAGCAGTGGGAAGGAAGAAACCAAAACAGCACTGATGTAACAGCACCACCTTGTTTTCCAAGGTACCATAAAATAGAGTGATTTTGAACACCCAAAAGATTTTGGATATTATGGAATATTTGCTCTTTCCCACTGCATAGCAATGAATTGCTGCTCATTTTCACTTCCACACTCCAGCTATTTTAAGCACAACACTGTATTTTTGCGTTCCCCAACTTTTACTTTAGGTCAATTATTTACCTAGGTAAATACCCGATGGACAGTCTCATTGTTAAAAGTTCATGCAGCATCATCAAGTGGCAACTTTATATTGTAGCGATTGGCAGAACAGTCTGTAACTGCAATTGTAAATGAGCTCAGTAGCTCACAGCATTGAGACAATTCCTGTACAAGTTTCTCAATTTTTTTGTGTAAAGTTATAAAACAATAAAGGTATTTACAAAATTATATACTGTGTCGCATGATTTCAAACAATGCCAAGAATGTATAAAAGCAGGAAAGTTGCTTAAGTACAGTGTAATTATGATCTGGATCTTTTAGATAAAGTTGTTCATGATCCTCAGTGTGACAAGTAATCCTACAAAAAAAAAAAAAAAAAAAAAAAAAAAAAAAAAAAAAAAAAAAAAAAAAAAAAAAAAAAGGCAAGATTTGTGCAGAATACCTAGATCAACCCTACAGAATAAAGCGTTCGAAATACATCCAAAAAAATTGAGACGACAACCAATATTAAATGAGGAAGAAGATGAAATGCTGAATCAACGTATCCTGTGGGCTGCAGATTGGGGATTTACTTCCACTAAACTGGATATTAGATATTTAGTGAAAAGCTGCCTTCATAAATCTGGCCAAAAAGAGAAGAAATTTTGCTACAATTTACCAGGAGAAGAATGGGCAAATTTATTCCTCAAGTAGCATTCAGAAGATCCCTCTGTTTGTTTAAGCAAAAATATTAAAAGAGCTCATGCAGACATGAACAAACAGACAGTTAAGCTGTATTTGTGCAATACAAAGCCAACACAGGAAAATCTCCTGCCTAGCGACTTGACCAATTACAATAAAACCAACATGCCAGATGATCTGGGCAAGCAATAGATAAATACAAAATGAGGGAGTAAGCATGCTGAAAAAGATTTATCAGAATCTAGTGTTTTGATATTGATGGCAGTGAGTGTTGATGGTAAATTTCTTCCTCCACATGTCCTTTAAAAATCTGGGGAGGTGGCCCACAAGGAACCCATTTCAATAGGAATAAATGTGAATGGTTTGATATACCAATATCTGAAGACTGGTTCTTTACAATAGCTTTGCCCAATTTGGAAAAGCAAAATGTTCCAACAGTGGTGACTGGGACAACTTATCCAGTCATGTGTCTTTATGTGTTATAGGAAAGTGTGAGCAAAACAGTATTTTATTCATTCTCCTTCCCCCTAACAGTACCCACCTCCTCAAGCAATGCTGGACATAGCTTCCTCAGACCAATGAAAGCAGGGTGGCGAGCGATATTAACTGGATGGAAGAAGTGCATCTCATGGGAGCTGTTCCAAGGATGCTTTTCCATCTCTTCTGAAGCACATACTTATTAAGATTTCGCAAAACTCTACTGAAAACATAAAAAGTGGATTTTGTGCCAAAGGCCTAATCTCATTTGATCTAGATCATATCTCACAGAAATTGCCCAATAATGAGGAGGGCTGGCAAAGCAGTGCAGATGCATGGACTTCCAGTTCTGAAGAAATGCCCAAAGAAGTTCGTTATCCTCCAAGTAAGCCTTGTAGTTCCAACCACAGCAAACTAGACATTCCTCCAGGGAAATCAATTATGAGCTGTGACTTTCAGGGAAACAAAAACAGCATGGAAACAAGTGACAGTGCTTCTAGCAATATGAAAGTAAAAATGGCCCATCATCCAATGAAGTTTCACTGCTGAAAGAAGAGGCTTTTCTTGTTGCTGACTGTAGATACATATCCAGCAACAAGGCAGTATGGTGAGGTGCCACAAATTTTGGTGCAAGGGAAGTACATGTGAAATTCTTGCACCCACATGAGAAAAGTAGAAATGTATTTGTGTTTCCTAATGTCCCTGTTGAAGACACCACTCAAAAAGACCAAGCTTCACAAGTACACCAGTGGAGACGAGAGTGATGTTTACTTTTAGAGAAGTTGAGCTTTAGACTTGTGGGCTATTGTAATTTTATGGACAATGTTTGAAGTATTTGCAACTTAACTTTGAAAATCGAGTAACAAAACTGACATTGATCTTTTAGTAGAATTGTTTTGTTTCTGTTTCCAATATTTTCATTTAAAACTTTAAAAAATTGCATTCAATTTGTCAGAAAATAAAAATTGACCTTGAATATAGAAAATTCATTATCTTAATCCTCATCACTTATTTGTAATGATGGACAACCTTAAAATGTATTAAAAGTCACTAAAAATCAAATAGGCAGTCTGGATATTTAAAAAAAGCCAAATTCTGCTTGACCCCCCCCCCCCCCATTTACTTTGAAACTTAGGACAGATATTTAAGAAACACATGTGTGCAAAATAACATCAATCCATTGGGTGATTTCAGACACTTTACTGTAGTCTCAGGTAACTATAGGTACACATAGACTTTCTGTTTTTAGGATATTTTATTTGTTACATCTATACCCCACCACACCTGTAACAAAGAATCGAAACTAAGAAACTCTATGCAAGGCATGGTGAAAATAACCACAAAACAGTCTGAAATCTAAATATTTGAGTATGAAACTCTCAGCATTAGACTCCTAATCACTCCATTTCTTATCTCTACTGCCCAGCTCACAACTGTAATGTTAAGTATGGCTAGGAAGCCTCAAAGTTATTGTCACTCTCTGTGTGGAAGTAAAAGGACAGGACTCTCACATATGTCCTGTGGTAGAAGGTGAATGAACAGTACCGAGCTGTCAAAAACTGGCAGTGACACTTCCGTCCTATTACCTTCAAATCAGAAATTGGTTCTGGCCCTGTTTTTAACACTGCCTAAATCAGCCATGGGCTGAAGCAGGCCTGCCACCCTTTTTCCATGAATGAAGAAATATCTGAGTGCTACAGATATGATCTCGAGTTAAAACTGTGGAACTGTGTTAATTGTGGTCAGCACTAATGTTTGTACTACACAGTTTTTAAGTTTTTCAAATATATTAATAACTGATAGTGCCCCATGAAATCAGTGAAGTTAGGTAGATGCTTGATATGTAGTAGTAGATATAAACAGCTGCTAAGTCTTCTAAGAGAAAGAGCAGTTACTTAATGGTTTTTTCCCTCCAAGCAGTTGCTTTTCTCCTAAAACATAACCTAGATGTAATTTTCATAATTATCGGTGTGAGTAGATTACCAGTAGTCATCTGTTGTTAATGAACATTACAGATGTAACCAGTAGTGGTGAATACAGCCAGTTAATGTGTAGCTTGATTTCATCCAAATCCAAGAAGGCTCACATTTATGATAGGAACTGCTCATGAGATTTCTGGAGGCAATGTGAGCAGTTTAATTGCTGTAATGTCATTCTTTACTAACACAATCCCTCTGATGTGAGAGATTTATGGCTTCCTGGATAATCTATATTTTTTACCTACTTTGGCCTACTGATATACTGTAAGAGGTGAAATCTATTTATTCAAGTGCATAGACAACAGGTTTTTCTACCAGATACATGAATTAAGACAAACAATTAAATCTAAGTCAATAGTCAAATGGAATCACTGGGTTCTAAAACTATAAGGTGAAGAGATGAAAAAAAAAAGCTCACCTTGTTTTTTCCTGTCATAATTTTATTTCTTTTAATTGTGAGCAGAGAGAGAGCAGCATTATCTCCGCTTTACACATATTTGACATATATCAGTACCCGTGGACAAAGCTTTCCAAAATTTAAAACCCACACTCTACGAAATGTTTCTGCCATGCGCTAATGTGAAATACTCAAACAACATGTGTTATAAATCACACTTTTATGCAGTCTTCAGAGTTATGCAATAAATTAAATTACACATTAAAAGGCACAGGCTGCCACTGCATCAGTTTCTGTAAAGGATACTAACAATCAATTGTGACTAGTGTTAATTTACTCAAATCACATGTATTTTTTGAAGCATCCAAAATCTTACAGGAAAAGACAACATACACAAATAGTAACTGAGATATGGATCATTTTATCTGTTTCAAGAACAGTCAGTACTCTATGGAATATAGACTGTCTTCCACTTGATATTCATTGTTCATTTCTTTTCAATTGTGTTTGTCTCCATACTCAGTCCTCAGACTGTCACACTTTTGGCAGATATTGCACTTTCCCCTACATCAGCCATTCAAAGGATTTTAAAAAAAGTGTATCATATTCTTATTGGAAAAAATTATGAAAGCATCCCATAAACCCAGCTGTAAATTTATACTTGCTGGGATATGGCTCTTTCATCCTACAATGGCCAGCTGTTTGTTGATGCTGCAAGAACTAGTAAATCTGGTTACTACTCACAATTACACATCCTTCGACTCTCCTTTTCAATGAATAAAACATCTAGATATGCCTGGATTTCGTCACATGTGGGACACATACTCCTGTCACATGTGCACATTCCTGATGGGTGTGGAACACAACCATGACTTTAAATGACACCAAAGTGAGTAATCAACAGCATTAAAGTATTGTGTATTGGGACCGCAATGCTACTGAACCTTCCCAACAAATCCATCACTCATTAAAAGATTCTGTTAGGGACTGTCATATGAAGTGTAGAAAATAAGGTGGTGATCTGTCATTGCATAAACGATGTCCACTGTCTTTCTGCAACTGTAGTTTTTTTCCAAAAGTGTAGTTTTTCCAAAATCTGGGGCAAGTTGTCATGCAGAAACTGGTGGTAAAAAGTAACTATTAATTTATTCAGTGAAGTGTATGGCCCTATGAGTCTGTCATCAACAATTCATGCCCAAACACAAATTTGATCCCTAACTGCTCACCCAATGATTTGCTTCTGACCAGTTGTGATTACTGTGGTTGGTTTGGACAATGGAAAGTGCAGGATGGAATAACAACAACAATATGAAAAGGGTAGATTGCTACTCATCACATTGGCGAGGAGCCGAGCTGCAGAAGGGCACAAACAAAATTTAAGCTTTTGGCCAAAAGGCTTTCTTTGGGAGTAGAAAGAACACACAAATTCACATGAGCACAATCCACACACACATGGCCAGACTGCAGGCTGCAACTGTGTCAATTTGAGCAGCAATTGATGATGATGATGATTTTGGATGCATGGTGCTCAACACCATGGTCATTACACTCTGATGAAAAGTCAACATTCCATTCTCATGCACAAAAAGGAGGGGAGGGGGGGGATGACAGATGGACACACAAAGGCTGTGTCTGCATGTGGAGCAGCAATCTGAGGTGAGTGACGGGGATATGGAGGAGGCATGAGATGGGGAGGAGGAGGTGTAGCAGGTTAGGGGTGGAGGAAAGTGGTGTGCTACCTGTGAGAGCATGCAGAGATGTGGTGGCAATAAGATAGTGCTTCTATTGCAGAGACAGTACACTGTGGTGTGGGGGTTGGCACAAGGGGATCAGAAAAGGAAAAGGGGAGAGAAGACAATTAGAGAAGGGGAAAGGATTGACAGATGCGTTGGTGAAATGGCAGGCACATCTAGGCACCTATCCCCTTCCCTGCCCTGTGAGGACTGTGAAGATTGAGGCCATGTAGATTACAGAAACAATTTTTGGAGGACAGGCTCAGGACTGTGTTTTGAGTCTACTTAGGTTCAGGATTCTGTATCATTGTGGGAGGGGTTTCTGAGGGTATGCAGAGACAGGATCCCTCTGGCCTGAACCTATGCTAGTTTCAGTCCTTGATCTACCTATCCACTTCCCTGATCCCACTCCAGCACTACATACGCCTTCCATTCTGCCAGTGCACCCTCTAGTCCTTTTCCCCTCCTCTTCTTCTCTCCGGATCCTTTTCTGCTCCCCACCTCCACCCTCCCACCCCTGCACAGCGCCCTATCTATGCAACAGTACCCCTAACGTGTCTCTGCACAATCTCAAATGCAGCACAAACTCTTCCCTACCCCTTCCATGCTATCCATCCCTCTCCCTGTCCCATGCCTCGTCCTTACCCCGACCAGCCACCTCGGATTGCTGCTCACATCAGACACAGTTGCAGCCCACAATCTGGCACAGCAGCTGGAGACAGTGGCCATGTGTGTACGAGTTGTGACTGTGCATGTTCTTTCTGTTTATGAAGAAGGCTTAGATGTATAGTAGTCTTTTGCTTGTGCCTGTTTGTAGCTCAACACCTCTTTTATGTGGTGTGTAGTAATTTATCCTTTTCGTAATATTACTGTGATAATTTAGTATCCTGCCTCACTCATTAATGAAATGCAAACAATGAACTATGGATCCTTCAGACTTCTGTCATCGACTCCACTGGCAGAATTGCAAACTGGCATGGTGGTCTTGTGTCGTGACAGCTTACACATGTTGGAAGTGATTCACGAAGTAACTGCTCATACATCATTGACTGTACAACAGCACATTTCATACCATGAGCAGCTGCCATTTATCACTGTCAGTTAATATTCATAGCAGAATTCAATGTCTGCAATTTCCCATGTGGAATACTCAGACTCTTATTTCATTGTTTATGTTGTTCACATTTCATGGAGTCACTATCTTGTTCAGATACCAGAGCAATCTCAAAACCATACGGCAGACAGTTAAAAGCTATGTCTAAGAACAGCAACCTAGTCAGAGGCCAAAGTACAGCAACAGAAACAACTTAAGAAATGAGCAATGAAAATCAACCAGAAGACAGCCAACACCAGTGAGTATTGAGATTTCTCAACAAAAGTAAAATGGCCCATATCTCAAGAAGTATTTGTTTCTGGGCATGTGGTTGTAAGACCTCTTTTACCAGCACTATCTTCCTTAATAATGTGTGCATATGATAGGAGAGCTCAGCTGGTTTGAAAAAGCTTACTTTTACACTAGTCAACTGTTGTTTATATGAACTACCTCATACTCACATTTCTGTAACTTCACCAATCTCACAGACCCATACCACCTGTCTATATACCACAAAACTTAAAAACCTGTGCATATGAATATTGGTTTTAATCAGAATTTACATCTCTGAGACCAAATATTCTGACAGGTTATAGAAGGAGTGGCTTTTACTTTAGTTTTGCATATTTAGGAATTTACAATTTTCTTTCTGATGTTTGTTGCAACATGTTACAGATATCTGCACCAGAATGAGGAACTATATTGTGAATTATTGACAGCAGAGACACACAGACGGTTCAGTGAAACAGATTAATACATAGGATTACCTAGGAATAAATCGGCATTATCTTACGACCATGAAACTGTAATTGATAAATTATTTTAAAAGAAGATGCTAATTGAGCATGTATTCACATGTCAACATTTTATGAGCACCAACCTGCATCAAATGGTACAGAGTAGACAAAACTCTTGCTATTTTCATAGTGATGTTCAACTGCTCTTTTATACCACACCTCATCTATAGCATGATTATGTATTTCACTGAAGTGCCTGAAAAACAAAAATAATAATAATTACTGCATTATTGAAATGGTGAGAACCAAAGATTATAAGAGATCTACACTTGCTTTTCAATAACATTTGGAAAACAGAAAAGAATCCAGAAGAGTGGAAAAGAACATTAATTCACCCACCACATACCAAGGTAGACAAACAAAATGTCAACAAGAACAGAAATGTGTCACTTCTGTCAGTACAAACCAAAATATCATCAAAAATTCTCCTGAACAGAATTGAAGAAACTAAGGCAAAAGGGAAGGTCTTGCACAGAACAGATTTTTAACTTAAAATTAATAATTCACCACTGAATGTTAGCCATTAAAACTGTAATAATATTATTTATTGGTATCCAAAAAGTACACTCCTGGAAATTGAAATAAGAACACCGTGAATTCATTGTCCCAGGAAGGGGAAACTTTATTGACACATTCCTGGGGTCAGATACATCACATGATCACACTGACAGAACCACAGGCACATAGAAACAGGCAACAGAGCATGCACAATGTCGGCACTAGTACAGTGTATATCCACCTTTCGCAGCAATGCAGGCTGCTATTCTCCCATGGAGACGATCGTAGAGATGCTGGATGTAGTCCTGTGGAACGGCTTGCCATGCCATTTCCACCTGGCGCCTCAGTTAGACCAGCGTTTGTGCTGGACGTGCAGACCGCGTGAGACAACGCTTCATCCAGTCCCAAACATGCTCAATGGGGGACAGATCCGGAGATCTTGCTGGCCAGGGTAGTTGACTTACACCTTCTAGAGCACGTTGGGTGGCACGGGATACATGCGGACATGCATTGTCCTGTTGGAACAGCACGTTCCCTTGCCGGTCTAGGAATGGTAGAACGATGGGTTCGATGACGGTTTGGATGTACCGTGCACTATTCAGTGTCCCCTCGACGATCACCAGTGGTGTACGGCCAGTGTAGGAGATCGCTCCCCACACCATGATGCCGGGTGTTGGCCCTGTGTGCCTCGGTCGTATGCAGTCCTGATTGTGGCGCTCACCTGCACGGCGCCAAACACGCATACGACCATCATTGGCACCAAGGCAGAAGCGACTCTCATCGCTGAAGACGACACGTCTCCATTCGTCCCTCCATTCATGCCTGTCGCGACACCACTGGAGGCGGGCTGCACGATGTTGGGGCGTGAGCGGAAGACGGCCTAACGGTGTGCGGGACCGTAGCCCAGCTTCATGGAGACGGTTGCGAATGGTCCTTGCCGATACCCCAGGAGCAACAGTGTCCCTAATTTGCTGGGAAGTGGCGGTGCAGTCCCCTACGGCACTGCGTAGGATCCTACGGTCTTGGCGTGCATCCGTGCGTCGCTGCAGTCCGGTCCCAGGTCGACGGACACGTGCACCTTCCGCCGACCACATCGATGTACTGTGGAGACCTCACGCCCCACATGTTGAGCAATTCGGCGGTACGTCCACCCGGCCTCCCGCATGCCCACTATACGCCCTCGCTCAAAGTCCGTCAACTGCACATACGGTTCACGTCCATGCTGTCGCGGCATGCTACCAGTGTTAAAGACTGCGATGGAGCTCCGTATGCCACGGCAAACTGGCTGACACTGACGGCGGCGGTGCACAAATGCTGCGCAGCTAGTGCCATTCGACGGCTAACACCGCGGTTCCTGGTGTGTCCGCTGTGCCGTGCGTGTGATCATTGCTTGTACAGCCCTCTCACAGTGTCCGGAGCAAGTATGGTGGGTCTGACACACCGGTGTCAATGTGTTCTTTTTTCCATTTCCAGGAGTGTATTTGGTTGAGTAGACAGAGAAACAATAGATAACTCCATTATGGATTTTGGACTTAATGCAGTAACAGCAAACATAATGGTTGAAATTCTATCAAATATTATATCTAAAGTGAAATTCATGGGAGAAGTATCTCAGCCCTTTGAAATAAAAACTGGTCTTAAATACCTTTACTGTTTAACTGTTCTTAGAAAAAAAATTGTAACGGTCAGGAATTTGGAGCTAAGATATCACAAAATTGAACCAATAATTTTGGGAAGGAAAACAAATGGAATTAAGATAAAACTACTTGGCTTTAGCAGATGATTTTCCAAGACTTTCAAAAAGTATGTTTGAAGTAGTTACGTAAATAAATATTCTGGAAAAAAATAATGAACAGTGCTTGTCTCAAAATTTCGGTAGAAAAAAAAAATTATGATAAAAAGCCTACCAAAATACATAGAAACACATTTAGGCAAAATAGAGTGAGTTGGTAAATTTAAATATGTTTGAGAAACTATATAGCACAATGGACCAGAAAGATTTGCAGTAGATGCAAGAGTTAATACAATGAAAAGAATATGTGGTTTAAAAAAAATATCTGCACAAGAAATGCATATCTAGAAAAGCAAAATTAAAACTCTGTACCACAATGGTAAGACCAGAATGTTTATATGTATGTGAATACTTAACAAAGAATTATAAGCTGGACAGAATAGATGCACTTAAGAGACAGAGTACTACAAAAATATTGGTTGCAATACAGACTGCACATGACTAGAAAATGAAAGGTAATGAGGCAATTTACAAAGATATAGAGAAAATATAACAAGTAATGGGCAAAGTAAAGACTAATCTTCTTTGGGCAACTCTCCATAATAAATGAGAATGTGCTAAATAAGCAAATATTCCTGTCTTTCTGGAAAAAGAAACCAACAACAGTGTGGACTACAAAAATAAGAAATGAACTACAGAGAAACAACATCAAAGAACCTTTTGAAGAATAAAATACTAAAATTAGATGACTTTCAGCATGATCCTGGGTAGTAGTCAGTGTCACACACACACACACACACACACACACACACACACACACACACACACACACACACAATGCTAATATTAAACAAGTTCACACCAATCCTCATACTATTTTTTTTTAGTTCAAATTAGAATGCATAACTACATCATAGTTCCTATGGAAGTATGATTAAGACTAGCATGATGGAGAGCTGCATCAAATCAGTCTTTTGACAGAAGACCACACAACATGTTAAAAAGACATAATACATGAAAAATAATCACAAAAACAATAATAATGAATGATCCATAATGCTAAATGGAAAATAGTATATTAAACAGTGTAGAAAACTGAATAAAGGGCTCCAAAATTGGAGGAATAGTTTGCTAGCTAGATCCAGTCTGATTAACTAGCTTTTTTTCCCTCTAAATATCTGTTTTTTAACATAAAAAAAGACAAAAGCTAATGGAAAATGCTCAACAGTGTGTTTTATCATACATAGTATGGGTCAAAACCACAGTCAAAATGCAACATACAGTTCACCAAAACTGTGGTGTATAGGTATGCATATGCCACAGGAACTACAAAGGCTTTACTCTGCACGTTTCCCTCCATTACCTAATTTATGATTCCTTGATGACTCAGGACATGTCTTATCAACTCATTCTCTGTTTCAGTGTGCCTTAAATTTACTTTCTCTTCAATTCAATTTAGTACCTCCTCAGCAGCTACTCAACTATCCATCTAATCTTCAACATTCATCTATATCACCATATTTCAAAAGCATCTATTCTCCTCTTGTCTGAACTGCTTATGGTTCATGTTGAACTTCCATATAAGACTAGACCAGACAAATACTTTAGAAACTGTTTAACACAGACAGACTGTAATTTTAAAATATTTGTTTCAGCAAGCACTGCTACCGATATTCATGCTGTTACTATCTCCGAATGAGAACCTACAGAGATTTCTAGACCCTTTCAGGCACAACATGTGGTTAGTGGTTGTGGGTGCCTTCTTCAGCTAAAGTTGTGTGTTAAATGTGTACGCTACAGCAGCACCAAGGAAGATGGCAGTACAACACTGGGCTTGCATTTGGGAGAATGGCAGTTTAAATCCCTGCCTTGACATCCAGATTTAGATTTATCATGGTTTCCTTAAATTACTTTAGGCCAATGAGGGATGGTGTGTTTGAAATGGACATGGCCAATTTTCTTCTCACCCTTTGCCAATCTAAACTTGTGCTCTGCCTCTTATGTTCTCATCTGCACTGTCTTGTTAAACCAAAATCTTTCTTCCTTCTACTCCTAAGCTGCTACTACAGAAGTGACAAACAAAACCTTAAAGAAAAACTAATAATAAAGAGACCATTAGTCACTACCATTACAGACATTTTACCAGGGCTCACCAATAAATTTAGAACATGATTTCTCTGCACACAATGGAACCATCTTCATTCATTGGTAATGTTCCACCTTTTAATGAATGGTGAGAGTGAATGATTCGTATGGACTTTCTCGCAAGAAATGGTATGCTATACAGACCACAGCTAGGCATTTAGCTGCCATTTTGAATGCCTTCTGAACCTGGACAGTCGATGGCTGCCATCACGGAGTGAAACTGCAGGTGTTCCCCTGTTTGCAGCATGGCACCACTATAAACTGTTTACAGTAATAAGTGCCTACCTTGGCTTTCTTGTACAGTCGTTTTCACTGGGATGCTACAGGCACCAACATCGGGAATGACATCTACATCTAAGTCCGTAATCTGCAAATCAGTGTGAACTGCATAGTAGAGAATAACTTTTATTGTACCATATATTAAAAGTTTCTCCCTGTTCCACATATTTTAAGATTTCTTCGCATTCCATTCATAGATAGATCATGGGGAGAATGACTACTAGTACACTTCTTTGTGAGTTGTTAGTTGGCTAATTTTATCTGCCCTATCACTACAGCATACGTATATACAGAGCTGAAGAGTTATCATTGTTTCTCCACATTTCTCGAAGTTTTCCTCATGAGATGTATGGTGTCTTTCTATGAACAGCAATTCATTAATGTTCTTTAACATGCCTGTTAAAGTGCATCACCGGCCAAAAAAGCCTCTGACAATTCGTCCTTCTTTGTATGTTCTCTATGCCTTTTGTTAGTCCAACCAGATATGAGTTCCATGCATTGAGAAGTCTTCATATATGGGTTAACATGTGTTTTGCAAACAATTTCTTTTGTAGACAAACTGCAAACTTCCAGCAGTCTAACAATGAATCATAGCTTGCTATTTACTTTACTGGCAACTAAGTCTATATGGTTGTTCCACATCATATCTCCACACATCCTTTCCAATATTTATACAACATGATGATGACCTCTAGTTGCAACTCACTAATTCTGTAGTCTAAGGACATCATACTTTTAAATTTGTGAAGTGTATAACTTTGCATTTGTCTACAATGAGAGAGCTGGGTGTCAAACACTCCACCAGTTTATTATTCTGTCAAGATCTAACTGGATGTTACTGCGGTTCTTACCATACAGAACTTCCTCGAAGGTAGCTATGTCATCTGCAAAAACTTTAAAACTGCAATTAAAATTATCAATTAGGTCACTAATGTGGAACAAGAACAATAATGAGCCTATTACATTTTATCGTAACAGTTGCAGGTAGCCTAATGCACCCCCAGGACAGTGTACGCTCTCACTGTCAATCACGGGCATCAGGATGTCCATAACTCTGAGCTACTTTTCACTAAACCTGGCTTGCAGCAAGCTAACCCATCTTGAGGCTGCACAATGAATGTACACATTTTCCTGCTGGTCACCAGTTGTTTAATCATGGGTCTTTCAGAGAACACCTCAATCGTTACCCACAATTGTGCGACCACAACAGGACGTCAATGAGCTAGTAACACCTGCTTTGAATGAACTACTTGTCAGTCACACACTATCAGCTGTCCTGTCCCAAAATCAGCTGTCACATCCCACAACTCAGCACACATGGAGTCAGCAACCTTCCTTGATGTGTGCCAACTACGGATGGATCAGGTATCATACTGGGACACGGATGATTTGAATGAATGTCCTCATAAGTCTGGTTGTGCAGGAAAGGGTCTGTGGCACTGATGAGGTCGACACCAGTATTGATCTGAGTATTGTCTTTGAACTAAGCTAAACATTATCTTTGTGCAGCTCCGCCATGTTAGTTCTGCATAAGCCTTGCTTGTGTAAAGATGTGAATAAATGAACTACTGTAAAATGGGAGTATTGTTTAGTGTAACCGACCCTAACTTCTCCCTCACTGGTGACCCCGAGTTGTAACGTCTTCCGTTTTCGTCATTTTACTGTGTCCGCGGCCTCCGCGTCGGTTATGTTCGCGTGTATTAATTCGACATAGCATTCGAACAATGACTTCGACCCAACGTCTTACGCCAGATGTTGTGATCGACATGCATCGTGTTTCGGGCGATGTACACCCACCAGGAATGCAACACAATGCCTCTCACTCGACGATTACGCCAATTTCGCCGGACGTTTTCGAGCCTGCAACAATAAGTTTTCGAGCCTGCAACAATAACTGAGGTTAGGAGTGTGCATGACTCTGGCTATCTGACGCCTTTGTTCCCACCACATGTGCCCTCCCTCATCGACGGTGCAGTTACCTCTTACGGATCTCCGTGCAGTGCGGGACCAATGCCGATTTCTGCAAATGCTTCGTTGGACAACCTACAACCACCAGGACAACGATTTACCACGCCACAATCTGTGCAGTACCGCGCGGATTCCTGCCACGTGGCCAGAACTGCTTTGTTCACAGGTCAACCTCCTCAGCATCCGACCACTCCCGTGCATGCATCGGTCAAGCATCAGCACATGCCTTCCTGCTTCAATACCTCGGTCTGCAACAGGAACAATAACTTGTTATCTGTGCCTGACCTCCATCTCTGTCCAACTGCTATGCCTCAGTGTTTTGTGCCACGACATTCACACTATCTGCACACTGCTTTGCTTGGAGTGACTACGAACAGTGAACATTCACACATTCCGTCCGACATCATTTTCCACACTGTGCTTCTGGACAGCCCGCATCTCTCCAGCCTCCCTGCAACACAGGTGGTCCTGGCTCTGATCATACGTCGAGCTTTCCGCGGACTAACACACGTTCTCAAACTTTGAACTTTCTCTCACCTGTCACCCCCGCACAAGCTCCAGTCAAGCTTCCGCTACTATTCTCAGCACATCCCAGTGCCTCATTCGCGTCAGCCTTCTGTGACACGTCAATCCGAACACAACTGCAATGTGTTGAGCTTCTGCAACCGCAGTCGACACATTATGGTGTCTCACCCGCATAGGCCTTCCACGTCACGACGGATAGCGCTCAACCACAACGTGTCACCTTCACACTGCCACCCGACAAGCCGTCATCGTCACATCCCCGGGAGGCACACTCGCCTGGAGTACTACAGCAACAACAGCTAGTTTCAGGCAGTGCCCCAACGAACTCAACTCAACCTGTTCTTCCGAACATTATACAACGCTTACAGATGCTGCCGCCATTTAATCCCGACCGAGCAACAACCTGGTTCAAAATTGCAGATGAAGTGTTCAACCATTAGAAACTCGACGAGTCAACCAGGATTCTGTGCTCGATTGCTGACCTGGTCGACACCCTGGACTCATCTACCTGGTACACTCTAGCCAAAGAGACAGTTCTACATTGGCTTGCATGCTCAACTGAGGCAGCAATATGGCAAGTGCTCCACGTCGAGCAACTAGGCAACGACAGACCTTCCCAACCCTGGAGATGGCTATGCGCCCTGGTCAGCGCTAATCTACTCTCTGACACAGCTCTCCTCGCCATCTGGTCAGATAAACTATCTCCCCACATCCGCTTTGCTCTGGCTCAGAGGCATTCCAAACCTGTCGAGCAAACAGTGACAACTGCTGACAAGCTACACGATGCATTGCTGCTTTATTTCACCAGCCACTGCCTACCTGAGAAGTCTCAGGTTCAGGCTCATCGTCCTGCAGCCGGGGCCGCACTGTGCCGACCATTCCGCTTGCTCCAGAAAGCAGTAAGCAAGCTACTGGGACGTCACCGGCTCCGCCCACAGTCATGCCCCCTCCTGCAACTGAGCCTGCTGTGACCGCTGAACCTTGGCCACCGCCACTGGCGACGAACGTTCTGCAGGAAATGCAACTGCACCACCCATACTGTTACTTCCACACACAGTTTGGTGAGGTGACACGGAACTGCAGACCACCCTGCTACTTCCCAAACGCCTCCTGCGCACGACATGACAGGCACCTCACAGTGCTACATTCCGTCTGTGAACGACCGGATAATTGTGGATGACTTTACATTAAAGACATGTCGTCAGAACACATTTTTCTAGTGGACACAGGCGCCGATGTTTCACTGCTGCCCACGTCCTTAGTGTCGTCGAACATCCGCCCTCATCATACTTCACTGCAAGCCATGAATTCAACTAAACTACAATGCTTGGATTCAACTTCACACATTGTCTCACTCTCCGCAAACTGCAAACTCAAGTGGACTTTTTTGGTGTGTGAAATTGATGAACCTATATTCGGGATTGACTTCTTGTGATACCACAAACTTTCACTGGACCTAGAGTGCGAAACACTGTGTTTCACCATCCGTCCAACACTCACTTCCTCTGTGCTCCATCGAGCAACCCACCCCGTGACACATTGGTCCGGGCTCATCTCATTTGTACATAGTTGTCTCTGTCGATGACGTTACAAGAAACCACGCATAAGTGCCTTGTCGAGCTTGAACACGTCACTCTCCCTCCGGCTCCACGAAACACAGCTCCAGCTCTCCAATGCAGCAAAGAAATTACAGACACTACAGCAAGGACAAAGCAAGGTCAGTAAGTGCGCTGAATCAGCTTGCAACCCCAGCAATCGAGCCTCCGTGTGTTTACCTCCCGTTACCCCTCGCAACTGTGCTATCAAGACTGCCACAACTTGTACTGACAGTTCTGCAGGGCCACAGCCTCCTAACACGGCAGTGTTAGGCACTCGGCTGGACGCAAGTGTGCATGCGTGTCAAGTGTCACGTGTTACCGAACTGTCAGGTCCTACCCCGCCCCTCGTGGACAGCACCTCAAACAATGCAACTTTGGCTCCTGTGCGCCGCCATGCAACCACCACTGACAACACAAACAGTGCACTCGCGCCAAGCGTTTCGCCCACGACCATGATGCAATAGGCCATCCCCTCGGACAATGGACTCACTAACACTTCATGAGCTCTATGGAGTCTCCCGACCATGATGCCACTGCTTCGGGCCGGCGGCCATCCTGTCACGTTGACTCCTGGTACACTTCGCCGCCTCGGCTCCCGCCGAGTGGCTCCGAACACCACAACCTTGCCTCGCCTGCCCTGCCTGCCACACATTGTAGACAAACCACCTCCTGTGCTGCCGGCAACATTTCCGTCGTCACCAATGGCACGGTTCACGAGCTTCGCCTCACGCCAGGCCCCCCAATCTCCAGTATACCACATCGACTTTGTCCCAAGCCCAAGCATTTTTAAGCTCCCCGAGCTTAAAAATGATATTTCTGAACTACTAATCTCTGACGTCATTGAGCCCATACATATGACACCCAAGAAAGACGTGTCCTGGTGCATGTGCGCAGACTACCGTCGACTAAATGCACGAACAATTATGGACAACTACCCCGTACCCAACATTGCTGACTTTACCAGTTCCCTTGCAGGTGCGACCACGTTCTCTGTCATTGATTGCAAACGGGCCTACCACCAGATCCCCATGGATCCTGAAGACATCAAGAAGATAGCAATCACCACCCCAATCAGGTTATTTCAGTTTTGATTCATGCCCTTCTGTCTGAAAAACCCAACCCAGACATGGCAACGCTTCATCAATGAAGTGCTATTCAAACTAAAATTCTGCTTTGCATATCTTGATGACATTTTTGTGTTCAGCTCCTCCATCGAGGACAACATTCGACATGTGGAAACTGTTATCAACACTCTCGTGGCAGCAGGCATCGAGACCAACCAAGACAAATTGCAGCCACATCAACCCGCTGTCACTTTTCTTGGTTTTTGGGTCTCTGCCAACGGCATTTCACCGCCCCCTGAGAAAGTACAAACAATACTAAACCTACCCAGACCTTTGTCATTCAAAGAGCTCCGGCACTTTCTGGGGATGGTTAATTATTATCGCCGTCATCTACCTCGGGCTGCGGAAATTCAGGCTCCGCTAACGGACGCCTTGGCAGGCACCAAGACTTCTGGATCTCAGCCCATCCCATGGACCCCTGCTATGACTGCCTCTTTCTCTGCCCTCAAAAATCTTCTTGCCGAGGCCTGTACCATCGCGCATCCTCATCCCAATGCACAGCTTTTCATCACCACAGACACCAGCGATACTGCCATCGGCGTTGTTCTTAGCTAGACAGTCGACGGCCAAACTTCGGCTCTGCAGTTCTTCTCGCGCAAGCTCACCAATGCACAATGGAAATATTCCGCGTTTGACAGGGAGTTGCTCACGGTCTATGAAGCGATCAAGCATTTTAAGACTGACATTGAGGGATGCCCTTTCTATGTTTTATCAGACCACAAACCGCTGGCTGTGGCCATTACAAACCCGCCAGCTGAACCACCTCCTCGCCGCTTCAGGTACATGGACTTCATATCTCAGTTCACCACCGACGTCAGACACATAAAGGGTGCTGACAATATAGTTGCTGATTTCCTTTCACGAGTCGACACCGTTGTTTCACTGTTAGACCTCTCTGAACTGCCTAACCTCCAACCTGCCGATGAGGACACGCAAAACCAGATTTCAGACTCTACCTCTTCACTACTTTTCGTCCGCACCACCTTCCCTGGCATTTCTGGTGAGATCTGGTGCGACGACAGTACGGGCACGTTACGCCCCCTCATCCCAACCACACTCCGTCGAGCTGTCTTCAACGCACTGCATAATTTACCCCACCCCGGTGTTCATGCATCCGCCCGCCTTGTAGCGGAGCGCTTTGTGTGGAGAAATGTCAACAAGGACTGCCAGCAATGGGCATGCTCCTGCGTCGCGTGCTAACGCTGCAAAGTACATGAGCACACTTCACCCCCCCCCCCCCCCCCCCGCCCCCCTCAGTGCCTTTTCAATCCCTCCTGGGCATTTCCAGCGTATTCATATTGACATTGTCCGTCCTCCTCCCCCCCCCCCCCCCCCCCCCTCTAACGGCTTTTGCTATGTTCTCTCATCTATCGACCAAACAACTCGCTGGGTCGAGGATGCCCCCTCCCCAATATCATGGCAGAAACAGTTGCTCAAGCTTTTGTCGAGTCATGGGTATCGCGTTTTGGATGTCCAGCTACCATCACGACTGACCAGGGCAGACAATTTGAGTCGGCCCTGTTCAACGAGATTTATAACATTTGCAGCATCTGGCGCCTCCATACCACAGCATATTACCTGCAAAGTAATGGGCTACTTGAGCGCTGGCACCGCACTTTCAAGACGGCTCTTCGATGCCACGACTCTCCACGGATGGAGGCCCTTCCCCTTGTGCTACTCGGTATTGGTGCGATCTATAAGGAAGACCTCAAAGGCCAAGTTTCTTATACGGCCCGAACATTGTCCTCCCTGGCGAACTTGTGAGCCCTTCCACTTCTCTCCCTCAGCCTGACTTACCTTCCATCGTGGACCATGTCAGACGCCACTTCATCAACCCCCACATCCCTCTGCCTGCCAGCCAGTCCCGCCCTAATGTTCACGTCCTGAAATCTCTGGACAATAGTGAGTACGTCATGCTCCGAGATGACACTGTCCGTGCTCCCCTCCAACCTCCATATACCGGCCTGTACCGAGTTCTCCAGCGCTCAGCCAACACCTATGACATCCAGATAAAAGATTCAGCTGTTACAGTCTCTCTCAACAGACTTAAGCATGCTCATGTCGAGCCCACTTCTAACCCCCCTTCAGGACACGACCACGCCACTCACTGGCTCACGATGCTCCAACCACTCCCTCCATGTCCGACTTATACACTCGGTCGAGTGACTTCCAGCTCCAATCATCAAGCTCCCCTCTGACCTTGACCTCTACTCTGGTCTCACGCACTCCGTCGAGTGACTCCATGGTCCCCATGTCGAGCTTACCTACGATCACGCCCTCGCCGCCAGGCCCTTCGCTGGTTCCTTCGACCTCTCCCCCATCGCCTGCCTCATCCTGTCGAGGTTTCTCACACCCCCACATCTTGAACGTGCCCTCCCTCAAGGTGTTTGTGCCTGTCATTTTATGGAGTAGTCTTCCATTGCCTCCAGAGTAAATGCTTGTTCACAGATATTAGTAAATGATATTGAACAATAGCAAATTGTTCACTCCCATTCAGTCTGGTGTAATGAGGTTTTCAATCAATGGTAACATTGCTCTATCAGTAGAGCACTTACATGCAAATGGTAAAGGTCCCAAGTTCGAGTCTCAGTCTGGCACATAGTTTAAATTTGCCAAGAAGTTTCATATAACCACACTCTCCACTTTAGAGTGAAAGTTTCATTCTGGGAACATCCCCTAGGCTGTGGCTAGGCCATATATTCAGAATATCCATTTTTACAGAAGAGCTAGTCTTGCAAGTTTCTCAGGAGAACTTTCATCTTTGGAAGGTAGGAGACGAGGTACTGGTAGAATTGAAGCTGTGAGATGAGTCATGAGTTGTGCTCGGGGAGCCTCATCGACAAACCACATGACTGCAAAACGCAAAGGTCCTGAGTTTTAGTCTCAGTGTGGCACACAGTTTTTATCTTCCAGGAAGTTTTGTAATGTATTTTGTTTGCAGCCCATTGCAGAAAGTTATGAATAGGAATTACCATTTGGAGTGACATCTCATGGCAATGATGGGAGCACATCTTGATGTAATATGTTTACAACCAATGTGAATATTGTAAACAAATCGCATGCGCGCGTGTGTGTGTGTGTGTGTGTGTGTGAGAGAGAGAGAGAGAGAGAGAGAGAGAGAGAAGGACTCATTGCCACAATTTTTGTCATGGACTCTTTATGGCAGACATCTTTGCTGTGCCATACAAAGAATCATGTCCACATCTATGTTTGATTCAAGGAAGGCAGAAAGCTGAATGTTGAGTAATCTGCTGTATGTAAATAAAGCAAAGTTGGTGAAATAGGTTTTCAGAAAACATTTTACTTGTAGCATAAAAAATAAAACGCCTCATACTTTGAATTCATGTATTTTTTTGCTATGCAATTATTCTCAAACAATTGCAGGGAAGCCATTGGTTAAAATTACTTGATAATTTCAAATGGTAAGCCACACATCACATCCTGATGACAAGGTGGTTATGTTTTTGTTGTTTGTCACACTTATTATGATACTTCACAGTTGAGTAACTCAGTCTCCGTAGTTCAAAGAATATGTAGTGAATTAAGAGTGTGAATTGCAACTGATAATCTGGGGGACACAGAAACTGGCAGTCTGAAACTGCTGTCACATTTCAAAATGCATATCTCAACATTATTGTGAGGTGAATGCTAGGTTAAAAGGCAGAGTGAAAAAAAGCGACCCAACTGCGATTCAATTGCACAGCCTTTTGGTTCCCAGCCTTGCACTCTGTAGTTAGACCACCACACCTGATGTGAATTAGTTCCTGCTTGCTGTGTTCTTGAGGCTAGACCACCCCAACAGATGTGAATTAGGTCCCACTAGCTGTGTTCTTGAGGCATCCTGCTCTCTTGAGTTATGGGGGCTGTTTGCTAGGTGGCAATGGCATCATTTTTATGACTTAACTTTAATTCATGAATACTTCAGACAATTTGTACAAAATATTTATAAATTATACACAAAAACTTCCTCATAAATCAGATCAAACGCCCTACAACAGTTCCTGAAATTAGCCTGCATATACAGATGGACATGAGCAAATAACTTCAATTTAGATATACAGAGATTAAATTCCTTACATCACTAATACACAATCCTTTCTGGGTCACACTAACAATGAGTGATGTATAATGTAAATAATTGTTCATTCTAGCATTATATTTATGAATGTTACTGTTGTTTTCAAACTGTGCTTGATTGTTGGCACTCCACTTCATAAGAGAGTAAATGTATTCATGGCTGTTGTCCATGCCAAAATGTTTAAAGAACAGTCTACAGAAGGTTCAGAGTTGATGCCATATATTATTCCTAATATTCGCTTCTGTACAGTGAAAACATTTTTCCTCAGTAATGAGTTAAGCCACAGTAAGATGTGATAAGCCATTGGTGAATATACGCGGGAAAGTAAGTCAACTTTTTGACATTTTCATCTCCAAAAAATTATATTATCTGTAATGCAAAAGTTGCAGATCTCAAAAATTTAAGGAGATATGTAACAAATGACTTGCAGTTCAGGTTCCTATTAATTAATATAAGTACTTAAGAAATTAGAAATTTTGTTTGTTTATTGATTTCCCCTTATGCAGTATCTTGTAAAGGTGGGTCAGGCCTCATGCACTACTGAATTGCATGGACCGTGTTTTACCTAAATTCAATGACAGTCCATTTGGAGAGAACCAGTTATTATTATTCATGAAAATATTATTCACATTTAGAAATTCTGAAATTACCTTATCATGCCTGATTGTAATATCTGCATTGTCAGCAAAGAGAACTATTTCTGCTCTTTGGATAACAGGTGTTAGATCTGTCATGTGCAACAAGAACAGGAGAGGAACCAATATCGATTCCTGTGGTACACCTGTAGTGATTATTTCCCATTTTGATGATTCTGCTTCAATATGTACACTCCCCAAATTTCGTAATGTAACACACTGCATTATTTTAATCAGGCAGGATGAAAACCAGATACCAGCAAGATCCATCCTTGATACCATAATATTTTAACACATATAGGACAACACTGTGAAAAACACAATCAAATTCTTTCAATAAGTCACTGAAAATATCATTTGGTAGCATTTTATCATTAAGATTTCGTAGTATTTAATTTGTGAACTGAAAAACAGCACATCATTTGGAGAGATCCTTTTGAAATCCAAATTAAAACTAAGTATCTTATTTTGAGAGGGGTGTTATGGTTCTTGTACATGTATTTTGTTCCCAGTACTTTCAAGAAAGAGGTAATTAATGAGACTGGTCGGTAAACATTAATCATTGTCTTACTAGCTTCCTTTAAAGGAATCTGACAGTAGCATATTTTAGTCTCCAAGGAAATATCCCTCATGATAGCGATGTGTTATTTATGTGACTGAATATTTGAAGATGAGGATATTAGCACTTTACTTGAGATACTGCCAACTCTGAGAGTTTTTGGTTTCAAGAGAGGTAATTCCATTCTTAATTTCTTTGGCAGAGCATGGGGTGATTGTAATTTGACTGTATATATGAGCCATTCCTTCTTGAATACATTCTATTGCTTTATACCTTGAACTTTCCATGTCAATCTTCTGAGTTGCTTCAATGAAAATTTCCTGTATCCATGATGTGTACAATAGGAATGCAAAATGTTCTTTGACTGAAATCAGTCACACAATAAAGAATAAATTTTATAAAACACAATCAACAAAAAATAGTATTAAATATGTTGGCTGCCGAACTGCTATCATTTATTACTTGGCTGTTTTTTTTTTTTATTAATAACAAAGTCCTCACATTCCATAACTCATTTCCCAATTTGTCTTTTAACTATTGTGTGTAAGATTTAATTTTCTCAAGCATCAATTCCAACAAATTTTCAGGAGGACAAATGTCTAATGTTAGGTATAGATCACTCTCCAAGCTCTAGAATAAAAGATTTCCTTATAGAACTTGACAAAGCTATTAAAGTACTACTTGACAAAACTATTGAAGTATTTCCAAACTTAATAGTAACTGGTGACCTAAATATAAATATGTTGAAACAGAGAGCTGTACAAAATGTTTTCATGGTGTCGTAAATACATATAATGTGAAGCTGGATGTAAATAGTCCAAAACGGAGCACTGGATCATCAGATACAACAATATATCATGTTTTTACAAATGTACCTTTAAATAAACTGAAAGTACATGTAATTAATATAGGTACTACAGATCACTGTGGTCTGTTAACTGAGATACAGAATAAGAGAACTGAAGCTGGAAATATTGTTGTAGAGTGTAGGCTGACAAATGCTGGAAATCTCAATAGATTGGAAATGTTACACCGTCCGGGTTATCTGGATACTTCCCATTAACACCAACCTGTCAGAACTCCGGAGATGGGAACTTGCCTTTCAGCATATCCTCTCTTCTCGCTATCCGCCAGGCCTCAATCTCCGCTAATTTCTAATTTCAATTTGCCGCCGCTCATACCTCACCTGTCTTTCAACAACATCTTTGTCTCTGTACTTCCTCCTCGACTGACATCTCTGCCCAAACTCTTTGCCTTTACAAATGTCTGCTTGTGTCTGTGTATGTGCGGATGGATATGTGTGTGTGTGCGAGTGTATACCTGTCCTTTTTTCCCCCTAAGGTAAGTCTTTCTGCTCCCGGGATTGGAATGACTCCTTACCCTCTCCCTTAAAACCCACATTCTTTCGTCTTTCCCTCTCCTTCCCTCTTTCCTGACGAAGCAACCGTTTGTTTCGAAAGCTTGAATTTTGTGTGTATGTTTGTGTTTGTGATTGTAAGGTTTAGCATTTTTCCCTGGTAAATTTTGAGATCTCAAGGGTAAATAAAGACATAAGTTGATAAAAAATGTAAGGACTTTTGTTTTTCTCCCCATGTGAGGAAAAATCTTAAGTACTAATATCATCATCTCTTGTAATGAACTGTTTTTAGATGGAGAAAGCAAGGAAGTGGTATATGTGTTTCATAAGACCACTGTTGTTATATTATTTGAATAAAATGAAAAACATTTGATGACAAAAATATGCTTTTCCTTGGAATCGCAAGACAGATTTAAATTACCTTAACGGATTTTAGAAATAACCTCAGAAAAATATAGGTTTCTTGAAAGAAGTGGATAAGGCAGGGAAGAGTTGTGTAAACCAACAGTATAGGTGACCGCCTATAAACTGTTAGTTCTACTATATTCGTTATTGTCAGTTACTACCCACTGTGTTGTGTCTATTATTTTACAGGTATGTGTGATTTTTATTTCAAGAAATATACGAGTATGTAGCATACAAACTGCCAGCAGCTGCCACAATTTTCTTCTTCTCATCATCCATACTTCCTAATATATAAAACAAGTTTCAAAGCACCAAAATGTACTAGAATAAATAAAATATCTATAAAACCCCACACTGTGCAATGACTTGTGGTGAGACAGTCACAATTCCAAAATCCATCGCTTGTGGCCTCTGGTCTGACGAGGAACACTGCAGTCCCAGATCCATGGATAAACCATGAAAATCCACTGTATTATGCCACACACAAACAGATCTGACCTGTGGGTAGATCAGTGAGACTAGATCCCATAGGCAGGGCTTGCACATTGGTGGGAAACGATGGGCTTCAGATCGCCAGAAATGGCCTGCTGTTTTGGCCCGTCGTGGAAGTCCACTCATGTGGCCAGCTATTCACGTGTCACAGATACCATGTTGATGAAATGAGACCACAGTGACCCATCCATGCAACAGATAACTGGTGCAAACGCTCTGAGAATCAGTACTAATGAGAATAGGTAGCAACTCACCATAAAGATGATCGCTGAGCCGCAGACAGGCATGTAGAAAAGACAACCACACTCTTAAAAAATTAAGTTTTGGCCACCATAGCCTTTGTCAGGAAACAAGAGCACATACACAATCACACAATCTGTCAGACGTGCGCACTTGACCGCTGTCTCTGGCTGCTGCATCAACGATCTGAGAATCAGATCCAAACAAACCACTCCTCACGCCTCCCTGCCTCTCATCGGCACCTGATGGGCTAGTGGCAAGAAGTGGTGGCAGCACTCACTGGAAGCTGAGGGGAGTGGTAGGAAGGAGAGAAGCAGTAAAAATAATGGAGCAGCGAAACGGCGTCCAGCCAATGACAATGCACAACATCTCATAACCAAACCATTTAATCTACTGAGACAAAAACGAGATTTTTCCAGTCCTTTTCTTTTATTATTATTTTTTTTTCAAATTTCCCTGATATTTCCTTGACATGCTTGAAATTCCCTGATTTACAGAACTTGTAGCAACCCTGCAAATCAAACACCTTTCAACCGTCTAATTCCCAAACTGATGTTTTACTGGGTTACCAGTTTTGGTACCTACAGACCTGCTGACTGACATTAGGAAGATCCCAACCTTGGTTCTGGTCAAATGAGGGCCAGCATTCAAAGACTGATTTCTGTAGATTTCTGATACAGCAATCACTTCAAACATCAGCTGCCGACCACTTCAGCATGATGTTTGAAGTGATCTCTGAATCAAAAATCTACAGAATGCTGGCTCCTACTTTGGCCAGAACTAAGGTTGGAATCTTCCTATACATCAGTCAGGGAGCCTAAAGATGGCATAGTATATTGCCAAAACTGGTAGTCCAATAAAGTAACAGTTTGGAAATTAGATGGCTGAAAGATTTGACATTCTATACTGAATAGCCAAGGTCCAGCAACCATCTCTGAAAAGATGGACATACAGAGACTTTAGTTGTTCAGAGTTGAAGGATGTGAAAGGTAGGCAATAGCTGAGATTTGAAAGACACACTCCATTGTTTCTTAATCTGTGCATTGAGCTTGCAATAAAGGAAACCAAAGAGAAATTTGTAAAAGGAATTATGGTTAAAAGATAAGGAACAGAAACTGAGAACTGCCAATGAATTTTTAATTCTGTTAAAGACAGCAAGGGGTCTGTAACATGAGATAGACAGAATGGAGAGTTCTTGAAAAGAGGTTATGAGATAAATATCAACAAAAGTAAAACACCAGTAATGGACCACAGTAAAATCAAAAGAGGTGGTTCTATGGAAATTACATCAGGAAATGAGACACTAAAATTAGAAGTGTTTTACTATTTGGGCAACAAAATAACTGATAATGGTAAAAAGCAGGAAGGATATAAAATGTGACTGGCAATAGTGTGAAAAACTCCTCTGAAAAAGGGAAATTTGTTACAACTGAATGTAAATTTAAGTGTTAGGAAGTCCTTCCTGAAGGCATTTGTTTGGACTGTAGCACTGCACAGAAGTGGAATGCGAGAAATAAATATTCAGACAGGGGAGAACAAAAGCTTTTGTTGTGTGTTGCTACATATCTGAAGATAGTTGGGAGGTTAAAATATAGCATAGCTTGGGCCACAACTGGGTGTTAAAAAGACTACTCCAGTATAGGTCATGCCTCAATTTTCTCAACACACCAGCCATCTGTCACTCAAAAACCAGACTCTTTGCATATTAGAACAATGTACAGATGTCCTGCTGCCTATCCTTTGACTGGTACTGCCTTCTGTTGTCAATTTCTAGAATTACATAGAAAGAAACATTAGCAAATGTGACACCTACAGTAATGAATAGTTGAGCCAATATGTTTGCATTGATGTAATTTTGTGCTTGTACACATTAGGTTTCACAGTTTGCTGTAACTGCTACAAACATGTCGTATTTGTTGAGGAGCGAGAAGTTTTGGAAGCTCAAGAGGAAAACATTGCTCAATAACTCATGTCACATTTTTTTTCCGGAGGATGATAATACTTTCTGTCATCATTATTTTAAAATTTGTAATCTATCAAAGAACTAAAGCTAATATGAAAAATAAATCTTGAAGTTTGGTACTTTTTTAGCATGTCTTACTCTTGAAGACACATGAATTACATATGTGCCAGTAACACTTTAAATAACTGGCTTCCTATGCCCACTATTCTTCTGAGTGTCCAGTTTCCAAAGTGTTAAATGAATTGTGGAGGAAAAAAAATTATTGCACAATTTGACTGAAAGAGTGGATCGGTTGATTGGGAACATCCTCAGCCATCAACAAATAGGACATACAGAAGATGGCTATGAACAAAAGCATATCACAGATGTGGCTTTCATTGATGTCATAGCAGTCTACGATACAATCAATCATAAGAAACTGATAACAGAAATTTACATTTCAGTGAAACATTATAGACTGACACAACTCACCCATTGCTTATTACAAAACAGACAATTCTCCATTACCCTACAAACAAAAAAGAGATGATAGCGGGCCCAGAAAAATAACCTTTCCCACTGAAATTGTCTCACTTCACTGCTGTTTAATGTACCAATGAGTAGGCGATCAGATCTGAACTCTATTCCTTTATCTATGCAGATGCTAACAGCTATCATTATTCAGGAAAAAACTTTCAAAAGGGTGGAGAAGAAACTAATGACAGCGCTCAGGAACTTAACTGTTAATAAACATCCAAAGCCAAACCCTGAAAAAAGATAAGTTTGTGCTTTCCATTTGTACAGCAGAGAGGCAAAGAAAGAACATATTGCAACAATGAATGAATATCACGCCTTACATTGTGGTAACCTGAAACATTTGGGAGTCAAGCTCAACTGCAGCCTTATCTGTAAAGAAGACTATGTACGTACAAAAATGAAAGATATATCTAAAAAGAAAGATGATGAGACTTACCAAACAAAAGCGCTGGCAGGTCGATAGACACACAAACAAACACAAACATACACACAAAATTCTAGCTTTCGCAACCAACGGTTGCCTCGTCAGGAAAGAGGGAAGGAGAGGGAAAGACAAAAGGATTTGGGTTTTAAGGGAGAGGGTAAGGAGTCATTCCAATCCCGGGAGCGGAAAGACCTTTCCTGACGAGGCAACCGTTGGTTGCGAAAGCTAGAATTTTGTGTGTATGTTTGTGTTTGTTTGTGTGTCTATCGACCTGCCAGCGCTTTTGTTTGGTAAGTCTCATCATCTTTCTTTTTAGATATATTTTTCCTACGTGGAATGTTTCCCTCTATTATATACAAAAATGAAAGTACGCACCCAGATAAACATAATGCAAAAGCTGGCAAACAGCAGATAGGGAGCACAACCCACAGTTTCTCATTCATCTGCTCTGTCTTTGCCTTTTCTGTTGTGGAATATGTGGCCCTAAGGGGGGCAACTATACTCACACAAAACAGGAAGTGTAGCTCTGAACAAGACAGGTTGTATCATTACAGAATGTCTTTGCTCTACCCCTATAGATTAAATAGATCAGCTAATGGTCATAGCTCTCCCAGAAGTAAAGAACAGAATGGCTGCAGAGGTTGGAAAACAAAAACCAGAGACAGATCCCAGACACCTTAGGTTTGGACATATTCCAAAGGTGCTGAAACTGAAATCAAGAAATAGCTTTTTACAATCAAGTGAAGCAACCCCGTTATTACCTAATAAATGCTTAGTAGAACTGTGGCAGAACTAGTCTCCACCTGGCCCATGGAATACACCAAAAGAAGAATTTACTGTGGATTTCAAACTTTCTTATACAACTTGGACAATCATAAATCACTTAAAGATGGGCACATCCCAGTGTAAAGAATATTTGAAAAAATGGGGTCACATTAGCACAGTTGAATGTTGTTACTGTGAAGAATTACAAGATGCACTCCACTTACCAATGTGCAGGAAGTTGGATGAATATGAACCATGCTCTATACATGACTTGATCACAGCAAATGCCAAGACTATTGATGCTGCTATTTTGTAGACTATATTTTGGTATTTGAACACCTCATAACCATGGAGGACAACATTTTCATTACAATACAATATATTATAGCATTATTTATTAAATTTTAACTGTATACTTTTTAATTGAAGACTTGGATTTGTGAATGAAGTTTGTTTCAACATACTTATAATAATAATAACTTCAATATACTTATAATAATAACTATAATTTTATATTTAAAAAGAAAGATGATGAGACTTACCAAACAAAAGCGCTGGCAGGTCGATAGACACACAAACAAACACAAACATACCCACTATAATTTTACTTAATTATAACTTTACTTACTGTATGATGTCTTGGATATGAATAAATGAATGATCTGCCAATTTGCTACTTGACACAAGAGTGAGGAATAAAAGTTATAGAGGGAGAACACAACTTCATCACAAAAAAGCATGTTAAAATGGATGTAGGTTGCAGTAATTATGCAGAGATGAAGCAGCTTGCACAGGATAAGTACTATGTGCAGCTGCATCAAACTAGTCTTTGGATTGGATAATACAACAACTACTGTATAATTTTATGATCCACAAAATCAGAGGACATTGGCATGATCACAGAAAGTACCGACAGGGCAATTTTTCTTGTTCAGGTCTACGAGAACTGAGTTTGTGATGTTATATAATGCTTTTTTAGAGTATTACTTTACAGAAGTCTAACTGAGCAGATCTTGAAAGATTATTGTCATGACACAGCCTAGAGGTTCAATATTCTTTTCTGAACTACCTGTGCAAACATATCCGAGAACATGAAATAAAGGGGAGTCTATAATGTAGAGTTCATTTGCTTATCTCCTCTATTATACATGAGAGTTACTACCACTATTTTCTGGTAATATATCTTGATTCACAGGCTGATTACAACAGTAATGAAAGGGAAATGCTAACAAGTCATCACAACATTTCAAGACTAGCTGAAATACCATCATAGCCAGAAGAGTTACTGCTTGGCAGTTACTTAATTATCTTTGTGATGAATATTATGGTTGAGGTGGCAAAAGTTGTGTCTGTTAATGGACTTTGCAAATATGAGAATGAAGTCTTTCATGAAGGCATTGTTGTATAAAATATTCTTTGAGTTCTTGCCACATCAGTTCAAGGTAAAACCTCGAGCTTTCGATGATTACTTTCGTCATCTTTGACAGGAGTAACTGACTAACAAAACTGCTGCTGTGGTGGCCTTATATAGCACATAAATGGCTTCCAACTGTTTGGTAATGTCATGCTGTTGCAGGTGATGTCAACTTCTGCACTGGTGGCAGCACCACTTCGCTCTTAAGGTAAACATTGTGACAAATATCTCTTGCTCTTGTCTGCATCAAGAGCTCACTTCCATACACTGTTAAGATTATATCTACTGATGTGATTGAAGATTTTCTCACACACTCTTATTTATACAGCCCCTTTAATTACATAAAGCCAGTATATGGGGGCCTGGGACAAAACTTTTGTTTCTTCAAACAGTATTTTATGTCTTTTTATGAAGCTGTGCACAGCAAATACAGATTTCTCCAGTTCTCAATTTTTAATGCATCGTTGATATTCTGCACAGTGGTCAGAAATGGTGCAGATCAACTGGATGATGTAATTGCTACCACACTCACAAAAGATGTTGAAAATCCTAGGATCCTTAGGCCGAGACTGTCCTTAACAAGGTGCAGCACCTCCTTTATCTTCTTAGGAGGTCGGAAAATAGATCTGATACCTTGTCTCGCCAGGACCCTGCCTATTTTGCTGGATATTGTGCCACAGAAGGGAAGGAATGCAGTCCATGGCTCATAATGTGAAGGTTCAACATTTTTACATTTCCTTTTCTTGGAGAATACCAACTTCATGCCATGTACCCCATACTCGTTCTTTTGGAACACATACTTCAGATGAGTAATTTTGGAATCCAAGTGGTCCTTGTCAGAAAAAGTTTTTGCTCTGTGTATTAGCATATTTAAAGCTGCTCTCTTCTAAACTGGATGGTGCTAATTCTCAGCATTAATATATAAATCAGTTTGTGTCAGCTTGCGGTACACTGAATGTCTGAGATGTCCATCCAACTTTTGTTGTACCAAAACATCTAAAAATGGCAGTCATCCCTCTTTCTCTGTCTCACTGGTAAAGTGGACGTGTAGCACATACAAATGCCTAAAATGGGGCCCAACTCTGTCATACAGCAGAAAAAGGGTGGAGCTCCTAAAGAATTCCAGTCTATCATGGAATGTCATCAAAATTCTCTGAGAACAAGCTCCTAGACATCCTAGGCTGTACAGACTACCTAAAGTCCACAAAGAAGGTATTCCATTATGGCTTACCTACAGGCTGACTAAATATTTAACAAAGCTAATGACTCTAATGGCTGGTCGCTGTGAACATCAGATCGAAAACACTCAGATGTTCATTGAGAAAGTAAAACAGATTAGAGTTGGCCCAAACGATATTTTAGTCAGCCTGGATGTGGTCCCACTATTTACAAATATTCCTGTGGAGGAAACACTGAAACTGTTGGAAGAACATTTTCCACCTGAAATGATAAAATTATTCCTACTTGTCATGATCACCACCTTCTTCTTGTATGGCAGTGAATTTTATGAAATGATAGATGGAATGGCTATAGGTTCTCCATTGTCTTCACCAATGGCCAACTTTTATATGGACCATTTTGAGGAATGTGCATTAAATTTGGCTCACCTTCATCCATCTTCATTTTATCGCCATGTTGATGGTATGTTTATGGTCTGGCCACACTGCATAGAAGCTTTTGAGCACTTCGATAAACATATGAACAATATGCACCCAAACATCCATTTCACTACTGAGACAGAGAAAAAGGAAAGACCACCATTTTTAGATGTTTTGGTACAACAAAAGTTGGATTGACATCTCTGCCACTCAGTGTATTGCAAGCCAACGCACAATGATTTATATATTGCCCTGAGTTTCCACCATTCAGTGAAGAAAAGAGCAGGTTTAAATATGCTGGTACACAGGATGAAACCGTTTCTGATGAGGACCAGATGGATGCCAAAATTAGTCATCTGAAGTATGTGTTCTGAAAGAACAGCTATGGGACACATGGTATTGAATCAGTTTTCTCCAAGAAAATGATGAGCCATCCTTTGCATTCCTTCCCCTCTGCAGCACTACATGCAAGAAAATAGATAGAGTCCTGTGAAGACAAAGTATTAGATTTATTTTCCGACTTCCTAAGAAGACAAAGGAGGTGCTATGCCCTATTAAGGACAGTCTTGGCATTAGGATCTCCGAGATTTAGAACATCCCTTGTGAGTGTAGTAGCAATTCCATCGGTCAGTCGATCCACACCATCTCTGACCACCTTGCAGAACATTAACAACATATTAAAGATTGAGAACTGGAGATATCTGCTGTTGCTGAGCACAATCAAACACAAAATAATGTTTGAGGAAACAAAACGTTTGTTCTAGGCTCCCATATACTGGGATTCTGTGATTAAAGAGGCTGTAGAAATAAGAATGTGTGTAAAATCTTCAACTGTGACAAAGGGCCAGAGATATTCATTGCAATGTTGACAATACAGTGGGAGCAGTGGTGTCACAAGCACAGATGTTGACACCATCTGTGTCCCCATGACACAATTATTGACCAATCAGAAGCCATCTTTGGGCTATACAAGGCCACCACAGCAGCAGTTTTGAGAGTCAGCTGCTCCTTATGAAGACGATGTAGGTAATCATCGAAAGTTCAAGGTTTTACCCTGACCTGACATGACAAAGAGTTCAAGAATGTTTTATACAATATGCAAAACATGTATAAGTAAATAATATGGATCTGTTTTTGTTTACACATTTTCTCTTACTGTTGTTTCAGCTGTTGCTAGGAAGGTTTACCCAAATTTAATAGCCAATGATTTGAATGTAATATCATCTATCTCGCAACTATTGTCGGAGCGGTGACCATAATTTGTGTTACCAAACTTATTCGTTTCATGACTAATAATCATGCAAAATGTCTTTGCTGTGTTGATGGAATTTTGTAGACTTTCTGGATTTCACTTTTTGATGGCATGGTTTAAAACCTTGGAGAATTGTTTGTTGTGCACATGTTAATTTTCAGAATGAATATTTAACTCCACGGTAGAGTGTGTGCTGTTTTGAAACTGTCTGTGCTGGACCAGGACTCGAACCCAGAACCTTGCCTTTTGTGGTCACGGCTCCTTCTGCCTCAGATAACGTAGCATTAATCATTACTCTTTGTCAAAACTTAAATTCTGCCCCTACTTCTGTCCTACTTTCCAGCACACTCTCCAGAACAGAGAGAAAGATACAGTCTTAAAACAGTCCCCTAGTATGTTACTAAGGCTTTTATTCAAGCTATCCTTTCTTTCCAGGGAGCTGGTTCTGCTAAGTAGGCAGGAGAGCTTCTGTGTAGAAGAGAAGTATTAGCAGTATTGAATCTGCAAGAATGGGTCATGAATTATGCCTGGATGACTGTCTGCAAGAGAACTGCCTCCTCAAAAGGAAAGGTTCTGGCTTCTAGCCCTGGTTGAACACAGCTGTCAATGGCCAGGAAATCACAGTGCACACGCCACTGAGTACTGAAACATAATTCTGAACACAATCTCGTAGGCTGTGGCTACACAATGTCTGTGTGATATTTACGATTTTATGAAACTGTACTTTTCCCTTCTCGGCTAAACTGAATTGAAGTGTATAATTAATTACTGAAATTGACCAAAATGGTCAGACAACCCTTTTATTATAGAGCTCTTGTCTATTCATTAAAGACAGTTAGATTCAGAAATTAGATTTTCAATCACTGTCAAGTTATTTACTTCTCTTCTTACTGGACATTATAAACTCCAAGTGCCCTCCATTAGTACTATACAGGCTGGGGATGTCTTGAATTTTGAAGTACAATGAGTTCTCAGTTACTTCCACTATGACATTTTGGTACCCTCTGTAACTGCCTTATGTTATATCTACAGTAATGTGACACTAACTTGCATCCCTCTAAGTGTATTTGTCCAGTTTCTGTGACTTCCACAAGACGTTTGTTTTGCATGACATATCTGGAAAGAAGAAAGTAAGATGAGGGTTTAACATCACGTCGACTACAAGCTCATTAGAGATTGAGCAATAGCTCCTATTGGGCATAAATGAGGAAGGACATTGGGAATGTTCTTTTTCAAACAAAGCATCCTTGCATTGTCCTTAAGCAGTTTAGGAAAATGACAGGAGTCATACATTGAACGACAGGACAGCAAATCAAACTGCCATCCTGCCAAACCTGAGTCGAGCATTTACTACTGCACCACCTTACTCACTCACATCTGTAGAAATGCCTTTCGACAAAAGACAACAGTATAGCTCTTTTTCCAGACCGGCAGATTTTATAACATTAGTACCTTTTTGCAAGTGAAGATGTTCGTTAAGCTATTTTAAGGATATATACAATACAGTTAGTGCCTTCATAATGCAAGTGAAGTAACACAGATGATAGATAAAGTAATGGACAGACAATTTATAATAGCAAAATCTTTTCATTTACACACTTCATACTTCATTATACATTGCAGAGGGCTCTATTTTATGGTACTTTGGCTTGGAACATTGTGAATTAACCAATTAAACTTAACTAAATTCTGTATTAAGCTGTATGATTTGCACCTGTTTTAACGCAGGCAAGGAGACACAATGATTTCATGGACGGTGTGACATAAGGTAGTGAATTAGTGAGCAATCATTTGGACTAGTTATCCTAAATGATACCCCCAGAAATATTTTTATACTGTATGATAGTATTTTGAAGAAGTGTTTACAAATAACTTGACAGCACACTAGAAGATTGACATCATGACTTACGGTTGTGAGGAATCTTGAGGCCCCACAATATCATCCCACCGAGTCAAGCCACTGCGAGTTGCCACAAATGCCAGCGTCACTCCAAATCGTTGTTGGAACTGCTTCCTGTCATGACAGTACAATAACTCATTTAGTTCTAATATCAAGAAAGTAACTCGATCTATTTACACTGTTATAAACATGTGATCATAATTTCCTTTTGAAAATTGCAGACTTTTAACATTACTGTACCAAAATATGTGAGAGAAAAAAATCATGAAAACAATGTTTATACTCACAGAAGGAAAATTTACCTGAAACACACATTACAGAGAAAAGAAAAGAAAAGTATAACACAGGTTAATACTTAATTCCTTTTCAAAGCAGCAAAATAGTTACAAAATGTCACAGTTATTCAAACATTTCAAAAGTTAAAGCAAATAATAATTTGAATGCTAATTTGCTGTTAACACATACATAAAATGGGATAGAAGTTATTACAGACACCACCCTGGAAATAAAGTATAATTCCCAATATGTATTACACATTTAATTATTAGTTTTGCTGGAAGCATGAAGCATAAAACTGATTGTAATTCAAATTTTACTTAGCAAAACCAAATAACTAATAGTACTAAATTAATATTGGCAGCAAAAACAGCAGCAGTATTAATACCAATGAGACAACTGGTTGGTGTCTGAAAATATCAAAGATATGCACTGTCAACAAGAAACATGGCTGGCTTTTTATGTACTAAGAAATATAGCATTTCAAGAGCTTTTAAAAGTAGACTGAATTTAAACACACTTTTGTGAAAAATTAATAATTACAGACTTATGTTCATGATAACTGCAAAATCTTGAGTACTGGCTCAGTTGCAGAGGTTACAGTGTGCATATGTATGATGTTGCTCAACCTGGTTCAAATACCACTGGTGAAACAAAATGTTCATTAGCTGTATTTGAACAGCAAAGATATAAGTTTCCTTACCACCAGACTCTGTGTACTTGTCCAGAGTGGAAAAAAAAAAATCTCTCTCTACAATATCACACGGAATGAGGGATGACACACTGTTGATGTCAATAAATGACACATGTGAACCAACACATTTCTGCCAACAAGTTTTCCACACTTGGGAGCACCTTGGATCTCCTTTTCATGAAACTCCTTCAAGCAGAATGTCTAAGTGCTTTGACCACAGGAAAGCCTCAGGACACTGTCCTTTGAAAGCTGTTTCCACTCAGAACAGGGGAAGTCCACCGGGGCCACACTGGAACTGTAGGTGAGCTAGGAAACTGTTGTGATGTAGCTCTGGGCCAGGCTGTTGCTGACCACAAAGCAGGTGTGGCTCTGTGCACTGTTGTGGTGCAGCTTCCAGTTGGCAGTGACGCCCAGCCTCACTTGGCTGACTATCTCCTTCCGTCTTTTTAGCACCACCGATGTGGTCTGTCCCTCAGGTGCAAATCGTGGAGGACCACGCCCTTAGTGTCAAAAAAGATAATGAATACAGCTTTGGCATCTGACTCATTCATTCAAACCCTTTTGTCATTTGGCACTTCAGCATTTGTCTTGGGGTCATACTCAAAAATGGACATTTCATTGGCAGTTATCACATTATACAAAAACCTGTGGTATATTTGAGTGTGTTGTAAAAGATCTTGGCAAATATGCACATTGTTTTACCTATGGCCGTCAGTCAAAACTTTTGGGATGAGTTCAGCAGATTTTTCTCATCTACAAAATCTGGGTAATTATGGTGTGCAGAATCTTTTTACCAATTCCTACGCCATTTGTGATCATTTGAACACTTCACAAATTTAGACAACACTCTATGGAGTGCAGTGATCTGGTGCTAACTTTGACTAAAACCACAGGTGAGCTTGCAATAACGTTTGTTTATTATTATCGGTTTTGGCTTATGTTAAAGCCATCCTCAGATACTTTTGGGCCCCTATGGCTGGTGCTGGCGGCTCCTCAGTTTTCCAAGTGATACCATGATTGTACACTGCACGTAAGTGTATGATCGTTGTATCACGTGGAGAACCATGGAGCCACCAGCACCAGCCACAGGAGCCCTAAAAATATGAGGATGACTTTAACATAAGACGAAACCAATAATAGTAAAAATATTTCATTGTGATCTAGACTGTTGTTTTAATCAAAATTTGAACACTTAACTGTCAGTCCGAGTTTGATACATGCACACATTGCACAGAGTCCTCAAGGCAGGAGATCTACAGGGGGACTGTCTTCCACACTCTCTTGAGCATCTTCGAAGCACTTGTTCCATCCCAAAACAACAGATTTAGATAGGCTTCCACTGGTGAATACTTGCTGGATCATCAACAATGTTTCCATAGCTGATATTCTGAGTCCCACTCAGAATTTAATGGTGTAGTGCTTTTCAATATAACATTTCATTTTTAAACTTATACCAAGACTGTAGATGTGTACACCAAAAGTACAACATGTAACACAGAAAGTTGTACAGTAATGGCACTAAGTGTGTTTTAAATGTGACCTTCCTCTCCACTGAATCCTTCTGGCATAATTATAATGGTATGCACAATTGTTTTAGAGGAAAATGTGACTCATTGTTTTTATACAAAGCCTTTATACGTAAAGAATAAGATCTCAAAAATATGAATTGATAATTTATTTTATAATACATTCTAGGAGAACCTCTGTCTTTAATAGACACCGAACTATGTTAGTATTGAGAAAACATTAAAGATGAACACTAAAGGGAACTGCACAAAACTGGCTGACTTCTTCCAAGCTTAACCAATTGTGAACCGTTAAAAGAAAAATTGCCTTCTGACATAAGTCTTTCCCAGTTCTGGATACAAAACCACTGACAATAATGCAAACAAAAGGTATCATAAAATAAATTTAAAACAATAAAGCTGCTGGAAAAGATGGCATTACTGCTGAGGAACTGAAGTGATTCCACAGAATTGGAAATGTGCACTGATACACCTACTGCAGAAAAAAGGTATACTCTTTTATTGTCCGTACATCAAATTCTTTCTAAAGCAATCTTAAACCACTTGAAAAACAGATTGAGATCTTAGCAGTGATTACCAAGCAGGATCCAGGAGAGGTTGCTCATGTGCAGAACAGATAAGTGACCTGCAGGAAATATAATGGTTTTATTGATAAACCAGCCCAACTAGCCCTCCCCTTGGCGGACTTCAAAAAGGCCTACGATTCTCTCAACAGACAAAATGTTTTCATCACACTTGAAAAGCTCATAATGCACAGGATTCTCAGAGAACTAATCTGTCATGCTCTTACGATACAACATTAAAAGCAAAATCATTTCGTGAAATCTTTCAGCCTTATGAGATGTGCACAGATGTTCATGAAGGAGACGGCCTTTCTCCACTGCTTTTTACCTTAGTTCCAGACAAAGCCATAAGAGAAAGGGAAAAATACATCAAAGGTACATGAGTTCCAGATAAAAAAAAATCAATATTAAATACTTAAACTTCAATGACAATTTACCAGTTATCACTAAGACTAAAGAAGAAACTAAATATGTGATAGAAAAACTACACAAGATGGTGCCAAAAACAGGCCACCAGATATCTTACTTGAAAGCACATTACATGGCAAATCAGCATCAGAACAGAAGAAAAGTTTCACTGAAAATGGGTTTTGTTGTTGTTGTTGTTGTTGTTGTTGTTGTCTTCACCTGAACTCTCTCTCTCTCTCTCTCTCTCTCTCTCTCTCTCTCTCTCTCTCTCACACACACACACACACACACACACACACACACACACACACTTATTTCCTTCCAATCAGTGTATCCTTGGTGTCTCAGAATGTGTCCCATCAACTAATCCCCTTCTTTTAGCAAAACTGTGCCACAGATTTCTTTTCTCTCCATTTCTGTTCAGAACCTCCTCATTAGTTACATGATCTATGCATCTAATCTTCAGTATTTTTCTGTAGCACCACATTTCAAAAGCCTGTATTCTGTTTTTGTCTGAACTGTGTTACACTTCCATACAGGGTTTCACTCCAGACAAATACATTCAGAAAACACTTACTACCACTTAAATCTAGATTCGATGTTACCAAATTTCTCTTCTTCAGAAACACATTTTTTTTATCCTCTCTACTTCAGCCATCATCAGTTACTTTGCTACCCAACCCAAATAGCAAAACTCATCTATGACTCTTAGTGCCTCATTTCCTAATCTAATTCCCTCAACATCACCTGAGTTAATTCGACTACATTCCAGTATCCTTTTTTTGCTTTTGTCAATATTCATCTTATATCTCCCTTTCAATCCACTTTCCATTCCATTCAAATGCTCTTCCCAGTCCTTTGCTGTCTTTGACAGAATTACAATGTTATTGGCAAACCTCAACATTTTTATTTCTCCTCGCTGAACTTTAATTCCTAATCCAAATTTTTCTTTGGTTTCATTTACTGCTTTCTCAATATCCAAACAATAATGCCTGGGATAGGCTACAACCCAGTCTCACTCCTTCTCAACCTCTGATTCTCTTTCATGCCCCTCAACTCTTATAATGGGCAACTAGTTTCTGTACAAATTGTAAATAGCCTTTTGCTCTCTGTATTTTATTCCTGCTACTTACATAATTTCAAAGAGAGTATTTCATCAACATTGTCAAAAGCCTTCTCTAAGTCTACAAATGCTGTAGAAGTAGGTTTGTCTTTCCTTAATACATGTCTTAAGATAAGACATAAGGCACTGTTGCCTCATTTCTCTGGAAAACACACTGATCTATCCTGAGGTCAGCATCTATCAGTTTTTCCATTCTTCTGTAAGTAATTTGTGTTAGTACTTTGCACCCATGACTTATTAAACTGACAGTTTGGTAATATTCACACCAGTAAGCACCTGCTTTCTTTGAAATTGGAGTTATTTCATGCTTATGGATGTGTGAGGGTATTTCACCTGTCTCATACATTTTCCACACCAGATGGAAGAGTTTTGTCATGACTGTCTCTCCCAAGGCTATCAGTAGTTCTGATGGAATGTAGCGGACTCCCAGGGTCTTCTTTTGAAACAGATCATTCAATGCTCTGTCAAATTTTTCTGGCAGTAACATGTCTCCCATCTCATCTTCATCTATGTCCTCTTCCATTTATACAATGCCTTAAAGTTCATCTCCCTTGTATGGCCCTCTCCATACTTCTTCCACCTTTCAGCTTTCCCTTCTTTCCTTACTACTGCTTTTACCTCTGAGCTCTTTGTATTCATAGGGCTATTTCTCTTTTCTCCAAAGAAGACCTCTAAGTTTCCTGCAGGTGGCATCTATCTCGCCCCCTCGTGAGATACGCCTCTCAATCCTTATCTTTGTCCTCTAGCCTTTGGTGATAAGCAGTTTTGCACTTCCTGTCAATCTCATTTTTCAGACATTTGCATTCCCTTAAACTGCTTCATTTTTATATTTACTCCTTTCATCAGTTAAATTCAGTATCTCTTGCGGTATCCAAGGCTTTCTACTAGGCCTCATCTTTTTATCATTTGATACTCTGCTGCCTTCACTTTTCCATCTCTAAAAGCCACCCATTCATGTTCTACAATATTTTTTTCCTTGTATTGTTTAATGCCCCCTCTGAAAGTCTCACCAACATCTCGTTCTTTCAAATTTTATAAGGATATCCTTCAAATATCTTGCAGATATCCTATTTCCATTAGGGATACACAGTAGTGCAAATACAGAAAATGACGTTTAACTTCCAAAGGCTCTCAGAGGCATGTGAACACACTATAACAAAAAATTAAAATCATGCACCACAAAATTGCAACATAATGAGCAGTAGGTATTGGAAGGTACTATAAAGATACAGAAATTGAAAAACAGAAGCAAACAATTACTGAGGAAATATATGGGCTTAGGCAAGAAAATGAAATCTGGATGAAAAGGAGAACACTTGATCTCTACCACAAGATACTTGAAATTTTATGATCATATTTACAGAATGGCCAATAACAAAGAACCACCAAAAGATTACTCGATATTATTAACTCAGAGAAGATAAAGAATTGGCTGATTGGAAGAAACCAAGGAAGATTTACATGATATGAACACCACAGAAGACATTGTAATAAGACGTCACCCTTTGTAATGCTTAAAAAGTTTTACATATCAGTGGAGACGCTTAAAAAGAAGACTGGCAAGAAATAGTCAGAAGGATGGAAGTAAAAACATAGTAAATTCCTAGAGAAATTTTGGGAGGATAACAAGGCAAATCCATCAAGTTGTATGTCACCTTTGCACAGTCTATTTCAGGGGTTAAAATGAAGAAGGAAGAGGAAAAGTTGCTTCAGGAAATGACCAATGAATTAAAATAAAGTAATTGTCAAATTACAGATGGGTTGCTGGCTATATTTAACAGAACCTTTTCCTGTGAGCCAGATACTGAAGAAAAAGCAGCAGTAGAAAGTAGCACTTGATAATGCAAATAACATTTCTGCTATGACACTGTATTAAATTTTATTTGCTTAATATCGTGCAGCTTCACTTAAGAGGAACAAAAATGGACACATTCAAATCTGTTATGTGCTGAGAACAGGAGTAAAGAAAAACGTGTCCTAGTACAAACATTTTGGGCAAACATAAATCCAAATGAGTCTCGCTGTGGTCAAGGATGTGTGTGTGTGTGTGTGTGTGTGTGTGTGTGTGTGTGTGTGTGTGTGTCGTCCTACCAGAGAAAGAGCAACAGTTTGAAAGCTGGTATAAATAGTTTGCTGTTGCATGTTTCTATGTGACACAAATCGGGCAGTTAGAGGTGAGGGGTTGCCTTTCCTTTATTTGAAATATTATAAAGTCCAAATTTCTGTATTCCCAGTGATACTTATACTTCTGTTAAATAAAAGTTGCTATGATGATAAGGACAAGCTCACATGAAGAATTAACATGCTAAATTTCTGTAAATATAGACCACGTATGGAATTAATTTGTTAAACGAAAAGATTAGTGGAGCAGAATAGTGGAATGATGTCACAGAAGCCATCTGTGCAAGTGGTCAAAGTGTAGCCAGTGAGAATAGAATGAGACATGAAGTAGTAGGATGTGATGTCAGCTACTGGAGGGGCTGCTGGCAGCCACAGCCACAGCCATGCAAGACTGCACTCTGACGCTCCACCTGAAATTATGAGTGTTCACTGTTTGTGTCATTTGGTGTGATTATGATCAGACAGGTGTTAATCTCGAGGGTAGTGACAGGTGCCGTTTGCCTGACAGCACCTTCAAATCCACCCTATTTTATCAAAGACTAATTTCAGAGTGGAGTGTTTTATCTGCTCATAGCTGTGTAGCAATGGCTCATAGTTCTACTACTGTATTTCACACATTATACTGAATACAGCTGATTTTGCAGTACAAAAAGGTACCTGGGGGATATTGATTTATATCTTTAATTCTTAATGCAAATGTAAAATTTGACATTTCCACTTCTTTCCAAACTTGCTTTCAAAATAATCAAAGTATTAGTATCTTTGAAAACTGTCTATCACATTTCATTACAGTGTCTTTGGGGTTTAGTTGGAGTAATGAGTGGTGTTGGTTATTCAATGATGCTGTTGTACTTTTGTGGTTTTCAAATAAATGTTTCATCTCAAAAACTGGCATTTGATGTTTTGTCAACATGATAACAGAGTGTGGTTGATAAAGTTCTCATGATTTGTGACAATTTTAGCCAATTTCAATGATAACTTTCTATTACACAAGTCTAAAAAGTGGGACAATGGCTGACAAAAGACAGAAAAAACTGAGTGCTTGGAGAACCATAATGATAACTATTTTAGAGTGTGATGAAATCTTTGACATTGAGAAAGGTGTGCTGATTAAGCCAGAAGAAAGTGGACAATATTACTAAACTGATCCTGCTAAATGAACCAAGGCTAATAGAAAGGCATGGAAATAGCTAATTCTATCACTTGACACCAAACCTTTACTTCATGTTGGGGAGAGCATGCTGTTAAAGTGACTTGGGATAAGCTACATAAAATTTATGATTTTCAGTTGGCTGAAAACATTGATCTGCTTCAACATAAATTTCATAACATTGTCGTGGTATACAAAACCATTTAGCAGAGTTTGATACAGTATCAGCTCAACTTTTATTGTTAGAGAAGCCAACTGACAATAGTGACTTCTGTGCATGATTATGCAATCTTTTCCCAAGAAGTTCAATTCATTTATAATACATGACACAATTTGCATGCTGAAGAAAAGACATGGAATAAGTTACAAATAATAAGTTTAAATTAGGAACTGAGAATAACAGATCATGATGATTGAAATATTGCTACAGCAACTGTGTCAAACAGCAACAAAGGCACTAAAAAACTTCATCTGAAGCAGATACATTAAGGTTTGTTTTAAATGAAAGAAAAAGGGGCATCAATCAAATTAATGTATTAGCACAGACAAAACAGAAGATTGTGCTATATTATCAGATAGTGTAACATCAGTTGAAAATTTAGGAACTTGTAGTCATACAGACACTTTAGAAACAAAGAAAGTTTTAATGGTGGGATGCAACAATTTTTCTGTAGACATAAATTCACTGGTTGTGATGAATGGTACATTGACAGTGGTGTGACACATCACATAACAATTCATCAGGATTGGTACACTACATATGAACTATTTGAAACTCCAAAGAAGATGGACAGTGTCAAGAACTGTATGCAAATTGAAGCATTTTACATCAGTCAAATTGACATACACGTAGTCAATGGACTGAAATTGACAGAACAATATTTTGAAGATTTTTGGTTTTGCCCTGATGGATTCTGTAACTTATTTTCTGTTAAGAAAGCTGCACAAAAAGGAATAAATCAAATAATAAAAAATGATGGCGTATCGTAGGTATTTTTCAAAAACAATATTCCACCTGTTGCTACATCCAGTAATAAAAATGAACTTTATTGTTTACCTGTGAAGGTTGTTTATCAAGAAAAGTCTTGTGCTGTTACTGAAACTGATGATGCTTCACAGAGATGACATGAGAAAATGGGTCACCAAAAATAAACACAATGTGCACCAGTTTTTGAAGGATCATAATACAGAGCCAAAGAATGATAGTAGCTTTTGTGAGGGATGTGTCTATGGTAAACATCATCACCTGGTATTTGTTGAAAGAGTACATAAACCTATTAAACATGGACAGTTAGTTTACACAGATGTTTTTTCCAGTTTTTGAGTAAAATATTTTTCGTACTGTAAAGACAAAAGTAAAGGAAAATTATCACTGTTGATTAAAATAATAAAGACTCAGGCTGATGTTGCAGTGAAAGAATTACATGCAGACGGTGGCAAGGGTTCTGTAATAAAGATGTACATAGGTCTGCTGACTCAACTGGAGTGGAACATTTGATTGCTGCACCATATACTCCTCAGCAGAATGGAGTTGCTGACTGGGAAAATAAAATGCTTTATGAGATGGAACATTCTTGGCTCTGTTCTGTTGACTACTACCAAAAGCATTATGGGGTAGGGCTGTTATGGGTGCAACATACACTTCGCATCAAACTGATCCCACAAAAACTAAAGGTAAAACTCCAACTGAAATATTTTTGAAGAAATCTACTTCTTCAAAAGGATGCATGGGTGGTTATGACAACTGGGGATACTGCGCTTATTTTCCTTGGGGAGGGGGAAGGGGGGGGGGGGGGGGAGAAAGAAAGAAAGAAAGATGTGTGTTTGTATGCGGAGATGTAAAATTCGACTGCAAACAATTACAGAAACCACTTACCCAAGAGACTAAAAGGGATGTTGATATCTCAGATGCAGATGAAAATGTACAGGGAATGAATTTTAAAATGTTGATTTTGAAGAGGATAGCCAATGGGACCAAGGCCATAGCTACGACGCTAAGATTTTATCAAAGGGAGGAGGGGGGGTTCAATTGTTAAGGAGGGCCTTAAAAAGGCTCATGTTTTTCATCTACTCTGAAAACATTTTTACTTTTTTTTTTTTTAATTTTATGTGCATAATTTGCTTTCGGGTGGCCTTCATACAAAAAGCATTTGGTCTATAAAATTAAGAAAGAAAAGCTTTTCTTAAAAAAGTGTAACATGTATTTTCAACAGTGTATGTATGTGTGTGTGTGTGTGTGTGTGTGTGTGTGTGTGTGTGTGTGTGTGTAATATTCCCAAACGCACAATTAAATATATGATAACTTCACTTTATTGCCAAATGAATCAAAATTCTACATCAGGTTGAATATTACAGAACAGAAGAATCTTAAGATTGGGTTGAACAACTTATAAAGTTAAATGGGCTCAAATCTCTTTTGACAAAAGCTATCTTTTTCCTACTACAATCTTGTATTTAAATTTATGACTTATCTGACACCAACTCAGAATTCTTTCAGTGCATCAAACCATACAAAGTTCTTTTATTCAATCTCAAATTTTATTAAGGTATCTTTCATTTCATTAAAATGTTCAGCTCCCTTAAGTACTTCTTGCTGATGTCGACATTCCAACCTTGGAGGCATTATCTCTCAGTCTCATAGCTCCTCAGTTGGCATCACAAGGATGAGTGGATCCTCGTCCAGTCCTCCCACCAAGAGAAATTCCTATGCAGTACCAGGAATTGAACATGGGCCCTTTACATTGAGAGAATGTCACATTGACCACTTGACTACAGTGGTGGACTATTTACTTATAAAACAAAATAGAACACAAAAATACTATAAGCTACAGTTTTGGAATCTTAACATTGATTCATGTATTGATTATAAAGAGACTTTTAAATTATAGCAACACCATAAATGAGTTAATATCTCTGATAATATGGTTATATAGTAGGTTGTTGTTTGTATGACATTTATTTACAATCTGTTAGGGTTGTGAGGGTTGGATTCACTGTTCCAAGGGTAAATGAGACATTTCAAAGTAGAGCATTGTTCTTATAGTAAAACCTGAAGATATATCACTGCTCCACACATGAGTCATCTTTATGCACAGATACATAGTATAAAATGATGACAGCTAGCTGCCTTGAATTGTAAAATCCCTGAACTATGCCTACTGTCAAAATCCTATGCAAACCTACATTAAATATAATACTGTCTGCCCGAGAAAGAAATAACTATTCCCCAAATCAAAATAAGTATTGTTACAAAAGCAATGAAAAATACTGTCTGCCCGAGAAAGAAATAACTATTCCCCAAATCAAAATAAGTATTGTTACAAAAGCAATGAAAAATGTATTTTTTATCTCATGGTGTCTACAACTTAAAAATATTAGTTTGAAGATAATCAGTTTGAAGATTATCTGGATGAAAAAGAGGGGCAGGGGATGCAGGGTGCAGTAGGCTCAGATGAATTCAAGCAAACCCCCTGGAAAATTTGTTAGAAACAAACAAACTACATCCTTTTCACTCTCCACAAATGCTTCCCAATCATTATATACTGGATCTGGTTTTCACAAATGACTCCACTCTGGGTGACCAAATTGGGTGATATTTTGCCTTTTGGGTTCCTAATGAGATAATTTTGAGCAAATTGTTTAAAGAAATGCAACCATCATAATTTGGGCAATATTTTTGTTTATCAACATGGTTTTTGGGCGACACAGGAAAATCCAAGTGTACTTTTATGCACTTATTTTGATGTAATGATGTTTACAGCTCCAACGTCTTCTGAAATACTGAAATATTGGAACCACAAATTTCAATCTGTTTCCAAATGACTCCAGTTCTAATATTAAACTGCTATAGATAGGTAATTAGGCTATTTAGTAGTACACACATATCTTTAACTTACCATAACGCTAGTGGAAAAAGCAAAATTGGTTCTCCTCTTCTTTGTAGTTACAAACTTATTCACAATTAAAAATTACATAAAATTCAACTGCAAATAAGAACTGAATTAATTATCAAAACAACATCTATGCTCAAATAAGGCCAACAATTTATAGTAGTTGATCTTCACCTAAATGTGAATAGGTGATAGCTGATTGTGCTATGTATATATCAACAGCTTAAATTGATCTATGGCCTTCCTGACTCAACAGCATGTCACATGACTGGAATCAAAATATTTTTCACTTTCAATATATGGCAACTAGGTTGCGTGCAATTTCATTTACATGACTTGGGGGGCATCTGCCTTGGCTGCATCCTTGATGTAGCAACAAATGATGAAAGATTTAGTAACCCTTTGTATGACAATGAAGAACAAGTTGAGACAAACTAGGAAGCAAGAAATGAAGGCAAAAGAAGTCACTATTTAAGCAAAATTTGAAGAAACCATCATGTTACTGTGGAGGCTCAGCCCATCAATGGTGTGCAGTCCGAAAATACTCAAGACTGGAAGGAAGTAATGGAGAAAGAAAGAAATGAAAAAAAGATAAAATAAAACATGATAAATAGTTTAAAAAAACCAAAACAAACAAGGTAATTGAAAACTGATGGGTCGTTGCTACAAAATAAATTCAAATAATAAAATGGTTCAGTATAAGGTTTAATCGGTGTCAAAAAGGATATACTCAACGTTTTGGCATAGTTTATGCTGACACATTTAGTTCTGTTGCAAAATCTGAGATGATGAGAGCCCTTTAGAATATTGCAATCCCTCATGATTGGTGTATGAGGCAATTTGATGTAAGGACAGCATTTCTCGATGATGTCTTGAAGAAGGAAATATACAAGTATCAACCAGAAGGCTTTGAAAATGATACAGGACACTATGTAAATTACTGGAATCTGTGTGGTATAAACCAAGCCTCAAAATGCTGGTTGCTATTGTTGTGGTCTTCAGTCCTGAGACTGTTTTGATGCAGCTCTCCATGCTACTCTATCCTGCGAAAGCTTCTTCATCTCCCAGTACTTACTGCAACCTACATCCTTCTGAAACTGCTTAGTGTATTCATCTCTTGGTCTCCCTCTACGATTTTTACCCTACACACTGCCCTCCAATGCTAAATTTGTGATCCCTTGATAACTCAGAACATGTCCTACCAATCGGTCCCTTTTTCTTGTCAAGTTGTGCCACAAACTCCTCTTCTCCCCAATTCTATTCAATACCTCCTCATTAGTTATGTGATCTACCCATCTAATCTTCAGCATTCTTCTGTAGCACCACATTTCAAAAGCTTCTATTCTCTTTTTGTCCAAACTATTTATCGTCCATGTTTCACTTCCATACATGGCTACACTCCATACAAATACTTTCAGAAACAACTTCCTGCCACTTAAATCTATACTAGATGTTAACAAATTTCTCTTCTTCAGAAACGCTTTCCTTGCAATTGTCAGTCTCCATTTTATATGTCCATTCTGTTCAACTGCTCTTCCAAGCCCTTTGCCGTCTCTGACAGAATTACAATGTCATCGGCGAACCTCAAAGTTTTTATTTCTTCTCCATGGATATTAATACCTACTCTGAATTTTTCTTTTGTTTCCTTTACTGCTTGCTCAATATACAGATTGAATAACATCGGGGAGAGTCTACAACCCTGTCTCACTCCCTTCCCAAACACAGCTTCCCTTTCATGCCCCTTGACTCTTATAACTGCCATCTGGTTTCTGTAAAAATTGTAAATAGCCTTTCACTCCCTGTATTTTACCCCTGCCACCTTTAGAATTTGAAAGAGAGAATTCCAGTCAACATTGTCAAAAGCTTTCTCTAAGTCTACAAATGATAGAAACATAGGTTTGCCTTTCCTAAATCTTTCTTCTAAGATAAGTCGTAAGGTCAGTGTTGCCTCACATGTTCCAACATTTCTATGGAATCAAAACTGATCTTCCCTGAGGTCGGCTTCTACCAGTTTTTCCATTCGTTTGTAAAGAATTCGCGTTAGTATTTTGCAGCTGTGGCTTATTAAACTGATAATTTTCACATATGTCAACACCTGCTTTCTTTGGGATTGGAATTATTATATTCTTCTTGAAGTCTGAGGGTATTTCACTGTCTAATACATCTTGCTCACCAGATGGTAGAGTATTGTCAGGACTGGCTCTCCCAAGGCCGTCAGTGGTTCTAATGGAATGTTTTCTACTCCCGGGGCCTTGTTTCGACTCAGGTCTTTCAGTGCTCTGTCAAACTCTTCATGCAATATCGTATGTGCCATTTCATCTCCATCTGCATCCTCTTCCATTTCCATAATATTGTCCTCAAGTACATTGCCCTTCTATATACTCCTTCCACCTTTCTCTTTCCCTTCTTTCCTTAGAACTGGGTTTCCATCTGAGCTCTTGATATTCATACAAGTGGCTCTCTTTTCTCCAAAGGTCTCTCTAATTTTCCTGTGGGCAGTATCTATCTTACCCGTAGTGAGATAAGCCTCTACATCCTTACATTTGTCCTCCAGCCATCCCTGCTTAGCCATTTTGCACTTCCTGTCGATCTCATTTTTGAGATGTTTGTATTCCTTTTTGCCTGCTTCATTTACTGCATTTTTATATTTTCTCCTTTCATCAATTAAATTCAATATCTCTTCTGTTACCCAAGGGTTTCTACTAGCCCTCGTCTTTTTACCAACTTGATCCTCTGCTGCCTTCACTACTTCATCCCTCAGAGCTATCCATTCTTCTTCTACTGTATTTCTTTCCCCCATTCCTGTCAATTGTTCCCTTATGCTCTCCCTGAAGCTCAGTACAACCTCTGGTTTAGTCAGTTTATCCAGGTCCCATCTCCTTAAATTCCCACCTTTTTGCAGTTATAACCAATAGATTGTGGTCAGAGTCCCCACATCTGCCCCTGGAAATGTCTTACAATTTAAAACATGGTTCCTAAATCTCTGTCTTACCATTATATAATCTATCTGATACCTTCTAGTATCTCCAGGATTCTTCCATGTATACAACCTTCTCTTATGATTCTTGAACCAAGTGTTAGCTATGATTAAGTTATGCTCTGTGCAAAATTCTACCAGACGGCTTCCTCTTTCATTTCTTACCCCCTATCCATATTCTCCTACTATGTTTCCTTCTCTCCCTTTTACTACTCTCAAAATCCAGTCACCCATGACTATTAAATTTTCGTCTCCCTTCAATACCTGAATAATTTCTTTTATCTCATCATACATTTCATCAATTTCTTCATCATCTGCAGAGCTAGTTGGCATATAAACTTGTACTACTGTAGTAGGCATGGGCTTCGTGTCTATCTTGGCCACCAAAATGCTGGTATGAATGTTAAATTTCTTACTGAATGTAATTTATGGAAGAGCTGTTCAGATCCATGTATGTTCTATGGTGAAACCATAGTGCTGCTCTTTTATGGTGATGGTCGATTGACTATGCCCTCTATTGATGCAACAACTAAGTCAATTGAACAGTTGGGTAAACATTTTCAGATCACTGTAGAAAAGGTTGATTACTTCTTGGGTTCACAAATCACTAAATTTGACACCTGTATTCAAGTAAATCAGTCAGCTTATGTGAAGACAATTTTAGAAAATACGGTATGATGGATATAAAACCATTATCTCTACCCACTGAACCAGGTTATATACCATGTGAGTCACACTCTTTTAATAATACTGAACTACAACAAAAAATGCAGGAAGTTTGATGTATTTAACACAATGTATAAGACAAGATTTACCATATGCTGCTAAAGTTGCATCGTGATCTCAGGACTCACCAGCACAGGCACATTTTGAATTGTTCAAATGAATATGCCTGTATCTTAGATCAATAGTTTCGTATGGTATTAAGTTTGAGAAGAATGAAGAAGCTTACAGTGAAGCTGATCATAGTGGGCACAGAAGCGCAAGACAATCAACAAGAGGGGTCCTACTGAAGTTCCATGGAAGGCCAATTGTGTGGAAACATAAATTGCAGTGGTGTGCTGTTCTTTCTTTAATGAATGCAGAATGTGGGACTGCAAGTCAAGTTTGCTACCAAAGTGATGCCACATTTATTAATGGATCAGGATTTCATGAATGTTCAAAATACATAGATTATCATTACATTTTCCATTTAGTTAAAGAGAAGTATGTTAGAGTGGATTACACACCAACCAACAGATAGGCAGCAGACATTTTGACAAAAGGGTTACCATTTACAAAGTTGCAGACAATGAAGGAACTTTTTGGTATTGTGTCTGCTTCATCACATACATAAAACATTGAAGGAGAGTCTGAAAGTGTCAGTGTTCTCAATGTTCTTATAGATATGTATGTTAATAAACTCTGAAAGTTGTTTGTCACATGCCAGTATAGTTCCTTTCGACTTCAGTTGGTGTAATAAGTGGTGCTGCTTATTTGCTGATGATTTTGTATACTTTTGCAGTTTTCAAATAAATGTTTCATTTCAAACAATGGCATCTGATGTTCTGTCAACAAAAAATGATAGATGATGATGATAACGATGAGCGGTGTCTGCTAGAGTTGATTCACCTAACACGATGCTGAAAAACCGTCACAAAGTAAGTGGCTTTGCACACAATCACAGAACTGGGACCAACAATGTGTATGAAAACTGAACTACACTCCTGGAAATGGAAAAAAGAACACATTGACACCAGTGTGTCAGACCCACCATACTTGCTCCGGACACTGCGAGAGGGCTGTACAAGCAATGATCACACGCACGGCACAGCGGACACACCAGGAACCGCGGTGTTGGCCGTCGAATGGCGCTAGCTGCGCAGCATTTGTGCACCGCCGCCGTCAGTGTCAGCCAGTTTGCCGTGGCATACGGAGCTCCATCACAGTCTTTAACACTGGTAGCATGCCACGACAGCGTGGACGTGAACCGTATGTGCAGTTGACGGACTTTGAGCGAGGGCGTATAGTGGGCATGCGGGAGGCCGGGTGGACGTACCGCCGAATTGCTCAACACGTGGGGCGTGAGGTCTCCACAGTACATCAATGTTGTCGCCAGTGGTCGGCGGAAGGTGCACGTGCCCGTCGACCTGGGACCGGACCACAGCGACGCACGGATGCACGCCAAGACCGTAGGATCCTACGCAGTGCTGTAGGGGACCGCACCGCCACTTCCCAGCAAATTAGGGACACTGTTGCTCCTGGGGTATCGGCGAGGACCATTCGCAACCGTCTCCATGAAGCTGGGCTACGGTCCCGCACACCGTTAGGCCATCTTCCGCTCACGCCCCAACATCATGCAGCCCGCCTCCAGTGGTGTCGCGACAGGCGTGAATGGAGGGACAAATGTAGACGTGTCGTCTTCAGCGATGAGAGTCGCTTATGCCTTGGTGCCAATGATGGTCGTATGCGTGTTTGGCGCCGTGCAGGTGAGCGCCACAATCAGGACTGCATACGACCGAGGCACACAGGGCCAACACCCGGCATCATGGTGTGGGGAGCGATCTCCTACACTGGCCGTACACCACTGGTGATCGTCGAGGGGACACTGAATAGTGCACGGTACATCCAAACCGTCATCGAACCCATCGTTCTACCATTCCTACACCGGCAAGGGAACTTGCTGTTCCAACAGGACAATGCACGTCCGCATGTATCCCGTGCCACCCAACGTGCTCTAGAAGGTGTAAGTCAACTACCCTGGCCAGCAAGATCTCCGGATCTGTCCCCCATTGAGCATGTTTGGGACTGGATGAAGCGTCGTCTCACGCGGTCTGCACGTCCAGCACGAACGCTGGTCCAACTGAAGTGCCAGGTGGAAATGGCATGGCAAGCCGTTCCACAGGACTACATCCAGCATCTCTACGATCGTCTCCATGGGAGAATAGCAGCCTGCATTGCTGCGAAAGGTGGATATACACTGTACTAGTGCCGACATTGTGCATGCTCTGTTGCCTGTGTCTATGTGCCTGTGGTTCTGTCAGTGTGATCATGTGATGTATCTGACGCCAGGAATGTGTCAATAAAGTTTCCCCTTCCTGGGACAATGAATTCACGGTGTTCTTATTTCAATTTCCAGGAGTGTATTTTAGCACTTTTGACAGCCTTTAGTTTTTAGAAGAATTTGACAGAGCTCTAAAAGAACTACGGGACAACAAAGCAATGGGTATTGATGACATCCCTGCAGAACTAATAAAGAATTCTGGTGACAGCATGAAAATGATGCTGCTTAAACTTATTAGGTCCATCTATAACACAGGAGAGATACCAATAGACTTCCAGAAATGTATCATTGTTCCTATACCAAAGAAGGCAGCAGCTACAAAATGTGAACAGTACTGAACTCTAAGCCTAATATCACATGCATCAAAAATTCTCATAAAAATAGTTCTGAAGAGAAGGTGGAAGATATGCTAAGTGAAGTTTGGTTTGGTTTCAGAAGGGGATTGGGAACAAGAGAGGCAATTCTAGCACTGAGACTCGTGATCGAAAAGCAATAACAGAAAAATAAACCAACTTATATTGGTTTTGTAGACATGGAAAAGGCATTTGATAAAGCTATCGGGCAAGAGATGTTCAGAGTGTTGCAGAAAAGCGGAATAAAGTACAAAGACATCCGTGTGATAGTTTGTGTAAGAATGAGGTGGCAGTGATTAGGAACTGTCACCAGGAACAAGAAGCAAATATTAGAAAAGGGGTACGACAAGGAGGTGCTCTCTCTCCTCTTATATTCAATGCTTACATACAGGAAGCTATAGACCAAGTTCAAGAAACTACTGAGGTGGGTATCAAAATTAACGGGCAGAAGAGAGACATGCTACGTTATGCAGATGATATTGCTGTAGTCATGGAAACAAAAGAAGATCTAGAGGAAGTCCTTGGAACAACGGAAAAAATTCTATGCAATCAGTGTGGAATAAAAATAAACAAGAAAAAGACTAAAGTGATGGTATGCAGCACAGGAGCAGAATATGAACCTCTGAGTATGAGAATTGGAAGAGAGGAGCTGGAAGTGATAGAGGAATTTACTTAACTGGGAAGCAAAATCACAAGGGATGGTAGAAGCCGGAAAGAAATTGCGAGTAGAATACAAAAGGCCAAAATTGCATTTAATCGGAGGAGGAGCTTACTCGTCAGCAACAACATCAGTCGGAAAATAAGGAAACGTATCATGAAAGGTTTCGTTTGGAGTGTGGCCCTATACTGATGTGAAACTTGGACAATTGGAAGAGAAGAGAGAGGACAGCTAGAGGCCCTGGAGATGTAGTGCTATAGAAGGATGATGAAGATCAGCTGGAGAGACAAAGTAACAAATGAAGAGGTGCTTAGAAGAGTACAGGAAACCAGATTTCTGTGGAGGCGCATCCAAATAAGAAGAGACAAACTTGTAGGGCACATCCTATGACACAACAACACTATTTGAACAATAGCAGAAGGAGCTATTGAGGGAAGGAATTGGTGGGGGCGACCAAGGATATCATACATGCAACAGATCATGAATGATGTTGGATGTAACACATACGTATAAATGAAGAGGAAGGCAGACAGAAGAGAGGAATGGTGCTCTGCTGCAAACCAACCTCAGGGATGAACACAAACTGAAAAGACAGCCTTTACAGACTAGAAAATTCTGCAACATTAACTACAATTTTACTGCTGGGACATAATCATTCAATAGGAGTTTTTGAGCAGAATAGTGAATGCTTGCTGTCTCTTGATCCAATATTAACTGGGCTCAACCTATTCAAAGAAGGTGAGAATCATTTCTGAGTGTTGTTGTCTGGCATGTCCAACTCAGTGCTCAACTTGACGTGGAGTGATGGAACAAGTGATTTGAATGTTTTTCTATGACAAGTTTAAGTTGTATGTCGCAGTTGACCTGATAGATAATACAGTAGCCTGAAGTGAATGCTGTTCTGAGTCCATCCCCAGTCAACTGGGAATGTAGGAAGCACTTTTGAGGTCATCTACTGCACACCTAACACCACTATCAGGCAGTATTTTTTGTGCCACATTTTTGCTATCAAGCAACAGCTTACTGCCTGAATTTAATTGGGTCACCAACAGTGGCACAATACATTTGTTTACTTGGTCAATAACATTTTACTAATAGCGGTGGGAGTGCTGTATTGTAACTAACTAATCACCATGATGAAAGGAAGTTTGACTGTCAAATTATTACTGTTACATCACATAAAACATTTTATAGCCAAGTAAAGATATAAAATTCACAATAGAAAATGTCACAACTTCGAAATCAGTACACTGTCGGCTAAAACAAAGGGACAGGTATACACTTGCACGCACACACATCCATCCGCACATATACAGACACAGGCAGACATATTGTACATATGTCTACCTGTGTCTGTATATGTGCGGATGGATGTGTGTGTGTGTGTATGTGTGTGTGTGGGCGCGCGCGCGCGCGCGCGCGCACGCACAAGTATATACCTGTCCATTTTTCCCCCTAAGGTAATTCTTTCCGCTCCCAGAATTGGAATGACTCCTTACCCTCTCCCTTAAAACCCACATCCTTTCGTCTTTCCCTCTCCTTCCCTCTTTCCTGATGCACATACACAGACACAAGCTTGATATGTCTGCGTGTCTCTGTATATGTGTGGATGGATATGTGTGTGTGTGCGAATGTATACCCGTCCTTTTTTCCCCCGAAGGTAAGTCTTTCCGCTCCCGGGATTGGAATGACTCCTTACCCTCTCCCTTAAAAACCAAATCCTTTCGTCTTTCCCTCTCCTTCCCTCTTTCCTGACGAGGCAACCGTTGGTTGCGAAAGCTAGAATTTTGTGTGTATGTTTGTGTTTGTTTGTGTGTCTATCGACGTGCCAGCGCTTTCGTTTGGTAAGCCACATCATCTGTGACTTACCAAACTGGAAAGCACTGGTAGATAGACCCAATAAAAAAACACACAAACACACACACAAATTTCAAGCTTTCGCAACCCAAGGTTGCTTCATCAGGAAAGAGGGTAGGAGAGGGAAAGACAAAAGGATGTGGGTTTTACGAGAGAGGGTAAGGAGTCGTTCCAATCCCGGGAGTGGAAAGACTTACCTTAGGGTAAGTACCTACTCCATATCCCATGCCACTTTCCTCGACGTTGACCTCCATCTGTCCAATGGCCAGCTTCACACATCCGTCCACATCAAACCCACCAACAAGCAACAGTACCTCCATTATGACAGCTGCCACCCATTCCATATCAAACGGTCCCTTCCCTACAGCTTAGGTCTTCATGGCAAACGAATCTGCTCCAGTCCTGAATTCCTTAACCATTACACCAATAACCTGAAAACAGCTTTCGCATCCCGCAACTACCCTCCCGACCTGGTACAGAAGCAAATAACCAGAGCCACTTCCTCATCCTCTCAAACCCAGAACCTCCCACAGAAGAACCACAAAAGTGCCCCACTTATGACAGGATACTTTCCGGGACTAGATCAGACTCTGAATGTGGCTCTCCAGCAGGGATACGACTTCCTCAAATCCTGCCCTGAAATGAGATCCACCCTTCATGAAATCCTCCCCACACCACCAAGAGTGTCTTTCCGCCATCCACCTAACCTTCGTAACCTCTTGGTTCATCCCTATGAAATCCCCAAACCACCTTCGCTACCGTCTGGCTCCTACCCTTGTAACCACTCCCGGTGTAAAACCTATCCCATGCACTCTCCCACCACCACCTACTCCAGTCCTGAAACCCGGAAGGTGTACACGATCAAAGGCAGAGCCATGAGTGATAGCACCCACGTGATTTACCAACTGACATTCCTACACTGTGAAGCCTTCTATGTGGAAATGACCAGCAACAAACTGTCCTTTCGCATAAATGGACACAGGCAGGCAGTGTTTGTTGGTAATGAGGATCACCCTGTGGCTAAACATGCCTTGGTGCACGGCCAGCACATCTTGGCACAGTGTTACACCATCCAGGTTATCTGGATACTTCCCACTGACATCAACCTATCAGAATTCTGGAGATGGGTACTTGCCCTTCAATACATTCTCGCTTCCTGTTACCCACCAGGCCTCAACGTCCGCTAATTTCCAGTTGCCGCCCCTCGTACATCACCTGTCATTCAACGACATCTTTGCCTCTGTACTTCCGCCTCAACTGACATCTCTGCCCAACCTCTTTGCTTTTACATATGTCTGCTTGTGTCTGTGTATGTGCGGATGGATATGTGTGTGTGTGCGAGTGTATACGTGTCCTTTTTTCCCCCTAAGGTAAGTCTTTCCGCTCCCGGGATTGGAATGACTCCTTACCCTCTCCCTTAAAACCCACATGCTTCCCTCTTTCCCTCTCCTTCCCTCTTTCCTGATGAAGCAACCTTGGGTTGCAAAAGCTTGAAAAATTTGTGTGTGTTTGTGTGTTTTTTATTGGGTCTATCTACCAGAGCTTTCCCGTTTGGTATGACTACATGCTGTTTAGAACTTGTGAGAGTTTTCTCACCAGTACACACTAAATATGATGATAAAGAGGTAGAAGAAGGTGACAGTGTCAAATTCTTAGGATTACAGCTAGATAATAAATTCGAGGAGGAGCATAGTACAGAACTGCTGAAGTGCCTAAACATATCTCTATTTGCACTGCAGACGTCCTCAGACATAGGTGATATGAGAATAAAAAAGCTAGACCACTATGCTTACTGCAATCTATAATATCATATGAGATTATTTTTGGGGGCAACTCATCAAGCGAAGCTTAAGTTTACCAGAGTTCAAAAATGCGTAATAAGAATTATTTGTGGTGTGAACTCAAGACCATACTGCAGATGGCTACTTAGCGAACTAGGGATACTACTACTGCTTCCCAGTATATTTATCCTTAAAGAAATTTGTCATTAAAATATCTCTCTTTCCAAACCACCAGCTCAGTTCATGGAATCAATGTTCAAAACAAGAATAACCTTCACAAAGATTTAAAGTCATTTACTTTGGTCCATAAACGTTTCCGTTAATCAAGAGTACACATTTTCAGTAATCTGCCAGCAACCACACAAAGTTTAATCACTGAGAAAGTTCAGTTTAAGAGGAGCCTAAAGTACTTATTGGTGGCCAATTCATTCTACTCCGCTGATGAATTTTTGAGTAGAACCAGCTGATTTGTATTATGTTACTAATAATATCAAATAATGCAAAAATTAGTAGTAGTAGCAGTACTAGATTTCTGAAATGTGTTTGACATGATATCCCACTGCAGACTGTTAATGAAGGTACAACAATATGGAATAAGTTTCCTGATATGTGAGTGGCTCGAAGACTTTTAAATAATAGAACCCAGTATGTTGTCCTCAACGGTGAGCATTTATCAGAGACATGGACATCTTCAGGAATGCCCCAGGGAAGTGTGATTTTCTATATACATAAATGATCTGGTGGGCAGTATGGGCAGCAATACCTAGTTGTTGATTATGCTGTATGGGAAGGTGTTAAGGGTGAGTGATTGTAGGATGATACAACATTACTTGGACAAAATATCTAGTTGGTGTGACAAATGGCAGCAGACTCTAAAGTAAGTTAATGTGGATTAGTAGGAAAAACAAACCCTTAATGTTTGGATGCAACATTAGTAGTGTCCTGCTTCACACAGTCATGTCATTTGAATATCTGATTGTAACACTGCAAAGAGAAATGAAATGTAACAAGCTTCTGAGGATTGTGAAGTGTTGTTCATCTCTAAAAGAGACTGCATATAGGATGCTAGTGCAACCTATTCTTGACTACTGCTTGAGTGTTTGGGATCCGCACCAGGTCACATTAAAGGAAGACAGTGAAGCAATTCAGGGGCAGGCTGTTAGATATGCTTCCAGCAGATTCAAACGACAGGCAAGCATTACAAAGATGCTTTGGGAACACAAATGGAACTCCCTGGAAGAAAGGTGACATTCTTTTCGGGGAACATTATTGAAAAAAGTTAGAGAACCTGAATTTGAAGCCAACTGCAGAAAAATGCTACTGTCAGCAGTGTACATTTTGCATGAGAACCATGAAGATAACATACGAGAAAATAGGGTTTATACGGAGGCATGTAGACAGTCATTTTTTCCCTCGCTCTATCCATGAGTGGAACAGGAAAGAAAACAGCTCGTAGTGGTATAAGGTGCCCTCCACTATGCACCATTGTAAATAGGTGTTACAAAATGGTATTTCTATTTGATGATGCGTAGCTACATGGAGCCTAAGAATTATCACACATACCTCAGTGTATTAAAATGATTAATGGAAAATCTCATATAAAGATGTGAAACAAATACTAACAAAGAGATAGAGGGGCTGGCCAGTACTTACCTCAGCTCAGTACAGGTGATACATACACAAAAAACAGAACCAAAAATTTACATTCCTAGCTTTCGGAACAAATGCTCTTTCATCAGGGAGGAGAGAGGGGAAAGAAAGGGAAGAAGGGAAAGTAGATTCAGTTACTCACAACCCAGGTTATGAAGCAATAGGGAAAGGAAAACAAGGAGGGTAGCAAGGATGGAGGCATGGTTGTCAGAGGGAAGCCACAGATATTCTACTGTAAGTACTGTGCCAGCTTCAAACCAAAGAGAATGCATACAGAAATAAAGAGGTATATAGTATAAAGATAAACACAACTATGTAGGATGAAAAGATGCATGAATGGCTAAAGAGGAAAGGGAAAGAGGAGAAGACTGAAGAGTAAATGGGGGTGAGGTTGTTTAACGTAGGTTCAGTTCAGGGGGATGATGGGATGAAAGGATGTGTTGGAGTGCAAGTTCCCATCTCCGCAATTCAGAGGGCTGGTGTTGGGTGGGAGAAGCCAAATGGCACATACGGTGTAGCAGGTTCCTAGGTCCCTAGAATTATGCTGGAGGGCATTCTCCCCTACTGGGTATTGGGCATCTTCTAGGCGGACAGTTCATCTGTGTCCGTTCATGCGCTCAGCCAGTTTAGTTATTGTCATACCGATGTAAAAGGCTGTGCAGTGCAGGCATGTCAGTTGATAAATGACGTGTAGTTTCACACATGGCCCTGCCTTGAATTGTGTATGTTTTACCAGTAGCGGGACAGGAGTAGGTGGTTGTGGGGTGATGCATGGGGCAGGTTTTGCAGTGGGGTCGGTTACATGGGTAGGAACCGCTGGGTAGAGAAGGTAGTCTGGGAATATTGTAGGGTTTAACAAGGATGTTACGGAGGTTAGGGGGGTGACGAAAGGCAACTCTGGGTGGTGTGGGGAGAATTTTGTCAAGGGATGATCTCATTTCAGGGGCTGACTTGAGAAAGTCATATCCCTGGCGGAGTAATTTGTTGATGTTTTTGAGGTCAGGATAATACTGGGTGACAAGGGGGATGCTTCTGTGTGGTCTGGGGGTAGGAACATTGTTGTTGGACGGGAAGGAAAGTATTGTTCGGGAGATCTGTTTGTGGACAAGGTATGCAGGATAGTTGCGGGAGAGGAAAGCACTGGTCAGGTTATTGGTGTAATTGTTGAGGGATTCGTCACTGGAGCAGATACGTTTGCCACGAATACCTAGGCTGAAGGGAAGGGAGCGTTTGATGTGGAATGGATGGCAGCTATCAAAGTGAAGGTACTGTTGTTTGTTTGTGGGTTTGATATGGACAGAGGTGTGGGTGTGAGCTTCAGCAAGATGATGGTCAACATCCAGGAAGGTGGCTTGGGTTTTGGAGAAGGACCAGGTGAAATTCAGATTCGAAAAGGAGTTGAGGTTATGGAGGAAATTAAGGAGTGTTTCTTCACCATGAGTCCAGACCACAAAGATGTCATCTATAAACCTATACCAGGCCAGGGGAAGCAGCTGTTGGGTCTTCAGGAAAGCCTCCTCCATGCGGCCCATGAAGAGGTTGGCATAGGACGGAGCCATCCTGGTTCCCATGGCCATTCCCCTGATTTGTTTGTAGGTCCGACCTTCAAAAGTGAAGTAATTATGGGTGAGGATGAAGTTGGTAAGTGTGATAAGGAACGAGGTTTTTGGAAGATCTTCGGGTAGACCACGGGTATGTGGGATGTTTGTGTAAAGGGATTAGCATCTATGGTGACAAGAAAGGTTTCAGGTGGGAGAAGAGTGGGAATGTATTTGAGGCGTTCTAGGAAGTGGTTTGAGTCTTTGATGTAGGATGGGAGTCTGCGGGTGATAGGTTGGAGGTGCTGGTCTACCAGAGCTGAGATACGTTCTGTTGGGGCTTTGAAGCCTGCTACAATGGGACGGCCAGGATGGTTCTCTTTGTGGATTTTGGGTAATAGGTAGAAGGTAGGGGTACGTGGCTCAGGTGGAGTGAGTAAGTCTATGGAAGCCGTTGTGAGGCCTTGTGAGGGACCTTGGATTTTTAGGATTTTCTGCAGCTCAGTCTGGATAGAGGGAATGGGATCCTGGGTAACAGCTTTGTAGGTTGAGGTGTCGGAGAGTTGACGCAGTCCTTCTGCCACATACTCCACACGGTCAAGTACAACAGTTGTGGAGCCTTTATCCGCCGGGAGGATGACAATAGAGCGGTCTATTTTCAGCTCCTTAATGGCACGGGATTCAGCTGGGGTGATGTTGGGGGTTGTCGGGATCTTCTTCAAGAAGGACTGGGAGACCACACTGGATGTGAGGAATTCCTGAAATGTCTGCAAGGGATGGTTTTGGGGGAGGGGAGGAGGATCCCTTTGAGAAGGTGGTCAGAACTGTTCTAGACAGGGTTCAACACTGGGTCTAGCATTTGGGGGCTGTGTTTGGGTAGTGAAGTGATATTTCCAGTTGAGGTTCCAGGTGAATGAGAGGAGATCTTTAACCAGGGCAGTGTGGTTGAATTTAGGCGTGGGGCTAAAGGTTAAGCCTTTTGATAGAACAGATGTCTCTGGAGGAGAGAGGGATCTGGATGAGAGGTTTAGAACTGAATTGGGACTGGTGACATGTGGTATTTGACTGTGGTTATAGTTGAGATTTGGTTGTGTGGGGTATGTGCTGGGATGGGGAGATTGAGTAGGATGGCTAGGCTAGGTTTGTTGGCTATGAGGGGGGTTTGTTGAAGGTTCTGTTGTGGCTGTTGTTTGTGAGGAATAGGGATAAGGACCCCAATTCTTAGGTGTTGCACTAGCACTGTGGATAGTTTTTTCAGGTGGTGTGTGGCATGGAACTCAAGTTTTCAGCTGGCTTCTAGGATGATGTTCCTGAGTGTGTTCTCCAAGCAAGGGTTTGAGAGGTGGAGGACTTTGAATAGAGATAGGAGCTGTTGGGAGTGGTGGTTACATGAAGTAGTGTAGAGATTCAGGACAAGTTGGGTAAGGGCTAAGGATTGAAGGTTCTGGAAGTCCAGGAGAGACTGGTGGAAGCAGGAACTGCACCCAGAGATGGGAATTTCTAAGGTAAGTCCTTTAGGGGTAATTCCAAAGGTTAAGCAGGACTGGAGGAAAAGTATGTGGGATTGCAGTTTGGCTACGGTGAATGCATGTTTCCGGAATGAATGTAAATAATGTGGTATAGGATTAGGGTACATAGTGGGCAACTGGTGTGTAGGGAAATTAAACAACTAAAGTTGAAATAGTAATCATAAGAAGGAATAAAACACGGAGGGAAGGACGAGAAAGAAAGAAATTGTGTTGGTAATGTTCAATACCAAAGGAAGACCACTAAATAAGAAAATTACGGAAAAAGTTGACCAGACCAAGCAGGTATGTCCAGAGCAGGGGAAAAGAACACACGTTGCTCAAAAACAGAGATAGCGAGTGGCGAAAAAGAGATCGCGCGTGCCGCAAAAGAGATCGCGCGTGCCGCAAAAAAGATCGCGGGTGGCGCAGAAATGTCCCAAATAAATTGTCCTGTTGCAGAGAAAGATAGCCAATGGCACAAAAATATCGCCAGCAACAAGAAATCGACGGAAATGGATGATACTGGTAGGTGTGGAAGAGATTGTTGGCAGTGATTGTTGGCTGGAAAACAGCGAATAACGAACGTTAAAACAATGGAATGTTAAATAAATAAATCAATAAGTAAAAAAAGAGAAGTGGATTATAAACGGAACAAGATAATAGGAGGAAGATGAAACTAGCACAGTTGGTGACGAAAATATTTATTTATGTATATATAAAACAGTGAAGAAGAGAAAGTGTTCAGATGACAGATTTAAGTGATAGCTAATAAAAGGGACAAAACAATGAAGGATGTGGACCATATAGGTGATCTAAATGATTAATGGAAAATCTCATATAAAGATGTGAAGACCTGTGGTCTCTCTGCCCTTGAGCACTACCTCTCCCAACGCCCACCCGAAGATCTTCCAAAAACCTCGTTCCTTATTACACTTACCAACTTCATCCTCACCCATAATTACTTCACTTTTGAAGGTCAGACCTACAAACAAATCAGGGGAATGGCCATGGGAACCAGGATGGCTCCGTCCTATGCCAACCTCTTCATGGGCCGCATGAAGCAGGCTTTCCTGAAGACCCAACAGCTGCTTCCCCTGGCCTGGTATAGGTTTATAGATGACATCTTTGTGGTCTGGACTCATGGTGAAGAAACACTCCTTAATTTCCTCCATAACCTCAACTCCTTTTCGAATCTGAATTTCACCTGGTCCTTCTCCTAAACCCAAGCCACCTTCTTGGATGTTGACCTACATCTTGTTGAAGCTCACATCCACACCTCTGTCCATATCAAACCCACAAAAAAACAACAGTACCTTCACTTTGATAGCTGCCATCCATTCCACATCAAACGCTCCCTTCCCTTCAGCCTAGGTATTCGTGGCAAACGTATCTGCTCCATTGACGAATCCCTCAACAATTACACCAATAACCTGACCAGTGCTTTCCTCTCCCGCAACTATCCTGCAGACCTTGTCCACAAACAGATCTCCCGAGCAATACATTCCTTCCCGTCCAACAACAATGTTCCTACCCCCAGACCACACAGAAGCATCCCCCTTGTCACACAGTATTATCCTGGCCTTGAAAACATCAACAAATTACTCCGCCAGGGATATGACTTTCTCAAGTCAGCCCCTGAAATGAGATCATCCCTTGACAAAATTCTCCCCACACCACCCAGAGTTGCCTTTCGTCGCCCCCCTAACCTCCGTAACATTCTTGTTAAACCCTACAATATTCCCAGACTACCTTCTCTACCCAGCAGTTCCTACCCCTGTAACCAACCCCGCTGCAAAACCTGCCCCATGCATCCCCCCACAACCACCTACTCCAGCCCTGCTACTGGTAAAACATACACAATTCAAGGCAGGGCCACATGTGAAACTACACGTCATTTATCAACTGACATGCCTGCACTGCACAGCCTTTTACATCGGTATGACAACAACTAAACTGGATGAGTGCATGAATGGACACAGACGAACTGTCCGCCTAGGAGATGCCCAATACCCAGTAGTGGAGAATGCCCTCCAGCATAATTCTAGGGACCTAGGAACCTGCTACACCGTATGTGCCATTTGGCTTCTCCCACCCAACACCAGCCCTCTGAACTGCGGAGATGGGAACTTGCACTCCAACACATCCTTTCATTCCGCCATCCCCCTGAACTGAACCTACGTTAAACAACCTCACTCCCATTTACTCTTCAGTCTTCTCCTCTTTCCCTTTCCTCTTTAGCCATTCACGCATCTTTTCATCCTACATAGTTGTGTTTATCTTTATACTATATACCTCTTTATTTCTGTATGCATCCTCTTTCGTTTGTAGCTGGCACAGTACTTACAGTAGAATATCTTTGGCTTCCCTCTGACAACCATGCCTCCATCCTTGCTACCCTCCCTGTTTTCCTTTCCCTGTTGCTTCATAACCTGGGTTGTGAGTAACTGAATCTACTTTCCCTTCTTCCCTTTCTTTCCCCTCTGTCCTCCCTGATGAAGGAACATTTGTTCCGAAAGCTAGGAATGTAAATTTTTGGTTCTGTTTTTTGTGTATCTATCGGCTGTACTGAGTTGAGGTAACCTCAGTGTATTGAACATTTAAATGTTTTGAAATATGTTATTTACTAACTTTTAAATGAAAACTTGTTTAACGTTTTTTGATGTATTCTACATCCATGAGGAACATTTCACCTGGTATCTGTAAAAGGTACATTAGCGTTTTGTTTTTCTTTGTTAATATTTATTGTGAATTTTTATTTTTCTGGTATGTTCTACATACTGGCAGATCCCCTCACTAGGAATCTGTTGCACCAAAAAGTACATCTAATACAATTTATGCTAGTCTGCATATGAGATCCTCTTAAGCAGTCATCCTCAGTTATTTTTTATCAGAAGAAGAAAAATTCATCAGTTACTTTTAGTATCTCATTTCATAATTTAATCCCTTCTGCATCACATGATTTAATTTGACTGCATTCAATTACCTTAGTTTCAATTTTGTTCATATTCACCTTGTAATCTCTTTTAAAGAGACTATCCATTCTGTCCAAATTATCTTCCAGCTTCTTTGCAGTATCTCACAAGATTACTATGTTGCTGACATACCATACAATTTTTATTTCTTCTTCCTGAACTTAAACTCCCTATCCAAATTTCTCCTTGGTTTCCCATACTGCTTGCTCACTATATAGTTTGAATAAATTTGTGGATAGGCTACAAACCCTGCCTCACTCCCTACTTTGCTACTGCTTTGACTCTTTGAGATTGCCATGTGATTTCTGTACAAGTTGTAGGTAACCTTTCACTTAAGGTATTTTGTCCTTGATGCCCTCAGAATTTTGAAAAGTGTATCCCTGACAATGTTTTCAAAAGTTTTCTGTAAATCTACAAATGCTATAAATGTAGATTTATCTTTCTTCAACCTATCTTCTAAGGCAAGTGATAGTATTGCCTTGAATGTTCCTACATTTCTCTAAAACCCAAACTGATCTCCTAAGTCATTCTGTCCTCTAGTAATAAGTATATTTACTGATACAAGAATATATTTACTGCTCTTGTGAAGCTGATGCATATCCCAGTAGCATTGTAGATACTGGTTGGCCAAGGAGATTGCAACAGAGGAATGAAATGATCTGCACCCCATCACACAAGAAGTTTAGCACAGTATCCTGTGACAGGGGGTAATGGAGAAGAGCTCCTTCTCCTTTCCTATTTAAGTGCAGTCTCCTAACAGAAGATTGGTGATGTTATATCTATATTCTTAGGTGATGTATTCAATTTGACAACACCTGGGGTGGCAAAACCCCTTCTGGAGATTCTGCAACTGCGAATAGGTACATGTTTTTGTTCTATCTGTCCTTGGTCATGATTTATATTTAACTGTACTTCTAGATGTGAAAAATGTACACAAAATACATTGATTTCTTCCATCTGATGGTATATATGCTTTCATGATATTTGCCAGCAAGGTAAAATATACCATCATTGTATACATGATCTACCAGTGAGATATTTACCGGTACGTGTGATTATACATCCAAATTTCAAAATTCCAAATGCTTTCAGTCAGTTCACAGATGAGGTTTTAACTGTCAAAGATTCAATTACATACAACAGTACCCATAACACATAGCACGGGTGGTAAAGATCATGACTGCTTTTCCTAGAAAAGATCCCTGGGCATGTACAGGGTGCTCAAATAGTTTGAGAACAACATGATATATCCTTCCTGTTGGGAGTGTTGTATGTTTGTGAAATAAGAATCATGGAGATCCCATGTTCAGCTATGGTAGAGCCTCATATACCTCAGCAAGCTTTCTTTAACTGATGGTTGTTGTCTACAAGTGAGTGTTCTGCATCAACAACCCTACATCCCATCAGCTAGTGATGTACCCTGAGGTTGAGAGGTGAGTACTCATTTTTACCCAGTTCTCTGCCAGAAGTCTCAAACTAGAACAATTTACTTCAAATGTAGACAAATGGTACAAAGTTTCAGAAAACTTTACATTGGACTCCTTGATCACCAACTACCAATTCCATATCAGAGTCTTGTACCTCTAATAATTAGATACTACACAAGTTTACTAAAGTCAGTCAATCAGAACAGTAAAAATTTATGAATGGGGTGACTATTCATATTGCTCGAGTTTAATAAAACTCATTATAAGACACGTACAAACCAAAGCAGTTGACAATTATAATTTACGTCTATTTGTTTTGGGGTCTAGTTATTAAAACATATTTTTTTTAATTATGCATATTCTTTTAGTAATCAAGTCCAAGATTATATTATGAAAACCCACAGTGAATGTAAGATAAAGAAAAGAAAAAAAAACTGGCCTTATAGAGAGTACAGCAACTCTTACCTCACACTAGCAACAATAAATGCACTTCTCTTCCAATAGTTTAACAGTACACATAAAGTACAAGAATGCTTGATTACAATACACACCATTTGTAAAATGTAAAGAACAGGAAGCAGTTAGTCACAAAGAGGTTCTGAAGGAACTTTAATAGGTTAGCAGCAGGTGCATCACAAATTATTTTTGCATCAAGATTACACGTTAATGCTACAATAAAAGCTGAAATAGGACAATAAAATGCTATGGAATATAGCATTAGTATATACTGCAACACTATCAGCAAATATTAGTGAGATATAAATTACTGTAGCTGAACCAATGCTTAAAGCAAAACTGTGGCAGCCAACAGGGCAGCAAGTACCACCAAAATACATTTGAAGCACTGCAACAAAATGGAAATAAATTCACAGAAGTTACCTTCTCTGGTAATGTCCATGTTTTTTCCTGCAAACAAATTTATCATAAGTGTTAAAATACACAATAGTAGGAAAATTCCCCCTTGTTCAAAACAAACAAATAATAGAGCATTAGTGTCAACAACACAAACAGAGAAAAGAAAATTACTGCTTTAGTTCATAAATAGCAGTTGTACTTGACAAACCTGTGAAGGTATGCAATAATTGACAATTTAGTTAATGTATGAACTACATTCATTCATTTGCTCCTGCTGTTCTGTAGAGCCAAGAATGAATGAGGACCTTCCTGGATGTGGAGCAAGTCAAACTGTAGATTACAAGAAGGAAGCAGCTGTCAGAACTAGGTAACTTATGCCATTTAATTTACATTTTTCATATTTGTGGTGTCATAAAGCAGCTTATTGAAGAATAAATTTCTTCAAAACAGTACTATTTAATGTAAACTGCAACAATATGCTCCTCCAAATCATGATTATTAATGTTTTGGTACCTTGAAGACATTTGAAAGATACGTTGAACTATAAGAGAAGAAACAGCTGTGGCTTATACTGTTAAGTACTGAAATAACCTAGAAAAATAAATAAATATATAAATGCAGTGCAAAAAGTATACTGTTTGTAATACTTTTCTGCCAGAACATCTTCACTTGAATGATAATGTCATCTGAGCATAACAGAAAAATGACAGTGTAAATAGCAAAATAGCATAACATATTGATTATATAGAACTGATTGATTACTGATGTTGTACATTCTTGGCAAGGGGACCCATACAACAGTCTTTAAGGGGTAGGGGGAGGGGGTATGGGGTATTTTTAATACTTTGGAAGATGAATGGCAACTTGTAAGTAGCCATAAAGAAAGGTCCAGTTCTGAACCTGTTAGAAACCTGCATAATACCAAATTATAAATCATTTTCTTGACTGAGCGAGGTGGCGCAGTGGTTAGACACTGGACTCGCATTCGGGAGGACGACGGTTCAATCCTGCGTCCGGCCATCCTGATTTAGGTTTTCCGTGATTTCCCTAAATCACTGCAGGAAAATGCCGGGATGGTTCCTTTAAAAGGGCACGGCCGACTTCCTTCCCTGTCCTTCCCTAATCCAATGAGACCGATGACCTCACTGTCTGGTCTCCTTCCTCAAAACCAACCAACCAACCATTTTCTTGAAAGTAGAACACCTGAAAGCTGGGAAAATGGGGGATGGGGGAGCTGCAGCCCCCTCCCCCTTGCAACTGGGTATGGGTGCCCTTGATTCTTGATATGATTTTTCTCGTAGTCTGTAGTCAATTGATTAATTACTAACAAATATGCATAATGTAAGCTGCAACAAAAGTTATGGAGAGCTGGGGAAGAGACGAAAAATTGTTGAACTTCTGCTGAACTGTTATTAGCAAAATAATGGTAGTGTAGTACAAAAACTCTGACTTGACACAATATTATTTGTAAATATATTTCTGTTAGCACAGTGAAAATTAAAAACATTCTACTTGGGACAATGGCTATGTGATGTATATAAAAGATGCAAGAATCACACAGTAGTTACAGATAAGAATTCTCACAAGTAATACCAAACACCACAGCTCTCATGATAAATATGAATGTAGTATAAAATAACACACAGAATGTAATAAAGAAATTTTAAGGTAACCTTTATGATCCCATTTCGGTTTGCAAACAAATAACTGACATACACTATCTTTGTTATGAATATGGTGAAAATAACAATCTGAAGCTCTATTACGTTTACAAAACACTTTTTTTTCATAACACACCAAAATTCCATTCATTATGTAATTATCAAAAACATAAGAGATATTTGTCAATGACCAAATGATACAATGAGGTGAAATTCATTGTATGAAATAGTATCATACATCTAGTTAATATGTTCATAATCTCTGAACTAAAATGCCACAGATCTGACTTTTGTATATTTACACATTGTCAATTGTCTCTATTTTTAAAACAGACATTCCAAACTCAAATACATGAAGCAAATGTACATTTTCATAAAAAATTACACCAAAAGCCAAACCAAATGTTCTCCATGCATGCCCATCCATAAAAGCCTGTATCCAAATTATTTAAATATTTAGGATTTCTTGAGAGTTTAAATATAAAGATATACATATGTAGACTGAAATTAAAACATTTCCTGCAGTGATATGTGATACCTGTAGACGTAATTTCACCAATATATTTTTATGCTTTAGATGCAGAATGTGTTTTTGGCAAACAGACTGCCTCCAGTTGGTGGCTGAAAATATTTTATAATTAAGCATCAAGTCAGTCAGATTCTGTGGCCTTTTAATTGGACTGGTATAATGAATAATGCACTTTTGTAACAACAGGAAAATAGAAGGCGTGCAGTGTAGTTGTGTGTGTAGTGTACTTTACCTTGGTAATAGTACCATCAGCATTGCTATTGGGCTAGGAACATGCAAACAGTTAGTGCAATGTATATCTAACATCATATCAACAGCATACATTTTAAATTGTGCCTTGTGAACAATGCCTACAAATTAACTATCAAATACAAATTAAACAGCACTAAAATGATAATATCAAACATAAATCTCTAGAAAACTGTTCATTTTCTCATCAGACCTCAAGCTAATCAGTTGAAAACTGTATTTGTAAATGAATGCAAAGGAAAAGTGGATCAGGACTCTACACTGCCTGACATAGAAAATACATACACATAAAGTGACCAGAGAATCATGTAACTTGTATCACATATGATTGGCAGTGACAAAAATTAATGGAAGTTTCATATCAACAGTGTTACACTATCAAGACAAAATCACTATTCTGTGAAATTAAACTCCACCATAAGTATATATGCAAAATTTGAGATAATTAGTATGTTTCTGTTATCTTTGTTGATAATGTGCCAGATGTACTGGGGGAAGAATATGGTTCTGGCTTGCATAAATTTAATTAATTTATTTTCCTGATGTAACAGGAACTGTTCAATACAGATGCACGCAAAATCATTGTTGTTTCTCGGTTGGTCCCTACACCATCTTGACAGTGAATTTTCCAGTTCAACACATCAAACAAATTAATTAAGTGAATTCTTGCACAATTTCAAAGAAGCTATTAGCCAACAGCAGCAGGAACTGGGTGTACAATGTTTGCCCCCATGCCCACAAGTGGCTGTTCCTATGTCTCAACCACAAGACATATACACAACCAGTGAACTCCCCAACAGTTAGTTTTTCACAAGCCATCCAGTCATTGTCAAATGACTCTTAAAAGGTTGCATCGAGTGGAGATGGCTCTTCTGTGTTCACTTACTTTCAGTGTACATGTTTCCAATGGTCCTTGTTAAGTAGTGTTCTATATACTCAGCCACCTTAGCTACATGAGTGTTATGGTAGTTCTGTGGCAACAGATCTACCAAAATGTTACTTGGGTTATTTGCCGAAGATAGCTCTAGGCAGTAGTAACTGTTAAAATTAACTTCATCAACTTTCTTGGATATCGTAATCATATAATGGCACTAGAGCCCTGGCGAGCATAAAAAATGGTAAAAATATTATCTGGACATATGTATGTGATACCAGTCTAATCCATTTCACAAAAAAGGGGAGAAATAAAACATAAGAAACCATACAGAAGTCTCTTAACTCCCAGCCAGCTACAAAGTCCTCTTTAAATCCCTACTGAATAAGTTACTAAAATAACCACTTGGAGAATACCAGGCAAGGTTTTGGAAAACTGGACTGTGTGTAGAGCAAATGTTAAATTTTCAAAACAAAATAAATACTAATTTACTCATGGACTCCAAAAGGGCATAAGATCCCATAAATGGACAGTCACTGTTTGTACTACAGGAATTTCCAGTTAAAAATTAATAAGTAAATAAAATACGACATAGATGTGCCTCCCCCTCCCCCCAAACAACTGATCACACAAAATGTGACAGATGAAACATGGAAAGTTACATTTTTGTGCATTACTCAAGATTAAATGAGGAGGATAGCTTATCTCCACTATTGTTCAATTTAGTTGTGGAGAATGTGATTAAAATGAATCCAAGTACATAAATACTGAAAGCTACAAAATTGGTAATATAATTCCATCTTCTGGCATACCGGGTAATGATGGAAACAATATGTTACAATAATATAAAAGCAGTCATTCTAAAATGAAAATGTAACAGCAAACAGATGAGCAAGCATTACTCACGTTGTAACGCCGGAAATGCATATCCTCCTATTTCCATCTATTGTACTATTTTTTTCCTTGCTTTGTTACCTCAAGATATGACATTTCTGTCTCTTTGTATATCGTAATTGTTTTACTATTTGTATATTTATGCATTTATGTCGATGTATAATTGGTTTGTTTCGTAAATATTATTTGTATTTTTACACTGGGTCTTGCCTAGGGAAAACTGCTATCGAACGATTACGTCGATAGGTCGTGTGAAGAATCAAAGTGTGTAGGATCTTTGGTAGTGTTAACTCTGCCGCGTGGAGCGCGGGCTGAGAGAAGGAGTCTGGCGGGAGTAGCGAGTGGAGCAGGTGTGTTGTGTGACGCTCCCGCGAGTTGCCGCGCTTTCGGGGTTTGGCAGCATGTAATTGCGCTTGACTTGCGATGATAGTTTCTGACATGGTGTCGCGGACGGGAAACATTAACTAGCGCACATCAAGAGCCCGTTTCGTCTGGTGACCGTGTCGAGAAGAAGGCGCGCCAACATCCAGCTTCTGCAACAGCGACGGCCGACAATGAGTGACTGTCGCCACCTCCTCGATCGACGGCTTCAAACCTTCAATCAACCATCAAGGAAGACTGGAAGCAAGTAAAGTTTTAGAACTGTATGGCAGACCTCAGCTTTTCAAACTGTACCATTTTCGTAACTATAATAACAGCAACTTAGCATGAACCTTTGTTGCTCATTGTCCCAATTGCATTACCAAGCAGGGTCCCTTCCTTTTCCGAAATGAACCCGAGTGTCGTTGAAATTTAAACGCCAGCATTAAAATTATACCATTCGATTTCACTGCTTTAATTTCAAAGTATTCATAGCTGGCTACAATATTCAGATTACATAAGCACAAATTAAGAGTGCGAGTTTTGTTAGCATATTTTAGCGTACCTGTGACTGCAGCTCAGCTTGGTACGTACTAAATTTTACTATTGCTAATTGTTCAGAATCATTTAATTCAAGCTCAAAGTTAAATCTCTTATTTCTAAATTGCGTAGATTCAAGTAGCTTTAGAAATGATTGTTGAGGTAGTCCAAGACTAACCGTATTTTACTTAATTTCGATGTACTTCAGAAAGAAAGCTCACTATTAACTTCAGTCACTAAATTAACTTTCGATTTTTCGGTTTTATTAATTCCTTTGCTTAATTAAGTCAGGGTGTAGCGAAATTTATTACTTCTGACAAACTTTCAGTTTTCACACTACACGTGTCAACCTTCAGTTGCCACGCTTCTAGTGCTAATTATATGTGTAATAACCTTTCTTTTTCAGTTACTATAGTAATTGTCCTTAGGACTGGCGACCGTGATTTCCCCCAAATCTCAAATACCTAATTACCGCTAGTTAATTGTTAACGTAATGGCTGCACATTTACTTTCTTTATTAACTTTACCCCTTTTCAAAATTAATTTCCACCAGTTTCATTAGCACATTTCCGTTCATCTAGATGTAACCCTTTCCTCCCTCTTTACCGACAGGTTAACTTCGGTGACGATTGCTTTTCCAAAACTCCCATTAGGTACACGCGGTTTCATTTTTCACTGTCATTAAGGTCGGAAAGTGAGGGGGAGGTTACACGTGGCGACCTGGTGACAGGACAATCTTCAGATTTGAGGTTGTTCTGGACACGAATTTTGCATTGTGCAAATCTCGTAACAAAGTATTGGTTACGTACAGGCCGTTACGTCAGCGAGAATAAGTAGTGGGAGTAATCCTAATTATATTTGAGATTTGGCATTTATATTGAAAATTATTAAAATGAGTGAAGGCAACAGTTGCCAAAATTTGGTAGACTTGGATACGGAACAATCGGTCGAACAGTGGGAAACGCGCACCGCGGTACCCATTGTTCAGGGGCAGGCGGCTAGCATGAAAGACGCGACCACCGAAACGCAACAAAGAGCAGAAATGGAATTCCAAACTTTAGAAAATGTTTCGGAATCGGAAGTGAAAATCAAACCTGAATCCCTTTATGACGAATACGGGGGGACAATTAAAGAGGAAGCCGCTACGGAAGTGGAACCGGTAGTTTCCGGGAATTTAACTGATTTATTGAATGTTTTGATTAATGAAATCAAGAGTCAATCGGCCAAGCTAGACAATCAGAACAAAGCTATTAACGTTGTTAACAACAATGTTGGAGTTGTTAATACAAAAGTTGATAAAATCAAAGAAGATATTGTTGTAATTAATACCGAAATCGGTAATCTTAAACAGGAAATGATAGGCGTTCAGGTGGAAATTGCGAGCATAAATACTCGTTTTGATTCCGAAATTAGCAGAATCGAGAAAAGTGTAGGAGAAGCAGTTGCTCCGATCATCGAGAATAAGGTGACGGAACAAATTCAATTAGTGAAAAAAGAGGATCAACAGAAGGTGGAAACTTTAAAGGCTTTAGTGTCCGAAGTAGACACTAAAGTGAGGGAGCAGGCTAATACCTGCGAAGAGAAAAAGAGGGAAGTGGAAACGCTTGCGACAACCACTTGCCAAGTAATTACGAGAGTGTCGGAATTAGAAAAGAAACTTGACGAAAAACAGAGCTATGTGCCAATCTGTGCACATAGTTCGGAATTGTTGAAGAAAGAGGAGCGGTTTGACCCCTTGAAAAAAGGCGGTATACACGCGACGGATTTCATTAAAAATTGTGAAAGAGTTTTACCCAGATCATGGACTAATGAGAGAAAAATTAATGCGGTTATTGATGTGCTGGCTGGTGATGCCAAGCGTTGGGGCTTAAACCTCAACATTACGAACCTGACTTTTGACGAGTTTAAAAATTTGTTTCTGGCTGAATACTGGTCAGAGCAAAAACAGCAAAGTGTTTGGCGCGAATTTGTCGTATCGAGGCCTTTCGATGCGAATTCGCGCGGCTCGATGAAGGAGTTTTGTGAGGGCTGGATCCGCAAGTTGGAATATTTGCGTGATCGCCGCACGGAATCCGAAATAGTCTGGGAACTCTACAAGAAGCTTCCAGATGATACAAAACGCTACGTAGGAAGCAATTATAGGACAGTGAATGATTTCCTGGAAAGAGTTGAGGACGAGGACAATTGGCGCAATAATCGCGACAGTGGTAGAGGCCGTGGTAACAACAACGAGTACCACAGCAACCACAACAATGATAACCATGGGAATAATGCATACCGCAGCAATAACAATAATGGTTCGGACAGTAATAACAATCGGTACAATGCAAATAATAACAGGAATGACAGAAACCAGTATCATACTAACGTGATACGGGCTTCACAGAATAGTAATAACGCCAGAGGGTGTGATCAGCCGCCTCAGCAGCATCCGGGGAGCGTATCTGCTGGGACGAGACAGGGAAACCATTAGCCGCGCCGGTGAGGGGCCGAGCGGGCGTGGAGAAATTTTGGCGGCCCAATAACAAGAGAAAACCCAGGTGTCGCCGTTATGAAAATTCCGTATGGAATAATCAACGGCGGGAGAGTGTGCCAGTGTTAAGAGAAAAGAGTGCGCCCACAAGTAGTAGATCAGCTGTATACACGGCAGTAGAAAATACATTCGCTGTCAGTGAGAACAATTTAAGTAGTGTTCCGGAAATCGATCATAAAGTGGCAGCTGTAATACCCACAGCGGAACTGGAGATTGAGTTTAAGAATGATTCGCAATTGTTGAGAGAAGATCAGATGTCGGATAACACGTCCGTCATCGAGCGAGGGGATGCAGAGAGGGATGAGGTCTGGTTAAGGCAGTTCGGTCGCTTATACGACGAACTAAGAGATTATAGGGGTCTGTATGGGAGAAGTGTTTATGGGGAGCGCGTGCAGGATTTTCCGCGTCTCGTCCCGCAGGAAGATAGTGTTTGTGAAATGATAGAAAGTTCTGGCCCTAATCGGCAGACTTTACTAGAAATAGTTGATGTTAAGGGGGAGCACGAGCAAGATTCGTCGTGTTTCGTCCCGCAGGAGTTAGATGTTGAAGTAGTAACGGAAAGTTCTGGCCCTAACCGGCAGACCTTACCGAAAGTTTCAGTGGTAGAAGTAACCGACCCATCCGACGCAAACCTCCAGTTTAAACATTGCGAGAGTATTAAGGAGAAAGATTGCGAAAATTTTAGTGATAGCCGGACACGATTGGTAGAAAAGCACATAGATTACAACGTGTATGAGGTTAGAGCTGACATTATACGGTCAGACGATAGCAGTGTGGGTTGCGCAGATCTAGCGGAAGTAATTGCAGAAACTACTGGACACATTCCTCCAGGTAGATTGGCGGATGAGATTAATCTGACCAAAGTGGAATCAACGAAGGTGACGATTAATGAATTGATAGCAAAGCAACACTCACTAGTTGACGAGTTACAGGAAAAGGTTTCGGTATTGGAGGCGAAGCTACAGGCTAAGCCTCAGGACAAACGTGTTGAAATTAAAACTGTATGTGAACAGAGGCTGAAAAAGCCGCCAGATAAGCCGGATTTAGGGTCAAAGCCGGATGGTTTTTTCTGGAATGACCTGGATATAGACGAGGATTTACTGCGGGAAAATAAAGAGACAGCCGAGGACAAGTGTAGACAGATAGTAGTGTCTGTGTCTGTTAATATGCATGACCTACAACTAAACGTGTTGATTGACACCGGTGCAGAATTGAGTGCTGTATCTGGGAAAATATTTGAGTTACTGAAAGACAGACCTGGCATCGTAGTTATGCCAGTAGCAGGAGTGAAAATTATCGGTGCTACTGGGAAGGCCAGTAAACCGGTCACAAAACAGATTTTTGTCAACTTCGAAATATGTGGGGCACGATTTGAACAAGAGTTTGTCGTCGTGCCAGACTTGACTACGGAAGTAATTATCGGGTTAGATTGGCTATTAAAGTACCGCGCAGTGATTAATTGCGAAAGTAAAACTTTGACATCTACGTCACAAAATAAAACAATAGTAGTTAGTTTTGACGAGGCAGGAGACGGTGTGCATAGGCAATACCAGCCTATACACATTGTTAACTGGCCGGATGCTATTGACGTAGGTATGAATTTGAACTACTGTAATGTGAGGAATCTCGGAATTGACAATAGTGTAGAAAGTGAATTGGAAAGTATTGTAGACGGTGTGTCAAACGTAACACACGAACAAAGACGAGGCCTGTATGAAGTAATAATGAGGAATAAGAGTGTGTTTTCAGACAAACCGGGACTTGTGGAAGGATATAAATGCAAGTTGCATGTAATTCCGCACGAACCATTCTTCGTGAGACCGTATGCTATACCGCTGTCCAAAAAGGAAGCAGTGCAACGAGAGATAGATAAGATGATCGAATGGGGAGTGATTGAAAGAAGTACGAGTCCATACAATAACGGTTTGGTCATTGTAGCAAAACGGGATGGTAGTGTGCGTATTGTGATTGACGCACGCACGTTGAATAGGGTCGTTCAACGTGAAACAGACAGACCAGAGAGTATGGAGGAGGTTTTGCAACGTTTTCATGACGTTAAGTTCATGACTAGCCTCGATCTGACGGCTAGTTACTGGCAAATAGAACTCGAAGAAGAATCTAGGCCATACACCGCCTTCTTGTTTGCGGGCAGGTGTTATCAGTATAGAGTACTGCCGTTTGGACTTAATATATCTGTGTCCGTATTCATCAGGGCCCTAGATAAGGTGCTAGGACCGGCTTTGAGTTCAAGATTAACTGTATATGTTGACGACCTATTGTTGGCCAATGCCACTTGGCATGACCATTGTGACCTGTTAGATGAAGTTTTTAGAGCATTGCGCCGTGGCGGAATGACTCTAAAGCTAAAGAAATGCGAATTTGTGAAGCAGGAACTGAAATTTTTAGGGCATGTAATTACCACTGCTGGTATTACGAAGGACCCAGAGAAACTAGAGGCAATAAGGAATTGTCCTCCACCCAAGTCTAGGAAACAGTTAAAAAGTTTTCTAGGGTTAACAGGATTTTACCGCAAATTTGTAAAAGGACAAGTATTTAATGATGAATATTTGAATAACCTCTTACGCAAAAACGTTCCATTTGTGTGGACTGACGGGTGTCAGGCCGCTTTCGAGAGATTAAAAGACGAGTTTTTAAGATCTAACATACTATTTCATCCTGATTTATCGCTACCCTTCCATCTGGGAACGGATTCGTCCAATTACGGGGTGGGGGTAGAACTGTTCCAAGAAGTTGGTGAAGGAGAGGATAAGGAACACCGGACGATAGCGTTCGCGAGTCGAACTTTATCAAAAAGTGAGCGAAACTACACGATTTCTGAGAAAGAGTGTCTCGCTATCGTGTGGGGATTCAAGAAGTTCAAGGGTTACCTATGGGACCGTAAGGTGATTATTCATACGGACCATAAGGCGCTCACTTATCTGAAGGATTGTAAACTACTTCACGAAAGACTGACTAGGTGGTCGCTGTATTTACAGCAATTTAACTATGACCTCTGTTACGTAAAAGGGATCGACAATTGCGTAGCGGATGCGCTGTCGCGGTTGCCCGAGTCTAATCAAGATGTATTGAAAGATGAGTCAGATGGAGTGGTCAAATTATACTATTTTAAAGAAGTTGAGGGACGTAAATTAGTAGTGAACATCTGTAAGAATCTACGTCGTCATCAGAACGAGGACGGTTGTTTAAATATGGTGAAAACCCGATATGACGAAAGGAGTCCAGAAGGAGAGAAATTAAGAAAGTATTACAAGATATACGATCATATCTTGTACATATGTAAGGGTGAAGATAGTAATATTTGGCGGGTATGCTGGCCCACCAAATACGTCACGGAAATAATAGACTACTACCATTTGGCGTATGGTCACTGTGGACCAAAGAAATGTACGGAAAAGCTGAGTGAAGTAGTGCATTTTAACAACATGTTAAAACGCGTTACTGACAGAGTGAAAACTTGCGATTTATGTCAGAAGGTGAAGGTTACCAACTGTACGAGTCGTGGTCCTATGCAAAGTATAAGGCCTAACGACACCTTTGAGTTACTGTGCGTGGACTTGTACGGACCTTTACCCAAGTCATCAGGAAACTTTACCTACATTTTAGTAGTGCTAGAAGCTTTTTCCAAGTTCATCAAGCTATACCCGATTAGGAAAGCTACAGCCAAAGCGGTCTATAGCAAGCTTGTGAACGATTATTTTGTTCATATTGGCAAGCCCAAGGCGATTCTATCAGATAATGGGGCACAATTTACTTCTAAGTTGTGGAATGAAGGCATGGAAAGTAATGGGGTCGAGGTGATCCATATTTCAGCTTACTGTCCGGCTGGGAATTCCGCTGAGAGGTATATGCGCGAGCTAGGCCGACTTTGCCGTACCTATTGCCATCACAATCATAGGGCATGGGGCAAATATGTAGCAGTATTTGAGAGAATTATGAACACCTTGGGACATGAATCGACGGGATTTTCTCCAGAGGAAATCCTGTTGGATGACAGAAGTAAAAGTTTAGTGGAAGAGATAATAAAATTCCCTCCACGGATTGACATTAGTATTGGTGTGAAAAAAGATCGTTTGCGAGAAGTAATGAAGCTAAAAGCCGATGCTCGCATACGTCGTCATGACGCTGAAACGCGTTTTGCTAAGTTTGCAATCGGAGACTTAGTACTTGTAAAAGCTCATGAGAAATCGAGCGAGATAGACAATGAAATCTCTAAATTTAAGTTTGTTTATAATGGACCATATAAAGTCATTGGTATACCTCACACAAATGCTTATTGCTTAGAGTATCCAAGCTCTGGAAAACGATTAGGTATACGGAATATTGTAGATTTGAAGTTGTACCAACCTAGGATCGATTAATACCACACAATGGGTAACTTGTACAGTATGTAAATATAGAGTGTAAGATTTTAGGATGTGCCATGTTACGATGCTTTTGCCTGACTTAGAGGTCATTAAAGAAGTTGTAATTAATAAGTAATTAATTTTGACTAAATGATTTAAGAGTAACTGATTAGTAATCATCTGAAAAATCCAAGCTGCTAGTTTAAGTTTTCAGCTGAGTCACAGTAGATTAAGGAATGTAAATATGATTTTGTAACTTTCTGTAATATTTCATGAAAGTGTGTTTTTATTAGTCATTGCCGATGTACTTAGACGCTGTTTTAAGTTTCAGGCTAGTACATGCGTGTGATGATGGACAGTGTTGAGTTATCCACTGTGATAGTGTTTATGGACTCCTTGAGATTACTCGGGAGTGAGTTTTTCCGAAAGAATTCAGTGAAACGGACGTTCTGGAAATGCCGTTACGCAGGCGAGTGAGATCAAGCGTGCCGCACAGGCGGGCGCAACAATACTTGCGAGGCGAAGCCGCTATCGGCTCTTGTGTCACTGTCGGCATTTGTACCGCTGTTGGCATTCTTTGTACTCGCGAGTACGGAATGTGGAGTTGCTTTTCTTACCCGGGCAGCTGATGTGAAAGAATTCTGCTGTCAATATTTATGTTTTCTTCGATCTGCTGTATATTATTTTCTTGTTTAGCATTAATTGGACATGACGAGAATATTAATTATGAAAAGGTTACATAAAAATGTGTATTCTATGTAATTAATTATTAGTTTGCGTATTTTGATATACCTGTTTTTTATGACCATGTACTCTGATTAATTTTGCAAATAGTATTCCATTTCTTATAGTGTTACGAATTTTAATGATTTTGGAATAGCTAAACCATTTTCTATGATTTCTATGAATTTTGATATGTTGTCAACCTGTTTTATTTTGTGCAAGATGACAGAGTTTTCTATGATTTCTATGAATTTTGATATGTTGTCAACCTGTTTTATTTTGTGCAAGATGACAGAGTGGAATAAGATTAGGAGCGTCTCCACTCAATTATTATCGTCTCAAAATTGGTTTACGATTAATTAGACGAATGCTAAATTTTGTTATGTTTTGAGCATATGCATTTCCGCTGTTTCTTTTTTTGGGACATTTTCTGAGTCTGTTTACGTTGCACGAACATCCTCAGACAATGTGGGGCACTTGTAACGCCGGAAATGCATATCCTCCTATTTCCATCTATTGTACTATTTTTTTCCTTGCTTTGTTACCTCAAGATATGACATTTCTGTCTCTTTGTATATCGTAATTGTTTTACTATTTGTATATTTATGCATTTATGTCGATGTATAATTGGTTTGTTTCGTAAATATTATTTGTATTTTTACGCTGGGTCTTGCCTAGGGAAAACTGCTATCGAACGATTACGTCGATAGGTCGTGTGAAGAATCAAAGTGTGTAGGATCTTTGGTAGTGTTAACTCTGCCGCGTGGAGCGCGGGCTGAGAGAAGGAGTCTGGCGGGAGTAGCGAGTGGAGCAGGTGTGTTGTGTGACGCTCCCGCGAGTTGCCGCGCTTTCGGGGTTTGGCAGCATGTAATTGCGCTTGACTTGCGATGATAGTTTCTGACATGGTGTCGCGGACGGGAAACATTAACTAGCGCACATCAAGAGCCCGTTTCGTCTGGTGACCGTGTCGAGAAGAAGGCGCGCCAACATCCAGCTTCTGCAACAGCGACGGCCGACAATGAGTGACTGTCGCCACCTCCTCGATCGACGGCTTCAAACCTTCAATCAACCATCAAGGAAGACTGGAAGCAAGTAAAGTTTTAGAACTGTATGGCAGACCTCAGCTTTTCAAACTGTACCATTTTCGTAACTATAATAACAGCAACTTAGCATGAACCTTTGTTGCTCATTGTCCCAATTGCATTACCAAGCAGGGTCCCTTCCTTTTCCGAAATGAACCCGAGTGTCGTTGAAATTTAAACGCCAGCATTAAAATTATACCATTCGATTTCACTGCTTTAATTTCAAAGTATTCATAGCTGGCTACAATATTCAGATTACATAAGCACAAATTAAGAGTGCGAGTTTTGTTAGCATATTTTAGCGTACCTGTGACTGCAGCTCAGCTTGGTACGTACTAAATTTTACTATTGCTAATTGTTCAGAATCATTTAATTCAAGCTCAAAGTTAAATCTCTTATTTCTAAATTGCGTAGATTCAAGTAGCTTTAGAAATGATTGTTGAGGTAGTCCAAGACTAACCGTATTTTACTTAATTTCGATGTACTTCAGAAAGAAAGCTCACTATTAACTTCAGTCACTAAATTAACTTTCGATTTTTCGGTTTTATTAATTCCTTTGCTTAATTAAGTCAGGGTGTAGCGAAATTTATTACTTCTGACAAACTTTCAGTTTTCACACTACACGTGTCAACCTTCAGTTGCCACGCTTCTAGTGCTAATTATATGTGTAATAACCTTTCTTTTTCAGTTACTATAGTAATTGTCCTTAGGACTGGCGACCGTGATTTCCCCCAAATCTCAAATACCTAATTACCGCTAGTTAATTGTTAACGTAATGGCTGCACATTTACTTTCTTTATTAACTTTACCCCTTTTCAAAATAAATTTCCACCAGTTTCATTAGCACATTTCCGTTCATCTAGATGTAACCCTTTCCTCCCTCTTTACCGACAGGTTAACTTCGGTGACGATTGCTTTTCCAAAACTCCCATTAGGTACACGCGGTTTCATTTTTCACTGTCATTAAGGTCGGAAAGTGAGGGGGAGGTTACAACGTACAATGTAAAAGAACTAAGGTTGCCCCCCACCCCTACCCCACAAATGCTGTCTGTAGAACTAAAGTTCCATGTTCCACTTTATAAAATAGGAAACCTAAGAAGCTACCATACTGAAGAACTCTGTTAGAAAACCATTATCTGCAGAATTGCAAAATACCTAAGAAATTCTGAAAAGGGAAAGGACCGCACAATATGCACAGCTGAGGAGAGACAGCAGTGAGAGCACATGGCACACATGATGCAAAAAAAGTTGTTGCATACAGCTATGGTAAGTGGAAGGCTTAACCTGGAGTGAGAAAACCAAATAAAGGAGTAAGGATATTTTAAAAACTAGGGAGGAAGAGAGATAGAACACGGATGTATAAAGCAAAGCAAGATGTGTAACTAATACATTAACCATTTTTATAGAAAAGAAAATTAATTCTCCAGAACAGACAAAAAATGCAAAAAAACCTAATTTGAGTGGTAAATTTTTTAACATTTCTTAGTGGTTTTGTGATTTTGCGGACAGTGCTTTTATAATGGTTTTCTTCATTTTGCTACTTTCTTCAGTTCCCTATCTTATAAAGTTATTTCATTGCACAGATAAAAAATCTGTTCACCAAGTGGCAGCAGAACACACACATACAAGACAGCTTTCGGAGCCAGTGGCTCCTTCTTCAGGCAGAAGGTTGAAGGGGAAGGAAGAGGGGTGAAGGTAAAGGACTGGAGAGGTCAAGGAAATAGATTTCAGGAAAGTCATCGAGAACTGTTGGTCATGGGAGACTTACTGTGTAGGATTAGAAGGAAAGACAGACTGTTAGGGACTGCATCAGACAAGATTTGAAGACCTGAGAGCTTGCCAATTACAACTGTCTTTTATGTGTGTGTTTCGTCGCTGCTTGGCGAGTAGATTTTTTTTCTATCCAATTAAATAATTTTTCGATAATTGTTTTTGTTGCTCTATTTTATAAAGTGGGAAACAGAACTTTTGTTCCACAGACAACACAGGATGGAAGACAACCTAGGTTATTTTATGCTGTATGTGAGTAACATTCAGTCATAGTTGTTTTATGTTGTACGTGAGTAATGTTTGGTCATCAGTTTGCTGTTACATTTTCATTTTAGAATGATTACTTATCTCTAACTGTAATATACTGTTTCCATTGTTGCATACAGTGTATGTTGTAAGACTCAATTATATCATTCTGAAAGAGGTCATAAGCAATAAAATATTACTGGCTCAATGACCATTGCAGTTTTCTTCATTTAATAAAAATGGACATGTGTAGTTGTAGTTGCCATATGAAAAGAACTCTACAACAAGCACCTTCACTGCATACCATTTGATGACAAACATTGCAGTCCTCTAACCTTTAATCATAAGATTTGACAAAATATCCTCTATGGACAAATTTAAATATTTAGGTGAGATCATCGGTCTCGAAGGACTAAATAGGAAACCTAGCAAAGAATTACGTGCTAAACTACCAAGTACATGCAAACTCACTTGGAACAGATATAAAAAAAATATCTGCCAAAATAGCAAAATAATGAAATTATAACATGATTGAAAAAACCCTAAGTATTTTACACATGGTTATAATTATCAGCAGCTGTGGTATATATTTCAGAATATTTCTTTATATACCTTTGTTATAGTTTTTATATAGGTTCCTCACTGCTAGCACAACAGATTGACATGGAAATATATACACAGTTACTGTAAATTGTCAATCGGTGTTTACAATAATTACATACAATATGTATATTCCTGGACATATCATGGCATTTTGCTTCTATAAAGAAGATATTGACATCTGCTAAACCAATACTAAGTACGTTTCTGTGATATACTTCTTACACATTATATAAATGTATCGCCGTAATTTTGTAGTCTTCTGAAGATGACAAATTAATTTGTTGATGCTGGTAAAGCAAAATAAATATATATTTGCAAGTGATGATTGAATTTAATTCTGGAAAACATACATACTTTATGCATCTGGAAAGATGATAATGGGAGCAAATCTAAAAATCAGAACCATCAGAAAGGAAGAAAAAAATTCTGATGAGAATCCTGGTACAAAAAAGGAATTGCAAACCAACTTGGCAGGCTACAGATGGGCAGAGGAACTGGAAAACAGAACAAACACAGCAAGCACATGAAAAGTGAACTAGACTGAAATCAATCCTGTCACCCATTTATTATCCACTCTTCCTGTTTCCACAGTTTAATCCATTGATTTAGACCATGCCCTGCAGAATATATTGGTGTGGTACACAGGATATATATGACAAATCTGGGAGATATAAATGCTTTTAATACTAATGTTCAAAGAACAGCAATTGTCAGTTTTGGGAAAAGTCACTTCCTTCCCTCTGCACATTCTGGCACCATATAAGAAACAATTCACCTTCACATGTTGACACTATTTCCTTAGTTTTGTGTGCAACACAACTGTTGTCCCTATTTACCTGGCCTACTCAATCGTTAAGATGTATTTTGAACAGAATGTGTACCAACAGACACTTACAAATTGGATCATCAACGCTATTCCATGTATCAATTGTGTTCTCAAGCACCATCAGTTAGCCAGAATACCTAGAACACCTCTTGCATCCAACACCACGAGAAACTGTAAACAAAGGCTTTCCAAAATACTTTGACTCAACTTAAATGTCTTGTTTAGTTTGCAGTCACACTGTAGTATATTTCAGCTGTGCAGAATGAATGCACGGAGTCTCTCATCCACCAAAGCATTCGTTGTCTCATTTAACCATGTCAGAATTGCACTTGCTCTATTGCCTATAGTTGGAGATGGATGATCCAAGCTGTTGATGGGCTGAGGTTGGTGGAGGGTGCTCCAAAATTTTGAAATTGCTAAAATTTCTGAATTACATTGTGTAAAACTATTCAGACAACAAACAAGAGTATATCAAATATAAATAAGCCTTTTGTAATTAAATTTTTGTTGTTCAGATTTAATGAAAATTTAAGGTTTTGTTACTTTTCTATACATTCGTCCACCATCCGGGTGAAATTTTGTAGACAAACCAATTTTTATGCCATTTCCAGATAAATTTTGTGGACAGAATTGAAATTAGTTATGCAGAAACTGCTGAGTACTACACAGCTAAAACTTGGCAGAGAAGACAGCATCAGTAGACACATTAATGGTCCAACATTCCTGCAGGAAAGTGACCAGCATAATACCTTTGCAGTCCTTGGTCATGACCTTATCAACAGACACATATTTACAGCATTTGGCACAAAGAGCAAAAGTTGCCTGTGGAGTCAGTGGTTGGATAAATGGCATTTTCATGCTCTAGGCAGTCTGAGACCAATCAAATCTTGCAGAATGAATGGGACTACTTATAAATTCTGCTGCTGACTTTAAAAGCAAATGTATATTCACCCTAAAGGTCGAACCACTGTAGGAACAGTATGAGAAGATCCATGGCAATCATTAGTACCATTCAGCACTGCTAAATGATAGATCACTTACTTCCCATGCCATTTTAACAGGTGACTCAAATTACATGCTCTCTGGTAAATATCTCAGTGTGAAGAATATTTTCTGTCAAGATGTGTGTTTCTATTTGGCTTTCCAAAAATTGTTTTAAGTAGCTCTTGGACATTCAAAATAAAAACTGATACAGGATGTATGTATGTATGATAAATAGTGTAGAAATTAGATACTGAGATAAAACAAAAAATAGAATAAGTAAGTGGAAGACAGTTTAGATACAAATTCAGGTTTTTAAGTACGAGACAAATTCCTGCTCCTCTTTTATTATTTACTGTTTATTTTTCAATCTTCATATTATTTATTTGCTTAATTAAATGCAAAGTTAACTGTCTTACAGGGCACAGTTCACATATTTTTCAGTTCCTGCAGTTTATGTAGTGTGCAGCAAGAAACAGTTCTTCAGAATGGGAAATCTAACATTAATAAAAACATTTTAAACAAAGATTATGAAAACAGACATATACAAGGACACAAATTAATAGCAGTTAAAACTGTTTACTGAAATTCTGAATGTTATCTAATGTGCAAAAACTTTTGTAAATGTTTTAAAAAAGGTACTGACTAGCATAAAATGAATATTAGAAAATGCATAGCCAAATGCCAGGAGTATTTCCTAGTTGTTACTGTTGAATATTGTTAATGTATGAACTTGAAGAGAAATTATTTCAAATAGATTTGCAGTTAAAAATGTGATTTTCTGAGATAAAAAGTGTACTCCTTTTATCAGTGAAGAAACATTCTTGATACATAAGACATAGGAATGTAGATAATCTTCTATGAACAGCATAGTGAACACATTATTGTAGCAAAGATAGACACAAAGCCCACGCCTATCACAGTCACAGTAGAACAAGTTTATATGCCAACTACCTCCACAAATGAAGAGATTGAAGAAATGTATGTTGTGATAAAATAAATTATTCGGATGGTTTCACATAGTTAAGGGAGGTGAAAATTTAATAGTCATGGGGGACTGGAATTTGATAGTAGGAAAAGGAAGAGAAGGACCAGTAGTAGGTGAATGTGAACTGGGATTAGGAATGAAAGAGGAAGCTGCATGGTAGAATTTTGAACAGAGCGTAACCTAATCATAGCCAACACTTGGATTAAGAATCATGAAATAAAGTTGTAAATGTGGAAGAGGCCTGGAGACACTGGAAGGTTTCAGATAGATTATATAATGGTAAGACATAGATTTAGGAACCAGGTTTTAAATTGTAAGACATTTCGACGGGCAGTGTGGACTCTAACCACAATCTGTTGAATATGAACTGTAGTTTGAAACTGAAGAAACTGGAAAAAGATTGCGAAAGCATTACGGAGATGATAGATAAACTCCAGTGGAAGACTCTGCAGGAGAGACACTCAGTAGCTCGGTACGGGCTTTTGTCAAAGTTTTGAGAACATACCTTCACTGAAGAGTCAAGCAGTATATTGCTCCCCCCTATGTATATCTCGCGAAGAGACCATGAGGATAAAATCAGAGAGATTAGAGCCCACATAGAGGCATACCGACAATCCTTCTTTCCATGAACAATATGAGACTGGAATAGAAGGGAGAACCGATAGAGGTACTGAAGGTACCCTCTGCCACACACCGTCAGGTGGCTTGCGAAGTATGGATGTAGATCTACATCTAGAAGATAGGAATTTAACGAGATGGGACCTGGATGAACTGAAAGAACTAGAGGTTGTAGAGAGTTTCAGAGAGAGCATTAGGGAACGATTGACGAGAACAGGTGAAAGAAATACAGTAGGAGAAGAATAAGTAGCTTTGAGAGATGAAACAGTGAAGGCAGCAGAGGATCAAGTAGGTAAAAAGGCAAGGGCTAGAAGAAATCCTTGGGTAACAGAAGAGATATTCAATTTAATTGATGAAAAGAGAAAATATAAAAATGCACTACATGAAGCTGGTGAAAAGGATTACGAACATCTCAAAAATGAGACTGACAGGAAGTACAAAATGCCTAAGCAGGCATGGCTAGAGGACAAATGCAAGGATGTAGAGGCATATATCACTAGTGGTAAGATAGATACTATACAAGGGTGATGTACAAAAGAAAACAAAAGAAAAATTTGAAGTAGGAATTAAAATCCATGGAGAATAACAGACAGCAAAGGATCTGGAAGAGCAGTTGAATGAAATGGACAGTGTCTTGAAAGGAGGGTGTAAGATGAACATAAACAAGAGTAAAATGAGGATAATGGAATGTAGTCTTATTAAATAAAGTGATGGTGAGGGAATTGGATTAGGAAATGAGACACTTAAAATAGTAGAGGAGTTTTGCTATTTGAGGAGCAAAATAACTGATGATGGTTGAAGCAGGGAGGATATAAAATGTAGACTGGCTATGGCAAGGAAAGCGCTTCTGAAGAAGGGAAATTTGTTAATATTGAGTACAGATTTAAGTGTCAGGAAGTCCTTTCTCAAAGCATTTGTATGGAGTGTAGCCATGTATGAAAGTGAGACTGGAAAATAAATAGTTTAGACAAGAAGAGAATGGAAGCGTTCGAAATGTATTGCTACAGAAGAATGGTGAAGATTAGATGGGTAGATCATGTAACTAATGAGGAGGTACTGAATAGAACTGGAGAGAAGAGAAATTTGTGGCACAACTCCACTAGAAGAAGGGATCCGTTGGTAGGACACATTCTGAGGCATCAAGGGATCACCAATTTAGTACTGGAGGAGAGTGTGGAGTGTAAAAATCATAGAGGGAGGCCAAGAGATGAATACACTAAGTCGATTCAGATGGATGTAGGTTGCAGTAGTTACTCAGAGATGAAGAAGCTTGCTCAGGATAGAGTAGCATGGGGAGCTGCATCAAACCAGTCTCTGGACTGAAGAGCACAACAACAACACATAAGCCATATCAATGATGAAGTGACAAAAATCTTACCATCCTTCCAATATTGAATCAGACTGTTGTTAAAACTGGCAAGAGTTTTTCATTGGCTAATCATCAAATTACCCGCAAGAATTTTACTATGTTTACAGATGACACAAGCACTGTACCTGAAGTTTTGTTAACAAGGCATTAACAATACCTTATCTAAAGTCTTCCAATGACTTACTGTTAGTTCCCTTTCATCCAACCAAAGAAAAGATAATTTTTATGCATATTCTCTCAAACCATGGAAACTCACAGGAATATATAGTGCCATTCAATAACTACAAGTTAAACAGATGTGATAGCATCAAGTTCCTGTGGCTTCATATAGACTGGACACTAAACTGGGAAAATCCTATGCACTTGAAAAGTCAATGTGCATATTAGGAGGAATACCGAGCACAAACTGGCAGTTAAGTCTTTCATTTCATGGTGGTGTGGACACATCTGAGTTGAAGTTTTAATTTGATGTTTTTTATGTACAATGATTGTTAGACTGTTATTGGGGCACTCAGTGTTTCTGACATTTGGTGCTAATGTGTATCCGTATATAGTTGCAGGAAAGCTTAGTTTGTCTCTAACTTGGATACAATACTTACGTGGCACCAACGGGACAAATTGCCAGTTCAATTTTAGTAAAAAAATTGGACATCAGAATGAAATATTTGTGATCACTGAATTAAAAAAAGAAAGAAACACACTGAGTTTAAACATCTATCCCTTAAAGAAGTGAAGATATGGGTGCCTACAGTAAGCTGTGTGAAGTAATTCTGTTTCTTTATACAGAGGACTGTACAGCAGCTGCAGAACAGCAAGTGAAATCCTCAACAACAACAACAGTGAACAGCAGGTACAAACCTCATAACAACAACAACAACAACAACAGGAACAGAGAGCAAAAAAATGGAAGATTAAAGTTGTACATTCTGGCAATTATGAGGTCATTACAATTGTAGCACAAGCTTGGAACGGTACACGAAACTGGTCATGTTCTCCCCAAAGGAATTTCCCTAGCATTTGTCTTAACCAATTCATGGAGTCCAATAGAAACCTAAATTTCAATGGTCAGATGTGAGTCCAGAGCACTAACCATTAGGCAAACTTTTACTCTGTGGAAATGAGTCTGATTACATTCAAAGTGGAAAACAGGAGAGAGGGACATGAAAATGAGATTAAAACAACTGTCATCAACTCATAAACAACAAAATGTTCTATTGCTGAGCCAAAAAGTGGCTGCATCAGATCTAATAAATATACTTCAAACCGATAAAAACATTGATTATTTTATTTCATAAATTTTAGCATTTCATTTGTCAGGAGAAAAGAATGCATGGAAACAGAAAAAAAAACAAAAAAGAATAATGTTTAGATTGAAAAAGTCACTACAAATCTAAAATGGGTAGAGCGTTGATATGCCTGAAGTAACTGGAGTAAAAGTAAAGTTATTGATGACAATGATGATAATACTAATGTAAGAAAGATAAAAGAATTGTGAGGCATGAATATGGACACATGAGTACAAGATGATAATGTAACAAACTAACAACAAAACAAATGCTTAAATCGGAACACTGTAAGTGTAACTAGCAAAATTATAGAAATAAAACTCCTGGCAAACAGAACATATTCCAGAAGATTTGGAATAGTATTAAATAACCCCTAGAATAATAAATGGGATGTAACTGATATGCGTATTATCACTATGAGTCACAAACAAAATATTATCACAGCATCTACATAACAGAGCACTACAACTCAAGCTCATATTCAGAAAATATCAAGCTATATTTAATATTTAGGCTAGGCACACCTTTTACAGAGAAAATTTTGAGCCTATTGCTGATTTTAACATAACAAATGCTCTGTGGAAATAACCTGGTGTGTACATCCATTAACTTCAAACTCTTCAAGAGCATACTTGAGAAAGTAATGCAACTGTCACACAAGCTGGAATCTGTCCTATAAACTTAACCAGCCAGTTACTTTAAGCAGAGGTAGATTAATATTAAAGATACATTTCCTTGCATTTGCAAATTATTTTATAGCCCAGAAACAGGTTGAACTCTTAAAAGAAATTACAGAAAAGTTGGTTTCCAGATTTCATTTGGAAAGGTTGCCTATATTAACTGCAACAATCAAGTAATGGAACATCTCAAACTCAAGCAAATCCAGCCATTTAAGTAGCTTGGTGAAAAAATCAGGAAAACGGAAATAAAAAGAAAGCTAACTGCTGTGGCCACACACTTCGAACATTGTAGCGCCTACTGCATCAGTATCTCACTTTACATCCAACCATCACGGGATGCCTGCATCACAGGGTGTATATCCACCAGGAAACCCTACGTCACCTGTGTTGTCAAAACAAAGACTTACTGGAGACCACAATACAACACACTGCCAGGTCTCCACTAATGGCCACCAGGGACCGCAACCCATTTGCGGAGCCTGCAGAACAGCTTCACCAGAGGTCGCAGCTAGCCTAGGAGCTACTTTGCTACGCCAGGTACATGTTCGCAAATAGTTACAGCAGATACATCCACCAACGAGCTTTATAAGGTGGTGCACTGCTGGCAAATGGCAGTTCGACACCCCACTTGGAAGGATACACAACTGCTGCCCCGGCAGCCAGGGCCAGACGCCTCTTCAAGCTGGCTGATCTCTTGGTATACTCGATGAACCTCTGGACGTTGTAGAACTGTTTGTGTTTGCTCCCCGTGAAGCGTTGGGTCTTTATTATTATTATTATTTATTATTTTGTATTTGTGTTGATCCACAGTTGGGATCAAGTCAGTTATTCTTTTGGATATTGTATTATTGTTTCATTTTGGTTAGTCCAATAAATAGTTTTCAGACTTGTGTTTTCCACATTGCTATTCTGTTAGCGCAGTCAGGTGAAAAAAATCTGTAAAAGGATACAATCTCACCCAAAATAGCGCAGCTACTTCACTAATTAAGTCAGGTGAACAAAATCTGTAAAAGGGTACCATCTCACCCAAAAATATCTACAGCGAGAAGAGCATATACAAACACACACAAAAGAAACATTCAGTTTCTGTCATCTCAACAGGATATTTCTATGTACAGAATTGAATTCATGATTCAAAAAGATGAACCAATACATACAGCTTCTTTTTTTTTTTTTTTTTTTTTGTTTTTTTTTTTTTGTGGTTTTAGGGCGCACAACTTCAATGGTCATTAGCGCCCTGACAACGTTAAGAATGCACCATGAGGCACAAGTTTAAAACAACAACTAAAAGGGAAAACACGATAAAAGACAGACTGACAGGCATAGGATTAAAAAACAGCATCATCAAATGTCCTTAGTGAGGTTTGTCAAATTGATAAAACGAAGAACACGAGCAGCTGCTCATGGGTCATCCGCTAAAACGGCATCTAAAGTACATGGCAGGTTAAGATCGAGACGCAGTGCGTTAAAATCCGGACAGGACAGTAAAATGTGGCGGACCGTCAGCAATTGCCCACATGGGCAGAACGGCGCAGACGTCAGCAGATGGCGATGGCTGAACCGGCATTGTCCAATTCTTAACCGGGCCAAAACTACCTCCTCCCACCGAGAAGGGCATGAGGAGGATGTCCAAGCCACGGGAAGAGGTTTCAAGGCCCGAAGCTTGTTGGCTGTCTGTAAAGGCAGTCCAATCGGCATGCCACAGCAATAAAATGCGCCAACAAATAACCCTGCTAAAATCTGACGAAGGGACACAACAAGAAGCTGTTCGAGGCTGGAGGACCGCAGCCTTGGCCGCGGCATCTGCAGCTTCGTTCCCAGGGATACCGACATGGCCAGGGACCCACATAAAGCTAACCGGAGAACCGACATCCACCAGCTGCCAAAGAGAGCATTGGATCCAGTGCACGAAAGGGTGAACCGGATACGGATCACTGAGGCTCTGGATGGCACTCAGGGAATCGGAGCAGATGACATAAGCAGAATGTCGGTGGCGGCAAATGTAAAGAACAGCCTGGTAGAGGGCAAAGAGCTCAGCTGTGAAGACCGAACTATGGCCATGGAGCCGGTATTTGAAACTTTGTGCCCCGACAATAAAAGAATACCCGACCCCGTCATTGGTCTCAGAGCCATCTGTATAAATGAAAGTCATATTGATGAACTTCGAACGAAGTTCCACAAAACGGGAGTGGTAGACCGAACCGGGGGTAACCTCTTTTGGGAGCGAGCTGAGGTCAAGGTGAACGCGGACCTGAGCCTGGAGCCAAGGTGGCGTGTGGCTCTCACCCACTCGAAAGGTTGCAGGGAGTGAAAAATTAAGGTGTTGAAGGAGGCAACGAAAGCGAACTCCAGGGGGTAGCAGGGCAGAGACATACAACCCGTATTGACGGTCGAGAGAGTCGTCAAAAAAGGAACGATAAGACGGATGGTCAGGCATTGACAGTAGCCGACAGGCATACCGACAAAGCAGTATATCGCGCCGGTAGGTGAGTGGCAATTCGCCAGCAGTCAGCATGAAGACTCTCTACGGGACTAGTATAAAATGCTCCGATCGCAAGTCGTAAACCCCGATGTTGTATGGAGTTGAGGCGGCGTAAGATGGATGGCCGTGCAGAGGAGTATACGAAGCTCCCATAATCCAGCTTGGAGCGGACGATCGACCGATATAGACGAAGTAGGACGGTTCGATCCGCTCCCCATGACATACCACTGAGAACACGGAGGACATTTAAAGAACGGGTACAACGGGTGGCCAAATATGACACATGTGGAGACCAGCTAAGTTTCCTGTCAAATGTAAGGCCTAAAAATTTGGTTGTCTCCACGATTGGGAGAGCAATGGGACCGAGTCGTAAGGACGGTGGGAGAAACTCTTTGTAGCGCCAGAAGTTAATACAGACCGTCTTCTCGGCAGAAAAACGGAAGCCATTGGAGACACTCCAGGAGTAAAGACGGTCAAGAGAATGCTGAAGACAGCGCTCCAGGACATGTGTACACTGCGCGCTGCAATAGATGGTAAAATCGTCCACAAAAAGGGAGCCTGATACATCAGCTGGGAGGCAATCCATTATTGGATTGATCGCGATGGCGAAGAGAGTGACGCTCAAAACTGAGCTCTGTGGCACCCCATTCTCCTGGCGAAAGGTGTCTGACAGGACAGAACCCACACGTACCCTGAACTGTCGATCCATTAAAAAGGAACGAATAAAAAGAGGGAGGCGACCACGAAGGCCCCATGTATACATGGTGCGGAGAATGCCCGCCCTCCAACAGGTGTCGTAAGCCTTTTCCAAATCAAAGAACACAGCCGCGGTCGGGCGCTTCCGCAAGAAGTTATTCATAATGAAGGTCGACAAGGTAACCAGATGGTCAACAGCAGAGTGGCGCCTACGAAATCCACATTGTACATTGGTAAGTAGGCGTCGAGACTCGAGCAGCCAAACCAATTGAGAGTTAACCATTCGCTCCATCACTTTACAGACACAGCTGGTAAGCGAGATAGGTCGATAACTGGAAGGCAAGTGCTTGTCCTTCCCCGGCTTAGGAATCGGGACAACAATAGACTCGCGCCAGCATGCGGGAACAAGTCCCTCAATCCAGATGCGATTGTATGTACGAAGAAGAAAACCTTTACCCGCAGGAGAAAGGTTCTTCAGCATCTGAATATGAATAGAATCAGGCCCTGGAGCGGAGGACCGTGATCGGCCAAGTGCGTTTTTGAGTTCCCGCATGGTGAATGGGGCATTGTAACTTTCACGATTTGAGGAGTGGAAGTTAGGTGGCCTAGCCTCCTCTGCCTGTTTGCGGGGGAGGAAGGCAGGGTGGTAATGAGCGGAGCTCGAAACCTCTGCGAAAAAGCGGCCGAAGGCATTGGAGACATCCTCAGGGGCCACAAGGACGTCATTCGCGACCGTCAAGCCAGAAACTGGTGTGTGGACCTTAGTGCCAGATAGCCGGCGCAGGCTACCCCAGACAACAGAAGAAGGAGTAAAACTGTTGAAGGTGCTTGTGAAAGCAGCCCAGCTGGGTTTCTTGCTTTCTTTAATAATACGACGACATTGAGCACGTAATCGTTTATAATTGATACAATTCGCCACTGTAGGGTGGCATTTAAAGGTGCGTAAAGCACGTCAGCGAGCACGTAAAGCGTCTCTAAATGCTGCGGTCCACCAGAGGACCGGTACGCGACGTGGAGAAGAAGTAGGGTGAGGGATGGAATATTCAGCAGCAGCGAGAATGACTTCCGTGAGGTGTGCGACCTGACGATCGCAGCTTGTGAAGGTTTGATCCTGAAAGGTCGCCCTGGAAGAGAAGAGCCCCCAGTCTGCCTTGGAGATGGTCCAACTAGAGGAGCACGGAGAGGGGGTATGCTGCAGGAGATGGATAACACACGGGAAGTGGTCGCTCGAATATGTATCAGAAAGGGCATACCACTCAAACCGGCGTGCAAGTTGGGGAGTACATATAGAGAGGTCTAAATGGGAATAGGTGTGAGATGTGTCTGAAAGAAAAGTAGGGGCGCCAGTATTGAGGCAGACAAGATTGAGCTGGTTGAAAAGGTCTGCTAATAGGGAGCCCCTCGGGCAGGATGCTGGAGAGCCCCAAAGGGGATGGTGGGCATTGAAGTCTCCAGTTAACAAAAATGGTGCAGGTAGCTGAGCAATAAGTTGCATCATGTCTGCCCTGGTAACGGCAGATGACGATGGAGTGTAAACGGTACAAATGGAAAATGTAAAAGTGGGGAGAGTAATGCGGATGGCAACTGCCTGCAGGCCGGTGTGCAACGTGATGGGATCGTAGTAAATATCATCCCGGACCAGCAACATAACCCCTCCATGAGCTGGGATACCTACCACAGGGGGTAGGTCAAAACGCACAGAGGTGTAGTGTGCCAAGGCAATTTGATCGCATAGGCGTAGCTTCGTTTCCTGGAGGGCTACGACGAGCGGACGGTGCAAGCAGAGCAGCAACTTCAAGTCCTCTCGGTTGGAGCGAATGCTGCGAATATTCCAGTGAATAAGTGCCATCGTAAGAAAAGGAAGATGAAAGAAGGGGTCACCTCGAAGGCCGCTGAGGGCCTGGCTTCGAGCGAGCACTGCCGCCGCTATCAGTAGGCGGACAGTCATCATCCATTGGGTCTATAGGTTCATCGGCCATCTTGGGAGGATGGCCGGGAGGGGGAGCTTCCTCCGCCGGTGAACGGCCAGATGTTCGGCTACCAGTGGTGTGGCCAGGCGAAACGGATGACGGCTTGGGGCGGCAACCGCTGGGTGGCGCAGGAGAAGAGATGCGCCATGGCGGAGAAGGAGAACTGTGCTTCCTATGAGCCTTCTTGGAAGGACGTTTGGTGGAAGTACCGGTCGAAGGCTGGGAGGTCGAGGGACGTAGGAAGTCTGCACGGGATGGTTCCTTCTTGAAGGCCCGTGCATCGGACTTCTGGGTCTTCGTCTTAGCAGAAGCTGATGAAGGGGCTGGTGTCTGTGGGGTGATGGGAGGAAGAGGAGACGTCGACCGCGCGATCTTAGCACTGGCCGAACGGACGACCGTGGTGCTGAAGGTCAGATCGCATGTCTGGGTTGCCACCTCCCGGGTAGTCCGAGGAGAGGCGAGGACAGTACTGTATTTCCCCGCTGGGAGCAGCGTGGGCTTCCTACTAGCCAATAGCTTGCGAGCAGACGAGGTGGACACTTTCTCTTTGACCCGAATTTCTTGGATACAGCGTTCTTCCTTATAGACAGGACAGTCGCGGGAGGATGCGACATGGTCACCCTGACAGTTCACACAACGAGGAGACGGAGGTGGACAGTCACCCTCATGGGCATCCCTGCCACAAGTGACACATTTAGCCGCATTGGAACAAGACTGTCGAGTGTGATTGAAACGCTGACACTGGTAGCAGCGCATAGGTGTCGGGACATAGGGGCGAACAGAAATAACCTCGTAGCCCGCCTCGATGCGCGTTGGCAGCTTAACACTATCGAAGGTCAAGAAAAGTGTCCGGGTCGGTACAAGGTTATTGTTGACCTTTTTCATGACCCTATGGACAGCCGTCACGCCCTGCTCAGCGAGGAAAGATTGAATCTCCTCGTCAGTCAATCCGTCGAGGGAGCTAGTATAGACTACACCACGAGACGAATTCAAAGTTCGGCGGGCCTCCACCCGGACAGGGAACGTGTACAGGAGTGTGGCCCGAAGCAGTTTTTGTGCCTGAAAGGTGCTCTCAGTTTCTAGTAATAAGGTACCGTTACGCAACCTGGTACAAGATTTGACAGATCCGGCTATGGCATCTACGCCCTTCTGGATAACGAAAGGGTTGACAGAGGAAAAAATCCTTTCCGTCCTCAGATCGAGAAACGACAAGGAACTGTGGGGCAGGCGGTAGTACTTTCGTCACTGGTGGCTGGTCACATTTCCGTTTTTGGGCAGAAGTCGAGAGAGATGGAGTGAAATCCAATGTGGAGGAATCCCCCATGATTGCCAGCGTCTCCGATGGCGCGCTCCTTCCTTGTGGGGACCCTCTCAGAGGGCACTCCCGCCTTAGGTGAATGTTTACACCTCAGGTCACACCTCCCGAGAAACAGATGGAGGGACCAATCGGCATGGTCAGAAGGTATCAGCTCAGGCAATCACCCCTCCCTGGGCCTGGCCTTTACCAGGGGGTACGCGCGTGCCTTACATGTCTACCCAGGGCGGGGAATTACGCGTTACCCCGTCACCGGCTACGCGTGCGAACGCGTGGGTCGGCCTTCAGGCACGCACAAGGAGGAAGGAAGAAGAGGAAAAAGAAGAGAGAGAGGGAGAAAGAGGACAGACTGTCTCAAACGCTGAGGCGGAGACCAGAGAAGGCAAAGAGAAGAAGGCAAAGAGAAGAAGGCAAGGAGAAGAAGGCAATGAGAAGGCAAGGAGAAGAAGGCAATGAGAAGGTAAGGAGAAGAAGTCAAGGGAAAGAGTAAGGAAGACAGTGAGGTGGAGAAGAACAAAGAAAGGAACCAACCAAAGGAAGGAAGAAACGAGAAGGGAAAAACCAAAAAGACCACAATTATAGGTCGTGGAACCATCCATCTCCGGACGCAGGCGCTAACTACCCCCGTGAGGGGGATGGACTCCTTTTAGTCGCCTCTTACGACAGGCAGGAATACCTCGAGCCTATTCTAATCCCCGGACCCGCAGGGAGGACATACAGCTTGAAAGAGAGAACTTTGAGAAGAGTTTTAGGTTAGTTTTTAATAACGTAAAATTTATCAATAGTTACTGAAAAGATTCATAATGATAAACAACATTATGAAAAGGATATATTGCTACTCACTGCAAAGATGATACACTGAGTTACAGACAGGCACAACAAAAAGACTATTGCACATTGAGTTAGTGGTCATGTGTGGGTGAGATGTACTTGCTTTTGTGAATGCTTTCCTTTCTGAAGAAGGCTTTGGCACAAAGCTCAGTGTGTAAAAGTCCTTTCATTGTGTCTGTCTGCAGCTCAACATGTCACCTTTATGGTGAGTAGCAATCTATCATTTTTGAAATATTGTTGATATTCTGATTTGATTGTTTCATAATCATAAACTTATCTTGATATATGAAAAGGAAATTTGCTACTCACCATTTAGTGGAGATGCTGAGGCACAGATAGGCACAACAAAAAGACTGTCACATATAAAGCTATCGGTCAGGAAGGACTTTGTCAACAATAGACCACACACACACACACACACACACACACACACACACACACACACACGACTGCAGTCTCAGGCAACTGAAACCACACTGCGAGCAGCAGCACCAGTGCCTGATGGGAGTGGAAACTGTGTGGGGTTAAGGAGGAGGCTGGGGTGGGAAGGGGGAGGGATAGTATGGTAGGGGTGGCGTGCAGTGCTGGGCTGCAGGTTAGATGGTGGGTAGGGGAGAGGTAAGGGGGAGGGGGAGGGGTTTGAGGAAAAGGAGAGAAGTAAAAAGACTGGGGGCAATGGTAGAATGAGGGGCTGTGTAGTGCTGGAATGGGAGCAGGGAGGGGCTGGATGGGTGAGGACAATAACTAATGAAGCTTGAGGCCAGGAGAGTTACAGGAATGTAGGATGTGTTGCAAGGGAAGCTCCCACCTGTGCAATTCAGAAAAGCTGGTGTTGGTGGGAAGGATCCATATGGTACAGGCTATGAAGCAGTCATTGAAACATAGGATGTCATGTTTGGCTGCGTGCTCAGCAACAGGCTCGTCCACTTGTTTCTTGGCCACAGTTTTTCAGTAGCCATTCATGTGGATAGACAGCTTGTTGGTTGTCATGCCCACATAGAATGCAGCACAGTGGTTGCAGCTTAGCTTGTAGATCACGTGACTGGTATCACAGGTAGCCCTGCCTTTGACGGGATAGGTGATGTTTGTGAACGGATTGGAGGAGGCGGTTGTGGGAGGATGTATGGGATAGGTTTTGCATCTAGGTCTATTAAAAGGGTATGAGATATGAGGTAAGGGGTTGTGGGAGTAGGTGTTGTGTGTGGATGGACGAGTATATTGTGTAGGTTCAGTGGACAGCGGAATACCACTGTGAGAGGGGTGGTAAGGATAGAGGACAGGACATTTCTCATTTGAGGGCAAGACAAGAGTTAGTAAAAACCCTGGCAGAGAATGTAGTTCAGTTGCTCTAGTACTGGGTGGTATTGAGTTATGAGGGGAATGCTCCTCTGTGACTGGATGATGGGACTTTGGGAGGTGGTGGGAGATTGGAAAAATAAGGCACAGGAGATTTGTTTTTGTACAAGGTTGGGAGGATACTAAAGGTCTGTGAGGCTTCAGTGAGACCCTCGGCATATTTCAAGAAGGGAACAAAGGCTCCACCACTGTTATTTTGAACTGCAAAGATTCCATTTAACTGAGAACAAAGACAATGAAAAATTTCCAGAATTCAAAAAAATTCCCAAGTTTTTCCCGGTTTTCTCCCAGATAAAAAATTCCTGGGTTTTTCCCGGATCTCCTGGTTGTCCCGGGTTGTAGACACCCTGTATATGGATTCTTCCCAAAAACACCAACTTTTTCTGAACTGTGCAAGTGAGAGCTTCCCCTGCAAAACATCCTACATTCCCATAACCCTCCTGGCCTCAACCTTCATTAGTTACTGACCTCACCCATCCAGCCCAGTCCCTGTTCCCATTCCACCATCGCACCCAGTCTTTTTAGTTCTCTTATTTTCTGCTACCTCCCCCCCCCCCCCCCCCCACCCCTCTCTACTGCCCAGCATCTAACCTGCAGCACTTCACTGTAAGCCACCCCTATCCTACTATCCTTCCCCCTCTCTGCCCCAGCCTCCTCCTTACTCTCATCCAGTCACCTCTCTCATATGCACTGGTGCTGCTGCTGGCAGTGGTGTTTCAGTTGCCTGCGACTGCAGTTGTGTGTATGAGTTGCATTTGCATCAGTGTGTGTGTGTGTGTGTGTGTGTGTGTGTGTGTTTATCATCTATTGTGGATGAAGGCATTACTGGCCGAAAGCTTTATTTGTGACAGTCTTTTTGTTGTGCCTATCTGTGACTGAGCGTCTTCGCTATTTGGTGAACAGCAACTTTCCTTTTCATAATATTGTTCCATCGCATCCTTGATTTTCTGTTGTTTGATTTATCTTGAAATACACTTATTTTACATCTTGGTGAGGAGCAAATAAAGAGTAGAGCATGTCATGCTCCATTATGTAACGCAGCAGCACACAAAAACAGAAATGAGGTTTATATGGATTGCTGAGTAATGCTTCTATAAGTTTGCTGTTTCCAGCATGAGACGAGCTATTGGCGGAATTGAAGCTGTGAGGATGGGTCGTGAGTCATGCTTGGGTAGCTCAGTTGGTAGAGCACTTGCCCGCGAAAGGCAAAGGTCCTGAGTTCGAGTCTTGGTCTGGCACACAGTTTGAATCTGCCAGGAAGTTTCAAGTTTGGTGTTATTTTACTACAGAATATAATCATTTGCATATAAATTTAAATACAATGTTGCAGGTAAAATAAATAAGAAGGCCTTAAGTCATATTATACCTTTCATTTACAGCCAAAGGTGCAAGTGACACAGACAATCTTTATCTGCACAAAATGACTTATACGAGTCCTAGAATAGTTACATTTTACATGAATGTAGACTAATGAATATCTCACAGTGATGTGTGCTAATTTTATACATTAGTGAATTTTTGCTTTATAGTAATTAATTCCATAAGATGTGTTATGAATACAAAATTCTCATTCAGTTCTGTAAGAAATTTGTCAGAAAGCATTACTTTGGTTTCTACTCAAATGCCTGGTAGCTTGTAATGCCTTAATAATACACTCAGTTTACTTTTGTTAGACCTGTTTTGCAAATGAAAATAATCATTTCCTTTTATTCCAAAAAAAGGTTTCACCTGTAACGTGAAAATCAACTGACTGAAAACAGCAACCATTTTTTTATAGTTCATGTTTTGAAAATTTTTAAACCTTCTGGGAATGACAATACATGCTCTAGAATGAAGATTTAAAACTAAACAAATTGACAGCAAAATAAATATCTTCTGTGCTCAATGATTGTAAACATGAAATGTGGAGGCAGTTACTTTCAACTCAGTCTCTTCCCTACTCCTTTCCACTCTCCTAGCACATGAGCAACAAAATTGTCAACTTCTGATTATCACAGAAATGCTGAACAGTATTTACAGTCACAAAATAATTTTGTGATTGTTGACGCAGTGCATTGAGTAGTGTGGGTCACCCATCACCAGCTGTTACTTGGGCTCCCAAGGCTCACTTGTTGTATATTTTGTACGTACAACTACAGGCATTGCAGTAGATTGGCATATATTACATTTAGCACAAGGATTGCAGAAACAAAGTATCTGCAAAAGGAAAGCCATGTATTAGCTAGGACCAGGTGACGGTAGATATGTGAAAGACAGGCTGAAGGAATGTCAAAATACAAAGTTTTTGTCACATGCTGCTCTCTGTAATAATCGAAATGAAGCAGCCCACTCAATATGATTACAAAGAAAAATGGATTCTTTTTCATCTGGTAATCTCACTTTGCAGCTTGATAATGAACTGGCTGACTTTTTGTGATTTATTCTAGCTACACGAAGCTTCCAAATTAAGAAACCTACAACAGATATTTTACAACAAAAAGAATTGTTAGTATGTGCCTTACATTTGGTGTTCTTTATGTCATACTCTGTTGTATACAAAATATGGCCAAATTATCAAAATGGTTTTTAAATTTGAAGGAGAGTTGAATCGCTCTGCACTCTGGATTAAACAGATGTTATACAATAGAAGAATGCCATGCTGTGCCTGAAGCTTTCCTAGAATGCCACACAAACTCTATTGGCATCTCTCACATTTCTCTTTCCCACATGGCCAAAATCAAGTATTGGAACTGCATTGCATTTACAGTCTTTTTTTAAACTGTCCTTTGGAGGTAGGCTATCCCATTTCCCTAGATATTTGTCTGTACCCCAGTTATTTCATCTTATTGTCTGTGGTGTAAAAGTTTTATATACAGGATGTTTATATCATCATCATCATCATCATCATCATTTAAGACTGATTATGCCTTTCAGTGTTCAGTCTGGAGCAAAGCACCCTTATAAAATTCCTCCATGATCCCCTATTCAGTGCTAACATTGGTGCCTCTTCTGATGTTAAACCTATTACTTCAAAATCATTTCTTAACTGAATCCAGGTACCTTCTACTTGGTCTGCCCCAACTCCTCCTACCCTCTACTGCTGAACCCATGAGTCTCTTCGGTAACCTTGCTTCTCCCATGCATGTAACATGACCCCACCATCTAAGCCTGTTCACCCTGACTGCTACATCTATAGAGTTCATTCCCAGTTTTTCTTTGATTTCCTCATTGTGGACACCCTCCTGCCATTGTTCCAATCTACTAGTACCTGCAGTCATCCTAGCTACTTTCATATCCGTAACCTCAACCTTAATGATAAGGTAACCTGAATCCACCCAGCTTTCGCTCCCATACAACAAAGTTGGTCGAAAGGTTGAACGGTGCACAGATAACTTAGTCTTGGTACTGACTTCCTTCTTGCAGAAGAGAGTAGATCGTAGCTGAGCGCTCACTGCATTAGCTTTGCTACACCTCGCTTCCAGTTCTTTCACTATGTTGCCATCCTGTGAGAATATGCATCCTAAGTACTTGAAACCGTCCACCTGTTCTAACTTTGTTCCTCCTATTTGGCACTCAGTCAGTTTATATTTCTTTCCCACTGACATTACTTTAGTTTTGGAGATGCTAATTTTCATACCATAGTCCTTACATTTTTGATCTAGCTCTGAAATATTACTTTGCAAACTTTCAATCAAATCTGCCATCACAACTAAGTCATCCGCATATGCAAGATTGCTTATTTTGTGTTCACATATCTTAATCTCACCCAGCCAGTCTATTGTTTTCAACATATGATCCATAAATAATATGAGCAACAGTGGAGACAGGTTGCAGCCTTGTCTTACCCCTGAAACTACTCTGAACCATGAACTCAATTTACCGTCAACTCTAACTGCTGCCTGACTATCCATGTAAAGACCTTTAATTGCTTGCAAAAGTTTGCCTCCTATTCCATAATCTCGTAGAACAGACAATAACTTCCTCCAAGAACCCGGTCATATGCCTTTTCTAGATCTATAAAGCATAGATACAGTTCCCTGTTCCACTCATAACACTTCTCCATTATTTGCCGTAAGCTAAAGATCTGGTCCTGACAACCTCTAAGAGGCCTAAAACCACACTGATTTTCATCCAATTGGTCCTCAATCCTGCCCCTTTGAAAAAATATGGCCCTATGATAAATTGAGATTGGCACATGGACTGCCAATGTTTATAATTAAAGATAAAAGTTTAAAAGTTCAAATCACTGTAGAAATGACAACACTGGACAGAATGATGTGAAATTGCAACGGAATATTATCAGAGAAGGGGGGGGGGGGGGGGGGGTTACAAAATGTAGCAATAGATGGCGCTGTAAGCATCATAATTTAATAGTGGTTGACTGCAAATGACAAATGACTCATACAACAAAACCTAAGGTGTACATCTGATGTTAAACAAACTGTACTACTCAGTGTGTATCGGTGTACAGGTGTGATACTGTTAGTTAAGCAAGCCCATCCACCATGGCAAGGCCATATCACATCGAATGGGAAAAATCAGTTTTTAAGTGTTCTGAGGCCAAAAACCACATAAAAAGCATCAATCAAAATCAAATTTGATTATTAATTTCCATGTGACTGGCACAAAACATGTTCAATATGCTGTCCACATTTTCTGCAACAAGTTGAAATCAAGAAACAGCACGTTCCACAACTGATCGAAGTGTTTCAGGGATCGTGTTCAGAATGTGTTGCACAATGCATGTCTTCAATGCTACTAAGTTTGTAATCATAAAACTGAACACATCATCTTACAGACAGCCCCACAGCCAGAAGTCACACAGATTAAGATCAGGTGATTGGGACAGCCAGGCTGTAGGAAAATGGTGGCTAAAAACTTTTCCGAATTGGCGATCCAGCAGCTGCTTAACAGGATTTGCAATGTGCAGAGGTGCGACATCTTGCATAAAAATGATCCCATCAACACATCCACACTGTTGGAGAGCTGGAGTAACATGGTTGCGCAAAAGACTCTCATAGCACTCTCATGGTACAGGTAACAGGGCCAGAAGCACCTGTCCCTTTGAAAAAATATGGCCCTATGATAAATGATGCTGTAAACCCACACCACACAGTGACCTTTTCAGGATGACATGGTACTGGTTGACACGGGTGTGGATTTTCCGTTGCCCATATTCGACAATTTTGTGTATTGACATATCCTGCCAGATGAAAGTGGGATTTGTGTGTCCACAAAATCTTCCACAGCCAATCAGTGTCCACCTTCATGAGAGCAGTAAATTCTAAAGCAAAGGTCTCTCTTGCTAACAGATCAACAGGAAGCAACTCATGCATATGGGTAATTTTGAATGGATAGCAAAGAAGGGTGTTTCATAGGATTTTACGCACCCTGCTCATGGGTATGTCTCGGACAATTCTCTGTGCACTACACGTTTGCACACCACCACTTGTCTCCTCCTGCATTACTGTGGCCATGGCTTCCATTGACATCAAATCAATTTGTTTCCTCCCTCTACCAGGTTGCACACCAAAAGAACCCGTCTTTTCAAATTTCCAAATCATTTTCTCCAGACCCACGGCAGTCATTGGACCAATGCCTGTTTTCAAATCGTTCAAGTGTCCAGAACTACTGCAGAGAGACGTGTGAACTGTCATCACTCTTGTAATACAACTTTATACGCAGAGCACAATTCTGCATTGAGACAGTCATGGCGAACATCGCAGACACGAAAGAAGGAAAACCCATGTACCTGGCGTGTTTATACCAATTTCAATGGGTCGTGCGCATGACAGGCATTTTCATTTACTTTTCACACTATTTTTCTTCTTCTGCCATATGTTTTTCCCCTTCTCTGATAATATTCCGTTGCAATTTGATGTCATTCTGACCAGTAGTGTTATTTCTACAGCGTTTTGAAAGTTTAACTTAAATTTAATCACCTCATATATTACAACATCCAATAATGGTTATTCTTTGTAATATGTTAACATAGTCAAAGTCTAAGTGTAATGGAGGAGTAAAGGAAATTCAATGTATAGTTGAATTGAAACACTGAGTGATGAACAGGCATATAAACAAGATTGAAATAGTTGTTGAGCTTTCAGATAATGTCGACACAAACAGAGCTACAGTGTTCTGGAATTGCAGCCTGACTGTGTGTGTGTGTGTGTGTGTGTGTGTGTGTGTGTGTGTGTGAAGTTTTAATTAGCAAAGAAGAAAAAAATTGTCTGAAAGCCCAGCAAACTTTTCTGTCTTCCTCTTTATGAGTCTTCCGATCACTAAATGCCTTAATTATATAGTGACTAATAATCTTTATTTCTATTGTTATGTGCTTTTCTACCCAGGGCTTTTGGGTATTATATTTTTCATAAAACACAGTGGTGTGCATTAATTGACGCTGTAGCTTATGATCACAATTTGCATTTTTTAAATTTATTTGACAGAGTGAAGTTTTTGATAACAATGAGTGAACAACTGTCCTATTTCTGCTACTTATCTTCATACATGTAACCATGATACCAAAATACACATCACAGCCATTGCTGCTGGTGCTGGTGCTTTCAGTACAATCTTTCCAACAATGACAAAGACAATAGCCACAATTCAAAGTACAGACATTGTTGTTGCTCACAGAGGATGCTCAACAACTGAATGCATGAGCACGCAACACATGGTGCCATGGCTGGCAACAATGCCCCCTAACAGTGATGACCGACATCAGAAACTTATTTTAATCTAACTAGAGACAGCATGAAAACAGGCCATCAGATAATATAAAGTAGTGCTGTGTAAAATGTGCCAAGCTACTTGAAACTCAGTGCACATGGTGTTGATTGTGATGTAGAAAACTGAATTTTCATCTTTGAGTACAAGTCTTTATTGCTGGAGGATCGAAGATAACATGCTTTCAGTTCTGAACATTTTACTGTAACTTACCCCTTGTCATCCTTGTGCAAACTGCTCAGATTCTGCTGAAAAGATTCTGTTGCTATGGCGTCAAAAACAAGAGCCTGGAATAAATCCCTGTCACCTGAAACACAGAATGTTAATGTACAGTAACCAATACACAAAAAATATGATGATAGATATAGTGTTTTCTTAAAGAATGTATCTAAACATAATAGAATTATGAGATAAAATGGTATGAGACAGTTCCACATCTACATCTATATTCCACAAGCCACCTTATGGTGTGTGGTAGTGGCGGATGGTAGATTGTGTGCCACCAGTGCTTACCTCTTTACAGTTCCATTTGCAAGTGGTTCAAGAAAGAGCGATTGCTGGTAAGCCTCTGTGTGGTTTCGAATTTTTCTAATTTTATTATTATGGTCTTTTTACGAGAAATATGTTAGAGGAAGCAATATATTGGTTGACTCTTCTAGGAATGTACACTCTCAGAATTTAAAGAGTAGATCATACCATGATGCAGAGTGCCTCTCTTGCAGCGTTTGCCACTGGTGTGCTCCTCCTCTATGGATCTTCTCTATCAATCCTATTTGATGTAGATCTCTGACTGATGAGCAGTATTCAAGTATTGCTTGAACCAAGTGTTTTGGAAGTTACTATAACAGATTACATTCCCCGAGGACTCTTCAAATGAATCTCAGTCTGGCATCTGCCTTACATGTGCTTAATTTCTTGTGATCATTCAACTTCAAATCACTCTTTACACGTACTCTTAGATATTTTATGGAAGTAACTGCTTCAAGTGAGTATTCTTGTCTATGTATTGACAATACATTACATTTGTTTATGTTGAGGGTCAATTGCAACTCACTGCAATAAGTGTTGATCATTTGCGAGCCTTCGTGCATTTTGTACAATTTTCTAGCACTGCAGATTCACTGTAGACAATAGCATCATCCATGAAAAGCCTCATTGAATGGAAAAAAGAAATGCAACAGCCTTGAGGAGTGTGTTCAGCGCCACCAGGGTACAACACTCCCTTACTGAGGTGTTATAGTGCCAGTGACTCATTTATGATGGTAAAAGATGATCAGATGGCAGTCTGGAGGCCTGTCTGTGCACCCAAAGTATCCACTCTACAGATGGTAACTGTGACGAGTTTAGAGGTAAACCGTGTGTGTAACATTCATTTAAGGGTACAAAGATGCCCTGCCAACAAGTATGTACTCCTGTTGAACAACGTCCAAAAGCAGCATTCAGGGAAGAAATCTGTGCACATGTTACACCTGATGGGACTGTCAAGGACAATTGGGAACTGTCTGCTTGCAGCAGGACTAAGATCACATGTGGCTCTGGCCAGGCTACTACTGACACCAGAACTCTGACAAGTATGGCAAGTCTGGTGTTATGAAAGAGTTGACTGGAGAACGAAATGGCTCTCTGTTTCCTTTAGTGATGAGAGTAGGTTCTGTCTGCATATGAGTGATGGACGTACATGTCTATGGCATGGACATGGTGAGCAGCCTATGGTAAAGTGTATTCGCACACTACCCTTGTGGTCCATCCCAGGCTTCTTCACATGGGGCAGGGGGACGGGGAGGGGGGGGGGGGGGGGGGAGTGTCATCAGATACAACTCATGATCACAATTGGTGTGTCTGCAGGTTCCACTGTGTGTTGATTGGACTGTTTGGGCATACTTTACTGTGACGGGTGTTTCACTTGTTCTAAACATTTTACCGTATACTCCTACTATGATGAACTACCAGTTACACCATGGCCCTTTTTATTCGGCAGTGTATAATGCGAAAAGTGATGTCCTACAGCACTACCTTAGGACACACCCAAAGTCATTTTTACATCTGAAGACTTCTCTCCCTTTAAAATGATGTGCTGTGTTCTGTTTGCTAGAAACTCTTAAATCACATCACACATTTGGTCTGATATTCCATATATTCATATCCTGTTCATTAGATGGCAGCAAGGAACTGTATGAAACACCTTTGGGAAGCCAAGGAACATGGTATCTACCTGGATGCCTTCATGTACTACTTTCTGGATCTCTTTGACAAACAGAGAGGTGTGTTTCACACAATCATTGTGTTTGAATACCATTTTGATTCCTACACAGTAGATTTTCAGTCTCCAGAAATGTCATTAAACATGAGCACAAAGCATGGTCTAAAATTCTATATCAAGCTGACGACAGAGATATAGGCTTATATTTTTCTGCATCTGTTCAAAGATCCTTCTTGAAAACAGGAATGATCTGTGCTTTTTTCCAATCATTAGAAATGCTTGACTACTCAGAGACCTACAGTTCATTGCTGCTAGAAGAGGGGCCAGTTCTTTCACATATTCCGCATAGAACTTAACTGATGTCCTGTCAGGTTCAGTGGCCTTTTCTCTGTTGAGCAATTTCAGTAACTTTTTACCCCTTTGTCACTTATGTTGATATCTGTCATTTTGTCATTCATTTGCATCTACATCTACATCTACATCCATACTCCGCAAGCCACCTGACGGTGTGTCGCGGAGGGTACCTTGAGTACCTCTATCGGTTCTCCCTTCTATTACAGTCTCATATTGTTCGTGGAAAGAAGGATTGTTGGTATGCCTCTGTGTGGGCTCTAATCTTTGATTTTATCCCCATGGTCTCTTCGCGAGATATACGTAGGAGGGAGCAATATACTGCTTGTCTCCTCGGTGAAGGTGTGTTCTCGAAACTTCAACAAAAGCCCGTACCGAGCTACTGAGCGTCTCTCCTGCAGAGTCTTCCACTGGAGTTTATCTATCATATACGTAATGCTTTTGCGATTACTAAATGATTGTGTAATGAAGCGCGCTGCTCTCCGTTGGATCTTCTCTATCTCTTCTATCAGCCCTATCTGGTACGGATCCCACACTGCTGAGCAGTATTCAAGCAGTGGGCAAACAAGTGTAATGTAACCTTCTTCCTTTGTTTTCGGATTGCATTTCCTTAGGATTCTTCCAATGAATCTCAGTCTGGCATCTCCTTTATCAACGATCAACTTTATATGATCATTCCATTTTAAATCACCCCTAATGCGTGCTCCCAGATAATTTATGGAATTAACTGCTTCCAGTTGCTGACCTGCTATATTGTAGCTAACCATTCCCTGCACCGTGCGTCAATTCGCTGCAGATCCTCCTGCATTTCAGAACAATTTTCCATTGTTACAACCTCTCGATATACCACCGCATCATCTGCGAAAAGCCTCAGTGAACTTCCGAATGTCATCCACAAGGTCATTTATGTATATTGTGAATAGCAACGGTCCTACGACACAACCCTGCAGCACTCCTGAAATCCCTCTTACTTCAGAAGACTTCTCTCCATTGAGAATGACATGCTGCGATCTGTTATCTAGGATCTCTTCAATCCAATCACACAATTGGTCTGATAGTCCATATGCTCTTACTTTGTTCATTAAACGACTGTGGGGAATTTAAAAGAAGAAATATGTGGGACCTTCCTCTGTCAAACAAGTTTTGGAAAAAGATGTTTAGTATTTTGGCCTTTTCTGTGTCATCCTCGATTTCAATGCCATTATGGTCACTGAATATCTAGACAGATGGCTTCAATCCGTTTACTGACTCAAAGCATGACTGAAACTTCTTAGGATTTTATGTCAAGTTTGTAGACAGAATTTTACTTTGAATTCATTGAACGCCTCATGCATAGCCTTCCTTACACTAATTTTGGGTCTGTGCAGTTTTTGTTAGTCTATGAGACTTTGGTTATATTTAAAATTGTCCTTGATTTCGTAGCAACTTTCTAACAAGGTTGTCAATCCACAGTGTGTCGTTTCCATCCCTCATAATTTTGTTCTGCACATATCTGTCCAAAGTGTATTGTATTATGCTCTTGATCTTTGTCCACTGAAGCTCAACATTTGAAGTGCTGAAGATGAAATTTTCGTATAAGCTGAAGTCTGTCTCTTGTTGTTCATGCTAAACAGAAAGATCTTCCTACAGTTCATTGCATCAGTGATGCCTTACGATTCACCAATTCCCTGTTCAGACCTATCCAACTCAAAAAGTTTGGGCCTGTTCACCACCACCAGGCCTAAAATATTATCTTCTCGAGTTGGTTCTCTGATTAACTACAAGAGGTAATTTTTGGATAAAGCACTTATAACATTTTCACTCAGTTTGCTGTCCCTACTACCAATCCTAATCACTTACAGAATGAAATTTTCACTCTGCAGCGGAGTGTGTGCTGGTTTTCAAACTTCCTGGCAGATTAAAACTGTGTGCCAGACTGAGACTTGAACTCGGGACCTTTGCCTTCCGCAAACAAGTGTTCTACCAACTGAGCTACCCAAGCATGAGTCACGACCTGTCCTCACAATTTTACTTCCGCCAGTACCTTGTCTCCTTCCTTCCAAACATCACAGACGTTCTACTGCGAACCTTGCAGGACTAGCACTACTGGAAGAAAGGATATTGCAGAGACATGGCTCAGCCACAGCCTGGGGGATGTTTCCAGAATGAAATTTTTCACTCTGCACTGGAGTGTGCACTGGTTTTGAAATTTTATGGCAGATTAAAACTGTGTGCCGGACCGAGACTCGAACTCGGGACCTTTGCCTTTCGTGGGCAAGTGCTCTACCAACTGAGCTACCCAAGCATGACTCACAACCTGTCCTCACAATTTTACTTCCACCAGTACCTCGTCTCCTACCTTCCAAACTTCACAGAAATTCTCCTGCAAACCTTACAGGACTAGCACTACTGGAAGAAAGGATATTGCGGAGACATGGGTTAGCCATAGCCTGGAGGATGTTTCCAGAATGAAATTTTCACTCTGCAGTGGAGTGTGCGCTGGTTTTGAAACTTCCTGGCAGATTAAAACTGTATGCCGGACCGAGACTCGAACTCAGGACCTCTGAAGTTTGGAAGGTAGGAGACGTGACGGGTCGTGAGTCATGCTTCGGTAGCTCTATTGGTAGAGCACTTGCCCGTGAAAGGCAAAGGTCCCGAGTTCGAGTCTCTCTTTGGGTGTAGATCCAGTGTACTGTACATATTATCTCTTATGTGATCAACTCAACATTGTCCAGGATATCGTCACGCATGTCACAGAAGGGCAATGCTGTCAAGTTGTTGTTCCCCTGTCACTGCCTCATTCCCTTCTCAAGTTGCTGAATGTATCTCACTGGGTATGACTCGGATGAAGGAGTTGGCACGACATCGTGTCCACTGGCCGATGATCATTAGTAACATAAAATATTTGGTGCAGGTGCACAGGGATTCTGCACAGAACCAAGCCACACCCCTGTGCCAGTTCTCTATTTGGCCGACTGAACAGCACTATTGTGGCAGGATATACGTCAAGGCCCCCGGAGTAGACAACATTCCATTGGAACTACTGACGGCCTTGCGAGAGCCAGTCCTGACAAAACTCTACCATCTGGTGAGCAAGATGTATGAAACAGGCGAAATACCGTCAGACTTCAAGAAGAATATAATAATTCCAATCCCAAAGAAAGCAGGTGTTGACAGATGTGAAAATTACCGAACAATCAGTTTAATAAGCCACAGCTGCAAAATACTAACACGAATTCTTTACAGACGAATGGAAAAACTAGTAGCGGACCTCGGGGAAGATCAGTTTGGATTCCGTAGAAATACTGGAACACGTGAGGCAATACTGACCTTACGACTTATCTTAGAAGGAAGATTAAGGAAAGGCAAACCTACATTTCTAGCATTTGTAGACTTAGAGAAAGCTTTTGACAATGTTGACTGGAATACTCTCTTTCAAATTCTAAAGGTGGCAGGGGTAAAATACAGGGAGCGAAAGGCTATTTACAATTTGTACAGAAACCAGATGGCAGTTATAAGAGTGGAGGGACATGAAAGGGAAGCAGTGGTTGGGAAGGGAGTAAGACAGGGTTGTAGCCTGTCCCCGATGTTATTCAATCTGTATATTGAGCAAGCAGTAAAGGAAACAAAAGAAAAATTCGGAGTAGGTATTAAAATCCATGGAGAAGAAATAAAAACTTTGAGGTTCGCCGATGACATTGTAATTCTGTCAGAGGCAGCAAAGGACTTGGAAGAGCAGTTGAACGGAATGGATGGTGTCTTGAAGGGAGGATATAAGATGAACATCAACAAAAGCAAAACGAGGATAATGGAATGTAGTCGAATTAAGTCGGGTGATGTTAAGGGTATTAGATTAGGAAATGAGGCACTTAAAGTAGTAAAGGAGTTTTGCTATTTGGGGAGCAAAATAACTGATGATGGTCGAAGTAGAGAGGATATAAAATGTAGACTGGCAATGGCAAGGAAAGCGTTTCTGAAGAAGAAAAATTTGTTAACATCGAGTATAGATTTAAGTGTCAGGAAGTCATTTCTGAAAGTATTTGTATGGAGTGTAGCCATGTATGGAAGTGAAACATGACTTATGACCACAGCAGTTGAGTCCCATAGTGCTCAGAGCCATTTGAAGTGAAACATGGATGGTAAATAGTTTGGACAAGAAGAGAATAGAAGCTTTCGAAATGTGGTGCTACAGAAGAATGCTGAAGATTAGATGGGTAGATCACATAACTAATGAGGAAGTATTGAATAGGATTGGGGAGAAGAGAAGTTTGTGGCACAACTTGACCAGAAGAAGGGATCGGTTGGTAGGACATGTTCTGAGGCATCAAGGGATCACCAATTTAGTATTGGAGGGCAGCTTGGAGGGTAAAAATCGTAGGGGGAGACCAAGAGATGAATACACTAAGTAGATTCAGAAGGATGTAGGTTGCAGTAGGTACTGGGAGTTGAAGAAGCTTGCACAGGATAGAGTAGCATGGAGAGCTGCATCAAACCAGTCTCAGGACTGAAGACCACAACAACAACAACATATGTCAATTTTGCAGGTCTATTTTTGGGCAGCTTGTGGTCTTTAGTGGTCGATGTGTCGTTGAATTTCCCCTATGTACTCAAGCCAGCCTCCATATCATCGACTGCCAGAGTTCATGTGTTATTGAGTATTTTTCCAACTGAGGGAACCCCTAGGACCCTCATGACCCAGATGAAGTATTCCATGTCTGCCTCTTCCCAAGATGATTACTGTATTTACTCGAATCTAAGCTGCACTTTTTTTCCGGTTTTTGTAATCCAAAAAACCGCCTCCGGCATAGAATCGAGTGCAAAGTAAGTGGAAGTTCTGAAAAATGTTGGTAGGTGCCGCCACAACTAACTTCTGCCGTTGAATATATGTAGCGCTACAAAGGCATGCTTTGCAGGCACAAAGATAAATACTGGTGCCAAAAGCTCTGAGTCAGTAAATAAATTTTAAAAAAAAGGTGGAGGACGAGCTTTTTTCTCTGCCCCCAGTTTTGACCACTGCATTTTCATACATTATCCAACGAAGTAAATACAAACTCAGTATTGTTCATCTTCGAATGTAGCAGCATTTCAATGTACTATGAAAATCTGACTGGCAAGACTGTATGGAATGTTTGTCAATATGGCCAACTCGAAGTTCTGAATCTTTTCCTACCTGTGAGAAGAGATGGTTGCTAATAGGGACTTTTATGAATTGTGAATCACATGTAGTATTCTCTTCACCACAAGAATAATATGAATATAAACATTTTGCCATGTATTCTTTCATGTTTGCTGCTATCTCATTTAAATCCTGTTTGCCTAATAAACTACGAAACTAGTGTGAGACAACAGCAAACGCAGAAGAATATACATATCATGTCATGTTTATATTCGTATTATTCTTATGCCTAATAGTGATACAGTCAGAAATGAAGCACGGCAATTGACCAGATTTTTGAATGTAAGATGAATCTAATTTCTGTGCTGAATGTACTGTACAAAAGAGGCATTTGCAAAGATTTTCAAGTGGCGAAAAATTTTAGCTAACCTCTCATTCAGAACATCTTCTATCATACACAGTCTATTATTTGGTTCTTGTTGATCATTATCAAAGAAAGCAGCAGTGTAAGTAACAACAAATAGCAGTCTCTTGCCATTGTTTCGCTAATGAGACAATTACTTTCTTTTTTTTTATCGTAAGCGGCGGTAGCGTGCACAAAAGCAAGCCATGCCGCGAGCGGCGACAGGTCGTAAACACACATTATCAGAATGCGACAAACAATGCATGACACAGTACAATAACACCTATAACAAAGAGAACAGCACTTATCAGATCAAAGAAAAATAAGCAATCGATTCAAACCAGACGAAGCATGTGAAAAAGGAAGGGTACCCATATAAATACGGACGGAGCACCTGACGCATATCAATGGCTACCTGGTAAAGCTTAACTGCTAAGCTTACAACTCGAACCAAACTACTGTAGCTGTATCGTCATTCATTCGACCTAAATTGTTTCTCATATTACAATGGACCAACTTTGTTTCGATTTGGAGGTGCGGCCTAAAACTTTTCTCTCCCTTGAATTTCGAGTCTCAAATTTCAGGTGTGGCTTAGATTCGGGAAATTTTTTTTTCATTGATTTCGAGTATCATTTTTCAGGTGCAGCTTAGATTCGAGTGCAGCTTAGCTTAGAGTAAATATGGTAATTGCTGATTTTTGTGGCCTTGTACTGAGTGACGCCAGTCAATGTGTGCAGTCCGGTGAAACCTTTGCATGGGCACCAGCGGTGTCTCCTGGATTTCTCGCACCCTGTGTTGCATGCCACGGACAACCAAGTCCCACCACATTTTCCTTCTAGGGCTGCCATTTCAACCTGGCCCTTAGGTCAGCTGCTTGGGTGGCTGTTGTATATCATTGTGGACCACGGAGTTCAGCAGTTGTTTGTGGTGGATGTTGGTGGGGAGCAGCTACTTGTCATGCCTCTCAGTTGTGCCCATGCTCATTGGAGCATCACTGCACCACCCTTTCAGTCAGATGAGTGACAGGGTTGATCATGACATTATTCCCGGAGTGGGCTCCAGCTTGTAGTGGCTTGCCTTTCCATTGCCACCCTCTCCTTGCCCTCTGCTGTCCTCCAGTTGCCTACAGCCTCAGACCCCAGTGCCGCTTGCGTCTCCACCTGCCATGATGGACCTCATGAATTTGACCCCCTCTCTTCTCTTCCACCTGCTCTCCCACTTTGTCGCTGGAGGTCGCCTCGTCTATACTGCCACTGGTGAACCTGCTGTTGGCATCAACCTCCATGTCCTTCCACATTTCTGGCAGACCCAGCAGTGTCTTTGTTGCCTCCTGCAGTAGTTGGTCCACTACTGGGTTCTCCGGCACCCTCTCCAGTTTTGTGCCGGAGGTCACAGCCCAAGCCTGGCCATTTTTGGTCATATATGGCCTGTTCAGTGGGGAGGGATTTAGTATCCCCAACAACAAACATCCTAATGGAGGCAGATAAGGTGGCATACGTATAACAGTGGAATGGTTCAGAAAACTGCCATGGAGGGTGCACACGTTGTGTCATGTGGGCAGATCCCTGGACGGAAAAATTTACTTGTTACCAGCAGTAAGTGGAGCAGGCCAGCACTTAAGTGGAGTTAACCTGCCACATAGTTGTTAGCTGCCTGCAAAAGCTGCATGCCAAGCATATTGCCTTGTATCTATGTGGGTTTGGACACACTGCTTCCTGTAGTTCGCACAGGGAGTTTGTTCCACTCAGGGGGTTCTGTTCTACGGCTGTTACCGAGTCACTGCCTGCCCGTGAAGTACCCGAGCTGGGCATGCTGAGTAGCAGCATTGTCACACATTCTGTAGATACTAGAGATCATATACCACACAGCAGTACCCTGGCAGAGGATAGACAAGCATAGTGTAGGCAGTCTCTTTAGTAGACCTGTTACATCTCTTAACTGTTCTGTCAATAAAATGCTATCTTTGGTTTGCTTTCCCCGCATTTTCTGTGTGATGGTTGCAGCTTAAGTTAATTGTACCTGTAATGCCTAGGTATTTAGGTGAATTGACTATTTTTAAATCTCTTTATACACTGGGGGGGGGGGGGGGGGGGGGGAAATTAGTACACCTTGAAAGATTACGTAAATTTTGATCCCGTGACAGCATTTGCCATCTGGGTGACAGTAGACATACCGGTAATGGTTTTGATGTCATCCATCTACAGACAGCATATGCCATCTGGGTGACAGTAGACGTACCGGTAATGGTTTTGATGTCATCCATCTACAGACAGCGTAGTACTGTAGCTACCAGAGCACTATCTGTGTCTACCCTTTAGTAGAGGATGTTAGCTTCTGGCCCAGAGTGGTGCAACAGTGTGAAGCAAGTAGCCAACCCTGCCACGAAGATGCACTCATGCTTCCTACAGCTAACGGAGTGATTTTGAAAGGGGTCAAATTATGACTTTCCAGGTGGTGGGGTGGTCCATTTGGAGAACTGATACACAAATTGGATATGCTGCTTCAATGCACAATGATGCTACTGTCAGTGGTCATGGGAACATTCTCACACTCTTAGATGAAGTTCCGGATGTCCCTGCAGCACAGACAGCTGCCAGGATTATCTTACTGTAAGGGCAGCAGTGATAGATCCGACAGCTATCACAAACAGACAAGTGGGCTTGTCAGCTCAGGCATGTTTACATGAACTGTTGTGAGCTGGTTATTAGCAGTGGGACTATGGACACGCACATCTAGCTCATCTTTCACTCACGCCACAGCATTGACATGCATGGTTTGACCAGTCCAAACAGAGGATCACTTGGAAGAAGGAATGGAACACTACAGTTTCCAGCACTGAAAGCAGATTCTGTCTGCATGCAAGTGGTCATCATTTGTATGTATGACATAGATCTGGCGACTGCTGTCTCATAGAGTGCATTCATCCAAGATATGATGGGTCCACCACAGGACTTATGGTACGGGTTGTGATAAACCACAATTCTTGTTGACATTTGATGTTTTTGGAGAGAACACTAAGCTGCACTCAGCATGTGAAGAATGTTGTTAGACCTTTTTCTTTTTTTGCCGTCCTTGTGACAGTAATGTGATGTGTTGTTCCCAAATGATAATGCTGGCCCAAGCACTGCTCACAAAATTCAATGTGTTCTGCAAGATGTGCAGCAACTTCCCAGGGCACCATGATCATCTCTAGACTTGTCTTGAATTAAGCACATGCAGGACAAGATGGGACAAGAAGTGACTTGTGCAACTTGTCAACCAACAACTCTTAAAGAACTACGTAAACAGGTCAGGTAGATGTGATATAACACACCCCAGGACAGTATTCACCATTTGTACAATCAACTGTGTGTCCGAATCAATGCCTGCATTGCCCTGTAACAGCTAGACCATTTACTAATGTGGATGTTTCAGCAAAGGTAGGTACCTGGTACCTCATAACACTTGTGCTATTGATCTACAATGCAATCATTTCATGTACTTCATATGCACTGTTGGCACAATACATCTTGAGTGATTTATGATAAATCTCACTTATTTTCCATCTCAGTCGCATATTTTTAATTATATTACATGTTTTGATCACTCTGGATCTTCTTCAGATCCAAACAGTTGTGTCAGCAATCCATCTTGTCTGCTCAGAACCATGTATCAGAGTACAGTACTCTGATATGAGATTCTGAGTAGACAAGACTGGTTGCTCATGACTACTTACATCTGAAGATGATCCAGTCATCAAAATGTGTAATATAACTAAAAATGTGCAACTGAGATGGAGGAATAAATGAGAAGTACCGTAAATATATCCAAACAGTTGTTGAATCTCTCAAGACAATTATGCCAACTACAGTAAATCATGAGTGAACTGGGGAAACCTCTAAAAGGATGTACTAATTTTTCTTTCTGGCAACGTATTTATCATTAACTGAAATGAAACATATTTTTCTTTTAAGTATTCTTGTGGAGGACCTCACACTTTTTATCATTCAGGGCCAATCGTCACTTTTTGCACCATTTAGATATCTTGTCTAAATCATTTTGTAGTTCATACTGATCTTCTGATGACTTTAGTATATAGTAAACAACAGCATCACCTGCATGCATAACACTACTAAATGTGAATGCATGGTATTGCAGCTATATATTCAATGAAGTGACAAAAGTCATGGTATACCTCCTAATATCATGTTGGACCTCCTTCTGCTGAGTGTAGTGCAGCAACTCCATGTGGCATGGATTCAGTAAGTTGCTGCAAGTTCCCTGAAGAAGTACTACGCTATGCTGCCTCTATAGCTGTCCACAATTGTCAAAAGTGTTGTTGCTGCAGGATTTTGTGCACAAACTGATCTCTCAATTATGTCCCATAAATGTTCTGTGGAATTCGTGTCAGGTAATGTGGGTGACCAAACCATTAACTCAAATTGTCCTGAATGTTTTCCAAACTGATTGCAAACAATTGTAGCCCAGTGACACAGCACATTTTCATACATAAAAATTCCATCACTGTTTGGGAACATGAAGTCCACGAATGGCTGCAAATGTTCTCCAAGTAGTCGAACATCCTGAAGACCCAGTCAGTTCCATATAAACACAGTTCACACCAGTACGGAGCCACTATCAGTTTGCATAGTGCCTTGTTGACAACTTGGGTGCACGGCTTCATGAGATCTGGACCACACTTCAACCCTACCATTAGCTCTTACCAACTGAAATTGGGTCTCATCTGACCACACCACAGTTTTACAGTTACCTAGGGTATAACTTGTAACGTCTCTTAGCAAAAGTCATATTATGTAATAAAGAGAAAACATTGTGTGTCATGTTTTGTTCTTGTATAAAATTATGTACTGTTTTTTTTTATTTATTTTAGATAATATCTGTGTCGGCGAGTACTGAAACCACCACAGACGATACTTATTAAATATCAAACAAAGATGAGAATATGTGACTAGTATAAATAATACAGAACGAACATTAATTTCTCTGTCGTCTTCTTGGAGTTACGGGAGTAGGATAGCCTGTGACGTGATAGTGTACGCTAGCGTAGCATTCTTTTGTCAAGATTGAGAGATGTACGCCATTACGTACTCATTGTAAAGGTGTGTAATAATTAATATAGTTAAATGTTTTGAATAGAGTTACTTAGTGAAACCTTGCATTATGATTTATGATAAGCGTGCCTGGTATTTTATCCCATCCCCTTAAGACATTTTCAGTTAGTTAAATATTATTCGTGGTGCAGAGCTGCGCTACGAACGAACGAGCCATTGCAGCGGCGCATTCAAATTTCATTAAATGAAATCTATCATACCGCAAAGAAGCGGGCAGGTAATAATGAAGTAAAAATTATTTCTTTCAGCTTTCGAAGTTGCAGAGCAGAGCAGCAGATTTTATGATGTGTTTTACAGGTTGACGCGGGCTGCTGATAATATATTACTAACAGTGCAAAAAGATAATTTACTTTCATCACATAAAAGAAATCTTGCTGTGCGTAGTTCTGGTCTGGCAACCTTATAGTAAAAACATCTTTTTTCTCCGATAATAGTCTCATGTTCTTGTGTTAGTCGTGGTACTTATTGTTGTTTTACTGTTAACAAAAATCCACTGCAAAATTATGATGTTGAACAATCATTGCGTACTGTAACATCAGTATTGATAACGAAGTAATTTTCATTAACCTTTTCAATCAATAACTATAAAGTAAGGAAGATAGGTTGAACTTCATGGCGAGTTACAGTAACGAAAAAATGTTCCTTTAATAGAAAGCCAGATCCAGAACAATAAGAACATAATATATTTTGTTTTGTTGAAAATTAATGATCCAAAGAAAGGCATAGCACAGCATCACTAAAAGGTATTTCGGGTCTCTTTTCGTAGTAACATATTTTATCTCATACATTACTTGTTACGTGAATAATAATAATAAAACAAAACAAATAAGAAGAGAGACGAAGCGAAAAACTGATACAGTCACAAGCCCAGAAGAGGTGTTGCATGCTGTGTTGCACTGCTAGCAAAGGCGCTCGTGTCTGTCACCTGCTGCCATAGCCCATTAATGACAAATTTTGCTGCACTGTAGTAACAGATACATTTGCCATACATCACACATCGATTTCTGTGGTTATTTCCTACTGTTTAGCTTGTCCTTTAGAACTGACAACTCTGTGCAAATGCTGCTGCTCTCGGTTGTTAAGTGAAGGCTTTTGGCCACTAGGTTGTCTGCGGCAAGATATAATACCTGATATGTCATATTCTCATGTACTCTAGACACTGCAGATCTCAAAATATTGAATTCCTTAATGATTTCCAAAATACAATGTCCCATGTGTCTAGCTTCAACTACCATTCCACATTCAGTTTTTTAAATACTGTCATGCAGCCATAATTACGTCAGGAACCTTTTCACATGAATCACCTGAGCACAAAATGATAGCTCTGTCAATGCACTGCCCTTTTATACTTTGTGTAAGCAATAAAACCACCATCTGTATATGTACATATCACTATCCTATGTTTTTGTCACCTCAGACTACTGATAAAATTCTCTCAGGCTTCCATATCTGTCAAGTGATTTAATATCCACAAGCTTTTGGCTGAGTACTCCTCAGACACAGTCGAATGGTGTCTGTTACCACTTGACAACAGTTGACTGAAAGCTTGTGGATTTTAAAACCATCTGTTGTGGCTGGAAGCTCAATAAAATTTTTTCATTACCAAATGCATTCCATGAGAATTACCTGGAACAGATTATTTGGAAGCCCAGTCACAACAGAAATATACTGGCTCTAATAGCAACAATCTCGACATGGCATGGACTCAACAAGTTGTTTGAAGTCCCCAGCATAAATATTGAGCCATGCTGCCTCTATGGCCTTCCATAGTTGTGAAAATTTTGCTGGTGCAGGATTCTGTGCATGAAATGACCTCTCACTTATGTTCCACAAATGTTTGATTGGATTCAAGTCATGTGATCTAGGTGGCCAAATCATTCACTCAAACTGTCCATAATGTTCTTCAAACCAGTTGTGAACAAATGTGGCCTGGTGACATGGTGCACTGTCATCTATAAAAATTCCATCTATGTTTGGGAACATGAAATCCACAAATGGCTGCAAATGTTCTCCAAGTACCTGAACATCACCATCCCCAGTTAATGATCAGTTCAGTTGGACCAGAGGATTGAGTCCATCCCATGTAAACACAGTCCAACACACCTTTATGGAACCACCACAAGCTTGCACAGTGCCTTGCTGATGGTTTGGCTCCATGACCTCTGTGATAATTTCTCACAGTGTTGCTTATCTCTTAGTACTGACAGCTCTATGCAAACACTGCTGCTCTCAGTCATTAAGTGAAGGCCATCGGCCACCGCATTGTCTGTGGTGACAGGTGATGCCTGAAATTTGGTATTCTCAGCACAATCTTGACACTATGGATCTCGGAATACTGAATTCGTTAATGATTTCCAAAATGGAATGCTTCACCTACCATCCCACACTCAAAGTCTGTTAATTCCCATTGTGTGGCCATAATCACTTTTGACATCTTTTCACATGACACACCTGAGTAGACATGACAGCTGTGCCAATGCGCTGCACTTTCATATCTTGTGTATGCGATACTACTTACTACCATCTGTACATGTGCATATCACTATCCCATGACTTTTGACACCTCAGTGTATATAAAATATGTAATTTGACCACTTAATGTTACTCAGTTGTGACAGAATATATATTAAAACATCCAGTTTCCGATAAAGTTTTTTTATTCTATTTTATTGGTATCTGCTGAACATACCATACAGCCATTAGTAGCACATCTGACGGCTACAACAAGTTTATGTTAGCTCAGGAAGTGTAGCACAGTTTTTACATGTGTCAGGAATGGCAGCATCTGCCAACCAATTAAAGACAACTCATGCTGCATCCATGAACGCTCATTTCATGTGTAAATGAATGCCTGACTGTTTAAATAGTATGCAAACTGAGCTTACTCCTGAACACAACCAATGCAAGAGATTTCTGCAATAAAATTTCAGTTGAAATAAGAGTTCAGAAATGTAAAATCCTTTAAGTGCAGGGCCTTCAATTCTTATATTAGTAACCCTGGCAGAAGCTGGTTCATCACCTGACATTCTCAGGAAATATTATAGTATTCCTGTTGTATTTAATTTAAATGTAGTTGAATCCAATGGCAGGTTTCCCACAGAGCTGAAGTACTGGGAAAGTGTAACTGACTCACAAAGAAGACAATTTGTAAGACATGTTTAACATCTACGAAGGCAAAGTCTGCATTTCTCAGAACTTAACACACTCAAAGCAGAAGAATGATCTTGGGGAAATTTGTTTCTAGTATTTGACCCCTCAATTTTGAAAGGAGATCTTTAGAATAAAAATAAAAATACACAAGTATTTCCGCAACTGAAACTGAGCTTGCAGAGCAACGGAAGATTTGTTGCTGTGTACACTCTATGAATGGAAAACTATCAGTTTATAAAGAATTTTTGAGTAAAATGCTGAGAGAAAGGAAAAAGAAGGAAAGCTGCTGTGAAGCTGAAAACTAAAACATCAAGCATCATGCTTCTATGATCAGATAACCTTATGTAATGTACAAAAGTTGGCATAAAATGGAAAGAAATCAGTAACTTAGTCAACAGGGGCTGAACATATGGAAGATATGCTATTGTCAAAAAAATTTCTTCCTGCAAAGACATCATGGATGCTCTTTAATTGCATTCTAAGATAATAACAATATAGTTTACATTTTATAATTAATTCAAACATGGAGCGTAAATTATGAATCCTGTTCCTCCTGCATATTCATCATTTTTTAGCAGTGGGCTGTGACACAGTCAATTAAACAGTCATGCAATCATCATTCCTCTCCACATAACAAATGACATTTCTAAGCAAGTTTCTGCAGCAGCAAACTCTTTATACTAGCGGTGGTAACTGATGTAAAAGGACAGAGAGTCAGATGTGTGCCCATTACATATAATGCCCTGTGCAGATGGTAGAACTACTACTACTCAGTTATCAGTCTTGCACTGTTCTACATATTTTCTGATCTTGTGCTGATCTTTCCATCTCTGTGCAGCTGGTACTCTATGGTCTGTTTTGCATATTTCAGTCTTTTTCAGCCCCTACTATATGTCCCCTCTACTGCTCCTTCCAGCACCAAGTTCACTGTTCTCAGTTGCCAGAGCAGATGTCTTACTAATATGTCTCTTCTTCTAGTAAGTAACTTTTTCCTTCACATATTTTGTTTTAGTGCATTTTCATTTTATGCTGTAATTTTACACTTAATTTTTAACATTCTCTGACACTGCAGCATTTCAAATGCTTTCAGTTTCTTCTGTTTTGGATTTCCAATGGTCCACATTTTGCATTGAAATGTACACTCTGAGGAACTTCTTGCTCATTTCCCTATCAGTAAATGACACTAGTGGAATTCTTTAACTGAAGACAACTTTCTTCACTATGATGGTCTAGTCCAAGTGGAGAGGGTGGGTAGGGGAGGGGGTGAAGGAGCTCACATATACTCAAATTCCTTCATCTGGGTGGGAAAAAAGAGAGGATATCTTGGGGAGACTGGATTGTATGGGGGATGTGGAGGTCATTCAGACTGTGGCTAAGAAGCTCAGGGGCAAGAGGTTAATATGTCTTTTCCTTCCCTGTCCATCCATTCCTTCACACAAGAAGGGAGTTCCTCTTGAATTGAGTTTTGAATTTCCTGCCTTTCACAGAAAAAAAATTAATTTAAAAAACTCTGTTTACCCTAAAGAAGGAATCTGAGGTTCTGGAAGTTTGGAGTGCTATTAACTTTCTGAGTGTAAAACCACCATAGCAGTTGCAGCCTTTAAAGGTAAGTACGCATTACAGGCCAATGCATCTGTCTCTCTGTGAATTTAACATTTTCCTAAATTCAATTACTTTGTTGACATAAGTAATGCAAATATGCACACACTAGTTCAATATATAAGAGTTCTTTGCCTGTCTTATCTCAAGATCAAATATATGTTAGTACACAAAAATGATAGTTCATATTTAAATAAACATTTATCATTGTAATGGAGATGAATGGACATCAGTTCTGGTTATGAAATCCTTCAATGACAACATGTTCTCAGAACCTTCTAGTTTTGGGTGGAAATAAAGATAATAATAAGAACTTTACTGAGTCCGTTTTGGGCATTTTTAAGTGAGCAAGTTTAGAAGCTTATGCACTTGATTTCATACCAAAAAAAGCAATAAGTTGAATAATTTGCTTTACTGCTGTCTTTTGAAATATTATTCTACCTCCAATGTATCTCTCAGAAATAAAACTATCATTACATATAAGTTAGCAATAAAATTAATATATATTTTTCATTCTCTATCATCTTGGGATCACTCCTTCACCACATACACCTTAATAAACATAACACTTTAACTAGAGGATAATGATACAGATAGTCTCCAATGAAATTTATTGTTAATATAATGGTAGTAAAGGTAACAATTCACTATACAGGATGTCCCACGAGGAATGATCAGTATTCATGGATATCGCGGGAACAGCCATTCAAAGCAGAAATGTCTAGTAAACTTGGGCTCTACAATGCGTACCTTAAAACATGGAAGGGCAACCAGCGGCCCATGGGCCAGATCCGGCCTGCGATTGGTTTCAATCTGGCCTGTGAAAGAAATTCGTGTGAGAGAGAGTGAGGGGCTGCAGAATTTGCAATAGAAGTTTTTAAGACAGTAATTGTAAAACATTGTAAGTAAAGAAACAATGTTCATGATGTGTGGATAAGTATAAACAACTGCATATAGGGTGAACATAAAAAATGAATGTACTCTCAAAAATACATGTTTCGAGGTATAATTTGTTTGCGTGGCATATTGGGAAAGGGGTGCCATTCATAGTGGTGCATCACCCCATTCACATTGTCATGGATACTATAGTTTTGACTTCATGTGCTAAGAGCGTTCCTGTTGTGTCACATACCAAGGTGGCCCATGAGCTTAAGTAAGTACATAAATTTACGTGAATCAGGCCTGCGGGACACCAAAAGTTACCCACACCTGCCGTAAGAGCTATGAGTACTTGTTCCACTACTGTGAAACATATCTTTTCTATTGAACTACTGCTCATAGCTCTTAAGATGTGTATTTTAGAGCCCATGTTTATTTGATAATTTGTTCTTGTTTTGGTCTGTAATACCCCTCCCAAAATACGGAAGGTAAAGAGCTTGGAGTATAAGAGATTTGTTTCACAGAAGTGCTCATAGTTCTTAAGGTTTGCATTTTAGAGTCCACGTTTATTAGATTCCTCTGCGTCAAATGATTGTTCCTGTCATATCTATGAATATCGAACATTCCTCCTGGATCAACATGTACAGGTGAGATTTCGAGTGGTCCCCTACCAGATTGTCCCCACCCGACTACACCATCCTGGTGCTGGAGCCGAATCAAGCTTTTTTTGGTGAGGCTGTCAATTATATGATCAGCAGTTGCTCTTACTCCTCCCATTATTTCTATTCCATCCATAAATTTATTTTACCATCAGAAAGGGATAGTAGTTCCACAATTACAATAACAGGTTAAATAGTAAAATCCGTCACTTTCAACTTAGACTTTTTAAAACTGTAAGAATTGTAATACAACAGACGTTGCCTGTCTAGTATCAAATGCCAGATAAATAACAAAATTAACACTTTCACTATTCACTCTATTCAAAAGACAATTTTTTTAGAATCTTTTACTATACATGCTACAAATGAGTAACAGACTCATTGTTGTGGCTACATTCTGAGGAGAAGGTGGAAAGTAGTAGTTCTAGCACCAGACACTAGGTAGAAAAATCTGTTTCTATTTAATTGATACATTTGCACAATAATGTATGTGAATTGTCAAATAATTCATAAAACACCATTTTTTCATACAGTTTTTTTAATTAGTTGTGTTATGTGTGTTTCATCCAAAGGGATAAAATGAAATATTGTTCTCTCTTAAACTTTTTCTTTGCACAGTTTATCACCAGCAGAAATTAATCCAAACATGGTGATGGCACATGAGCAGCCAGATCCTTCACACCCAAAGCTTTGGGCAGCTGAATTACTACTACTCCCCAAGATGACCCACATACTAAAACTGCAACTACAGATGATATCACTGTGGAAGTTATGATACTGCATGGCCAGCAATTAAGGTTACATGAAATGGCTGATATCACAGGCACCTGAAGAAAGAACACAGTACACTTTACCTGAAGAATCAAGTATGAAATGTTCTAATACACAGTAGGTGCTGTATTAAATTTCACAGCAACGTTGAGCCTCTTTTAAAAGAATCCAACTTGTGTACCAATTTATTATTGTGAGTAAAATAATAACTTTTCCTCCAGCTGTGTTTATTGACACAAAAATATTACATGCAGTTGATTTCCTAGTGAATATTCATGATCAGGCATTATGGGATTTATGAAGGACAATGTGTGAATGAGTGAGTAAAACAGTGGATGAATGAATGTGTGAATGAATGAGAGGCACCCAAAGTATTTTTTTTTTGTCTGTGTTGCTTAAGAATTTCCCAACAGATTAGCTGGGTAATAGTCTGAGGTGAAATGTCAGTTATCATTATGAAATTCCTACAATATTTCATCACGACAACTGACTGACATCTTCACATGTGGCAAATACACTGTTGAACTATGACTGTAGCTTCCCGTTTACACCAGTCAAAGTGGGAAACAATCATGAAGACACTAAATTCGGCAGCCAATAGCAAAACAGTCCTAATCAGCAGAATGAGGAGCACCAGGACTTCTGTGTACACACGAAGGCTGTTGTTCCTCTAGTGCTCTCCTGTCATGTTGTCCCAGTGGCAGCCACGTCTTGAAATGTGTGTTTGCACTGGTGCAGTGGTGATCCATGCTGCTGTTGCCCAAATATTTAAGTCACCACTTAAGCATCATCCCTCAAATGATCTGTGATTTCCCTTTGTGGTCACTGTAACTTTAATATTGTCAGCACTGGGCTCCATTCTGTGCTTCATTAGAAACATGTTCACAAGTATTATTAAGCTGCAAAATTTGACCACCTCTCCAATCAAGCTGTCCCAGTATGAGGCCTTTGATGAGAGAATTTCACTAGCTTTGTAGTCTGTGTCATGTCCTGTACAGAGACAATGCTTGGCCAAGGTAGCACCAATTATATATTGTGGGAATTTCAGAATGATATCCAGTGTTTCGCGCAAGAACTATTTCTACAACTTCCATTTGTCTGCTTGTACAATGTAGAGAAGTCAAAACAAAAAGGTGCACCACATTGATAAGAATGGAATAGTGTGCAGAAATTCATTTTTGGCAGTGGCAGAGATGTTACAGTTATGTTGGGCCAACCCACTCGACTTCTTTTCCCATTTGGAGTTGCCTGACGTACGTGCAACATTTCTGCTGTTACTGAAAAAAAATTATTGTGCAATATTCCACTGTATCAACTGGCTTTGGTTTCTCTAGGTGTGTGCTACAGTCCTGTGGCATGGGCAGTTTAATATGTACCAAAATTACAGTCATGTACTCGCAAATGAGCAAAATATTGCTTATGTAACTATACTTTTAAGTGGTGATTGTTAAAACTTTATGACTACCTATCATATCATGTTCTGAGGCATCAAGGGATCACCAATTTAGTATTGGAGGGCACTGTGGAGGGTAAAAATCGTAGAGGGAGACCAAGAGATGAATACAATAAGCAGATTCAGAAGGATGTATGTTGCGGTAGGTACTGGGAGATGAAGAAGCTTGCACAGGATAGAGTAGCATGGAGAGCTGCATCAAACTGGTCTCTGGACTGAAGACCACAACAACAACATCATATCATAGTTCTTTTGTAATTTTTAGACTCTTATTCTGAAGTATGATTCTGCAAGCCATGGAGCATGTAAATTGAGACCAACATGAGCTCCCTACCAATTCACACAGAAGTCTGTTTGACACACTCATTTTGTTTTCACTTTCATCTCACAGTAGCTGCAAATTACACAGAATCTGCAACTGTGAAGAAAGTTCACTTTCTTCCAGAAAGGTGGCTGTTGTTCTCCTGCAGTCACACAATTGGTTGATGCACTGTAGGAATGTACAGAATCCAGGACAGTGTTTGAATGGAACAACTGAGCCATGACAGTACCATGATTGCCAACTAACAGACATTGCAGTCATAACTTATTTTGTAGCAGGCATGCATTTTATCAGCTCCCATCACCATATTGTCACTGCAGCCTCCTCCCTGAGCGATGTGTTTGGGTATGGCAGCCAAAACACTTCACAACTGACATGTAAGTGATATATAACACATTCCTGCTTCACTGGTGACCCCAATGTGATCTGTAGGCTAAGTACATGGTAACAAACTTTCACTGGTGTAAGTGAAATAGAACTGCGAATGGGATAACACTTACATCCTCGCATATGAACTGTGATTGGTTTGTGGACAAAACATTGTGAATTAGAAATTAAAGCAAGGTGGCGACCTTGAATGATCTGTAAAAGACAATAGAGCATGTGTGTATGTATGTCTACTGCTGAAAAAGGCCTTAATGGCCGAAAGCTATGAGTGTGTGAATCTTTTTATTGTGCCTATCACGACTCAGCATCTCTGCTATATGGTGAGTAGCAACGTTCCTTCTCTGGTATTGTTACATTCCATCCTGAATTTTCCCTTGTTTGATTAAGTCATCTTTGATAGACCCCAGAACTGTCAAAAGGCCACTTCAACCTTATTTTTGCTCTGTACTCTATCTACATTTGCAGAAAAATTTCCAATAAATGCCAGGTAAACTATCATACTGAAGGCCTCATCCTCTTTCTCGTACTGTCACTTATATGTCTGTCATGCCTGCTGTCTGATTTATAGAAACACATGACTTTATCTGCAGACCATCTGCATCTGAGATGGTATGGGCATGGTGAATGAAGGTCATGAGAAAGCTCATTATTTGTTGTCTGTGATGGGTGGTGGCTGGTGGTAGCTTGGATATTCAGATTAATAGGAGTGGGTTTTCTGCACACCAAATGTCAGAGTGTACCAACACTCTTATACCAATAATCAATTCATTCCTAAAAAAACCATCTCCCCTACTATTATTGTTTAGTCATCAGTTGAACTCCCAAGTTCCTGTTTGAGTGCACTGATAGGAACCTGTAATTTAACACTGTTGCCAAGGTCACCAACACATGCCAATGTGGTGGCACTTGACTCAGAGGTATTTAGTTTGAATCAAGGTAGTGGAACATACTTTCATCACCAGCATTTGGCCAGCAATGAGAGGAGAAGGGAGGAAAGGCAGTGGTGTAAAATTCCTGATCTCCAGTCTTTCTACATATACATACAGTAGATCTTCTGTAAGCCACCATATGGTGCATGGTGGTAGGTACACTGTACCTCTACTAATCATTCCCCTTTCTGTTACACCTGCAAATGGAGCACAGGTAAAATGACTATCTGCACACCTCTGTTCAAGCTCTAATTTCTCTTTATCTTTTCTTTTGGGTCCTTCCGTGAAGTGTATGTTGGCAGCAGTAGAATTGTTTTTTAGTCCACCAAAAATTCCAGTTCTCTAAATTTTCTCAATAGTGTCCCATGAAATGAATCTCATCTTCCCTTCAGTGATTTCCATTTGAGTTCATGAACCATTTCCATAACATTCGTGTATTGATCAAATCTAGCAGCAAGCATCTGAACTGCTTGAATGTCTTCCTTTAATCTGAACTGGTGGGAATCACAAACACTTATGCAGTACTCAAGAATGGGTTGCATTAGTGCAACTATGTGCTCTCCTTCATGGATGAGCTACACTTTTTTAGCACTCTCCCAGTTAACTGAAGCTGAGAATTTGACTTCCCTACTAGCAACTTTATGAGCTCTCTCCATTTCATATTGTTTTGCAACATTATGCCTAGATATGTGACTGTGTGAAGCAGCACATTAACGTTGTATCTGAAAATTACAAGAGTGTGTTTCCTACGCATCAGCATTAGCTTACACTTTTCTACAGCAGGGTGCTGTGTCAAACGCTTTGTGGAAATCAAGGTCTATGGACAAGATATTCACAACTACTTCACAAGACCGCCTTATTGTACCACCTGCAGTGAATCTCTAGGCGTCTCAGTCTACACTTGGTAGGTTAAAGTTACCTCCAACTAATTTTGCAAGATCACAATACTTCTGTGCTACTCTGCAGAGACTTTCTTTGAGTGAATCTAAAACTATTATGGCAGAATCAGGTGACCAGCAAAAACATCTGATAATTAACTCGAGTTCATACTTGTGTCCAGATAACTTCAAAATGAGACTCAATTTCGACCTCAGCAGGCGTAACACTACAAGAAAACTTCCAAATACAAAAGGCAATCACAGAAAAGGAACACACAATAAATGACTGAGGAAGGTCAGCAACCAAATGTTATTTAAACTAATAAAACATATAGTTGGTAAGTAACAATCCCTGTAGCCACCACAAAAACAGTATTAAGCCATCATATCCACTCAGGATCATTCACCACAGTGCCACAGTAAAGTAGCTTTTACAAAGTACTGATATGTGCCTTCACTTTTTACATGATCTGATTTCACTCTCTCCATATTGACTGGCATACATTCATCCAGGGAGAGCATAAGGGAACAATTGACAGGAATGGGGGAAAGAAATACAGTAGAAGAAGAATGGGTAGCTTTGAGGGATGAAGTAGTGAAGGCAGCAGAGGATCAAGTAGGTAAAAAGATGAGGGCTAGTAGAAATCCCTAGGTAACAGAAGAAATATTTAATTTAATTGATGAAAGGAGAAAATATAAAAATGCAGTAAATGAAGCAGGCAAAAAGGAATACAAACGTCTCAAAAATGAGATCGACAGAAAGTGCAAAATGGCTAAGCAGGGATGGCTAGAGGACAAATGTAAGGATGTAGAGGCTTATCTCACTAGGGGTAAGATAGATACTGCCTACAGGAAAATTAAAGAGACCTTTGGATATAAGAGAACCACTTGTATGAACATCAAGAGCTCAGATGGAAACCCAGTTCTAAGCAAAGAAGGGAAAGCAGAAAGGTGGAAGGAGTATATAGAGGGTCTATACAAGGGCGATGTACTTGAGGACAATATTATGGAAATGGAAGAGGATGTAAATGAAGATGAAATGGGAGATACGATACTGCGTGAAGAGTTTGACAGAGCACTGGAAGGCCTGAGTCGAAACACGGCCAAAGGAGTAGACAACATTCCATTGGCACTACTGACGGCCTTGGGAGAGCCAGTCCTGACAAAACTCTACCATCTGGTGAGCAAGATGTATGAAACAGGCGAAATTCCCTCAGACTTCAAGAAGAATATAATAATTCCAATCCCAAAGAAAGCAGGTGTTGACAGATGTGAAAATTACCGAACAATCAGTTTAATAAGCCACAGCTGCAAAATACTAACACGAATTCTTTACAGACGAATTGAAAAACTAGTAGAAGCCGACCTCGGGGAAGATCAGTTTGGTTTCCGTAGAAATACTGGAACACGTGAGGCAATACTGACCTTACGACTTATCTTAGAAGAAAGATTAAGGAAAGGCAAACCTACATTTCTAGCATTTGTAGACTTAGAGAAAGCTTTTGACAATGTTGACTGGAATACTCTCTTTCAAATTCTAAAGGTGGCAGGGGTAAAATACAGGGAGCGAAAGGCTATTTACAATTTGTATAGAAACCAGATGCCGGTTATAAGAGTCGAGGGACATGAAAGGGAAGCAGTGGTTGGGAAGGGGTAAGACAGGGTTGTAGCCTCTCCCCGATGTTATTCAATCTGTATATTGAGCAAGCAGTAAAGGAAACAAAAGAAAAATTTGGAGTAGGTATTAAAATCCATGGAGAAGAAATAAAAACTTTGAGGTTCGCCGATGACATTGTAATTCTGTCAGAGACAGCAAAGGACTTATAAGAGCAGTTGAACAGAATGGATGGTGTCTTGAAGGGAGGATATAATATGAACATCAACAAAAGCAAAATGAAGATAATGGAATGTAGTCGAATTAAGTCAGGTGATGTTGAGGGTATTTGATTAGGAAATGAGGCACTTAAAGTAGTAAAGGAGTTTTGCTATTTGGGGAGCAAAATAACTGATGATGGTCGAAGTAGAGAGGATATAAAATGTAGACTGGCAATGGCAAGGAAAGCGTTTCTGAAGAAGAGAAATTTGTTAACATCGAGTATAGATTTAAGCGTCAGGAAGTCATTTCTGAAAGTATTTGTATGGATTGTAGCCATGTATGGAAGTGAAACATGGACGGTAAATAGTTTGGACAAGAAGAGAATAGAAGCTTTCGAAATGTGGTGCTACAGAAGAATGCTGAAGATTAGATGGGTAGATCACATAACTAATGAGGAAGTATTGAATAGGATTGGGGAGAAGAGAAGTTTGTGGCACAACTTGACCAGAAGAAGGGATCGGTTGGTAGGACACGTTCTGAGGCAACAAGGGATCACCAATTTAGTATTGGAGGGCAGCGTGGAGGGTAAAAATCATAGAGGGAGACCAAGAGATGAATACACTAAGCAGATTCAGAAGGATGTAGGTTGCAGTAGGTACTGGGAGATGAAGAAACTTGCACAGGATAGAGTAGCATGGAGAGCTGCATCAAACCAGTCTCAGGACTGAAGACCACAACAACAACAACAACAACATTCATCCAAGGGCCTCAAACTATCAAGTAGCCCAAATGACCCTGATGTGCACTCCGCATATGCTCTGCTATTCAATTTACCTGCTTCCTTTATGTAGTGCACCCCTTTACCTTCAAGGGAAGTTCTACAATTCTCCACTCCATAACACAGGTCCAGATGTCTGCAACCAAGACCATCACAGAGTCAACAGAGACTCTGGTTGAGTTCTTCCATTCTCATCCAAACTAAATGACCCTGATCAATTGTGGAAACAATGCTGCAAATTATAAGCTCTGCTTGCACCTAACAAGCAAGGCTAGTAGCCTACACCAATTCCACCAGCAACCTGTGTTAACCAAGGATAGTCTCAGAATTCAGGCAACAGGTATGATTCCCACTGAGATGAGCCACAAATTGAAGATGACTGCACCCTGTACACCCTCTCTGTGCACCTTCAATAGCTGCAGGTAGGGCTCTTCTCTACATCTCAGATGAGGCCCCCTGACAGACATACCAAGTACACATTGGCTCTTTTTCCAGCCATTGTAGGGACTCCATAATGCACCTAACAATGGAGTTCCCAATAGCTAGCACACACCCCACCACCATCACCACCACCACCATGCTGAAGGAGTGGCCACTTGACTGTTCAGGTTCTACTAATAAAATTTGAATAAAAAAAGATAAAAACAAGCCCTGTGGTCTTTTAGACAGGGATTTGCACTACCAAATTTATCAAAAAAGTCAAAAATCTGTACCATACCATTAAAAACCAATGTACTGCATTAAATTCCAAAACCTTCTACAGTGTCTCATGAAATGAGGACATGTGACACTGATGATGTTGCTCTGTCTGTCTGACAGGAATGTTCCTCTCCGATTATGCATCTGAAGCTGCCCCTAGGGGTCTCCCAGTCAACATTGGCATAAGACTCTTTCTTTTTAAGAATCTGGCAGTCCAGTAATGCCCATTCCAACCCTCTTGATACTTTTTAAATTAAAATAAACACAGCCTCTAATGTAGCAGGCAAGTAGTGGCAGAACTGAAGCTGGAAAGTTATGTTGTAAGTCATGCCTGAACAATTTAGGTAGTAAGAGCACAGCCCACGAAAGGCAAGGTGCTGTGTGTACGGTCAGCACTCCGTGTCTGATAAGCATGCAACAAGAAACCAATACAGAAAAAGCCACAATGGGATTCCTCAAATTGCAGCAAATGTTGATGATGTTGAGTCCCATACTTCTTTACAGAGCATACAGGAGCGACGCGGGAGACCCGCGCCGCCTTACTGGGCAAGGTCCTAGTGGAAGTGGTTTGCCATTGCCTTCCTCCAACCATAATGGGGATGAATGATGATGATGATGATGATGAAAACGCCACAACAACACCCAGTCATCTCGAGGCAGGAAAAATCCCTGACCCCGCCAGGAATCGAACCCGGGACCCCGTGCTCGGGAAGCGCGAACGCTACCGCAAGACCACGAGCTGCGGACCCACTTTTGATATCAAATTGATATGCTAATCTATTAATTAAATTGATGACAAAATTCCTTAACCTATTGCAGCAAATATTATGTCACAAAAAATTAACAATACATAATAAATGTTCTCCTGCTGCTGATAGTACAGAGATTTACAGTGAAGTTTTCTTAGGCTATGTTTGTCAAATAGTAGTAAACACAAAATGTTATGTAATACAGCAACAAGGATCTGGACACACTTTCCACTAGTTGATATGCCCTCTCACCATTTGTTTTGAACTCTAAGAGACGGGTAACGAAGTTCAATACATACTCAGCTCTCAGTGTCCAATGGCTCTTAATCTATGTTAATATCTTGTCCTAATTTTTCTCCATCCTCTTCCATAGTGTTTTATGTGACTATTTTCTCCTTTCTTCTTTGGTATATCTGTCTTACAGCAGGTTTTGACTGGATGCTTTCCATTTTCTTCTGTTCTGTGCCTCTTCCTTAATCTGCTGCTAACTTAGTCCATTTGTAATGCTATCCAGCATTCAAAGCCTGCTTCTTCCTCTCCCTCTCTTGTATGCAGTTTTTCCTTTGATGATTCTTTGTTGCAGGCCATTTTTTTGCAATATATACTCTAGCCAAGATATTTTCATAATTCTTATGACTTCCACTAGTTTACATTCCTCTCTGCTTCTTAGAAGTACTTGTTCATTTTTCATTCTGAAAGTCTGTTTTGCTTAAAGAATTCTTCTCCACAACCATATTTCACACCTAATCAAGTATTTGTAATCTTTATTTTTGATTGTCCATGACTCCCTGCCATATAATATTTCACTCCAGCAAAATACTTGGTGAATGTCTTTCTTAGTTCTATTGGAAGTTCTTCATGCTGTCAACAAGCCTTTCTGTTTTTCAAAATCTCTTTACCCATTAATACTCTACTTCTTATGCCCTCTACAAAGTCTCCATTTTCTGTCACCAATCTTCCACAGCATTAGTATCTAAAAGATGTTATTTGTGCTATAGTTTTCCTTACAATGATATTTTGATGTAATCGTAATGTTTGTCGATTATCCAATGTACATTTACAAATCCTTTCCTCTTAGACATGAGCAAACATTTTCTCCTTGCCTCTCAATCAAGTTACTTCTGACAAACACACACACACACACACACACACACACACACACACACACACAATGAAAAAGTTGTGTTATTGATTATGTGTACTCACAGTAATATGAATCCTTGGCGAGTTTGTCTGTTTTTCCTGCTGGTGTGTTAGCTGTAGAAAAAAAAAAGCTTTGTATAAGCAAGCTGCATGTTTGATGGCTGTTAGCATTATCAAAATAAGTATTTTTTAATTAGTGATATAATGATCAGCAAATTTAATGAAATGAAGGATTCAAATTGGATTACCTATACTGTTAATGAATTTAAAGAAAGAAAAGTATAGTAGTGTGTGACTGAAAGCAAGTCTATAAGCACAACTGATTATATCTTTCATCCCGTAGGGATAGTACCACTATTTTCAGTGAACAATGATTTAAAGAAAAAAAGCCCATCTTTAAATTACATTAATTTTCATCAATTTCCTGTTTAATACTTCAGCTCAATTCCCACCATGAAACAATGCCATATTAGTTAGTAACCTTCTTCAATCAAAGCAAACAAGATAATGACAGTTCATTAACTGATCTGGAGCAATAATGATTACATGGGGAAAAAAGACACTGGAATGATGGTTATCTTCCATTCCATGCAAGCTCTTTCTTTAAAACCATAATTTATTTATACCAAGCAGTATATCACACCAACTGCATGGCTCAAATCTCTCAGATCCGCTTCTCTCTCTCTCTCTCTCTCTTTCTCTTTCTCATACAAACACACACACACACACACACACACACACACACACACACACACAAGGTTTTTGAGTGCCCAGTGGTGCTGTTCGTTTGTTCATACACATTTGGGGCAATATATAAAATGTACAACAGACAATTAACATCCATACAAGAACATGTACACCGAGATACATTTGCTTTCACCCATCCAAGAGAATTTATTCAGTTTTCAAAATGATAATTATGACTATTCAATGAACTTTTGGGATTGCAGCTGGATAACGTTGACTCATTAGGACTCATATTTCTGAATACAGCTGCCAGTATTTGAGATTGCAATTTCTTAGTGAATGTATTATTCCAGCACAATCTTCTCAGGATGAAAACATATCATTCATGGACAAGTGCTGCTCTGAGAATAGCTGACTTGGAAATTTCAGAATGTTGGGCAAAATGATGTAAGACATGAAGATAAGATGAGCTTTTAACAACACAATTACCAAAAATGGGCAACAGGGGAACAACTGGCTGTAAAAATGAAACATGGATACTGAATTGTGTCTAACATTACAGTTGCAAAAATTTTGGCATGTACTTAGTGTACCTAAAATACAATGGGCATGAAGATTGATTTTCAAAACATTGTTAAAATTACGGAATTACACCTCAACTGACAATAGACAGGGAAGTCTTCTTGGTAAGAACCATTTTCTGCTTTCTCTTTAATAGAACAGCACAGTGCTCAGCAATAATTTGATGAATATAGGAGGACAACAAATAATGATTGTACAATATTTATTGTACACTGACAAGATTGAAACGCTTTTGTGTTAAACTGGATAACAATTAAAAATTGAGTTAATACATAGATAAATTAATCAATAAGCTCCAGTACAACTTTGTTTTTTTTACAAGTACAATATTTAATCAAAAGTATCAAGACACTCCTATATAAAGCAGAATTGAGCACTAGATGTCACAAGAAGTGGATCTGCCAGTGTAAAAGGAGGCAAGGGGTATGGTGTTGCTCAGCAGAGAGGCAATGAGAGCAGAATGGGTCAGCTGGGTGAGCTCAGTCACTTTGAATGTAGGCTACCCAGTGGGTGTCATCTGAACAACAAATCCATCAGAGACATTTCAACTCTTCTCATGCTTCCAACATGACTGTTGGTGGTGTGATTGTGAAGTGAAACTACAAAGGACAAACCATGGCTAAACCAATTAAGGCAGACCTCATGTACTGATGGACAGGGACTGTCAAGCATTGTGGAGTGTGGTTGTTAAAAATTGCTTGAAATAAACAGAGAGAGAAAAATCACTCTTGAGTTCAATAGTGCTATGAGCAGTCTATCCACCTAATGGAAGGTTTGGAGGTCTGGGTTTGGTAAATGCCTGGAGAATGTTATCTGCCATCACATGTAATGTCAACAATGAAGTACAGAGAAGGTGTGTGGGGGTGTTTTTTTGTGGTTAGAGTGTGGTCCCCTTACTGCACTTAACAAAACACTAAATGTGGACAGAAATGAACACATCTGACAGTAATATTTACTGTTTACAGTTGGGGATCAGTTTAGAGATGATGATTGTATCAGCATAACAGTGCATCCTGTCACAAGGCAGCATCTGTGAGGCAATGGTTTGTGGACAGTAAGATTCCTTAACTGGAATGACCTGCCCAAAGTCCTGTATTGAACCAAAGTCTTAAGATAAACCCTTTGGGATGAGGTAGAAGTCAGCTTTGTTCTGGAATGCAGCATCCAACATACTACCTTCTCCGGTTTCATTTCTTGTGGAAGAATGGGCTACCATTTCTCCACAGACATGCAGACACCTCACTGAAAGTGTCCCCAGCAAATTTCAAGCGATCATAAAGGTGAACAGTGCATGCATCCAATATTAATGTCCACTAATAGGTGTCTCAATATTTTTGATCATATGGAACTGTCTTCTGGGCTAGTGTACTTAAAGCATTTATTGAGTAACAGTGCGGGGTAAGAATATTATGTAAACTAGATAACTGCACATCTTGCAGCTACCTCCTTTTAGGTCTTTGGAATCTTATAAGCCATTGACAGTATATTTATTCCCTAATGGTTTTTGTTGCCGATAACAAAAGTCAGTTTCAGCTGTACTGTGGTTTGCACAAATGCAATATGAAACACGCAAATCATTTGTAGTAGACTTTTCCTCTTAGCCTATGCTTCAGCCCGTAGTTATGTGCTCTGGAGCAAAGGTATTCAACGTGTTCCAGAAAGAAACTTTGAATCCCTATCCATTCAAAAGAAAATTAAAAACATTAGCCACTCCTTCTACAAGTTATCCATATATCTACATTCAAAGATTGATAAGTTCTGTTAGCAACATGACTTGTCATGCAGCTTTACAAAGGACTTTGCTACAAGTAGCAGTGCACTGTAAAAAACCCTTTGTTGAAAACAGATGCAGTAAATTATTCTCTTTGAAAAATACCAATGTAATCTAAAAATTTTAAACTGCAAACAGAAGATAAACCATAGATATTTCATATAACTGTTGAAGCAGCATTTTTTTAAGTAGCAGTTTCCCTGCTGATTTGCTACATTACATTTGGATGGCAGAAGCACAAATAGTACTAGAAAGTGTGGAACAACAGCTTATTCTTAGTACTGTGAACAGATTAAGTTCCAAAGAGTTGCTTGTCTTTTATTAATGTATAAATCCTCTCGTTCCATTTCCCAAGAGGTTCTCCTGCTTTATGTCATCTAAAGAACACAAGCAAAGGATGAGTGAATGGACCCACTACTGGAGATATACAAGTTGGGGATTTCCATAATGACTATTATTTTTAAGCAGCTTTCTTATTTGGTTTGGCTACAAATATGTCGCAGCACAATATATACAGATGTTTACATGCTATGTGACTTATTTGGTTAGAAGGACCTTCTTGCACAGTTGTGGGACACATCACACAGTTAGAAATGTCGGCTACAAGTTGGGACAGCAAGTATAAAATTTCAGAGTACTTCTCCACACTATGATTATTCAAGTATGAACCATGTTGATCACATGAGGGACCAGCTTAACTGCAATATTTGCTCCATGAATATTCCATCCAAAATCTTGCAGCCACAGATTGTGTCACTTCTGATTTATTTGTTGTCTGCACAACATATGTTAACAGGTAAAACTTAATGTGTTTCAGCTTTGTACCTGAAAACTGCTTTCCTCACTACTTCCTGATACTGTTTCTCATCACGTGCCAGCAATTTTTGGTGTATATTCTTAGACTATCCTTGTCTTGTAATCATGACATCCAAACCTCTAGAACAGACCATTTATCCAATTTGAATCTTCAATCACATACGTTGTTACTCTGGACATGTTTGTTTTTTGGCATCACCATCAAAGGTCAGAGCTTGAAAGAACCTATAATGCATGATATGAAACTATCCATCAGCATCTCCTTTTCTTCGCATAACAGTCTTCAGTAAAACAATTTCTTATTCTTCTCATCTTCCATATTTACAGCTGCTGTTTTCTAAAGAGAGAAACTTCTGTTCCTGTGTACAATTCTGTTATTGCCTCTCATTTTCCACTTATCCACAAAGCTAATTTGAGATTGCAGAAACAAACTATTATCTGCTTTGTTGTGCCCTAAATTTTATGTTTTTTTCTGTGGCACATACTGACACTACAGTGTTCACCTTTAACACACTAGTGTTGAAGGTGTCATTAAACCAGCTTAATTCAAGGACTTCAGTGATTACTGTGGCAGAATGTTATCAAAAGATCTCTCACAAAACACAAAGAAATTATGTATGTATGTAAAGACTGATAGAAATACCCAAGTTATCATCCATCTGCTCAGTAACGAGACAGAGACTGAAACTGAGAGTATGAAAGAAAAAAATATTTACTTACTTATGTAACCTGACTTCCAATATTTCCTTTGTGTTTGAATAAAATCATGAGTGTCAGATAAATCCACTTTGAAAACCTCGTTCCAAAAACTTCACATAAAACATAAATGTGCTTTTTGTGTTAATTGTACAAAAACTCATGCTTATTTTTTTATTTATTTATTTATTCATCCGTGGAACAATAAATATTGTATGGATGTCGTCAGTTTACAACACATGCGCACACATTTACATTTACAATGAAACAGGTTTCTCATATTTTGTGTAGTTTTTATAACTAGTCATACACACATTTATAATTACATAATATTTTGGTGATAATGTCATATGTTGCTAATAACCTACATCTATGTTAAATATTCTTTTACAGTATAACAACTTTTACTTACTAAGAAGGTTTTAAGCTTTTGTCTGAAAGTGAGGGGCTCATTTATTTCTTTAATTTCCTGTGTTAATTTGTTATACAGTTTTATCCCATTATAAAATATACTTTTTTGCTTTTGGCTTGTTCTTTCTATCTAGATGGAGGTGGTGACAAGCTCTTGTTTCATGGTCATGTATTAGGCTGTTTGTGTTGTACATGTTGAGATTTTTCTTAATGAACATTATGTTCTGAAAGATATACTCACAAGAAACAGTTAGAATGCCTAGCTTTCTAAATAATTCTAGACAGTGGGTCCTGTTGTTGCTGTTTGTTATTATCCTTATGGCTCTTTTTTGTACTTTGAACACAGTTTGTATGTTACTGGCACTTGTTCCCCAAAACATGATCCCATAGCTGAGGACTGAGTGTAGATATCCGTAATATGTTATTTTAAGACAGGTATTATTGCATACCGGTGCAAGGACTCTAAGAGCATAGCATGCTGTTGATAATTTCTTTGCCAAAATGTTAACATGGTTTGTCCATTTCATTTGGCTGTCTACATTCATCCCTAAGAATTTGGTACTTGTTACACATTCTAATTCATTATTATTAACTTTTATTCTAGTGGCATTGTGTTTTTTGTTCAATTGGAAGTTAATATAGTTAGTTTTCTTTACATTTAGGGTTACTTTATTTTTTAATGACCAGTTGTGGACATCATTGAGAGCCTCGTTAGCTCTTTCTGACAGTTGTGTTGGATTTTCACCTGTTATTACTATGTTGCTGTCATCAGCAAAAAGTATTTTTTCTCCATGTCTGATACTTTGTGGGAAGTCGTTAATGTATATAAGAAACAATATTGGGCCTAATACACTTCCCTGTGGGACGCCTATACTCACATTTTCTGGGTCAGACAGGTGTTTTATAAGGGAATTGTTTGAAACTTGTGATATCTCAACTCGCTGAACTCTGTTTTCCAAGTATGATTTGAACCACTTCTTTGTCACACATCTTATTCCTATTTGCCCCAATTTATGAAGTAAGATTTTGTGGTCAATTGTATCAAAGGCCTTGGACAAGTCTAACAAGATCCCACTTACATTTTCACCTTTGTCCAGTGCTTCTAAAATTACTTTAGTGAACTGTGCTATAGCAGATTGTGTGCCTTTTCCGGGTCTAAAACCAAATTGGTCATTGGAAAGAAGGTTATAGTTATTCAGGTAATTTAGCAGTCTTTTTTTGACTAGTATTTCTATTATTTTAGAAATGATAGACAGTATAGAAATCGGCCTGTAGTTCTCTACATTTTCCAGATCTCCGTTTTTAAGGATAGGTATAACTTTTGCTTGTTTTAGGTACTCCGGAAAGTATCCAGATTCGAAAGATTCATTAATTATGTCTGTTAATGGGCCCTTTATGGAGTCTATACATTCTATAATTACGCAGACTGGGATTTCATCAAGTCCTACTGAAGTTTTATTTTTTAGTTGGTGTACTACTAGTGCCACTTCCCTTTCTGTAGTTGGCAAGAGCACTATTGAGTTTGTTGGCTGGTTCTGAGTAGGTAAACCATACGTATCTGGAAATTTCTGCTGTAATTTTTTTGCAATACTACTGAAATATGAGTTTACAAAATCAGCTAATTTTTTAGGGTTACCTACTGGTACATCTTTGTTTTTAATATGTGAGTTGAGGTCCTTTTTAGCAGAGTTAGATGTTTCCTGTTTGACAATGTTCCAGGCTGCTTTGCTCTTGTTTTCAGCTTCAAGTAATATTTTGTTGTTTGAAAGTTTTTTTTTTTTTTTTTTGCGGCTAGCAACACCTTTCTGTATATTTTCCTGTACTTTTTGTAGAATTGCAGAACTTCTGGGTTAGATTGATTATTTTTTATGGAGTTGAGATATCTAAGAGTTTCTGAGGATTTTTTGATACCTGTAGTCACCCATGGATTTCTCTTTGTAGTTTTAATTTGATAAAGAGTCTTGGGAAACATCTCTTCAAATCTGAGTTTAAAAATTGACATGAACTTGATAAATTTCTGATTTGCATTGGTTTCTGCACAGACTTCCCTCCAATCTTCATATTCTAGCTGGGATTTAAACTCATACAGGGCTGATTTGGAAAACATTCTTTTGTATGTACACAGTTTAGGAGGAGTTTCTACATGAATGTTAGTTTTTAAGATCTGGCAGAGGTGGTCTGATAGGCCCAGGTTTTGGACAACAATATGACATTTTTTACTATCAATATCTGTAGCTACATGATCTATAGATGAGGAAGATTCTTTCATTATTCTAGTTGGACAATTAACAAGGGAGGATATTCCATAACAGCTTAGAATATTCACATATATGTTGCTAGCCTTATCAGGCTTCATCATATTAATGTTTAAGTCACCACAGATAATTACATTTGCTTTTGGTCCAGAAACCTTGTCTAAGCTTTGATTCAGTTTTGAGAAGAATATATCAATGTCTCCACTGGGAGAGCGGTACACACAAAATATGACTAATTTTTTTGCTATGCCAGATCCTATTATTTCAACAGCGGAAAGTTCAAAATGTTTGTCCTCACCTAGATCTAAAATATTATATCTAACTTTAAATGACATACCTTTTTTTACACAGATACATGAACCTCCACCTTTCATTGAGATTTTGCTATAGTAACATGCAAGGTCATATGAGGCTAATGCAATGTGTTCAATTTCCTTCCCTTTGCACCAGTGTTCAGTGACACACAAAATTTGGTTATCAAAATTTTCCAATTCTACTTCTAGCTGTTGTGCTTTGTTCTTTATGGCTTGAATGTTTTGGTGAAACACTGTTAGGCATTTGTTTTCACTTATCTTGGTGGCGCCCTTCCCTTTAGACCTGATGCTAAAAAATCCTTTAGATGAGCTGGTGGAATGGTTATTCTTCTGTTGATGACAGTGGAGGTGAGTCTGTTGCCAGTTAGACTTGGAAGTTGGTGTAACTGAAGGTATCTGTCTTATGTTAGTCTTGTAACTGAGGCCGGGTACCAAAAATCCTGCAGAGTTGTAAGTTTCCTGGTTCTTGTGCTTCTTCTGTTTGCTTCTGTTACTGCTGATGATGGTGAAGCTGGTGAAAAGTCTTTCACTGTTGAAGACTGAGGAGGGGCCAATACTGATGAAAGGTCGTTGGCTGCTGGCACATCAGGCATTTTTTTTCTTGTTAATGATGCAGTTGTGTAGTATGTAGCTGCTTCTGCTGAAGCTGCTTTGGAAACTTCTGTCCTAGTTAAATCATTTATCTCAGCTGTTTTTGAGGAAAGTGGAGATTCTAGTGCTGGACCTGTTGTCAGTGATTCAGTTTCATTTTCTTGTTGGAAATGTTCAGTTGCTGTGTTTGGTGGTGGACGTGGTATGGTCGTGCTATTCTTGTCCTTAACTGCCTTCACTGCATTAAGGATTTCTTGACTAATGAATGATTTTCCGAGTTTATTTCTGTGAAGCCCATGCCTTGTAAAATGACTTCTCTCTGTAGATGGTACGTCCACATATGTGGCATTTGGGAGGCTTCGGCAGATTTTCTCAAATTTCCTATTAGTAACTGTGATTTCTTTGTTGACAGGATTGTTCTATAAGATCATGTCTTTGTGGGATACTGGCAATGAAGAAGTTAACATCTGTAATTTTCTGTAATGTACTATCGTGTTGTTTCTGTAATTTTTACTGTGATGTTATGAGCCATACGCTAAATAAATAAAATAAATGTAATGTACTTCTTAGAGCTCTTGTAGCGAGTTTGCCCTCCTTCCTATAAACATCATTAGCACCTCCTATCATTAAACAGTTGCTTCCCAGCTTCAAAGAATGTTCACAGTTTTTTAAAACTTCGTGCAAAGGGGCACCCGGTTTTGTTATTTCACTAACCTTGAATATAGTTTGCATGTTACACAAAATGTTGGCTAAGCCCTTTCCAAGACTGTCTGAAAGTATGAAAATATCTTCTTTGTTCTTCTTACCTGTATTGGTAGTTATCTTGTTTGCACGATAAGTATGTTCCATGTATTTTCTGGTGTTTCCTTTATTGTTATTACAGGACTTCGTAGGCCTACTGAAATGATTTGTGGTTGCTGCATTTGATGAAAGTGCTTCCTTTCTTTGGCTCTTTTCACATATTTCATATTCGTCACACGTTAAAAATTCAAACTTATTTGCTTGTGGGAGACGAAAGTTGTTTTCGTTACGATTAACATGACAAAACTTTTTAGGCCTAATAAAGTTATCGTTTTGTTCGTTTACAACCGTTTCACTACACTGAAACATGATATATTGGATATTTTGAAGCACAGTGAAAAACTTATTTTAAGCTCTAGCATTAGTTGTAACCAACATTCATGCTTTATGCATTAGCAGCTATGTCCAAAAAATTATTCACCCTAATTTTCAGTGTAAATACACATGAATAAATATAATTTTTGTGAATTTTTGGAAGTTAAGAGAGTTGAACAACACATTTTGTAGTAAATTACTGGCATTTGTAATTTACAGTTAGCACATATTATAGTTGACATATCACATTACATTTAGTTTCCCTTTCAACAGGGGTGTATGTTGTCTGCATTTATCACAAATGAATGCTATTTATGATTTTGTTAATGACTATAAAATCAAAAAAGTTTCAGGAAGTAAGTTTTGTCTTAGGTTTTTCTATTGTCTTAATAGATATCCCAATTTCTGTATTAAATACTTTAGTTCTTAATGGGAACTACTAATATTTTAGCTTTACAGGTCAATAAGTTAAAAATAAACTTTTCCACAAAACATTGCACCAGCCACAATGCCGCCCCACTGTGAATGCTGCTCTCGAACACAGGACGAGTTAATAGTAACACACACACACACACACACACACAAAGGTATAGATGCTCTGTGTTTTTCAGTCCTCAGTGTTCACTGCCATACGATTACAATGAATGTAGCATCATCAGCTTTCCTCACCTGCCTCCAATATGGTCCAAACTAAAACACTGGATAATTATAGAATTCCTTATCTGTCAAACCCAATTAGTCCTTGAAAAATGAAATGTTCGAATGGCACTTTTGGCCACGAGACCGTTTTTGGGGTGTTTGGCCACCTGATGCAAGTCTTTTCATTTAATGCCACTTTGATGACTTGCACATTTCTGATGATGAAATGATGAGAACAGCAAGTACACCCAGTCATAAGTGGAAAAAGTCCCTGACCCATCCGGGAATCTAACACAGGGCCCTTTGATTGAGAGTCAGCACCTCTAACCAAAAGACCATGAGCAGCTGACTTATCAGCCCTTTATCATCCTCTAACACAGTGTTTTTCATCCTTTCTGAATACATGGCCCCTTTCCAAGTAAAAATATTCTGGCAACCCCCAGAATGATAATAAAAGTATGTCAGTGATTTCAAAGGCAATGGATTTAATTTTCTTTCTATTGATACTATACTGATCGAGAAATCAAGTGCAATGTGAAAAGAGGTCGCAGTGCTCTGTGGGCAAAGATATAATTATATTATTTGCCGCAGTAGAGGTGTGGGGGTGAAAAGGGGTCAACAGGGGCATAGTCACGCATTTTCAGTCTCTACAATTAGTTGTCTCACTACTCCAGCAAGTACGGACATGATTATTGTCTTCGCACTTCACTCTGAGCCAGCATAAAATGGACAAGTTTCTTTTCTCCTGTGACCACAACCCCATGAGCAAGTCTTTGCGACCTCCCAGGGGGTCGCAACCCACAGGTTGAAAACCACTGCTCTAACAGAGTAGGCATCCACTGCCATGGAACAAAGGAATATATGATGGATACTCTCTACCAGTTGTGTGAGACACATGTCAACATCTGCCAACTTGATCTCATCCTCAAAGTTAAGCCAGAATAACTTCTGACATATCAAGACTTCACACTATACTGCAGAGCAGCCAAAAAGGACACTGGGAGGTTAAAGTCAGGTTTTCCAGACCTTGCACATATTTCTTCTATGACCCCCAATGAAATGACGTTCCCTTAGTCCATGACTCTAAACCAATGGTCGTCAAACTGTGGCCTGCCATCTACATGTGGCCTGGATCTTGTTCTTGTGTGGCCTGCGGGTCTCAGCCGAATTTTATAACAATGCAACTATGCTTCTAACAACTAACAGCAAAGTCCAAAAGTGGCAACTAATGTTAAGAGCTGCCCAAGAGTATATTTTTCTTGCTCAGTAACAAACAAAAATACTTGCAGAACAGTAATATTTTGAGATGTGCTTCATTTTAATTGATGTTGGTGAATTCGGCCATGATCTTCATAAATCTGGCCACTTACGTCAGGGGCAGAGTGGCATGTAGCCTGACAACTGCAGTGTTTATAGAAGTAAAGGGGAATATTTTACTGTTTGCCTTCCAGTGCTGACAACTTGCAAGTTTGCACAACTAGTGGCAATCAGCATCTATTGCATATATGTGGAATGGAGGTGACATGGATTCATGGATGTACATTATAGAGATGAGCATCTTCAATTGTGGTATATGTTTGTAACAAGTAATGTGATATCAAATTGAGGGTGTTGCTTTAAAGTGCAATAAGTAAAAGAAAAATCACATTCAAAACATTTTGTAAACATCTGTGATAACTCGTATTACAATTACTGTAATTATTTAATATAAGATACTAATTTAGGTAGGTTACCAATTAATAATAAGATCAGTAGGGGAAGTTGTGGCAAAGTGGCCAGGATGGAAAAAGTGTCTACTGCATAATTTTATCCTGACCAGCACTGCTAATTGTCAAATAGTGGTAAGGCAAGATCCAATATACAATGCCACTATTGTCAATGAGATTAAAAGAGGAAGATCATTTGTTATTTTTTAGTAATCCCCATTTTTGAGCCATCTGATGTAAGATAATTCATTTGTGTTACACTTGTTACCTCACTTCAAGGGAGAATAATAGTTTTGTTTCAATATCAATGTTTAAACAATGTCTTTTGGCCTACAAATATAGTTTCTTGTTATTTATTTTACTCAAATAGTTTCTGCTGTTGATCACTATACCTACATGATGTCCAATGGGAAAAGTGGCCACACTACTCATCAGGAAAATAAGAGTTATTTACTTCCAAAAACCATAGATAATAAAACAGAGAAAATGGATTTCTAAACTCTTTTACACAGAAAGCCATCATCTGCCATTCTAACCCATCATGATAATTTTGAATTAATTAAGTTATTTTGGCCTAACACAAAAGACTGACTGAAAATAGTCTGCTGCAGTTGATTGGCACTTGTTTCATTTACTATGGCATGAACATTCCTAGAAAATATGCCTGGTAATCAGAAAAACAAATATGGGGTCCTGCTGTAATGGCACTGGCCACAGTACCTGCTCAGAACGGAAAATTGGTCAATATGTAAGCCTTCAGAACTGCCACACAAGGGAATATCAAGACATACATGTGAACTCATACATGCTTAGTTTTGTTACCTTTGTTGTAAAAATTTAAGTTCAGTGTGTTTCCTTTTAGTTTCTTTTATCAAATGTTCTTTTATGCTCTTTTGAAGAATAAAACGTTAATTCTGTGCATTTCAAAGCTACATGCAATTATGTGTGTGGGTCAACTAAGTGGCCCCATAATTGGTGATCCTGTCTATGAACTTTTGTGCCTTCCAATGAGTGGCGTTTTCAACGAACAGTGGAAATATGCATGAAGACAATAAGCAATGAAGACAGGCTATGCCACCACCAAACAGCATAAAGGTTTTGGAGCTTTCTTTCCTGTGGAATATGAACATGAAGCCCATGCAAAACATCATCATCATCATCATCATCATCATCATCATCATCATCATCAACAACAACAACAACAAAAAGGCGTTAATTCTGCAATGACTACATATCACAGGACAATTAATGCTTTTGGTGATACAGAAGGTGTTATGCCAGACTTCAAGACTATCAGCTCAGGTAAGTATAACAGAGCTACAACCACAGTTTGAAACAAGATACCTGTCCATTAGTTTCAGCAGCTTGTCCCGCCTGCAATGTCAGACACTGCAGTTTATGGCCAGCCAACCTAGGTGTAGTATAAGGGGTGTTCAAAAAGAAATTACAGAAACCAGTACCTGTATGTTAGAAGTATTGAACCTGGCTGTTGAGACACTTGTCCCATTGTGACACAAGGCAGTGAATGGCTGTCTCATAAAATTCCCAGGGCTGCAATGTTAACCAGTTCTGCTCATACAGCTGGACGTCGTCGTCTACATGAGTGCAAGAAAGGTTATGCTGACGTTCTTCTTTGACCAAGATGGCCCCCTTCTGATTCCCTTCCTGCCGCATGGGACAATAGTGAATGTCCACTGTTACTCACAAACCTTGACCACTCTTTGCCAAGCAATCAAATCAAAACAACCAGGCAAACTCACTCATAGGGACATTCTGCTCCACAACAATGCAAAGAGTCATATGGCCAACACAGTCATGACGCTCCTGCACAAATTCAAATGGGAGGTTCTCAGCCACCCTCCACACAGTCCGGACCTCTCTCCCTGTGATTATGCTATTTTTGTACCCTTAAAAAGGCTCTAAGGGGCAAACGATTCATCTTGGATGACGACATCCAACTGTATGTGTGTAACTGGTTAACAAAACAGCACTGGGAATTTTATGAGACATCCATTCACTGCCTTGTGTCACAGTGGGACAAGTGTCTCAACAGCCAGGGTCAATACTTCTAACATACAGGTACTGATTTCTGTAATTATGGCTCCGGCTCGTTTCTTTTTGAACGCCCCTTACATTTGGGCCAACAAACTACAACACTGGTGATGGACATTACAGTGCACCCACTGCCAGACATAGCTTACAACAAACTGAAAGATGAATTGATGCACTCCTGTGCAGAGTCCACCAATACCGTAGTCAGGCAAGTACTATATCAGGAGAAACATATGATGAGACCTCCATCAGAGTTCCTGTGGCATCTACGTAATTTAGTGAACAGTGCCACAGTGTCTGATGATGTGTTACTATACTTTTGACAGCAACAACTACAGGCACTAGTACAAACACCTTTGGCAGTACATGACAATAAGTCTACCAACAAATTACTGCAGATCTTTGATAGGGTCTGTAAAATGCTCGAGTCTCCCAAACCAATTGCCACGACACTGGTGGGCCACTGCCGGTCGAGTTCACCAGAGATGGTGACTCCAAACTGCATGGCAATCACATCGTGACATGCATAGAGCGTTTCTAATGAAATCCGAAGCTTAAAAACCACAGTGGAAGGTGCTAAAAGTTGAACTCAGAACTAACAGAAGAGCTTTCATAGGGTATGGTGCTAACACAAATGTTTTGGTCAATACATTGCAAAATGTACCTCACTCCACTGTTATGCAAACAGCCAATGCACTGACAGTTGCAGTGCTGTGTCTACACACAGTTATCAGCAGCCTCTTCAACATACATGTTCAATCATGTCAAAAAGGCTGTATGTGTCAGACAAGCACATAGGCAAAATGTTCCTCATTGACACTGAACCTGCCATCAGCACGCTGCCTGTAAGCCACACACCAGACAACAAATGGGATGTTCAAGCATTGTTGAAGTCACTCAATAACTATGAGATCAACACTTATGGACACAAAATGTTCAACTTTGACATCAGTTTTCCACACCTCTCATATGGTCATTTGTAGTCGCTGAGGACTCTGAACCTATTTTAGATGCAGAGTTCCTCACACATTTTGCACTAACAGTTAACCTACAGGAAACATGATTATGGAGCTCAGTTGAGAACACTGCAATATCAGGGGCTAGGCGCCATCCTGCTTACAGTGCATTACAATTTCATCCTCAAGCGAGTTGCAGTTACGAGTTCACCATAACAGCACCAAGCACAATGCACTGCACCTGGACAACCAGTCACACTACATGCATGCAGAGTTGCACCTGAGAGCTTAACAGAGAAAAAGGTAATTTTTGAGGAAATGTTGAAGATTAGAATCATTGTCTCCTCTGACAGCATATGATCTTTGCCTCATACACCTTGTCCACAAGAAAGATTGCTCAGGGAGGCCATGTGGCCATTACTAGGCCTTAAATGCAAGAATAATTCCAGACAGGTATCTGGTGCCCAACATGAACGACTTAACATACACATGAGCTAGTACAAAGTTTTTTATCATCTCAACTGTAAAAAAGCCTATAACCAGATACCAGTAGTAGTAAGTGACATTCTGAAAATTGCAGCAATCATGCCATTCGGTTTATCTGAATTTTTCTTCATGTCTTTTGGCCACGAAAATGATGCTCAGAAGTGGCAATGTTTCGTGGATGAGGTGATCAAATTATTCTCATTTTGTTTCAATTACTTGGACAACATCCTCGTGTTCTCCCCTGGTGCTCAAGTGAATGAACAACAGCTATGTGAAGTATGCCATCAGCTGTTGGTCCATGGAATAGTATTAAACAAAAACCTGCGCGTCACTGGGAAGACTCAAGCCACCTTTTTGGGCCCTACTGCTTCAGCCAATGATATTTGCCCATAGGCAGAGAGGATTACAATGCTATAATCTCTGCTGAGGCCAGCAAATTACCAGCAGCCAAGATGCTCCCTGAGCATGGTAAATTTTTACTGTCATCAGCTCCCAACAGCAACAACAGCACGCACACCGCTCACAGATGCACTTCCAGGCTGCAATGTTGCTGAATGCAGACCTGTCACATGGACACCTAAAATGGTCTGCGGCAACCGTCAAAATCGGCAGTAGCAGAGCACTGTATTTCCTTGGGACATTCAATGGAATACAATGTAACAAAAATTTTATCCCCGGTTTCCGGTTTTTGGGATTCCGTAATCAAGGAATCAGTGGAAATACGTCTTGCCAATAATCTTATAAATCGTGACAACGGCTTTCAGCTGGATAAAAATTGGAATCCTGTTATTAAAATTATACAATCACAGCGGAATCGACAGTGTCATTCGATACTCAATGACTAGATGAACCTTTATTTCCACCACCGAGGGCAGCACGTACAACTCGGCTATGCTGCGCATGTCAACACCTGACGCATGCGCTGTAGGATGCCAGTACATTTCACATGCGCGAGATTCGGCATAAATACCGCGACTGCACCTGGGCTCTTCAGTAGTTGTGTACTCACCTGATGATGGCCGGACGTCTCTGGGCCGAAATATCGTGGCAGAATGTCGACGGGATCCGGCTGCATACCCGGAAATTATTAGAAGAAGAAATACGCCGGGAAAATTTCAGAAGTCACAAGGTACTACACGTTCTCCAGGTGAGCTTAACTCAGGCAGTGTTTATTCATTCATCTGGTATCTCAAGCACATCTGGCTATAGTTGTTGATGCAAGTTAGATGGCAATCACAGCAGCACTCCACCAGCAAGAAGACCAGCACTGGCAGCCACTTCTAAACAAATTGTCTATGGACTATCCTGTGATTGGATTCATGATTTCCTCTCAGAAAGGTCACAGTTTCTGGTAACTGATGGAAACTCATTGAGTAAAACGAAAGTGATATCTAGCATTCTGTAAGGAAGCATTATTGTGCCTCTGTTGCTCTTAATCTACAAAAATGATTTAGGAGACAATCTGACCTGTCCTCTTACACTGTTTGCAGATGATGCTTTCATTTACATTCTAGTAAAGCCACCAGAAGATCAAAACCAATTGAAAAATGATTTTGACAAGATAACTGCATGGTGCAAAATGTGGCAATTGAATCCAAATAATGACAAGTGTGAGGTCATCAACATGAGTAGTAAAAGGAGTATTAAATTTCAGTTACACAATTAATAATACAAAGCAAATGGCTGTCAATTCAACTAAATACCTTGGGATTACAATTCGAATTACAAATAAGTAAAACTGTATCTATCACATAGATAATGTTGTGGGTGAGGATGCTTGCCCATTCTCTTCTAGAGTACTGCTGCACCATATGGGATCCATATCAGATTGGATTGATGGAGGACATCAAAAAAGTTCAAAGATGAGCAGCTCATGTTGTATTATTGTGAAATAAGGGAGACACCATCATGGATATGATACACGAGTTGGAGTGCAATCACTAAAACAAAGTCGTTTTACATTCCAGCAAGACCTTTTCACGAAATTTCAGTCACAAGATTTCACCTTAGAATGTGAAAATATTTTGTTGGTACACACCTACATAGGGAGAAATGATCATCATAATAAAGTAAAAGAACCCAGAGCTCACAAGAAAGATTTAACCCTTCATTTTTCCCATGACTGTCCTAGAGTGGAACAGTAGATAAATAGTTAGAGGGTGATTCGATGAACACTCTGCCAGGCACTTAAGTGTGAATCGCAGATTAATCGTGTATATGCAGATGCTGAAAATTTGGTGCCTGGCCACTTTTCTTGTATTTGTGGTGTGGCAGAGATTTTGGACTATAGAGGACTTTGTGTATAGAAGGAAACAGATCCACAGTTACAACAGTTACTGAGTGACTCATGTACGTAGCTTCATGTGCCAAACTCTTAAGCTGAAGCTGTAGCGTGATGTCCCTCGAAATAAACCACTCCCACACATTTCACAGAAGTTGCAAAAGACAGCCTTTGACAGTGTCCACAGCTTACCTCATTCAAGAGCCAGCATTACAGTCAGATTGCTTACAGACCAATTTGTGTAGCCTTCCATGAAGAAAGGCAGACTTGTGGGCAAGTTTCTGCATCTCGTGCCAACAGAATAAAGAGCATCATCATGTACATGCTGAGATTGGTAACTTCAAAGGCACACTAGCTAGCTTTGTCCACATTCGCATTGACCTGGTTGACCATCTTCCAGCGTTGAATGGATACAGATACTTGTGTATTGCCATAGACAGATATGCATAAAGGGCTGAGGCAACCACGAATACTGACACATCAGTAGAAACTACAGCAACAATGCTCATGTGTACATGGATTGTGTGTCACTATTATCCTCTCCATGTTAAAACTGATCAAGGTTGTCAGTTTGTATTCACTCTGTTCCAAGAACTGGCCAAACTCTACGACTTCCAGCAACACCAGCTACAACCCTGCTAATACTGGTATGGTAGAGGCAACATTAATGTGCTAACAAGAAAAGTGGACAGAGGCACTTCCCTTAGTCCTCTTAGGCCTCTGGATGGAGTACAAGACTGAGGCCTGTGCATCCTTAACCGAAATGGTGAGCCTCTACACATTACAGTGGTCTGCTTAGAGCCAGTACCACTACTTGACATGGCAGAATTTCCATTGCACCAGTAGCCACTGTCTGTCCAATTCTCACTAAGGCAACCACAAGCTGTTTCTGCACAAAGATTTGCACAGCTGCTCATATGTGATGCAACAAACGGACTCAGTCAGATTGCCCCTACATCTGCCATACACTGGCCTTTTTCCAGTGCTGAGCAGAGGTGATCACATCACGGAAATCCTGTACAATAGCATACCCTAGAAAGCATCTATCAAATGTATCAAACTGGAATCTGAATACCTCGCCAACAGGTACTGCTACAACCAGTCCAGAGTCACCAGATAATACTTCCCAGATGCCGACCAACCCTGCCTCACAACCTGTGGACACACCTAGGCTGCTGTTAAGACATACATGTAAACTGTCTGACTTGCTCAGTTTTATTATCTTTGCCATAGTAATTTAAATTTTGTGTGGTTCCTTTTACTAAACATTCTTGTATGCATCCATGAAGAACAAAAGGTTAATGTCGTCTGTTCTACAGCTGCACGCCATTATTTATTTTGAATAAACTAAGAGGCCACACTTCTTTACATAATACAAACTGTACAAAAAGCATGTATAGATTATCCTGATGTACAGATATATTATTATTATTATTATTATTATTATTATTATTATTATTATTATTATTATTATTATTATTATTATTGTAAACAAGAAAAATGATAGCCTCAGTTATAAAAGGTTTGAAATCATTTTATTTCTTCATCAGCCCTTATGACCCAGGCTGCCATTTTTCTTGTTTACAATACTAATATTGCAGTTGTTGAGCACATTGTTCCCAGTGGAATCCAACCTGAATTTAATATTATTTCTGCTTTCATATTTTATGAAAATTGTAACTTATACATGTACTGAACATTTGAATTGTTTATGAATGAATAAATAAATCAAATGAAAGTGTCCAGTTTGTGTGTGTGTGGGCACATGCGCAGAGTCTCTTACTTGACTTAAACTACAAACTCTTAAGGCAAAATCACATATGGCAGGCATTGATAGGTAACGAAGGCAGCAGGCACTCGAGTAGCATTACAGTATTAAGGAACCATCTCTGTCATGCAGTTGGTGATCTCTCACAGTGAGCTAACCTCAGCTGCCTCAGTAAGTGCTCAACTTGTATAACATTACAGATACACTAATGAGCCAAAACGTTATGACCTCCTGTTTAATAGCATGTTGGTACACTTTTAGAACACAATATGATAGTGATTCTGTTTGGCATGGATTTGACACGTCCTTGGTACATTTATTGAGGAACATGGCATCTGACATTTACGCACAGGTCACACAACCCTAAGTTATGGGCAGCAGTTTGTGGGTGCAAAGCTGACACTTGATAGCATCTCAGATGTTTCCATCGGGCTCAGATCAGCTGAATTTGGTGGCTACGACATTGATTTGAGTTCTCTATCTTGCCCCTCAAACCATTGTAGCACAATCTAGCCTTGTGGCATTGACAGTTATCCTCTTGAAAGGTGCCATCATTGTTGGGGAAGACATCAAGCATGAAAAGATGCAGATGGTCTGCAATAATGTTCATGTAATCCACAGCTGTTATCGTGCCTACAATTCCTACCGTAGGTCCTATGGATAGCAGCCAAGTGAATGTTCTCCATGGGATAATACTGACCCCATCAGACTTTGTTCACAGTGTGGTTCACATTTAAACAGCCATTCCAATGGATAACAGCATATCCGGACATGACCACTGACCTGGTGGAACAAAAAATTTGGTTCAATCTCAATGGAACCATGGCCACTGCAATTGTAACTGATGATGTCATTGGCCCACTGTGGGAACACATATGGGTCACCTGAATGTGAAGACCCTTGCTCAACAATACGTACAGAACTATGTGATCTGAAACAATTGTGTCTGCATTATCATTGTATTCTGTCATCAGGTCTGCCACAGATCACTGCCTATCCTACTTTATAGAGCAGGCAAGCCTATGATGCCCATATTTTGTGATGAGATGTGGAGATCCAACACCTTGTTGTTTAACCATGATTTCACCATCCTTCAACCACTTTCCATAGATATTCATGACAGTAGCATGCGAGCAGCTGACCAGCTTCATCATTCACAGACACCTAAAATATGAGTTACAGGAAGTGCAAAATAGTAAAGGAGGAATATCAATGTACAAAAAGAAAGCTGTAGAAGTATTCATGTCTATGGATAGCACTTACAGCAAAATTAAAGAAACTTCTGGAGAGAAGAAAACAAGCTGTGTTAATATAAGGAACCCAGATAGCAACACATTACATAGCACAAAAGGGAAGGCTGTGAGGTGGCATGAATATGTGGACTGGCTATTGAAAGGAAGTGATCTCAAAGATGATGTTCTGGAAATGGAAAAAAGGAAGAAGATGAAATGGAAGATATGATACTTAGAAAAGAATTTCAAACAGAAATGAAAGGCCTAAGGCCAAACTAGATACCTGGAGTACATGACATTCCCTCAGAATTACTGAGATCGTTGGCAGAACTGAGCTTGGCACAACTACTCCGTCTACTTTGAAATATGTGAGATAGTTTAAATACCTTCAGATTTCAAGATGAATGTAATTATTCCAGTTCCAAAAATGGCCTGTGCTGACATGTGTGAACACTACTGAACCATCAGTTTAATAAGTCAAAGTTGCAAATTTATCAACAAAAGGAAAGGGGGGGGGGGGGGGGGGGTGGAAGACTATAGAGCAGTGAAAGTAATGTTGTAGACAGAATTTATATCACCAGGAGGCACCTAAATTGGTGTGAACCAGTCCTGGTTTTAATTAACAATACTTTCCACAGTCAGAGCGGTGCTCTTTGCCTTCTTATAAAAATGTTTCCAATTGGCTGCAATTGACAGAAATTCAAAATAATATGCACAAAATGAAAACTATGCTCTTTGGAAAAGAGTACCTATAGTCATCATCTTGTAAAAAACTTGTTTGTTTTGGAGAATCTAGTATCATTAAAAAAAAAAAAAAAAAAAAAAAAAAAAAAAAAAAAAAAAAAAAAAAAAAAAAAGGGGGAAGAAGAAAGAAGCTTTCCACCTCGATAGATACATGCAAAATATTTATAGGAAGTAGTTCTCTGGTTCACAAAATAAAAAATGGAAATCTTAGATCAGAATAGATGTCTATACTTGAAATGTAGAAAGTTTAGACTCCTAATGGACTTGACACCTTGCACAGTTAGTATGTACAATGGCAGCGTTATTAAATTCCCAGATTTCTATTCAAGCCCTAAGACTAATTTTAATTATTCTGCCTCCCTACATAAAAGTTCATCTTTCATACATTTCATTTCTGATGTGATGATTCTTGCAGCATCACAAGAAGTAATTAGCTCTTTAATTACTGACATATACAGTATGCAATTTTACTTCAACTACTTAAGGCCACTCACGTGATGCAACATGCTCCGGCGGAGTCACGGTCCGTTTATCTAACCACTGCCATTTTCCTTGAGTGCGATTCAGAAAGTGCATGAACTGCTCCTCAGGAGAACTCATTGTGTGCTCTGTTTCATAGTGGTACCTACAGTAAGCCCTGAGAAAAAGAATGACAATTGCATTGATTTATAATGTTTCAATGCAGGTGTATTTTAAGAAAAGCTACTATATTTCTGTTACTTCGGTACTTTCATCAGTAAACTTACCAGTTCGGATGAAGTTTCCAATTATTCCCACTAAAATATTTTCTTACACGTTCGCCTGTAACAAAACATCACAAGCACAAATTGCAAAAAAAGGATTTTTTGACAAACACCAATATGGACAATGTAATAAAAGCATGCTACTTTCTTGTTCTAAATATACACACATCACACAGTCTTTGTATATGAAGGTATAAGCTTTGCAGTGATAACAGCTTTATAGCACTGGTACAAAGAAGCATCAAACAAGCAAATTGTCTTTCAACAGGGATTTGATTTCAATAATTCTTTGTTTGAATTTCCCTCATTAGAAAGTTTTCTTTTCTATGAACATATCTTAAATGCCAATGTATCAAATAGGGGAAGAGGTGGTCAAGGCCTAGACAAATAAATCATAGTGGAATTTATTTACTGGTACTCTTTACCTACAATACTGCTGTATGATGCACGTATTGAACAAATAAATACACTGAAGTTATGTATATAATTCACAAAAGTAATTCCCTAAATAACTATATGAATTAAAAATCTGTTGTAATTCTTGACACAATATAAAACCTGGCTCATATATTTAAATATTTTCAACAAAATACAAAATTCAACAAGAACAAACAACTGCGAGGAGGCAAAAATGGCTTCTTATGGACTTCAGGGGGTGATAATTACACTCAAAGGTGTATTGAGTGGGACTTCCCCCAGCTGCATTCACTAGCTCAAACTAGGCATGACACATCACTTTCTGGGAAAGACTGAACAGTGTAACACATTATTTTTAAAGTTACTGAGGAAAATGTGATTTTGTACAGTAAAACATGGCAATTTAACTATCCTTTAGAAGGGGAATGATGTTGTTGTGATCTTCAGTCTGAAGATGTGGTGTTGTCTGAAGACTGGTTTGGTGCAGCTCTCCATGTTACTCTATTCTGTGCAAGCCTCCATCTCCAAATAACTACTGCAGCTTACATCCTTCTGAATCTGTTTACTGTATTCACCTTTTGGACTCCCTCTACAATTTTTAAGATAACTCTTCCCTCCCATACTAAATTGGTGATCTATTGATGGTTCAAATGGCTCTGAGCACTATGGGACTCAACTGCTGAGGTCATTAGTCCCCTAGAACTTAGAACTAGTTAAACCTAACTAACCTAGGGACATCACAAACATCCATGCCCGAGGCAGGATTCGAACCTGCGACCGTAGCGGTCTCGCGGTTCCAGACTGCAACGCCAGAACCGCGCGGCCACTTCGGCCGGCTGATCTATTGATGTCCCAGAATGTTTTCTGTCAATCAATCTCTTCTTCTAGGCAGATTGTGCCACAAATTTCTCTTATTCCCAATTCTATTCAGTTCCTCCTCATTAGTTACATGACCAAACCATATAATCTTCAGTATTCTTCTGTGGCACTACATTTCAACAGCTTCTATTATCTTCTTGTCCAAAAGACTCCCTGTAACACTTAAATCTATATTTGATATTAACAAATTTCTCTTCTTCAGAAACAGTTGGCCATCATCAGTTATTTTTCTGCTCAAATAACAAAACTCAACTAATTCTGTGCCTCATTTCCTAATCTAATTTACTCAGCATCAGCCAATTTAATTTGATAACATTCCATTATTCTTGTTTTGCTTTTGTTGATATTCATCCTGTATCCCCCTTTCACGACACTGTCCATTCCATTCAACTGCTCTTCCAAGTCCTCTGGTGTCTCTGACAGAATTACAATGTCATTGGCAAATCTCAAAGTTTTTATTTCTTCCCCTGAACTTTAATTTCTAGCCCACATTTCAGCACCATTTCCAGCTAAAGAATAAATGAAATTGTACTGTTTTTAGTAATTGTACCTATATTACTTGAAGGCAGAACAAATTTCAAACATACTGTGCTGGATGTGAAGAGCTATGATTACCCACTATCTTTTACATTAGCAATGTTTATTGAAGTAGAGAGATGGTATTTCTCCACCTTTGCTGCAAAGCAGCCCTTGTAGCAACACCACAATGGCACACTTATGATTGGAGGCATTTTGTAGCCTTAAGCTGGATTCCCTCTGAACTCCAGATGGGTGTTCACTATGCCATCCACTCCCTGGTACATCTACAAGAGCTGAGAGTTGTTTCAGTCTCAATTGTACGAGGGGGGCTCAAAATTTTCATTATCGCCTTGAAAAACATCAAGCTATGACCATGATACATGATGATATGTTACTGCTTCTCATTCTAGTGATAATACCAGTTTAGGTGCCACATCTGTGTGTTGTATTATACACACTGGTATTATATTTTAAATTTACCACCTTCTTTTGTATTTTTACTCCATTATAATTTTTGGATAAATTAATGCACAGGTGTTGCTTCTAGTAATTCTATCTTATTAATGTTTTATGTGCATTATATTTATAAAGTTTTAGTGGCAATGTATATATGGTTTACGATCTCTCATTCTTACCAGCAGCTGCGTGGCAGTGCCATCTAATGAGGTGATTCTGTATTAGGCATCAGTACTAGCACACAGAGCTGAGGTGCATTATGCTAATTACTTCAGCCCCATATTATTCTATTATTTGCTCCTGGGAATTATGCAGGTCTTGGAGTCACTCATGTCCATCTAGAAAGGTAAGGCCTTATCATAAGGCTTCGGCAATATGATTGAATTCCTGGGTGTCCGATCATTGGTCAATTCTCTTATCCGTTTTTACTATTTTATATTTCTAGTATTTACTGAGGTTAATGAAGGCAATGTTGGCCTAATGTACTCGATGATGCCCTTTAGCTACACTGTCTAAAGGATCGTCATAAGAAATACCAAATTAAGGTATTTGCTCTTTCAGTATTTGATCTGTTTATACATGCTTTTAGATTATCCAAATCCGCGCAACATGATTGTGATCCTTAAATAGATGTATTTGTTCTCTGTTTTCTATGTAGATCAGCCTGAAGATGCCTGAATAAGGTGAAATGCATAGTCGACAAATAAAAAAACTAAAATTGCAACCAAGACTGTTTTCAACTAATACTGTTAAACATGGTTTGCTGATTCATGCCAAAGATGGATTGGAAGAATTTCTATATGCAATAGTTGTCATTTCACACCATTAGTCAGACACTAGTAGCAGATAGTTGAAGCTTTCAGTTTCAAACATACTGGGTGTTTAATTCTGCAAACTACATTCCATTTACCTAAAGCACTCCAACCCAGTTTTAGTCTTCTTGTAAATTCCTTATCTTTCTAATAATGGAAACAAAATTCAAGAACCAAATGAGCTTGGAGAATTACTTGCAATCAACTTTGGCCAACATCAAACCAAATATAAAAAAGATAGACAGAAATCAGCAGTACTTAATGTCTTAAAGAACCATATTTCCTGGTTTAATAAAAAAAACCTACAAAGTCATGGGTGTTTTTTTAAAAAAAAGTCATCAACTAAGTGTGTATTTATCTTTCATGACTTCGTAAATAAGAGTGCCATCCCTCTCCTCCATATCTAAATTTTTGTTAGGTATAATTACAGGGAATCAGAATGGATGGTCAACACTTACCTTCAGATAGCAAAGTTCCTGTAATGCCAGTAGACACACTAAACTAAAAAAACCATCCTAGCTTTTGGAACTATTAATTCCTTCCTCATCATGGAGGTAAGTGGGATAATCACTCTGGGGTTATAGGTTGGTTGGCTGATTTTGGGGGAGGGGAACAAACAGCGAGGTCATCGGTCCCATCAGATTAGGGAAGGATGGGGAAGGAAGTTGGCTGTGCCCTTTCACAGGAACCATCTCAGTATTTATCTGAAGCAATTTGGTGAAATCATGGAAAATCGAAATCAGGATGGCCGGATGCACGTTTGAACCATCGTCCTCCCAAGTGCGAATCCAGTGTGCTTACCACTGGGCCACCTCACTCAGTCTCTGGGGTTATATAAAGGAGGGCCCAGTTACTTGAACTTCAGGTGGAGACATAGACACTGGTTGTGTGGTCAGAGGAGGAGGAGGAGGAGGAGGAGGATGTGGGGGGTGGGGAGTGGATAAAGCATACGGGAAGGTGTCTAAGATAACACTGGGATACGAGTGACTTGCACCTCATTTCTAATACTCCCAAGTTATACCTCTGTCCTCCCAGAAGAAGGAACTAACAGTTCTGAAAGTTGGGATGTCTTTCCCTAGTTTTATATGTATCTATATGCCTCAGGTATGTACGGTCCACTCACTTGTCTCCATGTAATTTTGCAATTCTCTGAAGAGAATTTTCATTGTAGGTATGTATTAAACATTTCTGGGGTACTTACTGACATCTGATCTCATTTATAACTAACAGTCTCACATATGTTAGGAATCAATATTCTATGTGGATTTGTAGAGGCATTAGTTCTTTGTATCATGTGACAACCAACAGCCCAGATTTTCCCATTCAAATGTTGGTCTTCAGAAAATTTTGTTATGTATTTTTATATTCATTTGGTGAATTAGTGTTAAAATCATCTCCAAAGATTTTTCTATACTTTGCTTCATTTCTTTAAGTAGAAAAAATATTCTGAATGATTTTTCCATGTAGTCTGAGCCATCATGCCATCAAGTACCTCTGGTCACTGTCTTTTACAACTTTCCTTTTTGGGGTGTCAGGTTTTGTTATGCTTTCAATCAGATGTTTTGGGTCTAATTTTTCCTTTTACTCTTTTTTTAATTTTCTGTTTCCAGTCTGTCACCTAAGCTCAGCACTTTTCTCCTTCTCACCTTAGGTAGCCATGTGGTCTAAGGCGTCTAATCTAATCTTAGGTATCACTGCACATTCAGTGAGGGATTTCCTTCAGTGAATACTTTCAGTTAAATTCATTTGTGATGCCTCAAATACAAGAGGTCTAACTGAGGGTACCTTTATTCATTTCTGAATTTTTGTATCCTGTCTAAAACATCATTAATCCAACAATTTAGACCAATAGACACTTTATGGCGACTTATTTTGTGAATCTGGTCTTATTTCACTGAAAAGAGGGGTGGGATGCCTGTGGAGGCAGCTCCAGTGTTGAATAAAACTGATACTTGTTAACTAATTACAGTAATGTCTAAGCGTTCTCCAAGTCCCCACAGGCGGGTCTCTTTCCTACGGTCTTATCTTGATGTATGACAATGCCACTTTGTCAAGATGTCTCAGTCAGGTTATCTTCATGCCTGAAAGGTTCCTTGGGAGTTGAAAACCTGACTATCAAACTCTTGAGTTTCAACCTTCCTTGTGCCACCACCTGCAAATGTTGCTGCATGACAGGCTAAATTGGGACAGGTCAATCTGCCACTACACTTTACAGCTGGGGATAGTGAAATGGTATATGATGTGAATGCAGCAGACCATTCCTCAGGTGTTTTCACCAGACCCCTGAAAGAACTGCATCAGGTGATCAAGTGTCTGGAAAACAATGACAGTGATCTTTAACTTTTACTTTCGTTTATTTCATTGGCTGTCTACATTTTTTATTTGTATTATTAATGCACCAGAAATGTATTTGTGGTTGCCCAAGAGCATCAAATGATAAATACGAGATAGCTGTTCACTGCTGCTATGAGATGGTAATGGGAACCATGTGTTATGGTCCATATGTGATACAACTGCTAGTGAGCTGTGGGGAGTGATTCTTTCAGTTGTCAGGATGGCATAGGTACTCTCCAATCTGGCCATTTCTGGTTTAATAGGTATGCAAGGGTTATATCAATCCTTTGAAAGTGAAGGTGGGCACAGGAAGGTATCTTTATTGTTCATAGAGCTATAGCAGATACAGAAGTTCCCACTTGTCCAATGAGTGCAACCTGGCATTGATTAATGATGTCCTTGTACCAGTGCTGTAGAAGTGGAGATGCCAAAAGGCCACTCTTGCTACTGGGAGGCAGTGTGCTGACACAGCACTGTGACGGCACCTTCACTGATGCCAGGGCAATGCTCTTGCAGACCAGAGTGATTGCACTTAACACAGCCAGTTATGGCTAGAAAAAGTCCAGGATTCCATGGGCAGCCTGGTAGTATTGAATCTCAGATCCAAGAAGTGTGGCTTGCAGTGCTGCAGCAGATGCTGTATGACCCGACATACAGGCCCGCTGCACTCTGTTGCCAAACTTTTGTTGTTGTCTGCCAATGGCGGCATGCACAACTAACTGACACAATGCTATGTCAGAATATCATTACTGAGTCTTGCCACACACCGACAATGTTAGGGTGGTTTGCAAGTGAGTTATATCATCTGCTGCGTGTCGTCAAGACGGTCAGTCAGCTGTTGTGTCCTGAAATTTCTTTGCATTGTGGTATTCTGTCTGCACCATCTCAATTAGTTAGCATGTTAATGAGTGGTCTATTCCAGGAGACAGTGGGAGTAACTGCAACTTACATCTAAACAAATAAGTTTTTCTTGTTATTTTGCTTCTTTTGCTTTAGCTAATAGCAGCTGCTATATGTTATTAATAATCTGTGATATGTGACTATAAATGTCTGCCCATGAAGAGGCCACAAATGTAAAAACTCATCCATCTGATGTGACTGTGAAATCACTAAATGGCTTGCTGCATGTAGTTTTGTGTTATTTCTGTTACTCCTGCATAACTAATGTTTTGACCAGTGGTGGCAATTTAATTTGTTAGTATTGTGTGAAAGTAATCAAGAAAAGAATAGTCTACTGGAAATTCCCATTGTGCATAAGTGCATCAAAATAAATTGTTACTGTGAAAACTCCAGTTGTTTAAAGTTAACTGTGTGATATGCAGTTCCGCCAACTATGAGGTAACAGGTCTTATTCGATTTTTGAATATTCAGAAGTTGAAACAAACAAAAAATTTACCATAAATTAAAGAAAGTATTTGTGATACAGAAATTAAAGAATGAAATTTGAGAAAGTGGTGGGAAATGTTCAACAATGAATGAACAGATGTACACGATGAAGCTTGACATAGATATTTGTCATTCATCAAAGATTATTTGAAGAGACAAGTAGGGAACAATATTATGCTAGACACTTTTTTGTAAAGCTCAAAGATGTTCTGGACAGGAAATATTTTGGAAGTGGTGCCAAAGGGCACTAAACAACAGCTTCATGGACTGGCACAAGCTGTCTAGCCAATGGAATTCTTAACTGGTGGAGAAATAAACAAACGTTTAAACAACAGAGGCAATTATTTAGAGGAAATACAAGCTTCAGTTTTGTGAGTGGCAGGTTTTTAATTAATAATACACATTTCTTGAATATGTTGCAACCAAATCTAAATTACTTACTGGATTACCCTCGTATAAATGCAAAGCTCCTGCCTTGTATATTCTGTAGTACAGTGTTATGGGCTGGCAAAAACAAAGTAAATTAAGAAGTAACGTACCAATAGACCATGCACGACGTAACTCCTTCTGGGCAATGAGCACTTTCTGTCTTTCAGGAATGGCCACAACGAGGGAGAATGGTGTATTCTCTATGGGACAGTAGTGGTAATGCCTCCTGTCCACTGATGCTCGTTTCTAAACACAGACAATCATTTTCCATGAGTGTGAGCACTTAAAATTATATTTACTATGCAAGAACTTTTAGTTACCAAAATATTGAAATAGTGTATTTTTGAAAGTGATGTATAACACTGAAATATCTATGAAACTTCTGTGAAAAGTACTTCAAATTCAGTTTCATTGTCTCTAATGAGAATAAAAGTGAAATGTTGTTACCTTGATAAATGTAAGACACATAAGTTTCAAATTTTCTAATCTAACAGAAATGTGCCTATTTCAAGTAATTGATATCACAAGGAAATGGCTTCCTAAGTGTCATTACAATTTACAGGGTTATTCAGAAGTACCTTCAGGATCTCAGAAGACAACTGCTCAAAAATTATGAGATGTACTGCTCAAAAACTATGAGACATACAGAAAAATGACACATCTAGAGCAGCTCTCCAAGTTTTTATTCGTAATACACACCATAGTGTAGCTGCAGAGCACACAACTAGGAAGCAGGAATGTCAGAACACGGCATATACAGAGCAATGCATGCATTTTTGTTCTTGAATTCACTAAATGTGAGTCAACTGTGATGATTCATTAATGATTACATAACAAATATTAGGTAAAAGCTCTAACAGACAAACTAGTACATGAATGGTAGAACATGTTCTGTAAGACTGGCTGTGATGTGAAGAAAACAGGCCAGCTGAGATAATCAGCAAAGCAGGTGGAGTGTGGGCATTCATCACGAGCCCAAAGAAATCAAAGATACATGTAAGCAGAGAACTGCAGATACCACAACCAACTGTTTGGCAGATTCTACAAAAACAGCTCTATGTAAAACCATACTGGCTGCAGTTGTTAAATGTGCTGACTACTTGGGACAATGAGATTCATTCTGAATTTTACCCTCACCTGCAGTGGCTATAGCAGGAGATGGTTTTCAACATAAGTTGGTTTTCAATGATGAAGCCATGTTTCATGTGTCTGGAAAGGTGAATCATTGTAACATGCATGTTTGGGGCATGGGTTTGGGGCATGAAACATCCACATGTGATTGTAGAACACAGTCACGATTCACCTAAACTTAATATTTTTTGTTCACCATCCTCTTCAAAAGTAATGGGCCATTTATCTTTGTGAAGAAAACTGCGACTGTATTTGTGTACTTGGAAATCTGCAACAATGTCTTTTGCCATTGCAACAATCTCTTTTGCCATGATTACAGAAAGACAGCAGAAACTTCATTTTGTAAAAAAATGGTGCTCCACCACAATTTCTTTCAGATGTTAACAATTACTGCAATGATGAACTGCCTAAGTGTCGAATTGGGCATGCTTCCCATCATGACTCTCTTCTTCAGTGAGCCCCATGCTCATCTGAATGAAATTTATATGATGTTGCCTTATGGGGTTACATCAAAGATCATGTGTTCCTGCCTTCACTGCCATTTAATTTGGAAGAGCCCTATGCTCATCTGAATGAATTCTATGCGATGCCTCCTTAATATCAAAGATCATGTGTTCCTGCCTCCACTGTCACTTAATTTGGAAGAGCTGCAAAGATAGATAGTTAATGTTGTCGTTGATACAGACCAGGGTGTGTTGAGGTGTGCACGACAAGCGTCTGACCATTGTCGCACTTCTCAATTTTTTATGTTTGGGGCACACCAAAGTACGTTTCAGACTTACACAAAACCACTACACGTAACGTTTTTTTCTTAGATGCAAATAAGCATACACATAAAGTATATACAATACATTTTTTTATTATGGAATGACGGTGAGATAAAAATTTTACAGATTTATTAGGTAAGTCTCTTGAAAAGGAAAAATTTTCTTTGTATGTTCTAGATATGTCATCTGTAGAAGATTACTGATGTGTGCCTATTTTCTGTATCTCCTGTAATTTTCATGGAGTCATCTTCTGAAAGCCTGAATGTACTTATAACAGCCCTGTACTTGCAATTAACAACAACTCAAAAACAATTTAGTATACAGAGAAACATACTACAAAAATACTTTCATACACTGTTGTGCAAATAAATGGCTTCAGCTTCATTAAGAAGTTGGCACGTCATTAAAATATAATTTAAAGAAAGAATTCTGCACTGAGTGTTAACACCCCGATATGCTTGTTATGATCAACTTCTGGGGTCCATGTTGGACACTCCATTCCTCATGCCTTCCTTTTTCATAAGTGTTTTACTATTTTCTTTGCAAAAAGTTCACTGATGCCCTCAGGCAAAGAGAGCACAGAATCATTCTTCAATTATTAATTTTTTATATGTATGTGCTAGTCACTTGTTAATTATCAGCATCATACTTTGCAGACATGTAGAAGTAATGTATAAATTGAATACTGGATCATTACCATAGGCTGTTTGCACGAGGACAAAAGAAAGAGTGATTGTACAAAATCATTATGATGATTTATTCAGACTACAGTGTCTAATGAGGAAATATTGGCAGCACTCAAAATGTGGTGAATGGATTGGTGAACAAATACTCCAGATGTTAATCATAACGAACACATAGGGATGCTATCAGTCAATGCAAAACTGGACATATATGGAACTGCCAACTCACCAGCACCCCCCCCCCCCCCCCCCAAAAAAAAAAAAATCCAGTTCCTCCCTTCAAGGCTAAAACTTGCAAACTGCTCTCTGAAGATTGTAAACTGGTTTGGTTTCCACAAACGGCTCTATTGTAATACTTATATTACCATTCAATATGATTGTACTTCTTATTTTGGTCCTATTGCAAACCTTTATTTCTGTTTTAATTTTAATTGTAATTCAGAATGGCCCTGTAGTTAGAAGGTCATGTGTTCATTTTTTCCCAAAAGTATTAATTATGAATTGAGAAGGAAAGTTTTCTTTTATGCTCATTCCACAACATCCACGAATTCTTTTGAGTGATATCTACAACTGTTAATTTTTATTTTATTTTCATATTACTATACAACCTTGTCTCATTCCTTTCTCTATTACTGCCTCTCTTTCATGTCCTTTGATTCTTATATCTGCAGTATGGTTTCTGTAAAAGTTGTAAATAACATTTTTCTCCCTGTATTTTATCCCTGCTACCTTCAGAATTTCAGAGTATTGCAGCTAACGTTGCCAAAAGCTCCCTCTAAATCCACGAACACCATAACACAGGTTTCCCTTTCTTTAACTTATCTTCTACCCTAAGTCATAGGATAAATATTGCCTCACATGCTCCAATATACCAAACTGATCTCCCCTTGGGCCAGCTTCTACCACTTTTCCATTCTTCTACACTTAACTTACTATTTTGCAATTATGAATTGATAGTTTATTAATACTCATATCTTTCAGTACCTGCCTTATTTGGAACTGGAATTATTTTTTCTTCTTGAAGTCTGAGGGTATTTTGCATGTATCATATATCTTGTATATCAGGTGAGACAGTTTCTTTTTAGTGGTATTTTTTCCAGATGATCTCAATAATTCTAGGAGAATTTTGTCTACATAAGGTGTCTTGTTTCAACTTATGTTGTTTCAGTGTTCTGTAACATTCTTCGTGCAATAAAGCATCTTCTTCATCATCTTCATATACTTCCTGTTCTCTTTTTATAACAACAACTTGAAGTTTGTTTCCATCATATAGCTCTCCTACATATTTCATCTGCTTTTTGGTCTTCCCTTCTTTATTTAGTAATTGACTGGCAGCTGAGCCCGTACTTACAAAAGTGTGTCTGTCTTCTCCACAGGTTTCTATAATTTTTTGACACTATATATATCTTTCCTAGTCATTTTCTATTGCATTTCTTTTCCCCTATTTCAGCCAACCATTTTCTAATGCACTCTTTGAAATTCTGAACAAACCCTGGTCTTTAGATGTACCCTGGTCCCATTTCCTTAACTTCCACAATTTCTCCTATCTTAATTTGCTGTAACTTTGCTTCACAGTTTTAAAAATCAGGTTTCAAACTCTCTGTCTTAGCATTACATAATATGAAAAATGAGGTGCGGTTAGTCACGAAGCTCCATATAAAGTTCAGAAATATTTAAATACAACTTTGAGGCTGATTAACTACAAAATTACTGAAGATTTTAAAGAAAGCTTAAAAATGTTGACTGGGGAGAAGTTTCCATTGAGCATAGTGCAAGCTCTAAATTCAACATATTTCTTAATGAGTCTGTATAGCTTTATGAAAGCATTTTTTCAAAATATTATGTCAATAAAATACCCTTGGAGCAGTTCAGGTATCAGTCTCTTCACAATGAAGAAGAGACATACAAAACAGCCAGAACACATAATTATCTAGAAATGCATTCACGTTATGAACAGTACCATAACACATTAAGAAAAGTAGTAAAAATATCCATGGGTATGCTCATTTTGCCTGAAACTGACAGATCAGATAATACAATCAATTCAAAACTGAATATTTTTAAAAGTGATACAGAGACAGAAGCTATAGAAGATGACATTATTTCTGTTGAAAATAATGGTACTATTGTAAAAGATAGGTCATGTATAGCAGTTTTTTTAATCACTTTTCAAAAACAAATGAGAAAATTTATGCAAGTAACTCAGAAGACAAACCAAACTGTATACTGAAGAAGCAACACAGAGGACACTTAGTGAAATAGAAATTAATTTTATATACCCTTCTGTAATCAGGAAGTCATCATGACACTAGAAAGCTGAAGTGCAAATGGGGTGTATAATACCTTCAATGACATACTAAAATGTTGTGGTCCTATGATTATGTTCTTAGTTACTTATTAATGAATCAGTAATCCAGGGTGTCATACCAGACTATCTGAAATATGCCATTGTTAGCCTCTCTATATGAGAAGGGTGACTCCACAGATCTCAATAACTGCCACCCAGCATCACTCCTTACACCATTTTCTAAAATTTTTGAGAAGGTAATGTACTCCACAGTTTCATCCACCTGTGTAGTAAAAGGATAATTAGCTACCACAGTCTGAATTACAAAAGAGCCACTTGTTCTCCTGCAGCTGCTTGGTGAGTGGATTTTTTTATTCATCCAACTTTTCAAAGAATATGTACTTCAACACATGCCTAGTTTAGTTCTTTTTTAAGAAACAGAGTGCAGGAAGTTACCCTAGGCTGTTCAAGTAATACAAATAGAATGCAACTTCATCTGTATGGGGAGAAATTACAATGCACACTGCATAGGGGTCAATCAACAGCACGCTGTTGTTCTTGCTTTATGTTAATGATCTTCCAATTTATTTGAATTAGGGGACAGAATTATAGCTGTAAGCAAATGACACATGCATTCCTGTGAAACCAAGCAAAGAAACATCAACAGGGAAAATAACAAATTATGTTTTGCACCAATTTGAGTAGCTTCAAACACTGAAAAAACACAGCTTTTCCAGTTTTGTACCCTCAAAAATAGCTCATATCCCATTAATCTAGTATACTAACAAGAGAGAAGGAGAGGGTAGGTGAGCAATCTGCTAAAAATATGAAGTGAGAAAGCCGCATAGTATATCCACTAAAATTACCAACTGTGGGGACAGGAAAGTCATAAATTAACACACTTTGTGTATTTTCATTCACTGATATCTTATAGGGCAATATTCTGGACAGATGGTATTCACTGCACAAAAGAAAGTAATTAGAATTATGTGTGGGTTACACACACATACATCTTTCAGGCATCTCTCTATATAGCTGGGAATATTAACTGCAACCTCACAGTATATACATTCACTTATGAAATGTGTTGTTAACAATCCAATATTCACACGTATAACATTAGAAGGAAGATGTTCAACATTATCCTTTAATAAATCTAACTTTGGCACCGAAATGGGTAAAATATGCAGCTATGACTGTCTGACAAGCTATTATCCGAAATACAATGTCTAACAGATAGCGGAAGTATTTTAAAATGAAGATTACAGATGTTTATCCTTAACAACTCGTATAACACAGAGAAATTGTTAAAAGAAATAGTCAGTTTTACACAAAAAATATCTGTGAATGTCCAGTGTGGCACCTTACAAGTATTTATTTATTTATTTTTTGTTTTACATCATATTTCATGTTTGTTCTGTTGACACAATCCATATTTATCATGAATCTGATTTATGAAAAAAGTAACTAACCAACTAACCCACTCCTGTGCTCAATGTCTCTTCCACGAATATTATAATCTCTCATAATTCTCAAACCACCTGTAAGCAATGATTAAATTGTTCCCTGTGAAAAATTCTACTAGGCAGTTTCCCATCTCATTGCTTTCCTCGAGTCAACATTCCCCTATAATTTTTCCTTCCCTTCCTTTCCTTAATTTCAATTAAATCACTCAACAGAATTAAATTATCATCTCCCTTAATGATCTCAATAATTTCTTTTATCTTGTCATACATTTTTTTCAGTCTCTTTCTCATCTTTGGAGCTAGACAAGTCAGAGTATTCCCATAGTCAGGGAATGAGTCTAGAGCGGCAGTTGTAGAAATCCTGCATTGCCATCCTGTGTACAGTCCTAGTGTAGGTATTTTGCCATTGCCTTCCCCCAGTCTTTTATGAAGTGTCAAGTGTGCATCTGTGTCATGTGGATGACTGTGATGAGTGCTTGTACAGTGGACTATTCAGTTTGTGTTGTTATGAAGGGAAGGGATGGGGTGAAACCTGATGCCAGGGCATAGACCACTCATTTAAAATACCACCAAGGGGGCCACCTAGTGTAATGTTCCCATCCAATGTATGGATCATCATCAAAAGTGTCAAATGTCCTAGCTTCAAGGATAATGGAGAAAATTTTGGAATTTAATCCAGAGCATCGATGCAAAGACTGGTGATCAAGAACTTCACACCACCACCTCTCCTCCCCTTGTCAACCACCTACTGTTAGTGAAAATTTTTCAGCACCAGGATTTGAACCAGCCTACCTCTGAGTTAAGCTGTCATGATGGCTATGATAATTCGTTCACTATGCTGTCCATAGAAGCTCAATTGCAAGACAGCTAAAAATTATATATAATACTAAAATAAAATTAAAAGTTCAGTGCAATGAAAAGTCTAATTCTGAATAAAAACAGTTTTGATATAATCAAAGCATACAGATTAAATGAACATTGTTACTGGGTGACATTATTCATTTTACATTACACAAAATAAAATAAACAGTTTTTACACAAATGACCAGGTGATTACACTGACATCATACTTGAAGTGGTTTTATTGTTACTGCTATCCATGTGACAGTGCTAACAAGCTTCAGAAGCTTGCCGAGTGCATATACCCTGAGGAACAATGTGGGTTTCGTTCCCAATGATCTACAGTTGATATGATCTTCAAACTCTAGCAAATTCAGGAAAAGTGCTATGAGCTGAAAACCCCCTCTGTTCACTGCCTTTATCGACCTAAACAAGGCTATCTTTTCAAGATAGGGTGTCCTCCAGAGCTCTTAAAGATGATCATGGCTTTTCACAAAGATATGGAAGGTGCCGTGGTCTTCGACGGAATCACATCTGACCCATTTGCTGTGAAAAGAGGGGTTTGTCAAGGCTGCATATTGGCTCACTTTGTTCAATATTTTTTTTCTCAGCATTCCTCAAAGTCGCTTTTGGTGAAACTAACCTGGGCATTCATCTGTGTACCAGAGCTGATGGGAAGCTCTACAACATTTCTCTACTCAGATCCAAGAGTACCCGAGGAGACTTGCTTGTAAATAGCCTTTAATTTGCTGACGATGCTGCATTTGTAGAACATACTCAAGACGACCTGCAAGAGCTTGTGCATAAATTCTCTACTGCATGCAAGCTCTTCTCCATGTCTATAAATGAAAAGAAGCCAGTTGTCATGGCACAAGGATACACAGATCTGCCTGTCATCAAATTGGACAGCTTCTTGTTGAAGGTAGACAATAAATTCTGCTATCTTGGTTCAATAATGACAGAAGATCTCTCCCTGGATGATGGGATAATTGCAAGAATAGGAAGGGCTGCCAGCACTTTCAGAAAGTTCCGCACACGAGTATGGGACAACAAATATCTTACATTGTCGACAAAAATACTTGTGTATCAATCATGTGTACTGAGTACTCTCCTGTATGGAGCTGAGACTTGGATCTCATACACCAAACAGGAACGAATGCTCAATGCCTTTCACCTGCGGTGCTTATGGAGCATCTTGGGAATATCACGGAAGGATCATGTGACAAATGATACGGTTCTGAAAACTGCAAAACAACCGAGTATCACGGCCACGCACAAGCAATGTCACCTGCAGTGGTTAGGACATCTGCATCATAAGGACCACTCCCGTCTGCCCCAGCGCACATTAATCAGTGAAACAGCAGGAGCAAAGATACCTTGTGGAAGACCTTCACTACGCTTTAGGGATTGTGTCAAATGTGATATGTGTGCATTTAATATTGACAGTGACAAGTGGGAGCAACTCGCTGACGATCACAGCAAATGGAGGAAACTGACTGCAGATGGAAGCAAGATGCAAGACCAAGTATGGCTAAACAACTAAAGCTGCAAAAAGATCATGCAGACATGAGCTTACGAGTAACCCTCCTGCTGGAGCGACACATATTTGCCTCGCTTGTGAGCGCAAAGTCGGCTCTCGCATCGGGCTTCTCAGCCACCAGTGAAAATGTCTCCAGGGTGCCACTTGAATCTTCCGACAGGAAGCACCAGGCCATTATATATACATTTGAGTGGCACGGACATGCAGCATACACAGCCCACCAGCTTCTTTAAGCGCAGTCCGCAGTTTAATGTCAATACCTCAGTACAACAACTTCACTCATACGTGGGAGCAGATCTCTAAATATATCCAAATATGCTTAATGATTAAACTCGCTCTGCTTGTTAGGCAAATACTCAGGGTTTCGTTTTCTTCCAACCCTTAGGTTGTCATCAGTGCCTTCTGTCACATGTTTTTCTGTACACCAAAAACACTCCTGCTGCATCTTTATGTGGTCCTTGAACCAAATAGCAAAGTTCCTCCCAGCTTAAGAGAGGTGTCTGGTCTCCTAGCAATGTGGCCTGCCAAGCTTATTCTCCATGCTTTCAGTTTTTGGATGATGTTCAGTTGCCTCATCATCTCATACAATTCTTGATTTTTTTCTATGTCTCCACGAGCTCACTTCCTGGACAGGCCCAAAGATCCTTCTCATAATTTTTCTTTCAAAGACCAACAAGTTTTCTTCATCCTTCTTTGTTCTGCTTATGGTTTCTGTCTCATACAAAAATACTGGCACTATCACAGCATTGTATGCTTTAAGTTTGGTCTTAATTGACAGCTTCTTGGATGACACTATCTGCTTTAGACTGAAATAAAATTTAGACCCATTCACAATAGGTTGGTTAATTTCCTGTTTTAAATTATTTTTCCTGTTGAACCACGTACCAAGGTATTTAAAATTTTTCACATTAGTGAATTTCCATAGCCCTACCTGTAATGGGATGTCATTAGGGGCTTAACTTGATATCTCCATTACCTCAGTCTTTTCCACATTAATCTGCCACTCGATCTTACTTGCATTTTGCACTAGGTCATCTACAGCTTCTTCCATCCCTTCCTCTGATTATGCTAAAACTGTGATATCATCTGCATAACCCAATAAATATGTCCTACCACTTAGTGTCACCCCAAGCATCAAACCGAGAACTTGGTTTTATGAAAATCATCTTTGTGACACAGTTTGAACTCTGCTGACATTATCATTGTTGTTGTTATCCCCACCCCCACCTCCACCCTCACCCTCACCACCAATGCTGGCAAAAGTGAAATCGGTCTGTAGTTTGATGGTATCTATTTATCCCCTTTCTTGAATAGAGGCTTAACATCTGCATATTTTAGCCAGTCAGGAAATGTCCCAGTTATAATTGACTGGTTACACAAGTAGCTTAGAATTGTACTAAACTCACAAGAACGTGCCTTAATTAACTTTGTTGATATTTCATCGTAACCACTAGAATGCTTTGTTTTTAAAGATTTTATTATGGAAGTTATTTCTTTTGGTGAAGAGTGACATATTCATGTACCTGAAGCTATTTGTAAAGGCTAGTTTCAGATATTCGAGGGCATTATTTACTGATCCTGACAATCCCATTCTATCAGTAACGGATATAAAGTACTTGTTAAATAGATTTGCCACACTATGCCCATCGGTTACTAATGTGTCATCTACCCTTAATGCTATTTGCTCCTGTTCCTTTCTGGTTCTCCTCTTTCACTATATCCCATATTGTTTTTATTTTGTTCCCTGACATTGCTATCTTCTTCTCGTAGTGCATTTGTTTAGATGTCTGAATTACTTTTTTAAATATTTTACAGTATTCCTAGTATTTAGCTAAATCATCAGCATTGGAGCTATTCTTGGTCAGCAGATACATTTTCCTTTTTGTCTTACAGGAAATCTTTATTCCTTGTGTAATCCATGGTTTTATTATAGCCTTCTGTTTAATTTGAGTAACTTTTAGAGGAAAACAGTTTTCAAACATGGTACTGACATTGTTCATGAATGTGTTATATTTTTCATTCATGTCATGAGCACTAGAAACAGGTCTAAGGCTTCTATCCAACCACTTGTTGACAAATCTGGTGTGGCATTAGAAGACAACTAAAAGAAAGCTGAAGTTTTAAATTAAGTGCTGAAAAAACCATTCATGTAGGAAGATTGTACAGACAAACCATCATTTGATCATACCACAGACTCTCATATTGTAATGTTATGCATACGTAGGCAAGTGATTTGGCTGCCTTAAGTTAGTAGGAAGTAAGGTGAATTTGTGGGGGTGTGAGTCTCAGGGCACGGCATGGTCACCTCACCCAAAGTGCCGCACTTGGGTAAGCTGCAGCAACTGTCCCAGGCAAGCTCAGGAGCATGTCACCAGAAATGAGTAAATCTCAAAGCTGGGAATTTGGACAGCTATTGCTCACATGGTCTATGAATAAGACGGACAGTGCTCCAAGAAATGGTGGAGTGTCAAATAAGCTGAAAGATGGCTTCCTACAGCTCTACAAGAATATATAATAATTCACAGTCAAGTATTAAAGCAAATCTGAATACATCTGTGATCTCAGAAAAATGAGGCACATCCAATGACACAGGGGTATTTCAACATCTTTAAAACTGCAGAAGTTAACAATCCACAGTGAATAAACATATTCTCAATGAACCTCTGAATTAACAACTTTTATACATTTCGTGTGACTTCAGCATGTGATATCTCAGATGCTAGCATTGCACTATAGCTATCATCTCTGGAAACTAAGAATTTGTATCTATTTTATTTCTTGCTTTATTACATTTTTTATATCTTTTCTTTTTGCAACAGCCTGTCAGAACATTGTATTCACCACACTCATTGTGTTAGCTGACATCAACTTTGTAAAAAGGGTTTCAAAAGATGCTCCATATAAGAAGGCCTAAACAATTTTTTAAACAATATTAACAACAATCTGTTGCCATTTATCTAGAGTGTGCTTGTGCAGGAATACTGCATTATTTATTTATGGACAAACCTATATTTATATGTATTGTGAATTGTCTGAGTGTGACAATGTGAATGACATTTCTTTATTTAAATTGTTTTATTGTTGCAATACATTAGTTTAGTCTGGGGAGTGGTGAAGTTGAATCAAATCATGTCTGTAGAATTTAAGAACGGTGTAGTTTTGGTGCAGACAGTGTTCAGCAGATGGAACAGCAGAAAGTAGCAGAACACTATGAGAGTCAAGTGGAGAATGGGACATTTTGAGTGAAGAGCTCAGTGGAGTGATTTTGGACACTTTTACTTTTGAGCTTGAAGAAGGCAGGTCTACCTGCAGTAGAGAGAGGTATTTGAATGTGAATATGACTGATTGTGGACAGTGAATGGCTGGTACCATAGTTTAACTTCTGAAGGGACTTTAACTTCTGGGAGGAATGAATGTGCTCCAGTGTTGTTGTTGTTGTTGTTGTTGTTGTTGCTGTGGTCTTCAGTCCAGAGACTGGTTTGATGCAGCTCTCCATGCTACTCTATCCTGTGCAAGCTTCTTCATCTCCGATTAACTACTGCAACCTATATCCTTCTGAATCTGTTTAGTGTAGTCATGCCTTGGTCTCCCTCTACGATCTTTACCCTCCCCTCCGTGCCTCCCTCCAACACTAAATTTCTGATTCATTGATGCTTCAGAACGTGTCATACCAACCGATCCATTTTTCTAGTCAAGTTGTACCACAAAATCCTCTTCTCCCCAACTCTATTCACTACCTCTTCATTAGTTCCATGAATTACCCATCTAATCTTCAGCATTTTTCTGTAGCACCACATTTCATTTCAAAAGCTTCTATTCTCTTCTTGTCTACACTACATGCAAATACTTTCAGAAAAGACTTCCTGACGCTTAAATCTATACTAGATGTTAACAAATTTCTCTTCTTCAGAAACACTTTCCTTGCCATACATTGTACACTATACATTTCATATCCTCTCTACATCGATTGTCATCAGTTATTTTGCTCCCCAAATAGCAAAACTCATCTACCACATTAAGTGTCTCATTTCTTAATCTACACTCCTGGAAATTGAAATAAGAACACCGTGAATTCATTGTCCCAGGAAGGGGAAACTTTATTGACACATTCCTGGGGTCAGATACATCACATGATCACACTGACAGAACCACAGGCACATAGACACAGGCAACAGAGCATGCACAATGTCGGCACTAGTACAGTGTATATCCACCTTTCGCAGCAATGCAGGCTGCTATTCTCCCATGGAGACGATCGTAGAGATGCTGGATGTAGTCCTGTGGAACGGCTTGCCATGCCATTTCCACCTGGCGCCTCAGTTGGACCAGCGTTCGTGCTGGACGCGCAGACCGCGTGAGACGACGCTTCATCCAGTCCCAAACATGCTCAATGGGGGACAGATCCGGAGATCTTGCTGGCCAGGGTAGTTGACTTACACCTTCTAGAGCACGTTGGGTGGCACGGGATACATGCGGACGTGCATTGTCCTGTTGGAACAGCAAGTTCCCTTGCCGGTCTAGGAATGGTAGAACGATGGGTTCGATGACGGTTTGGATGTACCGTGCACTATTCAGTGTCCCCTCGACGATCACCAGTGGTGTACGGCCAGTGTAGGAGATCGCTCCCCACACCATGATGCCGGGTGTTGGCCCTGTGTGCCTCGGTCGTATGCAGTCCTGATTGTGGCGCTCACCTGCACGGCGCCAAACACGCATACGACCATCATTGGCACCAAGGCAGAAGCGACTCTCATCGCTGAAGACGACACGTCTCCATTCGTCCCTCCATTCACGCCTGTCGCGACACCACTGGAGGCGGGCTGCACGATGTTGGGGCGTGAGCGGAAGACGGCCTAACGGTGTGTGGGACCGTAGCCCAGCTTCATGGAGACGGTTGCGAATGGTCCTCGCCGATACCCCAGGAGCAACAGTGTCCCTAATTTGCTGGGAAGTGGCGGTGCGGTCCCCTACGGCACTGCGTAGGATCCTACGGTCTTGGCGTGCATCCGTGCGTCGCTGCAGTCCGGTCCCAGGTCGACGGGCACGTGCACCTTCCGCCGACCACTGGCGACAACATCGATGTACTGTGGAGACCTCACGCCCCACGTGTTGAGCAATTCGGCGGTACGTCCACCCGGCCTCCCGCATGCCCACTATACGCCCTCGCTCAAAGTCCGTCAACTGCACATACGGTTCACGTCCACGCTGTCGCGGCATGCTACCAGTGTTAAAGACTGCGATGGAGCTCCGTATGCCACGGCAAACTGGCTGACACTGACGGCGGCGGTGCACAAATGCTGCGCAGCTAGCGCCATTCGACGGCCAACACTGCGGTTCCTGGTGTGTCCGCTGTGCCGTGCGTGTGATCATTGCTTGTACAGCCTTCTCGCAGTGTCCGGAGCAAGTATGGTGGGTCTGACACATCGGTGTCAATGTGTTCTGTTTTCCATTTCCAGGAGTGTAATTCCCACAGCATTAGATGATTTAATTTGACTACATTCCATTATCCTTGCTTTGCTATTATTGATGTTCTTGTTATATCCTTCTGTCTGTTACATCCATTCTGTTCAACTGCACTTCGAAGTCCTTCGCTGTCTCTGACAGAATTACAAGGTCATCGGCGAACCTCAAAGTTTTTATTTCTTCTCCATGGATTTTAATACCTACTCCAAATTTTTCTTTTGTTTCCTTTACTGCTTGCTCAATATACAGATTGAGTAACATTGGGGAGAGGCTACAACCCTGTCTCACTCCCTTCCCAACCACTGCTTCCCTCTCATGCCCCTCGACTCTTATAACTGCCATCTGGTTTCTGTACAAATTGTAAATAGCCTTTTGCTCCCTGCATTTTATCCATGCCACCTTTAGAATTTAGAAGAGAGTATTCCAGTCAGCATTGCCAACAGCTTTTTCTAAGACTGCAAATGCTATAAAAATAGGTTTGCCTTTCCTTAATCTATCTGTTAAAGTAAGTCGTAGGGTCAGCAGTTCCTCATGTGTTCCCACATTTCTATGGAATCCAAACTGATCTTCCCCAAGGTCAGCTTCTACCAGTTTTTCCATTCGTCTGTAAAGAATTCGTGTTAGTATTTCGCAGCTGTGACATATTAATTTGATAGTATGGTAATTTTCACACCTGTCAACACTTGCTTTCTTTGGAACTGGAATTAATATATCACCGTATTTACTCGAATCTAAGCCTCACTCGAATCTAAGCCGCACTTGAAAAATGAGACTCGAAATTAAGGAAAAAAATATTTCCCGAATCTAAGCCGCACCTGAAATTTGAGACTCGAAATTCAAGGGGAGAGAAAAGTTTTAGGCCGCACCTGGAAATCGAAACAAAGTTGGTCCATTGTAATATGAGACACAATTTAGGTCGAATGAAAGACGATACAGCTACAGTAGTTTGGTTCGAGTCGTAAGCTTAGCAGTTAAGCTTTACCAGGTAGCCATTGCTATGCGTCAGGCGCTCCGTCCGTATTTATACGGGTACCCTTCCTTTTTCACGTGCTTCGTCTGGTTTGAATCGATTGCTTATTTTGCTTTGATCTGATAAGTGCCGTTTTCTTTGTTATAGGTGTTTACATCACTCTAAGCTGAAAATGCATTACTGTACCGTGTCATGCATTGTTTGTCGCATTATGATAGTGCGTGTTTACGGCCTGTCGCCGCTCGCGGCATGACTTGCTTTTGTGCGCGCTACCGCCGCTTTTTTTTTTTTTAAGAAAAAAAAAGAGGAATCGTCTCATTAGCCAAACAATGGCAAGAGACTGCAGTTTGTTGTTACTTACACTGCTGCTTTCTTTGATAATGATCAAGAAGAACCAAATAATAGACTGCGTATGATAGAACATGTCCTGAAAGAGAGTTAGGCGCAAATTTTTCTCCGTTTGAAAATCTTTGCGGCCGCTTCTTTAGTACATCAAATTCTGCACAGAAATTAGTCATCTTACATTTAAAATCTAGTCAGTTGCCGTGCTTCATTTCTGACTATATCACTATTAGGCATAATAATAATACGAATATAAACATGACACGATACGTATATTCCTTCCGCGTTTGCTGTTGTCTCACTCTAGTTTCGTAGTTTATTAGGCAGACAGGATTTAAATGAGATAGCAGCAAACACGAAAGAATACATGGCAAAATGTTTATTTTTGTATTATTCTTATGGTGAAGAGAATACTGCATGTGATTCACATTTCATCAGGTTCCTATTAGCAACCACCTCTTCTCACGGGTAGGAAAAACTCGGAACGTAGAGTTGGCCATATTGACAAACATCCCTAACAGTCTTACCAGTCGGATTTTCGTAGTACATTGAAATTCTGCTACATTCGAAGATGAACAATACGGAATTTGTATTTACTTCGTTGGACAATGTATGAAAATGCAGCGAGAAAAAAAAAAGGGTTTTGGCGCCAGTATTTATCTTTGTGCCCACAAAGCATGTTTGTGTAGCGCTACATATATTCGACGGCAGAAGTTAGTTGTGGCGGCACCTACCAACATTTTTCAGAACTTCCGCTTACTTTGCACTCGATTCTAAGCCGCAGGCAGTTTTTTGGATTACAAAAACCGGAAAAAAAGTGCGGCTTAGATTCGAGTAAATACGGTATTCTTGATGCCTAAGCATATTTCGCTTGTCCCATACATCTTGTTCACCAGATGGTAGGGTTTGTCAGGGATGGCTCTCCCAAGGCTATCAGTAGTTCTAATGGAATGTTGGCTACTTCTGGGTCTTGTTTCAACTTAGGTCTTTCAGTGCTCTGTCAAATTCTTCATGCATTATCATATCTCCCATCTCATCTTCATCTATGTCCTCTTCCATTTCAATAATATTGCCCTCAAGTACATCACTCCTATATAAACCCTCTATATGCTCCTTTCATGTTTCTGCCTTTCCTTCTTTGCTTAGAACTGGGTTTCCATCTGAGCTCTTGATATTCATACAAGTGGTTCTCTTTTCTCCAAACATGTCTCTAATTTTCCGGTAGGCAGTATCTATCTTACCCCTAGTGACATATGCCTCTACATCCTTACATTTGTCCTCTAGTCATCCCTGCTTAGCCATTTTGCATTTCCTGTCAATCTTGTTTTTGAGATGTTTGTATTCATTTTTACCTGCTTCATTTACCGTATTTTTATATTTTCTACTTTCATCAATTAAATTCAATATCTATTCTGTTACCCAAGGATTTCTATTGGGCCTTGTCTTTTTACCTACTTGATCCTCCGCTGCATTCACTATTTCATCTCTCAAAGCTACCCATTCGTCTTCTACTGTATTTCTTTCCCCCATTCTTGTCAATCATTCCCTAATGTTCTCTCTCTGAAACTCTCTATAACCTTTGGTTCTTTCAGTTTATCTAGATCCCATCTCCTTAAATTTCCACCTTTTTGCAGTTTCTTCAGTTTTAATCTACAGTTCATATTCAACAGATTGTGGTTAGAGTCCACATCTGCCCCTCAAAATGTCTTACAATTTAAAATCTGGTTTCTAAATCTCTATCTTACCATTATTTAATCTATATGAAACCTTCCAGTGCCTCCTTCCATGTATACAACCTTCTTTCATGATTCTTAAACCAAGTGTTAGCTATGATCAAGTTATGCTCTGTGCAAAATTCTACCTTCCTCTTTCATTTCTTACCCCCACTTCATATTCACCTACTACTTTTCCATCTCTTTCTTCTCCTATTAATGAATTCCAGCCCCCATGACTATTAAATTTTCATCTCCCTTCACCATGTGAACAATTTTTTTTTTTAATCTCATAATACATTTCTTCAATCTCTTCATCATCTGCAGAACTATCTGGCTTATAAAACTTGTACTACTGTGGTAGGTGTGTGTGGGCTTTCTACCCATCTTGACTACAATAATGCATTCACTATGCTGTTCATATTGGCTTACCTGTTCTCCTATTTTTTTCATTTATTATTGAACCTACTCCTGCATTATGCCAATTTGATTTTGTATTTACAACCCTGTATTCACCTGACCAGAAGTCTTGTTCCTCCTGCCACAGAACTTCACTAATTCCCTCAAATGTTACATGGCCAGATCAGTCAATCACTCAGACTGTTGTCCCTGCAACTACTGAAAAGGCTGCTGCCCCTCTTCAGGAACAACACGTTTGTCTGGCCTCTCAACAGATACCCCTCCGTTGTGGTTGCACCTAAGTTATGGCTATCTTTATCACTGAGGCATGCAAGCCTCACCACCAACGGCAAGGTCCATGGTTCAATGCAGCACCAACTTTTTCCAATTGCATTACAAAACTGGGAATGGACAGAGCATGAGTTAATATTTTTTGTATTGTGTGTGTCAATCATCATATTCAAGACTGACATGTTTTGAGCTGGTGAATATTTCGGTATTGTGATTGCACAATGGACTTAGATTTTACATATGTTCGATGACTATTTAGTTTGAGGATTTTACTACGATTCTTGTAATGTTCTCAACATAACTTCAATACATTTGGTAAGGGTATTTAATTCAACTGATGAGAGGACAAAATATAAAAATGGAGTACATGAAGCAGGCGAAAGGGAATACAAATGTGTAAAAAATGAGATTAACAGGAAGTGCAAAATGGCTAAGCAGGGGTGGCTAGAGGACAAATGTAAGGATGTAGAAGCATATATCACTAGCAGTAAGATAGATACAGCCTACAGGGAAATTAAAGAGACCTTTGGAGAAAAGAGAGCCACTTGTATGAATATCAAGAGCTCAGATGGAAACCCAGTTCTAAGCAAAGAAGGGAAAGCAGAAGGGTGGAAGGAGTATATAGAGGATCTATACAAGAGTGATGTACTTGAGAACAATATTATGGAAATGGAAGAGGATGTAGATGAAGATGAAATGGGAGATACGATACTGCGTGAGGAGTTTGACAGAGCACTGAAAGACCTGAGTCGAAACAAGGCCCCGGTAGTAGACAACATTCCATTAGAACTACTGACAGCCTTGGGAGAGCCAGTCCTGACAAAACTCTGCCATCTGGTGAGCAAGATGTATGAGACAGGCGAAACAAGAAGAATATAAGAATTCTAATCCCAAAGAAAGCAGGTGTTGACAGATGTGAAAATTACCGAACTATCAGTTTAATAAGTCACAGCTGCAAAATACTAATGGGAATTCTTTACAGATGAATGGAAAAACTGGTAGAAGCTGACCTCGGAGGAGATCAGCTTGCATTCTGAAGAAATATAGGAACACACCAGCCAATGCTAACCCTATGACTTCTCGAAGGAGATAGGTTAAGGAAAGGCAAACATACTTTTATAGCATTTGCAGTCTCAGAAAAAGCTGTTGGCAATGCTGACTGGAATACTCTCTTTTAAATTCTAAAGGTGGCATGGATAAAATACAGGGAGCAAAAGGCTATTTACAATTTGTACAGAAACCAGATGGCAGTTCTAAGAGTTGAGGGGCATGAAAGAGAAGCAGTGGTTGGGAAGGGAGTGAGACAGGGTCGTAGCCTATCCCTGATGTTATTCAGTCCGTATATTGAGCAAGTGGTAAAGGATACAAAAGAAAAAATTTGGAGTAGGAATTAGAGTTCAGGGAGAAGAAATAAAAACTTTGATGTTTGCTGATGACATTGTAATTCTGTCAGAGACAGCAAAGGACTTGGAAGAGCAGTTGAACAGAATGGATGTAACAGACAGAAGGATATAACAAGAACATCAATAATAGCAAAGCAAGGATAATGGAATGTAGTCAAATTAAATCAGGTGATGCTGAGGGAATCAGATTAGGAAATGAGACAAAATGGCAGATGAGTTTTGCTATCTGGGGAGCAAAATAACTGATGATGGTCAAAGTAGAGAGGATATGAAATGTACACTGTGCAATGTATGGCAAGGAAAGAGTTTCTGAAGAAGAGAAATTTGTTAACATCAAGTATAGATTTAAGTGTCAGGAAGTCTTTTCTGAAAGTATTTGTATGGAGTGTAGCCATGTATGGAAGTGAAACAAGCATGATAAATAGTTTAGACAAGAAGAGAATACAAGCTTTTGAATTCTGGTGCTACTGAATATTTGTGTGTGTGTGTGTGTGTGTGTGTGTGTGTGTGTGTGTGTGTGTTTTTGACGTAGGCCTTACTGGTCGAAAGCTTTATTAGTTGTTTTTTTGTTGTGCCTATCTGCGATTCAGCACCTCCACTATATGGTGAGTAGCAACTTCCCTTTTCATAATTACATTCGATCTTGGATTTTGCATTGTTTGAAAACAAATAAGTCATTAGATGATGTGGATCAAATCCAAATTTAACTTAACAGAGAATACTATTTGTTGCACTGCCCCCTTCTTAGCTTGTATTTATCATGAATATCTCACTCAGCAAAGTCCTGAGACTGTAAAAAGGCACAGCTGATTAAGAACAAGCGTAAAAGAATGGATCTGCAAAAGTGCTGACCAACATCCTTATTTTTTTATTTTTATTTTATTATTTATTTTATGGCCTTCATTGGACCACTCTAGTCAAAAATACAAAGTTCTAAACAAGTTGTTACACAGGGATACAATTTGGCTCAACAATAACTTAATATGATATTTAGGTAATATAATTATTAGAGTCTATTCTTATATGAAAGGTGTTTTGCTCTTCTGTCTGCCCAATATTTCTTCATTCTTTCAGATATTTTATTTCTTTCTTCATCTGAGACCACTCTTCATTAGAGTCTATTCGTATATGAAAGGTGTTTTGCTCTTCTGTCTGCCCAATATTTCTTCATTCTTTCAGATATTTTATTTCTGTCTTCATCTGAGACCACTCTTCATGTACTCCTTTTATTGATTTTCATTTGTAGTCTGGTTTGCGGGTCTTGCAGTATTCTGGTTCTCTCTGTCTTGTTTTTTAGGTCATCTACTGTAATTTGAAGTTCTTTTATATCTTCCTTAGTTTCTGTGATCCATTTAATGTCGCTCTTGCTATTCCACAATTTTTGTATTATTTTTTTACTAATTCTGTTTTCTAGAGTTCTCATTAGATGTCCAAAGAATGAGGTGTGTTTCTTCCTGATTGTGCTCATGACTGGTTCTATTTTCTTATATACTGTTTCAATTGATGCTATTCTCCAATGTCCATTTATTTTATACTGTTTATTTATACATGTCATAATTATTCTTCTTTCTATTTTTAGTATTCTGTCAATTTCTGCTGTATTAGTTGTTTTGAAGATAGTTTCAGCTGCATACGTTAATTCTGGTTGTGTGACTGTTTTATAGTGTTTTAATTTTGCATCTATGGATAGGCTTTTTTTGTTGTATGTAGTTTTGGTAATGTAATTTGCGTAGTTCAGTTTTTTTATTCTATTCTGCCATGATGGCTTCTCATTTAGATTGTATTTTATTATTTCGCCTAAATATTTAAATTTATCAACAATTTTGATTTCCTGTTCTCCTATTGTAATTTTGTTTGCAAGTGGTGGATCAGTTACCATAATCTCCGTTTTTCAAACGATATTCTAAGGCCTACTTTCTCTGCTATTTCTTGTAGTGATTTCACTTGTTGCCTGGCTTCTTGAATGGTGTTGGCTAGGAGAGCAAGATCATCAGCGAATCCCAAGCAGTTTAAGCTAATATCATCTTTTGCACTTCCAATTCTTATCCTCTTTGGATTGTCCTTGTACCATTCTCTCATGATGTATTCCAGTGCACAGTTGAACAGTAATGGTGATAGGCAGTCACCTTGTCTTAAGCCTGTTTTTATGAGGAATGGTTCCGAAATTTCTCCTCTAAACTTCACTTGTGATTTGGTGTTGGTTAGAGTGAGTTGTATTATTTTAATTAGTTTCGGATGGAGTCCTAGATTTCTTAAAATTTTTTATACTGCAGGTCTGTGGAGAAAGTCATATGCCTTCTTAAAATCTACAAATGTTATTGCCAGAGGTTTGTTCCATTTCTTGTAGTATGCCATAATCAATTTTAAACTAATTATCTGCTCTGCACAGCTTCTCCATGGTCTGAAACCTCCCTGATATTCCCCTAACTCCTGTTCTAATTGCTCCTTCATTCTTTCATATAGGATCTTGGATAGAATTTTGTATGTGCAATCTAGGAGAGAGATTCCTCTGTAGTTGTCTGGGTTGCTTTTATCTCCCTTTTTGTGTAGTGGGTGGATGATAGCTGTGGTCCAATGTTCGGGAAATCATCCTGTTACCCAAATTTTTGTTAGAGCCATGTGTAAGGAGGTCTTGACTGTGTCACTTGCATATTTCCACATTTCAACAAAAACCTGATCTTCTCCACATGCCTTATAATTTTTTTGTTCTTTAAGAAATTTTTCTACTTCTTGGAAAGTTGGAGGGTCTAGTTTGTTAGGTTTGGTGTTTATTGGGGTATTTATGTTGATTTGTAAGGGTTCTTTGGGTTCCTTGCAATTCAAAAGTTTGTTAAATGCTTTTGCCATGATTTCTGCATTTTCCTTGTTACTGTGTGTCATTCTTCCATCTTCATATTTCAGTATTAGTGTAGGGGGCCTCATATTGCTGTAGTTGTTTCCCAAAGATTTTATAGTAGTTCCTGCAGTTGGTTTTATGATAATTACCTTCTATAGAGTTTATAATATCTTTATGAAGTCCTCTCTAGATTCTCCTAATATTTTGAGTGAATTTTTTTTTCTTTCATTTTTTAGGTTGATGGCATTTTCTTCAGTTTTACATGTTTGAAACTTTAACCATGCTTGGTGTCTATCTTCATGGAATTTATCACATTCTGATGTCCACCATGCATGTTTCCTTCGTGGGTTCAAGGGAGCTAGATTCTCTGCTTCTTTTTTAAGATTAGGCACTAGTTGTTCTTGATCATCTGTTAATTTGATGGTTTGTGTTATTTGTTGGTACTTATTATTTTTAATTAGCTGATGTGTGTCAAACCTCCTTTTTATTTTATTAGTTTTTTCAGTCCTCTTCTTTAACGGAGTGAATTTGATTCTAATTTTAACCATATAATGGTCTGAGCCTGTGTCCACTCCCCTCAGTACTTTAATTTTTTGGATCTCCTTATGAAAATTTTTGTCCATACAGACATGGTCTAGCTGCCACTCACCCTTCCTCCAGTCTGGATGTTTCCATGTTTTAAGTATACTTGGCTTCCTCTTAAAGTATGTTGGTTTCGATATAAAGTTGTGTTCTCTGCAGAGTTCTACAAGTCTTTGACCATTTTTGTTCGTAAATTTATGTGGACTCCATTTTCCAATTCTATCTTTATATTTCCTTTCTTTTCCCAACTGAGCATTGAAATCTCCCAATAAGATTTTCACATTCTTTTTATTTACTCTGTTCACAGTTTGTTCTAGAAGGTCCCAAAATTTATCTACCTCTTCCTTTGTTTTTGTTAGACAATTTTTTTCACTTGTTGGGGCATGAGCATTTATTATTGTATAGGTTTTATTCATTGTTTTAAAGCTTAGAGTAGCAATTCTTGGTGATACTGCTTGGAAATCAGTTACTGAATCTATTATTTTTATGTTTACTAAAAACCCTGGTCCAAACTGGGGACATTGTTTCATTGCCCTGGGTCCTGGTTTCCCATTATAGATTCTGTATCCTTGTGATTCGAATGGGTCCTCTGTGGTGTTTCTCATTTCTTGGATCCCTGTTATTAAAATTTTTTGTTTATTTAGTTCATCTGTGAGCTCCTTGAGTTTTCCAGTCTGAAGTAGTGAGTTTATGTTGTGTGTTGCTATATAATTTATTTGCTCATGTTTAATCTTCTTTTTGCGTTTTAGTGTGCATTTGGATGGTTGCAAACGCTCCAATTCATTGCTGTCTTCTAGTTGACTACCCACCGAATCCGATGTACCCTTTTCCTGCCTTTTTGAGCAGGACGGTGGAATTTTCCATTTTTGACTTTTGAAGGTTGTCAACCTTAGTTGGAGCAAGCTCTGATTTACAACTACGGTTGTTAACCGCAGAGGGTGTGTTTGGTCCGCGAGAGCTATTTTATTTCACCCAAGTCCGCCAGTAAACCAGTGAGAACTTCCCTATCTGCCACCTGGGATGCGCCATGCAGGAGTATCACCTCTCCTCCTACTATGACAGCATCATTTGCTGCAGTACTACTGAGCATATTCTAAGTACTATTCACAAATCAACTATTTTAGTAAGCTCTGCCTATTTTTGCACAATATCCCATGAACTATGGATATCAGGCAAGAGGGAAATTCCATATTCCTCTATTTCCTGAAAGTGTCTGACACAGTACGCCACTGCAGAATGTTACTGAAAGTCAGTGCACAAGGAATAAATCTCAGATGGGTTCTCAGTTGTGTGAGTGGCTCAGAGACTTTTTAAGTAACAGAATACAGTATATTGGCCTGTATCATGTGTGTTCATCTGAGATGTTGTCAAGAATGCCACAGGGGCATGTGATGGATTTGCCAAAATATGTCCATAGTTAATAAATACTTTGCTCCTTTGCAACAGTCTTGGAGTGTCATCAATGCTCGGCTATGGATAGGTGCACTTTTTTTCTTGATTTTGTTCATAAAATGGTCTCCTTCACAAGGACCACAGGAGAACACCAAGGGCACTCTGAAGGTTCAGTGAGGTCATCTTGCAGCATCATCTCCACTTCTTCCCAGATTATCAGTTGTTCAAAGACACCCAATACAAGCACTGGCTAAATGGTGGATTATCATCAGTATTGTTAAAGTGTTTTGTTGGAGGTATCCAAAAACTGACACAGAATGGCTAATACTCGTCAACATTACTCATTGGTCAGGCCAGATACCACTGACTGTTTTATAGTAGCTTCCTTCTCTGCCTTGTCTGCAGTTTTAGTCTAACAAAATTCTTCATTGATGGCTCTGAGCTTCCCATTTTTGACTGATTTGGCTGTTTGCACACACATGCCTTCAGGTATAAGTTATGGCTGGTCATGGCAAAGTACTCCTTGACCATCTGCTTATGACTGCTGGTGGTATGTAGATTTCTACTGTATGCCTGAATAGGTTTTTATTTTCAGCAAAAGCTTCACAGTTAACTGACCATCTAGATTGATAAATGGAACTCAACTTGTTGATAGTGGTAGGATAATTACATTTTCAATGACAAACAACTATGTAGACCAACCTTCATTATGTGTGCTTGTTGGAATAGCTCCGTCCATCTGGAGCTCTTCCACAGTCCGTGTTTGTGAAGCCTGTAGGAAGTCCCATCTGAGAATAAAATGAAAACTACTTTCTGTTAAAATGATAAATGCAAAAGGATGTGTTCTGTCATAATTATTCTTGCAATACTTCTTCTTACTGACTGGATATATTTTCCATTTGTGACCTTCATCACAGTCACTTCCTATCATGGAACATAGTCTTGTTTTTCTCATGTCAATGATCATTCAGCATTACAGAAAAAGAAATCTCTGACTCTACCAGTACCCGGACAGGTAGGCCATCAATGATGACATTGATGAGATGTACAGATATATTTGTAAATGCTGTCCATGAGAAATTTCATCTGTGGTGGACTTACTTTTACAGATGGTTGACTCACTTACTTTTCCTTAACTTGGTGGCTGGGTGAGTAGCTGGTACTTCTGTACAGCGGTATGGAATGGCTATGGCTCATTGAGGAGTGACCTTGTTCAATGTATAGTGAAGTGCTTCATCCCACTTGTCAACTATATCATCTGCAGTTGACTGGTATGAATAGGACTGTTGTGAGGGTAGATGTCTTGTGGTGTAATAGTAATAGACCACTCATCATCTTTCTCTGCAGTGGTGTGTGATGTTTACAGGGCAGCCATGCTGCAGTACTGTCCTCTGCCTTCCAAATGTCTGTTCTTTTGTGGGTTATTATTCTTGGTGTATGAGGTGGTTGTACGTGGGTTGGTGAGATACTGGGTTGTTGTTTGATTCCATTGGCAGAAGTCCTAGTTAATCAAGTCCAGCCTTCATAGTATGCCTGACTGGTAATGAAATTGCTGCTAAATATGGATGCACCTCTTCTGCAACATTCTCTGTTAGCTCCATGTATACAAGGTTGACATTTATGGCTGCTATCTTTTGTACATTCATTATGACATATCTGGTTGCCATAAACTGCTGTATCTCATCTCTCATTACCTAGAGTATGAGAGAGGTGGCGTCATGGTGGTCTTCCATAACAGCCATTGGGACCACATTTGAGAGTCTTTCATGCCTCTTTCATCGGAGTCTTTCTGTTACACTCCCTTGGTGTGCTGGCAGCACTGGATGAATTCTTCTGTTTTGTGGCATTCTTCACCCTTGACAGGCTAAAAGGATCAAAGTATTTCTCAACCATGGACATGGAGTGGTTACTGGCAAATCAAGATTGGCATAGCTGACTGGGGGAAGACTGCTTTCTTAATACCTGATGGCCTCTAAGAGTCAAAGTTGTGCTGTTTGGACTAGGTAATGCTCCAGCCACCTTTGAGCATACGATGCACAACCTGACACCTATGTAAATGGATGACATTGCCAATTTTTTCAAAGATGTGATGACCGTCACCTGCTTTATTTCTTGAATGAGATTTTCACTCTGCAATGGAGTGAGCACTGATATGAAACTTCCTGACAGATTAAAACTGTGTGCCGGACCGAGACTCGAACTCGGGACCTTTGCGTGGGCAAGTGCTCTACCAACTGAACTACCCAAGCACGACTCACGACCCGTCCTCACAGCTTCAATTCTGCCAGTACCTTGTCTCCAACCTTCCAAACTTCACAGAAGCTCTTCTGCGAAACAAGCAGAACTAGGACTCCTGGAAGAAAGGATATTGCAGAGACATGGTAGAGCACTTGCCTGCAAAAGGCAAAGGTCCCGAGTTCGAGTCTCAGTCTGGCACACAGTTTTAATCCATCAGGAAGTTTCATATCAGTGCACACTCCACTGCAGAGTGAAAATCTCATTCTGGAAACATCCCCCAGGCTGTGGTTAAGCCATATCTCTGCAATATCCTTTCTTCCAGGAGTGCTAGTTCTGCTTGTTTCGCAGAAGAGCTTCTGTGAATTTTGGAGGGTAGGAGATGAGGTACTGGCAGAACTGAAGCTGTGTGGACGGGTCGTGAGTCGTGTTTGGGTAGCTCGGTTGGTAGAGCACTTGCCCGCGAAAGGCAAAGATCCCGAGTTCGAGTCTCTGTCAGGCACACTGCTTTATTTCTTCATTGAATGTCCTCAGTGTTGAGGTACTGGCTGAAAAATTTGGGGGTGTAAGTGCAACTACAGTCTACTGTAAATGATGTAGCTGACAGAGGCACAGTTACATTTCACAACAGTTTACTTTCACTTTTCACAAGCCCCCATATACACACATTTAATATGGCCAGTGCACTATTGTTCTAACTTCCCATAAACCTTGTTAATAGTTAGCAGGTTAACATCCACATATTGCTACAATAGTTTACTGTTGAACATCTACGAGCAGTAAAAGCCTAACCACACAGTTCACAGTGTTTCAAATAAATTGAACAGACACTGCCATTGCTTTAACGCACAGCCTATTGGTGTAACACTTATTTCACTGTTTAGTTGATGCATTGTCATCATTCTAACAAACACAGGTTCCTTGTCTGAAACTCGGCCATGGACTGACTGACTCGAGACCAAAAACCATGACCTTATATATCCTCACAATAATAGGTGCTGAAACTACACATTTTCAAAGTTTAATTTACAGAAATTACAATTAAAGCTTAACTCATCAAATTAACTGAATATATCGAAAAACTGGTTCTTTTTAACAGTTTCTTCTGGTGCAAGAGTTAGGCCAAATTATTTGTTTAAATCAAGAACTTAACGAATATAAGTATGCAAACAATACTTTGGACAAAACTGTTAATTACTTTGGAATTAATTAAGAGCTGGCTTTGCTAACATGTTTTCGAATAGAGCCAAATAGATCCTTTAAGAATGATATTGTTTGGTCTCCCAAATGTTTATAATTAGTACAGAATTTATATTTGTTTATATGTTAACAATAGAATTTAAGTTAAAAAACAATTACTTATTTCACCCTATAATGAAAAATACAAACTAGTAATAGTCAAAATAAATTAGCACATCAATTACATACATAAAACTAAGCACAAAATTAGATCTGGTGTTATATTCTTTAAAACTGAGGGCCAACCTTTATCCTTTACGAGTATGCAAATTATACTGGCATATGTTAATATTACTTAGTTAAAAGGGGAAAAACAAATTTAAGGAGGCAGATGGCAAAACGAGAGGAAGTAAAAATATCCCAGCTTGCTACATCACAACGTCTGAAGAAAACATAAACCACATGACAACCACATTGATGTACGTTCATACGGCAGGTATCTACATGAATCAGAAAGTGTCTCTCTTCAACACTCAAGAAATAAAAATCCAGGGGTAACTAATCAATGGCAATGGAGTCCATCCCAATCAAGATAAAGTAACAGTAGTTACAAATTTTCTGACTCCTTGATACTTTTGAGACATGAGAAGATTTCTTGGCATATGCTCTTACTATTGGTTATTCATGAATATTTACCCAGACATGTCCATTGCAAGAACTACCGCAGGAAGACACCAAATTTTCCTGGAACGAGGCACAAGAGAGATCTTCCCTTGTCTTTAAGGAAGCACAAACACCTTCTCCAGTACTAGAACTGTATGATATGAGGGACAGAATTTCACAAAGCTGTTACAATTTATGGGATGGGTGCAGATCTGATGCCAACTAAAAAAATACTGAAAAGGTTATACCTTATGTTACTAGAGTACTCTGCAAGTCGGAGATGAACTACTTTACAAGCAAGAAAGCCTGCCTGGTAGGTGTTTGAGTCATCAACACGTTCCAGCCATATTTATTTGGCAAATCATTGATCGCTGTGAAGCATCACCATTCTCGAGGTTGGATGACTAGCCTGATGGATCCACCAGTTCGACTGGCAAGATGGGCAGTAAGGCTTCAGGAGGAAGATGGCACAATGGTATACAAAACTGAGTGCAGACATAAGGACACTAACTGCCTTTCAAGTAATTCTTTGGTGGAACATAGTAGTGTGGATGAAATCTCAGTCATTGATGTATTGAATAACATCACTGCTGCACATAGGGAAGATTCAGCAACTGTCAAAAACACGTTATAGGAAGAACTATGATCTAATCCAATGGGGCAGAAATGGCTGCCCCTCATACCAGATCATCTACGGTGAGCTGTCCTGAAGCATTTTCATGACACATCAACATCTGGTCTTGCGTGTGATTCACAAAGACGCTACACAGAATTGGATGCAAGTATCAAGATATCTGCTGCTCCACTAGAAACTATGTGAATGACTGCAAAGAATGTTAGTGAAGGAAGCACATGCCACAATTACCTCTAGGGAATCTGATACCTATTCTGCCTACAGCAGCACCATTCCACTGGACCAGAACTAACATCTTGGGGAGACTTTGCACTTTCTGAAATTGATGAACAGGAATTAATGCATAACAGTCTGCACTAATCACCACATCTGCTATGCCATCACCAGAACTGGACCAACTGCCAAATTCAGAAAATTGCAAGGTTCCTTTTGGACCATGGAGCAGTCCGTGTGATGATCTCCGATTGTGGAAAAGTTTTCCAGTCAAGAGTAGTACCTGAAGTAATTTCACATTGTGACATAACTCACAGAATGACTATGTCAAACATGCCATCACCAGGACTCAAAAAGCATGACAGCACACTCTCTCATGGTCCCTGGACACATGGGAAAAGGACTGTCAGCATTATAACATCAAGCACTGGGCATTGAGATACAGCCTAGGAGACTTGGTATGCATTTTTACACCTGCGTGGAAAGTGGGAGTATCGGAAAAATTAATAAAATAAAGTATCCTTTGCTGCTTGTCAGGGATCACATACAAAGTTAATGATTATGATCCTCCATGAACAGAATGCAGAGAAGTAATCCATGTCCCACGCGTCATGACCAGCTGCAGTCCTGAGGTGCAGATCAATGATGGGAGCTTTGCATCCAAGGAAACAAAGCTTTCTCACTGATCATGAAGCTTTGGCAGGAGGAGCTACCTTTAGTGTTCATCATAATGAGAAGGATGTGACAATGTGACCCAAATGTGAAGAACCTCCAGTGCTGCTTTACAGAGGGCAATTGACAAGATCTGGATCTGGGATGCTGTAATTGGCTTCTGAAACTGCAGGTCACTATTCGTCCAGGAGAGGGAGCAATGATGTGTGGTGTGCTGCATGCAATGTGGAGTTGTGGCTGTGCTGGTGACTAGTGTGCTGTGAACTGTCAGCTCAAATTTGATCACCAACACGTTACTTAGTATTTAGCATTTGTGGAAGGTTCTCGATATTTCTTATGTTTGTACTGTTTGCATATTCACAAGCATCAATGCTTGTATAAACAATAATACTTTTCTTTGAGGAGGCAGTTACGTTGTGTTCATATGTTGGAGTCAGAACAAAAGTGCTTTCAGTGTTCATTGTGTTACTTCGTTGATGAACCTCATTTGAAATTTGGGCTTGATTGTTGTTACAGTGGGACAATGTTAACAGAACACCAACAATGAATTTACAAGAAGTCACTCACTTCAAACAGCTATATTTTCTTGCTTCTACATCTGCAAGTGACAGATAGGCAACATCATGTTTTGAGTGTATTTCTAAACTTTGATATCTTCAGCTATGATAAGCTGTGTAGGTAGATAGAGAATGCAGGTATTACAGAATCAGCACTTGACTAGATTAAGTCCTACCTTAATCAGAGAAAACAGTTCATAGTGATAACACATGAAGAAAATTCATAGCGATAACACGTGAAGAAAATGAAACAGCTAATGTACAAAAATCTGATCTATTAGCAATGAAATGCTGTGTGCCTCAAGGGTAAATCCTGTATTCACTTGATGCAAACAACTTAAACAACAGTAATGGTAAAATATGCCAATTTGCAGATAACACTAAAATCCTGATAACTGGAAATAAGAAAATATTGAAAGAAAACGTTAAAGGCAGTTATGGGGAATGTAGTAGACTCATTTGTGGTGAATAACTTATTTATAAAACTGGAAAAAAATGTTGCAATGGACATATTTACCAAACAAAATAGAACACCGGTTAATCCCCATACTGAACTAAATGGACAATCAATGACCAAAACTAAGAATACAAAATTTCTTGGCATATGAATACAGCATAACACAAAATGGAATACAAATACAGATTATATAAATAGAAAATTGAGCAGGATATGTTTTATTATAAGAACACTAATGTCTGGCATGAACTACAATAATCTCGGGACTATGTGCTTGTCTATGTCCACTCAACATAAAAATATGGAGTAGTATTTTTGAGAGACAGAGTAACAAGCCAGATGTCTTTCAGACTGCAGAAAAAGATAATCAGACTTATGTTATAAGTACATAGAAGACCATCATGCACCCAACTATTTACAGGAAATAAAATTCTACCACTTCCATGAATGTATGTATAAGCAAATATAATTATTATAAAATAAAAACTGAACAGTAGCCATTCTTGTATCTACAATAATGAATCTGTGCATAGATACTTTGTATTATACCAGAAATACAAATTAAGCACATGTTCAGTAGATAAATACAGGACTATTCTAAAAAGGCATACTTCATCCTAGCATCAGACTGTGTAACACATGACTGATATGCACAAAAATAATGATAAATTCAAATCATCATAAAAGATTACTATGTTGAGTGCTGCTTTTGTTCTGCAAGGGAATATCTGGAAAAACAAAACTGAACCAGCCTTTGTTCTACATTTGAAAAATGTCCTCAATAATACAATGTAAATAATAGTGTTCAGTGTATAAAATATTTGTAGCACTTAAATACTAGTCCACTGTCTACTGTACACATTACAATACTATATTTACAAAATCATTATTCATCATGCTGTCTCATGCAGCATGAAAGACAGTGTTAAGTTTTACAGTTCCAATAATATAAATATATGTTAGGTACTTGAATTAAGATTATGAATTAAAGTTCAAATATACTCACCATGTCATCATAATGGTACTTCACACTGAGCACCTCACTTCCTTTCTTTCGATTTATAATGTTCTCACGGAGCTGGAAAGAAGGGAATTATCATCTCACTCAATTTCCACACACACACAACTCTACATTGAACAAAATAAATAACAGCTGTTTTACAGGTTTCTTTGTCACAGCTTATTCAGTTACTGAGGTAGGTGTATGAACTGTTTTTAGGCAACAGTATCTGCTAATTGAGGAAAATATTTTATTTATTGATTTATTTACTGCTGTATTTGCTAAACACATTGATTTGTCATCTAAAACAGGTAGCATTTTACATAGTATATCTGAACAGTTTCCATCACATTCATTAAGTCAATAAATTTACAGCTGATAGTACTTTAAAAACATAAAGTACTACATAATGACGAAACAATCGGCAACTGAGGATTAAAAAATGCTCATGGAAACACAAATGGCCTTACTCTGTGTAAAGGTAGCAGGATGGTTTGCAGAGAGTCCTGAAAAAGACTTCATGTCTGTCATCTGCCAGCAGAGGCTATTATCACAATGGGACAGAAACTGGTAGATGTGATGTAACTGTGCAGACATATGACTGATCATGAGTTCAGAAAAATTGGATGATTTATTCAAGAGAAAGAGCTTCACAAATTGAGCAAGTTAATAATGTGTTGGATCACCTCTGGCCCTTACACAAGCAGATATTCCGTTCGGCACTGATTGCTAAAGTTGTTGGATAACCTCCTGAGGGATATCAGGTGAAATTATATCCAAGTGGTTCTTTACATCATCGAAGTTCTGAGCTGGATGGAGGACCCTACCCATAATGCTCCAGATGTTCTCAATTGGATATAGATTTGGTGACACTGCTGGCCATGGTAGAGGTTAGCATGCATGAAGACAAGCAGTTGAAACTCTCACTGTGTGCAGGCAGGCATTATCTTGCAGAAATGGAAGCCCAGGACGGCTTGCCATGAATGGCAACAATATGGGCTTAGTATGTCATCGATGTTCTGAACTATGAGAGTGTCACAGATGACAACTCAGACCATCACTCCTGGTTGTCGGGCCATATGGTGGGCGACAGTCAGGTTGGGATCCCACTGCTGCCCGGTGTGCCTCCAGACACCACGTCTTTGCTGGTCACTGGGGCTCGGTTCAAAGCATGACTCATCACTGAAGACAATTCTACTCAATTCAATGATATTCCAGGCCAAATGTGCCCAACACAACTGCTAATTGACTTGCTGGTGCGCAGTGGTCAGTGGTAATCTGCAAAAGGGGTGCCGTGAGCTCAGCCTCCTTTCTGTGAGCTGCCTATTAATAGCCCTTGTGGTCACTGAAGCATCCACTGCATGTCAAAATTGATGATAATCATGTGTCCTGAGCTCAAAGTGCATCTCTGACACTCAGTCCTCACCTTCTGTCACATCTCTACATCGACTGCTTCCATCTTGATGCTGTGTTCAGCTTGATTCACCCATTCCTGCCAATATCACCAAATAGTGGCATCACTCCTATTAAATGTCAAGTGATTCACCAGTTATTCCGACTAGCTTCTTTGAGACAACTACACATCCTCTCTCAAATGCGGACATCTGTGCATATTGTTCACACACCTGTTTGCAAAGCACAGTTACTATCTGAGTACATGGACTGGAATTTGCAAAGACTTTATGCCCTGGTATCAGGATGTCCCCTGTTTACTATCTTTGCTAGCTGCGTGGTGAAACTGCACTGCAATGTGACACATTCAAACAGTGGTTGTCAAAGTTTACAGTTTTGCATTATCTTTAGATACCTGTATGAACATCAGTTTGTGACCAATTTGTGTAACTCCTCTGTGGTGTATCATACTCTACATAACTTGTGTGTTTTAAGTAATGAAACTCCTATAACATAACGTATTACTTCTTAACCACTGCATAGTGGTTACGTAAACTGTAACACCTGTGACACAAACAAGTAAAATTGTCTCTCTGATTCAACAACAGGTTTTGTGCACAGAGTTATAGTAAGTCCGTAGCTGAACATCAAATGCACCTACCTGGAATGTGGAGGAACTAGGTCTTGCTGACAACAGTGAGCAGTGTGCTGCCCCATGCCCCTCTTTACTGCATCCAAATGATACCATTAGGAAGAGGATGATACGATTGCCAGGTAGATGCACACGTGGTCCTCAGGAGGGGTTTGGGGTATTATAAATGGAGTGTAAGAGTTGAAGCAAGAACGAGTTTGTTTCTAGTAGCAGACGTTACAATGTGTACTCATACTGAATTATTCTTGCAGCTACAAAAATTAAGATTAATATTGTTATTCAAGGGAGAAGTATCTGGAAGTTTATTTGAATGTTATTGTATAAGAAAATATGTAGGTGTTTTCATTTATGGAGTAGGAATCTGTTAATTGACTTAGTTTTAAATACCACACGTCAGGAGATTTTCTTCACCTACGAACTGAGAGTTCTTGTTGTCTTCTCATCTTCATTGAAACACAAGTCATACAAAGTGAATAATGCCAAACAATCATTTTTTTTACTGCTCTACTAAGGGAACCACAGAAAGTGGAGAGAGAGAGAGAGAGAGAGAGAGAGAGAGGGGGGGGGGGGAGCAGGGGGGATGGCAAATCGGCCCAGTGTGTGTGTGTGTGTGTGTGTGTAAGGGGGGGGGGGAGGGGGGATGATGGCAATGGGCCTGGTAGTGCACTCAGTTTCTTTTCATTTCTAAGTGTGTACTTGTACATCTTCATTTTTGCATGATAAGTGGCACATTAATTGTAAATACATTGTCCAAAAAGGACTACCTCCAAAAAAGCTGTGAGTAAAGTTATGCAGACATGTCAGCAGTTTTATCGAAAGCAAACGACAATAAGGCCTACATCTAAGAACAAATCAGGCTAACTGAGTTTGTAATGTCCCAGCCTATAATTATCTTAAAAATTTATTGCTCATGTAAAGATTTTTAGAAGTAATTAAAACACTCATGATAAGCACACTGGTGGATGACTGTCAGTAGATGAAAACACTGAAGAACACACTTCAATGAGTCACAAACACAGTTCCCAATACAAAATGCCAAACAAAAATTACATACTGAACAATACTGTACAGAGTTATCTTTAATTCTTTCTAAAACAACTCTCCACAATAAATAATAACAACAAATCAACTTTCACCTTCTTTCATGGTACTATAAACAAACAGGTGACTTAAGTCATGGGATACTTCCAAATATAATGTGGGACCTCCTTTTGCTTGGTGTAACACAGCAAGTCATTGACTCAACAAGTCACTGGAAGCCCCTGCAGAAATAATGAGCCATGCTGCCTCTATAGCCATTCACAATTGCAAAAGTGTTGCCGGTGTAGGATCTTGTGTGAAAAAGACCTCTCAATGATGTCCCATAAATGTTCGATGGGATTCATTCCGGGCAATGTGGGTAGCAATCATTCGCTCGAATTGTCCAGCATATTCTTCAAACCAATTGCGAACAACTGTGACCCGGTGGTACGTTTGGGAAAATGAAGTCCTTGAATAGTTGTGAACGGTTTCCAAGGAGCTGAACATAACCATTTCCAGTCGATGATCGGTTCAGATGGACCAGAGGGCCCAGTACATTCCACGTAAACACAGCTCAGAGCATTATGGAAGCACCACAGTGCCTTGTTGAGAACTTGGGTCCACAGCTTCTTGGTATCTGTGCCACACTCAAATCCCATCATTGGTTCTCACCAACTGAAATTGAAACGCATTTGACCAGGTCACAATTTTCCAGTCATTTAAGATCCAACCAATGTGACCACAAGCCTAGGAGAGACATTGCTGGTGATGGTATGCTTGTCGTTTGCTGCCATAGTCCATTAACAATTTTGCTGCACTGTCCCACTGGATACATTTGTCATACATCCCGCATTTATTTCTGTGTTTATTTCACTGAGTGTTGCTTATCTGTTAGTACTGACAACTCTGTGCAAACACTGCTGCTCTCTTTCATTGAGTGAAGGCCCTCGGCCACTGCATTGTCCTTGGTAAGAGGTAATGCCTGAAATTTGGCATTCTCGGCACTCTGAATATGGCATTCTCGGCACTCTGAATATTGAATTTCCTAACAATTTTCGAAATGGAATGTCCCATGCATCTAGCTCCAACTACTATGCCACATTCAAATTCTGCGAATTCCTGCTGTGCAGCCGTAATCAAGAGAGAAACCTTATCACATGAATCATCTGAGTAAAAATTACAGCTCCATCAATGTGCTGCCCTTTTATATCTTGTGTGTGTGATACTACTGCCATCTATATATGTGTATATTGCTGTCACATGTCTTTCATCACCTCAGTGAATAGTTTATAATGGAATGTATTTATACCAATACTTCAAAAGTTAGTCTTAGTTCATAGAGTTTATGCCAATACAATTTTTGTTAATAACACAATATTATCGACCCACATAGCCTTATAACTCCCACTAATTCATGTGCTTTTAAAATAATAATTAACCAGGGCCTATTTTGTAGAGTGATGTTTTAGCAGTTTTCATTATCACATTTTTATATAATTAATGACATTTTTATATTGGAAAGCTTCCAAATTACTGTGTATTAGTTAATAATGAACAGATTTCTGTATTCTAGAAATTATGTACTTTACATCAGAATAGATCACTGTTCCAACAAACGATTATAAGTGGGGTCATAATTCTTAAAACACATGATATTGTGAAATTTTATATAACACACAGATTTCTCAGCAAGACTAGCCACACCACAAGAATCAGAGAAACAAATGTTACTGTCTGAATAATGGGAATATGGAAAACATCATTTCTGCAGTAATTTTCATATTTACTAGGGATTTGATAATTAAAAATGAAACTAAAAATGGCAAGAACTTTATTTATGCTAGGAGTGATATCAGAGCAAATTGAGGTGCTCTGCTTTGCTTTGTTTCAAGTTCCTTTATCAATGTTTCAACATCTTGATTGCTTTGTAATTTTTTTCTTTCTGAGCATCACATGTAGCATTATATAATAATTAACTAAAATATTATTATATTGTCATTATTTCATCCTGGATTTTCCATTGTTTAAAATACACTCCTGGAAATGGAAAAAAGAACACATTGACACCGGTGTGTCAGACCCACCATACTTGCTCCGGACACTGTGAGAGGGCTGTACAAGCAATGATCACACGCACGGCACAGCGGACACACCAGGAACTGCGGTGTTGGCCGTCGAATGGCGCTAGCTGCGCAGCATTTGTGCACCGCCGCCGTCAGTGTCAGCCAGTTTGCCGTGGCATACGGAGCTCCATCGCAGTCTTTAACACTGGTAGCATGCCGCGACAGCGTGGACGTGAACCGTATGTGCAGTTGACGGACTTTGAGCGAGGGCGTATACTGGGCATGCGGGAGGCCGGGTGGACGTACCGCCGAATTGCTCAACACGTGGGGCGTGAGGTCTCCACAGTACATCGATGTTGTCGCCAGTGGTCGGCAGAAGGTGCACGTGCCCGTCGACCTGGGACCGGACCGCAGCGACGCACGGATGCACGCCAGACCGTAGGATCCTACGCAGTGCCGTAGGGGACCGCACCGCCGCTTCCCAGCAAATTAGCGACACTGTTGCTCCTGGGGTATCGGCGAGGACCATTCGCAACCGTCTCCATGAACCTGGGCTACGGTCCCGCACACCGTTAGGCCGTCTTCCGCTCACGCCCCAACATCGTGCATCCCGCCTCCAGTGGTGTCACGACAGGCGTGAATGGAGGGACGAATGGAGACGTGTCGTCTTCAGCGATGAGAGTCGCTTCTGCCTTGGTGCCAATGATGGTCGTATGCGTGTTTGGCGCCGTGCAGGTGAGCGCCACAATCAGGACTGCATACGACCGAGGCACACAGGGCCAACACCCGGCATCATGGTGTGGGGAGCGATCTCCTACACTGGCCGTACACCACTGGTGATCGTCGAGGGGACACTGAATAGTGCACGGTACATCCAAACCGTCATCGAACCCATCGTTCTACCATTCCTAGACCGGCAAGGGAACTTGCTGTTCCAACAGGACAATGCACGTCCGCATGTATCCCGTGCCACCCAACGTGCTCTAGAAGGTGTAAGTCAACTACCCTGGCCAGCAAGATCTCCGGATCTGTCCCCCATTGAGCATGTTTGGGACTGGATGAAGCGTCGTCTCACGTGGTCTGCACGTCCAGCACAAACGCTGGTCCAACTGAGGCGCCAGGTGGAAATGGCATGGCAAGCCGTTCCACAGGACTACATCCAGCATCTCTACGATCGTCTCCATGGGAGAATAGCAGCCTGCATTGCTGCGAAAGGTGGATATACACTGTGCTAGTGCCGACATTGTGCATGCTCTGTTGCCTGTGTCTATGTGCCTGTGGTTCTGTCAGTGTGATCATGTGATGTATCTGACCCCAGGAATGTGTCAATAAAGTTTCCCCTTCCTGGGACAATGAATTCACGGTGTTCTTATTTCAATTTCCAGGAGTGTATTATTTGTGACCTCTCAGGTTCACTCAGTGAGATTGGTTTATAGTGTGCTTCTGGGTGTTCCAATGAGTTATTGTTTCCATTTTATGCGCAATATTTCGACGCGACTGACACAGAAGTTTTGTGTTATGTATACTCACTGCCTGTACTCCAACACATTATGATTGGAACAGCTGCCAGCCTGCACTAGTTAACTGGAGAGGATCAGCACACCAACAAAATCTTTATCTGCCCCACTTTCCATAAGCAGTTTGAGGCCTGCTTTTGAGATGCTTCCTGTCATGTACCACAACCACAACTTTTGATGCCTGCCAACTACATGAATTTCTCTTCTGGATGGCCCACTATACTATCTTACTCCCTGCTGTTGACAATCTCAGTTCAGACTTTGAGTTATTCACAGGATAGGGCAGTCATGCTAGAATATTTATCATTTTTCATTATATGTGAATTTTACTTGTGCAACACCAATTAAGTGCAGTTTTTTCCATTTACAACAGTATGCTTATCTTCCGGGTTCTCATAAGGTTCTCCTATGATAAAACAAGGATGCATTCCTTACTTTCTTGCAACTGATAAAATGTGTTATACTTCATGAATACTAAGACTTCTTCGATACAGAGCATCATGCTAGTCTATACTACTTAAGTCTCTTCATTAATGCATAAATGTTGTAACCTACATTCACTTGAACTTGCTTACAGTAGTCTAATTTTGTTTTCCATTTAGAATTTTTATTTCCTCACACTTCTTTTCAACACAAAAATAACCATGTCTTGATTACCCAGAGCATATCCAGCAACCATGCCTCATTTCCACCAAGTTGTGTCATTAGCTCTTTTCTCTCCAATTCTATTCAGTACTCTTCATTAGTTATCAGTCAGGTGCACTTCCAGACAACACTGGTCATCAGGCCTCATTTAGAAACAGGACTCATCACTGAAGACAGTTCTATCCCAGTCGATGAGATTCCAGGCCAAAAATGTGCCTAGAGATCCCCCGGAAAGCAGTGGGATACCAACCTGACTATCGCCCACTGCATGGCCTGCCAATCAAAAGTAACCGTCTGGGGTGCCATTTCTCATCATAGCATGATCCTTTTGGTTGTCATCTATGGCACCCTTATAGGACAATGGTATGTCAATGATATTTCACAGCTCATTTTGTTGCACTTCATGGCAAGCCATCATGGGCTTACATTTCAGCAAGATAATGCCCGCCCACACATAATGAGAGTTTCTAATGCATGTCTTCATGCTGGCCAAATTCTGCCTTGGCTATCAAGGTCCCTGATTACATCCCCAATCGACAATTATACTCTATATACATGAGGCTGTTTAGCAGTCAGTGGGCACATAAACATGGCTCTCTCTCTCTCTCTCTCTCTCTCTCTCTCTCTCTCTATCTCTATCTCTCTGTATATCTATTTGAAAAAATACTCTTATTTAACTGACTGACACATTTTCAGTCATTTACAAAATTCTTGACACTTTCACAGAAATTCTTAATAAGTAGTTGAAGAAGTGATCAGCGTCCTTACAAGTACATCATCATTTGTCCATACTATAGCAAATGACATGAGATATACTATTTGACTTCATACCTGCTTCTTGTCTCCCTCTTTCTTTAGCCAGATTTCTTAGCAGATTTTTACCCCACTCTTTTCTTAGATTTATCTCATTTTCCAAAAGCTTTATTCTCCTTTTAAAAACTCATGATTCACCGTGTCTAATTCTGCTAATTATGTGAGGCTATTCCTGGATTGGTAATTGGAAACACAAAAACTATAACAGAGTTCCCGAAGTGGCTACTTCCCCTATTTAAACTGCAAGATCACTATCTCATTTTACAATAACAGCATAGCAATAATGGAAATTCCTGGGTCAAACAAAATGTAAAATAAGGGAAAGGCAACCACTCATCTCTAGCAGACTGATGTGTGGCACATAGACATATATGACAGAACAGTCTGCATTAGCTTTCCAGCTCTGGATCTTTTCACGTAGAAAGCACAACATTTCACACGCATAACTACACAGACACACAAATGCACACTGTGGCGACACTGATTATTGATTATCAATTATTGACAGCAATAACCTGGGCTGATGGATGTGGGGAGGCGAAAGGGAAGGATTCAGACTGCAAGGAGGGGGTAGTGCAAGGCAGAAGCAAGAAAGAGAGAGGACCCAGCGGCTGCAAAACAAAACAAAAGGAATACTGAGAGGATAGAGCATTTAACAGATATATGAAGTACAGGACAGGGAGAAGGAGGGGGGAGGAAATTGAACATGGAGAGGAAGACAGGGAGGGGGACAGAAGGGTTGAAGGCAAGAGGGTTGGAGGGAGGGAGGGGATAAAAGAGAGAGAGAGAGAGAGAGAGAGAGAGAGAGAGAGAGAGAATGCCTGCTATGTTAGGTGGAAGAAGAAGTGCGGTGTGATAAGATAGTACCTGATTTGGATGGGGAAGGAGTGGTGTGGATAATGAAAGAAGAGAAAAGTGAAAAGGTAATGTCTGGAAGTGGGAGATAGGTTAGCAGAGGTTTATGCCTGAGGTTGTGACGACACAGGATATGCTGGAAAGAAAATTCCCACCTGCGTAGTTCAGAGAAACTCATGTTGTGCTGGAAGGGAGTATCTAAATGGCACACATAGTGAAGCAGCTGTTAAAGTCATTTGAGTTGTGGTGCGTGGCATATATTCAGCAACTGGATGATCACATCTGCAGTTGGCCACAGTTCGACAGTGGCCATTCAAATGAGTAGACTGTTGCTTACCTGTTTTGCCCACATAGAATTCTGTACAGTACCTGCATAATAGCTGATACATAACATCACCATTTTCACACATGGCCCGGCCTTCTATAGGGTAGGAAATGGCTGTGACTGGACTGTGGTAGTGGTTGTGGTTGGGTGTATCAGAAAGTCTTGCACCTTGATTGTCCACAAGGGAATGACCCACAGGGTCCAGGATGGGAAGTAGGACTCTAATAGGGAAGGACAAAGATATTCTATATGTTGGGTGGGCATCACAACACTACTAAGATTATGTAAGTAATATTTTGGATAGGATACCCCTCATCTCAGGGCAAGAGGAGAGGTAGGTGAAGCCCTGATGAAGGATGTGATTGAGCTTCTCAAGGCCAGGGTGATTGTGGGTGATCAGAGGAATGTTGGTCAGTGGCTCATTAATAGATTTACTGGTGTTAAAGAGCAGATGGCATGTGAGATCTGTTTATGGAGGACGAGGATAGGGTATTATCTGTCAACAAAGGCTCTGGTACAGGTATCATGGATGACACTGGGAAAGGTAGTGGGGATGGGAGGATGTTGATGTATGCAGATGTCACACAACAGTGACCAACAAGGAGTCTGATGGCAATGAAAGGGGAAATGTGGAAAGGCAATGAAGGAAGTGAGCAGAGTTTTGAATGTTGACAAGGAGGTTACAAACAATAGCATGAAGGTGTTGGCAACAAGGTAGAGGATTTGTTCTGGGAGCACTGTAATCAGTCAAATGTTGTGAACACTCTTCTCTGCTACATGTGTCTATGCACCACAAATCAGTCTGCTATAGGTGAGTGGTTGCCTTTCCCTTATTATATGTACTGTATTATAGAAATGATGAATGATTGTGGAAATGGAGTATCTTATCCATTATTACTAACCTTCAGCATCTTTGGACTGAAATCACGTGCCTCTCGGTCAGTATTCTCAAGTTCAACTTCTGTCATGTCAACACTATTGTAGTTTGGTTTCAAGATGCCCTGGAACTGATTACAAGATAACACTGCTTATTATTGTACTGTGAGAGTTTACACTTAAACATAAGACAAAGATGCCTGCACTAAAATACCTTTAATTCATACTTCTGTGTTTCGTTATACTTATTATATGCTGGTTAGTAAATTGTGAACACTTTAATACACACACATAATTCTTAATCAATCTCCCCCCCCCCCCCTCTCTCTCTCTCTCTCTCTCTCTCTCTCTCTCTCTCTCTCTCACACACACACACACACACACACACACACACACACACACACACAGGTGGGGAGAGTGGGAGGGAGAAAGAAAGAAAGAGAATAGAATAAAAGTTTATTGTCTCGTAACATACAATTACAAGACACTGACTTAATGTACAGTAGACCTGTCAAAACACAAAAACTGGTTTACAATTATCCTTATAATATCAGTAATATAATATACAGAACTGAATAATTAATTAACTAAGCAATTAATAATTTTTCTTCAAAAGTAACAAACTTTTAAAAATTAACAGTTCTAAGTACTTGCTCTCTCTTGCTCAAATTTTCAGGTTGTTATTTAGGAATTCTTCTACTGAATAGAAACAATTCTGCACTAGTTTCTCATATAAGGTTATTTCAGTGTTTCTAAATTTATGCTGAGCAATTCTCTTCCTTTCATTTTGTTGTAAATTTTCATACCCATGTAATGTGGAGTTCGAGCATAAAGTTTTAAACGGTGGGTGGGCAGCATAAAATTATTTTGATTTCTGGTAATGTAACCACGTTGAAAATGATTTGCGATTAATAAATCAGGGTTACAGTGCACAAAGATAATCAGCTCATATATAAGGGAACACTTAATATACTTAGATTTTTTAGGAGTGGGCAACATGATTTTCTTTGCCCTACATTGTGGATATTTCTACTGATGATTTTCTGAAGTTTCAATATTCGACACATGCGGTTTGAGTTTCCCAGAATACAATTCCATAACTTATTACTGGTCAAAGTAGCTGTGATATACTATTTATCCACATACTGGTAGCACTGTCCAATATCCACACTGCAAATGCTAAGCTATTTAATTTATTTGCGTATGTGATCACCATGATAGATTTTTATCCAGTTGAATTCCTAGGAATTTCTCACAGTTAGCTTCCTCCAAATCCTGGTTTCTGTGACTGGCCAAAATGTCACTTAATTTTGCTTATTTTGTTTTAAATGGCATTAACTGAGTCTTTTTCTGAGTTTAATTTTTACCCGTTTAAATCAAACCAGGTATCTAATTTTTCTAATGTGTTTAATACAGTTTGTGGAATTTGGTCAGTACTGTTACTTTCAATGATTACAGATGTGTCATCTGCAAATAAAACTGAGTGACACTCAATATTAAGTGGCAGAATCATTTATGTAAAACAGAAACAGGACAGGACCTAAAACAGAACCTTTGCAATACTCCATGTGAAATGGTTTTCCATTTTGAAGTGTAAGTTCCTCTCTTTGATGATAGAACCACACTCTGTCTTTGGCTGGTTAGATAGGACTTAAACCATTCTAATACCATAATTTTCCAGCTTACACAGTAGCAAAAAGTGATTCACACTATCAAAGGCCTTTGATAAATCATAAAAAAATTCCTGTGGCAAGCAGTTAGTTGTCTAGAGACAAGCTAATTTTATCAACAAAAGATTTATAGCAGATACTGTGGTTTTGCATTTTCGAAATCCATACTGATTTTTTGAGATTATTTTATGTTTTCCTACGAAATCTTGAATTTGTATGATGACTATCTTTTCAAATATTTTTGATAGCGATGGGAGAAGAGAGACTGCGTGATAGTTTCCCATATGTTCTTTTCTGCCTTTTTTTAAATATTGGCTTGACTACTGCATATTTCAGTGTGTCTGGAAAGTAATCTTCTTGAAGGGACTGGTTAACTATTGTAGTTAGTGGCTGTGCAATTATTTTATAGACTGTTTTTAACACTTTTGTTGGTATCCCATCCCATCCTGCTGATGTTTTACATTTCTGCAATAGTATCACATTTTCTATATCTTTTACAGTAGTTTTTGTAAATGTACTGAGAAGTTCACCTTCATATTGCTCACTGTTGAAGAAATTTACCTTGTCTGGGTAATCTTCTACATTGATGTTTGATTTGTTTACATTTATAATGAATTCATTCAATAATTCAGAAATTTGAGCACGATTTACAATAGTTACATCCTTTATCTACCTGTGGCACCTGCTTCAGCTTTGATCACTGACCATAATGCTTTTGATTTGTTTTCTCTATCCAAAATAAATCTATTTTTCCCAGTTCTTTGGCTGACTTTACAACTTTTTTAAAAATATTTTTGTAATTTTGTACATAGGTAACAAAAGCAGGACTTTTGTTATGTTTTAGTTCCCTGCATAGCTGTCTTTTTCTTTCACTAGAGATATTTATTTTTTCAGTAATCCACTTTACTTTATTTCCCTCTTTTTCGTGGTGTACAACATGGGGGAAAGTTTCATTAAAAATGTGGAGGAAGTTTTCCAAGAAAATAGCAAAATTTTCAGAGCATGAAATACTATGATCTATAGCCTACTCCACATTATTTAATCTACAATGGAATAAGTTCATATTTTCTTTGCTGAACTGGAGTTTGGAGTAGGTTTTTTTTCAAGCAAGCTTCTATTGTTTTTGGTAACTCTATAAACAGAGCACAATGATGAGAAAGTCATAAATCTAAACAATGCTTATTTGCCTCATAATAAGTATAATTGGTTAAAATATTATCTACACATGTTGCAGATATTTCATTTACTTGAGTAAAATCAGCAAAATTTGCACTGAAATCTGATATTTGAATCATATCAATGAGTTTTTTTTGAGTTGTTGGCTTCACTGGCGAGATCTATGTTGAAATCAGCAGTTATTATGACTCTTTCTTGGTTTAGTTTTGAAGTTTTTGCAACAGACACTGGAATTACTACAAAAATGTTTTGTCATTTCTGCACCTGGAATTCTATACACAGTTACAATTACAATATTTTACCATAACTCTACACAGCAGCTTTCAAATATACTTGCTTCATTCGAGGAATCGAAATTGAATCTTGCTCTATATTCCTTTGATCTCTCCATAAGTATGCACGATCTTCCTCATGTTAAATTACTCATACAAAAAAGCTGCTGGAAACATAAAAAATATCAAGGTTATTTAAGATTTTGATTCTATCCTTTGTAAGCCAGTGTTCACTCAAGCATACAACCCTGATATTTGGTATTTCTGGCAAAATGATTTGCAAGTCGTAAGTTTTCTTTCTCTGCCATTTGTATAGTTTGAACTTAAGCCACTTATGTTCAAGTTCATTATTAACATATTGTTATTTTTTTTAATATTCCTAATGGCATCTGTTTTGAAACGCTATTTGTGTAATTTTGTTTCAACATTGTTACCAATTTTTACACCCCCATTTGTGGATACTAGTTTCGCTTACGAAGTATGATCTTACAAATATCACAATATACACTCCTGGAAATTGAAATAAGAACACCGTGAATTCATTGTCCCAGCAAGGGGAAACTTTATTGACACATTCCTGGGGTCAGATACATCACATGGTCACACTGACAGAACCACAGGCACATAGACACAGGCAACAGAGCATGCACAATGTCGGCACTAGTACAGTGTATATCCACCTTTCGCAGCAATGCAGGCTGCTATTCTCCCATGGAGACGATCGTAGAGATGCTGGATGTAGTCCTGTGGAACGGCTTGCCATGCCATTTCCACCTGGCGCCTCAGTTGGACCAGCGTTTGTGCTGGACGTGCAGACCGCATGAGACGACGCTTCATCCAGTCCCAAACATGCTCAATGGGGGACAGATCCGGAGATCTTGCTGGCCACGGTAGTTGACTTACACCTTCTAGAGCACGTTGGGTGGCACGGGATACATGCAGACGTGCATTGTCCTATTGGAACAGCAAGTTCCCTTGCCGGTCTAGGAAGGGTAGAACGATGGGTTCGATGACGGTTTGGATGTACCGTGCACTATTCAGTGTCCCCTCGACAATCACCAGTGGTGTACGGCCAGTGTAAGAGATCGCTCCCCACACCATGATGCCGGGTGTTGGCCCTGTGTGCCTCGGTCGTATGCAGTCCTGATTGTGGCGCTCACCTGCACGGCGCCAAACATGCATACGACCATCATTGGCACCAAGGCAGAAGCGACTCTCATCACTGAAGACGACACGTCTCCATTCGTCCCTCCATTCACGCCTGTCGCGACACCACTGGAGGCGGGCTGCACGATGTTGGGGCGTGAGCAGAAGACGGCCTAACGGTGTGCGGGACCGTAGCCCAGCTTCATGGAGACGGTTGCGAATGGTCCTCGCCGATACCCCAGGAGCAACAGTGTCCCTAATTTGCTGGGAAGCGGCGGTGCGGTCCCCTACGGCACTGCGTAGGATCCTACGGTCTTGGCGTGCATCCGTGCGTCGCTGCGGTCCGGTCCCAGGTCGACGGGCACGTGCACCTTCCGCCGACCACTGGCGACAACATCGATGTACTGTGGAGACCTCACGCCCCACGTGTTGAGCAATTCGGTGGTACGTCCACCCGGCCTCCCGCATGTCCACTATACGCCCTCGCTCAAAGTCCGTCAACTGCACATACGGTTCATGTCCACGCTGTCGCGGCATGCTACCAGTGTTAAAGACTGCGATGGAGCTCCGTATGCCACGGCAAACTGGCTGACACTGACGGCGGCGGTGCACAAATGCTGCGCAGCTAGCGCCATTCGACGGCCAACACCGCGGTTCCTGGTGTGTCCGCTGTGCCGTGCGTGTGATCATTGCTTGTACAGCCCTCTCGCAGTGTCCGGAGCAGGTATGGTGGGTCTGACACACCGGTGTCAATGTGTTCTTTTTTCCATTTCCAGGAGTGTATATTGCTGAATGTTGCCAATCCTAGCCTGTTTAGATGCAGCCTGTCTTGTCCTACATGTTTATCACTGATAAATTTATTCTAATCCATGAAAACTGCACCAAGTCTGTTGCATTGCTCTCTGATATGATTGTTTATGTATTTATAATAGAAGGAAACATTCCACGTAGGAAAAATATACCTAAAAACAAAGATGATGTGACTTACCAAATGAAAGTGCTGGCACGTCGACAGACACACAAACGAACACAAACATACACACAAAATTCAAGCTTTCGCAACAAACTGTTGCCTCATCAGGAAATAGGGAAGGAGAGGGAAAGACGAAAGGATGTGGGTTTTAAGGGAGAGGGTAAGGAGTCATTCCAGTCCCGGGAGCAGAAAGACTTGCCTTAGGGGGAAAAAGGGACGGGTATACACTCGCACACACACACATATCCATCCACACATATACAGACACAAGCAGACCCTTTTTCCCCCTAAGGTAAGTCTTTCTGCTCCCGGGACTGGAATGACTCCTTACCCTCTCCCTTAAAACCCACATCCTTTCGTCTTTCCCTCTCCTTCCCTCTTTCCTGATGAGGCAACAGTTTGTTGCGAAAGCTTGAATTTTGTGTGTATGTTTGTGTTCGTTTGTGTGTCTGTCGACCTGCCAGGACTTTCATTTGGTAAGTCACATCATCTTTGTTTTTAGGTATGTTTATGTATTTATTTATTTATGTATGTATTTATTTATGTATTTATCACTTACTGATCTACTGTGCAGGACACTACTGATAATTAACTTTTATGATGGGTACAGGTTTTCACCATAGATAGAGAGAGATAGAGCTTACAACAAGTTTTATTCCATAAAGACAAGTGCTTTAACTTTTGGAACATTTCCTACTGGATACAAAGTATTAATTTTAAAAGTACTGTGTGGTCAGTTTCCCACTCTGCAACAAATGGTACTTGTTGACAAGTTTAATATAGCACAAAAGCCATCTTACAAGTTTTGACAACTTGAACTTTTGTAAAATGTCTAGAATACACAATCTGTATATATGTAGGGAGCATCCGGGCAAGATTAGACTAATTACAGTATGCACAGCTGCATTTAGGAAGCCTTTCGGACTGCGAGTAAAGCCTAAAATGTAGTACATAGGACATATCCTATGCCATGCACTTCACAGTAGTTGCCCGGTTGCAGAGTACAGATTTAGATGTAAAATTTTGCTGGTTACAGAGAAATATGAAGTCTCTGTGGAGAGTATTGTACGTATTCCATAAAGTAATATTGCAGAGTGGCCATTCAACCTTTAAATTTTGTTTTGCACTGTAAATCCACTTATTATTGTCATTCAATGAATGGAAATATTGCACCATACACGAAAGATCAAGTTTTTACATACAATTTCTTGGTTCATCAATTACCTTGTCATAGATGCTAATAGCAGGGTAGGTTCAATTTAAAGGATCTGTTAGCGATGGACAAGATGTTGAAAACTAACATATGCTGTTGTAGATACTGGTTGATCCATGCCAAACACAAGTCTTAAACTACACTGATGTGACAGATGTTTTACTACCTGAAGTTTAAATATCATTCTTGTAGCAGCTTTGAGAATTACACAACAAAGATGGAAGTAATATAGCATGTGTAAGATACATATGCTATATGAGAATAAAGCTATCAAATAATTTCCCAAATGATATAAAATATATATTAAATATTAATCCTACTGAAATATCTATTAGAGAATATCAACAGTGCCACTGTCTCTATTCAATAAGTAAATACACAAACTTTAATACACACATTTTGTAACTTTTGCATTTTATAACATGTAGCCCTACTACAATCTTGATCACTGGTCTTTGTAAAAGAGTATAGAGTTAAATCCAGTGTCATCTTATATATTCTACTACATATGATGAAAGGGCTAAGTAAATAAATGTCATTGTGTTTGAAGAGACTCTGTAAAGAAAAAGGGCTGTTTCTAATAATCTCTATTTAGTCCAGTGCAGTAATTCATCAGCTCTTGCAGACTTCTTAATTTGCTTTTTCAATGTTTCAGTGCCATCTACATGCAAGGTGTCACTATAGTGGAATTATATGACAGAAAAGCCCTCTGGTAAGATGATTGCAACCTATGAGCAAAACTAAAATAAATTTGCATTTTGGCCAAGATGTCACACATTCAATATTTTTCATATCCTCTTTTCCAAGAAACAAATGCTGTACTTACAGCTGAGATAAGATATTAAGTATCTTCTATTTAGACTGAGGGGGAGAAGAATAGGAGAGTTAGCTCTCACGTGCACTCAGGACTTTGGTTTCAATGACCATTAAATTGGAAATAATGAATGTTAATTCCAAGTATAACCAATAGCATCAGATTAAAAAACACTGTCCATAAGCCAATAACAGTGAGAGATTACTGGGCGAGGAATAGAATTAGTTATTGTACCTTACCAGTAAAAACACAAACTCGTTTGACAGGTGAGTTCTGCAACACAGTACTCAAGAGTCTGGTTCAGAGTTTATTTCTTTATTTATTCATCCACAAAAATGAATTTGTAACATAAGTTATAGCAGTCGTTGAAGGAGCATAAACCTCTGTTACACTGGTTTTTAAACAGTCCTGTAAAGGACAGAATAAACATACATTTTCGTTTCTCTCTCTTGGAGATTTGCTCCTCAGTTTGGTCCTATGGAACTTGACGTGTAAATAAAAACAAAAAAACTGACAGCAGTAAGGCTGCTATTGCTCCAGAGCTCAACTGATTTTCAAAGTTGTCAACAAAATTGTGTATTTGTGTATTTACTTCAGCTGGTAGCATTGTGGCCTTCTGGCCCTCTCTAATATCTAAGCAGACATACTTAGTGAGCCAAATATGTGTAGCACATGAGCAATTTACAATAATGATAATAATAATAATAATAATAATAATAATGATAATGATGATGATAATAATAATAATAATAATAATTGGTAATCAATGCACAGATTTTTTAAAAAAAATATCATTCTTATTACTGCTGTGTTAAGTAACATGCTCATTTCATTCTTGTCAAATGTGAATAATGACACCTAACAACAATGTTTGGCAGCTGTATAGCAAGAATCCATGTGGAGACGAAATTTACTGATCAGAAGAAGAGAGAGAAATAAAGATTAGCAGAGGAGATGAAAAGAAGAAGAAAACAGAAATAAAAAGGGATGGTTTTCATTATGACAGACATATTGGTTCCCGGTTTAACAGAAGGAAAATAGCTGGGATATGGCGATGATAACCAATAAAACTTTACTCTCCTCTCTTGAATGCAGAGTGGTTTTGGGTCAGATGCAGAACATGGTAGATTGTTCCACAGTTGAATGGCTGAGAGGGAGAAAGATTCAGTGTTACCCCGCAGTACAGTCAAGATGCTGGAGGTAACTAATCCCAATACTGGGGTAATGGAATGGTGGTAAATATTTGATATGTAAGGGAATGTAACAGTATTATGAGAAGGAAAGTTGCCACTCACCATAGAGCAAAGAAGCTGAGTTACAGATAGGCACAACAAAAAGATTTTCACAGTTAAAGCTTTCAGCCAATGGCCTTTTCTCAACAATAGACACACACACGCACACACACGCACACACACACACACACACACACACACACACACACACACACACACACACACAACTGCAGTCTCAGGCAACTGAAACCACAGTGCTCATGCGAACGCAACTCCTGCATCCCACACACAACTGCAGTCGTGTGTGTGTGTGTGTGTGTGTGTGTGTGTGTGTGTGTGTACACGCGCATGTGCGTCTGCGTGTGCATGTATGTGTGTCTATTGTTGACAAAGGCCATTGGCCGAAAGTTTTAAGTGTGACAGTCTTTTTGTTGTGCCTAACTGCAACTCAGCATTTAACGTGGCGTTTGATGAACATTATCATCAAATTATGGTGAGCATTCACTTAAACATTTAATTTGAACAGTTATAGTTGCATCAGCACATTAGACTCTGAACTGCTCTGTTAGTTGGATTGTGTGGATTCTTTTTGGTCTGTGACTTTCAGAATATAGTGAACATTTTAGAGAGAATCGTTTTTGATTATGAATCCCAGACAATCTCCTAATTCCTCAGAGCTATAAGCTGTAGCTATAAATGTATTTCTCAGATGAAGTGGGCACTAGGAATTCTAATTACATGCTTCACATTCTGCTAATCACTTTCTGGTTGCCAATATTGTAGTTAGAGAGCCAGTGTTGAGAATGGCAAACAACAGCATTAAATAAATAATAGGAACATTTTAATAATGATTATCCCACCCGCCGCCCCACATATGTTGCTAATCGGCCAGGAAATGAATCTTTTCTACATTACATTCTACATTTTTATATATACAATTATAATTCCACCCGCCGCCCCACATTAGGTAAGCATATGGGCACCAAAGTAAAAGGTAAAGAACAGGAGTGACTGCATGCGAAATCAGATGCAATGAGTGAGTTGAGTGGAATAGAGCCTGCCGAACAGTTGAGTAACTCAAGTCTACCAACAACACAGTCAAGTTGTGACTGTCATGCAGAAACAGTTTTTGTGTAAACTGCTAGTCTATGAAGACTCACGGTGATATGTAATTGAATGCTGCTAAGGATTATGGTAGAAGTGTAGTTCTGGAGATATTCATTTGGAGCAAAGCCTCAGATGAACATTTCTGTGTGCCTATATTGCAAGAAGACATGCTGAGCTCCATGGTACTTTACAAGATATTTTCATTAGAAAGAAAAGCTGGTGAACTGTGCAATAAAGGTGCAAAACATGTGGAAGCCACCGATATATAGAGGATTAAAAGAACTTCTGATGACTCTACACTGCACTTGCAATAGTGTCTCATCGCCTTCATACAAAGTAATAAATATACTTGCAAAGGGCTTGAATCATTGTTTGAAAATTGATACAAGATTAATGTTAAATGTCTAATCACTGACTAACCTATGTCACATTACCTGGGATAGGTTTCTGGGGTGCATTCTCAGTACTGAAACTTAATATTGTAGTAATGAACTCAAAAGTTTATTAGAATGCTTATTGGAGTGCCATATTAAGTTACAAATAACTTTCCTGGTGATCTTGTAGCAGGGTAAATGACTTGCACTTTCCAGTAGTAAAACTAAGAGGCATAATGTGGAGGACAATGAAACAAATTAAAATCAGAGTTAGTAAAGTAGTCACTGTATGATGACTGGTTTCATAACAACAACCACCCGCCACCTCCCCCTCCCCACTATAGTACAGCCTTATGATGCTGCACCTAGCAGCTCCACTATCCTGTCCCCATCATTCCCTTCCATGTTCCCAAAGGCAGCACTAATATCCTTCCCCAACTATAATATGCTACCCCTCCCTGCCACCCACCTCCTCCGTGCATAACGTCATAATTCAAGTAATGGATGTTGCTGTGAATACATCTTCTATGAGTGGCTTCTTCAAGGAGACCACACTCTTAGTCCAGCAGAAGTTAAAGAAGTGCCTGGAGCAGAACCTCAAGAGAATCTATAATGAAAGGATTCAAAAAGTGGCACATACCAAATGCCATGGATAGTTTACAATAGATTGTGTTAATTTTTTGGCAACTATTAAGATACTTTAGATCAGTAATATAATTTATAATTTTGATTAGTCACAATTCGTTAAAATGAAAATTTCTCAAAAATCCTTTTCAAAATAGAGGATTGTCTTACAGTCAAGTAAATATGGTACATAGTTTAAGGATTTAAACAACTGTTAGGTAAATGCACAAATATAAAAGTCCTTTTTATTAAGGTGAACATTTCTTCTTGTGGCATTATTTATTTGCTGCATTTTCTCACTTCAAATAATTGCTGAAGCACTATAAAGTTACATAACACCTACATTAAAATATCGCTTGTGCAGTTTGACAAATACTTAGTATGAATATTAATTTACCACAATAAGTAAAAGACTTACTGCTGGACGGTGATCTGGATGCGTAAGTATGTGGCCATTGTTGGTTACCATGAAAGCATATGCATTTACTCCCAACTGAAATAGACAAAACGAAGGTAATACACATTAGAAAAGTGTAAATTATATACAACATGATTGAGCGTATTATAAAAATGAACTGTGAAAAACATTTATGAAGCACAAATGAACAATTCCGCAATAAATTGCTAAGAGAGGGAGGTAGAGAGATAACCACATGCTGAACGAAATCTTCTCAATATTAAAGCCATACTGCATCAAGAAAAATTCTTTGAATGTCAGACAACTGTCTCCATCATTGTCTTCAGGAGTAATACTACTGATCAGTAAAACTGGGACTGTGTTCTGTTTCTCTGGAACATGTGTGCTATTTTCTGATCATAGCCAAATATCTCAGAACAACTGCTGCTGGCTTGGCCTCTTGCTCTGAGCCATAAAGCATCCTTTTCCAGTGCAATATGAAAGCATCTGCAATATCTTCCTTATTGTAACCAATTTACCTCAACATGAGCCTACAATGTTGAAGTTCAGACTGTAGAAGATTGTCATCACAGAGAGAGAGAGAGAGAGAGAGAGAGAGAGAGAGAGAGAGGGAGAGACAAGGAGGGGGATATTGACAGAGAAATGGCAGACGAGAAGTTAGAAAGGAGGGGAGGAGCAAGAGGAGATGGACACAGAATGAAAAGATGAGGAGATAGACAGAGAGGAATGGGGAAAGGAAGTGGAAAGGGAATGGGGCAGAGGAGATGGACAGAAAGGGGAGGAGGAGGAGATTGAATAGAAATAAACACAAACCTGGGCAATGTCGGGTACTCAGCTAGATTAGAATACATTTGCTGAGGTGACTTAGCCAACAGAAAGGAGTAGAAATATTAGAAACCAAGAACATAAAACATGCACCTGTAGTTGAAATAAATGCCAAATATTGCACAATAGATTCAATACAAATGACACCTTATTTTTATATAACTTGTTACAATTAATTATATAATTACTGCAACGAGTATACACCTTAAGTGTTAGTGATACATTTATTCGAGGTAAAAATCAAACAATGGAAAATCCAGGATGGAATGTAACAATACGAGAGAAGGAAAGTTGCTACTCACCATGTAGCAGAGGTGCTGAGTCACGATAGGCACAATAAAAACATTCACACAATCATAGCTTTCGGCCATTAAGGCCTTTGTCAGCAGTACACACACACACACACACACACACACACACACACACACACACAAGTGCAACTTGCACAAACATCTGCAGTCTCAGAGAGCTGAAAGTGTAGTTTCAGCTCTCTGAGATTGCAGATATATGTGTGTGTGTGTGTGTGTGTGTGTGTGTGAGAGAGAGAGACAAAGGCCTTAATGGTCGAAAGCTATGATTGTGTGAATCTTTTTATTGTGCCTATCGTGGCTCAGCACCTCCACTATATGGTGAGTAGCAACTTTCCTTCTTTCGTATTATTTATTCGAGGTACCTTTTTATTTGAATCTAAATCCCAGAGTGAACCTACAAGTAAATAAGTGATCAACACACTGCCAAGATGTTTGAGTGGCACTCTAACATGCACACTGAAACAGTAATTCTGTTGAACTAACTCACCAAGTGAGGCAACATGAGGTCTTTTATTTCCTGAATTGGCACGTCAGTTCCAGCAACTCCCAGTAGATCTGCTATCTTTGTCTACAGAAAACAGAAGATTTTCATTATAACTTATAATCAACTGTGAGTACACTCACTCATCCGAAAAAAAATCAAGATAGAAAATTACACAATAAGCAAATGAACAATTTAATGCATCATATTTCAACATAAGTAACAATAATTCAAAATTCCGTATCAACAAAAATGACCACACTCTGCAGAAAATGCACTGTCTACCTCAGCGTTTGAAGTGAGAGCCTCATTCCCTGACTGTTAACAATTAAACAGAAAAAGTAGGAAGAGAAGTGTACAGATAAAATGTGCAGAGCCACAAAAAAAGGACTATTATTAATTGAAGAACTGTACAAAGTGACTACATTGCTTGAAAGTGGTAATAAAGTAGTATGCTCAGAAAGGGATTATATGTTCAGAAAGGGATTGTTGAAATGGGTACCATTGTGTGAATCTCAAGGATTAAATGAGTAAACAGAAATGCAAACTTGAAAATAATACAAGGTTATGATGAAAACTGAACACAGAGTGAAAACAGACAGATCAATAATCTCCAAAATAATGAAACATTTGTAAAAACTAGAGAAGACATGAGAAGATAAGTGAAAGGAAGCACCAATAAGGGTGAAGAGATGGGTACTAGATATATTAATTTAAATAATTTCTTATGTAATCTTACAACTGCAGTTTAGAAGAAACTGGTACCTGGATAGTGGAAGGATGTGTTACTGGACTGACACCCGAATTTCTATTTTACAATGCTATTTATTCTGTATCCAATTAAAATCCACATTAATATGGGCTGTGCAAAAATCATTGGAGGACCAACTAAACTGGGTGGTAGATACATTGTTTTGCAAACCACTGTAAAAGGACAGAAAAGTACTTGTGCTACCACCCCTTTATTTCCAATGGCTTTCGCACACCAGTAGCTTCAAATAGAAAATTTCAGTTTGCTTTTACTTATAGAAACTTAAATAACATTAAGGAATGTAGGCAAAGACAGATTGCAACTTACCATAAAGAAGATGTGTCAAGGTCAAGTAGCAGACAGGTACAATTAAAAGATACCCAGCCGTGGCCTTCATCTGTAAAAAACAAGCATGCGTGCGTGCCCACCCACCCACCCACCCACCCACACACACACACACACACACACACACACACACACACACACACACAACTGCCAATTCCAGCATCTCAGGACAGAATGCAAAATCACATGCAAGCAGTAATTGGAAGGGAATGGTGAGAGGGAAGGCAAAGGGATAGTAGTGTACAGGTGGGCAGAGAGATGAATGCTGTTTGGTGAAATGTACAGGGACTAGAGCTGCCAACAGGCACAGCATTAGGAGGTTGTGAGGCAAGGAGGTGGGAAAAAAAGGAGAGGAGTGGGGAGAGATGGACAGATGCATTGGCAGAGAGCTGCAAATAAACAGGGTGGAAGATGAGGAGATATCAGGACAGAGGGGCTGGAAACTGTTGGATGGAGGGTGTGGGGACAGTATGTTAATGAAGGTTGAGGCAGGATAATTACTGTAACCTCCCCATTCTCATCTCCCTCCCTGTTTATTTGCAGCCTTCTGTCAACACATCCGCCATTCTTTCCCCTCTCTTCTCCTTTTTTCCTCACCTTCCTGCCCCACAACGTCCTGATCCTGCACCTGTTGGCAGTCTAGTCCCTGCGCACTCCACCAGACAGAGTTAAGCTCTCTCACCATTCGCACACTGCTATTCCTTCCCCTTTCCCTTCCCCACCCTCTCCAGATTGCTGCTTGCATCCCATGTGATGTTGCATTCCGTCCCGAGATGTTGGAGTTGGCACTCATGTATACATGAAGGGTGTGTGTGTGTGTGTGTGTGTGTGTGTGTGTGTGTGTGTGTGTTTTACTGATGATGTGGCCAAAAGCTGTGAGTGTCTTAATTGTGCCTGTCTGCAATTTGACATGTCTTCTTTATCGTAAGTAGCAATCTGTCTGTTCCTACATTGTTGACATTCCTACCTTTTCCATTGTTTGGCATTAAGTAATATGATGTGTGTGTGGCTATAACCAGCAAAAATAAAATATTATTTGTATATTGTTCAAAATGCTAAGTTTTCATGAGGTATCCATACCAACACCATCAGAAGAAATCAGATTCTCATCTGTACCGTTCTTGAGCTTTGTTTACATACACTAATCTTTCTTGTTCACCTCTTTACTTATTGAAATCTATATATAAACACTCATTCCTGTTGCCTTCATCTTAATAAGTCTCTTCATTACACTGCCAACACAGCATTCTTACTGAATATTTTTCTGCTTTATTTCACCAATCATGTCTTTTTTTACTGTATGTACATTTGCTGAGATAGAATGTTATATTCTTTCTTCAGAACTGCAGCCGACTTTCTTCCTCATAAATTGTTCTCTGCAGAGAGCTCAATGATACTTAGTTTTGTCCACCTTCACCACTGAATCAGACCTGCTGCAGTTCTCTTAAGCTTTGACCTGAAATACTTGTTTCTCTTTGCGAACAGGTCTGTTTTTGTATCTTCGTCAATGAAAAATAAAGCTAGTTATGACACATCAAAGCTAATAGTAATTCCTGGACATCATACAGGAAAACAAAGATACAGCTGCCAAGTGAATCTCTTTTTTGTGTTACACGTTTCGATCTACAAGATTATTAGGCCACGGGTTATCTTCTTAGTATGTATGTGTGTAAACCATCACGTTTTCATTAATGACTATTCTGTCATAACTTTAAAATATGTAACATTAAAGCCACTTCTAAATTCATACCTTTAAAATTTCAGACATAAACAAAATTACAGGTTAAAGGCATTTGATGGGTACCACTAACCAGCTAAATTTGAAAAGTCAACACCACCTTAAACATTTCGCTATTCTAATCAAGTGTCACAAACTGCTGAAGATAAGATGTACATCTCATCTGGCCATTATTTGGAATATCTTACATTCAGATTCAATTACAAATGCCACAGTGTGATCAGCATTACAGGTTCCCACACTAAATGACAACATGAGCACATCTGTGAGCACTCCAAACATATATACTACAGATAACAGTTTCAATCAAAAGAAAAAGATTTACTTAGCAGCTGTTTTACTCCATCAAAAAAAAGTAATCCTAACTAGCACAGTATTTTCCTCTTTTTTTGTTGCTATGTGTTATTTCCTTAATAATTTTGTTGTCCACTTCTGGCAGTGCTATTTAAAACACCCCTCCACAATATCAGCTCCACTTTGCCAGCTTTCTTATGATACTATCTTTATTTCTGTATGTATCTAATTATAAAATTTAGATAAATAAACTTTTCTTTCCTGAAAAAGCATAAAAATTTTCCTTAATACAATAAAAGAGAAACTGAAAAATTACAACTCTTTCCCCAATAAATATGTTCCGTAGAATACTCCTATTACATTAAGTATCTGTATTCTTGGTCTACATCCTCCAACACGTTATTCTAGAAATACTGACCCCTAACTACAGTCTAATAATAAAGGAGATAACATGCTAAGAAAATGTAAGCATTGTTGATACCATATGTGCTCACTTTACAGCTAGTTACACTGGCTTTATAATTTCTGCAATGATGATATTACTGTCAAAATTCTAATATACAGACTGGGGCTGGCACTAAAATTCTAACACACTACAGTCATTATAAATATATCAGGGAGTCCTATGTATTTCTATAAAGTACCACAACTGCACAGAATATTAGTTGCTAGCCTACAGACACAGAAAATAGACACTTTATGCAATATAATATAGCATTCCAACCTCAAAATTCTATTGAATACCCATGCAGGGTAGAAAGACTAAGCAAATTAGCTAGTACTAATTATCTGTATGATTATTCTTAAATGATACATTTCAATTTTTATGGCACTTACTGGTAATTATGAGATGGATTTAAATAGTATTACATATGATGAAGAGCACCTGTCAAGTGATATGAACATCAAGTTTTAATAACCTAATGAAAAATCCTGGGTGGTATATAAACAATGATAGAAGGAAAAACAATCATTCACCTTATAGAAGAAGCTCTGAGCACAACATAGGAAATAAACAAGAGGGTGCAGATTATAGCTCAGTTTTAGAACTTTGAGTCTTTATAAGAGACTGGGCCCGCCTGTGTGTGTGTGTGTGTGTGTGTGTGTGTGTGTGTGTGTGTGTGTGTGAGTCAGTGAGTGAGAGAGAGAGAGAGAGAGAGAGATCGTAACTTGAATGGACGCACTTTGCATATGTGAGATCTGGTGTAAAGAGTGTAACCTGAGCAGTTATACTGAACACCTTATTTGTGTATATCAGATACTCAATGCTTTTTCTCCATGGTTGTCTTTCCTCATGCCACTGAATAATACTTACTGATGAAATTTAATCTAAAAAGTAAGTCACCGGAACACTGAAAGGAAACTGCCAGGGCTTACTGTTTTCCTTGTACATAATTAATTCCAGACAATCATTTGCAATATGATTATATCTTACAGTCTGGTATTTAAAGCAGTGTTTGTAGTCCTTTGATAAATGAAATAATTTCCAATTTGCCAGGTTATTAAATCAGGATCATGGCAGAACAGAAATAGTTAAAAAGCATGAACAGTTGTGCGTAGTAGTCTAAATAAATGGTTAAATGATTTTTCAGAAGATATTATGAAAATATGAAAACTGCCGGTTACAGCAATAGTTAATGCCCTGCAGATAATGAAAAGCAGTTCTGAACCTTAACAGTAAACATGACGATAAAAATTCATCAAGTGTAACACATATTTGATTCCTATTTCTACAATAATTTGCCTTAATTATGAGAAATGAAATCTCTCTATTAGCAACAGAGATACTACTTGAAATGGCCTACTCTGAACAACTGTTTTTATACCTCAACATGTCATTAACAGATTCAGTTTTCTAATGCTATGCTGATTTACCTGACTAACCTACAAGTAGCCACACTCATGAACTTCTACAAAAAAGTAATAAGTTAATTCAGACTTTTTGCTACCTCTCGGATTTTTTGTACCCATATCGCCTCATTTATGAGGGTCCATTCCGTGAGGTTCTGTAGACAGGAGAATCAAATGACAGCTTGTAGTCATTACTAAATTGTGAAATAAAAACACAAAAAATTCTTTTAAAATGCTTATATTAAAGGTATGTTTGGAATTGAGTACCTCAGTAATCCATTGACTACAAATATCACTCAGTAAAGACATACTTCAAACAGAATGGACACGGTTTCAAGGGATATTGAATAACATGAAAAATATCTAACCTAAAACCTGGACAAGGATAAATTACTGCCTTCGTTATAAGTATTGTAATACTTTCTTAAACACACTGACAATTCAGTTTTAACAGAAATTTTTTATAAGCTGCTTTAGTAAGAAACTTACTGCATTTTCCCTCCTATCATAAACAGGCACTGCAACAGATGTCATAAGTTGGTAGGAAGTTTCATCTGCATTTTCATCTGTAACCTGGAACATCACAGTTAAGATAAGATCAAGTATATATATCACGATTTGTAAGCATATAAAAATGTAGCTGCAAAAATTAACGTTCACACAAAAATATGGCATATACTGATCCAAAGGAATTACAAACCAAATGACACTTTTTCCCCCTTAACAACTCTAAAACCTGTAACCAATTGCTTGTAAAATCAGTCTTAATTGTTATGGAGAGTGGAATGTATGGAATCTTTCTCATGTATGTTAACTTTCTCAGAAAATTAACATCCATCTTATTATTTCTGTGCAATGTGCAAATGACTTAAATGTGAGGCTGTATATCATTAAAACAGTAACGTAACACACTCATGGCAACTGAAAGAGACAACTGCAGTGTAGGAGAGTGTGTTGCTGGTGTCACAACAAACGGAACTGTTCATCATGTCACATGACCAGAATGTCATCGGACCTTGTTACCTTGTCAGTGTAACTGCTGAGCACAGGATGAGTGAGATGTGCAATATAAGGACTTCTGACCATGGACACATGCTGGACACACCATATCCAAGGTCATGCAGGTACGGGGATTTTTTAACCACTCTTCGAGTACTTCGGTTCAAGGAAAATCGCTGCCACCAGAGTCAACTGTCGCAATCAACAATGTTTTTATGACAAGACTCACTCATAACTAATTTAAACTACAATACTAGTTAGTTGGGCCACAGCAGAGCATGCCACTTGCCAAATTAATTCTGATCACCACCACCACCACCACAACAACTGATGGATAGTAATACCATTCAGAGCCCCACCTGTGCAATTGGATACAGAAAAATAAATCTGCTCAATGCATGTCACAGGTCACTGAGATTAGCACTGAGATAAGAACACTACTATCAATTGTTATCAGGATAGGGAAAGATCTCCTAAACTGATGAGCTGTAGCACAAGTATGTACTGATGGCACTGTATAAGTCTGTCAAAAATCACATGAGGCAATGCTACCTGCACCACTCAGACTGATGGTGAAGCATGTGTATATGGGATGAAACTGATGCTTTATATGTCTCCAGTTGTCTCTCATCAGTAAACTGTACAGAACATTACTAGCTAGTCATCTGCAATCTATGTTCCCCTGCAGCACACTACAGGTGATCAGCACCCCCCTGCCATCCTGTGCCTTAGGCACTTTGAAACACTCCACAGGCAGGACAGTGTTTGTGTAAGCCTACACGGCACATCGCCTAACGTTGACCCTCTTGATTAGATCTGGGATGCCATCAAGAGATATGTGCGAGCTTTGTAATGGCTGCGACTGACTTCTGCAAACTGTGGGTGTTGACTCAGGTGATAATGGTTTGGGATGGGCCCTCAGAGCTTTCAGCACACTGTGGAGTTCATGCCGTGATGTGAAACTGGCACCATTGGGCAAACTGTAGTAAGTTCTGTGCTGTACCTCTCCAGAATTACACAAAAACAAATGAATAAAGAATTATATCTAAAAAGAAAGATGATGAAACTTACCAAACAAAAGCGCTGGCAGGTCGATAGACACACAAACATACACACAAAATTCTAGCTTTCGCAACCAACGATTGCCTCGTCAGGAAAGAGGGAAGGAGAGGGAAAGACAAAAGGATTTGGGTTTTAAGGGAGAGGGTAAGGAGTCATTCCAATCCCGGGAGCGGAAAGACTTACCTTAGGGGGAAAAAAGGACAGATATACACTCGCACACACACACATATCCATCCACATATACACAGACACAAGCAGACATTTGTAAAGGCCTTTACAAATGTCTGCTTGTGTCTGTGTATATGCGGATGGATATGTGTGTGTGTGCGAGTGTATACCTGTCCTTTTTTCCCCCTAAGGTAAGTCTTTCCGCTCCTGGGATTGGAATGACTCCTTACCCTCTCCCTTAAAACCCAAATCCTTTTGTCTTTCCCTCTCCTTCCCTCTTTCCTGACGAGGCAACCGTTGGTTGCGAAAGCTAGAATTTTGTGTGTATGTTTGTGTTTGTTTGTGTGTCTATCGACCTGCCAGTGCTTTTGTTTGGTAAGTTTCATCATCTTTTTTTTTAGATATATTATTCCCACGTGGAATGTTTCCCTCTGTTATATTGAATAAAGAATTAGATTAAATTAAATGATACTACTGTTAAACACGTGACAATCACCTCAGTGCTATGGCCAATGGTTTTGAGAAGGAAGTTAACCAGCTCATACTATAATTAAGTTATGTTATGAAGTAAAAAGAGTTAAATCATTATTTTTTTTTCATTTTATAAACATGTTGAATAGAAAATACAATAATGCAGATGGAAAAATAATGCACAAACTGTAAAATAAAATTTTGGATACCCTTTTTAAGCTCTCCACATATTGTCGTAGGTGCTCTTCACTTTTATTTGAATTGTATTCTCTAGAGGCTAAGAATATCTCTTTCTGCTTTCTACATTCCCTCTTTTCCCAAAGCCAGTCAGTTGTTTTTGGGTCCTGTAATAGAGAGAAAATTCATAAGAATATACATATTTGTGCACTTAATTAAGATTAATTTTTTCTGAAAATAGCTTACACCATTAACTGTAAATGTTAAATTTCAAAAAGCTAATGACACTTAATTACATTAACTGGATTTTATTAGTACTACCAATTTCGGACGTACGCTGTCATCTGCTACAAAAATCACTTAAAACATTTCAGTTGTCATGAATATTAAAACACAAAGCATTGAATATTTTAATCCACATAAAATGTGTGTTTCATGTAGATTAAAATATTCAATGTTTTGTGTTTCAATACTTGAGACATATTAAATGTTATAAGTGATTTTCATACCAGATGATGGTTTATGGCCAAAACCAGCAGTACTAATAAAATCCAATTAATGCAATTCAGTGTCATGAGTTTTTTGAAACATATATCGACTATTGAAAACTGTCTAAAAAGATCTATGTAAAGGTTAAGTGGTGGTGGGCGATATAAACAAAGCTGAAGCTGAAAGGCCTTACTAACTTTTCAAATTGCAATAGCAATAAATAATTAATTATAACATTTTTCTAATAATTAGCTGCAAGCAGAAGAAAATAGAACAACCTACTACAAAATTGTTGGTTTTACATGCAATAAATGGATTTCAATTTTCCAGTGTTAAAGTTTGTAACAAGATGGCAGCAGACATCAGGCATGAAATTATAGTTCCCAAATATTCAAAACAAAGTAAAAGTGAATACCTTACTAAGCACTGTTGCTAGGGCCTATCAAAATAATTGGACTTGTGGATGTAATTTCTGGTATACTCCAAGCCTAACATTCATATTAAATGGTTTCTAACTTTTCCATTATACAGATGATTCCCTCATCCTCATCAGAGGTGGGTTGTTATCGACCTGGAGTCTGAGTGATCTCTCTTTCCAACCTTCCAAGACCTATACCTTTTCCTTTCTGATGAAGAAACAAACGCATTCTTAAACTTAGTATAGTTTTTCTCTACTTGCAATTGTTCCTACAGGCGAGGGTATGGAACTTTGGCAGATGAAGGCAAGTACTAGCCAGCTGTCCTGTCTCCTTTTAATTTTATAGCTTTTTCATTTGAAATTCTCTTTTAAACAATTTTTATGTTTATGGTGGCATCTCTAGCAATATATTAAATCTTGAGCTGACTTTTGGGTATCCCATCAAGCTATCACCACAAGCATGACATATTTCCTGACACTCATGCACTAGTAACATATACTCATAAAATGGACACAAGAAGATCAACTTCCCTTAGATCCCATTTCATTCCCCTCTGTCTTTCCAAGTAATTTTTAGAAGTAGCTTACCAGATAATACCGATCCATTTTTCAAACTTGTGAAGCAAGTCTCCTTGTGGCTTCACTTAAACATTTATTGCTTATAAAGTCATACAAGAAATGCAAGAAGTTTTCAACAAGCTAGACAACAGTAATTCTTAGGTTCGAAGGGACATACCACTGGCTCTCACAAGGAACCCCTTGAGTGTGAGGTTGCAATTTCAATCTTTTGTAAGGCTCATTTGAAAGCATAGTGTCAACAATTATGACAGGAAAAATATTAGCTACTAGTGACACACCATGTGCAGCAGGATGGTGACAGAGAATAAGTGTCTGGGAGGTGCAAAGATCAACCTTCTATGGGATGTATGTATTACACTTCACAAAATGGACATTGTTGACATTCAAGAAATGTTCAAAACAAACCATTAACTTGAACCATGAACACCAAATGATGAATGGCATGCCACAGTGATCATAAATGTTTGTACCAACAAGATCGAAGGTGAATTCCTTGGAAGTTACAAACAGAGCAGGTGGTTCAGATAGGAATCCACTCTTAACAAATGCGAACAGAATCATACTGGTGTAACAGGGTAATGAGAACTGATGAAATGTGATGGCATGCAACCGAATGTGAAAGAGTCTGTCTTGGAGCTTACCATGTAACTGGTTGTCATTTTACAAAATAATTTAATTCAACAGCTAGAAATTCTACTCACCAAGCAGCGGCAGAACACACACATAAAAGAAGGTTATAATTAGGCAAGCTTTTGGACCCAGTGGCTCCTTCTTCAGGCAGAAGGGTTGAAGAGGAAGGAAGAGGGGTGAAGGAAAGGGCTGGAGAGGTCTAGGAAGAGGGATCGATTTTGGGAAAGTCTCTCAGACCTGCAGGTCAGGGGAGACTTACCGTACAGGATAAGAAGGAAATAGGTCTTTTATGTTTGTGTTCTGCTGCTGCTTGGTAAGTAAGTTTTTTATCTATCCAATTAAATTATTTTGCCAAAAATTGGTTACTCTTTAATAAACATAAACATTTTCCATGGTAGGCTGTAATGTGATTTTTATTTAATCATGCAGTTAGCTAATTTCGCTTGTAAAACCAACATGGAAAAGCACTAAATTTTCTGCGTGCATCGCATGTTACACAAACACTTTACACGTCACATTAAGATAAAACATTACTTTTATCTGGTTTATCTTAATGTGAGGTGTGTAAAGTGTTAGTTATACATGTGATGAAGGCAGACAATTTAGTGCCTTTCATGTTGGTTTTACAAGTCCTTGACAATGAAAGTAGTCGAAATTAGTTAATCATACGATTAAATAAAAATTAAGTTGCAGCCTACTGTGGACCATGTTTACATTTATTAAGCATGTGGAGGCTGTGGATCCCCACAAGTACAAAATTTTTTATTATCCTTTAAGGTACAGCTGCAGATAGTGCAATAATATCTTCTATAGGCCTGGAAAAAAGAAACATCCAGATGCTGAGTTTGTCCAGTGGTTCCAGGTAGTATGAATTGCAATGTCACACACTTTTCTGGAGGGATAGTTTGCACTAAAGGAGTGTGATTTTTATACACAGACCAGCAATAAAGCAAAAGCAAGTTATTTTGACCAGTTATGGGCCAAAAGCAGTGCTCATAATGCTGTTCTAGTCCTCTTATGCCAATTTTCCACTCTTTCTTGGTGTGACATAAATATTCCCTCCTGCCCTTGTAAGATCACGCAAATGACTAAGAATTGAAGGGGCAGAGGAACTCCAATTGCAGCACAATAAATAAATTTCCAGTCAGTTTACCATCCATATTAACAGTCAGCATAGTTGCATATGAATGCATTAAGGCATTAGTTGACCTTAATTCAACTCTCTTGGTACCTATAATTTCTGAGGTTCCTTTCATATGGATTTCCCTCTTCAAATCCCGATCGGCCAGAGTTGCAAACCAATTCCTTACTGAATGATGGGATATATTTGTTTATCTCATCTACAAATTTTCAGGCCAATTCTGTAGTTTGCTGTGCATCATCAAGTTGATGCTTTGTTCAAAATTTTGTTAGTTTATGTCTTCCAACTTTGTAGCACTGTTTGAATTATGCACTCATCCACTGTTTCCCTTGAAATCATTGTAATCTATGATGTGTGCAATTTGACATGCATAACACAGTAGGTCACTGACATGCACATCCTGTAAATTGTATCGAGCATCCTTGGAACATGAGAACACCAGTTTTTGTAACAAGTACACCTTGTCCTCCCTTGAATATCCATAGTTTTTCACATGCAATACATGGTCATATTGTTGTAGACTTATTCAAAATCTGTTCATAAGTTTTTTTATTATGCTACAGATGATCTTCCATATACAAAATTATGTTTAGGAACAGCTCCTTGGACAATGATTGTCCTTTACTACATTTCACCAGAGACAAGGTTTGTGGCTCACTGTGCAACAAGGATGATGAACTACGCAGCTCGACGTCTGTTTCAACATCACTTTCACTTCTTAAGCACATAACATCATCATTGTACTCCTTATGTACATTGTTCGCACAGTCAAGCATAGATGACACTGCACTCTCCATTGATTCATCTTGCTGAAATGCTGGTATTTCATCTGCCACTTCTTTCTCACTCTGTGAAATTCATTGGGTTCCTTTCTGACAAAATGTCAACTTCAGCAACTGTTGTGTAGATACAATGCAATGTTTGCTTTATTTATTATTGCCACTGCTTGGCTTTGTATCAACACCTATAGAACTGTTGTGGGTTATTACTCAACTAAGCATTTCAGCTATGCTCTACTGTATTCACCACTGAATTCCTTACAGTCTCACCACCTACTGTCATTAACAGCCAATAATGTGGTCACATGATAGACAATATACTGAATGCCATAAATGTCAATGGCATTTTGTGACATCATACTCAAGGTGTTCCTTGTAAGTATGTAATAGTTACAAAAACATTAGCACCAGCCTTCACCATAAGAAAGCAACAAATTACTTGAAAGGCTGACTGACAAGCAGTAGCCTCAAGGATGTTAGCATAGAAGCCTGTGTGATTTGGTATGATTTAGGGATATTTGGAATACTTTCTGAACATGTTGCCAGTAAGAGGAATAAAGAGGAATCACCAAGAAGAATGGAAAAGAAGAACAGATGATGATAATTTTGGACTAGTGCACAGGGAGTAACAAGAACCTCTGATATTTTCCTAGGAAGTCTGGGACAATCTGCTTTAAGATTCTGTTGACAGCAACTGTTATGATATGAGAACACTGAAAGCATGTGGCAAATGGGTAAGACGTATGCAGTCCAATGGCTAGAGGGTCCTACGCAGCACCAAACTCCTACCTGCAGCTCAACACAGTGAGCCCTCTGCGACAGGTGTGGCAGGAGACAAGCAGGATGTCATCAAATCGACAGTCTGTGTACCACCATATAAAACTATATGCCTATTGTTGTGTCACACAGGCCAAGTGATTCTCAGGAGTCTCATTGTAGTGGGCTTAATTATGTATCCTGTTCCTTTTGCCTAATAAACGTGGCAAGCCGGGGTGGCTGTGCAGTTCTAGGCACTACAGTCTGGAAGCGCGTGGCCACTACGGTCGCAGGTTTGAATCCTGCCTCGGGCATGGATGTGTGTGATGTCCTTAGGTTAGTTAGGTTTAAATAGTTCTAAGTTCTAGGGGACTGATGACCTCAGAAGTTAAGTCCCATAGCGCTCAGAGCCATTAATAAACATGGTTTTCTTTTTTATTACTTCATTGGGTGTCAATATTTCATATGCTGCTTGCAAAATCCTAATTTAAATCTTTTACAAGCAGAAGTAGAGTACAGTAGATAAATAATTGATATCTACGTAGCTGGGTTGATGCACACCTTGATTAATCTCAAGTCCCTGAAAATTCACCAAGTGGTATTTTTGTGATCTTTCCAGGGCATCTGACTGTGTAAATCATATTACTTTCTTAGAAAAACTGAACATATAAATGCTTCATGTACAGCTGGTCTGAATCGTACTTAAAAACAGAAACAGAAACAGAAATGAAAAGGATGTGCTGAATAATTCAGACACTGTTGGAAAGAACTGAAGATTAAGTTGTTTTCTGAAAATGGGCTCTCCCTAAAGTTTGAAGGACACACACACACACACACACACACACACACACACACACACACACACTACATTCAGTTCTGTACAACAAATAGAGTCTGATGTAGCATATGAGCTATAGGGTAGAATGCTCCAAATTATTGGATATACATACTGATGACAACTGGAAGACCCATATTACTGAGCTTCTCAAACAATTAATTTCACCTAATTTTGCTCTTTGTATAAGGGGTGTTCACAAAAAGAAATGAGCCAGAGGCATAATTACAGAAACCAGTACCTGTATGTTAGAAGTACTGCCCCTGGCTGTTGAGACACTTGTCCCACTGTGACACAAGGTGGTGAACAGCTGTCTCATAAAATTCCTGGGGCTGCGATGTTAACCAATTCCACATGTACAGCTGGACGTCGTTGTCCAAGTTGAATCATTTGCCCTCAGAGCCTTTTTAAGGAGAACAAAAATGGCATAATCACAGGGAGAGGGGTCTGGACACAATGGAGGGTGGCTGAGAGCCTCCCACTTGAATTTCTGCAGGAGTGCCATGACTGTGTTGGACGTATGATGCTTTGCATTGTCGTGGAGCAGAATGTCCCCACAGGTGAGTTTGCCTGGTCGTTTTGATTTGATTGCTTGGCAAAAGGTGGTCAAGGTTCACGAGTAATACTGGGCATTCACTGGTGTCGCATGCTGCAGGAAGTAAATCAGAAGGGGACCATCTTGGTCAAAAAAGAATGTCAGTATAATCTTTCCTGCATTTGTGTGGATGGCCTCGGCTTTTTATGGTGGTGGTGACCCTGGATGCTTCCACTGGAGACTTTGTCATTTTGATTCTGGTTTGAAGTGATGACACCATGACTCATCTCCAGCCAGCGCTCGTGCCAGGAATGCATTCCCTTCCCAAGCATAGTGCTACAGATGAGCAAGACAAGAGAGTGGGCCATTTGACATGCTTTCTGGTGTGGTTTAAGACTGTGGGGCACCCATTGGACGCACACTTTGTGCATGCGCAGTCGTTCCTTCATTATGGGGTGAACACTTCTGACCCTCAATCCAACCACGGCACCTATGGCTTTCACTGTCACTCAGCAGTCCTGCGTAATTAATGCATCCACCAGCTGGATGATGTCATTGGTATTGCAGCGTGTTGCTCCAGACCATGCATCATCAGCTAACGACACCTGTACCCCCCTGAAGCGCTTGTGCCATGCCTTGAGCCTTGCAAGGGACATGCAGTGTTCGCCGTGCACTTGTGACATTTGCCGATGAATGTCCATTCCTCCTACTCCTACTGCTGTCAGAAAACGAACCACACCTCTTTACTCATCTTTTGACGGCTGCATGTCACTGTTTGCAATGCGACAGGCAGTGTTGAATGATTGATGTGTGCTGCAGCTAGCTCTGTATAGTCACTTGACGTGCACGCGTGCTCTCTAGCAGCGGGCTGTGAACTTCCACGCTCTGGTCGGAACCACACCTCATTACATACACCACGATATTATCCTCCTGTCACCAGTTTGTGCTTTCCAGACTCTGCATCATTTCTTTTTGAAAGCCCCATATATAAATGCTAAACTTGGAAACAAATATAGCAACTTCCTGGCATATGTTAAATATTTTCATTCAATAATGTCTTATGGAATAATTTTCTGGGGTAGCTCATCACTTAGAAAGAAAGTATTGATTGCACAAGAGCAAGCAGTAAGAATAATAGGTGGTGTTCAGCCTTGGATGCCTCTTCAAGGAGCTAGGCATTTTAACTGTTCTGTCACAAAACATATATTCACTAATGGAATTTGTTATAAATAATCTATCACAATTTGATATGAACCGTAATGTCCACACCTACAACACTGGAGGAAAAATGACATTTACTGCCCATTGTTAAAGCTGTTAGCAGCTCAGAAAGGAGTTCAATATGCAGCAACAAAAATGTGTAATCATTTGCCCAATAACAGAAAAGTCTGACAGGTAGACAAGCAAGTTTTAAAACTAATTTAAAATCATTTTCTTGTGGACAACTGACAAATTTCCATTTAAAAACTGGTAGCCAGTAAAAAAAATTAATTGTAGTTGCATGGGAAGGACTAAAAATAATAATGTGTTAATATTCATGAACACTAATCACATATACATATCCCGTATACTGACTCGTTGCACATCATTTTGATAAAAGAATCATTCCAATTGTCTATAGAACATGTAGCTAACTAACTATCCTTAGCAACCTACAGAACACTCTGAATGAACAAATGAATGAATGCACCCACCGTAACATCGGCATACACAGGAGTCCAGACCGTTGGGTGAACAGTTCGTCCCAGTACTAGCGGCCGAGCCATGACTTGTATATACATGAGGACCTTCTCACGGACTTCAGCAAGTGTGCTGAGGTGTTGATAGTAACCTAGAACAAAGACACACCCAGCTCAAACTTTTACTCAAATATAGTCATATAAGTCTACAGACCTGTTACTGGAAACATATATGAATGTTTACTAACAAACAGTAGTATTATGTGGACAGTATATCATAGCAGTCAGCCGCAACTGTAAACAAACATGAACTTAGACTGCCCGAGGGGAGAGGAGCGGTGCAGGTAAATAACCCCCACCTCCCTCTCAAAGGGCTGTCACCCTATGTCTGCTTTCTACGCCTCCATGAAATCAAAACCGACATAACATTCATAGGGATCACTCTGATACTTTTTGTTGTAGTGACAGTCACAGTCGAATCCATTTACACACCAGGATTAGTCTCTTCACACATTTAAAAATAATAAAATAATAACAGCAATCCACAACACAAAGCACATTGGAAAACGCAAAGCATTTGGTAGTGGCAAGAGCACAAAGGTTTGCTGCAGTTGGCAGTAGTGATTCAGGAGTTCAAACCCCCCCCCCCCCCCCCTAAATCTGCCACCATGTAATATGTGCATAATATGCTTATTTATTTTTGAACAAGTAGTTGCAAAGGAAATCAAGTCACAAATTTTCTCACTGTTAGAGACCATATTTTTGTTGGTTATGCATTCCTATGTTAAAGTGCTAACATTAAATCGCTAAGAAAACAAGCAAGACTATGTTGAATACAAGAATATATACAAACAGTTGTACTAGTGTATGTCATTAGTGCCATTAGATATCTGGAATACATATCCCACAATAAATGTAAATCTTTCTTCCTCTTTTCTCTTAGAAATATGATAGTTTTAAAGAAATTTTAAGTTTATAATTAATAACATTTATAATTAGATAACTGCCTTCAAATTCATGTCATACTGCACTCACATTTGTAAGTGTGCATTCACCAGGTGTGACATTTGACAAATAAAACTCTATGATTGTGCTGAGTATTAATAATTAAAGGTCATATCTGTAGTGTCATACATGCATATATTTCACCTAAATTTTATTAACATATCACAATAAAATTTCATTAACACATGATAATAAAATTTAGGTGAAATTTATGCATTTATGACACTACCAATATGATCTTTGGTTATTAACACTCAGCACAATCATAGAGTTTTACCTTTCAAATGTCACATCTGGTGAATGTACACTGCAGTATGACATGAATTCAAAGGTAGTTGTTATAGTAATTAACACATTGAGTAAATTTATTTGACATAATGCTGTTCTTAGTGAAGTGCTATGTCCTTTTAAATAGATGACAAGGAATCTTGTTCTGTTATACACATAACATATGTGAACATGTCTGACACAAGAACGAGTCCTGGTAACACACTTCACAGTGAGGTAGGAAGTGGTACAATTTTAAAAATTTAATTTGACTTCTACAAATTTTTGAAAAAAGATCATATTCCTCAAACTGATGTGGTTTTTTTAGCATTTTCTGTTGCTACTTGACGATAGCACAATGGCAAAATCTCAGTTGTAAATAAATTAATACACTCCGTAACAGCCCACGCAGAAAATGATGTTATTTCCATAGTAATACAGACTGACATGATACACATAAATTAAAATGAAAACATTTATGAGGGTTACCAAGAAAGTAATGTACCACATTTTTTTTCTCAGTCAAAAACAATGCTATGAATGCAAAACGTTATTCATGTATTATCTGAAGTCTCCTGAGTGAGTGTGCCAAGTTTCCATCACTTCTGACAAATCCTGTAGCTGCAGGACAGTTTCAAAATGGTGTCTGTAGGTAATGTATGTTACAAGCAACATGCTGTCATTGAATTTCTCATTGCAGGGAAGGAAACTGTGGGTAATGTTCACAAGTGCTTGTGCAAACTTTATGGATCATCTGCTGTCGACAGAAGTATAGTTACTCACTGGGCACGGAGGATGAAGTCATCAGAAGGTGGTTCGGGAGAGCTCCATGATTTGCAGCAGTTGGGAAAAACATCCACGACTGTCATACTTGACACACTTGACCTAGCCCCCTTGGACTTCCACTTGTTTGGGCCATAAAAGGATGCCATATGTGGAAGACATTTTGAAGACGATGAGGAGGTGATTTACACTGCGAAGCATTTTCCACCACCAGGACAAGGACTGGTACCAACAGGGCATACACGCCCTTGTTTCATGCTGGAGGAAGGCCATAGAATGGGGTGACAATTACGTGAAAAAATGGGGTGTGTAGGTAACACACCATTCTTTAATGTGTGTAATTCTCATTATTTTCAATAAAGAATTGTTGAAGGAAAAAATGTGGCACATTACTTTCTGAGCAGTCCTTATAGTAAATGCTACCATTTTTCTTTTTAGTAATGGAAGAAGTAATAGTGACCATTCATAGCTGAGGAGTTGTTAAGTGCCTGAAAGGTATATATATATATATACATTTAAAAAGAAAGATGATGAGACTTACCCAACAAAAGCGCAGGCAGGTCGATAGACACACAAATAAACACAAACATACACACAAAACTCTAGCTTTCGCAACCAACGGTTGCCTCGTCAGGAAAGAGGGAAGGAGAAGGAAAGACAAAAGGATATGGGTTTTAAGGGAGAGGGTAAGGAGTCATTCCAATCCCGGGAGCGGAAAGACTTACCTTAGGGGGAAAAAAGGACAGGTATACACTCGCACACACACACATATCCATCCATACATACAAGACACAAGCAGACATTTGTAAAGGCAAAGAGTTTGACTTTTTTCAAGGGCTGTTTGGTTAAATCTGGGAGTGGGGCTGAAGGTGAGGCCTTTGGATAGGACAGAGGTTTCGGATTGGGAAAGAGGTTTGGAGGAGAGGTTAACTACTGAATTGGGGTGTTGTGGTTCCAGATAGTGTTGATTGGAGTTTTGAGGTTTTGGAGGGAGTGGAGCTGGAAGTGGGAGATTGAGTAGATGGGAGAGACTGGGTTTGTGTGCAATGAGAGGAGGTTGAGGTTTGCTGGAAAGGTTGTGAAGGGTGAGTGAGTTGCCTTTCCGGAGGTGGGAAACCAGGAGATTGGATAGTTTTTTAAGGTGGAGGGTGGCATGTTGTTCTAATTTGCGGTTGGCCTGTAGGAGGATGCTCTGAACAACTGGTGTGGATGTGGGAGAGGAAAGATTGAGGACTTTTATTAGGGACAGGAGTTGATGGGTGTGTTGATTGGCTGAGTGGATGTGTAGGTGAAGGATTAGGTGGGTGAGGGCAATGGATTGTTCGGTTTGGAACTGGTATAGGGACTGATGGAAGGAAGGGTTGCAGCCAGAGATGGGAACTTTAAGTGTGAGGCCTTTGGGGGTGATGCCAAATGTCAGACAAGCCTGAGAAAATAAAATATGGGAGTGTAATCTGGCTAGGGCGAAGGCATGTTTGCGGAGGGAATGTAAATAAAACTTAATGGGGTCGTTGTGGAGGTGTTGTGAGGGTGACATGGTACTGGAAGGTGGAAAGTGGAACACGAGGCTGAAATGAAAATGAAAATAAATATAAAAATATATGGGGAGAGATAAAGGTAAAACTAGAAAGCAAATGGAGATCTGGTGTGAAAAAAGGCGAAAAAGGGTTGGTTAGAGCTGGGCTATGTTGATCCTGTGGTGAACTTGTGTAGGTAGATAATGATGTGCACAAAGGTTAGGTGGTTGTGTTGCCGCCAAAACACGTTAAAGGGTGGAGAAATACGGGAAAATTTCGAAAAAACTACGTGAGGATGTAGTAAAAGGGTGGTTTGGTGGTGGCAGATTATGGAAATGAAGCTAACAATTGTCTGATGAAGAAATAATGACGTTAAAACCTGTGGGAAGCGGCTAAAAATGATCGATGATGTGAGAAAAACGGAAATGGAAATAAAGCAAAAGATATTAAAACTAGCCGAAAAGGTTGTTTAATAGCTGAAAGGAACTGTTTGTGAACTGGAAACGGTGGATTTTATAGCAGCGGTAGTGTTGAAAGCGGAAAAAAATTTTTGGTTATGGTTTGGAAGTGGGTTACGTATTGTTACGTACTATTGAGTATATATCGGCGGGATAAAATTGTATACTGGATTACGGTAAAAAAGGAGAAGGTGAATAGAAAGTAAAACTGCTGGCAAAAACAGAAGGAGGAAATAAGATGACAGAAAAGACTACGAAATGTAACAGTGACAATAACAATAACAAACGTGATTGTTGGATTCAAATTAATGATATGAATATAATAGAGGGAAACATTCCACGTGGGAAAAATACATTTAAAAAGAAAGATGATGAGACTTACCCAACAAAAGCGCAGGCAGGTCGATAGACACACAAATAAACACAAACATACACACAAAACTCTAGCTTTCGCAACCAACGGTTGCCTCGTCAGGAAAGAGGGAAGGAGAAGGAAAGACAAAAGGATATGGGTTTTAAGGGAGAGGGTAAGGAGTCATTCCAATCCCGGGAGCGGAAAGACTTACCTTAGGGGGAAAAAAGGACAGGTATACACTCGCACACACACACATATCCATCCATACATACAAGACACAAGCAGACATTTGTAAAGGCATATATATGGATGGATATGTGTGTGTGTGCGAGTGTGTACCCGTCCTTTTTTCCCCCTAAGGTAAGTCTTTCCGCTCCCGGGACTGGAATGACTCCTTACCCTCTCCCTTAAAACCCACATCCTTTCGTCTTTCCCTCTCCTTCCCTCTTTCCTGATGAGGCAACAGTTTGTTGCGAAAGCTTGAATTTTGTGTGTATGTTTGTGTTCGTTTGTGTGTCTGTCGACCTGCCAGCACTTTCATTTGGTAAGTCACATCATCTTTGTTTTTAGATATATTTTTCCTTCGTGGAATGTTTCCTTCTATTATAACCATATATATATATATATATATATATTGAGTGGTCAATAGGCCATAAGCAAGTCTGAAATCATGAATGACTTTCCTGACACTGCCCACTTGGAGAGCTAAAAACACACACACACACACACCTCCTCCCCTCTCCATCCTCCCCCCCCCCCTCCTCTCTCTCTCTCTCTCTCTCTCTCTCTATTCCACGTGGGAAAAATATTTCTAAAAAGAAAGATGATGAGACTTACCAAACAAAAGCGCTGGCAGGTCGATAGACACACAAACAAACACAAACATACACACAAAATTCTAGCTTTCGCAACCAATGGTATATATATATATATATATATATATATATATATATATATATATATATACCGTTGTATATATATATACCAAACAAAAGCGCTGGCAGGTCGATAGACACACAAACAAACACAAACATACACACAAAATTCTAGCTTTCGCAACCTACGGTATATATATATATATATATATATATATATATATATATATATATTTAAAAAGAAAGATGATGAGACTTACCCAACAAAAGCGCTGGCAGGTCGATAGACACACAAATAAACAAATAAACCATCCTGGTGTCTATCGACCTGCCAGTGCTTTTGTTGGGTAAGTCTCATCATCTTTCTTTTTAAATATATTTTTCCCACGTGGAATGTTTCCCTCTATTATATTCATATATATATATATATATATATATATATATACCGTTGGTTGCGAAAGCTAGAATTTTGTGTGTATGTTTGTGTTTGTTTGTGTGTCTATCGACCTGCCAGCGCTTTTGTTTGGTAAGTCTCATCATCTTTCTTTTTAGAAATATTTTTCCCACGTGGAATAGAGAGAGAGAGAGAGAGAGAGAGAGAGAGGAGGGGGGAGGATGGAGAGGGGGGGAGGTGTGTGTGTGTGTGTGTGTTTTTAGCTCTCCAAGTGGGCAGTGTCAGGAAAGTCATTCATGATTTCAGACTTGCTTATGGCCTATTGACCACTCAATCTCTCAACTATGCAGTGCGGAGTTACCATCCACACACACCCCAGATGTGACTATGCTGTGACCAGTTGGTGCTTCATTTCACAATGTCATTGTTGTTCTTAGAATCTGACCGAATGTATTCACATTTAACATACAAATGACCATCCTGGTGGTAATACTACTTTGCCGTCATTGTACCGTGACAGTTGGATTTCTTACAGACAATATTGTCAACATCACTGTATGGAAATCACTGTGCTCCTGGGCATGGTGACACTACTTGTGGAGAGGTCGAATTTTCTGTTTTTGTTTTATTTGATAATTTGTTGTTTCATTTATCGTCAGAAACATGATGGTGTAAAGCTTACTGAGTCAGTATCATTACTTAGCTGCACCTAACACTAAACCAGTCTACCTGAACACCATCACTATTGTACTGTTTAACAATGTCATACATTCTCCCAGAATTAATTTTCATTTCTGGAACCTTGGTTGCAGACAAAAAGAGAGAGATATTAAACAAGACAAGTACTAAGCTCGGTAATTTTTCTATCAGATCTCATGCTTGTAGTGACCCATTACATTTGGTATAGTATCCAGAGGATGCTGTTTTACCATGGCCACAACACTGCCTCAACTGCAGAAATAGTCACTGCATGTACACTATTGAAAGAAAATAATGAAGAGGTATAGTGCTCTTAGAATATTCCTATTTATCCTTATGAAAATATTGAAATTTCTTGCAGTTATCCTAGAGAAAGACACAATTTTGAAGTTTAATTCTAAGCCACACATCTGTAAAATTTTCTTATTAACAGTACACATTTCAGTTGCTCATTTTTAAATCTATGCTTTCAAATTATAAACTGCAGTTCACAAGAAACAGCTTCACATGGGTTAGAGTACTATGGACTCTTAATTTCCCATTAACAAAAGACAAAAAATGTTTTTGTTTCTACAGAGTAGTAATTTTCTTTGCCAGGCAGTTTTTTAATTTGAAACAAAACATTTTATTGTAACTCTTCAGGCTTTCCCGGCGAGATCTTGACATATCGAACAATCGGGTCTACTGCTGGATGTTTGTGTCACTCTGGCACAATATTTAGGCCACGTAACTCGTTGCCTTCTTCAGGTGCTACCTGAGACTGTAGACCCGATTGTTCGACGTGTCAAAACATTTTATTTCTTTGGTAAATAGCTAACTCCAATTCACTGGGAATTATCGAGCATCATCAGACAAAGATTACATTATAGGCTTCCATTTGTCAACCTGTCATGAAACTCACAGCAGCGTGGAAAAATTAACGTGCAATGATGTTCATAATCCTATCAAATAGTGTTGCGACATAAAAGTACAGGTGTGAGGTCTATATCTACAGCGAAAAAAGGGCAGTCATATGCTGGTTTTTCACTGTACTGACACACTTGACACACTAAAACAGAACATATCAGTAGTTCTTGAAATAATATCATAGGTCTGAAATCAACAACTTTAAAAAAGAAGAAGAAGAAGAAGAAGAAGAAGAAGAAGAAGAGAGGAAGAGAGAGAATAAGGGTTGCAATTGTATATTAACACTTCCACATGCTTTGGAGTCAGCCTCTGCATGTGAAACACCTAGAGAGTGGATTGTGTGTTTGCGGCTGCAAGCACGCATTGAACCAGTGTCTGTGACAGGCTCAGTACTTCTGAAAGACAACAGAGCCCCTTGTTTCTACCTATTGTTATCATTACAATTTTAGTAGTTGGAAGGATAGGGTTGTGCATGTTATGTGTGCATGCAGGAGGAGCTGGCTACGTATCGCAAATGGCTGTAGACGCTTAGCTGCAGTCAGCCTTCTGCAGACTGCTGCCTTGAGGTGTAGCAGTGGTAGAGAAACTGGCATGTGCATGGCACACCTCAGGTGCCACTTGTTTCGCTCAGAGGTCTGCTGCCAAGATATATTTCAGTGTATCTGATGGGGAGGAACCATGTTCATCACTAGGTGAGCGGCAGGTTGTAACTTATTCATATCACTCAAGGCAGATAGTAAATGTAGAAGTATAGCCCGATTAAAATTAGTTGATAGTTGACACTTTACATGTTGGAACAGGCTTCCTCCAATCAGAGTGCTCAACGTCACATCCGATCCGTTCACCGTTCTCAAACTGCCACAACAACTGATCATTTCACTTCCAATTCCTTGTCCAGCTTTCTTTCTTGATGTGGCCGGATTCCAAATCATGGGTCTAGCACTTTTATTTCATATTTCATCGCATATGACCTCCCCCCACACACACACACACACACACACACACACACACACACACACACACACGTTTCATATGCGGAACTAGCCAAATTCTACTGGATAGATTCATCTCCACAAGATGTGATTTAGCATCACATATACAGTTAACATAACCATAAAGACTGATTTACATTAAATAAGCTTCACACAACATTGCATGAAACTGAATGTTTGAAGGTGGCATTTTATCATTGCAACATGGGTCACCATACTACTTAGCTCAGAGTTATGGCATAGCATAATGTTTCCATACAAGCCTGATATGTTGATGGTCATAAGTTTGAATCTTGTCAAATGTAGAGAATTTTTTTTTTATTTCTAAATCTAATCAAAAGAGTTTGATTATTATTTTTATTCATTTAATTGGTTTAAATGTAATTTTTTTTTTTAATTCTACATTTTTATCATCATACTGACTTTCTAATTTGCTCTTGTTTTTATAACTACCATTCTTTTCTCGTTTGTAATCTGCTAGTGTCACCGGCTATAATATGCGAACAAGTGCCAATGAAGACTGCTCATCAGTTTGTAACATGTTTGCTTGTGTGCCCAGTGCGAGGGGAGTTTCAGATAATTAATGAGAGAGAGAAATTAAAGTTTGCTTTTGGTGCTGAAACTGAATTTTTTCTCTGTCAAGTTTTCTTCTAGATGTTAATTGTAGTAGTCATGAACAAAGCAACTGATTTTAGTTCTGCCACAAATTGTTGACTGCTGTTTTCTCAGATACACTGCGCATCACGAGGTTTTGGTTAGCATAGGTCAAGAGTTCAAATGGAGGGCTACAAAATGTGTTGTCTGCTGCAGTTTATTCATTCCTCATTTCAAATAAGTTGTCAATAAAGAAGCTTGCATTTCCATTTTCCAACATATATTGCAGCAGCTACTTCCTGCATTGCTTCCATTACATGTTAATAGCACTTGTGAACTGATATCCCATGTTTGTGTGTCCCTATAACCAAGCGGTAGCTGGCAGCTGATGTATTGACACTATAGCAGCAAATGACAGATGTCAACTATCAAATAATTTTAATTGAACTATACTTGACACAGCCAGCAAATAGGCTGCAAATGCACATTAATACTCCAAGCAAAATATTTAAGTGGCCACATGCAACACTCAGTTCCATTTATTGGACAGTCCTCACAGTTAACATCAAGTGTCAAAGATAAGTCAAAGTGATAAAATAGATTAGTTAGTTATTTTCTTTTTTTAAGGAAAGGGAGGGGAGAGTAAAATCTGTGTTGTGAGGAAAATTTGGGTCTGGTATATTGTAGGCAGTGATTGGCTCTCTAAATATATGAATGGTGTAGCACTATCTTTCTACATCATGAAATAACTTCTTTGCAAGAATGTATGAACAACACAGTATTGAATATTTGCAAGAAACAGAACAAGGTTGCACCATTTTAATACAATAGCCTCATATTCAAGAGGATGGAAGCACTAATCACCTTCTAGTCATCACAATTTAGTTTTTCTATGGTCTCCCTAAATTATTCCAGGCAAATCCCTGGATGGATCGTAAGACCACAGTGGACTACTTGTCTCATTCTTGTCAAACTACATCTGTAAGTATATAAATGACTGTATATATAAAATACATTTTTCCTTCTTAAACTATAATACTATAACATGTAAAATATCTCCATAAAAGTGGCCCACAGATAAATAAAACTCCTAAATCTATCTATGAGCCAATGACATTAGCTTTATTTGCAAGTCAAGAGACGAGAAGTTAAAAGTTTAGATCCATTTTCCAAAATGAGCACACTTTCTTAAGGAAAATTTAATAAATGTAATAAAAAATCTCTGAGTGAAGAATGCAGGATTACAAAGAAAAATTCTTGGCAAGAAACAACAAAGATGGTTATTGAATTAAATTCTGTAAAACAACAGAAAAATTGTCTGACCTAGCAGCAGATTAAAAAAGAAAATACACATTTGCAGACTCCCAGAGGGTGTGTGAAGGGCAGGTTAGCAGAGGTTGAGGACAGGAAGATTATGGGAGCAGAGGATGTGTTGCAAGGATAACTCCTGCATATGCAGCACAGAATAGCTGGTGCTGTTGGGAAGGATACAGGTGGTGCATGTTGTGAAGAAGTTACTGAATTCCAGTTTGTTATACCAAGCAACATGTTGTGCAACTGGATGGTGAACTTTGTTCATGCCCACTGCCAGACAGCAGCCATTCCTTCTGGTGGACAACTGGTTGATTGTCATGCTCATGTAAAAAGCTGTGAAGGGATTGGAGTAGAGATGGTATATGACATGGCTGCTTTCAAAGGTGGCCCTGCCTCTGATGGGATAGGATAAGCCTATGAGTGGAAATGCTGGGTGGGTGAACTGGGCAGGTCCTGCACCTGTGTCTTCCACATGGATATGACATCTGCAGCAAGGGGCTGGGAGTGGGAACGTCGTAGGGCAGACCAAGATGATGTGTAAGTTGGTTGGGCAATGGAACTCCACTTCAGAAGGGGTGGGAAGATACCCTCATTTCCAGGCATGATGATCGACTATAAAAGCCTGGCAAAAGATGTGTTTCAGTTGCTCCAGTCCAAGGTGACATTGGGTGATGAAGGGAGCACTTCTTTGTAGCTGATTCTTGTGGGGGGTGGGGAGGGGGGTGGGGGAGGGTTTAGAGGGGTGTGTGGATATGGCATGGGGAATCTGTTTTTCCCTCTTGACCACCAGGATCCCTCCTCTTCACTGTTGATGCTCCCTCCCCATAAACCAACATCCTTCATGCTCATGGCATTGCTGCTATAAAACACTGCCTCTCCCTATGCCCTTCCAACTCCAAACCCACTATCTCACTCCTCATGCACCTTGTCACCTTCATCCTGATGCACTTCTCCTTTAAGAGGAAGGTACGTAAACAAATCTGGAGCACAGTCATGGGCACCTGTATGAAACCCTCCTATGCCAGTCTTTTTACAAGCCATCTAGACAAAACCTCCCTAGACTCCCGAAGCCCCAAATCCTTGCCTCATTCAGGTTCACTGATGGTATCTCATGAGCTGGACTCAGACCCAAGACATGCTATCCTCATTCCTCCACATAGGGGCCAAGACATAGTATCCTCATTCCCCCACTACCTCTACACCTTCTCTCTCATCTGCTTCACCTGGTCCTCCTCAACCCAACATGCCACCTCCCTGGACACTGCCCTCCACTCTCAGACAGCTCAATCCACACCTCTGCCCATACCAAGCCCACTAACCATCAACAGTACCTGCATTTGACAGCTGTCTCTCCTCTCCTTCCCCCCCCCCCCCCCCTCCAACTCTACACACACACACAAATAAAAAACTGTGAACAGTGTACCTGCAGTGATGAGAATTCCCACAACATAGTCTTCAAACAGATATTCCATGCCACAATCTCACACACTACTAATCCTCCTACTACCCTAAGAATCAGCAACAAAGGTGCACGACCCCCCCCCCCCTCCCCTGTCACCCAATATCATTCTAGAGGGGAGCAGCTGAACCATATCCCTAGCCAGAGCTTTGATTATCACATGCCTGGAAATGAGGGACATCCTACTGAAAATCATATCTACCTCTCTGACACTGGTATTCTGTCATCCAAACAACCTCCACAACATCCTAGTCCATCCCTATGCCACTCTCACTCCCCAGCACATTGCCATAGTAATCATATCCCTGTGGAAGACACAAGACCTGCCCAATTCATCCACTTAGCAAATCCTACTCCAGTCCTGTCACAGGCTTATCCTATTCCACCAGAGACAGGGACACCTGTGAAAGCAGCCATGTCAAGTACCAGCTCTGTTGCAATCACTGCACACCAATTTATATGGGCTTAACAACTAACCAAGTGTCCAACAGAACGAATCGCCACTGCCAAACTGTAACCAAGAACAAAGTTGACCATTCAGCGGCACAACATGCCACTGAGCACAAGATGCTCGAGTTCAATGGTTGCTTCGCAACCCATGGCATCAGGATCCTTCCCTTCAGCATCCAGTTTTTCTGGGCTACATAGATGGAAGTTATCCTTGCAAGATACCCTTCACTCCCTTAATCCTCCTGCCCTCAGTCTCCACTAATCCACTGTCCAAACACACTCTACTCAAAAGTTTCACCTTCCACACCATCTTCACTGTGTACTGCACATCACTGGCTGTCGGTACACATGTATCCCATGCCTAGCCAATGCAGCTGCCGTCCCTCCCTTCCCATTACTAGACAGTACATGTGCTGTTTTCCCTTGAGCTGCTATCCAGCCATCCGGCCATCCGCAATCACTCTGCCTGCTTCCCCCCCCCCCCCCCCCCCCCCCCACTCTGTCTCCTACCCACTCTAGTTCATCAAACAATCCCCTTGTTCTCTTTTGTGTGTGTGCGTGTGGCTATCGTTGATTCGACACTTCCGCCTTTCAATGAGTGGTCTCCTTTGTTCCCAAATTATTTACATTGAGTCAGAACCTTCCTTACAAGTTAAACCTGTCCTAGAGAAAGGCCAAATATAAGCAGTGTAAGCAATAGACAGGAACTATTCATTCAAATGACAAACTGATGAGCAGTATGGCCAGATAATGAGATTGCAATAAGAACAAGGGCCAAATGGGCTGAAGAAAGGAAAACAGCTCACAGACAGACAATGAGAACCATTTGTAAGATGAGAAACGTGATCAATAAAAGCACTGCGAGATCCAACATGGCCCCATATGTAAATACTACTACTACTACTACTACTACTACTACTACTACCAATAATAATAATAATAATAACCTACAATAAAAAAAAGCTCTTACTGGAACATCACACTAAATGGTTATACAACACTTCTGAAACTTTCAGTTTTGTATACAATTGAAACCTTGCCTCACATGATGAAAATGCACTTCTCAGAGAGACGGGGAAGAAATGCTGCAAAATCACCAAAGAGATATAGGACAGTATTGGATGCAATGTAAACAATGATTGTAAGGATAGAATACCTTTCAATTTCTGAATGTAAGGTAGCCACAGAAGTAAAAAGGCTTAGTCTTCAGAACCCCCACTCTCCTTCAAAGTGCAGTGGGTGAGCACTAGATTTATACAAAAACAAGAGCTTGGCAAACAAAACAAGTAATCACCTACAGTTTGTTTAAATACTGATCCAACACATAGAATAAAATTTGAATCACACCCATTGGCTACTTTAGGAAGTACATTGGTTTTCATATTTACAGTGGGCAATGGAAACAAAGTCTGAATTGGGGACAATTACCAGTGGTTGGTTGTTCATGTGATATATGAACTGTGTACATTTCACAAGATATTGAAGACTTTTAACAGAAGTCATAGTTGATTATCTATATTTGTTGCATTTTGTGTTTGACAAGTGATTATTAAAAATTATTGTAGGTTTATTTCCCGAAAGAAATACAATTGTGGAAGTGTGATAAAACAAATGAAAAGTGCTTACTTATTACCTAGAGGTATTTACGTATATGTAAAATGACTGATAAGAAAACACAAAGTTAAACAACCTCTTCATTAAAGGACAGCTTGAAAATACCATGCGCTGCACTTGAAATATTTATTTGCTAAATCGGGATGTGGTTGTACTTTCTTAACCAACTTCTTTGTGAAGCTTTAGTGGTGAAGTGCAGAGGTTTAGTGTAATATGTTCAGTTACACAAAGAAAAACTGCTAAAAACCCTTTGTCATAAGAGAAACAGATAAATTATATAAAAAAAATTACAATGTGACATCAAACATTATGTTCTGAATTTCTTGAAATGAGTAAAAGGTAAAATGTAGGTCAAAGACATGAACTAAAAATAAAAAAGCAACTAAGATATAAGCCTGTTAATACATGTTCTCATACACACAGAAAAAAGCAAAATTAAAATTAATGTAAATCAATATTCTGAGTCATTATTTCTCAAGACAATAATACGCAGACATTCTATTCAGATGTAAGAGGTATGTTTGTGCACATCATATTATTACACAGTATTGGGTTGTTTTTGTATGCAACATCAACAAAATTTCAATAGAGGACAGCAGTATCTCAATTGGAAATGGAAGGGAAGACATAAGAGATGGCTCTTTAGAAATGGCTGTAAGTGCATTTACAAACAATGGAAACACCAGGTAGTCTGACCTGCTGGAGATGACGGTCACATGTGCACGAGATGCACTTACTTGTATGAATGAATGTATGTGTTTTTCTCTCCTCCTTTTTCTGACAAAGCCTGTGACCAAAAGCTAATGTGTGTCTGATCTGTTCATGTGTGCAACTTAATGTGTCATCTTTATGGTAAGCAGCAATTTATCTTTTCCTTAGATTGTCGTAAATGTGTTTACATGTATACATGATTTACACAAAATATATATAAAAAACAAAGATGTTTTAACTTACCAAACGAGAAAGCGCTGGTATGTTGATAGACACAACAAAATAAAAAACACACAAACACACACACAAATATTCAAGCTTTCACAACCCATGGTTGCTTCATCAGGAAAGAGGGAAGGAGAGGGAAAGACGAAAGGATGTGGGTTTTAAGGGAGAGGGTACGGAGTCATCCCAATCCCGGGAATGGAAAGACTTACCTTAGGGGGGAAAAAAAGGACAAGTATACACTCGCACACACACACATCCATCCGCACATATACAGACACAGGCAGACATATGTAAATGTGTTGCATATGTATGCCTGTGTCTGTATATGTGTGGATGGATATGTGTGTGTGTGTGTGTGTGTGTGTGTGTGTGTGTGTGTGTGTGTGTGTGTAGGTAAGTCTTTCCGCTCCCAGGATTGGGATGACTACTTACCCTCTCCCTTAAAACCTACATCCTTTCGTCTTTCCCTGTCCTTCCCTCTTTCCCAATGAAGCAACCATGGGTTGCGAAAGCTTGAATATTTGTGTGTGTGTTTGTGTGTTTTTATTTTATTGTGTCTATCTACATACCAGCGCTTTCTCATTTGGTAAGTTAAAGCATCTTTGTTTTTTATATATATTTTTCCCACGTGGAATGTTTCCCTCTATTATATTCATATCATTGATTTACAAAAAATTTACATTAGGGCAGGGCTTAACATCTGGCTGGTTTTGAGCGCAAGTACTTGCGTCTGCTCAGGCACGTGCTCGCGAGCAGGTGCAAGGTTGCGGAGTAGGGAGGGAGGGGAGGGAGGCGAAATGTGCGCGCACATTTGAATAGGGCCGCAGCGTGCCTATTGAATTCGGCCAACTGTGTAATGTTTAAAGTATTGCGATCAGCTCTAACAGTCACTTCGCTGGTTAAGAATCATGTCAAGTCGCTGTTGTGTAACCCCAGCCATGCTTTTGCACTTCAACCCCCATTGGGAGGAATTGTATCTGTTTACAGAAAAAGATGGTGTTGCAAAATGTTTAGTATGTCACAAAATGCTGAATTCTTTTAGGAAATTTAATTTGCAGCGACATTATATGTCGTACCATGCGAAAGACTACTTTGGAAAATGTGATGGATCACATCGTGCACAGGAAGCTATTAAACTTAAAAGGAAGCTATCCAAAGAAGATCTGGACGACGAAGAAAAATCAAATGAGGCAGCTCTCAGAGTGAGTTACAAAATTGCTTTGCTTTTAGCAAAATCCCTGCGCCCCTTCACTGATGGCGATTTAATAAAAGAAAGTTTGGTAGTTGCAGCGGAACATTTGTGTCCATCTCAAGTTGAACAGTTTGGGATTGTGCCATTATCTAACATGACCATTATGCGTCGTATACAGGACATGGCAGACGACGTCCAGAGCCAGCTTGCAAATATCTGTAAAGATTTTATGGCGTATTGTCTAGCTCTGGATGAAAGTGTTGATATCACTGGAACAGCGCAGCTTGCCATATTTATTAGAGATGTTAATAGAGATCTTTAGGTGAGGAGGAGCTACTCAATGTAGTTGCCGTGAAGAACACTACAACCGGAGGTTATATTTTATGTAGTGTTGAAGAAAGTGTTGAAAATATAGGACTGTCATGGAATTCTTTAGTTTCAGTGTCTACAGACAGTGCACCAGCGATGACAGGGAAAAAAATCAGGTTTCGTTGTGCTGTTGAAGGAGAAAATGCAAAAACTGACCATGCTGAATGAAATAAGGGGCGTTTACTGTGTGATCCACCAGGAAAACTTTTGTGCAAAGAGTATCACTCTAAAAAATGTGATGAGTGTTGTTGTTCGTACAACCAATTACATAAGGAAGCATGGGCTACAACACAGACTATTTAAAAGCTTTCTTGAGGATGTAGAAAGCCAGTATGGTAGCCTGCCTTATTACAGCGAGGTCCGCTGGCTTAGTCGTGGCGAATTATTAAATCAATTTTTTTGCCTATTAGATGAGATAAATATGTTCATGAAAATAAATAACATGTGTGTTCCTGAATTGAAAGAGCCTTCATGGAAATGTGATCTCGCGTTCTTAGCAGATTTAACTAGCCATCTGAATGGTTTGAACATTTCGCTACAAGGTAAAGATCTGCTAATTACTCATTTCATAGATCGAAAACGAGCTTTTAAAATGAAATTGACACTTTGGGTGCGTCAGCTGGCAACAGGAAATCTAGCTCATTTTCCTAAATTATCATACATGCAAGATGTTCACAAAGACTGTGAACGTTATTCACATAGTTTAGTTGCCCTTAAGGAAGAATTTGATCAATGCTTTCAAGATCTGACAGCACTAGACAGTGATTTTGATCTGTTCTCCTGTCCATATTCAGCAAATATTGAAGAAATTTGTCCTGAGCTGCAACTAGAAATTATTGACCTGCAGTGTGACAGAGAATACAGAGACAAATTTCAGAACAAGAAAAACATTTTGGAATCCTACAGACACTTCCCTCAGGATAGGTTTCCTCGTTTGCACAAACTGGCGGCTACAATAATATCAATATTCGGTTCCACGTATGTTTGTGAACAACTGTTCTCTGCAAGGAAATATAACAAGACGTGCCTGAGAAACGCATTGTCTGATCGAAATTTAAACTGCACACTGCACCTACAATGCACAAGAACAATTACTCTGAACATAGACGCAATTATAAAGGGCAAAAAGTACAAGATAACTGAGAATCCCACACTTCAGTGACACCTTTTATTGTGTTACAGTTCACAAATTAATACGAATGTAGAGGCATACACTAAGCTAATAAAATTACGTGGCACGTGTACATTCTCCTTTATTTGTTTCATTTGTGGCAGTAATAATTCGTGAGTGATATCCCTGCAGGTGGCCACGGATTTGCATTGACTGGCAGCAGCTGTTGTGTGCCCCACGTGACTCTCCCCACTCTCCGCTCTGGTCCGGTAGTGGGGGTAGCGTGCTCGCGCTGCTCCGTGCTCGCGCCTTGCTGCTCACAGCTTGCTCCACGAGCACGTATGTTGTGAAGCCCTGCATTAGGGTCACCAAACAATAAACTTTGACCAGAACTTAAACTACTTTTTGTCATGTCATGAAATTATGAATACTATCCTCAAAATCCTTCCCACCTCTTCTACAGTAAGTACTTCAAAGCTCAACCAACCTACAAAATATCCTGATTCATCCTTGTCATTTCTCCTACCCTCACAGTCTGTATTTGTGAGAAAGATAAGCTGCAAGGTGTACATAGCTGTCATCATTTATAATTACCACTACCAAACTGAAGGTAAGGGCAAGATTTACCACATGACAGCAGAGAACACTGCTGAGAACAATAAGTCTAACTTTAAAGTTCACTTTGCAACCCTTGCTGCTTGGACCCAAAGTACACCACAATGAAGAGGTGGTTCTTTGTGGTATGGCCACTCACTAGTTGTTGTTCAGCACTGAATTAAGGTGTGATCTGCTGCACTGTGGGTTGTCTGTTCACAGTTACAACCCATGGTAGGTGATATCTGTTGGGCATTCACAGTTTGATCGCATTCAAATGCACTCGCATTACACATTTTCCCATCCTTTCTTAACTGTCAAGATGACAGCACTGTCAAGTATATAGCCAGTGTGGGGATCACAACATCTCAGCCTCATCTCATGCCAAACTATTCCGTCTGTCATGGTGAACAGAGCACTTTCTTTCCAATAACCCACAAATGTATTTACATAATCCATTTTGTTCTGCTAATACTGCTTGTAAATTTTTTATACACCAAATAACAATTTGAACAGCTTCTTTGATCAATTTAACAACCATTAACATGTATACCAAATGGAATTGCAGTTTCTAGCAATACAATCTTCAAAGGATGTCAGCAAATTCAACGCCAACTGAAAAATAAACAATAGTTTTATAATTAAAGAAAAATTACCAACCTCCCACAAGTTTTGGAACATATGTTTAAGAAGATCTGGGACGAAGAAAGAATTCCTGAAGACTGGCAGTGTGCCCTGATACACCCACTACACAAAAAGGGGGATAAGATGAATGTTAATAATTATAGAGGGATCTCGCTACTACCAGTAGGATACAAAATTTTGTCAAGGAAATTACTTCAAATCGTGGAGCCAGTTCTGGATAAAAAAATAGGTGAATATCAAGCAGGTTTTAGACAAGGTAGATCCTGTGTTGAACAAATATTTAACCTGAAAACACTAATTCGTTACAGAATCTCAAGAGGCCAGAGATTTGCAATAGTATTTGTAGATTTCAAAAAAGCATACGACTCGGTAGATAGAGAAACATTACTGAAAGTATTGGAAGAATTTGGGGTCGATAAGAAAACAATTCAAATTATCAAACAGACGCTAACAAACAGTAAGGCCAAAGTTAAATTTATGGGTGAAATTTCAAGGAAGTTCGAAATTAAAACAGGTGTTAGACAAGGTGATGGTTTATCCCCAATCCTCTTCAACTGCGTACTGGAAAAGATATTGAGAATATGGAAAGAAGAACTCAAAGGCACCAAGAATGACATCAGAATTGGAACAAAAAAAGAAAAAATAGAAGTGGACTGTTTAGCTTTTGCAGACGATCTGGCAATAATTACAGAAAACGAAGAAATAGCTCAGAACTACTTGGAGAAACTACAAGAAGTTTCGGCCAGAGCTGGACTGCAGATTTCATTTGAAAAAACCGTGTATATGTCTAATCATAGAAATAACAGGAAAAATCTTATTACTAAATACGGCAATATTAAGAGAGTAGAAAAATTTAAGTATTTAGGTGAAATAATTCAAGTGAATGGTTTAGACAAGAGTGCAAACCAGGCGAGAGCAAGGAAAATGGAATTTGCTTTTCAAAAAACCAAAGACATATATAACAAAAAAAACATTTCGATTCAAGCTAAATTAAGACACTATAAAACTGTCATTAGACCAGAATGCCTGTATGCATCGGAGTGCCTAACTCTTAACAAAAAGGGGGAAATAGAAAACATGGAAAAGAAAGAAAGGAAAATTTTGAGAAAAATATTAGGACCGAGAAAGATTGGAGAAGAGTACAAGCTAAAGAGTAATAAGGAAATATACAAAACTATTGAGAAAGTGAGTGAGGCAATGCGTAAACGCAGACTAACGTTTTATGGTCACCTGTCGAGGATGGATGGAAACAGACTAACAAGAAAAGTGTTTGAACATAGTAACAGGAACGAAAAAACCAACAATAAATGGATACAGATGGTGAAAAAGGATTTGGCCTATTTTAATGTCACCCGTGAGTCAATCAGGGACAGGGAAAAGTTTAGACAAATAGTGAACGAAATTAAGTGTTTTCCAGAAGAAACGAAACTAAAGAATAATAACAGGAAATGGTCGGAAGAGCGGAGGAGGAACCACTCGAAAATGATGAGGAAATATTGGGAAGAGAGAAAAAAAGATCAAAAAGCCGGGCAAGTGAATTGTTGAACGTGGTCCAAAGATGGCCGAAATTGAAAGAAGAAGAAGAAGAAAAAAAAATTACAGTCATTGCTCCCCAATAATGACATGATACGTCAAAGATAATGGTATTAGATCTGTACTAGTCTTCACAACTTCAGACACAATTTTATATATTTTCTTGGCAGTTCAATGACACTCCAAAAGGCCTCGAAACTGACTGCTGACCACTGATATTTAAACAGTTACAGATGGTTATTACTTCAACTTTCTAACTTACTCTGGTTAAAACACCACTTTCAAACCAAAATGTCCATTGCGAGATGGCAGAAGTAATCAAGTAACGTCTTATATTAAGCGACACTCAATTGTATAAACGAACAAATTGACTATGATACGACAATAACAGATACTGAGACTGAGCGAGGTGGTGCAGTGGTTAGCACACTGGACTCGCATTCGGGAGGACGACTGTTCAATCCCACATCCGGCCATCATGATTTAGGTTTTCCGTGATTTCCTTAAATTGCTCCATGATTTAGCCTTAACCGCTTCAGGCAAATGCCAGAATGGTTCCTTACAGGGCACGGCCGACTTACTTCCCCATCCTTTCCTAATCCAATGAGACCAATGACCTCACTGTTTGGTCCCATCCCCCAAATCAACCAACCAACCTTTCTCCTTGATCTCCATCAAACTGGACGGCCAGTCATTGTTGTCTGGACCACAGACCACATTGGGATCCTAGGGAACAAACATGCGGACGTGTTGATCTGATTGGCTATGAGGATACTGACTTTGGAGCTTGGGATCTGGAGTATAAGGTATTACTTCATTAGTATTGTTTGTCGCCTCACCATTTACAGTTTGGTCATTTTAATTGAAGCCAGTCATCAAGTACACATAAAATGCAGCTTGGTCTGTTGTAAGAGCAGTTTTTGATACTCGTTTCCTATAATTCTCTACACATAATGTATAAAATTATAGGCTACCAAATGAGAAGACAGGAATCTAGCAGTCTAGTCATTCTTGACTCTCACTGTCAAGTCTTGAAAAGTCTAATCATTTTTTTAAATGAAGGTGTAAAACATATCTTTTACTACTCTACATAAGGACCCTACACCTATTTTTTTGGTTGTAAGAGGATGCCATAATTTAATTTGATTTAGCTATAATATAAGCCATGTCACTGATCATTTTTTATCAGGAAACTGGACAACGTAACACAAGACTTGGTGAAAAGCGGGGAGGCATAACTGATAATGTCAAGTCACAAACTTTTCAAATAAATACAGGAGCTCACTAAGGAGATGTTCTGACCAATTTGGTGATGCATGAGATAGTCCAAAAGTGGAGACAGGTGAAGGAAAGCGTAACTATTGAAGTTTTGCAAATTGGGTGCACAATAAAGTATAACACCAAAGTAGACTGCCTAGCCTCTGCTGATGATATGGCACTGCTACATGAGAATGAGTAAGTTGAAAAAATGGCAATGAAAAATCTCACTGAAATGCAGCAAAAGTTGGTCTCACAATAGCATACAACAAGATTAAGGTACACAATACAGACACTGATGGTAAGGTTGATGGTTAAATGGTGGAGAATGTGCACAGCTTCCAGTATCTGAGGGAGAACTTTACCAGTAAGCTACAGACGAACATGAACATAATAGATATCTCCCAAATACTGTGTGTTGCAATGGCAATCTCTGGAAAGAAGAGCCTACCAATGAATGCCAAACTGGAGGAGTGTATGTTGAGAACCAGATGTTATATGAGGAGACAACCACCTTGGGTGAGAGAACCTGTATTCATCTCAAAAGGCATCTGAGGCAAGAAGAAACAAGTTGAAGCCTAGATTCACAGATCAACACAGGTGCTGTAAGAATGTGTAGTACCAATTGCAAGCATGATATGATAGAGACAACTGAGATTTGCCAGGAATGTCAAAGGCTGAATGACAATGTGTTGGGCAGGAAGATATAGAACAGAACATATGTAACAGCAAGTGATTGGATGAAACAAGGAAGGCAGGAGTGGAAAGCAAAGGGTATAAGAAAAAAGATCCATACACCTTAGTGCAGGATAGGTCCAGCTATAGAAAAATAGTGAAAGATAGTAAGCAGGCTGATACTAGGATCAAAATTAAGATAATGGAGGCAGAGAGAACCAGAGTGTGACAATAAATAGACCCTGAAAAGAAAGAAAACACTGTAAACAAGTCACTTGCGGTCTTAAAGGATGAAAATAAATAAATAAAACCTACAGTCCAAGACTAGAACTCTGTGAAACTGCACTTTTCATATGAGTCTGCAAGAATTAATTTCCAGCCATTTTCTGTCTAATTGATATAGGCAAGCAACATTATTACAAAAAGGATAGCTTGTTACTCACCATACAGAGGAGGTATCGAATCACAGACAGGTAAAAAAGACTTCTATATGTTTATGCTTTTGGCCAAAAGGACTTCTTCTCAAGCAGAAAATACACACACACATTCACATAAGTACATCTTGCACACAAATGACCATTATCTCTGCAGTACTCATGTGTGCACAAGTTAAACGTGTAGCAATCTTTTTGTTGAGCTGTCTGTGACTCAACATCTCCTCCACTTGGTGAGTACCAGTCTATCCTTTTCAAAATACTGCCATTATCCCATTGTTTGACACAGTCAGGCACTGTTCTACAATGCTTTACCCACAGAATCAGTGTGGCATCTCATCAATCAACTTAATAAAGTTACAGAAAAATCTACATCTGAATGATCAGACAGCAATTTTAACATGACTCCTCTCGAGTGTGACTTCAATGCTTTAACCACTGCTCACCTTGCTCAGTGAGGTGTCCAACAAAACAGTGAGTTGAGAATGTTCTTCAGTTTACTCAAAAATGTTAAATAGTGTGTTAAAATACCAATCTGAAATGCAAATAACAGCAAGTTTATATTAACCATGACACATTGGAAGAGTGAGAAAAGAGTGTTTGGTTGTTATCAATTCACAATAAGCATTTAAAAGAAGAAAAGTATTGCTGTATGGGATACTGAAGTGATAACTGAATATGAATGATTTCAGAGATTTTCCCAGAAATTGACCACAACATTTTTATTAACTTTATTATTTCCTGGTTATGTTTGAACTGGGCTTGTGGCAATGTTCACAACATCAAAACTTTCTTCTGGTTACGTAAGTCTACACTCAAGTATTCCTAAATTGTAGTTTTTTTCTATGAGGTACAAGTTCCTTTTTCTTTTAACAGTGACTCAAAATTCTTAAGTATTACTTGTAATACAATTTCAGTATCTTCTCGAAACTATCCTGTTGATACAGAATGGGGTGTGTGACAGCTTCCTCAAGCAGACAAGGCCTCTTGAAACTGGTAATTTTTTAAAGCATGCATTATAGTCATTTGATTAGAAAGTAACTATGTTACATGTCATAGACAATATCAACTGCAATATTTGTCTATTTTTTTTTCCTCTGCTATCTGCAGCTGCATGTATTTCTACTGAGAACTGTAACTGGCATGCTGACATACAGCTTGTTCCCACCAAGAACTGGGCAGAATGAAAGCCTGAAGCGTCTCCAAGGAAGTAAGAAACATTCCCTTCAGGACTCTTAATTGTATTTGGAACTTGTACTCATCAGCAGCATCTGGAAAGCAAACAGGAGCAAATATCACCAGATTGCGTTTCATTTTATTCTACATGAGACATGCTTGTTTGAAACACAAATATCAAACTACCTTGAGCAGAAATCAAATCAACCCACTCTTCTGAAATTAATGCTGCATTTTCAGACATGTCAAAAGTGAAAACTGGAGCACCACATTATTGTTATATTTCCATTTCATTTATCCCCTCACTGCTCTTTCTTTTATTTTTCCTGTCATCTCGTTTTATTGTCACTGAATCTTTAACACTTTCTCTCTGCACTATTAACAGAGACTTCATCCAGGGTTTCCATAATTGGTAGTTTCTAGCTTGGGGATATTTTTGTTTGTGATACATTGTCCACAGTCATAAAATTTGATATTTATATGGATGTCCAATTAATTTTGGAGCTACAACTCTATTTTCAGGGACTGTAATGATTTTTTGGGTGTTACATCCAGTTTGTTTTATGACCTAACAGTAAATGAATGACACAGGTGTTAGTTTTATGAAAAAGTGCCCGAGATGAAAATAGTGAAAAAGTAATTATTAGTGGATACTTTTATTTGGCCACAACCATTAGTCTTCTGCACTGATAAAAGCTTCCAAATTTGCACTTACACTTCCAATGATTTTCCATGTCTATGACTGTAACACATTGCTCAAATGACACAAGTTAATTTGTGATTCGAGTATGGAAAATAGAAAATGCCACACTGTTTTATTTATATAAACATATGAAACAAAATAAAATTACAAACTTGTAAAAAGAGTAGCTTCTACTTTCTTAACATATTTGCATACTATGCATATGTTTTATTGGCAAAATGGACAAATTAAGCTATTCATCACAATTTTCTACTTCCAGTGATAAGTGATGTATGTTTAAGAATGTAATCAAGCAATATTATAATACTTATTTTACTAATGAAAACAGGTTAGATGAAGTAAAATAGCCAGCAGTGAGAAGTGCTAGTGAAAGGAAAGGAAAGGAAAGGTAAGGAAAGGAAAGGAAAGGAAAGGAAAGGAAAGGAAAGGAAAGGAAAGGAAAGGAAAGGAAGTAAGACAGGGTTCAACAACCCATCAATGATGAGGTCTTTAGAGATGGAGCACAAACGCTGTTTGGAGAAGGAATCAGCCATACCCTTCACAAGGCAGAACCTCAGCTTTTGCCACAAGTGAATTTGGGAAATCGGGCAACACCTAAATGTGTATTCGAACTGTCATCCTCCTGAATACAAATTCAGTGCTCAGCACTGCACCACTTCACTCGATAAGTGACAGTTTTGGTGGGATGTGAGATTTTCTGCTTTAGAACATTGCTGAATCACTAATTCAATGGTATTATTTGAGTGATGTAATCCAGTAATAAATGTATTAAATCATTTAAAAAAGTAAGTGCACACATGGAAGTTGTTTATAAATGCAGATGACACATTTTGTGACCAAATAAATGTAACTATTAATAAACAATGGAAACTCCACATTATAATATCAACAATATAAAGAAAAAGATACATTGCTATTCACCATAAAGATGACACACTGAGTTGCAGATAGCCACCATGAAAAGACTGCTATATATTTAGGTTTCAGCCAGAGCCTTCACCAGAAAAGGAAACACACAAACATTCATTCACAGAAGCAAGCACACCTCACGCACGCACGAACACCATTCCGGTCCAAGCTGCCGGAGATGGGAGTCATGTGTGCATAAGGTGTGGTTGCTTGTGTGAATGAATGTGTGTGCTTTTCCTTTTCTGATGAAGGCTTTGGATGAAAGATAAATGTGTAACAGTCTTTTTGTTGTGCCTGTCTGCAACTCAACATGTCACCTTTACAATGAATAGCAATCTATCTTTTTCCTTATATTGTTAACTATTAATAATTCTTTCTTTGTTAGTCAAACATCTGTAGTTGCAATCTGGCCCAAGCTGGTGGAGTTGGTGGTCATGTGCATGAGGTGTGCTTCCTTGTGTGAATGAATGGTGTTTTCTTCTCTTTTTCTGATGTAGACTGTGGCTGAAAGCTTACGTGTACGTGTCTTTCAACTGTTCCTGTCTGAAATTTAGTGTGTCATCTTTACGGCAAGAAGCGATATGTCTTTTCCTACAATATTTGTTGGTTAAGTTTATTTGACATGGTTTGCTCATAAAACTAGTAGCTGTGTCTTCCATTTACTACTTTGTAATAATCTGAACCTGATATAAATGCAGACCTTGAAAATGGATCTGTATCTCCTAAAGGAATTGGACTCAAAAATTCTGTGACTGAAAATAGTGTGCTATTAGAAAAAATATCCCTAAGATTTTGTCTGGCTATCTCTACCACAGTGTGCTTTTATTACACCAGACCTCCTGCGTATCTTTCACTGTCTGTAGATCCCTATGTGTACCCCTTTTCTAGATGGGCTCACATTCTTCTTTCATATATCACAATTGTCAAGTCTTTCTCGTTCATTAACTCGTCTCAACCTCTTTGATTAGCCCTTAGCATTACTTTCAGAGATGACTGACACACTGCAAACTGTGAAAATAAAGAGCAGCAAGCACATTCTCAACTTTTGTTATCATTCCCACAACTACAGTCTCGTGATAGACATCACTGTTGGGAACATCAGAACATCACATTGATTTTCTACACCAAAAATTGAGAAAATCAATTTATGCAACTAGCTCTGAATTTTTACCAAATGCATACGGCATATATTGTACTAATGTGTACATCCCTCATATACAGTAATGAAATATGGGTATGTGCTGCAGTCAAGTTTATAAACAGGGTACTTATCCTTAGTAGTAGTAGTAGTAGTAATAATAATAATAATAATAATAATAGTAACAAAAAACTTTAAAACAGTAAAAATAATTTTAAAATACAAGTAGCAGAATAATATAAATGAAGATGTACATATTTATAACACTGGGAAAGGTATTGTCCATCACCCAGCAAGGAAAAATGCAAAAAGTGCACATGACAGTTCTTATTCCACACAACAACAACAACAACAACAAATTTCTTAAATAATTCACACCATTGCTTGACATATTCTCCTTTCAGAGGATCTACACTTGGTCCAGTGATTCTCCAGCTTCTTCATCCCATAATAAAAGTAGGTTTTATACATCACTGCAAAATAATCATTGAGTGCAGCTATCAATTGCTTATTTGATCAAAATTTATTCCCAGCAAGCCAGTGTTTCAATTAGGGAACAGGAAGAAGTCACTTGGGGCTAAGTTTGGTGAGTGATGGATGAAGAGCTAATTCTAAGCCCAGTTCATATACTTTTGCTATTATCATTGCTAATGTGTGGGATGGTGCATTACCTTGAGAAAGAGCACTTCTTTGTGTGCAAACTGGTCTTTTTTGGCCAATTCAAGTTTCAAATTATCAAACAATGAAGCATAACAGGGTCCAATTATGATTCTGCCTTTTCCCGTGTAATCTATGATGATTGTTCCTTGGGAATCCCAAAAACCAGTGGCCATCAACTACCCAGCTGACAAATTGGTCTCTGCCTTCTTCACTGCACTTTCACCAGTATTTCTCCACTGTTCTGACTGATGTTTTGACTTTGGTGTGTAATGATGGAGCCATGTTTCATCAACAGTCACAAATCAGTGCAAAAAGTCTATGGACTGCGATTAAATTTTACCTGTCAATATGTTGAAATGTTGTGCCTGATGCACTTTTGGCCAACTGTGAGCAATTGTGTCATGCACCTCCCAAACAACTTCTTTATACACAATGTTCTGTGCAGGATATTATGTAACTGCATTACCATATAACAGATTTTGCCAATGGTTTCCTTTGTGGTGACCTCAACTGGATGGCCAGACCACGCTCCGCCTGTAGTGGCTGTCCTATTATAAATTCATTAATCCAAAAATAAATGGTCTTCAGTGATGGTGTAGGGTCCGTGTGAACTTCATCAAGTTCTGTTTTGATATGTGCAGTAATCCAACCCTTCAAATGAAAATGTTGAATAACAGCATGAAACTCAGTTTTCTCTATTCTCAATTGCAGTCGACACAGTGATCAATTAAGATGGCTGCCAACAATGAACTGTGGATGTACATTGTTCAAATTCTTTAGCAATCCTTGGAACAATCAAGTTTACCAGTCACGAAGGTTCAACAAAAATGTTCGACCATCAAGGCACAACAAAAATGTTCCTTTCCTTCATATAAATTTACCAGACTTATCAAATTAATCTAATACTCAAAAAGTTTAAAAGGAAGTTCCTTTGAAGTGAAACTGAATGCATTCCTTTTTGATTAAGATTTATATAGTATTACAGAAATGCTCCCATAAAAATAAATTACCTTCTCATTTGTACCATATTACTTATGAGTAACTGAAATATATTGTATTTTTGTTAATGTTTCCTAACATTTATGATATTACTTGTAAACTATGTCCACAATCCACAAAAAAATCAAGTATTTGTCTACGAAAAATAAATAAATATATGAAAGTATGGGCTATTCCTGTTCACAAAACAAAAATAAAAATCCAGAATGAGATTTTCACTCTGCAGCGGAGTGTGCGCTGATATGAAACTTCCTGGCGGATTAAAACTGTGTGCCCGACCGAGACTCGAACTCGGGACCTTTGCCTTTTGCGGGCAAGTGCTCTGCCATCTGAGCTACCGAAGCACGACTCACGCCCGGTACTCACAGCTTTACTTCTGCCAGTACCTCGTCTCCTACCTTCCAAACTTTACAGAAGCTCTCCTGCGAACCTTGCAGAACTAGCACTCCTGAAAGAAAGGATATTGCGGAGACATGACTTAGCCACAGCCTGGGGGATGTTTCCAGAATGAGATTTTCACTCTGCAGCGGAGTGTGCGCTGATATGAAACTTCCTGGTGGATTAAAACTGTGTGCCCGACCGAGACTCGAACTCGGGACCTTTGCCTTTCGCGGGCAAGTGCTCTGCCATCTGAGCTACCGAAGCACGACTCACGCCCGGTACTCACAGCTTTACTTCTGCCAGTACCTCGTCTCCTACCTTCCAAACTTTACAGAAGCTCTCCTGCGAACCTTGCAGAACTAGCACTCCTGAAAGAAAGGATATTGCGGAGACATGACTTAGCCACAGCCTGGGGGATGTTTCCAGAATGAGATTTTCACTCTGCAGCGGAGTGTGCGCTGATATGAAACTTCCTGGCGGATTAAAACTGTGTGCCCGACCGAGACTCGAACTCGGGACCTTTGCCTTTCGCGGGCAAGTGCTCTGCCATCTGAGCTACCGAAGCACGACTCACGCCCGGTACTCACAGCTTTACTTCTGCCAGTACCTCGTCTCCTACCTTCCAAACTTTACAGAAGCTCTCCTGCGAACCTTGCAGAACTAGCACTCCTGAAAGAAAGGATATTGCGGAGACATGACTTAGCCACAGCCTGGGGGATGTTTCCAGAATGAGATTTTCACTCTGCAGCGGAGTGTGCGCTGATATGAAACTTCCTGGCGGATTAAAACTGTGTGCCCGACCGAGACTCGAACTCGGGACCTTTGCCTTTCGCGGGCAAGTGCTCTGCCATCTGAGCTACCGAAGCACGACTCACGCCCGGTACTCACAGCTTTACTTCTGCCAGTACCTCGTCTCCTACCTTCCAAACTTTACAGAAGCTCTCCTGTGAACCTTGCAGAACTAGCACTCCTGAAAGAAAGGATATTGCGGAGACATGACTTAGCCACAGCCTGGGGGATGTTTCCAGAATGAGATTTTCACTCTGCAGCGGAGTGTGCGCTGATATGAAACTTCCTGGCGGATTAAAACTGTGTGCCCGACCGAGACTCGAACTCGGGACCTTTGCCTTTCGCGGGCAAGTGCTCTGCCATCTGAGCTACCGAAGCACGACTCACGCCCGGTACTCACAGCTTTACTTCTGCCAGTACCTCGTCTCCTACCTTCCAAACTTTACAGAAGCTCTCCTGCGAACCTTGCAGAACTAGCACTCCTGAAAGAAAGGATATTGCGGAGACATGACTTAGCCACAGCCTGGGGGATGTTTCCAGAATGAGATTTTCACTCTGCAGCGGAGTGTGCGCTGATATGAAACTTCCTGGCGGATTAAAACTGTGTGCCCGACCGAGACTCGAACTCGGGACCTTTGCCTTTCGCGGGCAAGTGCTCTGCCATCTGAGCTACCGAAGCACGACTCACGCCCGGTACTCACAGCTTTACTTCTGCCAGTACCTCGTCTCCTACCTTCCAAACTTTACAGAAGCTCTCCTGTGAACCTTGCAGAACTAGCACTCCTGAAAGAAAGGATATTGCGGAGACATGACTTAGCCACAGCCTGGGGGATGTTTCCAGAATGAGATTTTCACTCTGCAGCGGAGTGTGCGCTGATATGAAACTTCCTGGCGGATTAAAACTGTGTGCCCGACCGAGACTCGAACTCGGGACCTTTGCCTTTCGCGGGCAAGTGCTCTGCCATCTGAGCTACCGAAGCACGACTCACGCCCGGTACTCACAGCTTTACTTCTGCCAGTACCTCGTCTCCTACCTTCCAAACTTTACAGAAGCTCTCCTGTGAACCTTGCAGAACTAGCACTCCTGAGAGAAAGGATATTGCGGAGACATGACTTAGCCACAGCCTGGGGGATGTTTCCAGAATGAGATTTTCACTCTGCAGCGGAGTGTGCGCTGATATGAAACTTCCTGGCGGATTAAAACTGTGTGCCCGACCGAGACTCGAACTCGGGACCTTTGCCTTTCGCGGGCAAGTGCTCTGCCATCTGAGCTACCGAAGCACGACTCACGCCCGGTACTCACAGCTTTACTTCTGCCAGTACCTCGTCTCCTACCTTCCAAACTTTACAGAAGCTCTCCTGCGAACCTTGCAGAACTAGCACTCCTGAAAGAAAGGATATTGCGGAGACATGACTTAGCCACAGCCTGGGGGATGTTTCCAGAATGAGATTTTCACTCTGCAGCGGAGTGTGCGCTGATATGAAACTTCCTGGCGGATTAAAACTGTGTGCCCGACCGAGACTCGAAAAATAAAAATGCGTAATAAATTATGTGATTTTCAGCAGTTACTTGGGCCGACAAAAGTACAGCTTCCTGTCATTAACTAAGATTGCCTGGGCATAACTTTTGCTTTTAATGAAAACAAAATAATACAGTACACGGTCTAACTTTACAAGCAATTTTAAAAAATATATATTTGTCAAACAAAATAAATAAAGAGGAAACACTTAGTGATCTATAATGGCAGAAGAGCTCTTAAAGATTTTATTCAACACATCACTTGATATAATTGTTAAAACTGTACCCACAATAAACAAGCTGTAAACCATCTACAGGTGAAACCTAGTGGGCATGTGTGGTTGCTTTGAATTCTACCTCCCATATTATTTAAATAAATAAGCCTTGATAAGTTGGTGTTAATTATTAAGTGAAATTAAAAGTAAAATATCAGTCCCTCTGAGTTACATAATGAGCAATGTGGAAAGTACAAAATTCATCTTTCATCGGTCTATACTCAAAGCTACCAGTCTTGGATCACTACAGGGATAATAACATCTTGTAGAACAAAGAGGATGTGATACAGTTCTCTCAGGACTTGTAATATCCAAAGAAACGACAACACTACAAACTTTACTTTAGCATTCTCAAGAAGGTTATAAATAAATCTAAAAGTATGTGCATAAAATCAGAAATTGAAAGCTCATAAAATAAAATTAAAACTATATGGAATGTAATAAAGAGAGAAACTGGCAGGACAACAGGGAACATGTCTCAGGTAGAGATTAAAACAGGAGACATTATTATAAAGAAACCTGAGTTGGTTGCAGAAATATTTAATAACCACTTTTTGAGAGCAGCAGAGAAGACAGGCTGTAATGGTTCTATGGAAGAATCATTGTCCCTCCTACAGAAAGCTATTAGCAACAGAATCCCACAGTTATCCTTACCTCCAGTTACTGTAAGCGAAGTCATAAGAGTAATTAGATCATTAAAAAATAAAAATTCTGCTGGTGTGGACAATATTTCTAGTAAAATACTGAAACACTGTTATAAATTTGTTAGTCCCGTCTTATGCAGCATATACAATGCATTCCTACAAGATGGGATTGTCCCTGACATACTAAAGTTGGCTGTAGTGATTCCTCTCTTTAAAAAAGGTGATAAAAGCATTGTTACAAACTATCGCCCAATATCCCTATTAACTACATTCTGGAAAATTCTAGAAAAACTCATGCACAGGAGGATTGTAGACCATCTCAACTTCCTCAGTATCTTAAGCAAAAATCAGTTTGGTTTTTGTGCCGGTCTTTGTACTGAACAGGCAATATTCTCTTTCAGCAGCCAAGTTTTGGAAGCCATTAACAAAAAAATGTCTCCAGTAGGTATTTTTTGTGACCTTACGAAAGCTTTTGACTGTGTAAGCCACCAAATTCTTTTTAAAAAGGCAGAATACTATGGTTTAGGTGGTACTGTTGGCTTGTGGCTACAATCATATCTACAGGATCGGAAGCAGACTGTAATGCTAAATGGCTCTTCTGGAGGACCTGCCTTGTCTGAATGGGGCACGATAACATGTGGTGTGCCTCAAGGCTCCGTTTTGGGCCCACTGCTTTTCCTCATCTTTATTACTGATCTTCCTCTTTGTTCTGAGACAAACAGCAAATTTACCCTGTTTGCCAATGATACCACAATTATAATTGACGATTTGATTGATCACGATCTTGAACAAACTACAAATACTGTTTTTAATGACATCTTAAATTGGTTCTCCTCAAATGGTCTCTCACTCAATGCAGATAAAACTCATTATATGAGGTTCCATACATCACAAAGTAATCCTGATGAAATTAACATAAAATGTAGAGATCAACCAATACAGAAAGTTGAAGATACAAAATTCCTGGGTGCTTACATAGACAGTAAATGTAATTGGTCAGTTCACATTCTTCATCTATGTAAAAAACTTAGTTCGGCAACATTTGCGTTATGGGTAATTTCTTCAGTGGCTGAAGTTGACACCATTAAGGTTGCCTACTTTTGCTACTTCCACTCATTGATGTCATATGCTATCATATTCTGGGGGAACCAACCACTTGCTAAAAAAGTTTTCACCATCCAAAAAAAAAGCAATCAGAATAATGTGTGGGGTCCATCAAAGACACCCTTGCAGGCACTTGTTTTGGAAGATAGGTATCCTAACAACTGCCTCACAGTATATTTTTTTCTTTGCTGACCTTTGTGTGCAAAAATTATTTTATCTGCCAAGACAACAGTAAATTCCATGGTTATAACACCAGAAACAAAAACAATCTACATTTCGAAATGAAACATCTCACTCTGGTACAAAAAGGAGTTTACCACTCCAGCATTAAGCTGTTCAATGCTCTACCACTACATATCAAATGTGTTCATACAGAACTGCCAAAATTTAAACAAGTTCTCAAAGATTACCTGACAGAGAAATCTTATTATACTGTGGATGAATATCTGAAAGAAAATGTATACCATCACTAAACTTATTGTGTGTAGAAGTAGTTCAATTGATTTTATTGTGCATTTGGGCATTAGCACACTTTTTGTAACAACAAATTGGCTGTACCTGTGTTTACTCTTGTAGGCCTAATACCTGATTTAACTTTGTGCTCTTATCTTTAACCTTTATTTGAAACTCCTTTTTCTGTTAAATGGTTGTTATGTTATCTAGCTGACACTGTATCTGTTACTGTATTTATAGTATGTCTCACTTAAACTATGTACAATTTGGCATTGAATTGCCCTTGTATTATTGTAAGTTTAAATTGAAACCTGTACAATTTGACACGTTCCATATCCTTGTGATTGACTCACTAACTGGATCTATGGAACAAGAAATAAATAAATAAATAAATAAAAATAAATACTCAATGCAAAAAAATAAGTGACTCCCCTAATTGGCTCTGTTTAATACCTGTACCATTTGCTATACAACAATACCTATTACTTTATTTGAAAACTGTAGTTACAACTTTCAATGAACTTTTACACACAATATGATAACTTTAAACCTTATTTTAATACTATAAAACTTGTAAAACTTTAAATATACTCCTATAAATATTACTATGAAATTCCTGGTAGAATGTAAATAATTTGGGAGTGAAAGAGACCACTTAATTGACTCAATACATTCATATACACTCCTGGAAATGGAAAAAATAACACATTGACACCGGTGTGTCAGACCCACCATACTTGCTCTGGACACTGCGAGAGGGCTGTACAAGCAATGATCACACGCACGGCACAGCGGACACACCAGGAACCACGGTGTTGGCCGTCGAATGGCGCTAGCTGCGCAGCATTTGTGCACCGCCACCGTCAGTGTCAGCCAGTTTGCCGTGGCATACGGCGCTCCATCGCAGTCTTTAACACTGGTAGCATGCCGCGACAGCCTGGACGTGAACCGTATGTGCAGTTGACGGACTTTGAGCGAGGGCGTATAGTGGGCATACGGGAGGCCGGGTGGACGTACCGCCGAATTGCTCAACACGTGGGGCGTGAGGTCTCCACAGTACATCGATGTTGTCGCCAGTGGTCGGCGGAAGGTGCACATGCCCGTCGACCTGGGAACGGACCGCAGTGACGCACGGATGCACGCCAAGACCGTAGGATCCTACGCAGTGCCGTAGGGGACCGCACCGCCACTTCCCAGCAAATTAGGGACACTGTTGCTCCTGGGGTATCGGCGAGGACCATTCGCAACCGTCTCCATGAAGCTGGGCTACAGTCCCGCACACCGTTAGGCCGTCTTCCGCTCACGCCCCAACATCGTGCAGCCCGCCTCCAGTGGTGTCGCGACAGGCGTGAATGGAGGGACGAATGGAGACGTGTCGTCTTCAGTGATGAGAGTCGCTTCTGCCTTGGTGCCAATGATGGTCATATGCGTGTTTGGCGCCGTGCAGGTGAGCGCCACAATCAGGACTGCATACGACCGAGGCACACAGGGCCAACACCCGGCATCATGGTGTGGGGAGCGATCTCCTACACTGGCCGTACACCACTGGTGATCGTCGAGGGGACACTGAATAGTGCACGGTACATCCAAACCGTCATCGAACCCATCGTTCTACCATTCCTAGACCGGCAAGGGAACGTGCTGTTCCAACAGGACAATGCACGTCCGCATGTATCCCGTGCCACCCAACGTGCTCTAGAAGGTGTAAGTCAACTACCCTGGCCAGCAAGATCTCCGAATCTGTCCCCCATTGAGCATGTTTGGGACTGGATGAAGCGTCGTCTCACGCGGTCTGCACGTCCAGCACGAACGCTGGTCCAACTGAGGCACCAGGTGGAAATGGCATTGCAAGCCGTTCCACAGGACTACATCCAGCATCTCTACGATCGTCTCCATGGGAGAATAGCAGCCTGCATTGCTGCGAAAGGTGGATATACACTGTACTAGTGCCGACATTGTGCATGCTCTGTTGCCTGTGTCTATGTGCCTGTGGTTCTGTCAGTGTGATCATGTGATGTATCTGACCCCAGGAATGTGTCAATAAAGTTTCCCCTTCCTGGGACAATGAATTCACAGTGTTCTTATTTCTATTTCCAGGAGTGTAGTTCTGGAAATCAAGTTAATTTTAATTTGTCTCATACTTTATCATATTTATTACTGACAGATAAACAGGTACACATGTGCATAAGGTTACCAGATGTTCAGAAATTCCCGGACATGCCCTGCATTTTAACCATTTGTCTGGCATCTGGGGGAATTTTTTGGAAAGTCTCTACTGCCACACATTTTCAGAAATCAGCAGTGATCTCTACAAAATAAACCGGCAACCAATAAAATAGAAATGAGCAAATTGGTTATTAGGTGTAACTCTGCAACTCATCTGGCAACATTCCTACAGTCAAAGAGAGCGCGTGTGTGTGCGTACACACACACACACACACACACACACACACACACACACAAAACACAAACACACACACAATACTGAATGAGGCACGTGGCAACACAACATTTCTACTCTGAGGGAAATCAATGTAATACTTTACTCTCACTCTTCCATTTGCAGTTTGGTTATTGAGGAACAAGGAAGAAAAAAATGTAAGAGTTAATTCACTGTTTTACAAGCTGAACTGCCAAAATAAAAATGCAAATTCAATGATGTATTATCGTTAAAGTATAAGTGTTCAAGGCAGGATGAAGCAAACATGAAGCACAATGTCTTATTTGTCCTCCAGCAAAATACGTATCTGTTGAATACAAAGGTAAGGTTATAAAACAGTTTTGTATTTTATTTTGTTTTTTAAAACCTTTTGTGTGTTTGATTTGGGACTGGCATATTCCTATGACAACTAATCTGAAATTGCCAATTTTGGTAGACTATAATTATTTTAATATGATGAACTTTTCTCTTGTAGATGACAAGATTTGGATTTTACAAAATTCTGCCAGTACTTCAGAGACTAAGGGTTTCCTTGTTCAGCACATACAGCCAGCATATCATGTTAGTGCTGCAGAGACAACACTTGCATTTCATGTTGTTCATGACCATGCATTATGCAAATCCACTGAGTGCTCACCAACTAAATGCAAAACCTTACAGCGAGTCTGATATTGCAAAGAATGTTTCGTGTGCAGGCTGAAGTGACTATTAACAAAGGGCTTGCACCACATCCTGCTGCTATGACAATACAATGTCTTAAGAAATGTCTTGTTTGGTGTTCAGTACTGATGGAATTTCCACAGGGCTGATTGGCGGAGTTTTGCTGACCACCTAGATAAATATATATCTCTTTTATTCCACCAGAACCGAAAAACTACCCTCGATTCATCAGGGCTGTTCTTACTGCTGCTAAGAAGTTTATACCTTGTGGGTACAGAAAGGAATATACACCAGGCTGGAATGAACACTGTGAACAACTTTATGAACAGTATAGCGAAATTGGCAACAGTGGTATTGCAGATGACCTCCTCCAAAATCTTAACGCTGCTAGAAGAGACCATGGTGTGAGATGGTAGAAAATATAAACTTCAGACCTTCAAGTAGAAAGGCATGGAGTCCTCTGCATAAACTTGGCGGAGCCTCCAATAAACCCGAGCAGAAACCTAATATTTCAGGTAACCAAATTGCTAACCATATGGTTGAAACATCTAGATCATCCAGTGACAAACAACATATTTCCAAAATAAAATGAGAACTCACCTCTCTAAAAGCTCAGTGCCAAAACGAATTCAATTTCTCTTCACCATTTACACTGACTGAATTGGATGAGGCCTTGAATCAAACTAAACATGGTAAAGCACCTGGTCTGGATAATATACACCCAGAATTTCTGATAAACATGAGTAATGGCAGAAAAAAATGGCTGGTCCTTCTCTTCTCCAACATCCTAGACAGTGGATCTCTGCCCAGCGAGTGAAAGAGAACAAAAATACTGGCAATTTTGAAACCATGTAAACCAGCTGACCACCCTCAAAGTTTTAGACCAATTTCCCTTTGGAGCTGTACTTATAAACTCTTGGAGAGGCTCATCCATAATAAAATTAGCAGCTTCATTCTGGAACATATAGCAAGCAGGTTTCAGGCCACAGAGAAGTTGCTGTGACCAGGCACTGGCCCTAACAACTTTCATAGAGCATGGTTTCCAAGAAAACATGAAGAGATCTGTAGAGTTCGTAGACCTGACCACGACATATGACACAGTCCGCAGAGAAGGGATGATACACAAATTACTAAAAACAATCTGATGGCGAAAAACTGTAACTCTCATCAACACCACGATAAGCGATAGATATTTCCATGTTTACTTGGGGGAAAATATGAGCTAGGAGAAAAAATTATGTAATGGTCTACCACAGGGCTCTGTTTTAGCCCCCTATTATTCAACCTTTATATCTCCGATCTCCACACTACCAGATCAACAAAATTCTGCTACATGGACAATAATCAGTCTTGCTTTTAGAACCAAGGATCTTGGATGAGTGGAGACAATTCTCACAGAAGAGCTAGTTATGAGCACATTGACATGTTCCACATCCACAAGGATCTCCTCAGCATGGATCTATGGAACGAAAAACTAATCTAATCTAGAATCTAATCACATATTTTAGAAAGTGGCAACTTAAACCCAGTAAAAGTAAAACTGAAGTACTGAAGTATGTACATTCCATATGACAACAAACAAGCTAATGCAGAGCTCAGAGTAAAACTTAATGGAAATGCTCTTGGCCATAACAAGTACCCTAAGTACCTTGGTGTCACCCTTGACTGCACCCTTTCATATAGATGGTTCAAATGGCTCAGAGCACTATGGGACTTAACATCTGAGGTCATCAGTCCCCTAGAACTTAGAACTACTTAAACCTAACTAACTTAAGGACATCACACACAGCCATGCCCGAAGCAGGATTCAAACCTGCGACCATAGCGGTCGCGCAGTTCCAGACTGAAGTGCCTAGAACTGATCGGTCACAATGGTCTACCTTTCATATAGAAAAAATCTTCAAAATACTGTTGACAAGATAAAAAAACTCATAACAGTATTATTCAAAAATTGTGTGGAATGACATGGGGAACTTCAGCAGATATCTTGCACACATCACCCATTGTGATGGTCTTCTCAGCAGCTGAGTATTGTGCCCCGGTGTGGCTAAACTGCTGCCAACTAACTTGATCAACGTCCAATTGAACCACACTATATGATTAATAACTGAGGCAATCTGACCAACAATGATTTATTGGCTTCCTCTGCTAAGCAACATCCATCCACCCACAATCTGCACAAGCCAGGCCTTGCCTAGGGAATACCACACGCTACAGGAGAACCTGAAATTACCCATACAGGAACACATACCAAGTCTATGACAAAATAGACTCAGTTCAAGAAACCCAACATTACAGCAAGCAGAACAGCTAGATGCCAGTAATACTGGGGTGAGAGACCTGTTGGACCAGAGCTGTCAACTTACTGAAAATCCTGAAGGGCGTGAGAGTTTCCGAAAGTATAACTGTGATACTTCTGGCACAGAACTCAACAGGAAACTATGGGTCAAATTGAACAGAGCTTGCACTGGGCATGGACGATGTGCAGACACTCTCCAGTTTGTGACTATGGGGCTCCACACCAGACAATCAAGCACATTAGAGAGCAATGCCCCTTGCACTTTTACCACAGAAGTTGGAGTGAACTCATGAAAGCTGACGATACAGCTGTTATATGGATTAGGAACCTAGATGTTGGCGTTTAGTTAGTTTTATATGTAGATTTGTGTTTTCATATTCCTACTATATATAGTATTACAAATGTTATATACCTGTAATTTTACACTGCATGTGAGCAATATGAATAAATAATAAATAAAATAATAAATTAGTACTGACAGCAGTAATCATGGTTCCCAGAAGGTATTTCCTTGTTTAATACAATATTTTGTCCTTAAAGCTGGCAGAATGCAGACACATTGCAGAAGGTAGTCAAAAGAAATTGAAACTACTCCAAATGAAAGTGCAGAAACAATATCGTCATATCTTTGAGATACTTTCGTAGGGTTAGGAATGGCAAAGAAATGTGTAGCATTTGCAGCTGACAATACAAATAAATTTTGGAGGGTAAAAATGTACTCACCAAAGTCATATATTAATGAAAATTTATTTGGAGTGGGTTGCCCAGCTTACCTTCTTAACAATGAGATCCATCCATTGAAACCCATTTAAAACACGTATTTTGTGATCCAATTTGAAATAAACGGGGATTGCTGGTGTAAACAAAAGGCAGTGGTATAGATAAACCTATACTTACAAAATTGATACCATAAAACTGTTTACTGAATTGTAGTCGTATTGAGGTGTGTAGGTCCTGTAATTGGTAGCAATATTTAGAATTAACGTAATAGGGTGAAATCTGGAACAAATGATCGAGTATATTGGTCAAAGTCATTTCTTTGAAACTGAGATGGATTCGTATTAAAACAGTATCTAAATTAAGTCTGTGGTATTTAAATGAAAAACCAAATGTGAGAATCAAAATTGATTAGAAAATTAAAATGTAATTAGCGAAAATGTTATAAGTGGCATGTAAACATAGGTAGTTCTTTAGGTGTCAATAATAAATAAATGACCTATTTTGCCACTTTCAGTAGTAGACTTGGAAACATATAAATTGGTAGGAACATTTTCTGAACCATGTATCTTTTGCATTTTATAAAAATAGTAAAAGTATTGTTAATATTTGATATTTAAGAATTCACACACTCCTAAAATGTTAAATACTTAAACAATCGATAAATGTATTTGCTCTATTAGAACCAGAGCAACTGTTGAAATACATAATTAATTTTAAGGCAACAGTTTTAATTGTGTTTTATTAAAAAACCCTTTATAACAATACCAAGGATTCAGAATGAGATTTTCACTCTGCAGCGGAGTGTGAGCTGATATGAAACTTCCTGGCAGATTAAAACTGTGTGTCGGACCAAGACTCGAACTCGGGATCTTTGCCTTGTGTGGGCAAATGCCCTACTATCTAAGCTACCCAAGCACGACTCATGCCCCATCCTCAGAGCTTTACTTGTCCCAGTAGCTCGTCTCCTACTTTCCAAACTTCACAGAAGCTCTCCTGTGAACCTTGCAGAACTAGCACTCCTGGAAGAAAGGATATTGCCCAGACATGGCTTAGCCATAGCCCGGGGGGATGTTTCCAGAATGAGATTTTCACTCTGCAGCAGAGTGTGCACTGATATGAAACTTCCTGGCAGATTAAAACTGTGTGCCGGACCAAGACTCGAACTCGGGACCTTTGCCTTTCGCGGGCAAATGCTCTACCACCTTAACTACCCAAGTACGACTTACACCCCATCCTCACAGCTTTACTTCCGCCAGTATCTCGTCTCCTACTTTCCATGGAATGGAATGGTATGGTATATGCAGACATTAAGGTTGATGACTGTATGCTGAATGATTCTGGAAACTCTGATGTAAGCTTGACTGATGATTTTGAAACAAGTAGAAAAGTACATGATAGTTTAATTTTGCCAGTAGATATTAGTGATACTGTGTCTGAATGTTTTAATGAAAAAGGATAGAGAAAATTTGATCAGTGATAAAATAGTGAAAGTAGTTAGTGACTATGACAACAAATGTAACCGTAGTGAGCAAAGGTTTAAAATCATAAATGAAATTTGTCAAAATGTGTATTTAGGGAAGGAAAGATGCTTCAAAAATCTAAAACAGTCATCTAATAGAAAAATAATCAGTGGATGCTTAGAAACAGAAGAAGAAAGACAAAGAGGTGCATTTCCGGAGGAGAATCTGTTATTTGAAAATGAAGTCAATGGAACTGGTAAAGAACTTTGAAGTCCATAGATTGTAGTACAGATTTCTGATTGGATAGGAAACTGTCTTCTGGACGCAGGTAACCCAATTACAGGATTATCAAAGAAGCTAACAGATAGGATTAAAAATAATGAGGATTTCACAGAATTTCCAGTAACAGGGGTAAGGGTAAAAGGTGCAAAAGGAAAAAGTAGTAAATTGATTACCAGACAGGTCTTACTAGAATTAATGAGTGCAATTTGTACAAGGATGTTTAGTGATTGAGGATTTGAATGAAAACTTGAGATTTGGTAGGAACTGGATAGTTAAGACAAACGTAAATTTTGTATGGGCTGACATGAAAATAACATATGTTGAATCAGAGTGGAATTCATGGGGAAGCTAGTATTGTAATGGAAGATCATGGCCAACGTAATCTGATTGGGGAGGGGGGGGGGGGGGGTCGGTGATGGTTATTGTGAGGAACGGGAAGAATTTTGTATTAATGATAACAATGTTGACTCCCACAGTGAATTGGTAGCTGAAAAAGTGTCTGAAACTGAAAGCCTTAATGTAGAGAACAGAAGAGAACTTGAGGCTTTTTTCGTGGGATTATAATGACATATTTGATTGATTGATTTATTTATTTATTTGATGTAAACCTGGGAGAGTAAAAGGGTATTGATGTAAACTGAAATTAAAAGTGCATGATCCATTCTACATTAAACCATATGCTATTCCCATCTGCAAAAGAAAAGAAGTGAAAAGAGAGCTTCAGAAAATGGAAAGGTGGAAAATAATAGAAAGTAGTTGTAGTTCATACAATAACCCATCAGTAGTGGTTTCAAAACAAGATGGGGGTATCCAATTAGTTCTTGATTCAAGACATCTAAATAGATACTAAGAGAGAAAAGATGACCACCCTGAAAGCATAGATGAACTGCTTCACTAGTTTGAAAATGTAAGGTATATGGCTAGCCTTGACTTAACTTATGGGTTTCATCAGATTGAACTGGAGAGAGATTTTAGAAAGTACACTGTATTTTTGTATAATGGAAAAAGTTTTCAGTACTGTGTGGGGTCTGATGAATGTCAATTAGCTTTTGAGGAAATTAAGAAAGTGAAATCCTTTATAGGCCTGATTTATCATTACCATTTTGCTTGATGACTGACAGTTGTGATTATGGTTTGGGAGTACATTTGTTTCAAGAAAAAGAAATCAATGGGGAAATAGAACATCATTATATAGCATTTGCACGTAGAACTTTACAAAAACATGAGAGAAATTATATGATTACAGAAAAGGAACTTTTGGCAATAGTATGAGGAATCAAAAAATTTAAAAATTATTTGTTTGCGCATGAAGTCAAAGTCTAGACAAACCATAAAGCATTAACTTATATACAGGAATGTAAATTGTATCATGGAAGGATTACCAGGTGGTCAATGTTCTTACAGCAGTTAATATATACAGTTCATTTCATAAATGGAAAGAAAAATGTAATTGCTGATGCCCTATCAAGAATGACAGTGGGAAATGTAAATGATAGTGAAAATTATACTCAAGGAAAGAATTTCAAAATTATGTACTTTAAAGATGTGAACGAAGAAAATGAAATGAGGAAAATCTGTAATCAATTGAGAAGATACCAAAATGGTGATGATCATTGGAAGCTTGTTAAAAGTTATTTAGGGAAGAAAGGTCATGAGTAGTTACAAATGTACTAACAAGTCTTCAAAGGTATTCTGTTTTATAGACACAACCCAGACAGTGATGTACGGAAAGTCTGCTGGCCAGATTCTCACATCAATACTTTAAGAAAATATACACATGAAAGTTTCGGACGCTGTACATTGAAATGTATCCAAAAACTCCAAGAATTCCAAGAATGTACATATTTTCACAACATGTCTAGGACAGTTAGGACTTTACTTACCAGTTGTGATCAATGTCAAAGAACAAAAGTTAGTAACAAAACCAACAAGGGTCTTTTACAAAATGTGATATCTCATAAACAGTTTGATTTAGTGGGAATAGATTTGTATGGTAAACTTCCGAGAGCTAAAGGAGGGTTTCAGTATATTTTTATTATTGTAGATTTATTTTCAAAATATGTAAAATTTTATCCTTTAAAGAAAGCAAATAGCAAGAAAGTAGCAACCAAACTTGTGAACGACTACTTTATTAAAAGGGGTATACTAAAAGCAGTTTTATTAGACAATGGGAGTCAGTTTACTTCAAAGTCTTGGAAGGATTTGTAGAAGAATGTAGTATCAGACATATCCTAATTTCATCTTATTCACCAAAATGTAACCCGACTGAGTGTTATAAGAGGGAAATTGGAAGAACTTCCTGTCAAAAAGATCACACTAACTGGTTAAATTATATCAATGATTTTGAAGATATTATGAATAGCCTACAACATACTACCACAGCCTACAACATACTACCACAGGATACTCTCCTTATGAGATCATGTTTGATCAAAAGCCACCTTACTTAATTAAAGTTTCCAGCATGTAAAAGCATAACAGCCGCTGAAAGAGAGGAAGTAGTTACAACAACCACGAATGACTATTACGAAAAAAGAAAGTAATGGCACGACAAACACATAAAAAACACAGAATTCAAAGTTGGAGATCTAGTTTTGACAAAAAGTTACACCAAATGTAAAGCTCTAAATAATGAAATTAAAAAATCTTTAATATTTATGTAGGACCATTTGAAATTGTTGAAAATCCACATCCAAATGCATACAGACTTGTATATCCAAAGTACAAAAGCTTATTTGGACTTAGGAATGTTACACAGCTAAAATTGTACAGACAACCTTAATTACCCGTTTAGCATCATGTTATTTGTTCTTTGATATCTGACACACCATCGGAAATTTATTTGCTATGCATCTTACACAACGCAGTCAAGATCATACAGTATCCTTCGGCAAACCCTAAGGTGAGTACTGTAACCCAGTGAAAGTAAAACAACTAATAGAAAGAAATTTATTCTCATCTCCATTATCACTGAATATTTGAATTTTTTTTTTAATATCCATCATGAATTATGAATTAAACAGTGATTTGAGGAGTTGAAATAGTTGAGACTACATTCTGTGCACTATATAGTCAAGGTAAAATCTGGGGGTAAAAATCCTCTCACAAACATTTTTTCAGTAATTTTATGGTGAAATTTAACAGGTAGGAGATCTATGGTACTTTCATAGATACACCATGTGGCATAAGGTGCCTTGCCCCATCCAGTGACTTTATACTTATTTTCTGAAATCACTACTCTTCTACTATCCTATCTAGATAATACGAGTAGTTAAGTTTCTTCTACTATCCTAGGGTATACAGTGTGCAACATGTAAGACACAAGACTATAGCTACAGTGCGGGAAAAGAAAACAACACTAATTTAATTTTTTAGTAACCTGTATTTTCATAAATGATATCCATTTTTCTTATTAAGATTCAACATGTAGTAGTTTCCAACTGTGTACCAGTAAAATGTAACAAAATAAGAAAGATTTTTTTGTGGTAAGAGGTAGTAAGATTTTATGCTGATTTTGGAAGCCACGCCTATGAAATATAAGAAAGGAGAACTTATTTTTGAAATGAACTGATGTTGGATTATGACTAGAGATGTCTTTCTTATGGAGATAAGTGCATGATAACTATGTATGAAAATGGAAATGAAGTCCCATGCTTCTTTACAGAGCGTAGGGGAACGATGCGGGAGACCTGCACCGCCTTACTAGGCAAGGTCCTAATGGAGGTGGCTTGCCGTTGCCTTCCTCCGACCGTAATGGGGAGGAATGATGATGATGAAGACGACACAACAACACCCAGTCATCTCGAGGCAGGAAAAATCCCTGACCCCGCCGGGAATCGAACCCGGGACCCCGTGCTCGGGAAGCAAGAACGCTACCGCGAGACCACGAGGGGCGGACAACTATGTATGATATGTAGAAATTACTGAAATTCCATAAATCTATGAGAGATGATGGATGATGTGGTTGTAGTAGCAGATTTGCAATGAAGTGGATTATACATTGATATTTGCAATTTTGGTTTGATGACGATGATGATGATGATGATGATGATGATGATGATGATGCATATATGAATGTAATGGATGTTTAGGTAGGTTAGGACATGATATTGGGGCACTCTGTTTTTGCTGAAGTTCAATTTCTTTGGCTAGGAATCTAAGTTGCTTGGCAACCATCTTTGAGTGATATAATGCACACTGTAATCATCTGTTTAACTTGATCCATTTTAACTTTGGCAACTGTTGATGAACTGTTACATGTAGTGTTGCTTGGCAATCACCTATGAGTGATACAATGCACACTGTAATCATCTGTTTAACTTGATCCATTTTAACTTCGGCAACTGTTGAACTGTTACATCTAATGTTGCTTGGCAACCAACTTTGAGTGATATGATGCACACTGTAATCATCTGTTTAACTTGATCCATTTTAACTTAAGGCAACTGTTGATTCACTGTTACATGTAATATAATTTCCAATACTCATTTATTGTCTACGCATTCTCAAACTTTCGCCTGTTTATTTACATGCTCTTTTGATTGAAGTACCTTTTACTGCTACTATATACACTATTACTTGAAGTTGATTTTCTGTCATTGGACTTATACTTTACATGTGCCTCATCAATTGGAAGGAGAACATATCTGATGCGTGGAACAGAATTCTGTAACTTGATTTGTATCTCTCAGACATGCCTCCTGAAAGAAAATACTGGCCAGAAATGATACATATTCATAAGTGAGCATTTTTTGCACTTGGATGATTAGCCTAAAGAGGCATTCCACTTTGTCTATTTATTGACCTGAAACTTACAGTGAATTGATATGATATTTGTGTACCTTATTTCTATATTTTCATGTTTTGTATTAACTACGTTTGATCTGAACTAGATATCAGAGGAGCTGATTGTAAGTTAGCTGGTTATATCTAGCAGTTGATACGTGTATTGACCTACACAAAGTTAAATATTTCAATTACTCTGTCTAGCAGAATGCTATTGTTTATCCTTCATTGATCAGTCAATAGGTAGTGTTCGGGTTAATTTTCGGGGACTGGAAAGGTGAAGCTGTGGCAAGTCCATTCTGTAGGGAATGCTGAACACACTTCTCCCTCCAGCGCCACAGCAAAGTACCTGAACAGTGGGGGTCCTGGGTAGGGGGGTTTACTGTCTTTGGGATCTATCATCTCTTCTTCTTCAAGGGATCTGTCATCTTTTCTTCTACAGCTCCAACAATCTGAATCTTCAATTTCATTTCTTACTTCTGTTGTAAAAAAGGAAAAATGTTTTTAACGTTCAATGTAGTATTCCTTGCTATTTTTATGAAGTATGTTTTGTGTATATAGGATCCCCTTGAAGTTGATTTTTTTCAGTTAAGTGCCAGATATTCAGTGTGTGCCGGTAGAAGCTATCTGTTGTTGAATCGAGCTGTACGGTAAGAATATGGCTACCAATGGAGACTATAAAGTGATTATTGATAAGCTCGAAGGGCCTGAAGATTGGGCAAAATGGAAACGGTATTCTCTATGATACTCCGTTCACATGAACTGGAAGACATTATTATCAGTATGCACGAACCCGCAGTGCTGCCTCAGGAACCAACAACTGAACAGAAGGCAGTGTATGCAGAATGGCAAAAGAATGATGTGAAAGCAGCAAGTTTGATAGCAAGTGCGCTAAGCAAACCAGTAGCTGAACTTGTATTGACGTGCAGAAAAGTTAAAGAAATATGGGACAAACTACATGCGAGATCTGAACGTAGTAGCACACAACACTTGAACATGTTAACTGAAACATTCTTCTGTGTCAAACGTGATGAAGCAGAAGATATTAGCTCACATGTTACTAAGCTACAAAAGTTATTTGTAGATTTAAATGATGAATTAATGAAACATGAAGAGAATACATTGTCTGAAAGAATGAGAGTTTATCTACGCTGGGAAAGGAATATGATGATTTTAAAGATCTCTGGGACACAATACCGGCTGAAAACCAGAATTTGAACTTACTTATTGAAAAAATTTGTGCTATTGAACTGCGTGAACAAAGTACAATGGATGTAACTGCATTGGTTGCATATAACTCACGAAAAAAAGATGATGTCAAAAGAGCAAGCAAAACAAAACTTTCTGTATTACAAATGTAAACAACTAGGACACTGGGCAGCAAAGTGTCCACAGAACCCTCGTGACTGCAATAACGAGCGCGAAGAAGAGAAGGTGAGTGAAAACGCTGTGTTTACTTCATGTGTCATGGGTGCGTCTACTGTAAATTATATTGACGTAAATAAATGGTATTGTGATAGTGGTACTACAAAGCATATCACCCCGAATAAACAATACTTCATCTTGTATAGCGAATTTGATGTTCCTGAAGTGGTTTCATTAGGAAGACAAGGTACTAACATGCATGCACTTGGTAAAGGCACAGTTTACATCAAAATAAGACAAAACAATGAATGGTATAGGGCCGGGTTGGAAAATGTTTTGTATTCACTCATTTGTTCTCTGCCAGAGCAGCTGCAGGTAACAGCTACAGTATAACATTCGATTATAAAAGTGTTATGATTAAAAAAAAATCAGCGGTGACATCGTCATGGCAGGCTATGTGGAAAATGGTCTGTACGTGTTGAATATGTGTGTTGTCAGACCAGAAAACAGTGATCAAGTAAATATAGCGATATCTGAAACATTGCAAATGTACCATGAAAGATTCAGTCATCAAAATAAGCAACACATCAAGAACATTTTGAAGAAACTTAACATCAGTGTAGAAGTTTGTAATGATGAATTTTGTGATGGTTGAGCATTAGGAAAGATGCATAGAACACCATTCAAACAACAAACAAACCGCTCCACAATTACTGGCGAATTAATTCACGCAGATGTCAATGGACCAATGAGTACAGAGTCATTTGGAGGTGCTCGATATTATGTATGTTTTAAAGAAGATTTCAGTAAACTTTGTCGAATTTTCTTTCTTAAGCACAAACATGAAGTGGACGATATGCTTAAGCAGTTTTTAAATGAAGCACACACCAGAGGACATGTTGTTAAACAATTTCGATGTGATGGAGGCAAGGAATTTAATAACAACATGATTAAGAAATGACTCATGGATAAAGGAGTAGAATTACTGATTTCTCCACCGTATACTCCTGAACAAAATGGTGTGGCCGAACGTGAAAACAGAACAATTGTTGAAGCCGCACGTTCGATGCTAAACACAAGTAAGCTACCAAGAGGACTGTGGGCAAAAGCATGCAACACAGCACTCTATATTTTAAATCATACTGGTAGGTCTTCGGTTCCAGACAAAGTTCCGTATGAGCTGTGGTACAATCAATCAGTGGGAAAACTTTATCATCTCAGAATTTTTGGAACAGGTTGCTATGTTCATATAAGCAAACAATTCCATTCAAAATTTGATGACAAGGCTGTTTTTGGACAACTCGTTGGGTATGTCAATGACAAAGATGGATTTAGGGTCTGGGTACCTTGCAAAAGGAAAGTTGTCTTGAGTCACGATATAAAATTTAAACCAGAGATAGTGTGTAGCTCCCACAGTGATCACATTAGCTCAGACATTCCTCAGCAGTCTGCTTCTGGAGGAAGTCAATGTGAAGAAAACTTTAACGGACTTTAATCTGGAGGAAGTCAGGAATCAGATGGCAATAACAAAAAATCAGCAGCATTCCTGAAAGCCAAAGCATCAAAATCTTCTAATGTAGATGAACTGGAGAACAGAAGACTATGAAGAAAACCAGCCTGGATAGAAAGTGGTGAGTTCTTGATGTTTTCAAAACTTACTGCTGGTGAACAGAAAGATTCAAACTGTTTTTCTGATGTATTACAGTCAAATGAGAAAGAAAATTAGATGCAGGCTATCAATGAAGAACTAGAATCACTAAAGAGAAACAATACTTGGGTGTTAGTTGAACGTCCTATGAATGCCAAAGTATTACAAAATCGTTGGGTTCTACGTCGAAAAGTTTCAGCTGATGGAAACACTCGCTTCAAAGCTCAATTAGTTGCTAAAGGACAGAAATAGATTATGAAGATACATTTAGTCTTGCTGCACGTTATGACACCATTAGAGTTTCGCTAGCAGTAGCTGCTTCAAAAAACTGGTGTTGAAACAATTTGATGTGAAGATGGCATTTTTGAATGGAATACTTCAAGATGAAGTATACATGGAACAACCAGAAGGCTTTGAAGATAGTATGCATCGAGTGTGTCTCCTAAAACAGAGTCGCCATGGACTAAAACAAGCACTACGCTGATGGAACAAACGGTTAATGGGAGTTATGGAGAAAGCAGGTTTTCGGAACAGTGCTGCAGATCCTTGTTTGTTTTATCACAAATGCAATGAAAAAAGACTTTATGTAGCTATTTATGTTGATGACGGCCTAATTGTTGGCAGTGATGAAAAAGAAATAACAGCATTTCTGAACACTTTACAATGTGAGTTTGATATAACATTGGGAACTCTTGACAGTTTTCTTGGCATAAAAATAAAACAAAATGAAAATGGAGCAATTATGATAAGTCAAGAAAAGTACATGAAAGAAATACTGGAAAGATTTTGAATGGCAGAATCTAACAAGAATTCAACTCCCATTGGATATGAAGAAAATAATCAGCATGAAACAGAAGCAATTTCGTCCTCCGTTCCCTATAGCGAGGCAATTGGATGTCTTATGTATCTCTCAATAGCAACTCATCCAGACATAAGTTTTGCAGTCAATAAAGCTGCTCGAGCTATGAGAAAACCAACTGCTTCAGACTGCAGACTGGACTCAAGTTAAATGCATGGTATTTTCATGAAGTATGTTTTGTGCATATAGGATCTCCTCTGCCGGGACGAGCCGCACAGTCCATGACTGCAGCGCCTTAGACCGCTCAGCTAATCCCATGCAGCAGAATTAAAATTGATAAGAAAATTAAAATGTAAGTAGCGAAAATGTTGTAAGTGGCATGTAAATATAGGTAGTTCTTTAGATGTTTTGCCAATAATAAATAAAAGACCTATTTTGCCACTTTCAGTGGGAGACTTGGAAACATATACATTGGTAGGAATATTTTCGGAACCATGTATCTTTTGCATTTTATAAAAATAGTAAAAGTATTCTTAATATTTCGTATTTGAGTATTCACACACTCCTAAAATGTTAAATACTTAAGAAACCAATAAATGTATTTGCTCTATTAGAACCAGTGCAACTGTTGAAATATGCCATTAATTTTAAGGCAATAGTTTTAATTTTAATTTTATTAAAAAACCCTTTATAACAATACCTAGGATTGTTTGAATTTATATATAAAGGGGCAGCCATGTTGGTATGAAGGAGCAGTGTCTTAGAAGATATTTTGCAAGAAGCATATAATTGCTTAAGTAAGATGTACGTCAGTGTTGTAAGCATGTCAGTATAATTATGACATGATTTAGAATAATGGTTCTGAAACATAATGTTTGTATTGATCGTTCATGGTGTAAAAACCATGTTACAGTCGACAACATGAGCTTGTGGCAGCAGCAGATATAAAGCAAATATATGAGTGCATCCTACAAAATTATAATCTATGTTAATAATAATTTCAGAACAATGCCATTCAGCATGGGAACAGAGTTGATTTAAGTGTTGGTTTACAGTGTATTATTTTCAAGCTGTATAATTATTATTCTGTATGTACAGTAAGAACTGAGGAACTCCAGCATTACTGTGAATTGTAGAAATTTGTTACAGATAGCTACATATCCATAGTAAAACCAGATGGTTAGCTCCATTCCCTGGACTTGACTGGATAATTGAAATGTACGAGGCCTTGAAATCTTACTTTTTGTTTATATCCAATGCCCCTACAGTTCTAAAGATGGTCTTTGAAAAACACATCCATTGATGTCTGTGTTTCATCATGAGATAAAACAGGTTGAAAGTGAGCAAACATCCATTGTTGAGATGATTGTAATATTAGATAATGTGTGTTCTCTTCTTAAGACTACATTGGTAATGAAGAAAACTGGAAAGTTCTGGGGACTTGATAAAGATCTTGACAATTTTGAGTAGGAGGCTATTTCATTGTATGGAAAATGTCTGGACTATTTAGACAAAAGATGTGTATCATTTTCAGAACCAACCCATTTTAGATGGTTAAACTTAAATGATAAGGTATTCATAGATGATGTACAAAAGTGTACATAAGTTTTGAGTGATAAAGGCACTGTAACAGATAATGTAAAGTATCATTATGAAGTCTAACATGAAATTCTCCTGAATAACATGTTTCATTATTATCCTCTTAGAGCGACAAAAAAAGATGCTCGTGAAAGTAGAAAAAGTATTTTAGTTAGTTTGCAAGTAACAAACAAGCAACTGTTCATACTTTATGTTGATGTGTATAGAAATGATTAAAGAAGTGTGGACACAGGATATCGGCAGAGCATCAAGATAATCGAGTGTCTCTACCTGCAGTGAAGGTGTCGTTTATTCTTTGGCATCACAGCTTGGGGTCATTTTGGATGGCAGAGAGAAAGTGACACTATCTAAAATGTCAATGCCCAAGAAAATAATTGAAATGTTTTGAGGCTGATATGTAACTTTACTCTATGTGCTCTTTGATGCAATGTCATAAGAACCACTCCATATATATGATATTCAAGTTAACATGGGCATCAAATGCCATGGGAAGTACCTGAACTAATGTCGTTCACTACTTCTTCAACATAATCATCATCATCATCATCATTATCATCATGCATCAGCCAGCATTTGCTTGGAATTCCACAATCCATGCAGTTACAAAATTCTTCTTTACCTCCAGAAACTTTATTCCAATAATTTCTCTGAGTAATCATGAAGCCTTCACTGTATTTCTCCCACACTGAGCAAACTGCTGCTCCATTCCAAGATACCTTCACTGCTTCAGTCCCCTGAAAGTGTGGTGTGTAGAACTGGAATTCTTTAATTTATTCTTAATCTGATGTCACCTACATACATTTACTTCTGTGACATCAAATGTTCTCTCTTGTGCACAGTTGGTTGTGTCCACTGCTCCATGAATCACTGTGAACTTAAGAATTGTATTGCTTGCTTGAACCAATCGCAAACTGCAAACTCTAAGACCTACTTTTCTCAACAGAGTCACAGCTTTGCTCCACAAAATATTTTTGCTATCGTTAATTTCCCTACTGCAGGAATGTCTACTATTGTTGAGTATTTGTCCAATTTTAAAGTCTGTTCAATTCCAACTCTAGCTGGATTCAGGCAAACTGCAGTTTAAGCATGACAGATATTCACAGAAAACCTAGGTACATGGAATAAGCCCCATAGTTGATAGTTGGCAGCACATGAAATTTGCTGCCCACTCAATATTTCCCTCCTCACACTCATCTTAGTGCTCAGCCAAGCTGGTGGCACTATTCCCCTTCCCACCCTTCCCAATTTACCAAATTACATCTCTGTATGGCCTCAATTGACAAAGCTCCTTTGTAAATGTAAGTCAACCTCTGTATTAAGCTATTACACAATATAAAAATGCTGACCTTCAGGAACAATAATTTAATCTGCAAATGTAAGACAATCCCATATTTTTCGAATGATGGAAACCTCATCTTACTACACCTGGGTAAATACAGGATACTTAATGTGAACAATTGCTCATTTCTATTTGGAATACTAATGAAAATATGGTTTCCAAACCATTCATTTCTGTATTAACCCATGATCATGTATCAAAATGAACAATTTTTTTAAATGTATTAACGGGCAATATTTTTGCAAAGTCTATGTTATTTCAGTGAAAGGTCTGGGAGTTGTAGTTCTGCTCTCTCTTAATTGGACAGTGTTATACATCAACTGACCAACACCATTTTGTATTTTTTAAAATTTTTGAATCCAATCATGTTGTTGTTGTTGTGGTCTTCAGTCCTGAGACTGGTTTGATGCAGCTCTCCATGCTACTCTATCCTGTGCAAGCTTCTTCATCTCCCAGTACCTACTGCAACCTACATCCTTCTGAATCTGCTTAGTGTATTCATCTCTTGGTCTCCCCCTATGATTTTTACCCTCCACGCTGCCCTCCAATACTAAATTGGTGATCCCTTGATGCCTCAGAACATGTCCTACCAACCGATCCCTTCTTCTGGTCAAGTTCTCTTCTCCACAATCCTATTCAATACTTCCTCATTAGTTATGTGATCTACCCATCCAATCTTCAGCATTCTTCTGTAGCACCACATTTCAAAAGCTTCTATTCTCTTCTTGTCCAAACTATTTACCGTCCATGTTTCACTTCCATACATGGCTACACTCCATACAAATACTTTCAAAAATGACTTCCTGACACTTAAATCTATACTCGATGTTAACAAATTTCTCTTCTTCAGAAACACTTTCCTTGCCATTGCCAGTCTACATTTTATATCCTCTCTACTTCGACCATCATCAGTTATTTTGCTCCCCAAATAGCAAAACTCCTTTACTACTTTAAGTGTCTCATTTCCTAATCTAATTCCCTCAGCATCACCCGACTTAATTCGACTACATTCCATTATCCTCGTTTTGCTTTTGTTGATGTTCATCTTATATCCTCCCTTCAAGACACCATCCATTCCGTTCAACTGCTCTTCCAAGTCCTTTGCTGTCTCTGTCAGAATTACAATGTCATCGGCGAACCTCAAAGTTATTATTTCTTCTCCATGGATTTTAATACCTACTCCAAATTTTTCTTTTGTTTCCTTTACTGCTTGCTCAATATACAGATTGAATAACATCGGGGAGAGGCTACAACCCTGTCTCACTCCCTTCCCAACCGCTGCTTCCCTCTCATGCCCCTCGACTCTTATAACTGCCATCTGGTTTCTGTACAAATTGTAAATAGCCTTTCGCTCCCTGTATTTTACCCCTGCCACCTTTAGAATTTGAAAGAGAGTATTCCAGTCAACATTGTCAAAAGCTTTCTCTAAGTCTACAAATGCTAGAAACGTAGGTTTGCCTTTCCTTAATCTTTCTTCTAAGATAAGTCGTAAGGTCAGTATTGCCTCACGTGTTCCAGTATTTCTACGGAATCCAAACTGATCTTCCCCGAGGTTGGCTTCTACTAGTTTTTCAATTCGTCTGTAAAGAATTCGTGTTAGTACTTTGCAGCTGTGGCTTATTAAACTGATTGTTCGGTAATTTTCACATCTGTCAACACCTGCTTTCTTTGGGATTGGAATTATTATATTCTTCTTGAGTCTGAGGGTATTTCGCCTGTTTCATACATCTTGCTCACCAGGTGATAGAGTTTTGTCATGTGCGAAAGTGTAAACTACCCATAAATAACTCGTTTGACCCCAATGTGGTCAATTTTTTGGCAAGAAATTATATTGAGCCAAGTGCCAAACACTCCATATCAGTTATTACATTTTGGATCAGTTGACTAGTTGCACAATCTTACAGTTTTATTTTGCTTCAGTTAGCTATGTGGCAAATGAGCATCACTTGGTCACATGATGCATTAGTGCTTTGCCTGTGCTCTCTCTCTCTCTAAGACAATCATCCAATAATATATTTTATAGCTTTACTATTCTTAAGTGCTGTCTGAATAATGGAAATGTATGAAACATGAGCAAAACATGTAATGGAGACTGAAGAAGAAGAAGCATGAACTTGAAACTCTGGTTTCTTTCTTTAATATAATACTGACAGTTCAGGTGCAATAATTGCAAATTATTTGTAGTTTTTTCTAGTTATGATACAGAAAAGTGACATTCTACATTACTATGTTTAATAAAGCATCTGGTTTTCCATACACTGGAAAATGGACATGCAGTAGGCCCAACCTACCTTTGCAACACAAGTCACGGTACTTGATCAGTCAGATAAATCAGCTGTTGATCTCACACCCCTGAGTGCAGTAAAGTCTAAGTTAAGCCCCTTGACTATTTTACAGTCATATTACAAAAGAAATTATGTTTCCAGTTTGGGTGCTGTGGGTCCAACCAAAATTTCTGAAGACTTGAAGAAATACTAGACAGTTAAATGTTAACTCTGAAGACATGGGAGAGTCTTCAAATGGGAGGCACAGGAAGGGGAGGACAAGTAAGTACCCATAACAAAACTGACAAATAAGGAAGTTAAAGTGTATTAGACATGAGACTTACATAATTTAAAAGTAAAAGAAAAGAGAGGCTTCAAAAACCATCTCTGTTCAGGTGAATGTTTTCGTATGTTAGGAACGCATAAATTAAAAGGTGAGATTGGAAAATTCGTCTATACTATTGTACATGATGCCTGAGCAGCACTTATCTGCACTGTGGTATCAGAAAATGAAGTAAAAAGGAAGAGAGTTAAGAATCCACAAAAAAGGACAGAAACAAGGTTGTACAAAATATACGGGATAACTGTATGTAAAACTTTCTTTCTTCAGACCTTGAGAATATCCAGCAGAAGGGTACATTTGGCTCCAAAGTACATTAAATCGCCCCAGGGCATTAGAGACCTCTGAGCAGTGGGTGAGAAAAGAACAGGCATCCTAAATAAAAATGCAAACGAGTAACACATCATATTAGAAAATTTCCTAAATCCAAGTTTCACTATAGAAGAAGTGAAAAAGAGAATACCTCGACCCAGAAATTACTGCTAACATCATGTACATCTTGTACAAAGAAGAATATTCAGACCCTGTATCACTGCCATTTTACAAGAACATATTCTTGTCAAAATTTAATTTACCAAGAAAGAAACAGAGAAAAGCTACAGGTAATGTTTGCAACACTCTTGCCCCGATAAAAAAAAATTGTGACAATTCTGTGGTAGAAAACATAATATCAACAAAAATACTCATCTTAATATAGTGAAGGCTGCTCAATATCTGAAATCTTCAGATATTTTAAGAGCTAGAGAAGACGGGAATGTAGAAGTTCTTCATTTTGACCTTGAAAAAATATTATCCTCTTTCAAGAATTCCTATGAACATTGTGTTCTAAAAGCAACATTTGTGGCTGTATAACCTAGTATTCAAAATGCTAGCAATGAAAGGGCACTGCTATGTCTGGTTAGAGAGTGAGGCAGGATGTGGAACACAGGAAGAAGCACCCTGTTGATTAAAATATTTAATGGAACATGTATCGACAGCCAAAGAAGTAATTTTGTGATCTGATTCATGTGGTGGATAGAATAGCAACATCTAGATGGTTCTAATGCTAAAATCAATTTTAGATCAGCATCCTACATTGCAGAAAGTAAGGGAGAGGTTTCTTATACCTGGACATAGCTTTCTTCTGAATGACGGTGATTTTGGAGACATAGAACAGCACACTCTTGAACATGTACATGACAATTACATGAATGTCATGAAAATGTGTCACAAAATAAATTCTCTTACACTTCATAGAATGAAAGTTAAAGATTTCAAGAGTACATCAAATATAGAAAAAAAAAAAACATAGTAAATCGTACAAATCAACTCCCAGAATGAAAAAATAAACTGGCTGAATGTGAGAGAGTAGAACTGTATAACGACAAACCATTCCATATATTGTTCAAAACTGAATTTAATGGTAAACAATTTGAAGTTGACACTATGAAGAAATCGGCTGGCTGACCATCTAAAACGCAGTACAAAATAAATTTTTCTACCCTCTTAATGAAGCTATGGCCAAATGGAAAGATAATTTCTGAAGCCAAGCTAAAAGATGTTCAATCTCTAATGCACCTCATTCCAAATGATGTACAAGATTTTTATTGCAAACTCTCTGCTACCCTGACTTCGAGGATTACATTGACAGCTTTGACTGCTTGCAAACTGATTTTATTGTTGATAGTGAAATAACAAAATAAGAAATTTCTGTTGTTCACTTATGCAATTCTAAAGTTTAAAGTTCTAGAACCTTTGTAAGACGTAAGAGTTTTTATTAAGTTTTATTTCTAAAATATTTATAATGAAAACGTGTTAAGAAGTAGCTTAATTTTATTTAAATTAAATGTATGCAACAATTCTGTGACATTGTAATAGATATCAAGTAATGGTATAATCAAATAAAGTGTGTAAATGTTTAGAATCAATGTTAGTACCTATGTTCATATGTCAGTAAAACACATTTACATATTTAAATTCATTAAAATATATTATTTATGGCCATAATTTTTTATTTCTTGAATTTTACTTAAACTATATAAGAAAGAATACATTATTTTCTGAATATATATATAAGGAGAATTTTTCTTCAAGTTATGTATGAAGGTATTACTTCAATAAATAGGCAAACAAATGTGCAAACATTAAGCAGTAATGCTATTTTCCTGATGTATCAGTTAAAAATCATTAAATATAGCCTGAACTAATACAATCATATTTTATTTGGTGAAATAAATGACAGTATATTCTTCTCTAATGTGCATTACTTGAATAAGAGACACATGTTGGCTTGCAGTCAGTTCATGCAAAACGCAGAAATGAAAATCATATATATAAAAGAATCTCACACACACACACACACACACACACACACACAAAGTCACTACATTTGAAATGATTTTAAGATACAAGCACGTAAATTTAATTCAGTTTCATTATTTTACTGCTTAAAAAGCTAGATTTGATGTAGATGCTGAATTTACACTAACACTTTCATATTTTCATTAACATCTCAAAATCCAGTTTTTATGCTTGGTCTCTGATGTATAACATTGTACAACTGAATGTGTACATGTCTATTTACACAGATATGGTAACAGCATGAAACAAAGTGATGTAATCAAAACTGGTATAAGGCATCTCACTCTCAAAATTAATCATGAATAAGTTGTTTTCTTGCTTCACAGAGCTCCTTTGTGTTATCAAAATTTTTTTAAAAAAATTGGCCATTAACGTACTAATGTGTTGTTGTATCACCAAGGGTCCTTAACAAACCACTGTTTTCATTAATTACGGCACATCACAATTTCCAGTAAAGCAGTATATGATACATATAAACATTCGCCATTATTCATTATGTTTATTTGATATCGCATATTCTACAATCAAACACTTGCTTCAGTACAAGAAATTACACCAACACATGAGATTTGCTAATCAACAGCCTTTGTTGCATAATTAACAGGACTTTAAAAAAGAAATAACAGATAGCTAGTCATCACATAGAAGAGGTGTTGTGTGGCTGACAGACAAACTGAAAAAGACTGCTAGATATCATTCATCTAACGGACTAAGTCCTTAATCAGACACAGATAACATTCAGACCAGGTCTCCTGTTGCAAAGGCCCAACTGCAACTGCACTGATTTTTGCTGGGGTTAGTAATGGGGCAGGGAGGTATAGGAGGGTAGGAATGATGGATAAGTGCTGCCTGTGGGAATGTGCAGGGGTGTGATGGGGACAGGATAGAGGACTCAGAAGTAGAGAAGGACAAAGGACAATACAGGTGCAGACAAAGGACAATACAGGTGCAGACAAAGGACAATACAGGTGCATTGGCAGAACACAAGGAATGTGTACGTCTGGAATGGGGAGATGGAAGGGGATAGGCAAGTGGATGACAGGGACTAGCGAAATTTGAGGCCAGAAGGAAGAATCCAGATAGCACAAGCTTTGAAGCAGTATTTAAACTGAAGTCCATCATGTTGAGCACAGTCTTTTCTAGGCCACAGTTTGGCAGTGGCCACTCATGTGGACAGATGGCTTGTTAGTTGTCATTTCCATGTAGAATGTGGCAAAGTGAATGTAGCTAAGTAGATAGTTCACTTGGCTGATTTCACAAGTGGTCCTGTATTGAATGTGGTAGAACATACATGTGAAAGGATTGGAGAAGGTGATAGTGGGAGCATGTATGGACAGCTTTTGCATCTAGGAATGTGAGATCTGAGGTAAGGGGTTAAGAGCATGGGTGGAGTAGGGATGGACAAGAATATTGCGCAGGTTTGGTATGTGCTGGAATACCACTGCATCAAGGGTGAGGAGGGTATTTCTAATTTCAGGACATGACGAGAGGAGAGGAGTAGAGAAACTAAATCACATTCTCCACTCAGGTTTTGACTATCTGTCTTTGTGCTCTGAAATTAGGATTATCCTCCCTGCTATCATCCACATCCCTCCCACAGTGGTATCTGCTTCCCATACAACCTACGCGACATTCTTATCTGTCCCTGTTCCACTGCTGCCCCAGCCGCTGGGTCACATCCCTGCAATAGTCATAGATGAAAAACCTGTCCCATACACCCTCCCATTACCACCTGCTCCAGTCCTGTCACAAGCATCTCCTACCACATCAAAGGTGTAAAAGCAGCTAAGTAATCTACCAACTCAGCTGTAGCCACTGTGGTGTAGTCTACATGGAACTCATAGCTAACAAGCTGTCTGCCAGTATGAGTCAAGCTGTCAAACTATGGCCAACAGACAGATGGCTCACTCACTTGCTGAACATGCTCCCCAACGCAATGCATTCAACTCAGCTCCAACAACTACTGCAAGACAGTGCTAGCTGGGTTCCCCCCACAAATACTAGCTTTTCTGAACAGCACAGACAGGAACTCTGTCTGCAACATATTTTTCATTCCCCTCAGCACTCACTAGTCCCTGTCCTCCATCTGACTATCCTCTTCCCTGCCTCCACTTCATCCCTACAAATGCCAGTGCAACTTCATAGTCCTTTCCCCTTCTCTGCTTCTCTCCTATCGCCTTTCTCTCCCTCCCCCAGAACAGCCCACCAATGTTGCATCTAGCAGTCCACTATCTTGCCCCACCATGTCCCTCCATGCTCCCACAGGCAGCACAAGCACCTTCCCTCATCCCCTATTGTGCTACTATCTTGCCCCACTATTTCCCTCCATGCCCCCACAGGCAGTACAACCATCTTCCCTCATCCCCTATTGTGCTATACCTCATGACCCATGGGTCCTCTAGTACCCCCACTACTCAACTCAGCGGTGATAAATGCTCACCTCAGACACAATCACAGTCAGGCCTTAGTGCCCAGAAATAACAGTGTGAGTGTGAGTGAATTGTGCTTTTATGGACATGCACAAGGCAAGTTTTGTTATCTATGCTTGTTGAAGGAATTATTCCGATAGTTGAACGAAATCTAGTCGCCTTTCTCCCACTCAACGCCTTCTCTATGTGGTTAGTAGTTATCTATTCTTTCATATTGTTGTTATTCCATCTTGGGTTTTCCACAGTTTGATTATTCCACAATTACTTTTATTCTCACCTTTATTAGCACATGCCATCCAGTTGACCTCACGAACATCTGCCACTTCACGACCAATTAAATACGTAAAGACTCGAACTGGTATCTGAACCTCACCATCAGGCTGTTTGTGCCAGTTATACATTTCAAATATGTCCTTGTAGTTGTAAGGTGCACCATCTGTTATTAGCATTATCGCCTGATTGCAATGGGCTCCTGATGTGCTCTCACGATACTGTAATACCAATTGGTGATTATTTCCTCCATAGAAGACATTAAGTATATGAGATGAGTAATACTGGAAAGTAGTACAGCGAAAAAATCAGCTGTGAATATTATGCAGCTGCATACTTTAAGCACTCAAAAACATTCATCATTTTTTTTTACATTATTAGCAAAAAGTGCGTGCGTAGACACACACACACACACACACACACACACACACACACACACGCACACACGCACACACGTTTGTTTAGGCACAATTCAGTTCAGATTGTTTACTTGCCTCAAAACTAGCTATATCTAAATGCAATTAACCAAAAATTTTCTTGAGATATGGTTCCACAACCACACTGAAGATATTAATGTCCAGTTTTGACTATAAAAATCATTATTTTAATTTCAGCACTTTTTATAATTATATCCTCTTCAGAGGAATTGTAGGACTGCACGTAAGGACTGCACGTACTGCCTTCTTTAACATAATTTCTAATGTTTATGGGGTGATCTGTGTTAAGCTAATGCTGTGAAACGGGATTGAATGTGAGAGAAAGTGCTCCGTGAACTCTTCCATGCCAAGTGCAAACACATGATGTTACAATAATTGTGCAACTGTTTGACATTACTAATAATTGTTTTAGTATAACTTTTTTGTCATTAAGTTGTGGTAGATGGAAAGAAAATGTTTAACAAAATTTCAAGAAGATGAAGTAACAATTTTTTTTATGTTCTTAAAAGTTTTTTTGTGTTTTCATGGTTAGCAGGGATTTAGGATAGAAAGGTCAAATTTGGTATAAACAAGTAATATTACATACAGAAAACTTTCAATAGGTCTGCTGATCTCTGGATACAATTTGAAATGAGAAAATTCAGTAAATATTTGTGATGTGCAGATTTTAGTAGGATCTATGTAGATTAACTAAGTTTAAATTATGACTAAGAAATTACCAATGTGGTGTGGCATTTCACTATTGTAACTTAATCATTTTGGCTACAATTCACAACTGAAGGCATCTTTTGTTCATAGCACACAGACCTTCACACTATGTCCTTACAAAAATTGTTAGCTATATCTTGCTACTCTAAGGAAAAGATCCTCTTCCAGTAAATGTATCTGATCACTGAAAAGTCTCAAAAGAAAATACAAGAATTAATTATAATGATCAGTAAGAATACGATTAACACAGGCAGCTGCGGGCATGAGCTGTAAACAGTACGGTGTTTGCAACATTGTCTCTATGCACGTTGCCTCATATATGTTAGAGCTTTGCTGAATTTTTTGTGTGTACGAGACTTTGGAACTACGTTGTAACAGTCATGTGAGTCAAACGAATTTTTTTATTAGCCTTCTTCTTTAAGCCATCAATATTAGAATACTGTGTGGCAAGTGGAGTGAGTTGAGTGTGATGAAATGAATCAGACCATTTTAGCAGACTGATGAACTCCACTTAGGGCAAGCAGCTTTAATGACTGAACTTTACCAACAGCAACTACCAGGCAACTTTTCTGTTTATGTTCACGAGATCCGATGAACACATGTCAGGAATGAACATTTTTATATTCCTAATTTAAAAATAATTAGTAAATGTAAAAGAATCAATTCAAGTATATAATCACATTGTTTCATAAAAGTATTGAAAGCATTAAGTAGGCAACATTATTTCCCTTTCTAGTAGTAACTTGTATTACAGAGCTGCTGCAACAGATAAGTTACAGTTTTCAAGCCCAACACCTGAAAGGAGCCAACAATGTGAAGCCATATGAGGACAGTGCATTTTCCAATATTCTTCAGGTTTCACTTGCACCTGTATGTGTAAAGTGGAAAGCAATTGTAACTGTTGAAATTGGAGGACCAGATAGTGGTGAACAAAATCAAGCAGAAGAAATAGACTATTAAAAATTCTGTAAAGTAGAAGTTTCCCTGAACAAAAATTATTAAACTTTTCCAAAACCGATATTGCATCCCTGCAGAATGATGTATGAGTAACTTAAATTTATAGTTATGCAAGTATGAGTGGCTAATTCTAAAATGAACACCCATGAAAGATAACACAATTTCCATTGTCCAATCCACCAGCTGTTCAGTGAATCATACAGTTCATTTTTTGCAATGCATTCTTTTAAATAAATGCTATAACTTCACTTAACAAAAATTTTATTAAAAATGCCACAGTATTTAAATACTTACAGATTGGAGTAACTCAAAAGCATGCATCAGGACTGCAGAGAAATTTGCAATCTTGTCAGTGTGTAATTCCTCCATACCACGTTTCAGTTCCCTGATGTTGTGTAAAGTTGCCTGAAATAGCATTAAAGAAGTAATCAGATGAATTTTTGAAATATACTTGTATAAAAAAAAATTCTTAGTTTAATAAATCTGACCCTCCCCCTACATACATACACACACACACACACACACACACACACACACACACACACACACAGTCAGATTAGACATGTGTACAAAACAATCTCATGAATTACTAAGGAGGGATGTTTTCTTGCTAGGAAGCAACAATAACATTTTTAATTTAAACTAATATCATTTCTGATTTGCAATTCCCTCTGCTCCAAAAATGGACATCTGAACAGGCCAACGACTTTCAACCACCAATTACTACTACAACAAGAGGAATTTGGCTGGGTATAAAACAGTATACAGCACAGGAGAAGTAGTGAAGAACGTAGAAGAACAGGAAGAGCAAAGCAAAGGAATAGGAGAAGGAAAAGCATCTGACTACATACCACACCAACACTTATAAATCAAAAGGGTATCAGACAAATTTATGACTGTGTTAAGGATATGTTTGTACGGAGGATATAAACTCCTGGAAATGGAAAAAAGAACACATTGACACCGGTGTGTCAGACCCACCATACTTGCTCTGGACACTGCGAGAGGGCTGTACAAGCAATGATCACACGCACGGCACAGCGGACACACCAGGAACCGCAGTGTTGGCCATCGAATGGCGCTAGCTGCGCAGCATTTGTGCACCACCGCCGTCAGTGTCAGCCAGTTTGCCGTGGCATACGGAGCTCCATCGCAGTCTTTAACACTGGTAACATGCCGCGACAGCGTGGACGTGAACCGTATGTGCAGTTGACGGACTTTGAGCGAGGGCGTATAGTGGGCATGCGGGAGGCCGGGTGGACGTACCGCCGAATTGCTCAACACGTGGTGCGTGAGGTCTCCACAGTACATCGATGTTGTCGCCAGTGGTCGGCGGAAGGTGCACGTGCCTGTCGACCTGGGACCGGACCGCAGCGACGCACGGATGCACGCCAAGACCGTAGGATCCTACGCAGTGCCGTAGGGGAGCGCACCGCCACTTCCCAGCAAATTAGGGACACTGTTGCTCCTGGGGTATCGGCGAGGACCATTCGCAACCATCTCCATGAAGCTGGGCTACGGTCCCGCACACCGTTAGGCCGTCTTCCGCTCACGCCCCAACATCGTGCAGCCCGCCTCCAGTGGTGTCGCGACAGGCGTGAATGGAGGGACGAATGGAGACGTGTCATCTTCAGCGATGAGAGTCGCTTCTGCCTTGGTGCCAATGATGGTCGTATGCGTGTTTGGCGCCGTGCAGGTGAGCGCCACAATCAGGACTGCATACGACCGAGGCACACAGGGCCAACACCCAGCATCATGGTGTGGGGAGCGATCTCCTAAACTGGCTGTACACCACTGGTGATCGTCGAGGGGACACTGAATAGTGCACGGTACATCCAAACCGTCATCGAACCCATCGTTCTACCATTCCTAGACCGGCAAGGGAACTTGCTGTTCCAACAGGACAATGCACGTCCGCATGTATCCCGTGCCACCCAACGTGCTCTAGAAGGTGTAAGTCAACTACCCTGGCCAGCAAGATCTCCGGATCTGTCCCCCATTGAGCATGTTTGGGACTGGATGAAGCGTCGTCTCACGCGGTCTGCACGTCCAGCACGAACGCTGGTCGAACTGAGGCGCCAGGTGGAAATGGCATGGCAAGCCGTTCCACAGGACTACATCCAGCATCTCTACGATCGTCTCCATGGGAGAATAGCAGCCTGCATTGCTGCGAAAGGTGGATATACACTGTACTAGTGCCGACATTGTGCATGCTCTGTTGCCTGTGTCTATGTGCCTGTGGTTCTGTCAGTGTGATCATGTGATGTATCTGACCACAGGAATGTGTCAATAAAGTTTCCCCTTCCTGGGACAATGAATTCACGGTGTTCTTATTTCAATTTCCAGGAGTGTATTATACTGTACGGAGAGTCACTGACATATATAGAACAAACTATCCATTATTCGGCCTCAGTGTGGCACAGAAATGAGTGAGATATTCAGCTATATAAATCTTTGACCATCTACCTAGTGATGTGAAAAATTTAATGGATGACAGAATTAACTTCTAATACAAACTGAAATTCTATCTGCTCGACAACTTATTCAAATCTACAGAATAATTTGTGAATATACACAATGATCCACAAGAATATTATGACTACAGACTCACTATTGATATAAACCCATCCAGCAATAACAGAATCACCTGGAAAGCAATGCTCTTAGTCAGACACACATGTGGTGCAGGTAGTATCAGTGAGTGTACTGTCTGTGTATAGAAGGGGGAAGGTGTGCAATCTATCTCAGTTTGACCAAAGGTAGATTCGGATGGCCTGGAGGCATTTCAGAAACAGCGCAACTTGGGTGTTTGAGGAGTGCTGTGGTGAATCTCTTCACCATGTAGCGAAACCAAGGTGAAAACATATTCAACCAGTGTGGGGTTGGCCGGCCACCCCTCATTAGAGATGTTGTACATCATACACTGGGTAAACGGGTAAAACAGAACAGGCAGCAAATTGAGGTCGAACTAACATCAAACTTTAACGCTGGGCAGAGTACATATGTTTCTGAACACACACTCCTGACGAATGGACTCTGAAGCCAACGACCCACGCATGTGCCAATTTTAACACTAGGACATCGGCAACTATGACCAAAATGGCAATGTGACCATCAGCACTGGACATTGGTGCAGTGGCAGGGCACTGCATGGTCTAATGAATCCCAATACCTTCTTCATCATGCATCATGCAAATCCACTGGCTTCCAGGGGAACAGCTCCTTTACATCTGTACTGCAGGATGGAGCCCCATTATGTTCTGGGGAACATTCATGTGGGCATCCATGGGTCCAATGGAGCTCATGCAAGGCACCATCACAGCCAAGGAATATTGCACACTGATTGTAGACCACATACATCCCTTCGTGATGATCATGTTTCCCGAAAGAAGTGGCATTTTTGAACAAGATGAATTGACATGTCACAAGGACAGGCATGTGATGGAGTGGTTCAAGGAACACAGTTGCACATTCCAATTGATGTGCTGGGCCCCCAACTCATCAGATCGGAACCCTGTGAAGGTCTGCCTTCTTTATTCCTTCATTTGTTGTCCTCATTGTTGACATACTGCATTGCTACACTGGCTGAAAAATGGGTTGTGGAAGTAAAACACTGACTACTTTAAATGATGTAGCCAACAGGTGCACATTTGAGTTTCACAGTACTTTACTTTCACTGTTCACAATCCCTCAATAATGTTGTTGTAGTTATGGTCTTCAGTCCAGTGTCTGGTTTGATGCAGCTCTCCATGCTACTCTATCCTGTGCAAGCTACTGCACCCTACATTCTTCTGAATCTGCTTAGTGTATTCATCTCTTGGTCTCCCTCTATGATTTTTACCCTCCATGCTTCCCTCCAGCACTAAACTGGTGATCACATGATGCTTCAGAACGTGTCCTATGTGTCCTACCAAAGGACCACTTCTTCTAGTCAAATTGTGCCACAAATTCCTCTTCTCCTCAATTCTATTCAGTACCTCCTCATTAGTTGCATGATCTACCCATCTAATATTCAACATTCTTCTGTAGCACCACATTCCGAAAGCTTCTGTTCTCTTCTTGTCAAAACTATTTATCGTCCATGTTTCACATCCATACAAGGCTACACTCCATACAAATACTTTCAGAAAAGACTTCCTGACAGATTAGATTAGATTAATACTAGTTCCATGGATCATGAATACGATATTTCGTAATGATGTGGAACGAGTCAAATTTTCCAATACAAGACATAATTAAGTTAATTTAACAACATACTTAAGTTAATATAACAACTTTTTCATTTTTTGTTTTTTTATTTTTATTTTTTTTATTTTTTTTATTAATATATATATATATATTTTTTAAATTTATATCTAAAAATTCCTCTATGGAGTAGAAGGAGTTGTCATTCAGAAATTCTTTTAATTTCTTCTTAAATACTTGTTGGTTATCTGTCAGACTTTTGATACTATTTGGTAAGTGACCAAAGACTTTTGTGCCAGTATAATTCACCCCTTTCTGTGCCAAAATTAGATTTAATCTTGAGTAGTGAAGATCATCCTTTCTCCTAGTATTGTAGTTATGCACACTGCTATTACTTTTGAATTGTGTTTGCTTGTTAATAACAAATTTCATAAGAGTGTATATATACTGAGAAGCTACTGTGAATATCCCTAGATCCTTAAATAAATGTCTGCAGGATGATCTTGGGTGGACTCCAGCTATTATTCTGATTACACGCTTTTGTGCAATAAATACTTTATTCCTCAGTGATGAATTACCCCAAAATATGATGCCATATGAAAGCAACGAGTGAAAATAGGCGTAGTAAGCTAATTTACTAAGATGTTTATCACCAAAATTTGCAATGACCCTTATTGTATAAGTAGCTGAACTCAAACGTTTCAGCAGATCATCAATGTGTTTCTTCCAATTTAATCTCTCATCAATGGACACACCTAAAAATTTGGAATATTCTACCTTAGCTATATGCTTCTGATTAAGGTCTATATTTATTAATGGTGTCATACCATTCACTGTACGGAACTGTATGTACTGTGTCTTATCAAAATTCAATGAGAGTCCGTTTACAAGGAACCACTTAGTAATTTTCTGAAAGACAGTATTGACAATTTCATCAGTTAAGTCTTGTTTGTCAGGTGTGATTACTATACTTGTATCATCAGCAAAGAGAACTAACTTTGCCTCTTCATGAATATAGAATGGCAAGTCATTAATATATATTAGGAACAGCAAAGGACCCAAGACTGACCCTTGTGGAACCCCATTCTTGATAGTTCCCCAGTTTGAGGAATGTGCTGATCTTTGCATATTATGAGAACTACTTATTTCAACTTTCTGCACTCTTCCAGTTAGGTACGAATTAAACCATTTGTGCACTGTCCCACTCATGCCACAGTACTTGAGCTTGTCTAGCAGAATTTCATGATTTACACAATCAAAAGCCTTTGTGAGATCACAAAAAATCCCAATGGGTGGTGTTCGGTTATTCAGATCATTCAAAATTTGATTGGTGAAAGCATATATGGCATTTTCTGTTGAAAAACCTTTCTGGAAACCAAACTGATATTTTGTTAGTACTTGTTTGTTACAGATATGTGAAGCTACTCTTGAATACATTACTTTCTCAAAAATTTTGGATAAAGCTGTTAGAAGGGATATTGGATGGTAAGTGTTGACATCAGATCTATCCCCCTTTTTATGCAAAGGTATAACAATAGCATATTTCAGTCTATCAGGGAAAATGCCCTGTTCCAGAGAGCTATTACACAGGTGGCTGAGAATCTTACTTATCTGTTGAGAACAAGCTTTTAGTATTTTGCTGGAAATGCCGTCAATTCCATGTGAGTTTTTGCTTTTAAGCAAGTTTATTATTTTCCTAATTTCAGAGGGAGAAGTGGGTGAGATTTCAATTGTATCAAATTGCATAGGTATGGCCTCTTCCATTAACAGCCTAGAATCTTCTAATGAACACCTGGATCCTACTATATCCACAACATTTAGAAAATGATTATTAAAAATATTTTCAACTTCTGACTTTTTGTTCGTAAAGTTTTCATTCAATTTGATGGTAATATTGTCTTCCTGTGCTCTTGGTTGACCTGTTTCTCTTTTAATAATATTCCAAATTGTTTTAATTTTATTATCAGAGTTGCTGATTTCAGACATGATACACATACTTCTGGATTTTTTAATAACTTTTCTTAATATAACACAGTAGTTTTTATAATGTTTGATAGTTTCTGGGTCACTACTCTTTCTTGCTGTCAGATACATTTCCCTTTTCCGGTTACAAGATATTTTTATACCCTTAGTAAGCCATGGTTTGTTACAAGGTTTCTTACGAGTATATTTAACTATTTTCTTGGGGAAGCAGTTTTCAAATGCATTTACAAAAATGTCATGAAATAAATTATATTTTAAATTGGCATCAGGTTCACGGTACACCTCATCCCAGTCTAACTGCTGTAGGCTTTCCCTGAAATTTGCAATTGTTAAATTGTTGACTGAACGTACTACTTTGGAGGACTGTTTAGTATTGCTGAATGGAGCTATGTCACATATTGTAACTAGCTGTGCACCATGATCAGAAGACCATTCTCAACAGGCTGAGCATTTATCTGGTTAAACTTATCTTGGTTTATAAAGAAGTTATCTATCAGTGAGCTGCTATCCTTTACCACCCGAGTAGGAAAATCAATAACGGGTGTCAAATTGAAAGAACCGAGTAATACTTCAAGGTCATTTTTTCTATTACCCTCTTTCAGAGAATCTACATTGAAGTCCCCACAAATAATAATTTGCTTCCCCCTGTCTGACAGATAGCACAACAAGGAGTCCAAATTTTTCAGAAATAGATGAAAATTTCCTGATGGGGACCTATATACAGTTACAATTATAAATGTGCCTTTATTTAATTTAAGCTCACAGGCACATGCTTCTATATGTTTCTCTACACAAAACTTTTTTGTTTCTATACTTTTTGCACAATGATGACTTTTGACATATATGGCAACTCCTCCTTTCTCCATATTTTCTCTCATTACATGTGCAGAGAGCTTATATCCACTTACATTTACCTTATCCATATCAGTAACACACTTAAATCTATACACAATGTCAACAAATTACTCTCTTTCAGAAACGCTTTTTTTGCCATTGCTAGTCTACATTTTCTATCCTCTCTAATTCGACAATCATTAGTTATTTTGCTTCCCAAATAGCAGAACTCATCTACTATTTTAAGTGTCTCACTTCCTAATCTAATTCCCTCAGCATCACCTGATTTAATTAGACTAAATTCCATTACCCTCATTTTGCTTTTGTTGGTGTTATTTTATACGCTCCTTTCAAGACACTGTCCATTCCGTTCAATTGCCAGGCCTTTGTTGTCTCTGACAGAATTACCATGTCATTGGCAAACATCAAAGTTTTTATTTCTTCTCTATGGATTTTAATTACTACTACAAAATTTCTTTTGTTTCCTTCACTGCTTGCTCAATATACAGATTGAATAACATCGGGGATAGGCTACAACCCTGTCTCACTGCCTTCCCAACCACTGCTTCCCTTTCATGCCCCTCGACTCTTATAACTGCCATGTGGTATCTGTACAAATTGTAAATAGCCTTTCACTCGCTGTATTTGACCCCTGGCACCTTCAGAATTTCAAAGTGAGTATTCCAGTCAGCATTGTCAAAAGCTTTCTCTAAGTCTACAAATGATAGAAACGTAGGTTTGCCTTTCCTTAACCTATCAGTATTGTCTCACCAGTTTCAACATTTCTACGGAATCCAAACTGATTTTCCCAAAGGTTGACTTCTGCCAGTTTTTCCATTTGTCTGTAAGGAATTCGTGTTGGTATTTTGCAGCCATGACTTATTAAACTGGAAGTTTGGTAATTTTCACACCTGTCAACACATGCTTTCCATGGGATTTGAATTACTATATTCTTCTTGAAGTCTGAGGGTATTTTGCCGGTCTCATACATCTTGCTCACCAGATGGTAGAGTTTTGTCATAGCTGTCTCTCCCAAGGCTATCAATAGTTCTAATGGGATATTGTCTACTCCCAGGGCCTTGTTTCGACTTAGGTCTTTCAGTGCTCTGCCAAATTCTTCATGCAGTATCATATCTCCCATTTCTTCTTCACTTACATCCTCTTCCATTTCCATAATATTGCTCTCAAGTTCACCACCCTTGTACAGACCTTCTATATACTCCTTCCATCTTCCTGCTTTCCCTTCTTTGCTTAGAACTGTTTTCCATCTGAGCTCTTGATATTCATACAAGTGGTTATCTTTTCTCCAAAAGTCTCTTTGATTTTCCTGTAGGTAGTATCTATCTTACCCCTGGTGATATGTGCCTCTACATCCTTACATTTGTCCTCTAACCATCCCTGCTTAGCCATTTTGCACTTCCTGTCGATTTCATTTTTGAGACATTTGTATTCCTTTTTGCCTCCTTCATTTACTGAATTTTTATATTTTCTCCTTTCATCAATTAAATTCAATATCTCTTCTGTTACCCAAGGATTTCTACTAGCCCTTGGCTTTTTACCTAATTGATCCTCTGCTTCCTTCACTATTTCATCTCTCAATGCTACCCATTCTTATTCTACTGTATTTCTTTTCCCCGTTCTTGTCAATCATTCCAAAATGCTCTCTCTGAAACTCTCTACAACCTCTGGTTCTTTCAGTTTATCCAGGTCCCATCTCCTTAAATTCCCACCTCTTTGCAGTCTCTTCAGTTTTAATCTACAGTTCATAACCAATAGATTGTGGTCAGAGTCTACACCTGCCCCTGGAAATGTCTTACAATTTAAAACCTGGTTCCTAAACCTCTGTCTTACCATTATATAATCTATTTGAAACCTTCTGATGCCTTCAGGTCTCTTCCACATATACAGCCTTATTTCATTATACTTAAAGTGTTAGCTATGAACAAATTATGCTCTGTGCAAAATTCTACCAGCCAGCTTCCTTTCTCATTCCTTATCCCCATTCCATATTTAGCTACTGCTTTTCCTTCTCTTCCTTTTCTTATTATCGAATTCCAGCCCCCATGACTATTAAATTTTTGTCTCCCTTCACAACCTAAATAATTTCTTTTATCACATCAAACATTTCTTCTATCTCTTCATCATCTGCAGAGCTAGATGGCATATAAACTTGTACCAGTGTGGCAGGTGTGGGCTTTGTGTTTATCTTGGCTACAATAATGCGTCCACTATGCTGTTCATAGTAGCTGACCCATGCTCCTATTTTTTAATTCATTATTAAACCTACTCCTTAATTACCCCTATTTGATTTATAACCCTGTATTCACCTGGCCAGAAGTCTTGTTCCTCCTGCCACCGAACTTCACTAATTCCCACTATATCCAACTTTAGCCTATCCATTGCCCTTTTTAAATTTTTGAACACACCTGCCCGATTAAGGGATCTGATATTCCACGCTCTGATCTGTAGAATGCCAGTTTTCTTTGTCCTGATAATGGCATCCTCCTGAGTAGTCCCCACCCCATGAACCATGGACCTTGCCATTGGTGGGTAGGCTTCCGTGCCTCAGTGATACAGTTAGCCATACCATAGGTGCAACCACAATGGAGGGGTATCTGGTGAGAGGCCAGACAAATGTGTGGTTCCTGAAGAGGGCAGCAGCCTTTTCAGTAGTTGCTGGGGCAACAGTCTGGATGATTGACTGATCTGGCCTTGTAACATTAACCAAAACAACCTTGCTATGCTGATACTGCGAGTGGCTGAAAGCAAGGGGGAACTACAGCCGTAATTTTTCCCAAGGGCATGCAGCTTTACTGTATGGTTAAATGATGATGGTGTCCTCTTGAGTAAAATATTCTGGAGGTAAAATAGTTCCTTCCCCCCCCCCCCCCCCCCCCCCAATAATATAAAGTTATGGCCAGTGCACAATTGTTTAAAACTTTCCATAAGCCTCATTAATAGTTTGCAAGCAAACCTCCACATACTGCTACAATAGATTACTATTGTACATCTACGAGCAGTAATAACCTAACCACAAAGCACACAGTTCTTGAAGAATACAAAGGTATGTATGGAGCAGACACGGTCATTGTTTTAACACACGACTTAATTGTGTAACGCTTATTTGACAGTTAAGTTGAAGCATTGTTGTTGTTCTAACCAACACAGGTTTCTCATCTGAAACTCGGCTGTGGACTGACTGTCGCAGGACCAAAAAATGGGCTCCTATATATCCTCACAATAATAGGTACTGAATCTACACACTGTTCAAAGTTAATTTTACAGCAATTACAATTAAAACTTAACTCATTCTATTAACTGAATACATTGAAAAATTTGTTCTTTTTAACAGTTCTTCCACTGCAAGATTTATGCCAAATTATTTGTTTAAATCATGAAATTTACTAATATAGTTACACTAACAATATTTTTGACAAAACTGAAAATTACTCGGAATTAATTAAGGGCTGATTTGCTAATATGTTTTGAAACAGAGCCAAATAAATACTTTAAGAATACTATTAGTTCATCTTCCAAATGTATTTAATTAGTATAGAATTTATCTTTGTTTATACATCAACAATAGAATTTAAGTTATGAAACAATTACCGATTTCACCCTATAACAAAAGATACTAACTAGGAATAGGAGAAAAAATTAGAAAATCAATTACATACATAAAACTAAGCTCATAATTAGATCTGGTGTTATATTCTTTACAACTCAGGGCCAATCTTTCTCTTTTATGAAAACACAGATTATATTCACGTACGTTAATGGTAATTAGTTAAAAGTGGAAAAATGAATTCTAAGGAGGCAGATGACAAAACAAGAGGGGAAGTAAAAATATCCCAGCATGTTTCATCACAACCCAATCGAACACATCTGGAAAGTGATTGAATGGGGCATCAGAGTTCATCATCCCTTCACAAAATTTATGGGAATTAAGTGACTTGGGTGTACAGTTGTGGTGACAACTCCCTCCCACAACCTGCTTCCATGTCACAACTTCCATGCCCAAGGTGGACATACCAGCTATCAGGTAGGTGGTCGTAATGCTGTGGATGATCCAAACCAGTTATCTCACTAGCATTTTAATACCAAACAAGGCTTCAAAAGAGCTAAACTAATCAGCATCATTCTTAGTGCCTTCATTGCTTTATTATTATTATTATTATTATTACTATTACTATTACAATTACAAATTATAACCTTTTATTAATAATGCAAATTATTATTATTATTATTATTATTATTATTATTATTTCTTTCTATTCTCAGACGTTATGTCTGGTCAAAAATGGACAGTGACGCGGACCTCGATCAAGCGTGACTTCCTTTTAACTGTACGGTATATGTTATATTGCATTTAGGAACTTTCGGGTCATTGAACATGTATCAATAATTACAGATTTTTGTAGTTGTATATATATGTTTGGATGTAGCTGTATTGCGTTGATGTACTGGTGGATATTGTGTGGTATGATTATTATTATTATTGACTTTTTTTTCTCAGACTTAAGTCTGGTTAAAAATGGAACGTGACGCGGACCTCGGTCAAGCGTGACTTCCTTGTAACTGTATGGTATATGTTATATTGCATTTAGGAACTTTCGGGTAATTGAACATGTATCAATAATTACAGATTTTTGTAGTTGTATATATATGTTTGGATGTAGCTGTATTGCATTGATGTACTGGTGAATATTGTGAGGTATGACTCCTGTAGTTGATAGTATAATTGGGATAATGTCGACTTTATCCTGATGCCACATGTCCTGTACATGTCATGTACACGTTGTTCCTGGTCAGATGTAAGAGAGGGCCTTACGGCCCTATTCTGGTCAGGCTGTAAGTTATAAATAAATAAATATTTACCACTAAGTTGTATATCATACTGACCAAAATCATTAGGGTCCAAATACCATATCACACATTAAGTAAAGATACACTTTTGATTCATTCTAATAACAGGCATTCACAAACAGAGATGCATTCACAAACAGAGTATAATTTACACTGATGCAGATATTCTATTACTCTTCTATACACATAAGAATAGTTTTTGCTCAAATGAAAAAGGCAAAGTACATGTAGTTATAGCATAATAAAGTGAGTCAACATAGCAAGATGGAATGATTCCACAATTTCATATCATTCCTAATATAAAATCTGTTTTCTTTTTCCCTGTTTATGGAATATTCCATTGGTTATTGGAGGAACATAGACATATTAATAACTTGAATACAATGTATTAACATTCCACAATATTATTTGTTAGTTAATTATGAACTTGCTTTCGGCTTCTCAATCATCAGATAACTGAATGTTGAACAGATGATCCATACAACTTCACCCTGAGAATTCATAGCTGTACAAAGAACGCTGTACAAACGTATGTGACATCTTATGACTATATCGGTACAAAACACAAGCACGTTGTAATACCTACAGAGACACTGAACAAATAAATCTCACATTACAGTATATTCAAATATTAAAACTACACTCCTGGAAATGGAAAAAAGAACACATTGACACCGGTGTGTCAGACCCACCATACTTGCTCCGGACACTGCGAGAGGGCTGTACAAGCAATGATCACACGCACGGCACAGCGGACACACCAAGAACCGCGGTGTTGGCCGTCGAATGGCGCTAGCTGCGCAGCATTTGTGCACCGCCGCCGTCAGTGTCAGCCAGTTTGCCGTGGCATACGGAGCTCCATCGCAGGCCGTCTTCCGCTCACGCCCCCAACATCGTGCAGCCCGCCTCCAGTGGTGTCGCGACAGGCGTGAATGGAGGGACGAATGGAGACGTGTCGTCTTCAGCGATGAGAGTCGCTTCTGCCTTGGTGCCAATGATGGTCATATGCGTGTTTGGCGCCGTGCAGGTGAGCGCCACAATCAGGACTGCATACGACAGAGGCACACAGGGCCAACACCCGGCATCATGGTGTGGGGAGCGATCTCCTAAACTGGCCGTACACCACTGGTGATCGTCGAGGGGACACTGAATAGTGCACGGTACATCCAAACCGTCATCGAACCCATCGTTCTACCATTCCTAGACCGGCAAGGGAACTTGCTGTTCCAACAGGACAATGCACGTCCGCATGTATCCCGTGCCACCCAACGTGCTCTAGAAGGTGTAAGTCAACTACTCTGGCCAGCAAGATCTCCGGATCTGTCCCCCATTGAGCATGTTTGGGACTGGATGAAGCGTCGTCTCACGCGGTCTGCACGTCCAGCACGAACGCTGGTCCAACTGAGGCACTAGGTGGAAATGGCATGGCAAGCCGTTCCACAGGACTACATCCAGCATCTCTACGATCATCTCCATGGGAGAATAGCAGCCTGCATTGCTGCGAAAGGTGGATATACACTGTACTAGTGCCGACATTGTGCATGCTTTGTTGCCTGTGTCTATGTGCCTGTGGTTCTGTCAGTGTGATCATGTGATGTATCTGACCCCAGGAATGTGTCAATAAAGTTTCCCCTTCCTGGGACAATGAATTCATGGTGTTCTTATTTCAATTTCCAGGAGTGTATGTGAGTGTATAGAGCAGAAATGTTCTACAAATGAGTAATGGCATAGGCAAGTATGTCATATGGACAAACTGGTGAATGTGATGAAGAGATCAAATAAGTGATGAAGAGATCAAATAAAAGGAGGGGAAGAAAGATGTCTATAGAATGTGGGTGTGGAACAGTTATAACAAGCTTATTAGAGGGTATGACCTAGGAGTAATAAGTGGTTGCTACTTTAATAAGAGTGAGTCGTGGACTGTGATTAGTCATAAGGATTCTTTGATTCGTGTTTATTAATTGCCAGAATATCAAGCAATGTTATTTTCTCCCTTAACTTTCTTTATGAAGGACATCACATTTCACATCAAATGAATGGCATTCATTCAGACCATGTTAAGCAAAGGTGGAATCTTTCTTTCTCAGTCTCCAACTACATTCATGCTCAGACTGACTGACATTCACCAGGTTGTCCATATGACATAATAGCCTACGCCATTAATCACTTGTAGAACATTTCTGCTCTATACACTCATATAATTTTAATATTGGAATATACCATAATGTGATATTTATTTGTTCAGTTTCTCTGTAGATATTACAACATGCTTGTATTTTGTACTGATATAGTCAATGTCACATATCTTTGTACAGCACTCTTTGAACAGCTGTGAATTCTCAGGGTGAAGTTGTGAGCACTATCTGTTCAACATTAAGTTATCTGGCAATGGCCTAAGAAGCCGAAAGCTGGTTCATAATAAATTAATAATATTATTGTGGAATGTCAAAACATTGTATTCAAGTTTTTCACTGTCCACCCCCCCCCCTCCCCTTCTTTCTCTGTTCTTTCTTGTATGTATGTGAAACAAATGCCATTCATTCCCTCCTTTGTCTCCATCTACAAATTTTATCCTCCATTATCTAGCTGCCTCTCCCAAGAACCTCAGTAATTAACAGGAAATGTCTTCCACTCTAGAAGCCTTGTTTTCACTTAGGTTAAACAGTGCTGCTTCTCTTTCCATAATATTATCCTTAGCTCTGTGTCCTTTACATTGACACTCTACATATTCCTTCCACCTTCCAGCTCTTCTTCCTTTATTTAATACTGGTTTGCCATCCCATCTCTTGATATTTATAAAGCTGCTTCTCTTTTCACTAAACATCTCTCTCATTTTCCTATGGGTGGCACCCATATATCCTCTAGCATGCTTCTACAGTCTTGCATATGGCCTCTAACATTTTTAGGCAACTATATTCCCTTTCTCCTGATTCATTTACTGTATTTTTATATTTTCCTCATTTTCAGTTTATTTCAATACAGGGTGTCACCACTACAAGGTGTATAATAAAGTATAAAAGACAACTAGAAATAGAAGAAAGCTTTACATGGTCAGCAAACTACACTGAAGCACCAAAAAAACTGATATAGGCTTGCTGAGCCACAAAAGGCACAATAAAAAGATTCACACAATCATAGCTTTTGGTCATTAAGGCCTTTGTCAGCACAGTAGTGTGCATTGATGCACCTCCCTGTCAGGAGTCATGGCATCGCTGAGCATAGAATCAGCATAGGAATCATGATTATCATTGGTAACAATTTGGCATTTGCAAATGATTCCACTGAGTCTAGCTGCTCAAGCCCAGTAGGACTGGTGCAACAGTAGAACTCTACACATGTTGCAATGATATGTGTGTGTTTACAGTGATAATTTGACAACTAGACATTTTGTCAGGTTCCTGGCATGGGGCTAATTGGCGCTACAAATGGTAGATCTGAGGAAAAATCCAAGACTGGAATAAAGCCCTACACATGTTTGCACCAGTGACATCAAAGGCAAGAAAGTGTTGTAGAACTTACTTCTCATAAGCCTTCCAGTATTCCACTGCATCATAGTAAGGAAGAAAGGGTGGCGGGAACATCGACAGCGTGGGAGCCTCAGTAGTCAATGTGGCCGACAAGTTCGTGACAGCAATGATATGAACCCACTGCTGCTCAAGGAAAGATTCAAGCACTGCCTCCACAGCCAGAAGAACTGAGGAAACAACCAATAGACTGAACACATGGAAGTGAAGACCACACTTGTTGCCAGTTGTGTCGTAATGTACGATACAAACAACAGTATTGCCACAATGAACCAAAGTTCATTCTTGTTCCACATACAAGTGAACAACAGTTGAGAACATAGACACAAACATAGAAACAATCCAGGTACTCATACAAGCAGTTGCTGACCATAAGCAAAAACCCAATATGGGAGGCTGCATTGCACTTATAAAGAGGAGAACTCTAGTAGACACTGCGGTGGGTGCCATGTCATGTGCACAAATCATGAGACCCACCGCAAGTGACCTCTGGTGGCTGGCCCATACAGATGCCATTGGCGGACTATTCAGAGTGTAGAGAGCCATGGCCTTGCACAGTGTCACATTTCTAAGTATTACATACAGTGCTTGAAGGTCTCTTGGGCATGCAGCCGGGTTGACTGGCCATTGTAGAATGAATTTTTGACAGCGTAACGTGCCATCATCATCAGGTTACTCCTGTTGACTGACATACTAGGGCGGTGGGTGGTGTGGTGTATATATCTGTTGCATCTCCCCTCTACTGACTACACGTACGGACCGAGGGATGTGCAGGCCACAGTGGTGGTCGTAGCTTGCACTGACGAGATGACTGAAGGGCGTCAGTACACATGCCACCTTCGGCGGGTGTGGTGACCCGTTTCTGCTGCTCCTGCAGAACTTTTATTGCTGGATTCCACGCTTGGCTGAGTTGAAATCCATTGTCCTTGTTAATAAGGTTCTCGTGCAGACGGATTTCAATTGCTTCCTTATATACACAGTCCAAAAAGTGGGATGTGTTGTGCAGGACTTCTGTGTTCTCGTATTTCATATGATGATTTGTCTCGAGACAATGTTCTGTGATTGCAGATTTTGTAGGCTATTGGAGATCGGTGTGCCATTTGTGTTCAGTACACCTTTCCTCGATCGTGCAAATGGTTTGCCCCACAAATGCTTTCCCACACTCGCACAGTATGAAATAAACTTGAGATTCCTGGAGTCCTAAATTGTCCTCCACTGTCCTTACAAGGGACTTGATCTTTGGCGGCAGGCGGTAGACGCATTTGATGTTATGACGTCCTAAAATCCTGCCTATTTTTCCAGATATGTTGCCCGCGTATGGTTTGTAGGCTGTCGCTTTCTGTGGATCATCATCAGGTGTCTGCTGTGGTGTGGTCTTCTGCTTGAAGGCACGTCAAATTTGGCGGTCACTATAGCCATTCTTCTGGAACACATGCTTGAGGTGGTCTAGTTCTGGTTTTAAGCTTTCTTCATCGGGGATCACACGAGCTCTGTGAACCAATGTAATTAGTAATCGTTCCCTTTGTGACGGGTGATGACACTGGAGGCATGAAGGTACAGATCCATGTGGGTTGTCTTCCGGTAGATGCTGTGTCCCATTGTTCCATCAGGCTTTTTACGAGAACATCAAAGAATGGTAGCTGCCCGTTTTTCTCCACCTCCATGGTGAACTGAATTTGGGGGTGGATAGAGTTCAGATGTTTTAAGAACAGTTGGAGCTTCTTTTCCCCATGTGGCCAAATGACAAACTTGACCGCAGTATTGAGTCCATTGGTTGGCAAATGTGAGCACCACATCAAACACTCAGATCAGTTTGTGGAACATATGGGGAAAGTCAAGTTGGCCAGCTCAGATCTTATGGTCAGTTTCAATGTTGTATCGCTTTTTACGAGAGTTCCACTAAAAGATTCGATGGATCTTATTGAGAAGAAATTTGGGCCCACATTCACGAAAGTATTTAACTTTGTGCTCACATCAACATATTTTCTTTTTGACGAACATTACTACGAACAGACAGATGGTGTACCTATGGGTAGCCTTCTGTCACCTGTGGTGGCCAACATGTACATGGAAGAATTTGAGGAGAAAGCGTTAGAATCAGCACCACTAAAACTAACAGTCTTCTACAGATATGTTGACGACACATTCGTCATTTGGCCTCATGGGAAAGATAAGCTCCAACTGTTCTTACAACATCTGAACTCTATCCACCCCCAAATTCAGTTCACCATGGAGGTGGAGAAAAACGGGCAGCTACCATTCTTTGATGTTCTCGTAAAAAGCCTGATGGAACACTGGAACACAGCGTCTACCGGAAGACAACCCACATTGATCTGTACCTTCACGCCTCCAGCTGTCATCACCCGTCACAAAGGGAACGATTACTAATTACATTGGGTCACAGAGCTCGTGTGATCCCTGATGAAGAAAGCTAAAACCAGAACTAGACCACCTCAAGTATGTGTTCCAGAAGAATGGCTATAGTGACCGCCAAATTTGACGTGCCTTCAAGCAGAAGACCACACCACAGCAGACACCTGATGATGATCCACAGAAAGCGACAGCCTACAAACCATACGCGGGCAACGTATCTGGAAAAATAGGCAGGATTTTAGGACGTCATAACATCAAATGTTTCTACCGCCTGTCGCCAAAGATCAAGTCCCTTGTAAGGACAGTGAAGGACAATTTAGGACTCCAGAAATCTGGAGTTTATTTCATACCGTGCGAGTGTGGGAAAGCATTTGTGGGGCAAACCATTTGCACGATCGAGGAAAGGTGTACTGAACACAAACGGCACACTGATCTCCAACAGCCTACAAAATCTGCAATCGCAGAAGATTGCCTCGAGACAAATCATCATATGAAATATGAGAATACCGAAATCCTGCACCACACATCCCGCGTTTGGGACTGTATATACAAGGAAGCAATTGAAATCCGTCTGCACAAGAACCTTATTAACAAGGACAACGGATTTCAACTCAGCCAAGTGTGAAATCCAGCAATAAAAGTTCTGCAGGAGCAGCGGAAACGGGGCACCACACCTGCCGAAGGCGGCATGCGTACTGACGCCCATCTGTCATCTCATCAGCGCAAGCTACCCCCACCACCACGGCCTGCTCATCCCTCGGTCCATACGCACAGTCAGTGGTGGGGAGAGGTGACAGGTATATATACCACACCACCCACCGGCCTAGGACGTCAGTCAACAGGAGTAACCTGATGATGATGGCATGTTACGCCGTCAAAAATTCGTTCAACAACGTCCAGTCAACCTGGCTGCATGCCGGAGAGACCTTCAAGCATCTCATTTGCCTGGAAAATCTACGAACACACATTACATACAGTGTTATGGCACAAATAAATCCTTCAACTTCACAAAATATTACTTCTGCACAACAAATTCAGTCATCACACAATACAAGCAGCCTGTTTATATCGGTGTTCTTTGATGAATGCGTTCTCATGGAAAATACAACATTAGATGATCAAAGTGGCCATTCAGTGACCCCACAAGAGGTGGAGAGAAGGCAGAGTGAGCCTAGCTGTTCCCTATCATGATCCAAACAAACCCAGTAATCTTTCAGTTTCAATGGCAGACAGCAGTAATAGCAATGAAAGTATCCTCATCTTCAGTTCATTTACATGAGAAAATTTATTTATTCTGGTATTACTCCAATGAAGCAACTGGAAGAAAACATTTAAGTCTTTCTTTTACAATTTTGAGATGAGTTACTTAACTGTGTATCAAAGTGCCACACTAGGTGTATGGGGAAGTGATGATGTATTTGAAAAAAGCGTGATTTTCAACATATGAGCTGAGAAACTTCAAACCAAAATTAGAAGTTTGGCATCACTTTTGGAGACAACTACAGATACATTCTGGGAGATTGTCAGATGCTCGTAAGCTAAAATAAATAGATTTTGTTTAAAACATTGATGACATTTTTGACACAACGCATGCTAATGCCTTAAAGGCAAGATGGTGGTGAGTGAGTGGCGCTGTTGGAGGTGTTATGAAGAAGTTAGGCTTTTCTATATATTCAAAAGAATTGTGCCTAATGCCAGGCAGCTAAGAATGCTGGAGTCAAGCTGCCACTGGGATTTGCAGCCATATCACCTAGCACTGCTGACACAACTGCACTCATCAAGACTAAGGTTAGTGCTGCATTACAAGCACAGGGCACACTGAGGCTAGTTGTCCAGAACATCACTGATTCTGTCACTGCAGCAGTGACAGATAATACATAGCAAACTCTGGAGATGAGTGCACGTGAGATCCCTGCTCTCAACAAATCATTAAAAGAAACTGAGGCTAGGGCAAGACTGCTCACTAAACTTTAACAACATCAGACACACAGAATACCAGAGAATAGCACGGAGAGTACAGAAGAATTAGTGATGAATCATGTCTACAAGAATCTAAGGCTTCGGGTGACACTGCCTCAAAATTGCCTCAAAACTGAATGACGTTTTTTTATCATTCAGCATCCAGTGCTCAATAAACACTAACTCCAATGCTTTTGCATCACAATTATGGAATGAATGAATGTTTTCCTTTCATAACAGAATGTGACAAATCCAGTAAAACAAACTCACGGATAACTCAAGGCATCAACACTGCTAACATTAGAAAGAGGAAACAGTGCACAGAAGCAAAAAACATCCATGATGCAGAGTTTCTAATGTATGTAAACAAATGCAAAAGAATATTTGACGGAGTCATTAAACAGGCAAAACAAATAGCAAACAGTAAATTCATGTCAAAAGTCTTAAGCAATTCAAAAGACTGAAGAAGTTGCTGAGGAAGCTACTCATTTTAAAGCTAAATTAGATACTGGTGAAGAAATTGTTACAACTCTAGACAGATCTGTGAAGAATTCAACAGGTATTTTACAAACTCAAATTTGATGATTCCTCTCCTCCTGAGGCTTAACAGATTGCTTTGGCTTAAAGCCATGTGTTATACCTTCTCCTTTCAAGCCTACGAATAATGTCCAGAACTTTTAAGAAGGAACTTCCTTTTTTAGTTTATTACGTTTGTGGCCCACCTTCTGCGCACAGAATTTTTGTTTCATTTGTACATGTACTGTACGTTGAGATAAATTCAGTGTATCTGTGAAACAGGGTAGTGCTGGTGATATTACAGCATGCTGCAGTGAACAATTATTCTGTGCCACTAACGTCTCACCTAGGATGTACGCCCTGATCCACGGAATGCCAGGGAGTTGGAAACTTGGTTGTTGACATCTCTAAGAAGATAAAAGTCAGTTATTGGTCAACAGATAGAATATACAAGAGATGGATTAAAAAGCAAATGTTGTATAAGTTGGAGCGTAATCAACTGTAAAAATGCAGTGTCCTCATTTGTAATGGAAAGTGAATACATATATAACGAAGAAGAAGTGTCTAAAATTATTCAGCAATAAGTGGTATCTTAAGTATGTTTCCAGGCTGACACAAGCATTACAATCGAGGAAAAGAGACTGAAGCCAAGATACTTGGACCTCAGCATTTCTGCAACTACTTCCATGTGCCAGAAGATAATGTTCATATTCTACAGCGACCATAAAATACATGTAAATGAACCATTACGGATGTATGATACATCACACTCCTCACATAAATCTCAATATGACTTAACACAGATCTGGAGAATTCAAATTTACCCCAGTCATGAAGTGGCTAACATTATATTTGGTTCTTTCAATATTGACTGTTAGTCCCTCTATAGCTCCTGCAAAGTATCAGTTTGAAATGTGTGTCGATTTATGCATCAGTATGGACTATAGTATTGGCTACCACAACCAGATGGTATCGCTGCTTCCTATAGGTGGCGCATAGCAGCAGCACTTTTTCCAGCTTGCGAGTATGCTGGTGGACAGTGATAGGACAACGTGGAAGCAGACCTGCACGGGCAATGGTGGACAGTGTGGGTTCTCTGGAGTGAAGGAGTGACTGCTTCAGACATACATAAGAGGGTAGTAGCCATATGTGAGGAAACAGCACCAAGTTACAGATCTGCATTTAATTGGTTATCAGAGTTCAGAGACAACAGGGACTGTGCTGAAATATGCAGAAGTACTGGGTGTCCATCAACTGCAAGCAAACCAAACAATGCTTAGTGTCTATGACTTGGTAATGGGGCACAGGTGAATCATCTTTAATGAACTAGAGAAGGCAACAGGTCTACCATGGGAATGCTCCACACCATCATCCACGTGGATCTGAAGATAGAGGCATGTGCACAATGAGTGCTCGACTCCATCATCATTAAGCAGAAATCAAAGCATTGGAGATATGCTGTAGTGCTTCAAGAATTTCAGAGGAAATTCTAGAATCACTTGGCCTTCCACCGTTTCGAACACCTGATATTTTAGGTATGAGTAGGAGAAACAAATCAGCCAACTGCGCATAGTTTATTTGTACGTGCAGGTAAAAAAGAACAGCCACAAGGAAAAAGATGGACACGGTGGCCGAACGGCAGCGGACAAGTACTTGCTGTATGGTCCACGAGTTCGTGTATGGGCAAAGAAGAACAATAAAAGTTTATGTAGTATTCTGTGCTTTTTAATGTCTGTGATGATTGTAAAAAGACTAGTGGACAGCTGAAAGTAGTTTCCCAAGGACACTCATGAATTGTACTCGTCTGAGACTAGAGATTCTTGAATTACTCTATGTCTTGGTTATGATCGAAGCGAGACACATGTAAACTATTTTGAAGAAGTGTAAATGATCCAAATGTTCAAAGAATGAGTTAGCTTGCTGAAGTTACTGAGAAAAGTAGTAAGTAAATTCCTATAACCAGCACCATATCTTCGGAAAAGAAGCTTTCAGGAGACTGACGTAGCGGATTAACCAGAGATGCGGACTGTCTACACACAACGGGCAAGTTAACTGAATTGAGAGATGGGTGAGTCTTGCACCCCAGCACCACACTGTCTCTTGATGTCGTCCAGAGAACATTAGAATGTGGCGACCTAAGTGACAGGACCCGAAGAAAAAGGGAATTTTATGACAGAAATGGGAAAAAGATATTATGAGTTGCCATAGCAACCGGACATAACAAGATATGGGAACTGTTTCCAATAGTTGTATTGAGTCCAATAAACCAGTGGAAGAAAGTTGCAAGTGCAATGCAGTAAAAGACTTGAGGAGGTAATAGCGGGGGAAAAAATGGAGAGAAGAGCTCAATTTTTCAATTAAGGAGATTGGGTGTGGAGAGTAAGCAGTTTTCACATCCGCTCACCATTGCACTGCTCATCAATGCGGCTAGAACTCTACGCCGGGTGAACGAAAACAAATAATTATTTGGTAAAGTTGAATGGACTGTTGAAGGATAAACTGTTATTATAGTTATTATACATAGAGGTGATTTTATTAATGATAACAAGAGCTAAGAGTAAAATGAATATGGATCAAGAACAACAACTAGCAGAACCAGTCACAGCTATCAGGGTGACTAGGGAAATGCCAGACTTGTCTGAATTAGTAAATTTAATTAAAGCCCAGAATGAACCTCTAAAAAAGGAGATAGTATCTAATGTAGAATGTACTGAGCCTAAGTTAGAAGCACAGACTGTAACTTCAACTGCTCAAATTGCCTCTTTGAGGAATGAAATATGTACTACTTTAAGTGAAAAGCTAGAAGCACAGGGTGAAGCTCTAGATTCTAAGTTTGATGAATTAAATGATAAAGTGGAGAATTTGCAATTAGATTTAAAGAATGAATTAAGTAATTACTTAACTGTCAAGATGAATCAAATGTTTACTGACCTGAGCCAAAAGCAGGATGACCAATTTCAGAAGTTGACACAGAAATTAGAATTTGACATTGAAGACAAGTGTAACAATATAGAGTCTGAATTTAGTGAAAAATTTGGATTGTTTCAGAGTATGTGTAATGTTATATTTGACGCGGTAAAACAAAGGCTGCATACTTTAAAAGATAGTGTGGAAAGACAGGATAAGCTCATCCCTACTGTCCAATCGCAAACTGCAGATGTCAACACTCGTGTTCATGACGTGGAAAGAAATTTTAAGGAAAAACTAGCAACTTCAGACACTATAAATATAAGCGGTCTGGAGGAACAGGTAGAGGAGATGATAGACAGAAAAGTTGCTGCGAAAGTAACCTCCGACAATGTGTCTACAACTCTCTCTCATGAACTCAATGATACTAAGAGGAATGTCGATGAATTATGGAAAGAATTCAAACTTATGCAGGATAGAGTAGATAAAAAAAAGTGACTTCTTCTAACATTGTATTGACTAGTGAAGTCATGACAGATTTACAATGGGGGACGAATTCAGGATTATCTAGGTAGTTTCCAAAATTTAAGGCAGAGACATACACCCAAATCATTTTTTAAAACGATTCAACCAAGACTTGCCTAAAAACTGGGAAGACTAAAAAGAAATAGAATTCGTGGTAGGGTACCTTTTAGAAGAAGCTTCAGAATGAAGCACTGTGAACAGTGAGAATTTTTCGCTTTGGGCACACTTCCAGAAAAGAGTTTAAGGAGAAGTATTGATCGGCGAGTGCCGAAGAAAAATTATTATCTGATTTGTGGGACCCAAGTATTATAACAGTACGTGGGGAACAATGAGTAGATATTTTTATTGGCATCTGACATGAGCAAAGTACTTGGATAAACCCATGGAGGAAGGCGGATTAGTTAAAATCTTAATAAGGCAGTTACCTATCTACGCTAGGAAAGATATATTATATAGTGGGTGGAAGACTGTAGAAGAATCGTTATCCATTGTAGACGCACTGGATGCCTTGAATAAAAACCGAAATGAGAACTTACATCAAAATGAAGGTCAGAATTACTCCAGAAGTAATAATAGTAGTAGTAATAATTTTAAGAGACATAAGACTAATTTGGCTAGAGTACATCAGTGTAATCGGAGTGATGAAAATTATCAAAAGAGACATCCACCTTCAAATATAGGCCCAGTAACATTGCAGGAATTTGCACCTAGTAGTAACAGAGTACAAACTGGTTACGCAATATCCCGGTTTGGTAACCAGCTGGTGATTACATATAACAAGGAAAACATTGTGCGATCTGGATCCAGCGCCAGGGCCCAGGTCGTAGAAATACATTAGGAGGTCTAGCTTATAATAAATATGTTAGCGTTATGCATAAAGTACAGACCAAAGAATGGTTGTTACTAGAAGAACCTAGCTTAACTACAGTTAATCCACAACCAATTATAGTTGGAAAGGTAGAAGATTTTGAAGTTGACATATTTATTCAGAATGAGAATTTCACTCTGCAGCAGAGTGTGCACTGACATTAAACTTCCTGGCAGATTAAAGCTGTGTGCCGGACTGAGAATCGAACTCAGGACCTTTGCCTTTCATGGGCAAGTTCTCTACCAACTCAGCTACCCAAACACGACTCACGACTCATCCTCACAGCTTCAATTCAGCCACTACCTCGTCTCTTACCTTCCAAACTTCACAGATGCTCTTCTGTGAACCTTGCAGAACTAGCACTCCTGGAAGAAAGGATATTGTGAAGACATGGCTTAGCCACAGCCTGGGGTATGTTTCCAAAATGAAGCTGTGAGGGCGGGTCGTGACCCGTGCTTGCCCGCGAAAGGCAAAGGTCCTGAGTTTGAGTCTCGGACCGGCACACAGTTTTAACCTGCCAGGAAGTTTCATATCCCTCCTCAGGGGAACCGCCTTAATGTAGCACTGTCCGCGCCGATGAGGAGGTTTGCGTGCTCTGGACCCGGAGGGCTATGCCGGCGGTAGCGTAGCTACCAGCAAGGTCACCCACGATGGACAGACTGAAGGGGAGGAGCCAGACCAAGTGTGTCCCTCAACGACCTATCAAAAACCTGTCTCCTATCCTTTTCCCATCCCTAGCCCATCCTTTTCCTCTTCCTTCCCGTTTCGCCCACATAACCGATGCTGGCGGTTAAACCACGTATAGGGGTGCAGAGGAAATGCCAAGCCCATATGCCGAATGTCTGGCAAATCGTCAGTGCCTGGGCGATAAGGTGGCAGCCCCACCAAGGCAATTGGAAGCAGTGGACCAATCACCCATCCTTCTTAAATAACCTGATTACTGAAACCGAGATGAGAGTAAAAAAATGGATGGATAAACTGGTAACAGCCCTTGGCACGAAAAGGATAACGAAAATTGGCTTTTGGAATATACAAACCTTGAGGGAGAGTAGCAAGCGGAAACAAGTGACGAGGGAAATGAATAACTATAAGCTTGATATGCTGGGATCGAAGAAGTGAGGTGGCCAGAGTTTGGTGAAATGCAGACATCTGATGGAATTACGTTTTTATATTCAGGATGTGAAGAGGAAGAGGAACACCAGGACGGAGTTGGGCTATTGTTGACCAAGGCAGCAAAGAAGAGCCTTCTAGAATGGAGACCTGTGTCCAGTAAGATCATGACTGCCAGATTTAAGACAAGGGTCCCCACAGAGACATCAGAGACTGAGAAGAAAAAGTAGTTCTATTACCTGCTACAAGAGACTGCGAGGAAAGTGAGCAAGAAAGATATTGTCATTGTTATGGGAGACATAAACACCAAGGTGGGAGGTACAATGAGGGTTTGGAACAGATAATGGGGGTACATAAATGAATGATAATGGGGAAAGATTTAGTGACTTCTGTGCGAGCCATGACCTCGTTTAATAACCGTTTCAATTTTGTGTCGTTTTCTTTGCGCTCTCTGTAGATTAGTTCAGACGTTCTTTGCACAACAGTTTTTAGCACGGATAGGGACTGCAACTGCTGTGTTCGGATGCAGGCTGAGTTGGCATCCCTTCGCTCCCAGCTTCAGGCAGTGTTGGCTTCGGTCACACAGCTTGAGGCTGTTGCCAATGGGCATCACTGTGGGGGACCGGATGGGGGTTTGTCGGGGACGGCCAGCTCGTCCCACGCATCCCCCGATCGGACTACGACTGTGGTTGCCCGGGATACTGCCCGCATTGAGGCTGATCCCTCACCTGTGGTAGAGTGGGAGGTCGTCTCAAGGTGTGGCAGGGGGCGAAAGACATTCCGGAGGGCTGAACGGAAGGCCTCTCCAGTTTGTCTGACGAACCGGTTTCAGGCTCTGTCTCAGGCTGATACTGATTTTCGGCCTGACATGGCTGCTTGTCCTGTTCCAGAGGTTGCCCCTCAGTCTGCAAGATCCGGGCAGTCGCAGAGGGTGGGCTTACTGGTAGTTGGGAGCTCCAACGTCAGGCGGGTAATGGGGCCCCTTAGGGATATGGCAGCAAGGGAGGGGAGGAAAACCAAAGTGCACTCCGTGTGCATACCGGGGGGAGTCATTCCAGATGTGGAAAGGGTCCTTCCGGATGCCATGAAGGGTACAGGGTGCACCCATCTGCAGGTGGTCGCTCATGTCGGCACCAATGATGTGTGTCGCTATGGATCGGAGGAAATCCTCTCTGGCTTCCGGCGGCTATCTGATTTGGTGAACACTGCCAGTCTCGCTAGCGGGATGAAAGCAGAGCTCACCATCTGCAGCATTGTCGACAGGACTGACTGCGGACCTTTGGTACAGAGCCGAGTGGAGGGTCTGAATCAGAGGCTGAGACGGTTCTGCGACCATGTGGGCTGCAGATTCCTCGACTTGCGCCATAGGGTGGTGGGGTTTCGGGTTCCGCTGGATAGGTCAGGAGTCCACTACACGCAACAAGCGGCTACACGGGTAGCAGGGGTTGTGTGGCGTGGGCTGGGCGGTTTTTTAGGTTAGATGGCCTCGGGCAAGTGCAGAAATGGCAACAGCCTCAACGGGTGCGGGGCAAAGTCAGGACATGTGGGGACCAAGCAGCAATCGGTATTGTAATTGTAAACTGTCGAAGCTGCGTTGGTAAAGTACCGGAACTTCAAGCGCTGATAGAAAGCACCGAAGCTGAAATCGTTATAGGTACAGAAAGCTGGCTGAAGCCAGAGATAAATTCTGCCGAAATTTTTACAAAGGCACAGACGGTGTTTAGAAAGGATAGATTGCATGCAACCGGTGGTGGAGTGTTCGTCGCTGTTAGTAGTAGTTTATCCTGTAGTGAAGTAGAAGTGGATAGTTCCTGTGAATTATTATGGGTGGAGGTTACACTCAACAACCGAGCTAGGTTAATAATTGGCTCCTTTTACCGACCCCCCGACTCAGCAGCATTAGTGGCAGAACAGCTGAGAGAAAATTTGGAATACATTTCACATAAATTTTCTCAGCATGTTATAGTCTTAGGTGGAGATTTCAATTTACCAGATATAGACTGGGACACTCAGATGTTTAGGACGGGTGGTAGGGACAGAGCATCGAGTGACATTATACTGAGTGCACTATCCGAAAATTACCTCGAGCAATTAAACAGAGAACCGACTCGTGGAGATAACATCTTGGACCTACTGATAACAAACAGACCCGAACTTTTCGACTCTGTAAGTGCAGAACAGGGAATCAGTGATCATAAGGCCGTTGCAGCATCCCTGAATATGGAAGTTAATAGGAATATAAAAAAAGGGAGGAAGGTTTATCTGTTTAGCAAGAGTAATAGAAGGCAGATTTCAGACTACCTAACAGATCAAAAAGAAAATTTCTGTTCCGACACTGACAATGTTGAGTGTTTATGGAAAAAGTTCAAGGCAATCGTAAAATGCGTTTTAGACAGGTACGTGCCGAGTAAAACTGTGAGGGACGGGAAAAATCCACCGTGGTACAACAACAAAGTTAGGAAACTACTGCGAAAGCAAAGAGAGCTTCACTCCAAGTTTAAACGCAGCCAAAACCTCTCAGACAAACAGAAGCTAAACGATATCAAAGTTAGCGTAAGGAGGGCTATGCGTGAAGCGTTCAGTGAATTCGAAAGTAAAATACTAGGTACCGACTTGACAGAAAATCCTAGGAAGTTCTGGTCTTACGTTAAATCAGGAAGTGGCTCGAAACATCATGTCCAGACACTCCGGGATGATGATGGCATTGAAACAGAGGATGACAAGCGTAAAGCTGAAATACTAAACACCTTTTTCCAAAGCTGTTTCACAGAGGAAGACCGCACTGCAGTTCCTTCTCTAAATCCTCGCACCAACGAAAAAATGGCTGACATCGAAATAAGTGTCCAAGGAATAGAAAAGCAACTGGAATCACTCAACAGAGGAAAGTCCACTGGACCTGACGGGACACCAATTCGATTCTACACAGAGTACGCAAAAGAACTTGCCCCCCTTCTAACAGCCGTGTACCGCAAGTCTCTAGAGGAACAGAAGGTTCCAAATGATTGGAAAAGAGCACAGGTAGTCCCAGTCTTCAAGAAGGGTCGTCGAGCAGATGCGCAAAACTATAGACCTATATCTTTGACGTCGATCTGTTGTAGAATTTTAGAACATGTTTTTTGCTCGAGTATCATGTCGTTCTTGGAAACTCAGAATCTACTATGTAGGAATCAACATGGATTCCAGAAACAGCGATCGTGTGAAACCCAACTCGCTTTATTTGTTCATGAGACCCAGAAAATATTAGATACGGGCTCCCAGGTAGATGCTATTTTTCTTGACTTCCGGAAGGCGTTCGATACAGTTCCGCACTGTCGCCTGATAAACAAAGTAAGAGCCTACGGAATATCAGACCAGTTGTGTGGCTGGATTGAAGAGTTTTTAGCAAACAGAACACAGCATGTTGTTATCAACGGAGAGACGTCTACAGACGTTAAAGTAACCTCTGGCGTGCCACAGGGGAGTGTTATGGGACCATTGCTTTTCACAATATATATAAATGACCTAGTAGATAGTGTCGGAAGTTCCATGCGGCTTTTCGCGGATGATGCTGTAGTATACAGAGAAGTTGCAGCATTAGAAAATTGTAGCGAAATGCAGGAAGATCTGCAGCGGATAGGCACTTGGTGCAGGGAGTGGCAACTGACCCTTAATATAGACAAATGTAATGTATTGCGAATACATAGAAAGAAGGATCCTTTATTGTATGATTATATGATAGCGGAACAAACACTGGTAGCAGTTACTTCTGTAAAATATCTGGGAGTATGCGTGCGGAACGATTTGAAGTGGAATGATCATATAAAATTAATTGTTGGTAAGGCGGGTACTAGGTTGAGATTCATTGGGAGAGTCCTTAGAAAATGTAGTCCATCAACAAAGGAGGTGGCTTACAAAACACTCGTTCGACCTATACTTGAGTATTGCTCATCAGTGTGGGATCCGTACCAGATAGGGTTGACGGAGGAGATAGAGAAGATCCAAAGAAGAGCGGCGCGTTTCGTCACAGGGTTATTTGGTAACCGTGATAGCGTTACGGAGATGTTTAACAAACTCAAGTGGCAGACTCTGCAAGAGAGGCGCTCTGCATCGCGGTGTAGCTTGCTCGCCAGGTTTCGAGAGGGTGCGTTTCTGGATGAGGTATCGAATATATTGCTTCCCCCTACTTATACCTCCCGAGGAGATCACGAATGTAAAATTAGAGAGATTAGAGCGCGCACAGAGGCTTTCAGACAGTCGTTCTTCCCGCGAACCATACGCGACTGGAACAGGAAAGGGAGATAATGACAGTGGCACGTAAAGTGCCCTCCGCCACACACCGTTGGGTGGCTTGCGGAGTATAAATGTAGATGTAGATGTAGATGAATAGGAGGGACCTAGTTTCCTCATCGGAAACGTCATAAGATATCATGGGTATCACCAGATCATATTACAAGAAATCAAATGGACCACACCGCAGTATCCAGGAAGTTCAGGAGGAGCCTGGAAGATGTGCAGAATAGAAGAGGAGCAGACGGAAGTAGCTCCCGCCATCTTATTACTGCCAGTTTCTGAATGAAGACTGTGGCTTCCAGAAAGAAATTCGAGCCAAGGAATAGAAGATTCGATGTAGGTAAACTGAAAGATCCACAGATGGCTGAGGGGTTCCAGCTGAAACTCTGGAATAGATTCCAGGTGCTGGAACTGGGGTGACTGAGGATAAGGACCTGGAGGAAATGTGGACAGAAGTTAAGAACACTTTTGTGCAAGTGAGTGAGAGACCACTTGGCTTTAAAAATCATCTGCGGAGAGATTCGATATCTGAAAATACCTGGAGGAAAATCACCCATAGAAAGGAGGCCAAGGGAAGAGTAAATCAAAGCAGGACCAGGCAACAAAAAGCACAGGCACAAGCTGATTATAGAGCAGCAGATAAGGAAGTGAAAAGGAGTGTGAGAAGAGACCACAGAAGATGGATGGATGAACAGGCTGATAGAGCAGAACAGGCAGCGTGGAGGGGGGATTTGTAAGAACTATATGATATCACTAAGATGCTCTCAAAGAAAAGCTTCCAGAGGAACTGACCAGTAAGGAATAAGAAAAGGGAGATACTAACTACACATGTAGAACAATCACGTAGATGGAAGGAGCACTTTAAAGAAGTTCTAAATAGAGAACTCTGTGGGGAAGTAGAAGAACAAGAACAAACGGAATACAATGATCCTAGTCCCAGCATTGGTGTAAATGCACCCACGAAAACAGAAATTCGGATAGCACTGAAGCAGATCAAGAATGGGAAAGCACCAGGACCAGATAATATAGCATCTGACATGCTGAAAATGGCCACCACTGTCTAGTTATTGTACATCCTCTTAAAGAATATATGGAGAGAGGAGAAACTGCCAACAGATTGGAAACGAGGTATTATCGTGAAAATACCCAAAAAAGGAGATGTTACTAATTGCAACAACTGGCGGGGCATTACCCTATTGTCAGTACCAAGGAAGGTACTTTCGAGGATCATTTTAAACCACATTAAGGATTCTGTGGAAGCACAACTGAGGAGAGAGCAGGTGGGTTTTAGAAAACATCGAAGCTGTGTGGACCTTATCAATACTTTCAGAAGTATTCTGGAACAAAGTGCAGAGTGGCAACACACCCTCTACCTTACCTTCATTGACTTTGAAATGCTTTTGACTCTGTCAATTGAAGAGTCATCTGGGATACTCTTGTGATTACTAACATCATCAATGAAATGTATGAAGACTATGAATGCCACGTATTACATACTGGAGAACTAACAGAGCCTTTCCAAGTTAATTCGGGAGTATGACAAGGGTGCTTTCTTCTGCCAACACTATTTCTTTTGGTGTTGGACCATGCGATGAAGAGAGTGATGAGGGGACAGAGGAGAGGTGTACAATGGGGGATGCAGGATAGGCTCGAAGATCTAGATTTTGCAGACGACATTTGCTTAATAGCACAACGATATCGAGACATCGAAGAGAAACTGGCCAGGTTATAGAGAGAGGCAGAAGTTACAGGCATCAACATACATGTTCGCAAAACTAAAGAAATGCGGATAAATTCAACCTTCACGAACAGGCTGGCCATTAATGGAGAGGATGTAGAACAGGTCCAATCTTTCCTCTATCTCAGAAGTATAGTCACGACTACAGGAGGTGCTGAGGAGGACGTCCGTAGTCGCATCTGCAAAGCAAATGGTGCATTTGTACAACTGTACCCTGTCTGGAGATATAGGAACATCTCAAAGAAGGCCAAACTCTGGCTTTTCAATAGCAATGTGAAGGCTGTTTGTTGTATTGTTGTGAAACTTGGAAGGTGGCTAACCACATCAAAAACCAGTGACAAGTTTTTATCAACCACTGTCTCTGGCATATTTTAAATGTGAGATGGCCAGATATAATGACAAATGAAGATCTTTGGAGGGAGACAAATCAGCAACCAATCAACATACAAATCAAAGAAAGAAAATGGAACTGGAGTGGGCATACATTGAGGAAACCAGATGGAGCTATTGAAAGGATGGCTTTGGATTGGAACCCTCAAGGAGTTAGAAAACATGGTCATCCCAAACAGATGTGGAAAAGGACGATCGAGAGAGAAGCTGCAGAGGATGGGAAAACCTGGAGTGAAGTGAAGATACTTGCTAGAAATTGTACCAGGTGGAGGAATTTCATCACGGCCCTGTGTTCCAGAGGGAATGACAGGAGCTAAGCAAGCAAGTTTCATATCAGTGCACACTCCACTGCAGAGTGAAATTCTTATTCTGCAAACATTCCCCAGGCTGTGGCTAAGCCATGTCTCCACAATATCCTTTCTTCCAGTAGTGCTAGTTCTGCAAGGTTCGCAGAAGAGCTTCTGTGAAGTCTGGAAGGTAGGAGACGAGGTACTGGCAGAACTGAAGCTTTGAGGGCGGGTCGTGAGTCGTGCTTGGGTAGCTCAGCTGGTAGAGCAAATGTCCTGAGTTCGAGTCTCGGTCCGGCACATGGTTTTAATCTGCCAGGAAGTGACACTGGTAGTGAAATTTCAATTATTTCTAGTGGTTTCTATAACACATTGTGATGTAAATATAACTCACCACTATTACCAGTAACAGGAGTGTATATAGTAGGCATTACTGGAACCAAAAGTAAAGTTGTGAAACAGAGACTCAGGTGAACCACAACATTGGGAATGTCCCATTTCATCAGGCACTTTTAGTAGTGAAAACATCAATAGAGATGTGTTATTGGGTCTAGACTGGTTATCAGAATTTAATGTCATATTGAATTCTGAGGACAGTTGTCTTTATTGTGGACTAGGTGATGATAAATATTGTATAAACTTTGTGACTGACCTCTATAATAGTAAACAAATAACTGAGAATCAGCATTTATGATTAACAGCAACAGTATAATTGTCACCAGAGATTGAAAACTTAAGTCGTGCATCACACCAAGCTGACATATAAAATAAAGTAAGTGAATCCTCAATATTAACCAACAACCAAAAATTGGATTTAGCTAAAATTCTATTGGAATATAAAATAGTATTTTCTGATAGTCTGGATAGTATTAGTGACTACGTATGTAAATTTAAGATCAAAGATAATGCTCCATTTTTCTGTAAACCTTATCCGATACCGGTGAGCTTGAAAGAAGCGGTTAAAGAAGAAATAGATAAGATGATTGACAGCAAAATAATAGAACATAGTACGAGTGTTATCAATAACCCTTTAGTAGTGGTAAAAAAGGCTACAGGGGGGTGTGGGGTTAGTGCTAGACGCACACACTTTGAATAAACACATAGAGACAGAATGAGACAGATCAATTAATATCGAGGAATTACTGTCCAAATTTGAAAAAGCACAGTATTTTAGCATGATGGACCTGACTGATGGGTACTGGCAAATTTAGTTACACCCTGATTCAAAGAAGTATACAGCATTTCTATTTGATGGGAAATCATATCATTTTAATGTGTTACTGTTGGGACTAAATATCTGAGTATCCGTTTTTATATGCGCACTGGATGACGCGTTAGGAAGGGAATTCAAAATTGTTAAGACTTTCGTGGCCACTTGTTGACAAACTGCCTATTGGCTTCTGTCTTGGGTTCTTCGGCCGACGTTCATCTAATGATTTTTCTGACGTTTCGCCAGCACGAGTGGCTGGCATTGTCAAAGCTTCACCCTCCATTGCCGGTGGTGAACTGGAGCCAAGCTCGCGGCCGCAGACTATATGTACCTGGTGCGCCAACGTCCAAGGGCTTCTCCGCGGTCATTTCCGGTGCGGTTCTCCTCTTGCTACCTGCGACGGTCGTTCGCTGCAGTACGGGAAGCCAGGATCTGTTTACCTTAAGGCTTTCCTCTTTCTTGTTGAAACTGTTCACGTGTTTTTGTATTTCTACGGCTTCTCTGAACAAGCACATGTGATAGTGCTTCTCTACAGCTAGAACTTCCGTGTCGGCGAATTTTATTACGTGGTCGGTCCCATTCAGCGCGTGCTCTGCCACGGCCGATTTCTCCACCAGCCCAACCTGCAATGTCGCTTGTGCTCTTTGATCCTGGTGTTAATTGATTGTCCAGTCATTCCGACATAAACTTTTCCGCATGTGCATGGTATACGGTATATTCCCGACATTGCAAGTCGGTCTCTTTTCTCCTTCGCCGATCTAAGACACTCTTTGATCTTCCTTGTGGGTTTGAAAATCGTCTTTACGCCATGTTTGCGCAATGTACGGCCGATTCTGTCCATCACTCTGGGAATGTATGGCAGAAAGGCCGTACCCGACATTTCTTTTTCTGGTTCCTTACTTCGCTGAGTGTTGGGCTCTGTTACGCTTCTAATGTAATTTGTGGAGTACCCATTGCTCCTCAGAATGAGAAATGCAACACCTGGAAACTGTGTTATATTCTCATAACAATGTATATATAAATCATGTGAAATTTAGTGTAGTACAATAGCACACATCTGGAATTTTATATATTATTAATTTTACAATAAAAAGGAAAACATTATACAGATTTATATTAAGCAGGGAGTATTCATGTTGATGACACTATGTCATTATCATATACATGTTGATAACACTATGTCATTATCCTAAGCTATTGATACAAATATAGAGCACTCGAAATAGGTCTATTGTGCCTATATGTTCTACAGGCAGAGGTACCTTCCTCTATGTTAAAACAGCAAATCTGCAATATTACAATCTTTAAATTCATCAACTGAGTAAAACGCTTTACCTTTGAGCCATTGACCCAATGTTGTCTTAAATTTACTTTTAGATACTGTTTGTACAATTTTAGGGAGCATATTAAACAGTTCGAGGCCTACATATTTATAACTATTATGTATCTTAGACAGTCTACAGTATGGCAGATCAATTGTGTGGTTTCGTCTTGTATTGTGGGTGTGGACAGATGACCTAAGGGGATATTGAGCTATGTTTTCTTTTACGTGTAGTAAGCAATAATAGATGTACAAACAAGGAACTGTCATGATATTAAGTTTTTTGAAATGTTCCCTGCTTGTATCCCTGGGAGATAAACCCACTACACATCGAAGAGCTTTTTTTTTTTTGCCATCTGAAAATTGATATTGAACTGGGAGAATTTACCCAGAGCAGAGTACCATAAGAAAGATGGGGGTGGATATAAGCAAAATATGAATGCAGCAGTAAGTTTTGGCTGACATTACTCCTAAGCTTATAAAGTAGGAACATAGCACGTGCAAGTTTAGAACAGACGTATGTGATATGTTTATCCCAGCTAAGTTTCTGGTCAATCATCATTCCTAGCAGTTTAATGGACTTATTTTCTTTGTTTGATACCTTCAAATTAAAGAATATTTCCTCAGTTTTTGTTTCATTTATGAATAGGGAGTTTGCACAAAACCAATGAACTGATTTTTCAAATATTATATTATATTATTTTTTTCTCATACAGATTCAAGAGTCTGTCCTGAATTGATAAAAGTTGTATCGTCTGCATAGAGAACTGTTTTACAGGGTAAATACTGTGGCATATCATTAACATACACTACAAACAGGAAGGGCCCAAGTATGGAGCCCTGTGGCATACCTCTTTTTATTATTTGTGGGTTTGACAGCTGCCCATTTACACTAACAAATTGTACTCTGTTGCTTAAGTAGGATTCTAATAATTTCAGGGTGTCCTCTTCCATGCCGTAGTGTCTTAATTTCATGATCAAAGTACTATGAGATACAGTGTCAAATGCTTTACTCAGGTCTAGGAGAGTAGCACATGAGATTAATTTATTTTCAAAGCCATCATATATATCACTAACAATATTTTCAACTGCTTTAACTGTGGATAGTTTAGACGTGAATCCATTTTGTGAATTACTTAACAAATTATTCCTCTCAGCATAGTGATTCATTTGTTGGTGAACACAGTCTTCGATTGTTTTAGATATTATTGGGATTAATGAGATAGGGCGATAGTTACTTGGATTTGATTTATCTCCTTTCTTAAATATGGGAATAGTTACTGCTATTTTCAAACAGTCAGGGAAAATCCCTTGCTGTAATATATGGTTAATGAGAGTGGTTAGAGGGGGCAGAAGATCACTTGATATCTTTTTTATGACAAAGTTTGACAGACCATAGAAGTCCTCTGCTCTGGAACTACTTAGTTTGCCTATTGCTTTGCTAACATCATTTTCAGTTACTGTTGCCCAGCAGAATTTATGGACTACATACTTATTTGAACCTAAAAGAGTTTTAGCATCAAGCATGGCGTTGAGGCGAGACAAATCTTGCTGTAAACTGAAGTTAACAAAGTGTGAGTTTAAGGTATCTGGGGCTATGGGTATAGCTAGTTGAGTTGTTGGTCTATTTATTTCACTTTTAATTACTTCCCAGGCAGCTTTACAGCTGTTTCTGGATTTAAGAATATAGTTATCATTCGCCCTACGTTTTGCCAAACTTATTTCAGATCTATAAATTTTTCTTATTCTAACGTACATCTCTTTGTACTCGTTGCTGTTATGAGATCTGTACTTAAACATAAGAAGCATAATCCTGATGCTGTTGAGGTATGGCGTAAACCAATTATTTAGTCTCTGTGGTTTATGAGCTCGGTTATTATTCTGTCTTTTTACTAATCTGGGCCAACACTCATCAAATATTCTTGCAGTTTCCTCTATATATAATTTGCTTGTGTTATTCACACACATATCTTTGTATAAGATGTCATTCCAGTTAACTGACCTTAATCTGGTTCTAAACTCTCTTATGTTGCATTCATTCATAGGTCTAACAGTTCTGTGTTGTTCCTCACTGCAGTGTCAAGACTGTTGATTTTTTAGAATAAAAAAGTCCCTCAGTGTTCCCAATTTAGAAACTATCAATTTGTGTGATAATGTTAACCTTGAGAAGGATATGTCCTCTCATGATTGTACTAATGTATCATTTTTACATTATAATGTTGAGGGCTTGCGTAACAAAATCGATGTATTTGAGGCCTTAGTTACAGATCTGGCTCCACATGTAATCGTGGTTACAGAGCATCAAAAAGCTAACCATAATATTCAGTATAATAAGTTACAGGAGTATAATCTTACATCGTTTTTTTGTAGAACAGAACATAAAGGAGGGGGTGTTGCTACTTACGTAAGGAAATGTAACCTAATAAGTTCTGTAGAAAAAGTATCATGGGTTAAGGATTATTGTATCGAGAAAGACTTTGAAGCAGCGATAATTAAGTTAATGATTGTATCCGTCCCACTTATTGTGCTAGGTATATATCGAGCCCCTTCTGGTAATCTCGAGGTTTTCCTGGAAGCACTGGATAGTGTATTGGGGAAGCTAAGCAAGGGTGGCAATACAGTAAATATTGTAATGTTAGGAGACTTTAATATAAACACACTAAGCAACAGCCAGGAATGCAAAGGTTTACAAGACTGCATAAGATCCTATGATATTAAAGATCTACTTGGTCACGTGCCCACTAGAATAACTGAGTCAAGCAGCAGTTCCATAGATCATGTGATGACCAATTATGAAAATGTTGTTTCGGCACAGACTGTAAACGGGCACATATCTGATCATCTAGGACAATTATTAGTGATTGGTTGTCTTAATAAACTTAAACAAAACAAAAAATTTGAGAATAGAAGATTATTTTCTGAATACAACATCACCTTGCTAAAGAATACTTTGGGTCAAGAATCTTGGGAATCAGTTTATAGAGAAAGGGGAGTTGACAGCAAATGGGAAGTATTTTTAAAAATTTTAACTAGACATATTGATATTACTATCCCGGCAAAGAAGATGAATGTAAATAAAAATAAACCTCCAGTAGTCAAACGTGTAAAACTCGATGAAAAAACGAAAAGACTCAAAGAAGGAATGGAGTATATGTATAAGCTACACAGAGAAACCAGTCTTGATTCATATAAAGAGGATTATAAGAAATATAAATATGAGTATCGCAAGGAAGTAAGGAGAAGGAAAGTAGAACATATTAGTAAACAGATCCGAAATTCTGACTGTGTCTCAAAGTCGTGCTGGGCAGTAGTTAATGATATGAGGAACACTGATTCAAAAACTAAAATTAATAATATAGAGTTAAGTATACATAATGATAATTTTTCTGATCCTTATGTAGTTAGCAATATATTTAATGATTACTTTATAGATGCTATTGAAAATGATACTTGCATGAAACAGGAGAGGCCGCTTAAATATGATAAGGAAAAGGAAAGGGACTCTTGTATGCTACCTACAGTAACCATCAAGGACGTAACAGCTAATTGACAACCTAAAAAATAAAAGATCAGCTGGATGGGATGAATTCTCTCCTTTTCTACGGAAAAAATGCAAGGGTGAGTTAGCCAGACCGTTAGTCCATCTAATAAATTGTGTACTTGAAGAAGGTGTGTTTCCGAAGAAACTGAAACTTGCTTTAGTTAAACCTTTATATAAAAAAGGGGAAAGAAAACAACCACAGAACTACAGACCAGTTGCCTTAACGTCAGTGTTTGGTAAATTAATTGAAAAAATAATGCTAGAAATCCTAATTGAGCACTATAATATGAATAACTTAATAGGAGATTTCCAACACGGCTTTAGAAGTGGTCGGAGCACCATATCTGCAGCAGTACAGTTTGTACACTGTCTGATGGAGAAAATAAATGAGGGATACGAAACGGCAGGAGTGTTTTTAGATCTTTCCAAAGCGTTTGACAGAGTCCATCATGGCGCTCTTTTAAATAAACTTGCTTATAATGGTGTCAGTGGGAAACTGTTGCTTTTAATAGAATCTTACCTTAAAGATAGACAACAATGCACAGAAGTTGTGCATGATAATGGAGAGGTAATCGCAAAAAGAAGATCAAAGATAAGGAACATAAATTTTGGTGTGCCACAAGGCTCTATCTTGGGCCCCTTCTTGTTTATTTGCTACGTGAATGATTTCCCAAAAGTATTAGACACCAGTCATCGTATTACTATGTATGCTGATGACACCTCTGGGGTTTGCTGGGCATGTAGTAATGATGACCTAAATTCAGTGGTACAGAATTTTGTTGAAAAAGCCCAAACACATTTTGAAAAAGAAAACCTGAGGGTCAATATTAACAAAACTAATTTAATTTATTTTAAGACAAGTAGTTCAAATAAAAATACTGTTCTAAATGAGGACATTCAGGAAAATACCTGTTCAGAATGTAAATTTCTGGGGATATATATATAGATGACAGACTTTCATGGAATCAGCAAATAGATCATGTCTGTGGTAAAATAACATCTAGTCTGTATTTACTAAGGAGATTAGTTCAATATTTAGATATCGAAGCAATAAAAATAGCGTATTTTGGGTTGGTGTATCCCCATCTATCTTATGGAATTGTATTGTGGGGTGGGTGTAGCCAATACAATATAAAAAGGGTATTTGTATTGCAGAAAAGAGTAATAAGAACTATGGCAAAAGTAAGACCCAGAACTTCATGTAAAAACCTGTTTACTAAGTTTAATATTATGACTATCTATGCAGTATATATGTTTCAATCAATATTATTAGTGAAAAAAGACAAAAAAGTGACAAACAGGAATATGGAAATCCATGATTACAATACAAGACAAAAATCAGACTTTCATATGGTGAGCAGACGATTGAATCTAACAACAAATACCCCATTCATTAAGGGAGCAATATTTTATAATTCTCTGCCAAACAACCTGAAACAGCTTTCTGGTAGAATTTTTAAAAACGAGTTAAAAAAATGGCTTGTATTGAAGTGCCCATACAGTATGGTGCTGACATGATTTGACCTCAGGATTGCTATATTAAATATACTTCAATGATATTTTACTTAGTAGCATGTAATCTATTTATATTGTGTATCAATAATCTGAATGTAATTATTATAACATTGCCCATGCATGTTAAATACATGTTTCGAGCTGTAAGATAAATAAAAAAAAAAGATAAATAAATAGATCATCTGGAATGCTGACTGGAACTGTAATCCATAGGCCATCATGGTCAGCTAGGCCTAACTTCACTACTCCAATTACAACATTATTTTCATGGATATTACTTATTATATTGTCTAAGCATGCATTATATCTTGTAGGCTTATCATTTAGACAATAGCAATCAAAAGCTCTTAGGCTATCCAAGAATTCCAATATGATATGACTCTGTACCCTGATATCCATATTAATTTCACCAAAAATTAAGGTTCTTTGGTATTTATATTTAGGCTTAGTTAGTAAGACTAACAGTTTTTTTAAAATTTACTATAAATTCATATTCACTAGAAGATGGTGTGCGATATACAGATGCAACAATAATATTATGTTTAGGTATATGTACAACTGCAGCCTCAAAGATGGTGTCTATACACTGGTCTGTGACATCAATAGTAAAGTATTGTAGATTTAGTCTATTCTTAATATATATTGCAGCACCCCCATGTCCAATTGTTGATCTGCAGTAACTACTAGCCAACGAGTAACCAAATGGAATATTGAGATCAATTTCTGATGAATATAGCCAGTGCTCATTTACACTAGAGGATTTAGGATCACTTTGCAAAGATTTCACTAAGGAAGACACCGTGGTTATAGAGGGTGGGGCAGGTAACAGTATTGACAGAGATCCTGGGTACAGTATAGAGTGTGACCTGGCGAAGATTGCATCAGCATCGAGGCATACCAGTGTTGAGTTTGTATCTGTTTTTGGGTGCCATGACCGACCTCATTTGAACTCTTCTGTCAAGAGAGTTAATTTGGAGCTGGAAAGGCTGCTCATGTCGGGTGCGGGGTCACACATTGGTGTGGTTCATGTTGATTCTATCAGTAGGTGGGATTATACTAGGCATGGCCTTCACCTCAACAGGAAGGGGAAGGGTAAATTGGCTGGGGAAATAGCAGGAAAGTTAAAGGGGGGAGGCACTGTCATGAGTGGTAAAATACCAGTGGTTGTAGGATTCAGAAAAGACCCTTTTTTAGGGTAGGGAGGACAGAAAGAAAGAAAATTTTAAGAGAGGTTAGAACTGAGACAAACCTTCAGTTTGAGAAAGAAATCAAAAAACATAATTCCAGCTTATTACATCAACATAAACAACCATTGGTTAAGAATTTTCAACTGTCAGCAGATACTTTAACTCCACCCAATTTTAACTCAGTCAATGTGAAATGTCAGCTACCTTTATTGCATCAAAATATTCGAGGACTGTGAAATAAAATTAATGAATTAACTATCTGCATAGATGAATTAGAGTCTTCAAACCCAGCTGACATAATCTGCCTCTCGGAACATCATGTGACCACTGGTATAGAACTTTTAAGTGTTACAGGGTTTAGGTTAGCATCTCACTTTTGTAGATCAGAAATGGAGAAAGGAGGAGTTGCCACATTCATCAGGAACTGTCATAAATTTAAGAACATAGACATTCATAAATTTTGCCTAGAACAGCATATGGAAGCATGTGCAACAGAATTAGATTTTCACAAAAAATCTTTCATAATATTAAGTGTATATCGAGCACCTGCAGGTAACTTTAATCTGTTTGTAAACCACCTTGAAGCTGTACTGGCCCATTTAACAACCAAAAACAAGGAAATAGTGGTTGCTGGTGATTTCAATGTAGATTTCCTTAAAGACTCTCCCAATAAGAACTTATTTGAGTTAGTAACACTATCATTCAACTTAATTCCCACAGTAAAGTTCCCCACTAGGATAGCCACTTGCTCACAAACAGCCATTGATAATATCTTTATAGAAAAATCCAATGAACAAAATTATATTACAAAACCAATAGTCAATGGCCTCTCAGACCATGACATGCAGTTCCTTCTGTTAAATGTTAATACTGAACAGGATATAAAATCTGTTAAATCTGAGCTCAAGAGGGTAATCAGTAAGCCAAAAATTGATTATTTTAGGACACTCCTCAGAGACATTCACTGGACTGATGTATACAGTGCTCATGGCATGAATGAAAAATATAACATTTTTGCTAATAAAGTGCTTACCTTATTTGAACACTGCTTTCCCCCAAAACTTACCAAGGTTAGAGCAAAGTCTACAAAGAAGCCATGGATTACTCGAGGAATAGGAGTATCTTGTAAAACAAAAAGAAAACTGTATCTGTCAATCCGAAACATTTCCAATGTTGATGCTATAGCGCATTATAAGAAATACTGCAAAATATTAAAGACTGTAATACGGATGTCAAAGCAAATATATTACAAGGAAAAGATAGTCATATCAGATAACAAAATAAAGACAATATGGGATATAGTGAAGGAGGAGACCGGTAGAACCAGACATGAAGAGGAACAAATAGCATTAAGAGTAAATGATACATTGGTGACAGATGTGTATAGTGTTGCAGAACTTTTTAACAAACATTTTATAACTGTTACTGAAAAGATGGGGTTGTCAGGTTCGGTAGATGCTGCTATGGATTACCTTAGACCAGACATTTCAAGTAACTTCCATAATATGAATTTGACCCTCACTACCCCAACAAAAATAATGTCCATCATAAAATCTTTAAAATCAAAAACATCTAGTGGGTATGATGAAATATCAACAAAGTTAATTAAAGAATGTGATTCTGAGCTAAGTAACATATTAAGCTATCTGTGTAACCAGTCGTTTATCAGTGGAATATTTCCTGAATGGCTGAAATATGCTGAAGTTAAGCCACTGTTTAAGAAGGGAGATAAAGAAATAGCATCAAATTTCCGTCCAATTTCACTGTTGCCAGCATTCTCAAAAATTTTTGAAAAAGTAATGTACAGTCGTCTTTATAACCATCTTATCTCAAATAACATACTGTCAAAGTCACAGTTTGGATTTCTAAAAGGTTCTGATATTGAGAAGGCTATCTTCACTTACAGTGAAAATGTGCTTAATTCATTAGACAAAAAATTGCAGGCAACTGGTATATTTTGTGATCTGTCAAAGGCATTTGACTGTGTAAATCACAATATCCTTTTAAGTAAACTAGAATATTATAGTGTAACAGGAAATGCTGCAAAATGGTTCAAATCTTATATCTCTGGCAGGGAACAAAGGGTGTTATTAGGAAAGAGACATGTATCAAGCTCTCAGGCATCATCCAACTGGGAACTAATTACATGTGGGGTCCCACAAGGTTCCATTTTGGGGCCCTTACTTTTCCTTGTGTATATCAATGACCTTTCATCAGTAACATTACCAGATGCCAAGTTTGTTTTGTTTGCCGATGATACAAACATTGCAATAAATAGTGTAGTCTTAGAAAGATCAGCCAATAAAATATTTGTGGACATTAATCACTGGTTCCTAGCCAATTCTTTGTCACTAAACTTTGAAAAAACACACTACATGCAGTTCAGAACTTGTAAGGGGTGTCCCAAGAGTATATGCCAAACATACGATGACAAGAAGATAGAAGAAGTGGACAGTGTTAAATTCTTGGGATTACAGCTTGATAATAAATTCAACTGGGAGGAGCACACCACAGAACTGCTGAAGCGTCTTAACAAATCTCTGTTTGCAATGCGAATTTTGTCAGACATAGGGGATATAAAAATGAAAAAGCTGGCATACTATTCTTACTTTCATTCCATAATGTCATATGGGATTATTTTTTGGGGTAATTCATCAAGCCAAGCTAAAGTTTTCCGGGCACAAAAACGTGCAGTAAGAATTATATGTGGTGTGAACTCAAGAACATCCTGCAGAAGCCTGTTTAAGGAACTAGGGATACTAACTACAGCTTCCCAATATATTTATTCCTTAATGAAATTTGTCATTAAAAATATATCACTTTTTCAAACCAACAGCTCAATTCATGGAATCAATACTAGAAATAAGAATAGTCTTCACAAGGATTTAAAGTCACTTAGTCTTGTACAAAAAGGTGTGTATTATTCAGGAGCACACATTTTCAATAACTTGCCAGCAGCCATAAAAAGCTTAACAACCAATGAAATTCAGTTTAAGAGAAGCCTAAAGGATTTATTGGTGGCCAACTCCTTCTACTCCATTGATGAATTTCTTAGTAAAACCAACTGATTTGTATATAAGTACAACATAACTTCTGCACAATTTCAGTGCAGTAATGTGTTCACTGAAAATTTGTGTGTCTGTGTCTGTGTGTGTGTGTGTGTGTGTGTGGTTGTGTGTAAGTATAATCTAACTTCTGCACCATTTCAGTGCAGTAATGTGTTCATTGTAAATAAGTATTACAGTAGTTGTATTACATGTTTATTACCTTATAAATAAATAAAAAACTTTTTTATTTTAAATTCAGTGCATTAGTATTTGTAAAATGACTCTTAGTGTTCATTAAAAAATGACGATCATTCCACTTGGGACCTGTGGAATGGTACATTAGCTTATTTGTTTTAGTTGTAAATATTTGTCATGTATTGTTGTTTTTCTGACATGTTCCACATCCTGGAGGACCTCCTCACTACGGATCAATTGGAATGAAAGTAAATCAAATCAAATCAAAACTAAGTATACCACAGTTGGAAGTTTCTAACCAGTACTGCAATTCTTCCAACTTCTTTCTTACAGACTGTATATTAATATGTAAGAACAGAAGACTATTTTTGCTAACCTTGGGCAGTAAAGATGAGGGTTCAGATTGTCTTCTTAAGGGCACTTCTATACAGCTGATATCTTGAGTTGTTTGTAAGTCTACTGCTGGTAGCCAGGCCCCATTTTGACAACGTTTGGATGCATCTAGTTTCCTGGACTCAGAGTGAATGGTTTGAAGGTTATTTTGATCCTGCTGGAGCATATCTGTTAATATTTTGCCAGACAGACCAGCAGGTTTTACAGGTTTCCCTGGTCCAGCGGTATTACTGTTAATGTGGCCATTTCTTTACTCACAGTTTTGGTAATCAGTTTGGAGATTAATCTTCTTCCTTGGTTGTTCAGGTGGAATCCTTCGCCGTCGGCGTTGTCGTTGTTACCGTGAGACACCGTTATACCAAGAGGAAAGGCGTGTCGATCTTAGAGCATGAGATATGATGACCTTAAGCCATTGACAACACACAACGGTCACGGTAGCTCCTGATTCCAGAATAGCTGCAGTAGCTAAGATCTACGAACTATCCCCTGTTGACCAGGTCCCCAAATCTTAACTCGTAACGAGATCCCTTCAAAGTAAATTGTCATAACGATCGTCTATAAAGGCTTTGTACAACGAGAAGAAATGTTACGGTTGATGGAATAATAACAGATACGACCAAACTGTCTTGTCTCTTCTGCTTTATTTAACATAACTTCGTTCACAGTTTGATTTCGCATTCACCACTCATTCACCGAAACCCTTTGGTGAACAGTTTTGGTTGCTTAACACCAACAGTCAATGATAATGATACAGCTTTTCTCCTTTTTATAAATTGAAGCCCGCTCTCCGTGATATAATAAAAAAAAAAACCGATCTCAATTCCGCATCCCTCGTGAGATGCGAATAGACTTATCCCGGAATTGACCGCCCTGTAGGTGTACTCAATTTAATGACCACACTTCGCTGTCCGCTATTTCGCGTAACTGAATGTCCATTTGTTAGTCTGATTATACACTGTAGCTATTTAAAATTCGCCCTTATATTTTTCACAACGCACAATTAGCACTTGGTTACTTATTTGTTTTTTTTTCTAAGAGTAAACGGAAAAAAAGACGCCATATCATGGGCTTAGTCGACATAAAGCAAAACACCTTAATATGCCCAATTTCACCTCTTCTTATAGGATCGGCTACCTTACTCATTAATTTACTACATATTGTTTCCAATAACACTAAACAGGTATCGCCGTTATATTTTAATTGTATTCAAAAGCATGTTACTACTATTATGACCAACCAAATCATCACAAATCGCGCGTTCCCAATGATAACTTTACGCTACTCAACCAAATCGCGCGGCGTGCACTTTTAATGATAACCCTACGCTATTCAATTTCCGTTACAGCTATCTTGACTCATAATGTTACACGGCCCCCAGACTGTGATGTCTTGAAGAGGGTTCCAGACAGAACAGGCTATATTCACACCACATTTTTTTTTTCTTGGATGAAGCCCTCAGTTCTTCAACCGTCTGTGCAAGGCAGGGATCACAGCTGGGATCGACGATTGGCATCCTAGGCCAAAACCCTTATTAGGCCACTTGTTTAACCAGAGAGGATTTGGTCCTTTTCTGTTCCTCTTAATTCCACTTTTAAATCATCCATCCTCGCTGTTCGGTGAGAGGATAAATTGTATTTCAGCGTCGACATTGTTGCTGATACCAAGAAGGTATCTCATGGAAATCGTCGGTACATTCTTTAATTTTCTTTGTAAGTTAGTATAAGTACGTATTTATCCACTGGTGCTTTTATTTAGTCCACTGAGTGTAGTCTTGGTATCATTCAGTGTTTCTTGAATCTATATTTTGCTCATTATTGATAATACTTCTTCAGGTCTATGTGAGGGAACAAGCCTTTAATTACATCAGTATCACAATCTGCCTGGAGGTAGCTCCCTTCATGAGGTATTTTCATTATTTTGTATGGACCTGTATATAAATATTGCCATTTCTTATTCAGTCTTTTCCTGGTTGATGCTTTTGGGTGATTTCTCAATAAAATTTCTTCCCCTACATCATATGTGACTACTTTCTTCACATTTTTATCAAAACGGGTTTTTCTCAATTGTGCTTGATGCTTCAGGTTTTCGTAGACCTTCTTCACTATATCTTCTTTCTTGGTAATCTTTTGTTCTATCGCAGGTAATTTCTTCATCCATTGTGGCACAATACTTTCACCAAATACTATTTGGTTAGGTGAATAACCTGTCGATAAGTGTGGTAAGTCATTATACACTTTCTCAAATTCATAAATCCAATCGATCCATTTATAATGTTGTTTGGGTATGTACGTCCATAAAAATCGGTTCAACTCTCGGAAGATTCTCTCAACCGGATTTCCACAAGGGTAAAAACTTGAGATGTAAATGTGCTGGATTCCTTGTTCTTTCATAGTGTCTCTCCATACTTTGCTTGTATAATAAGCAGCGTTGTCTGTCAAGACCATTATAGGTTTGCCAAGCTCAGTTATATAGTTGTTGATAAATTTGCGTAACATGGGCCGAACGTGGAGATTTTTCAAAGGATATAATTTCACATATTTTGAAAAGAGATCATAGAAAGCCAATACATATTTGAACCGTCCACGTGTCATGGGACATGGTCCACAGACATCACATGACACCAACATTAAAGGTTGTTGTGGGATGATAGGATGTAATTCTATCTTCCGACAATAGTTTATGGGTTTCGCCTTCTGACATATTTTGCACTTCTTAAGAATATTTGTAGCTATACATCCTAAATTTGGATGATAGCAGTATTGTGCTATTTTGGCTGTACATTTAGCGGCACCAAAATGACCCCAATTCAAGTGAGTGTACCATACTAGGGATTCTAAATATTTATTTGGAACACAAACTTTCCAAACATATTCTTCATCCTTCTTTCGATACAATATTCCGGATTTTAATTGATACTGTTCTTGAGAGTGACTTAGCGTTTTGCTTTCAACAGCATGCCTAATGGCTTTCCACAACTTATCATCTTCTTGCAGTTGTGGAAGACTTTGACATAGCTGTGAAATCTGCCTCTCACAATATTGCCTTGATAAATTCATGACTTTAAAGTCAATAGTCCGTTCTTCACACTCGTCGTCATTCTTTCTTTTCGATAGTCTTGAAAGAGCATTGGCTATGATGTTGTCTTTCCCTCTGATGTATTTGAGCGTAATATCATATTCTTGCAGTAGCAAGGCCCACCGGGTTAAACATGAATGGAACATCCTTCCTGTTAAAATAAAAGATAAAGCTTTGTGGTCACAGAATACAATGATCTTCTTTCCATATACAAAATAGTGAAACTTTCTAAGGGACCAGACCACGGCCAGTACTTCCAATTCAGTAGTACAATATGCACATTCACAGCTAGAGAGTGTTCTGCTGGCAAACCCAATTATTTTGATGGTACTGATATCTTCTGGATTGTCCATCTGGAAAAGAGTGGCACCCAATCCTGTTTCAGAAGCATCCACAGCAATATAAAAATCTTGATCAAGTCTCGGATGATGTAACAGTGGAGCATTAGTCAAAGCATTGCGGATGTTATCAAAAGCTTGCGTGCATTCAGAATTCCACTCCCACATGACATTTTTTCTTAACAGCCTAACAAACAGTCTTGGCTTCCTAACTGATTGGGTAAAAATCGTCGAAAAAATGAAACTAAGCCGATAAATGACTTTAATTCCGTCCTATTTTTTGGATAAGCACATCTGTTAATCGCATCCATCTTTTTAGGATTTGGTTTTATCCCTTCAGGAGTGATTATATGTCCAAGAAATTTCAATTGGTTATGAGCAAACTTGGATTTGCTCAAATTTACAGTAATTCCGTATTCCAAAAATTTCGCAAAAACTCTTCTTAATAAGTCCAAATGTTCCTCCCAAGTTTCAGAAGCAATTAGCAAATCATCCACATATAACGTAACTTCATTCAAAAGGTCTCTGCCCAGTACGGTATCTAATGCCGATATGAAAACCCCACCGCTTATTTTCAACCCAAATGGCGTGACGGTAAACTGGTAACTTCGGCCCAGAAAAATGAATGCAGTATATTTTCTAGATTCTTTCGATATTCTAGTTTGCCAATATGAACTACGCATATCCAAAGAAGTTAAGAAGCGGGCACCATAAAACTTTTGTACTAACTCTTCTAGGTTCTGCGGTCGCGTTTGTACAGGTATAATGATCTTATTGATCTCTCTGGCATCCAACACCAATCTGATGTCACCATTGGGTTTAATTACTGCCACAAGAGGGTCACAATATTCGGAATCTGAGGGCTCAATAATACCCCATTCTAACATTTTATTGATTTCCTTTCTGACTACTTCTTTCTTTGTCCATGGGATAGAATAGGAAGTACGATAAAAGGGTTTATGTGCATATGTCTTTATATGGAATTCAAAGTCTTTTATTATACACGGGCGTTTACTAAAAATCAACTGATATGCTTCCAACAAGTAGTACAGTTCGTCCCTTGGATAACAGATAAATATTCTGATTCTAACACCTTTTCCTGCAATGACATTTTATCAATCATTTCTTCAGAACGTTCAATAAGGCATATATCATACACATTTTCATCATCAATACTGACATATTTTACCATTAGATTCATACACAACTGATTTGGAATTACTCGGCCCTTTCTCAGGGTGGCTGTCAAAACATTACCATTGGAATTAAATATACATTCACCTTTCTCTAAATTAATGATTGCACCGGTCTCACATAAAAAATCCAAACCCCAGATACATGGTACTGTCATTTTAGGAACAACCAGGAATGTACTTTCAATTTGAGCCCCCTGTATTGTAACGTCAACACGTACCTGTTTGACAACTTTTTGCATTTCTGTGCTGAACGCGCCAGACACGGTACATCCTGTGATAGGAAAAGTGGGTATTTTTACCCCTCGGCTTATCTGTTTTAAACAGTCCAGCGTCATGACACTAATAGTTGCTCCAGTACCAATTAATATTTCAACATCAACATTATTTATACTTGTTGGAATTATTGCCTGTAAAATTTGTCCACATTTATTAGAAACTTCACGTTTTTCTTCAATTAATTCATTCCTTATATCCTGATCATTATTGTACCTTAATACTCTCAGTTCAAATTGATGTCTGCCTTCCTTCTCCTTTCCAGTCATCCTAGGAAGGCATTTGGTGACTGGTATTAGTTTAATCTATCTCGTTGAGTCATCGGTGGGGGTTCATGAACTTCCACAATCCGTACAGTATGATCCGAGTTATGGTATTCACCCCGTCGCACATTGGAGGCTCCTTTGCCCATCGGTATAACTCCTTGTGCTGGATGAGGACTCGAGGCATTTGTTCCATCCTGCCGATGAACATTATGCTTCGAATTATCTTCCCAAGGTCGAATACAATTGGGATCATCACTTGGGTACCTGTTACTCTTATTAATATCACTACTATGCACATTTGCGTCACCATATCGAGGTTTACCTCTAGCACAGTAAGTATCTCTTCTATATTTATTATAATCATTGTTTTTATTGCAACCATAGGATGAAGATTGTCCACGCTCCTGTGATGTGGGTTTGACCTGGTTTTCGGTATTATTATTATCATACGTTAAATTATTATTTCATTTATTTTTATTTTTTTGAGCTTTTCCTCATTACAGAGGCTTATCTCCAACATAATAATTTACTTGGAAAATACAATACAAACAATAAACGTTCTTAAACTATACTCTCAAAATATTTCTCCAGGTGTTTCGATCTTGCGTGTCCTCTTCCTCTGCGCCCATTCTCCTCATGGTGTGCTGTACATTTTGGAGCCAGGTGGTCACAGGTCGTCCTCTTCTTCTTCTCCCCTCCAGTTCCCACTCCAGTATCAGTTTTGGTATTCTGGCTTCCTCCATTCGTCGTACATGCCCGTACCACTGTAATTTCTTCCTATCCATTACGTCATATATTCTTTCTTTTATTTCCATTCTCCTTATTACTTCGGTGTTCCTTATCTTTTCTTTCCTGGAGATTCTTGCCGATCTTCTCCAAAAGTCCAACTCTAGAGCTTGTAATTTTTTAATGTGCTTCATGTTAATTGTCCAGGTCTCCGTTCCATACAGAACTACACTCTCTAATATGGATTTGTATATTAATTTTTTAGTTCTGCTCATTACATTCCTGCTCCATAAGACTGAGTTAAGCATCCCAATGACCCTCCGTCCGCTACTAATTCTTTTATTGATTTCTGACTCTGATTTTCCCTCGATTTCTAAAATGGATCCCAAATATCAGAAAATGTTTACCTTTTTGATTTTCTTTCCTTCAATGTATAGCTCATCTGAATCATTAGTCAAGTATTCTGTTTTTTGGTAATTAATCTTCAAACCCCAAGTTTTGTATGCTACTGCTAGTTGATTGCACATATAGTTAGCATCCTCCCCATCTTGTGCTATGACTACTTGATCATCAGCAAATAATAAATGATGTAGGTAAACTCCATCTCTTATTTCTAATCGCATACTATTACATTTACGAGACCATGTTCTAAGGCTAATCTCTATATAGATTTTAAATAATGATGGTGACATGGGACAGCCCTGTAAAAGGCCTTTGCTTGTTCTAAATTTCTGTGAAAGTTTATTACCAACTTTCACTTGGCAAATGTTATCTTTATACATTTGTTGTATTATTTTAATCAAGGAAGGGTTTATGTTTGCCATATGTAGTGCTCTCCAAAGTAATTTTCTTGGAACAGTATCATACGATTTTTCTAGATCTATGAAAATTAATCCTATACTTTTTGATTTTTCCCTATGTTTCTCCAAAATCTGTCGTAATGTGAAAATATTGTCTACACATGATCTCCCAGCCGTGAATCCACATTGTTCTTCTTGGGTTCTAAAATTTTTTTCCAGTTTGTTTTTAATTACTTTCGCAAAAATTCTCATTAATGTGTTTGTAACACAAATTCCTCGATAGTTTGAACAAATTTTGCAATTCCCTTTCTTAAATATTGTATTAATGTAACCTAGCTTCATCTCGTTGGGTATTGAATCTCCATGTATCATTTTGTTGAAGAGCTGTGTTATCAGTTTCACAATTTTGTCACCACCATATTTCAGACACTCCAGATTGATATTGCCTGGTCCCGGTGATTTATCATTCTTTCCTGTTCTCAACGCCTGAAGTACTTCACTTTCTAAAATATGGATCTCATCATCTTCATGTCCTTTATCTTCCCCTGTTCCTTCTTCTAGATATTCTTCTCTGTCCTCATTTAATAATTTTTGGAAATACTCTTCCCATTCTTTTTGTGTTATCAGTTGGAGATTAGTTTTGCTTTTTGTATCCTGTCGAAGCCCTTTCAATACTGACCATGCTTCTTTTGCTCTCCCAAATCCTAATTTGCTATTCACCTTGGCACATGTTCTTTCCCATGCTTCATTTTTTGCCATCCTTATTTTTTTCATCACTTCATTCTTCTTTTCCTTGTATATTGACCTTGTTTCTTCTGATTTATCATTCAACCACTGAAGGAACGCATTTCGTTTTTCTCTAACGAGGACCTCTAGTTCCTCTGACCACCATTCTGCTGCATGGTTGTGGTTGCTATCTTTTTTACCCAACACCTCTGTTGCTATGATTTTCACATTAGCTTTTATATAGTCATATATTTCCTCTGTACTTCCTTCAAATGATTCAACCAGTTTCCTTTCCATCCTGGCCGCAAAAAGTGTTCTGATACTTTCGTCTTGTAGGCTGTCAATATTAAAAGGTAAATTTTCATCTTTCTCAGTCTGGTTCGTTTCATTTATGTTACTTGTGTCACTCCTTGCATTCTTCCATGGCCAGAAAGACTTCATTTTAACTAGATAGTGGTCTGATCCACACTGGGCTCCTCTATAAGATCTGACGTCTACTGCCTTGAAACTACTTGTTTGCCTAATGATAATATAATCTATTATAGAACGAAGTTCTTTGGTGTTCTGTTGTCAAGTATATTTATGAATGTCCTTATGTTTGAAAAATGTGTTGGTAATTTTTAGATCAAATTGTTCACAAATTGCAATCAATCATTCCCCATTGTCATTATATTCGTCCTCTCCATGTTTTCCTACTATTCTACAAGATTCTCTAATTCCTACCCTTCCATTCAGATCTCCCATGATAATCAGTTCCTTTCTTCTTGGGATTTTTTCAATAGTCAATTATTATTATTATTATAATTATTCGTATTACTATGAGTGTGAGTCGACATTTGATTACCACTCATTTGTCTTGCGTCTTCCATAATCATATCTACAGAGTCAATCACCGACAAGAACTGTTCTACATCGTGGTCAGGAACATTTATTAACTTTCCACGTATATTTATGGGCAACCTTCCCTTCAAAATTCTGATCACTTCCTTGTGAGAAATTGGATCACTCCAATAACGTGTCTTATTTATGTACTTTTCAAAATATTGCCTTAAAGTACTCCTTTTACTGTTAAAATATTCAGGTTGGTAAACCTCTTTTCTTAATTTCTCTTGTTTACACGACGACCAGTACTTAGCCAAAAAAAGTTGTTCAAACTCATCGCAAGTATGGCAACTCTCACTTACTTCAGCGGCCCATAATGCAGCTTCTCCGGTAATTTTGGATACTATAAATTGAAGTCAGTCGTGTTCTGACCAGCTACGTGGAAATATTCTTTTGAAATTATTGATAAAGATTTTCGGATGCAGGTTGTTCTTTATAGTGGAGAATGTTGGGAATTGTCTACTTTTAAAAATGCTGTTCTCCACCTTTAAAGAAGACAAATATCCTCGCTGACCAAAAGAATCATCATCTTTACCAACCGAATCATCAACTTCCCAATGCAAATTTTCACCACAATTGTACTTCGTTTTATCACATGTTCGGTTGTTTTTCGACCTATTCTCCGAATGTTCGTCCTCTGTCAACAAATTTTGTGATGACTTTCGTTCTAACTCCGCCAATTTATGATTGGTTTCCTTTTGCCATTTAGGTAACTCATCAACTATTTTCTCTTTTATTTTCTGAATTTCACTAGTGAAGAGCTTAATTAATTCATCATTTCTACTTAGGTGCTCATTGATATTTTCATTTGGCTGGGATCCAATAGTAGTCTTAACCTTGTCTACAATTTCATTTCCTTTTATTTCTATCCATTCAGATAGATCTTTGTCAAGTCTTTTAGTTTGATCTACTAAATACTTGTCAATCCCCTTACGAGCATCAGACTCAAACTCAACTATTTGTTTTGAAAGCTCTTCTATCTGTGTGCTAGCATTGAAACAGCTGCTTTCACACTTAACCATCCTATTGGACAGGCCATCATAACTCTTCGAAACTACCTCATATTTCTTTTCTACGTCATGAAGTTTTCCCATTAAATTATTATATTGCCTTTCTAAGGTGTTAGAAAACTCTACATCTAGTTCTCCAAATTTCGCATTTAATTCAGTCTCCCAGTCCGCCTTTAATTCTTTCTTAGTATTTTCCAGTTTATAATCAAAGGTGTTCAGTTTGCTTTCCAAAGAATCCATTTTAACTTCTAATGAACCAAATTTGGCCTCAAATTTTTCGTTTAACTTTTGATTGTCCTCTTTTAATTGCTTATTATCTTTTTCTAGTGAACCAAGTCTTCCATTCATTACACCCATTTGAGTATTTATTGATACCAGCATATCAAACATTTTTTGATTAATATTTCCATTTTGAGGATCAACTTGCTGATCTACTTCCGAAACCTCAAGATCTTTATGTTCTCCCACGCTGCTTACCTTACTTATCATTGTATTTGAATCTCCTAACGGCTCTAAATCAATAACTGTATTATTATCTGTACATGTCTCCTGTCCCAGATTGAGCTCATGGGATGCATCATCCATATCCTCTTCACTTTCCTCTCTCTCTCTACTCATTACTCTACTCAACTGCACATTATCATGTATTCTTTTCGTTCGTTTTGACATGATTATTCACTACCAAGACATACACTTATTTTCACTATGTATTTATATATATTTATCTACCGAAATCACAAGTCTCAACTTCTTTTTTTTATAATTATACAGTTATTTTAATCATACCTGGTAGTATCGCTCACTTTTAGCGATTATTGAAGAATACCTCTTTCATTGGACAGACTCACTGGCTGCTACAATATTTTCCAACTCTATGGTTCGTGAATCCGGATGACACTCGACTCGATGCAGCAATCCTCCTCGATCGATCCGCACGTTGTGGCGCCTCTTCTACCGTATCTTCCTTCACCGTCGGCGTTGTCGTTGTTACCGTGAGACACCGTTATACCAAGAGGAAAGGCGCGTCGATCTTAGAGCATGAGATATGATGACCTTAAGCCATTGACAACACACAACGGTCACAGTAGCACCTGATTCCAGAATAGCTGCAGTAGCTACGATCTACGAACTATCCCCTGTTGACCAGGTCCCCAAAACTTAACTCGTAACGAGATCCTTCAAAGTAAATTGTCATAACGATCGTCTATAAAGGCTTCGTACAATGAGAAAAAATGTTACGGTTGATGGAATAATAACAGATACGACCAAACTGTCTTGTCTCTTCTGCTTTATTTAACATAACTTCGTTCACAGTTTGATTTCGCATTCACCACTCATTCACCGAAACCCTTTGATGAACAGTTTTGGTTGCTTAACACCAACAGTCAATGATAATGATACAGCTTTTCTCCTTTTTATAAATTGAAGCCTGCTCTCCGTGATATAATTTTAAAAAAAAACTGGTCTCAATACCGCGTCCCTCGTGAGATGTGAATAGACTTATACCGGAATTGTAGGTGTACTCAATTTAATGACCACACTTCGCTGTCCGCTATTTCGCGTAACTGAATGTCCATTTGTTAGTCTGATTATACACTGCAGCTATTTAAAATTCGCCCCTATATTTTTCACAACGCACAATTAGCACTTCGTTACTATTTGTTTTTTTTTTTCCAAGAGTAAACAGAAAAAAAGACGCCGTATCAAGGGCTTAGTCGACATAAAGCAAAACACCTTAATATGCCCAATTTCACCTCTTCTTATAGGATCGGCTACCTTACTCATTAACTTACTACATATTGTTTCCAATAACACTAAACAGGTATCGCCGTTATATTTTAATTGTATTCAAAAGCATGTTACTCTATTATGACCAACCAAATTGTCACAAATCGCGCGGCGCGCGTTCCCAATGATAACTTTACGCTACTCAACCAAATCGCGCGGCGTGCGCTTTTAATGATAACCCTACGCTATTCAATTTCCGTTACAGCTATCTTGACTCGTAATGTTACAACAGGTCTGTGACATCAATAGTGAAGTATTGTAGATTTAGTCTATTCTTAATATATATTGCAACACCCCCATGTCCAATTGTTGATCTGCAGTAACTACTAGCTAAGGAGTAACCAAATGGAATATTGAGATCAATTTCTGATGAATATAGCCAGTGCTCATTTACATTAAGTATACCACAGTTGGAAGTTTCTAACCAGTACTGCAATTCTTCCAATTTCTTTCTTACAGACTGTATATTAATATGTAAGAACAGAAGACTATTTTTGCTAACCCTGGGCAGTAAAGATGAGGGTTCAGATTGTCTTCTTAAGGGCACTTCTATACAGCTGATATCTTGAGTTGTTTGTAAGTCTACTGCTGGTAGCCAGGCCCCATTTTGACAACGTTTGGATGCATTTAGTTTCCTGGACTCAGAGTGAATGGTGTGAAGGTTATTTTGATCCTGCTGGGGCATATCTGTTAATATTTTGCCAGACAAACCAGCAGGTTTTACAGGTTTCCCTGGTCCGGTATTACTGTTAATGTGGCCATTTCTTTACTCACAGTTTTGGTAATGAGTTTCGAGATTAATCTTCTTCCTTGGTTGTTGAGGTGGAATTCTTGTCGTGTATAGCAATCCCTGTCAAACTCGCTAGCTTTAATGATTGTGGTATTTTTGAATTTCGAACACAGGTGATACAGCCATTTGTTTACGTCCAATACCTCGCGATTTACGCAGGATCGTTTTGTAAGATCATATCTAAATGGAACATCGACAACAAACACTTTTTTTGATGTGATACTTGGTAATGTGCTTCTTAAATCTTTTATTAAGTTTGCTCTGTTGTTTTTCGCTATGTCATTTGTTCCAGTCATAATTACGACGACATCAGCTTCAGAAGCCTTATTGTTAGTGTTTTGCAAGACATTCTTGGCTTCTGCTGAAGGATACACATACCCCACACACTCGAGATTTACGTTTTCATTAAGGTAACTTGAAACATTACGACCTTGGCTATCATCAATAAGGTAATTTTACAGGTTTTACGTACTAAACTTTGACCATCACACTGTTTCACTCCTGTTTGAATTTCTTTTTGATATTTATTAGCACTATTATGTTTCACTGCATATGTTTCCTGATCACAACTTTGTTCATGAAACTTGCTAACATTCACACTGCGGCTACTTATGCTGTTTTTGGCATTATGCCGTTTTGCTGCGAATGTTTCTTGTTCATTACTTCGTTGACAAAGCTTACTTACGTTCACCCTACAGGTTTTTGCACTGTTTTCTACCGAGCAGAGCTGCAAATATTTGTTTACGTCGGCAAACCTTACTCTTCTTGGTGGTTTATTTAATGCTGCTACGCTGTTATTATGGCGAACCATTTCGCAGAGTGGAGGTTCCTTTACAGTACATATTACCTTCGATATCTGCGATTTGTTATTTACTGCTTCTGAAGTCCCACATGCTCTCTGAGTGAGTCATAGCAGCTGATTTTGTTTCTTCAGGTATACGATTTCTTTATGTAGGACTTCCACAGTTTTCTGCAGACTGATTATTCGTTCGTTTAGCTTCACAGTAATATCACTACAAGGCACATATTTGTTGTTTTTTACTACTGAACTATAACTTTCATACACACGCGAACTACAAACACTGCCAGTTGCTGCCATCTTGATCAGGAAGATGTGTTTGAAAATGTGCAAAAAGCATTAGTAGAATCACCTATATTATACCATGAGGTTATGGGTGAACCGTTTAAGATTGCAACAAACGCTTCCTACTACAGCATAGCAGCAAAAATTTTTCAAGGAGAGTGGGGTCTGGAAAGCACCAGTCACAGAACTATAGCTTCTGCTAGCCAGAGTCTCAACGAACATGAGTTAAGCTACACAGCAACAGAAAAAGAACTATTGGCCATAGTATGGAGTATAAATTCCAAACACTAATTTGGTGTTCAGAAGTCCATGTATATATGGATCATCAAGCACTATCCTTTTTAATGAGCAGTCGATTGTTGCATAGCAGATTAATGCGATGGATGACATTAGGATACAGTATGTGAAAGGTTCTGAAAATATTGTACCTGATGCTTTGTCTTGATTACCTGTAGATATGATAGAGTTAAAATGTGTGGAAGGACCAGGCATAATTTTTGCCATTAATTTTATGACAGCAGAATACCCACACAACAGGGTACAAGAAATGGCTGAAAAAATAACAGACAACATCCATCATGATACCTATTTTACATAGATATATGCCATGTGTATTAGAAAGTCTTTACCTCCTAATCAAGCAGAGAAATGGAAAGTTATAGGGAATAATTTAGTTCAGAGAGATAGTATAACATCTCGACGGTGGCATTTATGCATCCCGAAGTTGATGGAGGATGAAATTGTGTGGTATGTCCATACAGGGTATGGACACTTTGGAATAAAAAAATGTATAGCCCACATGAACAAGTTCTATTATTTCAAAAAGTTGGGACATAAGGTTGCATCTTTAATTATGACTTGTGAAGTCTGCCAAAAGGTAAAGGAGAGTAACACTCATGTTACATACAAAATGTATCCAATCATTCCTAAAGCATTACACGAGCTAACAGCAGCAGATTTCTTTGGACCTATTCCAAAAGGGAAAGGAGGAGTATTGTACATTCTTGTCCTCACAGAGTGTTGGTCGAAATATGTTAAGTTGTATTCTATTAAGAAAGCTAAAACATCAACAGTGATACACTGTCTGCAACAATACTTTCTCGAGGTAGGCAAACCAAAATGATTTCTCTCCGACAGTGGACCACAGTTTGTTAGTAACAACTTTAGAGAATTTTTAGCTTCGGAAGAAATTCATCAAATACTAATGCCCAACTATAGCCCATCTTCTAATCTGTGTGAAAAGGTTATGAAAGAAATCGGGAAATTATGTCACACGTACTGCCATGAGCAACATACGTCATGGGCAACAAAGATAAAAGACTTTGAGCTTATTTGAAATGAATTACCACATATATCAACAGAACTAACCCCTTTGGAAGTCATGGGTAAACACTTTGTGGGAGAACCCTTATTAAATGTTTTACTTGGCTGGAACAACTTACTGTTGATTACCAACTTAATCAAACGATAGTTTCTAAGAACTTGGTTGATAGAGCACAACGAGTGGGTAAATATAACAAGAAGGTTGTCGAACCTCAGTATAAGGTCGAAGTCCTAGTTCTAGTAAAACAGTATCTTCGGAGCTCTGCCCTGAAGAAAGAAACACACAATTTTTTTCAGAACTATGAGGGACCTTACCGAGTACAAACAGTAATACACCAAAAAGCCTTATTTTTGGTGGATCCTACAACAGTAAAACACAAGAAAAATACAATGTTAAGAATATAAAGTGTTATATACCCCAGGGACATTAACGTTCTGTGTTAACGGGCGGAGTGACAACTGCCGGCTCCCGAGTTGTTTTCGATGTTCCTTCTGAGATTACTTTACCTGTACCGAATTCCCTTCAAATCTCAAACTATACTATAATCTATTCTTGGGTTCTCATGCTATCCTATTGTCCTATTGCTTCTCCATCCTTGTCTTTACTTGACTGACAAACAATGGCTGCTGCAAATCACTAATATCAAGGCCATACGGCTTCTTGTAGTAATAGCAATAAGTGATTATATCACTATTCATGGTCTCAAAGGTGTTACGTATGCTTCTGGTCCACGTTATGTAATCAACTGAATAAATTGTGTTGTTATATCAAGTCAGGACTGAAGAATCTATTAGTTTTTTCATAATATGCCCTCTAAAAGCAGTTGGATTCCGAGTTGATATATCCGCAGTCACATCCATAACAATTAGTGCCCGATGTAGATGTAAGTCAACTGCATGCTCCGCTATAGTTAGCCATGGTCTTGAATCCCAACATCAATGTAGAGATAGAAGAAGTTCTTGGGTGTTTAAGTTACCCATGCACTCCGCTCTAGTCAGCAAGGATCTCGAATCCTAGTATCAGAGTGTGGTTAGGTCTTAGTTTTGCCTAAGCTGTTCTTTGGGAGTTACCAAGAAATATGAGATTAATACAAGATGGAAATTTGTATGAAACATTACATAACACACAATTTTTTTACCCTTTGTAAGATATAATACAAAAGCAATTCACTAGCCAGTCTCTTCTGCTATCCACGTATATTTAGGTTTTTATTTTTGCCTAAATTAGTCTTTGTAGGTAATCTCTTCGCCAGTTTTCCATACAAACCTGGGTGTAGAGGTATTGAAGTACGGCGATGGATAAAGTATATATATATATACATATATAAAAACAAAGATGATGTAACTTACCAAACGAAAGTGGTGGTATGTCGATAGACACACAAACAAGCACAAACACACAAACAAAATTCAAGCTTTCACAACAAACGGTTGCTTCATCGGGAAAGAGGGAAGGAGAGGGAAAGAAGAAAGGATGTGAGTTTTAAGCGAGAGGGTAAGGAGTCATTCCAATCCCGGGAGCGGAAAGACTTACCTTAGGGGGAAAAACGGACAGGTATACACTTGCACGTACACGCATACCCATCCACACATATACAGGTAAGTCTTTCCGCTCCCGGGATTGGAATGACTCGTTACCCTCTTCCTTAAAACCCACATCCTTTCGTCTTACCCTCTCCTTCCCTCTTTCCTCATGAAGCAACCGTTGGTTGCGAAAGCTTGAATTTTGTGTGTGTTTGTGTGTCTATCAACATGCCAACACTGTCGTTTGGTAAGTTACATCATCTTTGTTTTTAGATATATTTTTCCCACGTGGAATATTTCCCTCTATTATATTCATATCATTAATTTGAACCCAACAATTACGTTTCTTATTGTCACTGTTGCATTTCAAAATCATTTGTGTCATCTTACTTTCTGTTTCTGTTTTTGCAAGTAGTTTCACTTTGTATTCACCTTCTCCTTTTTACCGTTATCTACCATACAATTTTATCCCGCCTATATATACTCAATAATACGTAACCCACTTCCAAACCATAACCAAAAAATTTTTTTACACTTTCAACACTACCTCTGCTATAAAATCCACCGTTCCCAGTTCACAAACAGTTCCTTTCACCTATTAAACAACCATTTCGGCTAGTTCTAACAACTTTCGCTTTATTTCCATTTCCATTTTTCCCACATCACTGATCATTTTTATCCACTTCCCACAGGTTTTAATGTCATTATTTCTTCGTCAGAAGATTGTTAGCCTCATTTTCATAATCTGCCACCACAAAACCACTCCTTTTAATACATTTACACGCAGTTTTTTCGAAATTCTCCCAAATTTCTCCACCCTTTAACGTGTTTTGGCGGCAACACAACCACCTAACCTTTGTGCACATCATTGTCCACCAACCCAAGTTCACCACAGGATCTTTAAAGGCCCAAACTCTTTGCCTTTACAAATGTCTGCTTGTGTCTGTATATGTGCGGATGGATATGTGTGTATGTGCGAGTGTATACTTCTGTTGTAAGTAAATAAGATCAAACAGGAATCTGCTTTTCGTGAGAAAAGGAAATTGCTTGGCACACAAACTTCCTTCAAACTACACGTCCTGCTACATCAAAATTGGTCAGTGGAGTTCAGCACCATACTATTGTACAAGAACGTAAATTCACAACACTATCATTGCGGGGATTGCGAGCTAAAGAGTTTCTTGCTGTCTGGCCTTGCTTCACTTCAAGTACTTTTTGAATCAAATTTACATTTACGGTATTTACATACATTTCTGAGCTTCTCAGAATAAAATCAGGCACAAATTAGTTCAAAAAAAAGGTCTGTGAGGCTCATAAACATTACAACCAGTTGGTGCAACAGGTACAGTGTAGATCCAGTGGAGTTCTTTGAGTGTCTTATCACTGCCAATGAGTCTCCAGAAAAGAAATGCCCATCTATTGAGTGGAAGCATACTGGGAGTCCTTGTCCCATTAAGTCACAGCCAGAACTATTTCTGCAGAAACAAATGGCAACTGTGTTCTGCAATCAGGAAGGGATACTGCGCATGGATTGACTCCCTCCCAATACAACCCTCAATAGTGATCGGTACTGCAATTAACTGCACTAACCCCGCCAAAGCATTCAACAATGTCACCACGGAAAATAGAGCTATGGCGTTCTGCTACAACTTGAGAATGCCAATCACATTCCAGATTCCAGACCAATCCCACCGTACATTAAGTAGAGTTTACTGTGCTGCAACATCCTCCTCATTCATCAGATCTGGCTCCTTGCAACTATGCTTTATTCGATGCAATGAAGGACGTCACCTGGTGTAAGAAGTTCATCACCAATGATGAACTTCATGCAGTTGTCCACAAGTGGCACTGAGATACCTCCAAAGAATAACAACATTTACAAACCCAATCAACCACATAATCAGACAGAGATTGGCATTCATCCATATGGCTTTACTCCATTCAGCTTGTTTAACCCCAACCCCTTCTGTTTGCGGGAATTTTTTTTTTCTAGATGCGAAGAGGATTCCCCTGACAGATACATCACATACACTACACATGCATTCAAAAATCTACTTATGATCCATTCAGAAATCAATTTAGAATGTGTTAAAAAAACCAACAGGGATGCGTTTCAAAGTCATATAAATAATTGACGGACCGAAGTGTGCTGGATCCTAGGTGTTTTGTAAAACAAGGTTTTTTTCCTCAAGAATATGAATTTGCCCCCCCCCCCCCCCCCCAAACTGCCACCCAGGTCAGATACCTCGGTTTGGCCCCACCCCCTCCCCCCGCCTCCTAGATCCGGGTCAGCTGCGCATGCTGGAATCTGACAGCTGGGCGCACCAGTAAAATTTTTCCCAGTAGCATCTAGGTGCTTGCTGTGACTGCATACACAGACAGCCAACAACCACATTTCTGTAGGCAGAAGCGGGAGAAGGTACTACTTACACGCGACTCAACTGAGCATGCGCATGAGCTTGCTCATAACTGCTAAAATGAATCTAATGTGAACAGCTGTGACGTTACGCTCATCAGAGGCAATTTGTTGCTACGAAGCATTGCATAATATTCCTAAAGCCTTTTTCACATTTTGCTGTTGGCAGACACTTGTATGAGCACTGTGTTTTGCTGTTGCATATGGTGCATTTGCTTTGCAATTTAAGTTTTATTTTATTTATTTTTTATGTATTTTAATTTTTTTCTCTTGTTCACATTGTATTGGTGCAGTATTATCCTGCAGTAGCGGGATACAGTAATTTCCTTTGTTGAAGTATCGGTTCTTACCAGTTAAAGCTACAAAAATTTAAATGAAAACTAAAACAATGAAAAATTCCTGGGTTTTTTCCTGGTATTCTCCCAGATGAAAAAATTTCCAGGTTTCTCCTGTATCTCCCGGGTTGTATACAGCCTGTTCATACCACGCCTGTCACATTCAAAGTATTACATAAAATGACATTAAATGTATGATAATATCCGAAATAATCCTATATGCAGGTGACTCAACAGCAGTAGTTTGTTATACAAATAATATCCGGAATAATTCTATATGCCGGTGACTCTACAGCAGTAGTTTGTTGTACAAACAATGAAACAGATTCTTTGAGAACTTGAAACCTGGGTATATAACGAAACTGAACCTTTCACAAACAGAAATTGTACATTGCAGGACCAAACCAACAGCTGGATGTATCACATTTAAATTATGATAGCCAAGAATTGATCACTGATGACTGTTATACTTCTTGGAATAACTATAAACAAAAACTTGTCATGGGCTGATTATGTGGACTGCTTAGTGAAGCGATTATATGGCTATGTTTGTGCAATGAGAATTCTAAACAATGTAATTGACGTGGCTTTTAAGAAAATTGTTTATCATGCATATTTTAAATGCCTTGTTAGATTAGGCATCTGCCTCTATAGCTGAGTTGTCAGCATACATGGCTGCCAAGTGCGGGACTCAGATTCAATTCCTGGTACTGCCAAGAGTTTTTTCCTTAGTGGGATGACTAGTATAGGGTGCACAGCAACTCATGATGTCAATCAAGAAGCTACTTAAATGAGAAGCAGCAGCCTCAAGGTCTGTAAATTCGGAAAAATGGCTGGGAGACTGGTGTGCTGATTACACACCTCTTGATACTGCACCCGCTGTGCTATTATTTCAAAGAGGCATTGTTCAAAAGTCTTGCCTTTCTTGTGTTTTTATATTGGAAAAACTCCTCTTTGAAATAATAAACTCAACTTTTCAGAGTATATTCTTTTACTTATGCTGATGAAACAAGGCACAGATCCCACTAAATGCTCCCTTGTTACAGACTTAGCTTGTTTGAAAATATCCCTTATTACATGGCTTTGTAACGTGTGTGTGTGTGTGTGTGTGTGTGTGTGTGTGTGTGTGTGTGTGTGTGTGCGCGTGTGCGCGCACTTTTAATAAACATATGTGTCATTTTTATGAGGCACAAACTAACTTTTCTATGCCTTCCTCACTGAAAGGTACCACCAGCACAGCCATTTCTTATTGTTCTCGGAGGTGAAACTGTTAATGCAGTATGATACTAAAACACTGAGAAAACTTGGGAGCACAATAAAAATAAGGTGTGGAGTGCACTGTGTTGCTTCATGAAAATGTATGTCCTCATTATGCTGGTGTCACTCAAAACCCTATTCAACAATTTGGTTGGGAGAAGTTTGATCACCCACCATACAGCACCAGTCTCATATATTCTGACTACCAGTTGTTCTTGAAACTGGAGTATGATTTTGGAGGATGGCATTTTTACAGTGATGACAACACAAAAGAGGTGTAGAGCAGTGGATGCCAATACAAAAAAGTGTACAGCAGTGGCTGTCTTCACTGGTGGCACCTTTCTATAAAGAGGGCATAGAAAAGTTGGATTCCTGCTATGACAAATGTCTGAACAATGGTGGCAACGAGATAGAAAAATAGTTTAAGAAATAGATTTTGGTATCAAAGAAACATTTTTATGAGAGTCTTTTTTTCCAAAACAGTACTTACTCTCCGAACAATCCTCATACATATACCAATATTTACTTGCATGCCTGAATGACAGGCACTGTGAACAATCCATAGTTGTATGGAATAATTTGAAAATAATTTGCTGGGTATAAATTCCTTGATATAAGCTGTATTAGGTATAGATGTACTGCCCAATAGTGACATATGAAAATTTTGCTGGGCCAGGACTCGAACACAGATTTCCTGCCCATTGCGAGCAGCTGCCTTAACCATTTTGGCTACTGGGTGGCAGGAAAATGAGTTTTGATAACCAAAAAAAATGTTTAAGTGACCATTTTCTAGTAACTAGTAATTTATGTTCAATTCCTCAGCAGTTAATCCGAATGAACAAAAGATCAAAAAGAAAGTAGACATAATTCAATCAAAATACCTACCTGTACCAAGTGATTTGAATAGCATGGAACCACTTCAGTGATATGTTCTGAGAAGTTGAATACATTAACATAGTCATTAATGCCTAAGGTGTCCAGGATGTCTGTGACAACCTGCCGAGCAATCTCACGCCGAACGCCTGTCATTGAGCCTGAGCTGTCGACCAGAATGACAATGTCTTTTGGACTTGCAGCAGCTTCTATGTACCATTGCCTTGTACGGCAGTCATAAAGATCTACTTCCAATTCGGCAGGCTTTGGTGTCCATTTCACAGCTGAAACATAAATGTGTACTCAAAGCCCTTAAATTTAGCATAACTCTGTCTTAAATTTACAAAATAAGATTTGTTCTATCATGGAACAAGACTATTAGAGCAGATCAAGTGAGGTCAATAATCACTACTACATATAACATGAATCAGTAACACACTGCACGTAAAAGTTTAAGGTGCAACTGTAGTTTGTAGTGATCCCCTGGAAATACAGACATTTACTGGAAAAATACTTGCTAGTAGAAATTTGTTGTTATTTTTAAGCCATTGGACCAACATGCATCCCCATGTAACACTGAGTAATTCCATCTTTAATGCTTTATTAATAAGGACTGAAATACACTAACGATATAGCTGAGATGCCGAGTCGCTTCTATGTACTCAGAATCTCTGCTATATGGTGAGTAGCAACTTTCCTTCTCATAATATTGTTACATTCCATCCAGCATTTCCCACTGTTTAATTATCACAGTAAAACAATTACCAAAAAATATGTCCTGCTCTTTCATAATTTCCATTCTTTCATGATATTTCAATATGTTTACTTATTTATCATCTACTCAAAACAGTTGACAAATTATGTAATATTAATGTCACATCATCTAGACATAAGAACAATACAGTCAATTTAATACAAAAGACATGCACACTTATACACATTCTCACCAAAACTGTATTCACAGGTATTTGAAAATGACAATAAATGCCAAAACAGTATGATGCTAATAAAGATTAATTATTATAAGCAGCTATTCTGGTGTATCTTTCTAATAACAATGTCATTATCTAACATATATTATGCTGCTGGTTCTGAAGAAGAAGAAAAAAGAAAAATTACCCAACAAAATTATTACTGTTTCCAGATTCTAGACATCTGTCTTAAAATTCATTTTAATAATTCATCTATTTACTGCACACATATTTATTTGAGATGTTAGATAAAACCCATTCATTTTTAACCATTAATTACATATGAAATTTGGAAAGAGAATTAAAGTTCAGAAAAAAGAAATAAAACCTTTGCAGTCTGCATTACATATTGTTCTGCCAGAGAAAGCACATGATCTGGGAGATCAGTTGAATGGACTTGATAGTGTCTTCAAAAAGAGACTATAAGATGAACATAAATAAAAATAAAACAATGGTAATAAAGTGTTGTTGAATTAAATCTGGAGGAATCAGATACAAAAAAAGAGATAATGAAAGTAGACCTAGTAGGTGAGTTTTGTTATTTGGGTAACAAAATAACTGGTGGGGACAGAAGTAAAGAGGATACAAAGTGTGGGCTGACACCTGCAAGACAAGCTTCTCTGAAAGAGAAATACGTTAGCACTGAACATTAAATACCGGGTGTTCAAGCTAAACATGTAATAATATAAAATTTAATAACTTAAAAAGTGACTGAGATATTTATTGAAGGTACAAGCTAAACACATAACAATATAAAATTTTATAGCTTAAAAAGGGACTGAGATATTTATTAAAGGTACATTTCTACAAGTAACTCACAATGTTTTTTTTACACACCTAATACATCTTGATATACTCACTATTATTGGTGCAACAAACATCTTCTCTGTATTCCACTTCTCTCCAAGTGTTTTACTTCTTTGCAGGTGTAACATTTCCAATAACTGAATGGATGCAATGTTATAGATCTGGTAGATCATGAACTGGTGTCTGGTACACCTGATTCTTGATAAACCCGTACAGAGAAAAATAAAGAGGAATAATGTCTGGTGTTCTAAGGGGCCAAACAATCAGTGGACTGCCTCACTCACTCCAGTGATCTGGGAACTCATGATTCAAGAAATCCCTCACAATGTTCGCAAAATGGTTCACCATCTTGTTTAAACATCACATCAGAAGGAAGTTCTGGCACAGCAAACCACTCCAACATGCCTCCTTGAGAGAAAGCGCATAGAGCACCTTCTGCTATAGAAACCACATAGCTATTACTGTGTGCAGCTATGTGAACACAGCAGTTACATGTATATGAATGTGGTACCAGCTGTCATGAGCGAACACAGGAATCATTTTGAATTACCAAACTTGTACAAGCAAACTACCGATAAATATCTCAATTGCTTCTCAAGTTATTAAATTTCATAATTTTATATTTTTAATCAAGAGGCCTTTTATTAAAACATTTTAAAGTCATTTTTGAAAGTATTTGTCTGGAGTGCAGCCTTATACAGAAGTGGACGTTATACGTAAACAATTTATTTAGGAAGAGAACAGAAGCTTTATAAATGTGGTTCTACAGAAGAATGTTGGACTCTGGTTGGGTAGGTAATGTGACTAATAATAATGTACCACATTGAACTGGGGAAAAAAAAGAGCTTTATGACACAACTTTAAAAAAAGGATAGGTTAACAGGTAGAAATCAAGGACTATTTAATTTGGTAATCGGTAAGGGAATGAAGTTTAGGTAAGCAGGAGGGGAGGGGGAGGGGGGAGGGGGAGAGGCTGAAATTGAATTGAGAGACCAAGGTTTGAATACAGTAACCAGCTTCAAATAGATGTGGGTTACGGTTGCATTTGAGAAGATTCTTCTTCATTACAGTGAAAAATATGTCATTCTTTATAACCCAACAAAGTGAAATGTGTGTTTCAAGCAATAAAGACACAGTTCTGAACTAAATGTTGCTAAATTCAGCCCTGTGCCTGATAGCCAATAAAATTAACATAACTACAATTGAGTGCATGAAATATCGTAAAAAAGAAGGAAGCTGGATTGGGGTATGGTCCTGTTAACAACACAACCTCAAACAGAACAGGAATGAGAAAGGAAAGAGACTGTCTTTTTTCTAAGGAGGCAAGCCAGCTTTCTCACTGAAACTGAGATTTACAAGTTTGTGCACTGTTCTCCTTAGGTGCTTTCAGTTTGGACTGCATCCAAACTGTGAACAGGGCACCTTGTAATTATTTTACAGGATTCTGACAAAATAAAACAGCCTTGTATAAATTTAAAAGTACTTAAAAGCTGTGCCAAACATCATTAAGGAAATTACTGGATTTCAAATCTGTCTGTTATGCAAACAACTGTTTTTTTTTTATAAACCCAAACATGTTTTAACATCTCTGTGTCACTGTCAGTAAATGTTCTTTATTTGTTTCTGTAAAATATTAAATGTGTTTTAAACAATGGAAGCTCCTAATTGGAATGTCACAGTATTAAGAAACAGACAGATTGCTATTCACTTTAATGATGACCCACTGAGTTGCAGACGGGCAGAACATATTATACATAGATTAGATTAGATTAGATTTACTTTCATTCCAATTGATCCGTAGTGAGGAGGTCCTCCAGGATGTGGAACATGTCAGAAAAACAACAATACATGACAAATATTTACAACTAAAACAAATAAGCTAATGTACCATTCCACAGGTCCCAAGTGGAATGATCGTCATTTTTTAATGAACACTAAGAGTCATTTTACAAATACTAATGCACTGAATTTAAAATAAAAAAGTTTTTTATTTATTTATAAGGTAATAAACATGTAATACAACTACTGTAATACTTATTTACAATAAACACATTATTGCACTGAAATGGTGCAGAAGTTAGATTATACTTACACACACACACACACACACACACACACACACACACACACACGAATTTTCAGTGAACACATTACTGCACTGAAATTGTGCAGAAGTTATGTTGTACTTATATACAAATCAGTTGGTTTTACTAAGAAATTCATCAATGGAGTAGAAGGAGTTGGCCACCAATAAATCCTTTAGGCTTCTCTTAAACTGAATTTCATTGGTTGTTAAGCTTTTTATGGCTGCTGGCAAGTTATTGAAAATGTGTGTTCCTGAATAATGCACACCTTTTTGTACAAGACTAAGTGACTTTAAATCCTTGTGAAGACTATTCTTATTTCTAGTATTGATTCCATGAATTGAGCTGTTGGTTTGAAAAAGTGATATATTTTTAATGACAAATTTCATTAAGGAATAAATATGTTGGGAAGCTGTAGTTAGTATCCCTAGTTCCTTAAACAGGCTTCTGCAGGATGTTCTTGAGTTCACACCACATATAATTCTTACTGCACGTTTTTGTGCCCGGAAAACTTTAGCTTGACTTGATGAATTACCCCAAAAAATAATCCCATATGACATTATGGAATGAAAGTAAGCATAGTATGCCAGCTTTTTCATTTTTGTATCCCCTGTGTCTGACAAAATTCTCATTGCAAACAGAGATTTGTTAAGACGCTTCAGCAGTTCTGTGGTGTGCTCCTCCCAGTTGAATTTATTATCAAGCTGTAATCCCAAGAATTTAACACTGTCCACTTCTTCTATCTTCTTGTCATTGTATGTTAGACATATACTCTTGGGACACCCCTTACAAGTTCTGAACTGCATGTAGTGTGTTTTTTCAAAGTTTAGTGACAAAGAATTGGCTAGGAACCAGTGATTAATGTCCACAAATATTTTATTGGCTGATCTTTCTAAGACTACACTTGATTTGCTATTTATTGCAATTTTTGTATCATCGGCAAACAAAACAAACTTGGCATCTGGTAATGTTACTGATGAAAGGTCATTGATATACACAAGAAAAAGTAAGGGCCCAAAATGGAACCTTGTGGGACCCCACATGTAATTAGTTCCCAGTTGGATGATGCCTGATAGCTTGATACATGTCTCTTTCCTAATAACACCCTTTGTTTCCTGCCAGAGATATAAGATTTGAACCATTTTGCAGCATTTCCTGTTACACTATAATATTCTAGTTTACTTAAAAGGATATTGTGATTTACACAGTCAAATGCTTTTGACAGATCACAAAATATACCAGTTGCCTGCAATTTTTTGTCTAATGAATTAAGCACATTTTCACTGTAAGTGTAGATAGCCTTCTCAATATCAGAACCTTTTAGAAATCCAAACTGTGACTTTGACAGTATGTTATTTGAGATAAGATGGTTATAAAGACGACTGTACATTACTTTTTCGAAAATTTTTGAGAATGCTGGCAACAGTGAAATTGGACGGAAATTTGATGCTATTTCTTTATCTCCCTTCTTAAACAGTGGCTTAACTTCAGCATATTTCAGCCATTCAGGAAATATTCCACTGATAAACGACTGGTTACACAGATAGCTTAATATGTTACTTAGCTCAGAATCACATTCTTTAATTAACTTTGTTGATATTTCATCATACCCACTAGATGTTTTTGATTTTAAAGATTTTATGATGGACATTATTTCTGTTGGGGTGGTGAGGGTCAAATTCATATTATGGAAGTTACTTGAAATGTCTGGTCTAAGGTAATCCATAGCAGCATCTACCGAACCTGCCAACCCCATCTTTTCAGTAACAGTTATAAAATGTTTGTTAAAAAGTTCTGCAACACTATACACATCTGTCACCAATGTATCATTTACTCTTAATGCTATTTGTTCCTCTTCATGTCTGGTTCTACCGGTCTCCTCCTTCACTATATCCCATATTGTCTTTATTTTGTTATCTGATATGACTATCTTTTCCTTGTAATATATTTGCTTTGACATCCGTATTACAGTCTTTAATATTTTGCAGTATTTCTTATAATGTGCTATAGCATCAACATTGGAAATGTTTCGGATTGACAGATACAGTTTTCTTTTTGTTTTACAAGATACTCCTATTCCTTGAGTAATCCATGGCTTCTTTGTAGACTTTGCTCTAACCTTGGTAAGTTTTGGGGGAAAGCAGTGTTCGAATAAGGTAAGCACTTTATTAGCAAAAATGTTATATTTTTCATTCATGCCATGAGCACTGTAAACATCAGTCCAGCGAATGTCTCTGAGGAGTGTCCTAAAATAATCAATTTTTGGCTTACTGATTACCCTCTTGAGCTCAGATTTAACAGATTTTATATCCTGTTCAGTATTAACATTTAACAGAAGGAACTGCATGTCATGGTCTGAGAGGCCACTGACTATTGGTTTTGTAATATAATTTTGTTCATTGGACTTTTCTATAAAGATATTATCAATGGCTGTTTGTGAGCAAGTGGCTATCCTAGTGGGGAACTTTACTGTGGGAATTAAGTTGAATGATAGTGTTACTAACTCAAATAAGCTCTTATTGGGAGAGTCTTTAAGGAAATCTACATTGAAATCACCAGCAACCACTATTTCCTTGTTTTTGGTTGTTAAATGGGCCAGTACAGCTTCAAGGTGGTTTACAAACAGATTAAAGTTACCTGCAGGTGCTCGATATACACTTAATATTATGAAAGATTTTTTGTGAAAATCTAATTCTGTTGCGCATGCTTCCATATGCTGTTCTAGGCAAAATTTATGAATGTCTATGTTCTTAAATTTATGACAGTTCCTGATGAATGTGGCAACTCCTCCTTTCTCCATTTCTGATCTACAAAAGTGAGATGCTAACCTAAACCCTGTAACACTTAAAAGTTCTATACCAGTGGTCACATGATGTTCAGAGAGGCAGATTATGTCAGCTGGGTTTGAAGACTCTTATATTATAACTGTAAGTCAAAGCTTTGTACAGCAAAGAAAACACATACGCACCTTCACACAAGTAAGCACACCTCACGCACACATGACTGCTACCACCAGCAGCTCTGACTGGAGATGCTGGTGGTAGTGGTCATGTGTGTATGAGATGTGTGTGATTGTATGAATGTGTGCAGGTTTTCTATGCTGAACACGTCTTTGGTCAAAAGCTATAATGTGTAATAGTCTTTTCATTCTGCCTGTCTGCAACTCAAGGGGTCATTTTATGGTGAGTAGCAATCTACTCTTTTCCTAATTTTTGTTAAATGTGTTTTAAGTAATAATTATTATAAGGAAAATAGGCCTAAAACAGTTTTGTCTGTTTTCCCCCTCTAAGTTTCTTGAGTTATGTAGGATATTCTGTATGTTACTAGATGTTGATAGTTGTCATCTACAAATTAAAACATGTTACAGTGAGTAACTGGTGAGTTACAAATAACGCTATAAAACTTATTTTGTTGTGCAAAAATATTTAGTGATTATATTTTTAAGTACTTGCAGTTAGTTCTGAAATATCAGGTCTTGTTGTAGAAATGCACACATTATTAAACACGTTTTTGTGGAACTACGTTTGCAAGTAACACTTTCTCACTGTACAAAACATAATATTTATGTTGTTTCTGGATCTCATGATACAAAGAGTAAACAAAAGATGGTTTCACAATATACAGAAAACCCACAACCACAAAAACTATCATTCAGAATCAAGCAAGTTGTAGATACATGCTCCACAGAGTAAACATAACATCCATAAACAAACAGAACTACACACAGAAGCAAAAAATTCTTTGCTCTGGTGAACAACAATGCAAGAGAAGGCATTATAGGAAATGTTATGGAAATGAAGTGAGCAGAAAAGTACTTGACTAAAGGGACAAAATTAAGTCATCGTTTGTGACTGTGATGACAATAAATGCAAGGCACTGAGAGATCGTGGATGCCCTTATATAACAAATAGTAATGTTCCTTTCCTGGAAAATTGCTGCCTGGTAGTGTCAGTAGAACAACAGAATAACTGCCATTTATAATGAAAAAATGTTTTCCATAAGTACAATAAATTTTTATGTGTTAAAGATCTGCAGAGTTCTAGCACTTTAACGTAACTTTTACTTGGAATTTGAATGTGTGGGAGTATCGATCTCGATGCAGTCTCCAGACACCCTCCGCCACAAGAAGAGAACAATCTTCGGAAGGTGGAGGGGGGGGGGGGGGGGGGTAGTGTGAACTGCATTTAGTCTGAGGCAGTTGCATGTATGCATGTATTTATAGTGGCTATTAAAGTTTACATAGATGTATCTGCTGCCTTCATTATTTATGGCAGTTGTACATACCATCCCATATCTATGATCTATCTACACTGGTCACTCTGTATCAGTCATGAAACATGCAATTCTTCGAGATTTTACCATCCATTTTTTGTCACAACAATGTGGCCACCACACAACATTCCCATCAGCACACTGCTCCAGGATTGCAGTGACGAAAGGATTCCAGTACAGGATGTGAAGAGTTCACAGTATGCACAAAAGATGTTGAAAACTGAATGCACCAATGAGTCAAGACTCACCCCTACTGACATCATCAATCCTACGGTATATCAACAATGCCTACCACTTACAAATCCATTCTCGCACCTTGAGTAGAATTCTACTATCAATAGTGTTAGAAGTGTATAATGACCCCAGACTGATTGATTGTTATTTTTACAATGAAATTACAATGAAATGAACACCCCTAGCTGCTCACAGGCGTTGACATACGTCAACGGGGACAGATGAAAATGTGTGCCCCGACCGGGACTCGAACCCAGGATCTCCTGCTTACACGGAAGACGCTCTATCCATCTGAGCCACCGAGGACACAGAGGATAGCGTGACTGCAGGTATTTATCTCTGGCATGCCTCCCGTGAAACCCACATTCTCAACGTATTGTCCCGCACTACATTCATAGTGCCCCTGCCCATTATACTCATTACTCGAGGGCGCATTGCTGATTCCCGTAAGAGTTCGGGCACTGTTTGTGCATTCGCACAGAAGAAGAAGAAGATGGTCAAGTGGCCGGTGAGCCTTAACTATATATATACTAAGATGGTATCTGTCCTTTCTGACATGGTAGAATGCAGGGTTTGCAATTAGTCAATTACTTGTGAGCGACCGACTAAGGCACTTTTTCCTTTTCCCGCATCTCTTGGAAAGCCTGCTCGTTGAGATACATGGGTCAATCTTGAGAGGAGGCAGCATGGTCACCGTTGCAGTTGATACAGTGGGGGATAGAAGGCAGACAATTGCACCCGTGAGCATCCCTACCGCAGATTACACATTTGACTGGATGTCGACAGGAAATTTGAGTGTGGTTGAAATGATGACACTGGCACCAGCGCAATGAGTTCAGAATGTACAGTCAGACTGTGATAACTTCATAAGCTGCTTTGATCTTGGATGAAAGCACCACTCTATCAAAAGTGAGAAAAAGAGTGCGTGCGGGCACTAAGGATGCAGCACCTCACGGACTGCAATGACACCCTGTTAATGACACCCTGTACAGAGAGTTACATTTGAGTTCTGCATCAGTCAGGCCATCGAGCAGCCTAGTGTAAACAACACCAGAGAAACAATTCAGAGTTCTAGGGGCCTCGATATGAACAGGATAGCCACGGAGAAGTGAAGTGGCACACAGTTATTGTGCTTGAGAATCAGAAGTAGTCTCCAGAAGCAAAGTGCCACTGTGTAAACAAGACCAGGATTTCACAGGCCCAGTAACTGCATCAACACCTTTCTGAATAAGAAAAAGATTTACCTCAGCAAAGTGCTGACAGTCTTCAGTACATGAAACCACAAGAAACCGTGGTGCAGCTGCGAGGGTCTTCGAATCAGGAGCTTCATTCCATTTACATTTGGTAGATGTTGACTGCGAAGATGAAGATTGGCTCATTGCAAGAAAATCCCCCATGATATCCAGCATCTCCAATGGCGTGCTCCTTCCAACGGGAGGCCATCCCTCAGACGGGGGCTCACCCGCCTTACGTGATTATTCTCACCTCAGGTCACACGTCCTGAACACCTGACAGAGGGACCAATCAACAATTTGGGAAGGTAGCAGCTGAGGCAATCACCCCTCCCTGGGCCTGGCCTGTGCCTGGGGGTGTGTGTGAACTCTACCTGTCGACCCGGAGCTGGGAATTACATGCTACCCAATCATCTGTCATGTGTCAGACATGTGGGCCATCCTTCAGGAGCACAGAAGGAGGAAGGAGAAAAAGAGGAACCTCAAATGCCTAAGTGGAGGAAGGACAGCAGAAGGTGAATGAAGAAAGAAAAAAAGGAATGTAAACAGTGGCGACATTGTTCTGATGACAGCTACAGAAAATGTGGAACATTCCCAAAAACACCCCAGACATGTTTCCAAAGGAGGGGAAAAGGAATAGCAAGAGGATAGACGTGCGGCATACACAGGTTAGGGCCCTGAGGTAGCCATGCACGAACCCGCCAAAGAGCATCGAGCCCCCTGGGAGAACAATCCCATAGTGTTTGTAGGAACATTTTTGTGTTATCTGTGCCCACCAAATCATGTGTGCAATATGAACATTCACATACCATCCAGCAACAACAGTCCATGTATCACAACCAGCAGCCATGTTGCCTCACACTATGGCCCTGCTTTTAGATTTAAAGGATAGTGCCTTCATGGGCAATGTTCCCATTCAAAACCTAGTGCAATGTACATGTGACACAAATCATGTGTGTCCCACATCTTCCACATCATAAAATGTGAATGTCCCGTCATTTACTGTTTCAGCTCAACAAACCAGGTTTCATGCACAACTAGCAACTACTTTGTCTGCAGTGAGAGGCAATGCTGTAAACTCCGTCTTCGCTTCATGTCCAAAGTGAGTCCTCACCTCAAACTGTCACCAACCCCACCTTGTGGTTCGCAATGACTGACAATATTCTTACGGCAACAGGAATCCTCAATGAAGACACTAGTTACGTCAGTTTAATCTGCCATCTAGCAGGTCAAGCAGTAGTCATCAGTGACATCATAATGTTACCAACTAAAATTAACAGTTATGATACAGCAAAGTTCACAATCCTACACTGCCTCTCACATAATCCTGAACAACAAGTACAGTGGGCTATGTACGATCAACGGCTACACAGCAACACTCCATCACACCTCTAGGAATATCTCCGTCAACCATGCCCTCATGCTGGACATAGTACTAAACACTATGGATTGTTAAAGTACCAACTGAACTACAACTAGTGATGATTACGCATGAGTCTGAAACTCTCAACAAATTACTCATGCTAACCAACCATATGTTTTCCATCATCCATCACCATTGACTAATAAAAAACCAGGGTTCGAGTCCCGGTCGGGGCACACATTTTCAGCTGTCCCCATAGAGGTATATCAACAACACCTGTTGACAGCTGAGGGTTTCAATTCATTATCATTTATTCTAGAGAAGCTGCACAGTCATCAGTGGTATCTGTTCTTTCGAGAACAGTTACTATCTTCTAAAATACAGCTTCTTCTGCCTGACGCCTTTCTACTAACAAGTATATGACAGAAACAATCCACCAGTGCATCCCTATGATTCAAAGAACCCTCTCCACTCAGCCAGCAGACACTGACTGCTTTACAGAAGCACGATAGTTCACAATTAAAACTGTGACCACCACAACCGCATCACAACTGATGACCCTCCTGTCAGACATAAACTTCGTTGCCTGTGTCCTGCAGATTTAATCAGCTAAAAAGGCTATTCACAAACTTTTACAAGCAGGTATTATTCACCCACCCAACAGACCCTGGGTGTCACAAACTAAACTTGTTCCCAAGAAAGATGGTACAACAAGAATTTGAGGCAACTACAGAGTTATTAACTCTAGAACAATCCATGGTAGTTACCACGTCCCAATCTCCAAGACCTTAGGCATGCATTCACAGGTGCAACAATCTTTAGCACAATCAACTGCAGGCACACATATCTATGATTCTGATGCACCCTGACATTATACAAAAGACTGGTAGCATAGCACCATTTGGACTTTAAGAACACCACTGTATGCCTTATGGTTTAAAGAATGCTGTACAAATGTGGCAGTGGTCCATTGATGCCCACCCCTGCAGCTTCACGCTCTGTTATATGTGTCTTGATGCTATTTTGATTTTCTTGCGTTCCTCAGAGGGACACAGACTTCACCTAGAACAAGTTCTAGCCTTGCTTCAGTGGGGTAATATTACCATCAATGATGCCAAGTCCAGCTAAGTCTGGTAGAAGGAACATTTCTTGGTCACACACTTAATACATCCAGCATTTAGCCAACCACCAAATGATCTTCCTGGAACTTACCATGACTTACATCATTTCCTCAGGATTCTCAATTTTTATCACAGACATGTCCCACATGCTACTGAGCTTCAGTCTCCCCTTACAGATGCCTTATCAGGCAAGGACAAACAGGATAAGAGGAAAATCAACTGGACAGCAGAGATGTCTGAGGCATTCTGTAAAGGAAAGAACAGCTTGGTGCAAGCCATGACTCTCTCTCTTCCTAACCTGTAAGCACACCTCATACTCACCAGTGATGCTAATGACTCTGTGGTAGGTGTGGTACTTTAGCACATTGTTGACAGAGTACCTCAATTGTCTCAGTCTAAATGGTCGGTCTTCAACTGTGAGTTTTTTGCAATATACACAGCTGTCAAAAATTTTTGAGAAGACATCTAAGAATGTTAGGTGACTATATACACTGACCACAAGCCACTGGTTGATGCCTCAACAAATCCCTCCCAAGATACCAGCCCTCAAAGGTAAGCACACTTAAGACCTCATCATACAATATGCTACTGACGTCTGTCATATTCACAGCATAGGTAACATCATCACCGATTATCTGTCCCAACTCTGTGTGGTATTCCTGCAGAACCATTATGAACTGACAGCAGCTGAGCAAGCAAAAGACTCCATCACCACGGATCTTCTCAATGGAACAGTTACAAACCTGCAGACTGAATGTTACACTCAGCTCTCCACAAATATGATACTGCTCTGCAATGTTTTTCAGGACAAACAACGGCCCACAGTTCCACTCACCATGCACTGAGACATGTCTGACAGACTACACAACCTTAGTTACCCAGGCATCAAAGAGCTGGTACGATTAGTGACAGACAGGTTTATGTGGCCCGACACCAAGTGCAACTGCTTTCACTGGACACAGAGTTGACTTGCATGCCAATGTTCAAAAATAAACTGCCATACCCAACCACAATTTGGATGGTTCCCAACTTTCAACCTTCAGTAGAATGTCTCATTTTGCTGAAATAATTCCCCTGCATAACATCACCACTGAAACGGTTGCATGTGCCTTCATGGAAACCTGGATCACTCATTTTGGTGCTCCGGAGTTGGTCACCACTGGTAAGGGCCACCGGAGTTGGGTCTATTCAATGCCCTGTGCCGGCTCTGCATGATTATCAGCACGTGAGCAGCAGTGTATCACATGCAGAGCAATGGCCTTGTAGAAAGGTGGCACAGGACGATGAAGGTGGCCCTAATGTGCCGCACTGGTTCGTGGAAAAGCTCTGCCATAGATTCTCCGCAGCATCCACTCCTTATGTAAAGAAGACTTACGTGGCTCCCTTAGCAAAGGTGGTGTATGGGGAACCACTAAACCTACCAGCCAACTTTCCACAACCTACTACTGATGGCCATCAACAGGACCTAACTGGCACTTGTACTGTGCGCCCCTCAGCACATTTAGAGTACAGTGCGTCCGTCTGCAAATTCAGAAGCTGCACTTGCCACTTCTGGTTCTCAACACAAACCCCCAAGGTATTCACATACAAAGGGCTCTCTACATGTGAATTTGATATGGCAAGGGATGACATGGTTCAGGCAACCCTGTAGCCACCATACACTGGCCCTACGGAAACAAAGAAAGCTTCATCATAGGTTTAAGAGTAGTCGAATCATAGCTGATAAGGAAAAGCTGAACAAAGCGAAAAAGAGCGTAAAGAGAGCAATGAGAGAAGCATTCAACGAATTCGAACATAAAACATTGGCAAACAATCTAAACAAGAACCCTAAAAAGTTTTGGTCATATGTAAAATCGGTAAGCGGATCTAAATCCCCTATTCAGTCACTCGTTGACCACGATGGCACCGAAACAGAGGACGACCGAAGAAAGGCAGAAATACTGAATTCAGTGTTCCGAAACTGTTTCACTGCGGAAAATCGTAACACGGTCCCTGACTTCAGCCGTCGCACGGACGCCAAAATGGAAAATATTGAAATAAACGATATCGGAATTGAAAAACAACTGCTATCACTTAGTAGCGGAAAAGCATCCGGACCAGACGAGATACCCTTAAGATTCTACAGTGATTATGCTAAAGAACTTGCCCCCTTTCTATCAGCAATTTATCGTAGATCGCTGGAAGAACGTAAAGTACCTAGCGACTGGAAGAAAGCGCAGGTCGTTCCCATTTTCAAGAAGGGTCATAAATCAGATGCGAATAATTATAGGCCTATTTCGCTTACGTCAATCTGTTGTAGAATAATGGAACATGTTTTGTGTTCTCGTATTATGACGTTCTTAGATAATACAAATCTCCTTCATCATAACCAACATGGATTCCGCAAACAGAGATCATGTGAAACTCAGATCGCCCTATTTGCCCAAGAAATTCACAGTGCCGTAGACACTGGCGAGCAGATTGATGCCGTATTCCTGGACTTCAGGAAGGCATTTGATACGGTTCCGCACTTACGTTTAATGAAAAAAATACGAGCTTACGGAATATCGGACCAGGTTTGTGATTGGATTCAGGATTTCCTAGAAGAAAGAACACAACATGTCATTCTTAACGGTTCAAAATCTGCAGATGTAGAGGTAATTTCGGGAGTACCGCAAGGAAGCGTGATAGGACCTTTATTGTTTACAATATACATAAATGACTTAGTTGACAACATCGGTAGCTCCGTGAGGCTATTTGCAGATGAAAGAAAGTAGCAACATCAGAAGACTCGTACGTACTCCAGGAAGACCTGCAGAGGATTAACGCATGGTGCGACAGCTGGCAGCTTTCCCTAAACGTAGATAAATGTAATATAATGCGCATACATAGGGGCAGAAATCCATTCCAGTACGATTATGCCATAGGTGGTAAATCATTGGAAGCGGTAACGACCGTAAAATACTTAGGAGTTACTATCCGGAGCGATCTGAAGTGGAATGATCACATAAAACAAATAGTGGGAAAAGCAGGCGCCAGGTTGAGATTCATAGGAAGAATTCTAAGAAAATGTGACTCATCGACGAAAGAAGTAGCTTACAAAACGCTTGTTCGTCCGATTCTTGAGTATTGCTCATCAGTATGGGACCCTTACCAGGTTGGATTAATAGAAGAGATAGACATGATCCAGCGAAAAGCAGCGCGATTCGTCATGGGGACATTTAGTCAGCGCGAGAGCGTTACGGAGATGCTGAACAAGCTCCAGTGGCGGACACTTCAAGAAAGGCGTTACGCAATACGGAGAGGTTTATTATCGAAATTACGAGAGAGCACATTCCGGGAAGAGATGGGCAACATATTACTACCGCCCACATATATCTCGCGTAATGATCACAACGAAAAGATCCGAGAAATTAGAGCAAATACGGAGACTTACAAGCAGTCGTTCTTCCCACGCACAATTCGTGAATGGAACAGGGAAGGGGGGATCAGATAGTGGTACAATAAGTACCCTCCGCCACACACCGTAAGGTGGCTCGCGGAGTATAGATGTAGATGTAGATGTAGATATCAGGTACTCCAATGTAGGGTTCAGACATTTGTTATCTTGCTTCGTGGTAAGGCCAAGACAGTCTCCCTCTCCTGCCTTAAACCCATCTGATGCTCTGGACACAGCACATTGAGGATGACACCTTGGTCAACACTATGGTCAACCAAGTACGTTGCAGCTTCCTTCTCCACCAGCAGAGTCATCTCTCAATGACCAATCTCCTTTTGAACTACCATCTGCATCATCATCCCCAGCTTTGCTGTCCAGGTAACACTATGGCCACCCACTAAATTTGCCACAGCATCTGGCACCATATCACATCTACAATTTAAGCATCAATTACAACAATCACTCAATAAAAGGTCCACCCATGTTTGCTCACACACCAGCCAAAACACAACTGGTCAAGCGCACCTGCGCCTTCACCTCCTCAGCTACCACTGCACTCGGCACTGCGCCTGAACAACATACACAAGACACAGTCCCCTTGAGAAATGATCCAGCCATGTCCACTCGCATGCCAGCACCAGCGTGCACCTTGATGCAACAACCCACAGTGCTTCACATTCCCCGGTGGTAGGCTCTGTGGGAGTGTTGATCTTGACACTGTCTCCAGAAACCCTCCACCACAAGAAGATCTTTGGATGGTGCAGAGAGAGGTTAATGCAAATTGAGAGGCAGCTGCATGTATTTATGCTGGCTAATAAAATTTACTTAGATGCTTTCATTATTATTGGTAGTGATAAATACTGGTTCATACCACAATCTACATACATTATGAACATAATTCTGCTTTTTCATAAAATTTTACACTTGAAAGCAAACCTAAATATCCAGACGTTGTGACAGATGTTCAAAACATTATAAGTGGATTTTTTTTTTGTCTAGGGAAGAATTTGCAACTGTCATTTCTTTCATGTGGAGACCTATCAATAATTGACACTGAGAAGCTCTTTTGAAATTCTATGCACTTCATTATGACAAGCACATACAATTTTTTGCTAACCAGTGCATTGAGATGACAGAGAAACAACAGAAGAAAGTGTTTCTTGCTGCCATAGTTCACTTACATATCACTAGCTGAAAAAGATCCAGTTTGCTTGGTCTCTATTTTCAGTTGTTTTCTGGGAACATTCAAGATCACCTGACAACATCATGAAAAATAAAATTAAAAAAAAAATAAAAATATTAGTTATTTCTTGCTCAGAAATATTCTCAAATGTCAAAAATACAATTAAGTACTCTTAAATCCACTTAATTTTCACCAGAATCGTAATTTGAAATAATGTGTTTGTGGGGGGGGGGGGGGGGGGAGGGGGAGCTTTGTGTGTGTGTGTGTGTGTGTGTGTTTGTGTGTGTGTGTTTGTTTTACTCTTTAGTGAGATCATAACAGAATACTTCAACCACCAAACCATAGTATTCTGCTTTGCACTTCTCATATACTAATGTTCTGTTCACTTGCGAGTGTCATCCTTCATTAACTCTACTTAGTTCATTTCATAATCTTGTTTCTTCAGCAGTTTTTCTATGTCTGCTTGCTGTTTCACCTAATTCTCTTTTGTTACGTTTTGTCCTAGTAATTAAATATTAGGTAAAGTATGTACAGGGATATTTTCAGAAGTGATTTTAAATTAAAATTTGGTATGTCAAGGTCAGATGCATGTTCATACTGCAAAAAATGTTTTTACATAGGGTGTTATGCAGATTCTGCTGAAGGAATTAAAAAAGCTGAAACAGTAAATGCTATTCATGATAGGGCTGAGAAGCCTACAGAATGCTTAATGCTTTATACTGGGAAAAGCAAGACAATGGCTAAGTATGTGAATATAAGTACTCTCCTTTTCACAGTTGAATCATTATTCTGTATTTTATAAGGGATGTTTAAAAAAAATTTTAAAAAATTTAAAAATTTAAAAAAAGCCAGAGTCTGGAATGTACAAACCGGTGACAGGAGGGTAATATCAAAGGCATCTGTAATGAGGTGTGGTTCTGACGAGACCATAGAGGTTCACAGCCCATTGTTAGAGGGCACGCATGCTTGTCACGTGATTATACAGAGCTAGCAGCAGCATGTATCAGTCGTCCAACGCTGCCAGTCGCATCGCAAATAGTGACAAGGAGGTGTCAGCAGAAGAGCAAAGAGGTGTTGTTCATTTTCTGACAGCGGAAGGAGTAGGAGGAGCAGATATTCATCGACAAATGTCACAAGTGTACGGCCAACACTGCATGTCCCTTGCAAGGGTCAAGGTGTGGCACAAGCACTTCAGGGGAGTATGGGTGTCGTTAGCCAATGATGCGTGGTCTGGAGCACCACAATGCATTACCAATGACATCATCCAGCTGGCGGATACACTCATTACCCAGAACCACCAAACGATGGTGAAAGCCATAGCCGCCATGGTCAGATTGAGGGTCAGAAGTGTTCATCCCATAACGAAGGAAGGACTGCACATTTGCAAAGTGTGTGCCAAATGGGTGCCTCCCAGTCTTCAACCACACCAGTAAGCATGTTGAGCCCACTGTCTTGCTCATTTGCAGCACTATGCTCATGAAGGGAATGTGTTCCTGGCAGGAGTGGTGGCCAGAGATGAGTCATAGTGTCATCACTTTGAACCAGAATCAAAACGACAAAGTCTCCAGTCGAAGCATCCAGGGTCACCACCACCAAAAAAAAGCCAAGGCCATCCACACGAGTGCAGTAAAGGTTATGCTGATGTTCCTCTTTGACCAAGATGGCCCCTTTCACTCCCTGTATTTAACCCCTGCCATTCCAGTCAACATTGTCAAAAGCTTTCTCTAAGTCCACAAATGCTAGAAACGTAGGTTTGCCTTTCCTTAATCTATTTTATAAGATAAGTCGTAGGGTCAGTATTGCCTCACGTGTTCCAATATTTCTATGGAATCCAAACTGATCTTCCCCGAGGTCGGCTTCTACTAGTTTTTCCATTCGTCTGTAAAGAATTTGTGTTAGTATTTTGCAGCCGTGACTTATTAAACTGATAGTTTGGTAATTTTCACATCTGTCAACACCTGCTTTCTTTGGGATTGGAATTATTATTTTCTTCTTGAAGTCTGAGGGTATTTTGCCTGTCTCATATATCTTGCTCACCAGATGGTAGAGTTTTGTCAGGACTGGCTCCCCCAAGGCTGTCTGCTTTAGCTAGCAGAAATCTACTAATACCGGTATTTCTGGTCCCTGTTTTTATCATAACCAATGTGGAATCTTCCTACATGTTGGTCAGTGGCCTGGAGATGGTGTTTTACATTATCGAAACTGGTAGCCAAATAAAATAAGTTTGAAAAATGGATGGCTGAAAGGTGTTTAAATTGACATCTCTATCGAAGAGCCGAGTCCCATAACCGCCTATGAAAAGATGGACATACAGAGATCATTTCCCTTTTCCAAAATCTGATTGTCCATAAATACAGTATTTCACTGCTATAGAACATAAATTCCTCGTTAGAGGGCATAGTTTCCTATTATGTGATAGGGGTTTAATCCTTTTATGTATAACATCCAGATGACTGGAATCCAGTCATTGGCAATGCAAAGGACAATGCATTCCTTATATGCATGATGGGACCAGAGAATTTTGTGTATCTTAGCCCATCAGACCAAGGGCTGCATTGACGCTTATTCAAAGTAACTGAGTACATCTGGCTACAAATTCATCTGATGACATTATTACATTGAGGGAAAGAAAAAGTCATAACATCCTGGAACTGCAGATTTGTCAAGGCGTTGGGAAGAAGCTGAAATGTAACAAAGAATACAAATGGAAATCTGGGTTATTGTCAAAAATAATTATTCTGATAGGATGTATTATGGATAAATTGGGTCAAATTGCAGAACAGCTGTGTGTGGTCTGTTTTCAAATGTATGTTCTGGGTTTTTACTGATTAAAACATGTTAGTACTTTAGAGGTACTCACACCATACAGGACGCACATTTACGGTTGTAAACATACTAACAATTTCGATATAATTAATTCTTTGAAAAATTCAGTCACATTATCTGTACCCTGTTCAAGATGTTACTCATTTGCAGACGTTTTATTCAGTTAATGGTTTTAAGTAATTACTCATTCTCACAAAGAGTCTATTTCTTAATGGTGTAAGTAAATAAACTCAACCCAGTGTCACACAGAAGTGACTAAAACATAACTTAAAAATAATTCGAGTACATTGTAGAATGAGCTATTCATTTAAAAATAGTTCTGGTATATTGTAGACTGAGCTATTCTATTTATGTTCAACATGCAGAACTATTAAAGTGAAACATGCTTTCTCCATACCTGGATAGAGCCTCATGAAGCCAAGGGAACTGCCGAAGTACTGCCATGACAGTGACGGATCCATCTGATAATTGCTGATGAAAATAGAGTCCAATTTGTCAGACCACTTCACAGCTCTCAGTAAATCTGGTGCTAAAACAAGTAAATCTTATTTGTCAAATCATTATTACAGCAACAATACACAGCTCAAAATGCTCATAGAGCATCTGATACCTGGTACGAAACATAAATCAGTCAACTGTACATTTGTAAATTTTGTAAATTTGTAATTTGAGTGAAACATGTAATTACATGCATAGCAATTGGTAGTACAATACAACAGTATTCAATCTAATTTTACTTTATAATAGGAACTTAAGAATGTAGTCCAAATTATTTGCATAATAATACTTTAGATTTTAGTTTCTACAGTAGGCTATAGAAGCACTCCTCAATGAGCCACGATTTTGGATGTTTTTTGAATGTCTCTCCAGTTATTACCTTCAGTTCATTTGGCAGTGCATTGAAGTATTTTGCTCCATTAATATTTGGACTGTTTGCAGTTTTTTTTCAGTCTTCTGTATATCATATGGTAATTTTGTACTTGTCTAGTATTGTGATAACGAATTTCTGCATTATGACAGGTATATTTCTTATCTTCTTCAGTTAATACTATTGTTTCAAACATATACATTGAATAGATAGTCAGAATTTTAAATTCTATAAACAATTCCTTACATGATGTTCGAGCATCTTTTTTGCCTAATATTCTCAAAGCTCTTTTCTGGAGTTTAAATACTTGTTCTACATGAGTTTCGGAAGGCGCACCCCACAGTGCAAGACCATATGCTAAAAATGGATGTATTCAATCAAAATACGTCATCCTCATTGTTTGGGTATTGACATATGGAGCTATTCTTCTTAAAACATACAGGCTAGATGATAGCCTTGCACATACGTTGTCAATTTGTTGTGTCCATAGTAGTTTGCTATCTATGCATCTACCTAGGAATTTACACTCGCTGCAGATTTTTCCTACGATATTACTATCTTGAGAATCAATACAGGTTTGCAAATCACCAACATTGAAGGGGATTATATTTGTTTTTTGTAAGTTGACTTTTAGATTGTCAGTTTCAAACTTTTCCTTTGCAATATCTATAAATATTTTTACCTCTATGCCGAGATTAAGAATATCATTTCCCCAACAAAGGCCTGAAGTGTCATCTGCATACATTGTAATGAAGGTATCATTTTTTACTGTCTTTGGGAAGTCATTGACGTAACATATAAAGAGGAAGGGAGCAATTATCGATCTCTGAGGCACACCAAATTTAATACTCCTGACCCTTGATGTATTTTTTAATGTTTCTCCACTATTGTGTGAGATTGAGGTACACTGTCTTCTGTTTTTTAAATATGATGTGATGAGGTGCAATAAACTTATGCCATCTCTGGCCAGTTTTGACAGTACCTTATGATCAACCCTATCAAAAGCCTTTGATAGGTCTAGGAAAACTCCAGCTACTTGCATGCCTTCATCAATTTTGTCAAGAGCTTTCAGCATAAATTGAAGTGTTGCAGTCATGGTGCTACGACCACTTCTGAAACGATGCTGAAAATCTCCCAGAATGTTGTGCTTATTATAATGCTCTAACATATATTTCAGAATTATTTTTTCAATTAACTTGCTAAAACAGAAGTTAAGGCAAGTGGTCAGTAATTTTCTACTAGTTGTTTATCATCTTTTTTGTAGAGAGGTTTAACAAGGCTAATTTTAGTATGTCAGGGAACACTCCTTCTTTTAAGACACTATTTATTAGATGCACCAAGGGATATGCTAGATTGTTTCTGCACTGTTTAAGTAAAAATGGAGAAATTTCATCCCATTCAGTGGATTTTTTGTTTTTACATTCTCTGATGAGCTGCAAAATATCCTTGATTTCAAGTTCATCAAGTTGATTAGCTTCAGAATTATCCTCAGCAAGACTTCCAACAGGTACTTCATCTGTGGTACAAAAGTCAGATTCTATGATATCTATGAAATAGTCATTAAAAATGTTACTGATCTCTTGAGGATTGGTGACATCAATATTGTCATTAGATATCTGTATGTTGATATTACCTTTTAGTTTTGTTTTACTATCTCTTATTTCATTTACTATTGACCAGCAGGTCTTGGAGATACAATCTGAACTTTGTATTTTCGAGTTAATCTTTTCAGCCTTCAATCTTTTGAGTTACTTGCAAAACTACATCCACATCTACATCCATACTTCGCAAGCCACCTGACGGTGTGTGGTGGAGGGTACCTTGAGTACCTCTATCGGCTCTCCCTTCTATTCCAGTCTCATATTGTTCGTGGAAAGAAGGATTGTCAGTATGCCTCTGTGTGGGCTCTAATCTCTATGATTTTATCCTCATGGTCTCTTCACGAGATATACGTAGGAGGGAGCAATATACTGCTTGACTCTTCGGTGAAGGTATGTTCTCGAAACTTCAAGAAAAGCCCATTCCGAGCTACTGAGCGTCTCTACTGCAGAGTCTTCCACTGGAGTTTATCTATCATCTCCGTAACGCTTTTGCGATTACTAAACAATCCTGTAACGAAGATTCGCTGCTCTCCGTTGGATCTTCTCTATCTCTTCTATCAACGCTACCTGGTAGGGATCCCACACTGCTGAGCAGTATTCAAGCAGTGGGCGAACTAGCATACTGTAACCTACTTCCTTTGTTTTCAGATTGCATTTCCTTAGGATTCTTCCAATGAATCTCAGTCTGGCATCTGCTTTACCGACGATCAACTTTATATGATCATTCCATTTTAAATCACTCCTAATGCCTACTCCCAGATAATTTATGGAATTAACTGCTTCCAGTTGCTGACCTGCTATATTGTAGCTAAATGGTAAGGGATCTTTCTTTCTATGTATTCGCAGCACATTACACTTGTCTACATTGAGATTCAATTGCCATTCCCTGCACCATGCGTCAATTCGTTGCAGGTCCTCCTGCATTTCAGTACAATTTTCCATTATTACAACCTCTCGATATACCACAGCATCATCCGCAAAAAGCCTCAGTGAACTTCCAATGTCATCCACAAGGTCATTTATGTATAATGTGAATAGCAATGGTCCTATGACATTCCCCTGCGGCACACCTGAAATCACTCTTACTTCGGAAGACTTCTCTCCATTCAGAATGAAATGCTGCGTTCTGTTATCTAGGAACTCTTCAATCCAATCACACAATTGGTCTGATAGTCCATATGCTCTTACTTTGTTCATTAAATGACTGTGGGGAACTGTATCAAACGCCTTGCGGAAGTCAAGAAACATGGCATCTACCTGGGAACCCGTGTCTATGGCTCTCTGAGTCTCATGGACGAATAGCGCGAGCTGGGTTTCACACGATCATCTTTTTTGAAACCCATGCTGATTCCTACAGAGTAGATTTCCAGTCTCCAGAAAAGTCACTATACTCGAACATAATACGTGTTCCAAAATTCTACAACTGATCGACGTTAGAGATATAGGTCTATAGTTCTGCACATCTGTTCGATGTCCCTTCTTGAAAACGGGGATGACCTGTGCACTTTTCCAATCCTTTGGAATGCTATGCTCTTCTACAGACCTACGGTACACCACTGCAAGAAGTGGGCAAGTTCCTTCACGTACTCTGTGTAAAATCGAACTGGTATCCCATCAGGTCTAGTGGCCTTTCCTCTTTTGAGCAATTTTAATTGTTTCTCTATCCCTCTGTCGTGTATTTCAATATCTACCATTTTTTCATCTGTGTGACAATCTAGAGAAGGAACTACAGTTCAGTCTTCCTCTGTGAAACAGCTTTGGAAAAAGACATTTCATATTTCGGCCTTCAGTCTGTCATCCTCTGTTTCAGTGCTATTTTGGTCACAGAGTGTCTGGACATTTTGTTTTGATCCACCTACCACTTTGACATAAGACAAAAATTTCTTAGGATATTCTGCCACGTCAGTACATACAACTTTACTTTTGAATTCATTGAATGCCTCTTGCATAGCCCTCCTCACACTACATTTCGCTTCGCATAATTTTTGTTTGTCTGGTACTTGTATTGTTTGTATTTATCCCTGTGCTCATTGATTTTGGTCTCTCTTTGTATCATATACATTTCTTTCATTTTTTCTTTCAGTTCTTTGGTGGTATTATCAAATTCCACGGGGCTCGACTGTCTTGCCTTATTCTTATTAATATTTATCTTTCTGATGGGAATAGTATTATTTAGATGATAAGATAATGTACCTACAAAGGTATCCCATTTATTATTCACTCCTTCAGCTTGAAATACTAAATGCCAAGATTCATGACCAAGGCTCTCTCTCAGTTTGGCAATGTTGATAACAGAGAGATTCCTATTGTATTCATAAGTTTTCTTTGGTTTTATACAAGGATCTCCCTTTAGTACTAATAGCTGGCCTAGATGGTCAGAGATGTGACCATTTACAACAGCAGCTGTGGCAATATTTTCACAATTAGTAATAACATGGTCTATAGAGCTTATACTAGTTGGAGTGATTCTAGTGGGTATGTCTCCCAACAGATCTTTTGCACCATAAGAATAGATACAGTCTTTGAAGCATTTCCTTTTTTGGGAATCTTGTAACGTGTTGACATTAATATCCCCTAATAATATAACATTTATATGCTCTTGCTTGGACATTAATTTACATAATACTGTACATGTAAATTAAAAGCGCTGTGCCACATCATACAAAAGGAAACCAATAAAAGTAAGAAACAAATGAGCATATTGTCTTTTTCACACAAACAGCTGAAAATTTAATTCAAATGAACTCCACCGTGAATTAACAGCAAGCGAATACGTGAACTTTAGTACATTCACATATAAACATGTTTGTCTTGCTTTGGAAACACTAGATTTAAGTGGCATCCAATGCCCTCTAGTACACTACACTGCATATGATCTAATGGACTAAATAAATAGATAAACACATTTTTCTACAATAAATGTAAGTGTGAAATGGTGAATGTGGAAATACTACTGCTGGGTGAGTTTAAAGGTTACTCATACCAAGAACATGTATGCAATTATTGCCATCCCACATGATTTCTAATATCCCACACCACCATCAAATGATCAGTGATGCATTCCAAAGCACAAAGTTGTTAGAAATCTACCTTGAACAGGGAGATCAGAAATCAAGAAAGAATTTTGGAATGCTGCACTAGCCAAAGTCTATGTCACTGGAGGAACTGTATGGAGTTGAAAGCTCTTCAATCAGCTGTTCTCGATTTCCCAAACATCAACAAATTCCATCCACTTAGTCAGTAAATTTTGCATCCCCTACAAGATTATGATACCAACTGTAGGCTGCAAATGAAGTTTGATTCTTACATACTACTAACTTTCTATTCTGAATGTTGTTTTCTGAAGAGTGTAATTTGTATATCAACAAATACACTTCGCATTAGTAGTCCAATTGTTCCTCCACTGACAAAAACTTTGCAAACAGCAAAATACCCAGCTAATTATGGAGTAGTATGGGATGTAAAGCCATTATGACACTGGTTCATACTCTTTCAGGAGCTATAAAGAGTATAAACTCCATGACAATGATGGGCATTTCTGTAAAATCCCAGCAGTTTAAATCCAGTCTTGCACAGTACCATCAATGAATACACCACCATAGAGAGGTTTCAGTTTTAAGGAACTAAATAACATCCAATACAAACCAATAAAACTGGCCATAAGTGATTTCAATTGCCACAGTTTATCACTGGAGCTAAAGGACAAGACTAGAGATCTTGTAGATTGGCTTGAAACATCATGCATGCCATGAAGAACAAACTCTTTGTATGTCAACATGTAGCATACACAAAAAGAGGGATATTTTACACAGAACCAATCTTTCACACTCAGCACTGACCTATCATCTGTGCTGTGATGACAAAGACAGTTTCATTCAAAAAATATTTTAATTTTAAGACAGCAAACTGGAAAAATTTCATAGATGATCCACATAGTGAAACAGCTGTTCCAGAAAAGTATCATCAGTTTTTTGACTTAATGAAAACCATCTCAGGAAGACAATCCCTAGCTGCTACAGAACTACATATGCTTCATGACTTTATAAAGAATCAAAGGCAAAGCTGGAGAAGTTCGAAACTGTTATTCACTGTAGTCCCCTTCCCTGAAGAAACAATTCAGAAGGGCAAACAAATGACGTACTATATATACCGAGGAAGAGAAAGAAGAAACAGAATAGGCATCACAAAGGAATTAACTGAATGGGACAAAAATTGGTAGATGTAGGTTACATGTACAGAAAAACAAATGATTACAATTTCAGAGAAATTGGATGATTTACTCAAGAGAAAGAGCTTCACAAATGAGCAAGTCAATAATGCATTGGTCCACTTCTGGCCCTTATGCAAGTCTGGCACTGATTGAGAGTGTTGATGGACATCCTTCTGAGGGATATTACGCCAAATTTTGTCCATCTGGTGCATTAGGTCATCAAGATCCTGAGCTGGTTGGAGAGCATTGCCCATAATGTTCCAAACATTCTCAATCAAGGAAGGGATCTGATGACCTTGCTGCTGAAGGTAGGGTTAGGCAAGCAAGGAGAGAACAGTAGAAACTCTTGCTACGTGCAAGCAGGCATTATCTTGCATAAATGTAAGCCCAGGATGGCTTGCCATGAAGGGCAACAAAGTGGGGAATAGAATATCAACATACTGCCATTCTGTAAGGGTGTTGTGGATGAAAATGGATGGAGAGAGGGAGGGAGGAAGGGAGGGAGGGAGGGAGGGAGGGAGGGAGCATGTACATAAGTTAACAGAGTCACATGGGGCCAGCAGCCAGTGGCTCAATTCCTCCCCTTCAGCAAGCGAGTCGTAATCTGCTAGTGTTGCAGTACATTAATAAATATAATTGCTAACTCAACACATTCTTCATGATCTTCAAAGGTTAATTTGTTAATTTCCGTAAGAGCATTAAAACAGTTACTCGCAGTATCAAGCAACTTGGGTGGCTGGCAAATGGGATTAGGCGATTGTGTAGAACAAAGAGGGAATTACATCAAAATGTTAGAAACAGTCACAATTAAGATAGAACAGGCCATTACAAACAGTACTGTAAGATGCTTAAAACTGTCAATATGAAGACAAAAATCATGTGGTATGCACATGGAATAGCCAGTCCCCAGGATAAAATTAAAACAATTTGATCAGGCCTGAGTCTGGTCATCAGCAGAAAGTTGAAAATGTAAAGTCAATAAGAAGCAAAAATGTTTCTGTAGCTGGTAGGTCACACACATATATACAGTATTTAAAAATCACTTTCTCAATGTAGCAGCTGAATTAAATAAAAAACTTAGTTTCTACAGGAAACCATAAAACTCTCTTAGAAAATAGCTTTCCATGACTGATATCTGAAACACGCCTCCTCAATATGAATAAGGCAGGTCTTCTTTGATTTAACTTTAGCATTTTATTATGTTGAACACAAAATATTATTGCAGAAGTTGGACCATTATGGAATAATACGAATAGCTCACAACTGGTTCCTCTCCTATTTTAAGAAGAGGCATCAAAATGTCATTCTCCACAGTAATGAGAATAGCTATGAAATGGCATCTGATTTGGGTGTAGTAAAGTGGAGGGTAACTCAGAGGTCAGTGCTCAGACCCCTACTGTTCCTTACACATATAAATGACATGCCTTCTAATACGACAGGTGATTCTAAAATACTTCTGCTTGCTCTTGACACTAGCTTCATAGAGAACGATGCTATGTGCAACATAGGCAATGTATCACATAGTGCAGTTCAAGAGCTAAGTTCATGGCTTGTAGAAAATAAATTGATGCTAGATCACACTACGGCTCAGTTCTTACAGTTTCTAACTTACAATTCACCTAAAACTGACATTTTGATTACACACAGTGGGTGTGAGATGAGCGAGTCTGAAATATCCAAATTCCTAGGTGTTCCGATAGATGAGAAGCTGTTATGGAAATACCATTTTCCGGATCTTGTTCAAAAACTGAATGCTGTTGTATTTGCCATTAGAACAGTGTCTGCAATAAATGATAGTCCACCATGAACACTAGCCCGCTTTGCTTAATTTCGTTCACTTATGACACAGAATTATATTCTGGGGTAACTCCCCATATACAAACAGTATTTTTGTCTCAGAAATGCACAGTTTGAACAATATATAGTGTAAGTTCATGAACCTCTTGCCAACCACCATTCAGGAGTCTGAGAATTCTGACACTGGCTTCTCAATTAGATTTTCTTTAATGCCATCTGTTGTTAACAATATGAGCTAAAAAACTAAACTCTGCCCCAACAGGCTACGAGGGCCCAATGGTAGCGATTGGCCACTGTGTCATCCTCAGCCCATAGGTATCACTGGTTGTGGATATGGAATGGCATCTGGTCGGTACACTGCTCTCCTGGCCATATGTCAGCCATGACCGGAACAGCGACTTCTCACAGTCAAGCAGCTCCTCAGTCTGCCTCACAAGGCCTGAGTGAACCCCACTTGCCAACAGCACTCGGCAGACCAGATGGTTGCCCATCCAAGCGTTAGCCCAGCCCGACGGCACGTAACTTTGGTGATCTGATGGGAACCAATGTTACCACAGCAGCAAAGGCAACAGTATGAGCTTAACCCCAAGAATCATCAATTTTCACTCAGTTAACACTCCACAGAAATCCAATCTGCATTTGGATTACACCTCCTTGACTCTTTTACAGAAAGGCATACTGTATTTTTGTTGAAACCATTTTCATTAAGTTACCACAAGAATTAAAAAATCTTAGCATTTATCTTCAAACTTTTAAGTCTAAACTGAAGAACTTCCTTGTGGCTCCCTCCTCCTATTGTGTCAGTGAGTCCCTCGAAAAAATTTAAGCAAATTCCTCAGCTAGATGGTTGATTATGCTAATATACACTCAGCAGCTTGTTGTCTGCAATTGATTCGTGTAAATTTTATTTTATTTATTATTTCCTTTTCTGGTGCTAATTTCATGTACTGACTCCACCCATGACCAAGGAGACTTGCTCCTCAGTTTGGACCTACAGAACAGGTGCGTGTGCGTGTGCGTGTGTGTGTGTAAAAAATAACATTTGTAACGTAATTATACGAGGGCTATCCACAAAGTACATTACGTTTTGGAATTAAAAATAAATAAAGTATTGGAAATTTTTTTTATTATATACAGACGAAAGCCACACTTAAATACTACTTTTCTACATTGTTGCCATTTAAATTAAGGCACTTATCGTAGCGATGGACGAGCTTGGAAATTCCTTCGTCATAAAATTCGGCTGCCTGCACCTTCAACCATGTGGTTACCTCTTTTGGGACAGAAAAGGTGTGATTTTTGTGGATTTCCTGGAAAGAGGCACTACAATAAACTCTCAAAGGTATTGCCAAACTCTGCACAACCTCAAAAGAGCAATACAAAACAAGCGCAGGGGAAAGTTGGGCTCAAAGATCTTGCCGATTCACGACAATGCCCGGGCCCACACGGCAAATGCCACTCGTGAAGTTCTCGAATTTTTTAAGTGGGAGTTGTTTCCTCATCTGCCGTACAGTCCCGACCTGGCACCGAGCGACTTCCACTTATTTCCAGGAATGAAGAAATGGTTGGCTATGCAGCGTTTTGATGACAATGCACAGCTTCAAGAAGAGGTAACCACGTGGTTGTAGGCACAGGCGGCCGAATTTTACGACGAAGGAATTTCCAAGCTCATCCGTCGCTATGATAAGTGCCTTAATTTAAATGGCACCTATGTAGAAAAGTAGTATTTAAGTGTGGCTTTCATCTGTATATAATAAAAAAAATTTCCAATACTTTATTTATTTTTAATTCCGAAATGTAATGTACTTTGTGGATAGCCCGCATAGTAGGAAAGTTCTGGTAAAATGTAAATACTCAAGGAGTGAAGGAGACCACTCAGTGAAAAGCATAAGTGTTGACTCGTTGACAAGGTATCTGTGCGCGCGCACCCACCCACCCACCCACCCACCCACCCACACACACACACACACACACACACACACACACACACACACACACACAAGATGCACAATACCGCTGTTCAGCGGGTGGATGTGGGGGACTTGGGTCATTAGAGAGAGAGAAACATGAGGCAGGAAGTAGGTTTGGTGGTGGGTAGCTAGTGATTGGACGGGATGCAGCCTGTTTGCTAGCTAGGAATGTGGGAGGATGGGATGGCAAGTGCAAGGGCAAGGCATGCAATGCACAAGTGTCAAAGCCAGTTGGGAGAGGTGCACAATGAAGATGACATGGAGATACGAATTGGGAGGGGGTTGATATGACAGAGGGAGGTAAACTGTTGATTGGAGGTTGTGGGAATCGTGAGCTAATGAAGGCTGAGGGCAGAAGGGTCATGGGAATGAAGGATTGTAACAAGGACATCACCTATTTGCGTGGTTCAGAAAAGCTGGTGGTGGAGGGAAGGACACAGATGCAAACAGCTTTTTTGAAGTATGCAGGTGGGCATTATCCTTGCAACATTTCCTTCTCTCCTGTAACCCTCCTGGCCTCAATCTCTCTTAACCCACTGTCCCCACAACCCTCAACCAACAATTTCTGCTTCCTCTGCTCCACCATCCTTGCCAAATTCACATTTGCACATCACCTACATTGTGCGCCACTCTCCACCGGCTCTGATACCTGTGCATCACATGCCTAGCCAATATACCTGCCACCCCTCCCTCTAGCCAGCAAAGCAAGTGCCTCCCTCCCAGTCACTAGCTACCCACCCACATCCCCTCTTCCCACCTCTCTTCCTCTACCAACCCTACCCCACACAACTCCTTCCCCCCACCAGCCCCATCCCAACCCACCTGCAGAACGGCAATTCTGGCATTGTGCGTCCAGCCGTCACTATGTACGGGTACAGGCATATGAGTGTGTGTGTGTGTGTGTGTGTGTGTGTGTGTGTGTGTGTGTGTGTGTGTGTGTGTGCGCGCGCGCGCGCGCGCGCGCGCAGTAGTAGTAGTAGTAGTAGTAGTAGCAGCAGCAGCAGCAGCAGCAGCTTGAAAAAGGATCCGTTCCAAAAGTTAGCAGGTTTTCTTTGTGCCCCTGCCGTTGACTCACTGCATCTGCTTTTCAGTGAGCAGTCTCATTCACTCCTTAAGTATTTACAAATTAGTAACATAGACATGAAGCATAAGCCATGTAAACTCCTGAAAAACCTCCGTGATGACCATTACAGAGTTTCTGCTGAAGTGACCAATGTAACCTGCAACCAACTACCTCATCACCAGCTGCTAAATGGAAATTTCCAAAGGAAGGTCTGAAAAGGCAAAGCTACATAGATATGTTGAAGAGAATGACTATCCTGTTTGCCCTTACACTTTAGAGAAACTGGAGGCTGCCATGAAATGCTTGAAGAATAACTCAGTTGCACGCCTAGATGACCCATGGACCCAAGGGTGAAACAAGTAAAGAGATTTGAATGAAGAACTGAAAAGGGGATCTTAAATCTACATAATAAACAACTGTGTTTTAACATTACAATTACTCAAAATCTGCCATAAGGCCAAAGACGTAGCTTATTGAAATCTGAAGTCCCTGACAGACCACCAAGAATTTTTAATCAGTCCCATTTCTATATCATCTCTACAAATTGTTAGGAAGAAATATCAGCAAAACATCAAGATATGTAGTGTGGTCCCTCATTGAACACCACACAAGGATTTCACCCAGGAAGATCATTGTGTAGCCAGATCCTTAACCTGACTCAATATCTACACACTGGTTATGAAGGGAGTATATTTAGATACGAAGCCAAGATAGATACGAAGCCCACACCTACTACAGTAGTAAAAGTTTATATGCCAACTAGCTATGCAGATGACGAAGAAATTGATGAAATGTATGATGAAATAAAAGAAATTATTCAGATAGTGAAGGGAGACGAAAATTTAATAGTCATGGGTGACTGGAATTCGAGTGTAGGAAAAGGGAGAGAAGGAAACGTAGTAGGTGAATATGGATTGGGGCTAAGAAATGAAAGAGGTAGAATTTTGCACAGAGCACAACTTAATCATAGCTAACACTTGGTTTAAGAATCATGATAGAAGGTTGTATACATGGAAGAACCCTGGAGATACCAAAAGGTATCAGATAGATTATATAATGGTAAGACAGAGATTTAGGAACCAGGTTTTAAATTGTAAGACATTTCCAGGGGCAGATGTGGACTGACCACAATCTATTGGTTATGACCTGTAGATTCAAACTGAAGAAACTGCAAAAAGGTGGGAATTTAAGGAGATGGGACCTGGATAAACTGAAAGAACCAGAGGTTGTACAGAGTTTCAGGGACAGCAAAAGGGAACAATTGACAGGAATGGGGGAAAGAAATACAGTAGAAGAAGAATGGGTAGCTTTGAGGGATGAAGTAGTGAAGGCAGCAGAGGATCTAGTAGGTAAAAAGACGAGGGCTAGTAGAAATCCTTGGGTAACAGAAGAAATACTGAATTTAATTGATGAAAGGAGAAAATATAAAAATGCAGTAAGTGAAGCAGGCAAAAAGGAATACAAACGTCTCAAAAATGAGATCGACAGGAAGTGCAAAATGGCTGAGCAGGGATGGCTAGAGGACAAATGTAAGGATGTAGAGGCTTATCTCACTAGGGGTAAGATAGATACTGCCTACAGGAAAATTAAAGAGACCTTTGGAGATAAGAGAACCACTTGTATGAACATCAAGAGCTCAGATGGAAACCCAGTTCTAAGCAAAGAAGGGAAAGCAGAAAGGTGGAAGGAGTATATAGAGGGTCTATACAAGGGCGATGAACTTGAGGACAATATTATGGAAATGGAAGAGGATGTAGATGAAGATGAAATGCGAGATACGATACTGCGTGAAGAGTTTGACAGAGCACTGAAAGACCTGAGTCGAAACAAGGCCCCTGGAGTAGACAACATTCCATTGGAACTACTGACGGCCTTGGGAGAGCCAGTCCTGACAAAACTCTACCATCTGGTGAGCAAGATGTATGAAACAGGCGAAATACCCTCAGACTTCAAGAAGAATATAATAATTCCAATCCCAAAGAAATCAGGTGTTGACAGATGTGAAAATTACCGAACAATCAGTTTAATAAGCCACAGCTGCAAAATACTAACACGAATTCTTTACAGACGAATGGAAAAACTGGTAGAAGCCGACCTCGGGGAAGATCAGTTTGGATTCCGTAGAAATACTGGAACACGTGAGGCAATACTGACCTTACGACTTATCTTAGAAGAAAGATTAAGGAAAGGCAAACCTACGTTTCTAGCATTTGTAGACTTAGAGAAAGCTTTTGACAATGTTGACTGGAATACTCTCTTTCAAATTCTAAAGGTGGCAGGGGTAAAATACAGGGAGCGAAAGGCTATTTACAATTTCTACAGAAACCAGATGGCAGTTATAAGAGTCGAGGGACATGAAAGGGAAGCAGTGGTTAAGAAGGGAGTAAGACAGGGTTGTAGCCTCTCCCCGATGTTATTCAATCTGTATATTGAGCAAGCAGTAAAGGAAACAAAAGAAAAATTCGGAGTAGGTATTAAAATCCATGGAGAAGAAATAAAAACTTTGAGGTTCGCCGATGACATTGTAATTCTGTCAGAGACGGCAAAGGACTTGGAAGAGCAGTTGAACGGAATGGATGGTGTCTTGAAGGGAGGATATAAGATGAACATCAACAAAAGCAAAACGAGGATAATGGAATGTAGTTGAATTAAGTCGGGTGATGTTGAGGGTATTAGATTAGGAAATGAGACACTTAAAGTAGTAAAGGAGTTTTGCTATTTGGGAAGCAAATTAACTGATGATGGTCGAAGTAGAGAGGATATAAAATGTAGACCGGCAATGGCAAGGAAAACATTTATGAAGAAGAGAAATTTGTTAACATCGAGTATAGATTTAAGTGTCAGGAAGTCAGTTTTGAAAGTATTTATATGAAGTGTAGCCATGTATGGAAGCGAAACATGGACGGTAAATAGTTTGGACAAGAAGAGAATAGAAGCTATCGAAATGTGGTGCTACAGAAGAATGCTGAAGATTAGATGGGTAGATCACATAACTAATGAGGAAGTATTGAATAGGATTGGGGAGAAGAGAAGTTTGTGGCACAACTTGACCAGAAGAAGGGATCGGTTGGTAGGACATGTTCTGAGGCATCAAGGGATCACCAATTTAGTATTGGAGGGCAGCGCGGAGGGTAAACATCATAGGGGGAGACCAAGAGATGAATACACTAAGCAGATTCAGAAGGATGTAGGTTGCAGTAGGTACTGGGAGATGAAGAAGCTTGCACAGGATAGAGTAGCATGGAGAGCTGCATCAAACCAGTCTCAGGACTGAAGACCATAACAACAACACATATTCAGGATGTATATGTGGACAAGGAAAAAAAATTCACGGGTTTTTCCTGTATTTCCCAGTTAAAAATACACTTTCTCCCGGATGAAAATACACTTTTTCCATGTTAAGTAATAGTATTCTTTTCCCCAGAACTGTAAAATTTATGAATCCTTTCAATGCTTGTTGTTTTATACACCTGCGTTGAATTTCCCGGCACTTTAGAAAACGAAAGTCAGGGGAAAAAAACAAGTTTTGGTAAGATGTCTGATGTGCAGCAACATGTACACTGCATATTTTTGTATTACGAAAGTATAAATTCTAATACCACCAAACACCGCATGTTACTTTCCGAAGGATTGAAATCGAGATAGCGATGCGCTTTTGTAAGCCAGTCATAGCTCATGTCAAGCAATCTCGCCAGCCGATGTCAGCGGATATTCAGAGCACAGGACACATGATGTAGTCAGCCAATAGCAACATCACTGTTAAGTAGCGCGAACACACAAATAGGAAAAGGTAATGGTTTAAATTAATGTACATAGTGTTTCTACAAGAAAAGAAAAGCTTTCACGTATAATATTGAGATTAATAAGCTACAGGAGAAGCTAAGCTTTCACACATAATGTTGATCTTTTTTGCGCACACAAACGTGCCAGTAAAATTATTAACAACGACATAAACGTCTGACCTTCTGGGCTCGAAAATATTCTAAATGGTCGTCCTCAAAGATTTGAAGTTTGCATGAGAGTCAAACGTTCCGATTTAAGAAATTCATCGGACATTCGTGCACAGAGTTCATCTTGTGTAAAAGGAAATTTAATTTACTTGAAAGTATCGCTTTTCAAACCACCATTCGGAATATTTTCCCATGACCTGTTAGAAATAGATTAGTTTCAGCAGTTGCGCCAGATGACGGGCGTCGCCGCGCTTGCGCAGCTATGATGACACAGGAAGCCCGGACGTTTGTACGTGTAAAACATTAAAAGATCTTACATTATGTCATAAAAGAAACAAGACATCAGACTATATTTCAACAGCATGGGATTTTTGTGTACCAGACTAAAATGCAGAATTCGGCTTAAAGTGCACATACGTATGTTCAGATTCAGATGTACATTTTCTTGGAGTACCAGTACTGCAATATCTCATGTCTGGTTCTTTATTATGGAATACCACATGTGCTAGAAGATGAAAACGAGAACTTGAAATGTAGCGAACAGTTGAAACTAATCAATAGTGTGAAATTAAACACTTCGTTTCAAATAAATTGACTGTCTCAGCAGAAAAGATTAATAAAAGTCAAATTTCTTTAACAAACCAACAAAAATAACTTCATTGTTCTCCAAGGCAATTAACGCTTGACTGTCAGAAAGTTGGAAACAAAATAAAATCTGAAACGAATAACATATTTTAGCCTTCCATAATTATGTGAATGTATTTTAATTCACCTGATAGCTCCCAGCCACAGAAATCCGTTTTGCTTTCATTTGACGTGAGAGCAATAAACGAAGAGGAAACAGCAAAATCACTTAACGTAAACACGGGTCACGTGGAGACTACCCCCTGCAAACAACAACTCAGACTGCTCTGCAAATCGGGTCCGGATCTACGATATTTCCGAACCGGGGCAATATTAGATAGTGCCGTTCCCTCTCCATCGAGCATTAGAGATAGCACGTCAAAAATTTAAAAAATCGACTTTTCAAAAATATCTTCATTTTGTAGTGCACATCTTTCTGATGAGTCTGAAACATAAAACATATATGATCGAGGGAACGTAAGACATTTTATTTCATCTTAAGTATGCCAAAGTACAGCGCCACGTCTCTTCACACAGCATTCTTCCATCACACGTCTCTGTATTTCGCTCTGTAAAATTCAAATGTGTAATATTTTGTAACGGGTGCCATCAAACTATATTCAGGCCAGTGGAATTTAAAATGTCCTGTGGTGCTTCTCCTGCTCTCAGTCGGCTGGTTTGACATCCTGCTCCTCTTAAAAAAATCTCGCAGTTAATAGTGGATGGGATTATTCGTAACCTGGAGAACAAGCATTCTTCAGAAAATTTGCAGTCTTTACTGCCTATTAGCTAATAACTTGCTGTTTCGAGTGACATAAAACTAAATATAGGATACATAAAACGAGTAAAAACAAGAGACAAGCAAGACAGTACACATTTCCTCAATCCTTAAGTCCTAGCATTTTTTTCTCTCTAACCTTGCCACAGCTTTATATGGCGTACTTTCCTTTTGGGAAAGAATATATTACCTCATCAAAGTTCATCAACGTTTTGCAACATGAAAAAATGAAATGTCATTGTCTAGTACCACAAAAGTACCACAATAGTACCCAAGACTGGTGTGGTTTCTCGATCTAATTACGTGTATTTTGTCACTGTGTGCTAGAAAAAACAAAATAGGCCTGCCTAATATTGCAGCAATTGTTACACACACCAAATAAACGAGACTGTTTAGGCACAAATAGTCATTTTTATAACACGACAGAATATAATTCACAAAGAACCAATATCAAATGCCTATTAGGCCTACTACAAGCAAAAAATTTTATGTTAGGGAACTGTTTCACATTTCATTCATACTCTCTAGCTTCTGAAGCATGAGATTGAAAAGTAGCAGTACAAAATTTTTTTATAAATTTGGAATCATCATATTCTTCCGTAATTTGTGAGAGTCTCCGTATCGTCTCCTTCCTCGTTCTAACAAACAATCTTGTCACCACTAATTCTGTAACTATTCCTGCCAGTGTCAAAATTTATTCTCTGGTTAACTTCAGTAACCCTGCTACAATCACCGGATTAGTTATCCCGCATTTGTTCTCCAGTTAGGCATTATTAGGTGTTCGTACAATGCATTTTCCGCGCTACTCCCAGAATAGAACTTTAGTGGCTGCTAGCCGGGGACTGTATAACTGGCTCTTAGTAGTGCAGCAGTCTGGCCAAAAGTGTATTGTCAAAATTTCATTTTCTTGGATACACGGAGAAGACGATACATAATCTTAGTTGCCTGTTATTCCTGTTAGTCATTTATTTCCACTCTGGTAGTTTGAATCTATGGAATTCGCTAGTAGTTATAACAATGCTGATCATTTGCAGACCCAACCACGTTAACAGCGTTTGTCATTCACCCTTTCGGCTTTATTCGCTCAGCTCATATAGACCCTGTCCCCTTTTGTCTACAGGAAAGTTTATTTCTAGATGCGACAGATGCTGGGTGCTTTGTGAAACAAGGTTTTTTCCTCAGTAATATGAATTTGGTGCCCCCCCCCACTGAAACTGCCACCAGGGGCATATACCCCGGTTTGCCCCCGCCCCATAGTTCCGGGCCTGTTGAGCATACGTGAATAAGCCAGCTTAGGCGCACCAGCAATATTTTACCGGGTAGCATCTGGCTGCTTGCTGCAATTGCTTGTACAGCAAACTGCCACACTTCTGTAGTCAGAAGCGGGAGAAGGTACTACTCATACGCGACTCAACTGCACATGTGCATAAGCTCGCTCGCAACTGTTCCACATTAAATTCAATGCTAGCATTACAGACAAAATTGACAGTATAAAAATTCCACAAGAGGCAAATATCTTTAAAGGCAAATAAGAAACAGGTACAGAATCAGGAAGAAACTAGACAAACTGGCTCTGTGTAAAAGATCCCTGATAGCTAGCAGTGCTGTTGCCAGCTTTCAGCTTCTTAGTGCTAACGACTGCATGCAAAAACAGTAGTCACCCACATCAACAGTGAAGCATTGCCATAGAAATTTTAACTGAGAAAGGTGTACAAAGACCAAGTGTCCAACCCACTGCAACTGTCGTGGACCTTCTTATGCCGACTAGACTATAGTAATGAGTGGGATCTGTTTGCCTAATGGCTCACAAATGAAAAAATTGGAGCAGAAATCATCAGTTTCTGGACGTGTCAAATTTTGGGTGTACAGCACGAAGTTTCATGGTATGTCCGATATTCTAACAAACATAAAGGACACATGTAAACCAATGATTGTGATTATGTCCCTCATGTACTCAACAATTCACATTCCACATACAAATGAGTGAAGATCCAGACAACACATAGAACAAGTAGTGTTATTTTTGCCTATTGTGTGGGATTGTTTGTACATTCTTTAGATTAAAATAAAATGTGGCAGCAGAGAGAGGCATGAACAAAATTAATATAACTAATTATTTTAATATTCTAGTTCACATTCAACTGGCAATGGCAAGGAAAGCGTTTCTGAAGAAGAGAAATTTGTCAACATCGAGTATAGATTTAAGTATCAGGAAGTCATTTCTGAAAGTATTTGTATGGAGTGTAGCCATGTATGGAAGTGAAACATGGACGGTAAATAGTTTGGACAAGAAGAGAATAGAAGCTTTCGAAATGTGGTGCTACAGAAGAATGCTGAAGATTAGATGGGTAGATCACATAACTAATGAGGAAGTATTGAATAGGATTGGGGAGAAGAGAAGTTTGTGGCACAACTTGACCAGAAGAAGGGATCGGTTGGTAGGAAATGTTCTGAGGCATCAAGGGATAACCAATTTAGTATTGGAGGGCAGCGTGGAGGGTAAAAATCGTAGGGGGAGACCAAGAGATGAATACACTAAGCAGATTCAGAAGGATGTAGGTTGCAGTAGGTACTGGGAGATGAAGCAGCTTGCAGAGGATAGAGTAGCATGGAGAGCTGCATCAAACCAGTCTCAGGACTGAAGACCACGACAACAACAGTTCACATTCTCCTTTGATCTTATTTTTATTCCCTGTTTCCACTGTGAATATGTGTGCAGAGAGACAAAACAAATAACTACACCAAACTTTGATGTGAAACTGTCCCAATTCTTAGAAGCTGTTCACAGTGAACATGCAATCTGTGTTGACTATGCAGACAAATTTGTGGAATTATTAGAGGAGACAAAAAGAAGCATTTTTGCTATGTGACTAATATCACAGGTGCACCATTTCCCACCTAGATTTCCTTGACATGTTCGATGCTAGATTTCCCTTACACCAATGTTCACAGTTGTTTTGACTGCTTTGTATGTAACACATTGACAATGGAATCCGATTTGTAATAAAATTAAATCTCACTGCTGGGAAGGGTAAGTATTCATCACTGCTAGCAGTGTCCACATTCCTGGATAAAAAATTACATTACTATTGTGGGATTCAGAAGAAGAGATTTAAGGCTTGCTCTGCTGATGAGACTACTGACATGCTGCAGAAGCTGAATATTGAACAGTAGTTGTGTTTGTGTGTGTGTGTGTGTGTGTGTGTGTGTGTGTGTGTGTGTGCGCCTACTGCTGACAAAGGCCTTAATGGCCAAAAGCTATAATTGTGTGAATCTTTTTATTGTGCCTATCGTGACTCTGCATCTCCACTATATGGTGAGTAGCAACTTTCCTTGTTACATTCCATCCTGGCTTTTCCATTTTTTTAACAGTAGTTTTGTGTGTTCATAGTGAAACAATATTCACGGAAAAAATATGAGTTCTCCCCCTCATGAACCATGGACCTTGCCACTTGTGGGGAGGCTTGTGTGCCTCAGTGATGAAGATAACCGCACAGCAGGCCCAACCACATTGGAGGTGTATCTGTTGAGGGTACAGACCAACATGTGGTTCCTGAAGAGGGGCAGCAGCCATTTCAGTAGTTGCAGGGGAAACAGTCTGGATGACTGACTGGACTGGCCTTGCAACATCAACCAAAACAGCGCTGCTGCAATGGTACTGCAAATGGCTGAAAGCACGGTGAAACTACAGCCTTAATTTTCCCCAAGGGCACACAGTTTCACTGTATGATTAAATAATGATGGCATCCTCTTGGGTAAAATACAGTATAACCCCGCTTTTACGTTCCCAGAATTAATGTTTCCTGCTGTTTACGATATTTTTTATTGGTCTCATCAAATTTCCTATACCCACAATGTTAATTTGCACCCAATTTTGCATCAACATATTTATAATTTTTCCACGATTTACAAATTACAAAAAAACATTCGTGGAGAAAAAAATGATGCTGGCATTATGTTGACCGTCTGGAAGTGTTATACGTGGTTAAGTTTCTTGATACCAAGGGAATCTACCCAGCGGATTTGAACTGGTAAACGTGTAAAAGTTGGAACAATTCATGCCGTATGTCCTGCCACTGCCAAGCTCTACTTGGCTTTGTGGCTGACGGGAGTAACTAGGTTCATTCGAATGAAGATATCATGACCAATCACTACCATTTCCAAACTGTCTATTGCACAAATGCAGTTTTGTGATAGTTGTGATCATTGTGACACCATTATCGAACCATATTTAGCGTGTTTCAGCATATGGCCACTTGGAGCACTCAAATGTTTTTAGTATAAATACAGCACCAGTTACATATTTTATTCATGCTGAGCAAAATGTGTTTCGAAAATTTATTCTTGTTGCCAAGTGCTGTATTTACATACATATTTTTTGAGATGTTACACAAACAAATAAACAATGTGAGTGATAGTTTCCGTGTGTGTGTGGTTTTCTACATAACTGATCAGGCACAGTACCTGACAACCTCAAAGAGATGACTACAGTGCAAGAGACACAAAATCACATATTCAAACATGGCACAAAATACTTATGTACATATTTGCACTTGACAACGACAAAAAATTCTTGAAATGCACAGTGCTAAGCGTGAAAAAATATGTAACTATTGATGTATTTCAATATTTAAATAATGAATGACAGCTGCAGGCTATCAAAAACATCTATTATCACATATGAAATTGAGCCAAACGTCCCTTCTTCCCAGACAGTTATCAGTTCCAGTTACATCAGCAGTTTTTATTAGATAATAAACGAGCCCTGACAAGTCTTTTGATGCGAACGAGAAAGCACTTGTAGATAGACACAATATAAAACACACAAACACAGACACAAATTTCAAGCTTTCGCAACCCAAGGTTGCTTCATAAGTAAAGAGGGAAGGAGAGGGAAAGACGAAAGGATGTGGGTTTTAAGGGAGCGGGTAAGGAGTCATTCCAATCCCTGGAGTGGAAAGACTTACCTAAGGGGAAAAAGGGACAGGTATACACTTGTGCGCGCGCGCGCACACACACACACACACACACACACACACACACACACACACACATATCCATCCGCACATATACAGACACAAACAGACATATGTAAAGGCAAAGAGTTTGGGCAGAGATGTCAGTCAAGGCAGAAGTACAGAGGCAAAGATGTTGTTGAATGACAGGTGAGGTATCAGCGGCGGCAACTTGAAATCAGCGGAGGTTGAGGCCTGGTGGGTAATGTGATGAGAGGATATATTGGAGGGCAAGTTCCCATCTCCGGAGTTCTGATAGCTTGGTGTTAGTGGGAAGTATCCAGATAACCTGGATGGTGTAACACTGTGTCAAGATGTGCTGGCCGTGCACCAAGGCATGTTTAGCCACAGGTGATCCTCATTACCAACAAACACTATCTGCCTGTGTCCGTTCATGCTGTCATTCCCACATAGAAAGCTTCACAGTGTAGGCAGGTCAGTTGGTAAATCACGTGGGTGCTTTCACACGTGGCTCTGCCTTTGATCGTGTACACCTTCCGGGTTACAGGACTGGAGTAGGTGGTGGTGGGAGAGTGCATGGGACAGGTTTTACACCGGGAGTGGTTACAAGGGTAGGAGCCAGACGGTAGCGAAGGTGGTTTGGGGATTTCATAGGGATGAACCAAGAGGTTACGAAGGTTAGGTGGACGGCGGAAAGACACTCTTGGTGGAGTGATGGATCTCATTTCAGGGCAGGATTTGAGGAAGTCGTATCCCTGCTGGAGAGCCACATTCAGAGCCTGATCCAGTCCCGGAAAGTATCCTGTCACAAGTGGAGCACTTTTGGAGTTCTTCTATGGGAGGTTCTGGGTTTGAGGGGATGAGGAAGTGGCCCTGGTTATTTGCTTCTGTACCAGGTCGGGAGGGTAGTTGCGGGATGTGAAAGCTGTTTTCAGGTTGTTGGTGTAATGGTTCAGGGATTCGGGACTGGAGCAGATTCGTTTGCCACTAAGACCTAGGCTGTAGGGAAGGGACCGTTTGATATGGAATGGGTGGCAGCTGTCATAATGGAGGTACTGTTGCTTGTTGGTGGGTTTGATGTGGACGGATGTGTGAAGCTGGCCATTGGACAGATGGAGGTCAATGTCAAGGAAAGTGGCATGGGATTTGGAGTAGGACCAGGTGAATCTGATGGAACCAAAGGAGTTGAGGTTGGAGAGGAAATTCTGGAGTTGTTCTTCACTGTGAGTCCATATCATGAAGATGTCATCAATAAATCTGTACCAAACTTTGAGTTGGCAGGCCTGGGTAACCAAGAAGGCTTCCTCTAAGCAACCCATAAATAGGTTGGCATATGAGGGGGCCATCCTGGTACCCATGGCTGTTCCCTTTAATTGTTGTATGTCTGGCCTTCGAAAGTGAAGAAGTTGTGAGTCAGGATGAAGCTGGCTAAGGTAATGAGGAAAGAGGTTTTAGGTAGGGTGGCAGGTCATCGGCGTGAAAGGAAGTGCTCCATCGCAGCGACGCCCTGGACATGTGGAATATTTGTGTATAAGGAAGTAGCATCAATGGTTACAAGGATGGTTTCCGGGGGTAACAGATTGGGTAAGGATTCCAGGCATTCGAGAAAGTGGTTGGTGTCTTTGATGAAGGATGGGAGACTTCATGTAATGGGTTGAAGGTGTTGATCTATGTAGGCAGAGATACGTTCTGTGGGGTCTTGGTAACCAGCTACAATGGGGCAGCCGGGATGATTGGGTTTGTGAATTTTAGGAAGCAGGTAGAAGGTAAGGTTGCGGGGTGTTGGTGGGGTCAGGAGGTTGATGGAGTCAGGTGAAAGGTTTTGTAGGGGGCTTAAGGTTCTGAGGATTCCTTGAAGCTCCACCTGGAAATCAGGAATGGGATTACCTTGGCAAACTTTGTATGTAGTGTTGTCTGAAAGCTGACGCAGTCCCTCAGCCACATACTCCCGACGATCAAGTACCACAGTCGTGGAACCCTTGTCCGCCGGAAGAATGACGATGGATCGGTCAGCCTTCAGATCACAGATAGCCTGGGCTTCAGCTGTGGTGATGTTGGGAGTAGGATTAAAGTTTTTCAAGAAGGATTGAGAGGCAAGGCTGGAAGTGAGAAATTCCTGGAAGGTTTGGAGAGGGTGATTTTGAGGAAGAGGAGGTGGGTCCCGCTGTGACGGAGGACGGAACTTTTCCAGGCAGGGTTCAATTTGGATAGTGTCTTGGGGAGTTGGATCATTAGGAGTAGGATTAGGATTATTTTTCATCGTGGCAAAGTGATATTTCCAGCAGAGAGTACGAGTGTAGGACAGTAAATCTTTGAGGAGGGCTGTTTGGTTGAATCTGGGAGTAGGGCTGAAGGTGAGGCCTTTGGATAGGACGAAGGTTTTGGATTGGGAGAGAGGTTTGGAGGAAAGGTTAACTACTGAATTAGGGTGCTGTGGTTCCAGATTGTGTTGATTAGAATTTTGAGGTGTTGGGGGGAGTGGAGCTGGAAGTGGGAGATTGAGTAGATGGGAGAGATTGGGTCTGTGTGCAATGAGAGGAGGTTGAGGTTTGCTGGAAAGGTTGTGGAGGGTGAGTGAGTTGCCTTTCCTGGGAAACCAGGAGATTGGATAGTTTTTTGAGATGGAGGGTGGCATGCTGTTCTAATTTGCAGTTGGCCTGTAGGAGGATGCTCTGAACAGCTGGTGTGGATGTGGGAGAGGAAAGATTGAGGACTTTTAGCAGTTACTTGGAGATAAAGAGTTTTGCACAGGACAGAGTAGCATGAAGAGCTGCATCAAAAGTCTTTAGACTGAAAACCACAACAACAACAACAATTAACTTCTTTTGTTTCTTTTGGCAGTTTAGTACTGAAGTTAGTAACCAGAAGATTAATAAATAGTTCTTCATGAAAGTTGGAACTGTTTTTCCTACAAATTTTGGGAGCTCATTTACTACATCCCTTATTCAAAGGAAGGAAACTATTATAAACCTATCATGTAGATCATACTGGATCACTTCACCAATGCACAAAGGAAACAACCACATTCTAAGTATTATTGATGCTTTTATCATCTTTACCTAGTTATATCCCATAAAAACTACAAAATCAACAGAAGCAATTAGTAAGATGGAATTACAGAAAACTAATGTGGGAATTCAGTCCTAGTAATTACTGATAGAGGGACTTGCTTTACTTCTCACAAATTCAAGAGTGTCATTCTGTAGAAGGAATTGAACACACTTTAACAATGACGCTACTCCCTAGTGCCTATGGACAGGTTGACAGGATCAATTCTACTTTGAGTAAAATCTTTGACAAGTTTAATACTGATAGCCCTGATGAATGTAACAATGTACAAAGCATGTTTTTTAAGTAAGGTCCATTTTGTTGTAGACACTAGTAGTTCACACGCATACTGCAACGAGCACATGCGTTGTGTACCAGCATGCCTCAGGAACATCTGTGCTCAGCTCCAGCTCTGTAGCTAACCTGTACGGTTCTGTTCTGTGCTTTCAAAATGTTTAAGACTATCAACTCGCCCACTGTGTGTGAGGTTCGCTCAGTGATACAGTTTTTGTCAGCAAGGAACCTGTCTGCTGCAGAAATTCATTGACAGATTTGTGAAGTGTACAGTGGCACTGTTATGAGTGAAAGCAAAGTGCGTAAGTGGGTATGAAAATTCAAAGATGGCCGTGATAACGTCAATGATGAGGACCGCTCCAGTCGCCCTTCTTTGGTTACAGACGATTTGGTGGCTTCAATTGAAGCGAGGATTCGTGAGAACAGGTGCTTCACCATAACAGGTCTCTTAAACTTATTTCCTGTCGTGTTGAGATCAGTGCTTTACAACATTGTTTCTGAACACCTAAAGTTTAGAAAACTGTGCTCCCGTTGGGTCCTGAAACTCCTAACAGAGGACCACAAAAACCAAAGATTTCAGTGTGTGATTAAGTTCTTGACTCGTTATCACAAAGAAGGTGACAGTTTCTTCAGTCAGATTGTAACTGTAGATGAAACATGGGTTTCGCATATCACACCCGAATCGAAGCAACACAGCATGGAATGGCGACACACACACTCACCTGTAAAGGTGAAGGCCAAACAGACTCTGTCCCAGCACAAAATCATGGTGTCGGTGTTTTGGGATAGGCAAGGTGTTTTGCTGGTTGATTTCATGCAACAAGGAACCACTATCAATGCATAAGCATACTGCCAAACCCTGAGAAAGCTACACAGAGCAATTCGAAACAAAAGATGCAGCATGCTGACAAAGAGAATTGTCCTTCTCCATGACAATGTAAGATCTCACACTGCAAGTCAGACCTGTGATTTATTGGACAGTTTTGGGTGGGAAGTTTTAGACCACCCACCCTACAGTCCTGATCTTGCGCCTAGAGATTACCATCTGTTCCTCCACCTTAAACAACACCTCAGTGGCAACCATTACAATGATGACGACGACGTGAAAACGGCAGTGAACTCTTTGTTATTGGAGCAGGCGGCAAGTTTTTATGAAGAGGGTATTTTAAAATTGATTGAGAAGTATGATACGTGTTCCAACAAACTTGGCAACTATGTCAAAAATACATGAAATGTGTTCTTTCTGAAAAGAAATTTGCTTTTTTGAAATAATCTTTCATTGTGTACTTATGTTCAAATGGACCTTGCTTAAAAAACATGTCTCATAGCACCATCAGTTTAATGTGCAATGAATTGCACATGCAATATAACTATAGTGAAAACAGCACTTGAACAGTTGATAGGAGTTAAGATGTACACACAAACTGATCTTCACATAACAAAATTAGAAAAAAAAATTATTAATTCATTTAAAGAGATACTGCAAACTGAGGGAAGATGCTTGGCTACAGATCATCAAGGTGCAAGAAGAAATCTGTGCTGGCTTTAACCACTATCAGAAGAAAGCCTCAATGTGCAAAGATAGTGACCTGATGACAATAAAAGGAACAAAAACTGGACCAACACTAAAGCTGACGGCCAAGATTTTAGGTTCCTATCACGTTACAAAATTAGAGCTAATGATATCTACAATATATGCCAAGAAAGTGATAACCACAAGTGTCCCAGAACTACAACAACATGTGCTGAATTTATGCAACACTGACCAAGTGACTATTCATCATCTCAAGTCAGATGATAGTCAGGATGACTGAAGGGGGGATGTGGATTGGGGTTTAAGGGTTTCCCTGCTGATGACATTAGTGACACACTGGTAAGCTGAATATTGGACAGCAGTTTGTGTGTTCATGGAGTAACAATGTCCTTGGAAACAAAATAAATTTGTTGATCAAATTCTTGTGTTTCTTTTGGCAGTTCAGTACTAAATTTTGTAACTAGGAGATTAATTTATGATTGTTTGTGTTATGCTGTGTGTACATGATATTTTTACTGATGTTTACATGTTTTCGGTGGATGATTACACTCTTAGTGAGTTAGCTGACATATATTCCACTTATGGGGAGCCACAATGCAACAGTCGAGCACCAAGGTATCTGACTGTAGAAATGATTTCCAGGAAGGAAGTTACCAAATCATGTCACATTTCAAAGGCTTGATGGACATCTTAGTGAACCAAAACTCCCACAACACATAAATGGGAAACTGGTAGATCTCACAGAGCATGAAATGTTCAGTTTGAGGAAGATGTGTCAGAGTGAACTGAGGACAAACCCAGTACTGGCAAATGGATTAAATACCTTCAGTGCCAATGTGCAGGGGCACATAATGGGCATGCATCCATTCAAGTATCAGAAGGTATGAGACTTTTCAGCTATTTACTTTCTCCGGCATTTGGAATTCTGCCAATGGTATCTACACCAAATTGTAAATATCCCTGACTTATAAACATGTGTTTTGTTCACTGCTATCTTCACAAGAGAGGGGTCATTTAACAGCCACAATAGCCATGTCTAGGAGTTAAAAATCCTAAAATAACATAGCTTTACCACAAATGTGTGAGCTGGTATTTTTTTACGATCATCTGACTGTGTACTATCTTCTACCTAATACAGTCAGCAGAGGAAATACCTGTATCTTTCTCCATGAAGTACTACTGGAAATGTTGGAGAATGTCCCACCAACAATCAAGCAGTTATTGTGGTTTCAGAAGGATGGGACCTCACTACACCTTGCTGTCAATGTCAAAAACTATTTAGACAATGATTTTCCAAATTTTTGGATTGGGAGAGGTGGACCAGTACTGTGATCACTGCCTTCCCTTGGTCTCATTCTTTGTATCTCTTTTTGTGTTGTGAGACAAGTGTTTGGTGTAAGAGACACTGATACACATCCCAAAAGACCTGGTTGCCCATTTGGTTGAAACTGCAGCCATTATTGTTGAAACAACTAACATTATTAGCAAGCAGATGCCAGCTGTGAATTAAGATAAGCAGACAACATTTGCAGCGGCATCTCTAGAGCAATATTCATCACAGAAAAATTTGAACACTGTCTCTTGAACATCATTAGCATCAAAACCTTCATGGACCTCTAGTGGAGAGTGTGGAGGGATTGTGAACCTGTGACATTTTCGTCACTTAAAAAGTGTTTCTTTTTATCTCCTGTAACCATTCTAAAATTTGGTGTACACTAGCATACATGCATTCAAATAAACACATCAAAAGATTTTATTTCCACTGAGAATGTAAATGAAGACTGATTTAAAGTACCAAAAAAAGGGAATGTGGAAAACTTGAGACCACTATGTAACTGTCTGCAAGAATATGAATGTAACAATAATCATTCACAATAAATACGTGAACAATGAGCCAAGGAGTAAGCTCTTGTGACTCACCTTTATCATACACATTGGTTGGAACGTGGACAGCACTGAATGAAGTGTTGACTTCCATGTTGTAGAAATGTTTATTCTGTGTCAAGTTCAGCACTCTGAATCCTTCTGGGAGAGTGTCATTGAGCTTGAGGGGCTTGCTAAGGTTCTTGGCATTGTAGTAAGGGAACTCAGTAACTTCATCATCCTGGTGAGCCATAGCAGTGTTCTCTGCCGTGTCCATTATTCGCTGCAACATAGGAAGTGAGTGTTCATCACTTTTCTGTAGACAAATAAATGGTGCAGCAAAAATATTACACATAGCTCATCTTTCAAAGTGAGAGAATTGTAAAAAATTATAGGAAAACAACTACTAAAAGTTATAAAACAGCAACTTCTACGACATTATAAACCCAGTATTAGAAGCCACATTCATTTGAGGAGCTTAACAGTAAAAATGGAAATTTCTTTAAGGCAAGAAGTTTGGAGTTCATAATCTTGTCAACATTTTGAGGTCAACAGAAATGGAGCACTAGCTCAGCAGGGAAAGAAATCAACTATAACCTATATGGGTTTAGGAACCCATAGGCAACTTAAACCTGAATGGCCAGAGTCTCATTCCTCCTTGACGTCAATCAAGTGTTTTAACCACTGCCATGTTGCTTGGTTGTTTGGACTGCACACAATCAGTAACTGAATATTTCAACAAACAAAAAGCAGATTTTACTGGAGAGCAAAAAAAGGTTATCAGATTAACTTACAATAGGAAAGTGACTGGGACAAGAGCCTAACAACAGGTGTAGATGTAATGCACTGATAATGGCTAGTTACTGGCCAAAAGCTGGAACTGTTCTAATAAAGCTAGAATGGAGATGATGACTGACTACTGCTCTTAACCATTTTGAAAGCATTATCCTCAGTTGCATGTAATTTTATGTTGAAAATTTTCACATTAGGTACGTCTAATTGCAACCAAATACAATGAATTTTTTGTGCCATACATGTTTTATCTTTAGTTTTTGAAAGGCAAATGTTTGTAGATGCTGCTCTATATTTATCCCTGGTGGTGGTGGTGTATATGAGGTAAAACACCATTCTGCATACTTTTGTAGCAGTTACTACACAACTGTTTGTGTTATCTTTGAAAAGTTGCACTATTCTAATTTCCCTGGATGAACCACACTGTATCTACGCATTTACAATGTTGTACTCTTGAACAAAGTGTTTTTTCTGCAATATTTCCTGCATTGCTTGCATTTTCCTAGTACCTCTTAACTTCTTTGCAATAACTGATAAATCCATGGTTGCAAGGTGTTACAATTTTTCTTCCCCTTAGTGTAATGAAGTTGTCAGATGAAAATTATAGCTACCCTTGGTCTAATGTGCTAAGATTCCTGAAATTCTGTGGTTCCATCTTGCAGACAAGGAATTCATTGCAAGAGTGGGAAAATGGGTGTAAGAGAACTACAAGTATGGTATGAGCACTGCTTTTGGCCAATAGCTGGTCAAAATAACTTGCTTGTGCTTTATACCTGGTCTGTGTATAAAAACTGTACTCCTTTAGAACAAACTACCCCTCCTTCAAAGTGTGTGACATTGCAATTCATACCACCTGGAATCACATGACAAATTCAGCCTCCAGATGTTTCCTTTTTCCATGCCTATAAAACGTATTATCACACTATCTGCAGCTATGTATTAAAGGATAGCCAGTTTCATGTTAAACTCCATGACAGACAAGGAATGGATATCTAGCTGAAAGTCCTGCAAAATCTGTAAAACCCAAGAAGTCTGCCTTTGATTCTGATGGTACAAATTTTTGTGAGCACTGTGGTGTGCCATTTTTCATATGGTGAGTTCACTATTCTGCTTTGAATATTTCCTGAATGTTGACACCGTCCATTTTGTGAAGTGTCGACATCCCATAGAAGGTTGATCTCTGCACTTCCCAGACTCTCATTTCTTTCACCCTCCTGATGCACATGGTGCATTAGCAGCTACTAATTTTCTTGTCATAATTCTTAACACAATTCTTTCACATGGGCCTTACTAAAGATTAAACTTGTGACCTCACACTCAAGTGGTTCCTTGTAAGTTTCTCTAATGATCCAGGATTCTGTAAGGCCTGTTGGAATGTTTTTCTGTTTTGTCTTTGAGGGACAAATTGTTCTTTAATTTGTTGGTCACAATTTGAACGCCACAAAGTTTAATATACAAAACATATTACACAGTATCTTTTGACAAATATACAAATATGTACCTTAGCAAATTCTAAAGGAAAGTGGTATAAAAGTGAACAGTTGTGACTTTGCACACACTCTTCCACTGTTCGTCTCTTCACATCAGCCATCTCAATGCATTGGAAAGAAAAAATTATATCTGCTTGTAATAATCAACTGTGTAAAACCTTTGAAAGAGCTGCATCTGGCCATTTGCCAACAAATATCGACATGAAAACTGACAGTGCAAATTCTTTCTCAGAAAAGAATAAAATTCCATCTCTTATATTTCAAAGATCACTCATAAAAACTACAAAATTTAAGATTCTCTTTTGAATGTAATCATATGAAAAATAAAAATTATGTTTGTTACACCGATATATCAGAACTCTGCAATATTTAACATATACAGTTCTTTGGCTATGTGAATTAAGACAAATATTTACTCATTTCATGTAGCAATTACATCACCCCACCACACGGAAATTTTCCAGGAACAGGACCATTTTTCCTTCATAAATAAGGGCATCCACTGTCCCTCTGTGCTTGTATTTATTGACCTTCCACTTACAGTTGTTAACTTTACATTTCGTTCCTTCATTTAGCCACTTTCTTGCTCCGCTCTTTACCACAATATTCAATGCATAACCCATGATGCATACACCTACTATCTTGTTCGCCACAACGAAGAATTTTATGGCTTGACATTGGTACCAAAAGAGTGGAAAAAATTTAACCAGCGGATGCAGGACATCATATACAATGCCATTCCAACTATAATTCACTTTTGGCATAAATGTTGATCACAATGTTGTTTAGGTGAGTGATTCAACTCTAGGCAGCATGGGGAGAGGGGTATGCCTTTTCATTTTTCCTCAGAATTATAATGATAATAAATTCAATGAAGTTGTGCTCCTCCACTCTGAAAACAAGTATGGCACAAGATTTCAAATTCTGCAATGGCAGCACAGCATGGTCTCCAACCCCAAACCAATGTGAACATAGTTAGGCTTTGTAATTTTTTGAGCTTCACGATTTTTCCATAGGTATTAAACGTATAGAGATTTCCATGTCTATACCTTATATAAATGAGTGGGAATGAAAAGGGTAGAAGGTAAATGTGTTTCCATTTTATTTTTTATATGTGTGGTAATTTCTGCATTCTAGTGACAGTTGTGTTTCGTGTATTTTTGTTCGAAGTGAGAATCCACACACAGAAGACGATGGTCGCAGACAGGCACAATGTAACGACTGCTAAACATTTCACTTTTCAGACAAAAAGAAATGGAAAGAACACACACACACACACACACACACACACACACACACACACACACACACACACACACACACACACAGAGAGAGAGAGAGAGAGAGCTACTTTGACTTGCCCTTGTTATTCCATCCTGCTCTTTTCTTGGCAAGATTCTCCTAAACTACTAACAGATACACCTTTTACAATGAATGCTGCCCCTAGGGCAATCAACTGCTGTATTAATACTCATCAGGGGCATCAGAGCAGAAGGGTTTTTCATGGACAATGATGATGTAAAAAAGAGGAAACTCAGAGTTCAATTCTTAATTGGCTGTCTTTGGACTCCAATTTACAGTGGTTGTAGTAGTTGTCCTATTATTATACTGTACAGAATTCTGCAGGAAAAAAAAAGTTATTTACTGGACAAATTCTTAGGATATTAACAACATAATTATCCTCTGAAGAACCTATTTCACTTGCTATGAGCCTTTTTTATGATTTAGTTACTGAATTTATGGAAGCAGTCCATTGCTGAAGAGAAAATCAAGAGAAATACCGTATTTACTCGAATCTAAGCCGCACTTTTTTTTTGGTTTTTGTAATCCAAAAAACCGCCTGCGGCTTAGAATCGAGTGCAAAGCAAGCGGAAGTTCAGAAAAATGTTGGTAGGTGCCGCCACAACTAACTTCTGCCGTCGAATATATGTAGCGCTACACAGGCATGCCTTGTAGGCACAAAGATAAATACTGGCGCCAAAACCTCTGCGTCAGTAAATAAATTAAAAAAAAAAAAAAGGTGAAAGACGAGCTTTTTTTCTCCGCCCCGAGTTTCGACCACTGCATTTTCATACATTATCCAATGAAGCAAATACAAATTCCGTATTGTTCATCTTCGAATGTAGCACAATTTAAATGTACTACTAAAATCCGACTGGCAAGACTGTTTGGGATGTTTGTCAATATGGCCAACTCTACGTTCTGAATTTTTTCCTACCTGTGAGAAGAGATGGTTGCTAATAGGAACCTGATGAAATGTGAATAACATGCAGTATTCTCTTCACCATAAGAATAATACGAATATAAACATTTTGCCATGTACTCTTTCATGTTTGCTGCTATCTCATTTAAATCCTGTCTGCCTAATAAACTACGAAACTTGAGTGAGACAATAGCAAACGCGGAAGAATATACGTATCGTGTCATGTTTATATTCGTATTATTCTTATGCCTAATAGTGATACAATGAGAAATGAAGCACGGCAACTGACTAGATTTTTAAATCTAAGATGACTCTAATTTCTGTGCAGAATTTGATGTACTAAAGAAGCGGGCGCAAAGATTTTCAAACGGAGAAAAATTTGCGCCTAACTCTCGTTCAGAACATGTTGTATCATACGCAGTCTATTATTTGGTTCTTGTTGATCATTATCAAAGAAAGCATCAGTGTAAGTAACAACAAATAGCAGTCTCTTGCCATTGTTTCGCTAATGAGACGATTCCTCTCTTTTTTTTTAATTGTAAGCGGCGGTAGCGCGCACAAAAGCAAGCCATGCCGCGAGCGACGAGAGGCCGTAAACACGCACTATCAGAATGCGACAAACAATGCATGACACTGTACAGTAATGCATTTTCAGCTTAGAGTGACCGACGTAAACACCGATAACAAAGAAAACGGCACTTATCAGATCAAAGCAAAATAAGCAATCGATTCAAACCATACGAAGCACGTGAAAAAGGAAGGGTACCCGTATAAATACGGACGGAGAGCCTGACGCATAGCAATGGCTACCTCGTAAAGCTTAACTGCTAAGCTTACGACTCAAACCAAACTACTGTAGCTGTATCGTCATTCATTCGACCTAAATTGTGTCTCATATTACAATGGACCAACTTTGTTTCGATTTGGAGGTGCGGCTTTATTTGGAGTCTCATTTTTCAGGTGCGGCTTAGATTCGAGTGTGGCTTAGATTCGAGTAAATACGGTAGTTCAAATTCCAAGTTAGGGGAAAGCCGCACTTATCCCTTGAAGCACTTACACTGATCAGCCGGAGCATTATTTCCAGCTACCCAATAGCTGGACTGTCCACGTCTGGCACAGGTAACAGCAGCAATGGATTATGACGTGGAAGCAATGAGCCCTTGGTAGGCTGCTGGAGGGAGCTGGCACTACGTCTGCACACACGTCATCTAATTCCCATATATTCCAGGGAGGGGGGGAGATGAGCTCTGGCACCATGTTCAATCATGTTCCAGATGTGTCTGACTGGGCTCAAATCTGCTCAGCTGCGGGGACCAGCACTGTGTTCCCCAAACCACTCCATCCCACTCTTGCCATTGTGACATTACACATTATCTTACTGAAAAATGCCACTCCTGAATTTTGAGACCCTGTTCTACTTCTGTGAGCAAATGAACTTGTTTTATTTTGTTGTAGAAACTTGTAGTCCAAGGTGCTGTGTAAGATCAGTGAGTGTGGCACTGTACAATATTCTCGTTGAACAGGCACTCATGCCGCTCATTGCTCTGCTGAAGGCAGAATTTTTATCTAAAGGCTGTTCACTATTTCCATTGCTTGGTGTGACTGACGGTGTAGTAAATTGTAAGTTTTATGTACTCATTGTAATAAGATGATGCATCCTGTCTAAGAATGCTTGGCATGTGAAGAATAAGTTTATTACATGTTTATTTGCTAGAAAGTATTGGTACTATTTCTGGTTAATGCTGACTAGTTGTACAGAACTAAGTCTGTCACTAACTAATTTATTATCACTGTTTAAAAAGAAAAAAAAAATGTTAATTAAATTAGTTAATTTTTGTGGGCTAGTGCCCTTGGGCTGAGCAACTGCTTAAAAATTTTGCTACCACAAAATGAGCTACAGTTACCTGTCAGATAGCCCCAACTAGTGTTGAGGCCTAAGTGCACCATTATTTTGATTTAGATGTTACTCTTTAAAAATTGCTTTTTGAACTGGTTAACTTATGTGAGCTAGTGCTCTTCCGATACACATAAAGTTATTCTTTCTTTTAAAAAGGTGTTATTTTCAATTGTTAATGTAAGTGGGCTATCGCCCTTAGCTTGATCGGCTATTTAAATATTTTGCTAGTACCCAGTGTGGCTAGTGTGAGCTGCCAGAGTGCCCTAATTAGTTGCTAAGGACCTCATCCACTATTCTACAAATCTGAGCTTACTGTATAAAACATTGTCATTTTTCTATTTGTCAATTTTAGCTAAGGCTTTGTGTGTGTGTGTGTGTGTGTGTGTGTGTATGTGTGTGTGTGTGTGCGGGGGTGGGGGTCATCAGTCTGCTGACTGGTTTGATGCGGCCTGCCACAAATTCCTCTCCTGTGCCAATCTCTTCATCTCCAGTAGCACTTGCAACCTGTTGTTGTTGTTGTGGTCCTTAGTCCTGAGACTGGTTTGATGCAGCTCTCCATGCTACTCTATCCTGTGCAAGCTTCTTCATTTCCCAGTACCTACTGCAGCCAACATCCTTCTGAATCTGCTTAGTGTATTAATCTCTTGGTCTCCCTCTATGATTTTTACCCTCCACGCTGCCCTTCAGTACTAAATTGGTGATCTCTTGATGCCTCAGAACATGTCCTACCAACCAGTCCCTTCTTCTGGTCAAGTTGTGCCACAAACTCCTCTTCTCCCCAATTCTATTCAATACCTCCTCATTAGTTGTGATCTACCCATCTAATCTTCAGCATTCTTCTGTAGCACCACATTTCGAAAGCTTCTATTCTCTTCTTGTCTTAACTATTTATCGTCCATGTTTCACTTCCATACAAGACTACACTCCATACAAATACTTTCAGAAATGACTTCCTGACACTTAAATCTATACTCGATGTTAACAAATTTCTCTTCTTCAGACACGCTTTCCTTGCCATTGACAGTCTACATTTTATATCCTCTCTACTTCAAACTTCGTCAGTTATTTTGCTCCCCGAATAGCAAAACTGCTTTACTACTTTCAGTGTCTCATTTCCTAATCTAATTCTCTCAGCATCACCTGACTTAATTCGACTACATTCCATTATCCTCGTTATGCTTTTGTTGATGTTCATCTTATACCCTCCTTTCAAGACGCTGTCCATTCCGTTCAACTGCTCTTCCAAGTCCTTTGCTCTCTCTGACAGAATTACAATGTCATCAGCGAACCTCAAAGTTTTTATTTCTTCTCCATGGATTTTAATACCTACTCTGAACTTTTCTTTTGTTTCCTTTACTGCTTGCTCAATATACAGATTGAATAGCATCGGGGCGAGGCTACAACCCTGCCTCACTCCCTTCCCAACCACTGCTTCCCGTTCATGTCCCTCGACTCTTATAACAGCCATCTGGTTTCTGTAAAATTGTAAATAGCCTTTCGCTCCCTGGATTTTACCCCTGCCACCTTCAGAATTTGAAAGAGAGTATTCCAGTCAACATTGTCAAAAGCTTTCTCTAAGTCTACAAATGCTAGAAATGTAGGTTTGCTCTCCTTAATCTTTCTTCTAAGATAAGTCGTAGGGTCAGTATTGCCTCACGTGTTCCAACATTTCTACAGAATCCAAACTGATCTTTCCCGACGTCGGCTTCTGCCAGTTTTTCCATTCGTCAGTAAAGAATACGCGTTAGTATTTTGCAGCCGTGACTTATTAAACTGATAGTTCGATAATTTTAACATCTGTCAACACCTGCTTTCTTTGGGATTGGAATTATTATATTCTTCTTGAAGTCTGAGGGAATTTCGCCTGTCTCATACATCTTGCTCACCAGATGGTAGAGTTTTGTCCGGACTGGCTCTCCCAAGGCAACCTAAGTCCTCAATTATGTGCTGGATGTATCCCAATCTGTACCTCCCTCTACAGTTTTTAGCCTCTACAGCTCCCTCTAATAGCATGGAAGACATTCCCTGGTGTCTCGACAGAGGTCCTATCATCCTGTCCCTTCCCCCATCAGTGTTTTCCATATATTCCTTTCCTCTCCAATTCTCCACAGAACCTTCTCATTCCTTACCTTACCAGTCCACCTAATTTTCAACATTTGTCTGTAGCACCATACCTCAAATGCTTTGATTCTCTTCTTTCTGGTTTTCCCACAGTCCATGTTTCACTGTCATACAATGCTGCGTTCCAAACGTATTTTCTCAGAAATTTCTTTTTCAAATTAAGGCCCTTGTCTGATACTAGAAGACTTCTTTTGGCCAGGAATGACCTTTTTGCCAGTGATGGTCTGCTTTTGACGTCCTCCTTGCTGCCTTGCTGCCTAGCTAGCAGAATTCCTTAACGTCATCTACTTTGTAACCATCAATCCTGATGTTAAGTTTCTTATTGTTCTCATTTCTGATACTTCTCATTACTTATGTCTTCCTTCGGTTCAATCTCAACCCATATCCTGTACTCATTAGATTGTTCATTCCATTCAGCAGATTATGTAATTCTTCTTCACTTTCACTCAGGATAGCTATTTCATCAGCGAATCGTATCACTGATATCCTTTCACCTTGAATTTTAATTCAATTCCTGAACCTTTCTTTTATTTCCATCATTGCTTCTTCAACATACAGATTGAACAGTAGGGGCAAAAGACTACATCCCTGTCTTACACCCTTTTTAATCCAAGCACTTCATTATTGGTCGTCCACCCTTACATTCCCTCTTGGCTCTTGGTTGGTTGTTTTGGGGAAGGAGACCAGACATCATCATCGGATTAGGGAAGGAAGTCGGCCGTGCCCTTCCAGAGGGACCATCCCGGCATTTGCCTGGAGTGATTTAGGGAAATCACGGAAAACCTAAATCAGGATGGCCGGACGCAGGATTGAACCGTCGTCCTCCCGAATGCGAGTCCAGTGTCTAACCACTGCTCCACCTCACTCGGTCTCTTGTACATATTGTATATTACCCATCTCTCCCTATAGCTTACCTGTACTTTTCTCAGAATTTTGAACATTTTGCACCATTTTACATTGTCGAACGCTTTTTCCAGGTCGACAAATCCTATGAACGTGTCTTGATTTTTCATCAGTCTTGCTTCCATTATCAATCGCAATGTCAGAAATGCCTCTCTGGTACCTTTACCTTTTCTAAAGCCAAACTCATCTTCATCTAGCACATCCTCAATTTTCTTTTCCATTCTTCTGTATATTATTCTTGTCAGCAACCTGGATGCATGAGCTGTTAAGCTGATTGTGTGATAATTTTCACACTTGACAGCTCTTGCAGTCTTCGGAATTGTGTGGATGATATTTTTCCAGAAGTCAGATGGTATGTCACCACACTCATTCATTTTACACACCAAGTGAATAGTTGTTTTGTTGCCACTTTCCCCAATGATTTTAGAAATTCTGATGGAATGTTATTTATCCCTTCTGCCTTATTTGATCTTAAGTCCTCCAAAGCTCTTTTATATTCTCATTCTAATTCTGGATTCTGTACCCCTTCTAAATCGATTCCAGTTTCTTTTTCTATCACATTAGACAAATCTTCCCCCTCATAGAGGCTTTCAATGTATTCTTTCCACCTACCCGCTCTTTCCTCTGCATTTAACAGTGGAATTCCCGTTGCACTCTTAATGTTGCCACCCTTGCTTTTAATATCTCCAAAGGTTGGTTTGACTTTCCTGTATGCTGTGTCTGTCCTTCCGACAATCATTTGTTTTCCAATTTCTTCTCATTTTTCATGCAGCCATTTCGTCTTAACTTCCTTGCACTTCCTATCAATTTCATTCCTCAGCAACTTGTATTTCTGCATTCCTGAATTTCCCACAACATTTTTGTACTTCCTCCTTTCATTGGTCAACTGAAGTATATCTTCTGTTACTCATGGTTTCTTCACAGTTACCTTCTTTCTACCTATATTTTTCTTTGCAACTTCTATGATGGCCCTTTTTAGAGATGTCTATTCCTCTTCAACCTTACTGCCTACTGAGCTATTCCTTATTGCTGTATCTATAGCCTTAGTGAACTTTGAGCATATTTCATCATTCCTTAGTACTTTTGTATCCCACTTCTTTGTGTATTGATTCTTCCTGATTAATGTCTTAAACTTCAGCCTACTCTTCATCACTACTACATTGTGATCTGAGTCTATATCTGCGTCTGGGTATGCCTTACAATCCAGTATCTGATTTTGGAATCTCCGCCTGATCATGACATAATCTAACTGAAATCTTCCTGTATCAGCCAGCCTTTTCCAAGTATACCCCCTCCTATAGTGATTCTTGAACAGAGTAGCACTATTACTAGCTGAAATTTATGACAGAACTCAATTAGTCTTTCTCCTGTCTCATTCCTTGTCCCAAGCCCATATTATCTCGTAACCTTTTCTTCTACTCCTTCCCCTACAATTGCATTCCAGTCCCGCATGGCTATAAGATTTTCATCTTCCTTTACGTACTGAATTATTGTTCCAACATTCTCATACACCTTCTCTCTCTCTCTCTCTCTCTCTCTCTCTCTCTCTCTCTCTCTCTCTCTCTCTCTCTCTCTCTCTCTCTCCACCTTCAGCTTGTGATATTGGCATGCTGTTGGTGTTGGTTTGTTGTAGATTCTGATAAGAACAACCATATCACTTAACTTTCCACAGTAACACACTATTTGCCCTATCTTCCTATTCATAACGAATCCTATTCCCATTATGCCATTTTCTGCTGCTGTTGATGTTACCCTTTACTCATCTGTCCAGAAATGCTTGTGTTCTTTCCATTTCACTTCACTGACCCTACCTATGTCTAGATTGATCCTTTGCACTTCCCTTTTCAGATTTTCTAGTTTCCCTACCATGTTCAAGCTTATGACATTCCATGCCCCAACTCTTAGAACATTATCCTTTCGATGATTACTGAATCTTTTTCTCATGGCCAGCTCCCCCTTGGCAGTCCCCTCCTGCAGATATGAATGGGGGACTATTCTGGGGATATTTTGCTAATGGAGAGATCATCATGACACTTTTTCAATTACAGGCCACATATCCTGCATGTCTTTAATGCAGTGGTTTTCATTACCTTCTGCATCCTCATGCTGTTGATCACTGCTGATTCTTCCACCTTTATGGGCCATTTCCCACCCCTAGGGCAAGAGAGTGCCCTGAACTTCTGTCTGCTCTTCCGTCCTCTTCGATAAGGCTATTGGCAGAATGAGGGTGACTTCTTATGCCGGAAGTCTTCAGCAGCCAAAGCTGATTATTAATCAAAATTTAAGCAGTAGTGGGTTTCAAACCCAGGACTGAGGATGTTTTGATTACTATTCAAAGAGACTATTCCTAGACCACTGCTTTAAAAATTGCCTTTTGAATTTGTTAACTCATATGAGCAACTCCTCTTAACTGACTTCCAATTGTTAACTTTAGTGGACTAGTCCTCTTCGTTAAAGTACTCATTTGTAGTTTCCTAATGCAATGCACCATTGCTGTTCACTGACTATTCGATCTGATTATTTGCAATGATCAATGCCTGCCATTTCATCGATCAACAATTACTGTTTTAAAACTGTCTATTGATTGCTAAATTATGTGGGGTAGTGCCTTTAGCCAGCCCATCTGAGGTAGAGCTTGATGTAATGTGTAAGTGCAAACCCGTTTGCTATCAAATTTAATTTACTGAGCACAGTATACCACATAGCGTAAACGGTGATCCTAAGGGATATTTAAAGCTCGCTGATCTAAGAAATTTGTGTTACTTTGAGTCATTTACCTAGTTCCACCAGCTCTGTCGTTATTTAAAAGGGTTGTTGCCTAGACATAAACTATCTACATGTACTACCACTGTATATAATAGAGGGAAACATTCCACGTGGGAAAAATATATTTAAAAAGAAAGATGATGAGACTTACCCAACAAAAGCGCTGGCAGGTCGATAGACACACAAATAAACACAAACATACACACAAAACTCTAGCTTTCGCAACCAACGGTTGCCTCGTCAGGAAAGAGGGAAGGAGAAGGAAATACAAAAGGATATGGGTTTTAAGGGAGAGGGTAAGGAGTCATTCCAATCCCGGGAGCGGAAAGACTTACCTTAGGGGGAAAAAAGGACAGGTATACACTCGCACACACACACATATCCATCCATACATACAAGACACAAGCAGACATTTGTTTTTTATCTCATTTATCACTGCAAATCTTTGTCCTTATAATGGTATTTTCAACTTTGGAAATACAAAGAAGTCCACACAGGCCAGGTCTCTCTTTTGCGCAATCGAGAAGCTCTCCACAGATTGTGAGACAAAGATCTTTCTGGTTGACTCGTGAGCCACGAGATGAACTTGGTGGCAACATGATGCATTCCAAGATGCTGCGTACGGATTTCATGACATGATCCAACTAAAATGTTACATTCTTCTGCAATCTCTCAGTCAATCAGACTCTGGCTGGTATGCACAATTTTGTTGATGTTACTGACACGGCACTGTTGGTAGACGCCAAAGGATGTCCTGAATGAGGATCATCTTTATCTTCCGTCTGGCCATTTTTAAACCACGTGAACCATTCATAGAATTGAACATGGCTTAAGCATCATCACCGTAGGCTTCCTGCATTATTTAGTGTGTCTCTGAAAAGATTTTCTTGAGTTTCATGCAAAATTTAATGCAGACGCATTGCTCCTCTAACTCTGCCATCTCGAAATGTGCAAACTGTGTGACATAATGTTCTACTCTTACAGCACTGAACAATAACTAACAGACATACATCAATGAAACTTCTGGCAGTTACACATTAAATATAGGCGTGTGCGGAGATGCGAACCACATTTCATTCCAACAAGCCACTGGCACAAAACTATTTATGTTTGGGAATTTTTTGAACAGACCTGTATTTTCATTTGATGCTTCTAGTTTCACTTTTTGTTTGAAGTTAATTTTATTATCTAACTACTGACCAGCCCCCACTTTGTAAGGTAGCACGAGGTATCTACGACAGGATGACTTGTGTGGCACAATGGTAATAAATTATATACACAAACCTTCCTCCTGAATTAGTGTATCTATTAGTGAAAACCATATCAAAATCACTAGAGTAGTTTCTGAGATTAGCCTTCTCATACACACAGAAAAACATGACATGGGATTTTAATTTACAGTATGTAGTGATACACAGTGCACGTCACTGGGTACTTCCACAGGTAATGGCAACTGTGGTACATCTTGCAATATTGGAACAACATGGGTATTCTACAATGTGCATTTAACCAGTAAGACCATGTATATGTGAACATCAATATAAAACAGGGTTCGGGTACAAGAGTTCACGGCAAAGGTAGAAATGAAACACATGCATCAGAATTCTTTGTATATGTATTGTGTATGAGTACAAATGGAACAAAAATGAATCAAAATCAACTACTGTGCTACAAAATAGTGCCCAGTGCTTCCACACAGCATTGTCAATGATGAGGAAGATTCTGAAGGCCACTGGCATTGCCATCAATGTGTGCCACCCATGGCTGAAATGTCATGAAGATATCTGCCCAGTTTCCAAAGCACCTTCAGTTGTGAAATGAGGTTGAAGTCACGTGGATTAAGGTCTTTTGAGCAGGATGGATAGTAGAGGATTTCCTACCTCCACCACTATACACAATTCTCGATGATGCCTGCAGTGTAGGTCCTAATCTTATCATGAAGTACAATTGCATTATCCAGCACTGCTAGATGTTTTAGCTGACGTGCACATTGCATAAGCTACCGTAGGTCCTGGGGAGCGGACCGAGTGGTACTCCTCCGCCTATATCACGCCTTGTGTGCTTGAAATTGGACTATGGAATCAGAGTTTACTCCTCTGCATGGCTATCTTTCCTTTGGCGTCTTGACTTTGTCCACCACCATGGAATGCGTTTAGCATCTGGAGCTTTTTACACTAGCTCCGTGGACAGCCTTTATGCTGAGACTGCTGAATCTCCGCTGTCCAAACGACGAGCTGTCCTACTGACTCATTACACTAGTCATCTATCTTCCATGCCTGCTCATCAGACCCATGCCCTTTTTTTCGATGCCCCTTGGATTTAGGGTATGCAGGCCACTCTTCCTCACAACTACCACTGGGAGTCCACTTCCGTCAACTGCTACATTCTCTTTCCTTACACTTTCCTAAGACTTTCTTGACAAATGGGGGTTCGGCGTCACCTTGCTTTGTCCCCGGACCTGCCTGCTCCGTGACTTTTGTCAGCTTCCCAATGATAGTACCTCCCCCCCCCCCCCCCTTGTAGTTTATCATCGAGCATCAGTTTTTTATCCTTCCCTAAGCCACAGAATGGGTGCTTACGACCGTAGCAGTTTTGCACCCTAAAATCATAACAAAAAATAAGAGCTACCATAGAAAGTTGTGCTAATACTGGGCATTGATGGTGTGGCTGTCCCTAATTGAGTGACACTCCAGACCATTGTGGCTGTCATATGCTAGAATGAGCATGACCTTCATGTGTGATGGATTTTGTCACACCTTGTATCATCATGATGACCCTAGATAATGTCATTCTGCTGATTGTGTCTTCAACTTTGGTTCATACACTTGTACCCAGGTTTCATCAATTGCAGTAATGCAATTGAGCATGACATTGCCTCCCCACTCAAATCACTCTACGTTGATATGCCTAGTATTGTATGATGTCCCCTTCTCCACCTTTATTAACTGATGCGGTACCCCTGTTGAACACTTCTTGTGCACCTTCAAGTCCTGCCATAAAATACAGAACATTGTCATCAAAATATTCATCTGTGTCATTAATTCCTGCACAGTCCATTGTCAGTCCTAAGTTAAAGACTCTCCAATAACAGTCACAGACAGTTAAGTACAGATTAATGTGGGTTACCCACCTCGCGGCAAGTCTTTCATTGCTGTGCCTCCATGTCGGAATGCCCCCACTCAAGAAGCAACCATTCATTAGGGCAATGTCCTATCACCCACATCCACTCATAGTTCTGCACTACACTGTGCAGCATTTCTGCCAGCAAGAAATGCAATTTTCATATACGATTGCTGTTCCTTTCTGCTTGTATCCATCTCGTAGCATGGCAAAGCTCATACTCAGTGTTTCAGGAACTGATACAAAGTCATTCTCGCAAGAGGTCACAATCTGTTGGTTGATTTTGGTACTGCTTGCTGACAGCTTTTGAATGTATTTACAGTGATGCCACATGTTCACACAATGTACTATTGTTGCTGTAACTTACAGAATGACTCTTGTTTTTAGGACTGTTACTTTTGTTTTTGAATGTGATAAACTTCATAAAATAGTAAATTTACCTTAAGCTGGTTGTCAGCATTTTTCCACTGTTTACCGAACTGTGTAGAAGGTGTTCTATAGCAGGCAGCACAGAATACCCTTATGACGTCTGTGCAGTGAGCTCCTCATTCAGTGGAGAACTGCTCCCTAATACAGTGCCATAAGACATTAATGTGTGAATACAGTAAGACTAAGTCAACTTATCATAGTTTCATCTCCAAAGTCTACCGACTGTAAGCTTAACAGATAAATCACGTTCACGAAAGACAGGACACCTCAAACGACTACCGTATTTACTCGAATCTAAGCCGCACTTTTTTCCGGTTTTTGTAATCCAAAAAACCGCCTGCGGCTTAGAATCGAGTGCAAAGTACACGGAAGTTCTGAAAAATGTTGGTAGGTGCCGCCACAACTAACTTCTGCCATCGAATATATGTAGCGCTACAACAGGCATGTTTTGCAGGCACAAAGATACATACTGGCGCCAAAACCTCTTCGTCAGTAAATAAATTTTAAAAAAAGGTGGAAAACGAGCTTTTTTCTCCGCCCCGAGTTTCGACCACTGCACTTTCATACATTATCCAACGAAGTAAATAGAAATTTCGTATTGTTCATCTTCTAGCAGCATTTCAATGTACTACGAAAATCCGACTGGCAAGACTGTTTGGGATGTTTGTCAATATGGGAAACTCTACGTCCTGAATTTTTTCATACCTGTGAGAAGAGATGGTTGCTACTAGGAACTTTTATGAATTGTGAATCACATGCAGTATTCTCTTCACAATAAGAATAATACGAATATAAACATTTTGCCATGTATTCTTTCGTGTTTGCTGCTGTCTCATTTAAATCCTGTCTGCCTAATAAATAATAAACTATGAAACTACAGCGAGACAACAGCAAACGCGGAAGAATACACATATCATGTCATGTTCGTCATATTCGTATTGTTCTTATGCCTAATAGTGATACAGTCAGAAATGAAGCATGGCAATTGACTAGATTTTTAAATCTAAGATGATTCTAATTTCTGTGCAGAATATAATGTACTAAAGAGGCGTCTGCAAAGATTTTCAAATGGTGAAAAATGTTCGCTAAACTCTCATTCAGAACATCTTTCATCATATGCAGTCTATTATTTGGTTCTTGTTGATCATTATCAAATAAAGCAGCAGTGTAAGTAACCTCGCACAAGAGCAAGCCACGCCGCGAGCGGCGACAGGCCGTAAACACTCATTATCAGAATGCGACAAACAATGCAATGCATTTTCAGCTTAGAGTGACGTAAACACATAACGGCACTTATCAGATCAAAGAAAAATAAGCAATCAATTCAAACCAGACGAAGCACGTGAAAAAGGAAGGGTACCCGTATAAATACGGACGGAGCGCCTGATGCATAGCAATGGCTACCTGGTAAAGCTTAACTGCTAAGCTTACGACTCGAACCAAACTACTGTAGCTGTATCGTCATTCATTCGACCTAAATTGTGTCTCGTATTATAATGGACCAACATTGTTTCGATTTGGAGGTGCGGCCTAAAACTTTTATCTCCCCTTGAATTTCGAGTCTCAAATTTCGGGTGCGGCTTAGATTCGGGAAATTATTTTTTTTTCCTTTATTTCTATTGGAATTTGCGCAGCTGAATAAGTATTAAGGAGAAAAAGGGACATCTTACTAATAACTATATTTGCACATTCAAGAACAAAACAAGATTCCAGCGAACACAACACAATAATCAGCACACACAAAGAGTGTTAGGCAATGCCAAAGAGGTCTATTTTACACAGTGCGCTTTGCTCCGTCACACACGAAATATATTGTTCACACAATTCCAACACCCCTTCTTGAACTTATATTTTGTGTGTTGCTTCCACAAGATAAACCAAATAGTCCCACAATCTTCTCAAACTTCTCCCTTTCCAAGGGTTTGGTCAGAAGGTCAGCTAACATGTCTTCTGTACGCAGATAGTCCACGGCAATGTTCTGTCGTTCTACGTGGTCCCGAATGAAATGGTGCCGTATATCAATATGCTTTGTCCTAGCACTAGTAACATCATTTTTAGCTAGGTTTATGGTTCCTTTATTGTCACAGAAGATGGTTGTAGGTTCCTCAATTAAATTGGGTTCTATTTCACTTATTAATGTTCGTAGCCATAATGCTTCCTGTGTGGTGTAGGATAGTGCCATATACTCGGCCTCTACGGTGCTCAATGCAACAGTTTTTTGCTTTTGACAGGACCATGATGTGAGGCCCCCCATTAATTTAAAACAGCAGCCAGTGGTGGAGTATCTGTTTCCCAATTCACTCCCCCAGTCCGCATCGCTATATCCCTCTAGTTTTGCGTTACCATCTCTATAGTATTTTAGCTCATAGTTTGAGGTTCCTCTTAGGTATCGGAATATCCTCTTTACAGCTTTCCAGTGCTTTTCCTTTGGGTCTCTGCAATATCTGCTCACTGCATTGGTGGCAAAAGCAATGTCGGGTCGTGATGTTTGAGACAAATATAACAGACTCCCTACTGCTTCTAAATAAGGAACATTCTTGTCACATTTCACATCAGTCTCATTTACACTTAACTTCACTCCTACTTCAATTGGAGTACTTATGGGTTTGCAATCACTCATGCCAAATTTCTTTAATATTTTTTCCGTGTATGATGATTGACTTATGCTCAATTCTTGTCTTTCTTCATCCTTAGTAATTTGCATACCTAAATAACGTTTAACTTCTCCCAAATCATGCACCTTAAACTTGGTTTGCAGCTGTTTCTTGAAAATTCTCATTTGGCCTTCACTTTCAGTCAGGATAAAGAAATCGTCCACCCATATCGCCATTATTATTATTTCTTCTTTTCTCCCTTTACTCCCTTTATAGTAAATGCTGGGATCTGCCTTGGATTGCTTCATATTCATATTTATTAGAGTTTCATGTAGACATCGATTCCAGCAACGTCCACTTTGTTTAAGTCCATAAATACTTTTTCTCAAACGCCAAATCTTTTTACTTTCTGACCTGGTTTTTATGGCTTCCCTTGGTGGAATGACATATCTCCTCCTCCAATTTCCCATTTAAATATGCCGTTTTAACATCCATATGATGAATTATTAAATTTCGTTTTACTGCCAAGGCTAAAAGATATCTCAATGACGCATACTTGACTACAGGTGAAAAAGTTTCTTCGTAATCTACCCCTTGTTTTTGTGAATATCCTTTTACCACAAGTCTTGCTTTGTATTTTGGTGATGAGCTTTCAGAGTTCTTCAAATTGAATACCCATCTTGCCTGCAGTGGTTTCTTATCTCCTGGCATATCTACCCATTCAAAGGTTTCGTTTTGATATAAAGATTCTAATTCTCTCTTCATCGCTTCTTTCCATTCTTGAGAGTTTGGGCCACTCATTGCTTCTTCTGCTGTTCTTGGCTCATCATTAAAGGACTGTGTTGTATACATCTCAAAATCCGGATATTCCTTCGGTTTTGGTACACGAGAAGAACGCCTTACATTGGTTTCTTCATGTTTTTCATCCTCTAACTCATTGTCATCATAAATTGCTTCCATTTGTCCTTGGCTGTCGTCTTCCTCTTCTTCACTTCCTATTTCCTCACACAAGGTTTCACCTTCTGAACTAGGTGCAGTTGACTTAGTGGTTTTGCTCTCTTCTGAGTCCTTTCTATTTTCAAAGAATATTACATCTCTACTTGTGACAATCTTTTTAGTCAATGGATCCATTAATCGGTAGCCCTTTGAATTTTCACAATAGCCTACAAAAATATACTTTTTAGCTTTTGGATCCCACTTTCCTCTTAGGTGTTTTGGAATATGTGCCATTGCATCACACCCAAAAACCCTTATATTGCTTAGATCAGGTTTCTTTCCTACCCATATTTCATAAGGGGTTCTACTCTTTAATGCTTTTGTAGGTGATCTATTGTTCAAATATACAGCTGTTGACACTGCCTCTGCCCAAAAATCTTTGGATAATTCAGCATCAGTCATCATGCTCCTTGCTTTCTCAACAATGGTCCTATTAGCCCTCTCAGCAACCCCATTTTGAGATGGGCTGTACCTTATGGTAGTTTGATGCCTGATTCCCTTTTCTGCCAGAAGTTTCTTCAATTTCTGGTTAATATATTCTCTCCCATTATCAGACCTGATGATCTTGATCTTCTTTCCTGTCCATCTTTCAACCATATTGCAATATTCCTCAAAGATATCACTCACTTGGTCTTTAGAACTAAGAAAATAAACATGAGTATATCGTGAGTAATCATCAATAAACGTAAGAAAATAATTACTCCCACCTATGGATTCACACTCCATCGGACCACATACATCTGTGTGGATTAACTGTAAGACTTATGTGGATTTACTCTTACTAGTCTTGAAGGGTAACCTTGCTTGTTTTCCCTTTATACATGTCTCACAAGGATCCTTGGACACACTAAAATTCTGTATTCCCTTTACCATATCCTTTATTATAGACATACTCTTTCTATTTAGATGTCCAAGCCTCCGTGCCATAAAAAACCTTCTGCTGAATATACTGAATCACTAACAGTTTTATGTTTACTATCAATGATATCCAACTTAAAAATACCCCTTTCGTTACTTGATGTAGCTATAACTTCACCACTTTCACTGATTACCCTTGCACCCTGCATGTCAAAGGTGACTGTATTTCCTTTCTTGACAATTTCCCCTACAGACAGCAGGTTAGTTGCCACATTTTTCATATAATGAACATTGTGTGCTGTAACCATATCTGATTCACCATTTACACTTACATGTAGATCTAGTTTTCCAGCCAGGTGGCACTGGAGTTTATTGCCATCAACAGTAGATATCCCCATATGAGTCTTATCTTTGATGTCATAAAGAAGTGATTTATCTTTAACAATATGCACAGATGCACCCGAGTCTAAAATCCATTCCATATCACGGTTGCTCATCCCACCAAAAGAATAAAAACATGAGAGTGCTTTACCTTTGTTATTGGTCCTTCTCTCTGGGCTATCAGTAACATACTTCCTTCGCTGAGTGTCTGATCCTGGGCTTACTTTTTCTTTGCACTGAGACGCAATATGTCCCATCTTCTGACATTTATAGCACCTCACCGGTTTCTTCTTTTTGTTTTTGAGTAGAGAGCAGACGCACCTTCCTTCTCCAATGTACAACAGCTTGGAGCACTCTTTACGTCCTGCAGGATTTTCACCTTAACACTGTCGCCTGTGATTGGTATACCCGAGCTTTCAAGTCCCATAATCATAGGTGCATACCTTTCGGGCAGTCCTGCCAAAAGCAATGTTCCTATCCATTCTTCAGCGATCTCGAATCCGATGTTTCTCAGTCGGTTCGACGTGGTTAATATTTTGTTAACGTATTCGTCTACACTCTTACATTTGTCCAGACGAGTGGTAATTAACTCGTGTAATAATCCTACTTTTCTCGTAAGACCACCATCCTCGAATGCACTTCGTAAATTGTCCCAGACTTCTTTCGCTGTAGCAGCTTTTTCAACGTGAACATAATTCACCGAATCAATCAGTAATATCGATTTTGATTTTGCTTTCCTATCCTTACTTGAATAATTCCGATCTGTGGATTTCATTGTCCCATCTACCACGTCCCATAAGTCGTCTAAACGTAAATACGCTTCTACTGCGAACTTCCAGTTTGCATAGTTTTCGCGACCTATAAGTCTTTCAATCTGTGGAATTTGTGCCGTACTCATTCTTAACGGTAACTTGCTTTTTATTGCCGTAAAGAACACAGAAAAATAATGCGGAAAAAAACTGCGATCGTCTTGTAAGGATCACTTGCACTTCACGTAAATTGGAACTCTTCCAATACTTTCTCCTTACTATTTTGTTGATATACTTATTCCAAATGCACGCTGGGCCCATAACCTATTGGAATTTGCGCAGCTGAATAAGTATTAAGGAGAAAAAGGGACATCTTACTAATAACTATATTTGCACATTCAAGAACAAAACAAGATTCCAGCGAACACAACACAATAATCAGCACACACAAAGAGTGTTAGGCAATGCCAAAGAGGTCTATTTTACACAGTGCGCTTTGCTCCGTCACACACGAAATATATTGTTCACACAATTCCAACAATTTCGAGTCTCATTTTTAAGGTGCGGCTTAGATTCGAGTGCGGCTTAGATTCGAGTAAATACAGTATAGATAGGACCTTCATATTTAAGAACATATACATTAGCATGTTTGGCGGAAATGATTAGCATTTCTGTCTCCTCAGTTCAGCATGTGTCCTGTGGCCTAGTAGGCACAGGGTACGCCACTGGCCCTGATGACTTGCTCCACGTGTGATGGCATTGACTTGCCTAAGGCCTGATGGCATCCTGTAGTATAGCCATCCATGCTACATCCACCTGGTTCCAAAGTTAACCTGTGGAGGTTGGCAGTGGGTCACAGCACTGCTCCTATCATTTCTCCATATCCCACACATTTTCAATTGGCAACAAGTCTGGTGATCTGGCAGGCCAGGGCAAAAGGCTGATATTCTGTGACACCAAGAAGGCATGTCTTCCTGCAGCAACATGTAATTGTGCATTATCATGCTGAAAAATGGCACCTGGAGTGTTGTGCAGAAAGGGTACAGTTATAGGTCGCAGGATGTCATTCATTTGTAACATCACACTGGTCACAGAGCCCTGGACAGGCACAAACTGTCATTTGTGGTTGTCTCCAATAGTCTTGAGTTGGTGCTGTATATCTCATGCAAATGCAATTACTGTAATGCTGCTCCCCCTGTCTGCAGCAAATCAAAATTCAGACATAATTTTCAAACAAACAGAACCTGGATTCATCTGAAAACACTATCTGATACCACCCCTGTCCCCAGTGATGTCGTTCCATACACCATTGCCATCTAGCACGTTTGTCAAAGACAGGCAGAGAAGTGGACGATGCACATGTAACCCATGACACAATAAACAATGACAGTCACCCCTGATAGTGTACGATGTGTCACACTGTTCCAATGTTGTGCCAGAGCTGACGAGGATGCAGATCCGTCATGCAATGCCATCTGGATGAGGTATCAATCTCCTCAGGGCATGGGCTGAGCGGTGCAACCTGACACACGTCGTCATTTTCTACAGCTTACCATGAACCATTCTGTACACTCTCGCTGCACTACCAAAACACATTGTCCCACACATGCAGCAACTGTCCAGATGGATGCATCACATTCTCTCATACCGATAATGAGCCCTTTTTGAGACTCACTCATTTGACGGTGCAGTTTGTGCATACATCTGTGAGGCACCCTTCAGGTCTGCTCAAGTTACACAGATCCATTACCTTCAGTTTTTGGTGACAAAGAGGGCTGCAAGCACATTTTACCGGTACGTGATGTTGCACTATGATGTCAATCTCAACCTTGAACCTGCGGACCAACATGGTTCAAATGCTAACCATTTCTGCAGGACATAATAAGGTAAATGTTGTGTCTAGACAAGAGTCTAGACACAGGGTGAGGTTACCGATAGGCACGTGTACACACACGCCGGCTGGCGTGAGTTCTGGAACAGGATACTTGATGAATGCTATAGAGAAAAATATGCAGCTCCTTGAATACTTAACTTTAATTCATCCTTGTGGTACATCGCTATTGACGATACAAATGAGTATCTCCAGATACGGTTAATTACAATCACTGTAAGGCTAATGGCGCCTTGCTAGGTCGTAGCCATGGACTTAGCTGAAGGCTATTCTAACTATCTGCTCGGCTAATGAGCGATGCTTCGTCAGTGTAGTCGCTAGCAATGTCTTCGTACAACTGGGGCGAGTGCTAGTCCGCCTCTCTAGACCTGCCATGTGGTGGCGCTAGGTCTGCAAGTACTGACAGTGGCGACACGCGGGTCCGACATGTACTAATGGACCGCGGCCGATTTAAAGCTACCACCTAGCAAGTGTGGTGTCTGGCGGTGACACCACAGTAAATATGAACATCTAAATGATTCATGGAAAATCTCATATAGAGATGTGAAACAAATACTAACAAAGAGATAGAGGGGCTGGCCAGTACTTACCTCAGCTCAGTACAGCCGATAGATACACATAAAACAAAACCGAAAATTTATGTTCCTAGCTTTCGGAACAAATGTTCCTTCATCAGGGAGGAGAGAGGGGAAAGAAAGGGAAGAAGGGAAAGGAGATTCAGTTAGTCACAACCCAGGTTATGAAGCAACAGGGAAAGGAAAATAGGGAGTGTAGCAAGGATGGAGGCATGGTTGTCAGAGGGAAGCCAAAGATATTCTACTGTAAGTACTGTGCCAGCTTCAAACCAAAGAGGATGCATACAGAAGTAAAGAGGTATATAGTATAAAGATAAACACAACTATGCAGGATGAAAAGATGCGTGAATGGCTAGAGGAAAGGGAAAGAGGAGAAGACTGAAGAGTACATGGGAGTGAGGTTGTTTAACGTAGGTTCAGTCCAGGGGGATGGCGGGATGAAAGGATGTGTTGGAGTGCAAGTTCCCATCTCCGCAGTTCAGAGGGACTGGTTTGGGTGAAACCAAATGGCACATACAGTGTAGCAGGTTCCTAGGTCCCTAGAATTATGCGGGAGGGCATGCTCCGCTACTGGGTATTGGACATCTCCTAGGCGGACAGTTCGTATGTGTCCGTTCATGCGCTCAGCCAATTTAGATGTTGTCATGCCGATGTAAAAGGCTGTGCAGTGCAGGCATGTCAGTTGGTAAATGACATGTGTAGTTTCACATGTGGCCCTGCCTTGAATTGTGTACGTTTTACCAGTAGCGGGGCTGGAGTAAGTGGTTGTGGGGGGATGCATGGGGCAGGTTTTGCAGCGGGGTCGGTTACAGGGGTAGGAACCGCTGGGTAGAGAAGGTAGTCTGGGAATATTGTAGGGTTTAACAAGGATGTTACGGAGGTTAGGGGGCCAACGAAAGGAAACTCTGGGTGGTGTGGGGAGAATTTTGTCAAGGGATGATCTCATTTCAGGGGTTGACTTGAGAAAATCATATCCCTGGCGGAGTAATTTGTTGATGTTTTCGAGGCCAGGATAATATTGGGTGACAAGGGGGATGCTTCTGTATGGTCTGGGGGTAGGATCATTGTTGTTGGACGGGGAGGAATGTATTGCTTGAGAGATCTGTTTGTGGACAAGGTCTGCAGGATAGTTGCGGGAGAGGAAAGCACTGGTCAGGTTATTGGTGTAATTGTTGAGGGATTCGTCACTGGAGCAGATATGTTTGCCACGAATACCTAGGCTGTAGGGAAGGGAGCGTTTGATGTGTAATGGATGGCAGCTATCAAAGTGAAGATACTGTTGTTTGTTTGTGGGTTTGATATGGACGGAGGTGTGGATGTGAGCTTCAACAAGATGAAGGTCAACATCCAGGAAGGTGGCTTGGGTTTTGGAGAAGGACCAGGTGAAATTCAGATTCGAAAAGGAGTTGAGGTTATGGAGGAAATTAAGGAGTGTTTCTTCACCATGAGTGCAGACCACAAAGATGTCATCTATAAACCTATACCAGGCCAGGGGAAGCAGCTGTTGGGTCTTCAGGAAAGCCTCCTCCATGCGGCCCATGAAGAGGTTGGCATAGGATGGAGCCATCCTGGTTCCCATGGCCGTTCCCCTGATTTGTTTGTAGGTCTGGCCTTCAAAAGTGAAGTAATTATGGGTGAGGATGAAGTTGGTAAGTGTGATAAGGAATGAGGTTTTTGGAAGATCTTCGGGTGGGCGTTGGGAGAGGTAGTGCTCAAGGGCAGAGAGACCATGGGTATGTGGGATGTTTGTGTAAAGGGATGTAGCATCTATGGTGACAAGAAAGGTTTCAGGTGGGAGAGGAGTGGGAATGGATTTGAGGCGTTCTAGGAAGTGGTTTGTGTCTTTGATGTAGGATGGGAGTCTGCAGGTGATAGGTTGGAGGTGCTGGTCTACCAGAGCTGAGATACGTTCGGTTGGGGCTTTGAAGCCTGCTATATTGGGATGGCCAGGATGGTTCTCTTTGTGGATTTTGGGTAATAGGTAGAAGGTAGGGGTACGTGGCTCAGGTGGAGTGAGTAAGTCTATGGAAGCCGGAAAAAGTTTCCGTATTTTCCGTATTTTTCTTATTTAGTTGTCTTCCTTTGGTATTGAACATTACCAACACAATTTCTTTCTTTCTCGTCCTTCCCTCCATGTTTTATTCCTTCTTATGATTACTATTTCAACTTTAGTTATTTAATTTCCCTACCCACCAGTTGCCCACTATGTACCCTAATCCTATACCACATTATTTACATTCATTCCGGAAACATGCATTAACTGTAGCCAAACTGCAATCCCACATACTTTTCCTCCGGTCCTGCTTAACCTTTGGAATTACCCCTAAAGGACTTACCTTAGAAGTTCCCATCTCCGGGTGCAATTCCTCCTTCCACCAGTCTCTCCTGGACTTCCAGAACCTTCAATAATTAGCCCTTACCCAACTTGTCCTGAATCTCTACACTACTTCATGTAACCACCACTCCCAACAGCTCCTATCTCTCTTCAAAGTCCTCCACCTCTCAAACCCTTGCTTGGAGAACACACTCAGGAACATCATCCTAGAAGCCAGCTGCAAACTTGAGTTCCATGCCACACACCACCTGAAAAAACTATCCACAGTGCTAGTGCAACACCTAAGAAGTGGGGTCCCTCTCCCTATCCCTCACAAACACCAACCACAACAGAACCTTCAACAAACCCCCCTCATAGCCAACAAACCTAGCCTAGCCACTCTACTCAATCTCCCCATCCCAGCACATACCCCACACAGACCAAATCTCAACTACAACCACAGTGAAATGCCACATATCGCCAGTCCCAATTCAGTCCTAAACCTCTCATACAGATCCCTCTCTCCTCCAGAGACATCTGTTCTGTCAAAAGGCTTAACCTTTATCCCCACGCCTAAATTCAACCACACTGCCCTGGTTAAAGATCTCCTCTCATTCACCCGGAACCTCAACTGGAAATACCACTTCACTCCCAAACACAGTCCCCAAATACTAGACCCAGTGTTGAACCCTGTCTAGAACAGTTCCGACTGCCTTCTAAAAGGGATCCTCCTCCCCTCCCCCAAAACCATCCCTTGCAGACATTTCAGGAATTCCTCACATCCAGTGTTGCCTCCCAGTCCTTCTTGAAGAACATCCCGACAACCCCCAACATTACCCCAGCTGAATCCCGTGCCATTAAGGAGCTGAAAATAGACCGCTCTATTGTCATCCTCCCGGCGGATAAAGGCTCCACAACTGTCGTACTTGACATGGCAGAAGGACTGCGTCAACTCTCCGACACCTCAACCTACAAAGCTGTTACCTAGGATCCCATTCCCTCCATCCAGACTGAGCTGCAAAAAATCCTAAGAATCCAAGGTCCCTCACAAGGCCTCACAACGGCTTCCATAGACTTACTCACTCCACCTGAGCCACGTACCCCTACCTTCTACCTATTACCCAAAATCCACAAAGAGAACCATCCTGGCCGTCCCATTGTAGCAGGCTTCAAAGCCCCAACCGAACGTATCTCAGCTCTGGTAGACCAGCACCTCCAACCTATCACCTGCAGACTCCCATCCTACATCAAAGACACAAACCACTTCCTAGAACGCCTCAAATCCATTCCCACTCCTCTCCCACCTGAAACCTTTCTTGTCACCATAGATGCTACATCCCTTTACATAAACATCCCACATACCCATGGTCTCTCTGCCCTTGAGCACTACCTCTCCCAACGCCCACCCGAAGATCTTCCAAAAACCTCATTCCTTATCACACTTACCAACTTCATCCTCACCCATAATTACTTCACTTTTGAAGGCCAGACCTACAAACAAATCAGGGGAACGGCCATGGGAACCAGGATGGCTCCATCCTATGCCAACCTCTTCATGGGCCGCATGGAGGAGGCTTTCCTGAAGACCCAACAGCTGCTTCCCCTGGCCTGGTATAGGTTTATAGATGACATCTTTGTGGTCTGCACTCATGGTGAAGAAACACTCCTTAATTTCCTCCATAACCTCAACTCCTTTTCGAATCTGAATTTCACCTGGTCCTTCTCCAAAACCCAAGCCACCTTCCTGGATGTTGACCTTCATCTTGTTGAAGCTCACATCCACACCTCCGTCCATATCAAACCCACAAACAAACAACAGTACCTTCACTTTGATAGCTGCCATCCATTACACATCAAACGCTCCCTTCCCTACAGCCTAGGTATTCGTGGCAAACGTATCTGCTCCAGTGACGAATCCCTCAACAATTACACCAATAACCTGACCAGTGCTTTCCTCTCCCGCAACTATCCTGCAGACCTTGTCCACTAACAGATCTCTCAAGCAATACATTCCTCCCCGTCCAACAACAATGTTCCTACCCCCAGACCATACAGAAGCATCCCCCTTGTCACCCAATATTATTCTGGCCTCGAAAACATCAACAAATTACTCCGCCAGGGATATGATTTTCTCAAGTCAACCCCTGAAATGAGATCATCCCTTGACAAAATTCTCCCCACACCACCCAGAGTTTCCTTTCGTTGGCCCCCTAACCTCCGTAACATCCTTGTTAAACCCTACAATATTCCCAGACTACCTTCTCTACCCAGCGGTTCCTACCCCTGTAACCGACCCCGCTGCAAAACCTGCCCCATGCATCCCCCCACAACCACTTACTCCAGCCCCGCTACTGGTAAAACGTACACAATTCAAGGCAGGGCCACATGTGAAACTACACATGTCATTTACCAACTGACATGCCTGCACTGCACAGCCTTTTACATCGGCATGACAACTAAACTGGCTGAGCGCATGAACGGACACAGACGTACTGTCCGCCTAGGAGATGCCCAATACCCAGTAGCGGAGCATGACCTCCAGCATAATTCTAGGGACCTAGGAATCTGCTACACCGTATGTGCCATTTGGTTTCACCCAAACCAGTCCCTCTGAACTGCGGAGATGGGAACTTGCACTCCAACACATCCTTTCATCCCGCCATCCCCCTGGACTGAACCTACGTTAAACAACCTCACTCCCATGTACTCTTCAGTCTTCTCCTCTTTCCCTTTCCTCTAGCCATTCACGCATCTTTTCATCCTGCATAGTTGTGTTTATCTTTATACTATATACCTCTTTACTTCTGTATGCATCCTCTTTGGTTTGAAGCTGGCACAGTACTTACAGTAGAATATCTTTGGCTTCCCTCTGACAACCATGCCTCCATCCTTGCTACACTCCCTATTTTCCTTTCCCTGTTGCTTCATAACCTGGGTTGTGACTAACTGAATCTCCTTTCCCTTCTTCCCTTTCTTTCCCCTCTCTCCTCCCTGATGAAGGAACATTTGTTCCGAAAGCTAGGAACATAAATTTTCGGTTTTGTTTTATGTGTATCTATCGGCTGTACTGAGCTGAGGTAAGTACTGGCCAGCCCCTCTATCTCTTTGTTAGTACATATGAACATCGTATCTCTAGTTGCTCAAGGTGTTTTGTTTTTTCTGAACATGAGTGTACATCAATAACAGGGTATCTTTTCAACGCTGTCCATCACTCTCTGTGAATCCAGGTAACACCAGACATCTTAATTTGAATGTTGGTCACATTCTGCATCCAGTGGCAATCCGTGCCTTCAATTTCAACATGTCGAATTAGTCCCATGGGCAGTGAACAATGAATATTCATTGTATTTCTTCCCATATTTTGTTTTCATTTTTCTAAATATTGCATTACACATGCAAAATACTGAAATTAGGGAGAAGTGTGTCGTCACTGTCTCAGGCTCAATGTCAGTATCAGACACCACTTCTTCATACAAGTTAAAGGAAACAGATGAAGTATACCTCGCTGTTTTAAAATTCTACTTTTCCTGCAGAGTACATCTAGATAAGCCACCAACACAGCACTCACAGTCATGCAACAGCACAGTTTGATGGAATGTAAATAATTTAAGGAACACAGATAACAACTCACTGAGTAAGAGAGATGCTGGGTCACTGACAGGCACACATGCATGACTAGAATATTGCTCAAGCAAGTGGGACAGGTGCAAATACGGCTCAAGGGGGTTACAGAATGTAGCTATACAAAAAGCAGACAAGCCAGGGAAAATAAATATATGTTGACATTTTGAAAATCAATGACAGAAACAATGAGGGAATAGAGAAAGATAGTGTAAAGCAGAAACTGTCCTAAAATGAGGACAAATGGGTGGGACAGAAAGTTTCCTTGTGTAAAATACTGTGGTGGGCTGGAATCATAATCTACCAAAAATCATTTAATGACAGTATAAAGTGATACAGCCACCAAAACAAAAAGAGGTTTACCTTTATAGCGCTGATCTTGGATTCAGTCATGTTGCGTATGTTGTCAGCAATTTTCTCCAGCAGTTTCTCACCATCCACTGCTCGCACCTCACCAGTCTCCTTGTTGTAGCTCTGAAAGAAATAAACAGAAAACTTTTTGAAGATAAGTACTTGAAAGCAACGCAAACAATATTGAAGAATATTTCTGAACGTAGATGAAGATACCACAAATAATACAAATCTTTCTAACAGTTCTTCTACCATCTGAAACATTCAAGTACCTGAATCAATCAGATCTAAGGCTTCACTCCCCTAGAGCCTCTCATCAAAGACAATCAGATGTAGCAGACACTTTCAATATTTATTTTTTTAATTGGTAACGAGAAAATTGGATTCAATATGGATAGTTCAGAAGATAAAGCAAACAAAAATTCACTAAATGACACACACAAAATTTCGTGAAATTGAGCAATCTACTACATCTCACTCTCATCTAATACAATCCGGCATTTGTACCACAAGAATTAAAATACTCGAGGATAGGGTTAATTGCTATATTCTGCAAGACAAAGAAAACCTGTAGTGCTCAATAATTTTTTTGTACCAAGCCTCAAAACAGCATCAGCTGACAGGCAAAATGTGAGTACAACTGTCACCATCCTCTATCCTAGTGATTTTCGTATTTTAGCTTTAATATCTAGTGTCTTGAGAAGTAAACGTTTTGATGTCGTGTTAAGGATGCCAATATTGACTGTGTATCACGGAGCATCGGTTCAGGGATCTATAAAAGTTCTGAATTCTGTTAATATTAACCATGTCAAGTTAGCTAGTCAGTTTTGTAAGGATGCCAAATGCGATGGAATTCGTATTTTTCTCAAATCTAACGTGGAATATAAAATGAGGCACGAGGCAGAAGCTTTGAATATTGAAAAGCATTTATGGATAACATATAAGGTATGTTCAAAAAAATTCGGAACTTTGTCAACAAAATTGTTCTACGCCAACTTTTACTTATTGTACTTGATCTCCGAAATACTCTCCTTCACAATTGTCATAAGCAGTCTTGGTACGCCTCTTGCTGGATCGCGCGAAGTGCCGTCGGCTAATTTTCTTCTTTGTCGTCTGTAGCTGCAAATCTTCGTCCTTTCAATGGGATTTTTCAGTATTGGAAATAAAAAAAAGTCTGCAGGAGTCAGGTCTGAAGAGTACGGAGGACGAGGCAGCACTGGATTTGGTTTTTTGTGCAATAGTCACGCACGAACAGGGATGAATTGCGGGTGCGTTTTCGTGATGCCCCTTCCCTCCTCACTTTTCCTTGCGGAACCATCGTTTAACAGTTTGTGCCTGTGGCACAAATACTCGATGAACTAATCCTTCAAAGTCAAAGGATCATCTGTTACTTCCGTCAGGCCGTTTTTAAATCCTATAAACAATTCGTAACACCAAGTAAAGCTTAAGCACCCATCACCATTTGATGTGTCTCTGTAAAGGTTTTCTTGAGTTTCGCGCAAAATTTAACGCAGAAGCGTGGCTCCCCTAACTCTGCCATCTCGAAATTCACAAACTGTGCGACACAATGTTCTACTCGATACAGCATTGAACAATTACTAACAGACGTACAACAATGAAACTTCTCGCGATTAAACACAGGCGCGTGCAAGGATGCCAACCACATTTCGCTCCAACACACCATTGGCGCGAAATGACGAATGTTCCGGAAATTTTTGAACAGACCACGGTCTTTCAAATATACACTCCTGGAAATTGAAATAAGAACACCGTGAATTCATTGTCCCAGGAAGGGGAAACTTTATTGACACATTCCTGGGGTCAGATACATCACATGATCACACTGACAGAACCACAGGCACATAGACACAGGCAACAGAGTATGCACAATGTCGGCACTAGTACAGTGTATATCCACCTTTCGCAGCAATGCAGGCTGCTATTCTCCCATGGAGACGATCGTAGAGATGCTGGATGTAGTCCTGTGGAACGGCTTGCCATGCCATTTCCACCTGGCGCCTCAGTTGGACCAGCGTTCGTGCTGGACGTGCAGACCGCGTGAGACGACGCTTCATCCAGTCCCAAACATGCTCAATGGGGGACAGATCCGGAGATCTTGCTGGCCAGGGTAGTTGACTTACACCTTCTAGAGCACGTTGGGTGGCACGGGATACATGCGGACGTGCTTTGTCCTGTTGGAACAGCAAGTTCCCTTGGCGGTCTAGGAATGGTAGAACGATGGGTTCGATGACGGTTTGGATGTACCGTGCACTATTCAGTGTCCCCTCGACGATCACCAGTGGTGTACGGCCAGTGTAGGAGATCGCTCCCCACACCATGATGCCGGGTGTTGGCCCTGTGTGCCTCGGTCGTATGCAGTCCTGATTGTGGCGCTCACCTGCACGGCGCCAAACACGCATACGACCATCATTGGCACCAAGGCAGAAGCGACTCTCATCGCTGAAGACGACACGTCTCCATTCGTCCCTCCATTCACGCCTGTCGCGACACCACTGGAGGCGGGCTGCACGATGTTGGGGCGTGAGCGGAAGACGGCCTAACGGTGTGCGGGACCGTAGCCCAGCTTCATGGAGACGGTTGCGAATGGTCCTCGCCGATACCCCAGGAGCAACAGTGTCCCTAATTTGCTGGGAAGTGGCGGTGCGGTCCCCTACAGCACTGCGTAGGATCCTACGGTCTTGGCGTGCATCCGTGCGTCGCTGCGGTCCGGTCCCAGGTCGACGGGCATGTGCACCTTCCGCCGACCACTGGCGACAACATCGATGTACTGTGGAGACCTCACGCCTCACGTGTTGAGCAATTCGGCGGTACGTCCACCCGGCCTCCCGCATGCCCACTATACGCCCTCGCTCAAAGTCCGTCAACTGCACATACGGTTCACGTCCACGCTGTCGCGACATGCTACCAGTGTTAAAGACTGCGTTGGAGCTCCGTATGCCACGGCAAACTGGCTGACACTGACGGCGGCGGTGCACAAATGCTGCGCAGCTAGCGCCATTCGACGGCCAACACCGCGGTTCCTGGTGTGTCCGCTGTGCCGTGCGTGTGATCATTGCTTGTACAGCCCTCTCGCAGTGTCCGGAGCAAGTATGGTGGGTCTGACACACCGGTGTCAATGTGTTCTTTTTTCCATTTCCAGGAGTGTAGATACCATAGAGATAGAAATTATTATTACTGGCTTACGGCTATCTGATAATAATGCCCTTATCCTTACAATTATAGATATAACAGTGAAAGAAAGGAATATCCTATCTTTTTAAGAAATTTTTCGGCAATGTAATGAATCCGGCTCAGAAGTGCTTTCACAGTCAAGTACTAACAATGCTCATGATGTTCTCTCTTCGATATTCCCGTCCAGTTTTGAAATGTGTTTTACTAAGAAATTGACTAAAGCCCATTTATGTCGGATCGCTAAATCTAGATCGTGGATTTCGTCATGCATTAAGATTTCCTGTAGAAATTTTAAAATGCCCAATTCTCAGATGAAAAGATCCACAGATCCCAAGTTTAGAGTACCCAAAGACTAATAGGAAAATATATCAGCAGGTAATTGCAACGGCAAAACTTCTTAAAAATGATAACACAATCAGAACGTTGGGCAAAAACTCAAAATCTAAAAAGCGAAACAGGGAAGATATTAAGAGCAGGAAACTACTTTTACAAATGCTGAATATATCAGTGTTGGCAAAAAAGACCTGCCAAATTACACAAACGATTACTTTATATACATGCTTCCCAAACACTTAGCTTAAATTTCACAAATCAGGGCAAACCTATGATATTGTGGCCAAGTACAATGCTTCGAAGTCTGTGGAAGGTTCTGCTAACCCGGCAAGGAAACCTCATTCGAGGAAGCACGAGTCACGAACTGCGGCAGTCATCGAAAGTGTTCAGGCGCCCGGGGCAGTCGCTGAGGAAACTGGCGTCAGTATTGAATGTAAACGAGCGAAAAATGCGTCGGATAGCAGGAGGAAGATCTCATACGAGCCAAGTAGTCCAAAACTAGCTCTCGGGTAACATTGACTTATTCTGGTTAAAAGTGTTCTGGCCCGCGAATAGCCCGAATTTGAACCTCCTCGGCTACTATGCTAGGATCGAAAGAGTTACCAATAAGACGAGGCACCGTAATGTCGCATCTCTACGCACTGCTATCGCAGCAGCATTCGCAAATATGGACAGCGTTGTTTTAAAGAGAGTGTGCAATAACTTCAGCACGAGATTAGAGGCGGTCATTTGCTGCTGAAGGGCGTTAAGTCGAGTAATGTTACTCTTGAAAGATAACCTACTTATATATGTACACCACTGGCCATTAAAATTGCTACACCACGAAGATGACGTGCTACAGACGCGAAATTTAACCGACAGGAAAAAGATGCTATGATATGCAAATGATTATCTTTTCAGAGCATTCACACAAGGTTGGCGCCAGTGGCGACACCTACAACGTGCTGACACGAGAAAAGTTCCCAAGCAATTTCTCATACACAAACAGCAGTTGACCGGCATTGCCTGGTGAAACGTTGTTGTGATGCCTCGTGTAAGGAGGAGAAATGCGTACCGTCACGTTTCCGACTTCGATAAAGGTCGGATTATAGCCTATCGCGATTGTGGTTTATCGTATCGCGACATTGCTGCCCGCATTGGTCGAGATCCAATGACTGTTAGCAGAATATGGAATCGGTGGGTTCAAGAGGGTAATACGGAACGCCGTGCTGCATCCCGACCTCGTATCACTAGCAGTCGAGATGACAGGCATCTTATCCGCATGGCTGTAACGGATCGTGCAGCCACTTCTCGATCCCTGAGTCAACAGATGGGGACGTTTGCAAGACAACAACCATCTGCAGCAACAGTTCGACGACGTTTGCAGCAGCATGGACTACCAGCTCGGAGACCGTGGCTGCGGTTACCCTTGATGCTGCATCATAGACAGGAGCGCCTGCGATGGTGTACTTAACGACGAACCTGGGTGCACGAATGGCAAAACGTCAGTTTTTCGGATGAATCCAGGTTCTATTTACAGCATCATGATGGTCGCATCCGTCTTAGGCGATATCGCGGTGAACGCACATTGGAAGCGTGTATTCGTCATCGCCATACTGGCGTATCACCCGGCGTGATTGTATAGGGTGCCATTGGTTACACGTCTTGTTCGCATTGACGGCACTTTGAACAGTGGACGTTACATTTCAGATGATTCGATCCCAGCGAAACCCTACATATCAGCAGGATAATGCACGACCGCATGTTGCAGGTCCTGTACGGGCCATTCTGGATACAGAAAACGCTTGACTGCTGCCCTGGCCAGCACATTCTCCAGATCTCTCACCAACTGAAAACGTCTGGTCAATGGTGGCCGAGCAACAGGCTCGTCACAATACGCCAGTCTCTACTCTTGATGAACTGTGGTATTGTGTTGAAGCTGCATGGGCGGCTGTACCTGTACACGCCAACAAAGCTCTGTTTGACTCAATGCCCAGGCGTATCAAGGCTGTTATTACGGTCAGAGGTGGTTCTTCTGGGTACTGATTTCTCAGGATCTATGCACCCAAATTGCGTGAAAATGTAATCACATCTCAGTTCTAGTATAATATATTTGTCCAATGAATACCCGTTTATCATCTGCATTTCTTCTTGGTGTAGCAATTTTAATGGCCAGTAGTGTAAAAGGATTGTCATTTGCATTTTGTTTTAATAAATTTGCTTTAAAAAGTTTCATTTGTCCGTATTTAAGCGCTGCACCCTGTATACAGAGTTTTTCCGTAAGAGAGAGCAGAAATTTAACAGGACGTAGAGGATGCTGCACTGGACAATTTTAGGTAGGCAACCAGCATCGGAGAAGCCAGCTTAAGGAGATAACAGAAATAAAATCAAATTACTGTGTACTTTTTATTTGCATTAGTTACAATTAACTGCAAATATCGTCGCTGACCTAATGAACGCACTATTTATACTCTATCTGACAAAATGTACTGAAACTGACAGCCAACAACCTAAATGCAAGCATAACAACGGCGAACAACATTCTCACAAATATCCCTGGTCTGTTTCGAATCACAGCACAGGCTGCTACAATTCTGGTAACTAATTCCACCTCCTTATCCACTAAGACCTCATACACAAATGACTTTAGGTATCCCCGTAGGAAACAATCAATGGGATTCAGGTCAGGTGATCTCGCAGGCCATGGAATAGGACCTCCCTTCCAATCGAGCGACCAGGAAGTGCAGCACTGATATGGTTGTGGACATTCACACTGAAGTGAATGGTACGTTCTCCAACAACTCAGGTAGAACTCTTTGCCCGAATCTCAAATACAAGGTTATTACAAATGATTGAAGCGATTTCATAAATTCACTGACATATGGTCACGACACATTACAGGTACGTAGAAAAACTCATAAAGTTTTGTTCGGCTGAAGCCGCACATCAGGTTTCTGCCGCCAGAGCGCTCGAGAGCGCAGTGAGACAAAATCGCGACAGGAGCCGAGAAAGCGTATGTCGTGCTTGAAATGCACTCACATCAGTCAGTCATAACAGTGCAACGACACTTCAGGACGAAGTTCAACAAAGATCCACCAACTCCATTCGGCGATGGTATGCGCAGTTTAAAGCTTCTGGATGCCTCTGTAAGGGGAAATCAACGGGTCGGCCTGCAGTGAGCGAAGAAACGGTTGAACGCGTGCGGGCAAGTTTCACGCGTAGCCCGCGGAAGTCGACGAATAAAGCAAGCAGGGAGCTAAACGTACCACAGCCGACGGTTTGGAAAATCTTACGGAAAAGGCTAAAGCAGAAGCCTTACCGTTTACAACTGCTACAAGCCCTGACACCCGATGACAAAGTCAAACGCTTTGAATTTTCGGCGCGGTTGCAACAGCTCATGGAAGAGGATGCGTTCAGTGCGAAACTTGTTTTCAGTGATGAAGCAACATTTTTTCTTAATGGTGAAGTGAACAGACACAATGTGCGAATCTGGGCGGTAGAGAATCCTCATGCATTCGTGCAGCAAATTCGCAATTCAACAAAAGTTAACGTGTTTTGTGCAATCTCACGGTTTAAAGATTACGGCCCCTTTTTCTTCTGCGAAAAAAACGTTACAGGACACGTGTATCTGGACATGCTGGAAAATTGGCTCATGCCACAACTGGAGACCGACAGCACCGACTTCATCTTTCAACAGGATGGTGTTCCACTGCACTTCCATCATGATGTTCGGCATTTCTTAAACAGGAGATTGGGAAACCGATGGATCGGTCGTGGTGGAGATCATGATCAGCTTCATGTCATGGCTTCCACGCTCTCTCGACTTAACCCCATGCGATTTCATTCTGTGGGGTTATGTGAAAGATTCAGTGTTTAAACCTCCTCTACCAAGAAACGTACCAGAACTTCGAGCTCGCATCAACGATGCTTTCGAACTCATTGATGGGGACATGCTGCGCCGAGTGTGGGAGGAACTTGATTATCGGCTTGATGTCTGCCGAATCACTAAAGGGGCACATATCGAACATTTGTGAATGCCTAAAATAACTTTTTGAGTTTCTGTATGTGTGTGCAAAGCATTGTGAAAATATCTCAAATAATAAAGTTATTGTAGAGCTGTGAAATCGCTTCAATCATTTGTAATAACCCTGTACAGGTGGTCATTCACACGGCATCATGACGTCCTACTAATCAGGCTCGTCCTTCTTGTTTCCCTGTGGGAAATAAAGAATGTACATGTAAATAAACAGCACAATACGTGTAAACTTGTACACATGTAAGTTGCAAATAAGCTGGAAAACGGGAATGCTAGACAAAGCGGTAGAGAAGGTTACTTCCATACTCCTTAAGCTGGCTCCATACCTCAGACTGTTCTGTGGAGCATTCTCTGTGTCCTGTTACATTTTTGCACCCTATAGCGGGAACACCCTGTATGCTAAGACAGATGCATTCTTCTGTTTGTTATCCTTAAAACATTGTGCTTAATTTTTGGGTAAGGGGTACGTTTCATTCTCTTTTCATGGCGCATTTACTATTTTGGATGTTACCACCTATTTCTCATAGACACCCATTTCACTGTAGATCCTCTGAAAATAACAAAGCACCAAAACGTGTTAAGTGGAATGAAGTCAATAAAATACTGTGGTTAAGACAAATAATGTTGTTATTGTGGGGACTGTATCCGACATTACTACTGTGGTGTCACCGCCAGACACCACACTTGCTAGGCGGTAGCCTTTAAATCGGCCGCGGTCCGTTAGTATACGTCGGACCCGCGTGTCGCCACTGTCAGTGATTGCAGACCGAGCGCCGCCACACGGCAGGTCTAGAGAGACTTCCTAGCACTCGTCCCAGTTGTACAGCCGACTTTGCTAGCGATGGTTCACTGACAAATTACGCTCTCATTTGCCGAGACGATAGTTAGCATAGCCTTCAGCTACGTCATTTGCTACGACCTAGCAAGGCGCCATTATCATTTGCTATTTATCTTGTGATGCATGTACCGTCAGACCGATGTTCATCAATTATGGATTAAAGTTAAATATTCCAACAGCTAAGACCTTTTTTGCTAGTATAATTACTTTACTGTTCCAGACCTCACGCCAGCCTGCGTGAGCTTAACGCGTGCCTTTCGGCTACCAATCATAGTGGTTTGGCTGTCTTGCCAAGTCACAACAACTACACACACTCACCTGGATATTATGGTTATGCTCTTTCAGTCGGTGCCCCTGTGGAGTCGTCACTCTGGTGTAATTGATATTTACGAACCGTAACACCCATAAAAATATACGGTCTGCGGGAACTGAAACGTCTTCTCGGCTTGAAAGAATTTAAAGTCATCATGATAGAGGCATTCTCTTCGTCTTCGTCTACGTGATTACTCTGCTATTCACAATGAAGTGCCTGTCAGAGGGTTCAATGAACCACCTTGAAGCTGACTCTCTACCGTTCCACTCTCGAACGGCACGTGGGAAAAACGAGCACTTAAATTTTTTTGTGCGAGCCCTGATTTCTCTTATTTTATTGTGATGATCATTTCTCTCTATGTAGGTGGGTGCCAACAGAATGTTTTTGCAATCGGAGGAGAAAACCTGGTGGTTGAACTTTCATGAGGAGATCCCGTCGCAAAGAAAAACGCCTTTGTTTTAATGATTGCCACTCCAATTCACGTATCATGTCTGTGACACTATCTCCCCTATTTCGAGATAATTCAAAAAGAGCTGCCCTTCTTTGTACTTTCTCGATGTCATCCGTCAGTCCCACCTGATGCGGATCGCACACCGCACAGCAATACTCCAGAATAGGGCGGACAAGCGTGGTGTAAGCAGTCTCTTTAGTAGACCTGTTGCACCCTCTAAATGTTCTGTCAATGAATCGCAGTCTTTGGTTTGCTCTACCCACAATATTATCTATGTGATCGTTCCAATTTACATTATTTGTAATTGTAATCTCTAAGTATTTAGTTGAATTTAGAGCCTTCAGATTTGTGTGACTTATCGCGTAATCGAACTTTAGCTGGTTTCTTTTAGTACTCATGTGAATAACTTCACACTTTTCCTTATCCAGGGTCAATTGCCACTTTTCGTACCATACAGATATCTAATCTAAATCATTTTGCAAGTCGTTTTGATCAACTGATGACTTTACAAGACGGTAAATGACAGCATCATCTGCAAACAATCTAAGACGGCTACTCAGATTGTCCCCTATCTCGTTAATATAGATCAGGAACAATAGAGGGCCTAAAACATTGCCTTGGGGAAGGCCGGATATTTCTTCTGTTTTACTCGACGACTTTCTGTCTATAACTACGAAATGTGACCTTTCTGGCAGGAAATGACGAATCTAGTCCACAACTGAGGCGATACTCCGTAGGCACGCGGTTTGGTTAGAAAACGTCGAAAGCCTTCTGGAAATCTAAAAATATGGAATCAATATGACATCCCCTGTCAATAGCACTTATTACTTCTCTTCTGTGTTGAATAATTTATGTATACTTCAACACTTGGAAGGGGCTGTGAGAGCTTAAAATTATTTGCATACTGACGTGTAGCAGCTAGAGGTGGTCGTTTGTGAACGTATGGGTCCAAAGGAACAGTTCACTAATGTGAACGGAAGGACCGAGAAACGACTTCTAATGAACGATCCTTCACTGTTCACTTCGGAGGCAGCCGGTGTCTTTCCCAGAATGGTGCGAATAGTCATGGCCGGTCTCGCTTCCGGCTCGGTGTGGTTCTTTTTCGGGCGGGCACTCGTTCGCATTCTATTTCATTTTTTAAATAATTTTGTAACTTACGTGAAAACTAAACTGACTGCGATACACAGTGTTTATAAATTAGTTATACAAAAGTAATCTTTAATTATGAAAAGCGTAAATAACTTACAGAAATGTTTGATACAGCACTGAACGCAGAATGTCAAGTTTTGTTCCTGCCTAACACTGATAGTTTTCGATGATCCCGCACGGTGGCTTGCGCGAATGAGTTATTCTAATGGTCATCGTGGAGTCGTATAACAGTGCAGAACATGTGCAGTGTTGTTTGTGATTTCAAATCCGGTACTACCGTTTCGAGACAGTTCACGACTATCGCAGGCCACCACCTCAAAGACTAACTGCTTATTTCAAATGAATTCGAAGTTGCGAATAAGGACTACCATGAGCTGTAGAATGGAATGACGAGAATGAAAATTTGATCGGGACCGGGACACGAACCCTGATTTCCCGCTTATCGCGAGCAGTCACCTTACCTTTTGGCTATAAGTTTTTTTTTCTCATGTATACCGCTACAGCGTAGTTTGGTAATTTGCTGATAGTCAGCGCTAGTCGCAAACAAGGCGATTACAGGTGCGGAGCGAGCTTTCTGTGCGTTGGAGTTCGACAAAAACAAGTGTGCTACATCTGTTCAATGAATGTTTAGAACCAAGTACCGTAGGAAGCCACCAACAAGGAAGACCATTTACCACTGGCACAACAAATTCGTTACGACGGATAGCTTGTGCCCGGCAAAGAGAAATGGATGTCCCAGTGTGAGTGAAGTGAATGTGGAGCACGTTCGAGAGACATTGATAAAGGAGTCCAAAGATATCGGTGCGTCATGCCAATGACACCGCATTCCTTGCCCTCGCTCCTACCCTCCAATGGTCCCGATGCCTTCTCCAGAATCACCTTGACCTTTTTGCCGCATGGTGTAACCAGTGGCTCCTGAAAATCAATCCTTCCAACACCCAGGCAATCATCGTAGGTCATACCACTTGTTCCTTCCGGCTCCTCGATTTCTCCCTTACCATCTGTACCCGTCCTGTCCATCTCTCCCTCACCCTCATCTACCTTGGCCTCACCATTGAGCGTCACCTCACCTGGATCCCTCATCTCCGCTCCATCCAATCCAAAGCCCACAACCTCCTGTCCCCCACGCGGATCCTCTACGACCTCATTCCTTTCCCCCTTTCCCACATACTCTACACCTCATCCCCTGGTTGCTCCTCTCCTCTCCAACACCCATCCCCTGCCATGTGTTCACTGTTGTGTCCTCCCTACCCTCCATCTCTACACCCTTCATCTCCTTTCCCAAGGTGGCTTCCATCAACTCCCCCTCCTGGATGATGCCCTCTCTCCCTCCATTTATCCCTCCTATCAACTCTGATCCTCATCTCCCCCTCCTTTCCTCTCCCCAGGCTCCTTCTTGCCCCCCTTCCATCCTGTTTTCTTCCCACCTAACCTCTCTCTTCTCCCTTCTCCCCCCCCCTCCCGAGACCTTTTGCATTCCCCTCCTCTGCCTTTCAACACTCCTTGTCGCATCTGCCCAGCCCCCCCACCCCTCTCTTATGGGTCCTCGTCCTCCAACGGCTCCTTTCCCCCTCCCCTCACTTCGTTTTTCCTCTCCTCCCCCCCTTTTCTTTCCAACCATCTGTCCAGGTTCCCCCCGTCTGCCCTCAGCTGTGGTATGTCATATTTGTGCCAACTTTTTAGTGCAGTGTTCAAGTGAGTGTTCAGTGTTGTGTGTCTTTTCAAACTATTGCAAATAGAAATCATGCTGTCGCTGGCTGTGAATTTTATATCTCTTGTGAACAGAAACCAGACTGTCGCCACGTTTTTTAATTGTCTTTCTATTATTTTAGCTGTCTGATTCCTGTGTATTTTATTAGCATCATCAACCCTTTGTTTTATGTTTTGCGTTCCACAATTTTCCGCCATTTTACCATTTAAGTCACCGATTTTATCACCTGCTTTTATTATTTGTTAACTTCATGTTTTTAGAACAAATTCTGTAGGCTGAAGATCAGCATACTAAGCTGCTTCCAGCCCGCCCCCTTTGGGGGGAATCGAAACTCAACAAGGATAGAAAAAAAATCGGTGCGTCGTGCATCCCATGAACTCCAAATGGCTCCAATGACAGTGTGGGAGGTACTGCGACAGAAGCTGTCTATGAAACCATTCAAATTGGAGCTAGTGCAGAAGATCAATGACGACGACAAAGACAAGCGTTTTGAGTTTTTTTTCGCAATTACAACAACTGAATGAGGATGGGGATGCCATTGTTGATCGCTTAATTTTTAGCGAGGAAGTCACTTTTCACACTAATGTGGAAGTGAACAGGCATAATTGTCGACTCTGGGGTACAAAGCATCCACACGAATGCATTGAATTCGAGCGTGGTTCCCCGAGGGTAAATGTTTTTTTTTTTTTTTTTTTTTTTGCCTTGTCACGTCGAAAACTGTACGGGCCATTTTTCTTCGCCGAGAGCACTGTCACTGGATATTCCTACTTGGAGATGTTGCAGCAATGGCTGATGCCTCAAATGCAATCGGACTCTCCGTTCATCTTTCAGCAGGATGGGGCTCCACCTCATTTTCATCGTGAAGTTCGTGGATACCTGATAACGGAGCTGCCGCATCGATGGATCGGCTGTGCTACAGAAGAGGACAGTTGGTTCATGAAATGGCCTCCCCAATCACCAGATCTCACTCCGTATGACTTTGCTCTGTGGGGACACATTAAACATCTGGTGTATGTACCGCCTCTACCACGTCATGTAGCAGAGTTCCGGCAGAGAATACGGGAAACGACTGCCACATCGACGATGCCATGCTGGGTCTGAGGCAAGAATTCGATTACCGTATTGACGTCTGCTGGGTCACTCATGGTTCGCATGTCGAATGTTTGTAAAAAAAATACTTTCAGAGTTTCTCTTCAAAATGTAGTATGTATGACATCTGTACAGTGTTTAGTTCTTGTGCAATAAATAATTGAAAGTGTTTCCGGATTTTATGTACACCCCGTACATAATGGATGTACGAGTGTAGGTCGTAGACGCATGGTTGACGACGTATAGAAGTTCGGGCCTGTCCCTGAGCCGCGCACGGATAGCCAAATGAAGGAACTTTGCATCGTAATCAGAATAACACAGGCACTGCAATATTGCAACTGTTTATTTATTCGTACAATTGTTTCACCACATCTACCTGTGTTCTCACATAGGATGGTGACTCACGGTCTGCCAGCAGCGACTGATGCAGATGGCGGGAGGTGTGGCCGAGCGGTTCTAGGCGCTACAGTCTGGCACCGCGTGACAGCTACGGTCGCAGGTTCGAATGCTGCCTCGGGCATGGATGTGTGTGATGTCCTTAGGTTAGTCAGGTTTAAGTAGTTCTAAGTTCTAGGGGACTGATGACCTCAGAAGTTAAGTCCCGTAGTGCTCAGAGCCATTTTGATGCAGATATTGAACAAGTTCGGCAGTCTTACATTCGTAGTTCGGGTAAATCAACGAGACGAGCCAGCTTAGAATTGAACATGCCTAGTATTACAGTGTGGAAGGTGTTACGGAAACGCCTATCATTCAGACCCTATAAACTGTTGAGTGACAAATAAAAACGCGCTCCGTTTGTGTAGAAATCTTCAACAGATTGCAGACTGAAGATGATTTTCTTAATAAAATTGTGTTCAGTGGCGAAGCCACTTTCCATACCCGTGGCAAAGTCAATCAGCGTGATGTTTGGATATGGGGTTAGCAGAAACCTGATCACGTAATCGAACATGTATGTACGAGGGTCACTCCAAAAGAAATGCACACTATTTTTTTAAATCCTTCTTTTATTCTGCATGTTTGAAAGTTTTACAGTGTGTAGATACATCCTTTAGGAACAATAGTTTCATTTCTCCACATAATTTCCATCCCTCTCAACTGCCTTACGCCATCTTGGAACCAGCGCCTGGATACCCGCATGGTAAAATTCTCGACCAACCTGTTGGAGCCACTGTTGGCAGCGTGCACAAGGGAGTCATCATCTTCAAACCTTGTTCCACAAAGAGCGTCTTTCAATTTCCCAAAGAGATGATAGTCACATGGAGCCAGGTCAGGACTGTAATGTTGGTGTTTCAGTGTTGTCCATCCGAGTTTTGTGATCGCTTCCATGGTTTTTTGAATGACATGTGGCCGTGCATTGTCGTGCAACAGCAAAAATCCTGCTTTTGCCGATGTGGTAGAACATGACTCAGTCGAGCTTGAAGTTTCTTCAGTGTCGTCACAGATGCAAATTTATGGTGGTTCCACTTGGCATGATGTCCACAAGCAAGAGTCCTTCAGAATCGAAAAACACTGTAGCGATAACTTTTCCAGCGGAAGGTGTGGTTTCGAATTATTATTATTTTTTTTTCTTGGGTGAATTTGCATGATACCACTCAATTGATTGTCTCTTCGTCTCTGGTGAAAAATGATGGAACCATGTTTCATCACGTGTCACAATTCTTCCAAGAAATTCATCTCCACCATTCTCATACTGTTCCAAAAGTTCGCTGCATACCGTTTTTCTTGTTTCTTTGTGAGCCACTGTCAACATCCTGGGAACCCACCTGGCACAAACTTTTTTAACGCCAACACTTTCAGTATTCTGCAAACACTTCCTTCCCCTATCCCAACGTAGCGTGACAATTCGTTCACTGTGATGCGTCTGTCAGCAGTCACCAATTCGTTAACTCTCTGCACACTGTCTGGAGTGTGTGCAGTTCGAGGCCTGCTGCTGCGAGGACAATCCTCAATATTGCAGTGCCCGCTTTTATCACGTAACCTGCTTGCCCACCGACTAACTGTACTGCAATCGACAGCAGCATCTCCATGCACCTTTTTCAACCTCATGTGGATGTTTTCCACTGTCTCGTTTTCACAGCACAAGAATTCTAAGACAGCATGTTGCTTCTGACGAACGTCAAGTGTAGCACCCATCTTGAAGACATGCTGTGACGACATCACTCACGGGAACAGGTTGAACTACGTTTGCAAACAAGCGGGAAGGATGTATCTACACACTGTAAAACTTTCACAGATGCAGAATGAAAACTGTTTTTTACAAAAAAAATAGTGTGTATTTCTTTTGGAGTAACCCTCGTAACTCGCTTAAGATAATGTTTTTTGCGCTGTGAAAAGATTTACAGTCCTTTCTTTTTCGATATATCAGCTGTAACTAGCATATCGTACTTGGTCGTTCTTGAACATTATCTAATGTCTCAATTACAACAGGATATGGGCATACACTTCATTTTCTAGCAAGATGGCGTGCCACTAGATAATCACTGTGAAGTTGCGTATCCCCATAGGAATGTGCTGACTTGGATTGGACGTAGTAGAACAGTATTCTGGTCACGACGATCGCTTGATTTAACCCGGATGGACTTCTGTGTATGGGGTTACGTTAAAGGCAGTGTTTCATCCTCTGCTTCCGGGAAACATCGACTAGCTAACATAAGCAGCTTTGACCATAGATACTAAGCAGTTGCCACCATAGATGATGACTTGTGTCATATGATTTGGCAGGAAACTGACACACAAGGGATATTTGTTGTGTCGCAAAAGATAGCCACGTTGAACATTTGTAAATAAAACTTGAAGATATACTGTATTCAGATCTGTATCAAACATTTCTGTAAGTTATTTACCTTTCCCACAATTAAAAGATTGTTTTTGCACAACTAAAATACCCTGTATACACATTTTTCGGGCAGTAATCAAAGAACTATGCTCATCCCTCTGTTGTTTTCTTCAGCTGTAGAACACATACTTATCCTAAGGCAAGTTGCTTTGTTTCTTTTTTTCGTGTTTTTTTGTGTTTCTTCTATTTGATTTAGCCAGTAGTTTTTGAGATATTGTTTAATCATTGTTTTGATTGTAGTGTAAGAAAGTTTACACGAAACTTGTGATTTTCGTATTTTTTCCAAAAATAAAACTTGGCACTCAGGGAGGCTCTTTTCAATTTTGGTGTTTCCTTGTGCTTTCCGCCAGTTTGATTACTTTGCACAAAAAAAGAGTTGTTCGTGATTTCGAGTCAACAGGAAATGGGGAAGAGGTGTCTCTCCATTTCAAAAATAGTAGAATATCATAAAATCGAATTTGGTTTTTATCTCAAAATATATAATTCTGAAGTACCACTTTAGTGAAAAACTATTACTTTCAACCTAATTATTAATACTGTACTGCTGCATGAACTTTAATAATATAACCTATAAACCTACTAAGCTTATGAGACAAATATGACTAGAAAATAACATTTTCTTTTAAATATGCTTGTTTTTCGACAGTCTTCTTTTGCCCTGGAACCTTAATGGGGATACTCAGGCACAACCTGCAGTATATATAGCTTCTATTCCTCTTTTTTTATATAAATTATTTATTACGGTGCTACATGAACTTGACATCTGTCACATTCAGGTAATTTACACTGTTTAGTTTAGCAACTATGTACAGAGCGTTGATATCTTCATTTACAGGCCACTATGAGGAATCTGTTTTAAAGGACTTGCCATTCACATAAAATTCTTTAAAAATAGTCTTTTTTATTATGAACAAACAGTTCAGTTCCATTCGTCGTAATTTTTGGGATTTGGTCGATTCCTACTTGAGTCCTTGTGTGTCTTCATCTGCTGGCTCTGCTTCACGATTCAGTGTAGAGATGGAATTTTTTATTCAGAAGATTAAGGCGACAGAACAGGGGACAGGAACCACATACGACATTTCAGTTTTTGTAAAGACACACAGGATGTCACTGTCGACAATGTGAGATATACACATACGAAGGTTTGAAAGACCTGTGAAATGCAAATGCAGACCTTTGGCTTCTGAAACGGCACAAGATCATGCATGTACCTACATAGCTGTAAGAAAAATACGAACTGAACAATTTGCAGTATCTTTTTGTGGTCGCAATTCAACTTCTTCAAGGAATATAAACTTTTTAATGCATAAATGGTTTTGCCATCCAACTTCTAGGATGGATCTCTTCGCAACACGGAAAGATCTTCCATGAGATGGTTCTTCGACGAGAGAATTCGTCGTTTATTCAAAAACTGTCAATATAATCGTGTCATTTGTTTCTTGCCTGCAAGGGAAATACAAGTGATCTTTTTCCAAAATATTTTTGATCAAAACACATACACACCTCTAAATGTGGTCATATTTTATGCCACTGTGAAAGAAGCTAATGATTTAACAGAAAATCCTTTCATTGCGAGTTTCATGGATTGCTTCTTCCTGCCCTCTCCCGTAATAAGTTAAAACGGCCGAAGTATGAAGAAAATTTTAGGCACTGAACTAGTAGTGGATTTTTTTTTTGTTCTTTTATTTCCAAATACACTCACAGAAAAATACGACGTTCCACGAAGAAATTATCGAAATGGGAGATGGAAATCGGTAGATGTTACGTACATGTACAGACGAACAAATGATTCCAGTTTCAGAACAATTTGAAGACTTTTTCAGGAGAAAGAACTTCACAAATCGAGCAAGTCAATAACTCGTTGGTTCACCTCTGGCCCGTAAATAAGCAGTTATTCGGCTTGGCATTCATTGATAGAGTTGTGGGATGTCCTCTTGAGGGACTTCGGCCAGATGCTATCCAACTGTTGCATTAGATCTCAAAATCCGGAGCTAGTTGGACGGCCCTGTCCATAATCCTCCTAACGTTCTCAAATGAAGCGAAGTCCTGCGACTTTTTTGGCCAGGATGGGGGTTTGGCAAAGCATGAAGACAAGCAGTAGAAACTGTCGCTGTGTGGGGACAGGGCAACAAAACGTAGCGTGGAATATCCTCGCATACTGCTGCGCTGAAGGGTGCCACAGATGGGAACCAAAGGGTTGCTGCTATGATAGGAAATGGCACCGCAGACCGTCACTCCTCCTTGTCGGGCCATATGGTGTGCGACAGTCACGTTAGCACACCACAGCTGTTCGGGGCGTCTCCAGATATGTCACCATTGGTCATCGGGGCTCAATTCGAAGCGGAACTCATCGCTGAAGACAATTCTACTCCAGTCAATGGGATTCCAAGGCGAAGACGTGTCCAGAGACGCCCCGACATGTGTGAGAAACCAACCTGACTGTCACCCGTCTTACGGCCCTACAAGATTTGATGATTTTCGTATTCGTTTCGCTCTCGTCTGTTAATAGCGGTCTGTGCTCGTTCAGAAGTTCTCTCTCACAAATAACTGACGGTTTATTCCATGCATGTACGAGGGTAAGTCAATTATTATCCGCAAAGCAATTTATTTTAATCAAATAGGAAACTTACAAGAACATAATTTTTCGACACAGTCTGCTTGTCTTTCAACGCACTTGGTCTATCGTTGTACAAGATTCCTGATGCCCTCATAAAAGAAGGCTCTCGGTTGAGCTGCGAGCCAGGAATGCACCTCATCTTTCAATGCTTCGTCCGAGGCAAATCGACGGTCCCTTAATGCCTGTTTGAGTGGACCAAACAAGTGATAGTCAGAAGGGGGCAAGATCGGGACTATATGGAGGATGATCCAGTATTTCAAATTTGAGTTTCTGGAGAGTGTCAGCAACGTGGGCAGCAGTATGCGGACGGGCATTGTCGTGCAACCACACAACACCTTTTGACAGCAACCCTCGGCGTTTGCTTCGAATTGCAGGCTTTAGCCTGACAGTAAGCATCTCACTATGATGTACAATGTTTATTGTTGTGCCCATTTCCCCATAATGTTCCACTACTGGACCTTGTGCGTCCCAAAGAACCGTAAGCATCAGTTTTCTTGCGGACGATTGGGTCTTTAACTTTTTTTTGCGCGGCGAATTTGCATGTTTCCGTTCCATACTATGCCGTTTACTCTCCAGCTCGTAATGATGGATCCATGTTTCGTCACCAGTAATGATCCTGTCTAAGAAATTGTCCCCTTCGTTACCATAACGATCCAAATTATTATTATTATTATTATTATTATTATTATTATTATTATTATTATTATTTGCAGATGTCCAAGAGCGTTTGTTTAAGCAGCTGTGTGAGTTGTTTTGGAACCCATCTTGCACGAACGTCATGAAACCCAAGACTACTGTGGATGATTTCGTAGGCAGAACCGTGAATAATTTGCAGACGATGTGCCACTTCGTCAATAGTTTATCGTCTGTCTAAGAGAATCATTTCACGTGAATGCTCAATGGTTCTTCATTTGTGGCGGAAAACGGTCGTCCGGCTCCTTCATCGTGCGCAACACTTGTGCTACCATTTCGGTATTTTTCTATCCATTCGTAGATACTCCGTTGTGGCAAAACACTGTTCCCGTACTGTTCCGAAAGTCTTCGATGAATTTTGGACCTTGATACGCCTTCCGAACACAAAAAACAGATCACTGAAAGCTGCTCTTCTTTGGTGCAAATAGACAGCGGAGCAACCATGATTCACAGCACAGCAGCGATAACGAAACTAACCTAGCAGCTTGAAAATTGCAAAGATATAACAACAAATAAACAAAGCATGCGCCATCAACGTAAAACGACAGTACTACTAAAATAAACAAAAATATAGCTAAATTGCGGATGATAATTGACTTACCCTCGTACCTAGGGAAGCTTTTCAACTCCTGCTTGCTCAAAAATACCTTTCACTTCTTAAGTTTCGACTATCTCCCATCGTATTCATGTAGTTGCACCATTGCTGATACAAACCTTCTAATTTTAGTACGCAGTGTGTCAGCTATAATTTTCCAAACAAATTTGACCTTCCCACACAATTATTTCATGAAAATAATGCCCACAAAAATATATATAATTTTTTGTAATTGAACTGAAAACCAAAACATTGTACTTTCTACGACTCTGAGCTTTCCTCGAAAGTGAATAATGATTGGGGTTGTCCGCAGTGGATTGTGAACAAGTTCCGTAATCCTTAATTCCGTTCAGCTTTTCTAGCCTCTTTCTGCCTGGCTCGCGGTCACTGACCTTTTACTTCACCTAACTAATGTGAAACTAAGCGAATGCAAGTAAACAGCCTGTCTGCATTAGGTAATGAATGAATTTATCGTGCAGAAGTAATTCTTGTGCGTACTTGATATTTTTTCTGGAAAGTTATCTAAAATCCATACAGCCAGAATTGGATAACGAAGGAACGGTGAAAGAGTAAAAATAAATGGTTCCCAGAAAGGAAAAAGCATCTGTGAACTAGTTCCCGAAGATGAACGACCTTTCCCATCTCTCATAGCAGCTATTCAGCTATTCAGAATTGTGGTCATAATTTTTTCGCGAAATTCTGCAGAACTATTCATATTAGTCCATAGAACTCTAGAACTGTAGCATATCTATCAAGATCTCTAAAAGGAAAAAAAGGAAAGATTTTGACGCTGCGCTTAGTAACGGAAGGCAGACTGAAGAAAAATTAGGAGACTTGCTTAGTTTTTGTGAATCTTGAAAAAGCCTAGAAGCTTAAGATGGAATTACATGTTCACAATTATTCTTAGATTTGGGCTAAAGTAGACAGGCAGACGACTAACCTACAAAATCGGAGTGGGCGTAATAGAGGTGGAAGGCTGATAAAGGATAGTCGGTGTTCAGAAGGATCAGGGCAGGATTTCACCTTATCGCCACTGCTGTTTAGCTCTTGCGTGGACGTGGGAGAACAAAAGAGGAATAAATTGCAACGGGATGTACGAGGCGTGTTTTTTTACGTAAGGTCAGTTTTGTTGTAGACACTAGTAGTTCGCGCGCATACCGCAACGAGCGTATGCGTCGTGTACCGGCATGCCTCGAGAACAACTGTGCTCAGTAGTGATGGGCTAAACTGCGATTTTCCGATATCAGTGATTTCTGTGAATGCTACTTTTGAGTATCTGTGATTCTTAACTGTGATTTGTCGCAGTTAAGGAACATAGGTCGTGTATCCCTCCGCCACTGCTATTTCTGCGATTTCTGCTACTTCCGCGATTTCTGCTACTTCTGCGATTTCTGTGACTTCTGCTACTTCTGCGATTTCTGCTACTTCTGCGATTTCTGTGACTTCTGCTACTTCTGCGATTCCTGCGATTTCTGCGTCTTACCACCGTATGAGAAAGTTACATCTGTCAACACAGAAAATTGCATCTCAACAAACCTGTCTTTGGCAAGTATGTTTTACGTTTTTTCTTCCGTTGGCTTTAATTTTGTATTAAAGAAACAACTGTGAAAATATTAATAGTGTAATTAATATGTAAGTAGCCGTACTGTACCGTAACAGTTCGTATTTAGAAAATGAATTCTAACATATTGTTATGTTCACAGGTACCTGAATTACATTTCAGTCACTCAGTAAAGTGATAACTCAAAATATCATTGTCAACAGATCTGAAGAAATTGCCACTGCGTCTTTAGACCGTTTTCGTCAGATGAGAGGTTAGTTTCTAAGCGTTTCGATGGACTTAATTACTTCAGTGAGATCGTTCTTGCAAATGTGATATTCATTATAGCAAATATTAGCAATCTACTCTGTCAATTATATTGCTAGTAATTAATGACAGCAAAAATTGTTTAATAATCCTTGTGTTTTTGCAGACACAGTTCTGACTCTGATTACTGGTTGCTGTACATATCTATCCACATCAAGGCTGTTTTTGAGAGAGACTCGTGAAGATTCAAGTCAGTTCTTAGAGGATTTGCAGTTTAAAAGTGAAATAATTGTGAAATAAGTGTGTGAATGATTAAACTGTGTTTTATTGAAGTTGTTGTGCGATTTTAAAGGAATAATAAATGTCAGATACAGTGAGTGAATAATGAAAATCTCATTTTCCACATGTTTAAGCCGCCCTATACCCATAATTTTCCGCCACTTACTTATTGGTAAACACTTGTTGGAGAGTGACATGCCGCCCCCCCCCCCCCCCTTTCTCCACAATCTTGGTGTGACACTGACCTGTAACTTATCCCGAAGTCTACAATATGCATTTTGAGGCTGTTGATATGAAAGTGGGAAGTACAGATCTTCCAGTTAAATCAGGAATAGCTTAAGTGCATTACTTGAAAGTAACACAGGAAAAGCTTACTTATGTACGTGGTAGTAGTGTCGGCAAAAAGTTCTTGTGTGTGAAGTTGCCATGTAGAACACCAGGTGTAAAACTTTTCTCCCCAGTCTTGAACTGTGTCGGAACAAAAGTGAGGCATTCATATGACTGTTTTCATTTCCCTACACTTATACAGATGTCTGTGTTCTGCTGTGTTAACATTGCAAAGTCCTGTAGGCATGTGGAGTATTAACCAAAACTGTCATATTGGAAGCAGAATCAAACACATTTGTTACGTTACTTGATATTTTCAGGAGAAAAAGGCAATGTTGCTTCTTATTAATATAATACATTCAGAGTCACAGCAGTATTTGACCAACCATAACTGATGCTGAATGTGCATGTCGTCATATAATATGAAGGGCTTATTTCAATAGTGGTACAAGTCCATTACCTCCACTTTTCTGTCTATAATGCGTCTGAAATTAGTGATCCAAACAAACATAAATAAAGGTTCATCTCTAGCAAGAAGCCATATGCTTGAATATTTCTGGTATCTCAAATGCAGATTTGTCAGCGCTCATTTAACTTTACTACTCTGTATCTCAAAATGAACAAAAATGGACTTGTACCACTATTGAAATAAGCCCTTCATATGCAAACACAGCACATCGAACTCGTGAGGCACAAGGCTCTCATAACGAAGTACGTACGTCGGTCAACAGATGACACTAGGAAAAGTATGTTAACTGCGCTTTTTAGTTGCTACTTGCGACTCTTAGTTGCGATTTGTCACAGAAATCGCAGTTTGACTCGGTAGCGAATAGCGTAGTATGAACTTTGCTCAACAGATGGCAGTGCTAACTGCGCTTTTTAGTTGCTACTTGCGACTCTTAGTTGCGACTTGTCACGGAAATCGCAGTTAGACTTGATACCGCATAGCAGAGATGGACGTAGTACGAACTTTGGCCAAAAGATGGCACTGTTAACCGCGCTTTCTAGTTGCTACTTGCGACTCTTAGTTGCGATTTGTCACGGAAATCGCAGTTAGACCCGATACCGTATCGAAGAGATGGACGTAGTACGAACTTTGGTCAACAGATGCCACTGTTAACCGCGCTTTTTAGTTGCTACTTGCGACTCTTAGTTGCGACTTGTCACTGAAATCGCAGAAAGCAGTGCTAAATTCGAGCAATAGATGGCTCACGTCTTTGAATATGAAATACTACTTGCGACTGCTAACTGTGACTGAAATCGCAGTTAGATTCTGTAAAGTTGCTACTGTGATATCTGTGACTTCTCAGTCACTGTGATTTCTAACAGATACGCGATTTCCTGCCCACCACTAGTGCTCAGTTTCAGCTCTGTACCTAACCTGTACGGTTCTGTCCTGTGCTTTCAAAATGTCTAAGACTATCAACTCGCCCGCCGCGTGTGAGGTTCGCTCAGGTTTTTGTCAGTAAGAAACCTGTCTGCTGCATAAATTCATCGACAGATTTGCGAAGTGTACGGTTATACTGTTATGAGTGAAAGCAAAGTGTGTAAGTGGGTACGAGAATTCAAAGATGGCCGTGACAACGTCCATGATGAGGACCACTCCCATCGCCCTTCTTTGATTACAGATGATTTGGTGGCTTCAGCTGAAGCGAGTATTCATGAGAACAGACGCTTCACAATAACAGGTCTCTTAAATGAATTTCCTGATGTGTCGAGATCAATGTTTTAAGCATCATTTCTGAACACCTGAAGTTTAGGAAACGGTGCTCCCACTGAATCCCGAAACTCCTAACAGAGGACCACAAAGACCAAATATTTGAGTGTACGAGGAAGTTCTTGACTTGTTATCATGAAGAAGGTGACGGCTTCTTGAGTCAGATAGTAACTGGAGACGAAACATGGGTTTCGCATATCACGCCCGAATCGAAGCAACACAGCATGGAATGGAGACACACACACTCACCTGTAAAGGTGAAGGCCAAACAGACTCTGTCCCAGCTCAAAATCATGGCGTCTGTGTTTTGGGATAGGCATGGTGTTTTGTTGGTCGACTTCATGCAACGAGGAACCACTATCAATGAAGAAGCATACTGTCAAACCCTGAGAACGCTACACAGAGCGATTCAAAACAAAAGACGCGGCAGGCTGACAAAGAGAATTGTCCTTCCCCATGACAATGCAAGACCTCACACTGCAGGTCAGAACTGCGATTTATTGGGAAGTTTCAGACCACCCACCCTACAGTCCTGATCTTGCACTGAGCGATAACCATCTCTTCCTTCACGCCAAACAACACCTCAGTGGTAACAGTTACAATGATGACGACGACGTGAAAACGGCAGTGAACTCTTGGTTATCAGAGCAGGCGGCAAGTTTTTATGAAGAGGGTATTTTAAAATTGGTTGAGAGGTATGATACGTATTTGAACAAACTTGGCAACTATGTCGAAAAACAGAGTGAAGTATGTAGTTTCTGAAAATAAATTTACTTTTTTGAAATAACCTTTCATTGTGTACCTATGTTCAAATGGACCTTACTTTAAAAACACGAATTTTAACAGAATAAAGAGGATGGGGTAATTTTTAGTAAATTGTATGCAGACGCATTGGATCATACAGGGTGCTAAAGAGTGTCGATAGTCTTCGACATATAGGAAATTATCATAAATGCAAAATTGCCATTACATACGAGACTTTTGTCCTGCGCTGTAATGCAACCATGTCTGTGCGAAGCTGATCAATCCATTGTGAAGAATTAAAAGAACATACACTATGTGATCAAAAGTATCCGGACACCTCCAAAAACATACGTTCATTACATTAGGTGCATTGTGCTGCCACCTACTGCCAGGTACTCCAAATCAGCGACCTCAGTAGTCATTACACATCGTGAGAGAGCAGAACAGGGCACTCCGTTGAACTCAAAGACTTCGAATGTGGTCAGGTGATTGGGTGTCAATTGTGTCATACGTCTGTAGGCGAGATTTCCACATTCCTAAACATACCTAGGTCCACTGTTCCCGATGTGATAGTGAAGTGGAAATGTGAAGGAGCACGGACAGCACAAAAGCGTACAGGCTGACATTGTTGACTGACGGAGACTGCCGACAGTTGAAGAGGGTCGTAATGTGTAATAGGCAGACATCTATCCAGACCAACACACGGGAATTCCAAACTGCATTAGGATTCACTGCAAGTACTATGACAGTTAGGCAGGAGTTGACAAAACTTGGATTTGATAGTCGAGCGGCTGCTCATAAGCTGCACATTACGACAGTAAATGCCAAACGACAACTCGCTTGGTGTAAGGAGTGTAATCATTGGACGATTGAACAGTGGGAAAACGTTGTGTGGAGTGACGAATCACGGTAAAAAATATAGCAATTCCATGACAGGGTGTTGGTATGGCGAATGCTCGGTGAACGTCATCTGCCAGCGTGTGTAGTGCCAACAGTAAAATTCGGAGTCGGTGGTGTTACGGTGTGGTCGTGTTTTTCATGGTGGGGGCTTACACACCTTGTTGTTTTACGGGGCACTATAACAGCGCTGGCCTACGTTGATGTTTTAAGCACCTTCTTGCTTCCCACTGTTGAAGAGAAATTCGGGGATGGCGATTGCATCTTTCAAATCGCTCGAGCACCTGTTCATAATACACGGCCTGTGGCGGAGTGGTTACACGACAATAACATACCTGTAATGGACCGAACTGCACAGAGTCCTGACCTTAATTCTATAGAACACCTTTGGGATATTTTGGAACGCCGACTTCGTGCCAGACCTCACCGACCAACGTCGATATCTCTCCTCAGTGGAGCACTCCATGAAGAATGGGCTGCTATCCGACAAGAAACCTTCCAGCATCTGATTGAACGTATGCTTGCGAGACTGGAAGCTGTCATCAAGGCTAAGGGTGGGCCAACACCATAATGAATTCCAGCATAACCGATGGGGGGCGCCACGAACTTGCAGGTCATTTTCAGCCAAATGTCCGGGTACTTTTGATCACATAGTGTACCTTTCGTAAGCAGAAAGGAATTATGCAGTGAAAATTTAGGGCGAATTAATAGTATTATCGTAATGGACACTCCTGGAAATGGAAAAAAGAACACTGACACCGGTGTGTCAGACCCACCATACTTGCTCCGGACACTGCGAGAGGGCTGTACAAGGAATGATCACACGCACGGCACAGCGGAACACCAGGAACCGCGGTGTTGGCCGTCGAATGGCGGTAGCTGCGCAGCATTTGTGCACCGCCGCCGTCAGTGTCAGCCAGTTTGCCGTGGCATACGGAGCTCCATCGCAGTCTTTAACACTGGTAGCATGCCGCGACAGTGTGGACGTGAACCGTATGTGCAGCTGACGGACTTTGAGCAAGGGCGTATAGTGGGCATGCGGGAGGCCAGGTGGACGTACCGCCGAATTGCTCAACACGTGGGGCGTGAGGTCTCCACAATACATCGATGTTGTCGCCAGTGGTCGGCGGAAGGTGCACGTGCCCGTCGACCTGGGACCGGACCGCAGCGACGCACGGATGCACGCCAAGACCGTAGGATCCTACGCAGTGCTGTAGGGGACCGCACCGCCACTTCCCAGCATATTAGGGACACTGTTGCTCCTGGGGTATCGGCGAGGATCATTCGCAACCGTCTCCATGAAGCTGGGCTACGGTCCCGCACACCGTTAGGCCGTCTTCCGCTCACGCCCCAACATCGTGCAGCCCGCCTCCAGTGGTGTCGCGACAGGCGTGAATGGAGGGACGAATGGAGACGTGTCGTCTTCATTGATGAGAGTCGCTTCTGCCTTGGTGCCAATGATGGTCGTATGCGTGTTTGGCGCCGTGCAGGTGAGCGTCACAATCAGGACTGCATACGACCGAGGCACACAGGGCCAACACCCGGCATCATGGTGTGGGGAGCGATCTCCTACACTGGCCGTACACCACTGGTGATCGTCGAGGGGACACTGAATAGTGCACGGTACATCCAAACCGTCATCGAACCCATCGTTCTACCATTCCTAGACCGGCAAGGGAACTTGCTGTTCCAACAGGACAATGCACGTCCGCATGTATCCCGTGCCACCCAACGTGCTCTAGAAGGTGTAAGTCAACTACCCTGGCCAGCAAGATCTCCGGATCTGTCCCCCATTGAGCGTGTTTGGGACTGGATGTAGCGTCGTCTCACGCGGTCTGCACGTCCAGCACAAACGCTGGTCCAACTGAGGCGCCAGGTGGAAATGGCATGGCAAGCCGTTCCACAGGACTACATCCAGCATCTCTACGATCGTCTCCATGGGAGAATAGCAGCCTGCATTGCTGCGAAAGGTGGATATACACTGTACTAGTGCCGACATTGTGCATGCTCTGTTGCCTGTGTCTATGTGCCTGTGGTTCTGTCATTGTGATCATGTGATGTATCTGACCCCAGGAATGTGTCAATAAAGTTTCCCCTTCCTGGGACAATGAATTCACGGTGTTCTTATTTCAATTTCCAGGAGTGTATTTGTCTATAGGAATGGCCCACTGTGCTTAGTAACATCAGAAAATTTAAATAGAAAGTTGCAATTACTGTAATAAATGCCAAATATATGTGAGCTCTTGCAACTATCAAATCAAAATCTGTAAAAAAAAAAACTAAAAACATCTTCTGTACAAAAAAAGAAAATAATTAATTGATTAGTAGTTTGATTAAAAACAATACTTGATTTTTAACAACAGTCAGTGTATTTTGTAAATCAGTTTCCAATAAACTATTTGTAGTGTCGTTCCCAGAACCGATCGCGGTCCTTTGGTTTTGGAGCCGAGTGGAAGGCTTAAACCAGACGCTCAGACGATTCTGCAGAGATCTGGTGTGCAAATTTCTCGCCCACCGCTATCGGGTGGAGAAATGTAGGGTCCCCCTGAATAGGTCAGGCGTGAACTACACGCAGGAAGCGACTACAAGGGTAGCGGAGTACATGTGGAGAGCACATGTGGGTTTTTTAAGTTAGAGAATTCCCTCCCTAGGCCCGACAAGACGCCTCCTGAGATGCGACAGGGATGACAATATTAATGTGGTAATAGTAAGCTGCAGGAGTGTCTATAGAAAGGTCCCAGAACTGCTCTCATTAATAAACGGTCACAATGCCCACGTAGTACTACGGACGGAAAGTTGGCTGAAACCAGATGTAAACAGTAATGAAATTCTAAACTCAGACTGGAATGTATACCACAGAGACAGACTAGACAGTGAAGGGGCAGGCGTGTTTATAGCAATACAAAGTGCAATAGTATCGAAGGAAATTAACGGAGTTCGGAAATTTGAAATAATTTGGATGAATGTCACGGTTAAAGCAGGCTTAAACATGGTAATTAGATGTCTCTATAGGCCCCCTGGCTCAGCAGGTGTTCTGGCAGAACACCTGAAGGAAAATTTGGAAAATATTTCGAGAAGATTTCCCGACCATATTATAGTTTTGGGTGGAGATTTTAATTTACCAGATATAGACTGGGAGACTCAAACGTTCATAACGGGTGGCAGGGACAAAGAATCCAGTGAAATTTTTTTAAGTGCTTTATCTGAAAACTACCTTGAGCAGTTAAACAGAGAACCGACTCGTGGTGATAACATGTTAGAACTTCTGGTGGCAAACAGACCCGAACTATTTGAAACAGTTAACGCAGAACACGGAATCAGCGATCATAAAGCGGTTACAGCATCGGTGATTTCAGCTGTAAATAGAAATATTAAAAAAGGTAGGAAGATTTTTCTGTTTAGCAAAAGTGACAAAAAGCAGATTTCAGAGTACCTGACGGCTCAACACAAAAGTTTTATCTCAAGTGCAGATAGTGTTGAGGATCCGTGGACAAAATTCAAAACCATCGTATATTATGCGTTAGATGAGTATGTGCCAAGCAAGATCGTAAGAGATGGAAAAGAGCCACCATGGTACAACAACCGAGTTAGAAAACTGCTGCGGAAGCAAAGGGAACTTCACAGCAAACATAAACATAGCCAAAGCCTTGCACACAAACAAAAATTACACGAAGCGAAATGTAGTGTGAGGAGGGCTATGCGAGAGGCGTTCAACGAATTTGAAAATAAAGTTCTTTGTACTGACTTGGCAGAAGATCCTAAGAAATTTTGGTCTTATGTGAAAGCGGTAGGTGGATCAAAACAAAATGTCCAGACACACTGTGACAAAAACGGTACTGAAACAGAGGATGACAGACTAAAGGCCGAAATAGTAAATGTCTTTTTCCAAAGCTGTTTCACAGAGGACGACTGCACTGTAGTTCCTTCTCTAGATTGTCGCACAGATGACAGAATGGCAGATATCGAAATAGATGACAGAGGGATAGAAAAACAATTAAAATCGCTCAAGAGAGGAAAGGCCGCTGTACCTGATGGGATACCAGTTCTATTTTACACAAGAGTACGCTAAGGAACTTGCCCCCCTTCTTGCAGCGGTGTGCCGTAGGTCTCTAGAAGAGAGTAGTGTTCCAAAAGATTGGAAAAGGGTACAGGTCATCCCCATTTTCAAGAAGGGACGTCGAACAGATGTGCAGAACTATAGACCTATATCTCTAACGTCGATCATTTGTAGAATTTTGGAACACGTATTGTGTTCGAGTATAATGACTTTTCTGGAGACTAGAAATCTACTCTGTAGGAATCAGCATGGGTTTCGAAAAAGACGGTCGTGTGAAACCCAGCTCGCGCTATTCGTCCACGAGAGTCAGAGGGCCATAGACACGGGTCCCCAGGTAGATGCCGTGTTTCTTGACTTCCGCAAGACTTTCGATACAGTTCCCCACAGTCGTTTAATGAACAAAGTAAGAACATACAGACTATCATACCAATTGTGTGATTAGGTTGAAGAGTTCCTAGATAACAGAACGCAGCACGTCATTCTCAATGGAGAGAAGTCTTCCAAAGTAAAGAGTGATTTCAGGTGTGCCGCAGGGGAGTGTCATAGGACCTTTGCTATCCACGATATATATAAATGACCTTGTGGATAACATCGGAAGTTCACTGAGGCTTTTGCGGACGATGCTGTAGTACATCGAGAGGTTGTAACAATGGAAAATTGTACTGAAATGCAGGAGGATCTGCAACGAAGTGACGCATGGTGCAGGGAAAGGCAATTGAATCTCAATGTAGACAAGTGTAATGTGCTGCGATTACATAGATAGAAAGATCCTTTATCATTTAGCTACAATATAGCAGGTCAGCAACGGGAAGCAGTTAATTCCATAAATTATCTGGGAGTGGGCATTAGGAGTGATTTAAAATGGAATGACCATATAAAATTAATGATCAGTAAAGCAGATGCCAGACAGATTCATTAGAAGAAGCCTAAGGAAATGCAGTCCGAAAACAAAGGAAGTAGGTTACAGTACACTTGCTCGCCCACTGCTTGAATACTGCTCATCGGTGTGGGATCCGTACCAGACAGAGTTGATAGAAGAAATAGAAAAGATCCACTGGAGAGCAGCGCGTTTCGTTACAGGATCATTTAATAATCTAGAAAGCGTTACGGAGATGATAGAAAATCTCCAGTGGAAGACTCTGCAAGAGAGAGGCTCAGTAGCTCGGTACGGGCTTTTGTTGAATTTCGAGAACGTTCCTTCACCGAGGAGTCAAGTAGTGTATTGTTCCCTCCTACGTATATCTCGCGAAGAGACCATGAGGATAAAATCAGAGAGATAAGTTCCCACACAGAGGCATACCGACAATCTTTCTTTCCACGAACAATACGAGACTGGAATAGAAGGGAGGTACCTTCCGCGACACACCGTCAGGTTGCTTGCGGAGAATGGATGTAGATGTAGAAAACGTTCAACTGTACACATTTTCTTTCGTTTGGCGCCGCCATTGCCAAGCGCATCTCTGTACAAGTATGTTGAACTCGTGGCAAGCAGTTCGAAGGAAGGTGGCCCCTGAAGTAAAATTCCTTGTCTAGAGTTCGCAATAAAAGATGTTTTAATTAAAAATGTGGGATAACTCGAGCAAAAAATATAGGAATCATGTTTATGAAAACGTTGAGAAGAAAATTGGGAAACGGAGTACATGGAAGATTTACGAAACGTGAATTTTAATTTTTAACGGTATTACTAACGGTATTGTGGTTCATGGTGTGGGTTCCTGTAGTCATGTCCTAGTTCATGAACCACGGGCAATGTATGAGTGGCCAAGTAAGTGGTCCCGACAGTCGGGATACCAGTTACTTCGGAATAAGGCTGGGCATTTCGGATATATTCTGAGCCGTGGTCACCTTTGTGCTCATACGGCAAAGAGTACCAAATCCACCGGTTAGTCCCTCAACCGTTAGGGGTAAATCTCAATGGGACTCGGGGCAAGTAAGGCTAGCAACCTGCTTCCCTGGTACTTTAAATATGATGCTGGCAACAATCAGAGCAAAATGCCTCGGACCTTTGGAGGTGACGGAGTCCCACCTCTAATTGACAAACCAGGGACTCCTAAGATACGACTTGGCAAACAAATGGTAATGAGATGGGGAGCTATTAATATCAATGGGGGCTACTCTGGGAAGAAGGTAGAGCTGACAGAGGCTGCAAGTAAGATGGGGTTGGACGTTTTAGCTGTTAGTGACATTCGGGTAAGGGGTGAGAAAGAAGAGGAAGTGGGAGAATACAAGGTCTACCTGTCAGGAGTCAAAGCAGGAATAGCACAATGGGGTATAGGGCTTTACATCAGGAAAGAAATGGAACCCAGCGTAGTTGCAATAAGGTATATAAACGAACGACTGATGTGGATAGATTTGACAGTGTCTAGCAAGAAAATTAGGATTGTGTCAGTATATTCGCATTGTGAAGGGACAGATCAAGATAAGGTGGATAGTTTTTATGAGGCACTCAGTGACGTAGTTGTTAGAGTAAAGGACAAGGACAGTGTTCTGCTGATGGGTGATTTTAATGCCAGGATTGGAAATCAAACAGAACGGTATGAAAAAGTTATGGGTAAATTTGGAGAGGATATGGACACCAACAGGAACGGGAAACAACTCTTGGGTTTCTGTGCCAGTATGGGCTTAGTAATGACAAACTTCTTTTTTAAACATAAGAACATTCACCGGTATACTTGGGAAGGCAGGGAACCAGATCTGTCATTGACTATATAATAACAGATCAGGAATTCAGGAAGGCTGTGAGGGACACACGTGTATTCAGGGGATTCTTTGATGACACTGATCATTATTTAATCTGCAGTGAAATTGGGATTGTGAGGCCGAAACTGCAGGAGGTCAGGTCCATATGTAGGGGGATAAGAGTGGAGAAACTTCAGGATAAGGAAATCAGGCACAAGTACATAACAGCGATCTCAGAAAGGTACCAGTTAGTTGAATGTAGCCAATTACAGTCATTGGAAAAGGAATGGACAAGGTACAGGGACACAGTACTAGAAGTGGCTAAAGAATGTCTTGGAACAGTAGTGTGTAAAAGTAGGAAGAAGCAAACAGCTTGGTGGAATGATACAGTCAAGGCAGCCTGTAAAAGGAAAAAGAAGGCGTATCAAAAATGGCTACATACCAGAACCCAGGTAGACAGAGAAAGTTATGTTGAAGAAAGAAACAAAGCCAAACAGATAATTGCAGTATCCAAGAAGAAATCGTGGGAAGACTTTGGAAACAGGTTGGAGACTATGGGTCAAGCTGCTGGAAAACCATTCTGGAGTGTAATTAGCAGTCTTCGAAAGGGAGGTAAGAAGGAAATGACAAGTATTTTGGACAGGTCAGGAAAACTGCTGGTGAATCCTGTGGATGCCTTGGGCAGATGGAGGGAATATTTTGAAGAGTTGCTCAATGTAGGTGAAAATGCGATCAGTAATGTTTCAGATTTCGAGGTAGAATGGGATAGGAATGATGATGGAAATAGGATCACATTTGAGGAAGTGGAGAAAATGGTCAATAGATCGCAGTGCAATAAAGCAACTTTGTTGTATGGGAGCGAAAGCTGGGTGGATTCAGGTTACCTTATCAACAAGGTTGAGGTTACGGATATGAAAGTAGCTAGGATGATTGCAGGTACTAGTAGATGGGAACAATGGCAGGAGGGTGTCCACAATGAGGAAATCAAAGAAAAACTGGGAATGAACTCTATAGATGTAGCAGTCAGGGCGAACAGGCTTAGATGGTGGGGTGATGTTACACGCATGGGAGAAGCAAGGTTACCCAAGAGACTCATGGGTTCAGCAGTAGAGGGTAGGAGGAGTCGGGGCAGACCAAGGAGAAGGTACCTGGATTCGGTTAAGAATGATTTTGAAGTACTAGGTTTAACATCAGAAGAGGCACCAATGTTAGCACTGAATAGGGGATCATGAAGGAATTTCATAAGGGGGCTATGCTCCAGACTGAACGCTGAAAGGCATAATCAGTCTTAAATAATGATTATGATGATGATGATGATGATTACGAAAATTTCACTTCTTTCCATTTTTGTATGTTTCATAGACGTTCCTGAGACAGTGAAGAACAAAACCTAAACGTTAGCTTTTTGGAAAACAACTGAAAAAATCCAGGTAAGTACTCGGTTTCTATTGTGCTAGCCGACATATTCACTTTTGGAGATAAATCGGCAAACATGTTACTAGCACGCGTTCCTGCATGTTACAGGTAGTAGATCCTAATGTTAAGGTTCGTGGGTGATGTGGCCTTCTACGGTGGAGGCAAGAAAGACTTACAGGACATGCTGAAAGGAATGGACAGTATATTTAGCATGCAATACACTGAAGTGGCGAAAGTCATATCTCGTAATATCAGGCCGGACCCCTTTTGCCCAGCGTAGTGTAGCAACTCGGCGTGGTATAGACTCAACAAGTCGCTGGAAGTCGCCTGAAGAAATATTGAGCCATGCTGCCTCTATGGCTGTCAATAATTGCAAAGCGCTGCCAGTGCAGGATTTTGTGCACGAATTAACCTCTCGATTGTGTCCCATAAATGTTCGATGGGATTCACGTCGGGCGATCTGGGTGGCCATGTCATTCGCTCAAATTGTCCAGAGTGTTCTTCAAACGCATCGCGAACACTTGTTGCCTGGTGATAGGGCACATTGTCATCCATAAAAATACCATCGTTGTTTGGGAACATGAGGTCTTGTAACCTCCCCCTCACTAATTGACCTTAATGACAGTAAAAAATTAAACCGCGTGCAGCTAATGCAAATTTGAGAAAAGCAATCGTCACCGAAGTTAATCTGTCGGTAAAGAGGGAGGAAACGGTTACATCTAAATGAAAGGAAAAATGCTAATGAAACAGGTGGAAATTAATTTTGAAAAGGGGTAAAGTTAATAAAGAAAGTAAATGTGCGGCCGTTACATCAACAATTAACTAGCGGTAATTAGATATTTGAGATTTGGGGGAAATTACGATCGCCAGTCCTAAGGACAATTACCATAGTAACTAAAAAAGAGAGGTATTACACCTATAACTAGCACTACAAGCGTGGCAACTGAAGGTTGACACGTGCAGTGTGAAAACTGAAAGTTTGTCAGAAGTAATAAATTTCGCTACACTCTGACTTAATTTAGCAAAAGAATTAATAAAAGCGGAAAATTTAAAGTTAATTTAGTGACTGAAATTAATAGTGAACTTTGTTTCTGAAGCACTACGAAATTCAATAAAATAAGGTTATTCTTGGGCTACCTCAACAATCATTTCAGAAGCTACTTGAATCTACGCAATTTAGAAAGAAGAGATTTAACTTTGAACTTGAATTAAATGATTCTGAACAATTAACAATAGTAAAATTTAGTACGTACCAAGCTGAGCTGCAGTCACAGGTAAGCTAAAATACGGTAACAAAACTCGCACTCTTAATTTGTGCTTGTGTAATCTAAATATTGTAGCTAGCTATGAATACCTTAACTGAACTTTGAAATTAAAGCAGCGAAATTGAATTATATTACTTTAATGCTGGCGTTTGAATTTCAACGACACTCGAGTTCATTTCGGAAAAGGAAGGGACCCTGCTTGGCAATGCAATTGGGAAAATGAGCAACAAAGATTCATGCTAAGTTGCTGTAATTTTGTGATGCAACAATTTTAAAAGTTTGAAAAGCTGAGGTCTGCCATACAGTTCTAAAACTTTACGTGGTTCCAGTCTTCCTTGTTGGTTGATTGAAGGTTTGAAGCCGTCGATCGAGGAGGTGGCGACACTCACTCATTGTCGGCTATCGCTGTTGCAGAAGCTGGATGTTGGCGCGCCTTCTTCTTGACACGGTCACCAGACGAAACGGGCTCTTGATGTGCGCTAGTTAATGTTTCCCGTCCGCGACACCATGTCAGAAACTATCATCGCAAGTCGAGCGCAATTACATGCTGCCAAACCCCGAATGCGCGGCAACTCGCGGGAGCATCACACAACACACCTGCTCCACTGCACCACCTCAGCCAGACTCCCTCTACTCTGCCCGCGCTCCACGCGACAGAGTTAACACTACCAAAGATCCTAAACCTTTGGTTCTCCACACGACCTATCGATGTAATGGTTCGATAGCATAGTTTCCCTAGGCCAGACCAGCGTAAAAATACAAATAATCTTTACACAACAAACCAATTATACATCGACATAAATGCATATATATACAAATAGTAAAACAATTACAGTATACAAAGACACAGAAACGTCATATATTCAGGTAACAAAATAAGGAAAAAAATTTGCAGTGCAATAGATGGAAATAGGAGGATATGCATTTCCGGCGTTACAGTCTACGAATGGCTGCCGAACACGACCATTTCCAGTCAATTACCAGTCCAGTTGGACCAGAGGATCCAATTCATTCCATGTAAACACAGTCCAAACCATTATGGAGCCACCAGCAGCTTGCACAGTAAGTTGTTGACAACTTCGATCCATCGTTTCGTGAGGTCTGTGTCGGACCTTGCAACGAAATCGGGACTCGTGTGGCCAGGCCATGGTTATGCAGTCGTCTAGGGTCCAACCGATAGGGTCACGAGCCCAGGAGAGGCGATGCAGGCGATGTCGTGCTAGTATCGAAGGCAATCGCCTCAGTCGCCTGCTGCCATAGCCCATTAGCGACAAATTTCGCCGCACTGTCCTAACGGATACATTCGTCGTGTGTCCCTCACTGGCTTCTGCGGTTGTTTCACATAGTGTTGGTTGTCTGTTAGCACAGACAACTTTACGCAAACACCGCTGCTCTCGGTCGTTAAGTAAAGGCCGTCGAACACTGCGTTATCCGTGGTGAGAGGTAATGGCTGAAATGTGGTTTTCTCGGCACACTCTTGACATTACGAGGTGCATTCAAGTTCTAAGGCCTCCGATTTTTTTTTCTAATTAACTACTCACCCGAAATCGATGAGCCTGGCGTTACTTATCGACGTAATCGCCCTGCAGACGTACACATTTTTCACAACGCTGACGCCATGATTCCATGGCAGCGGCGAAGGCTTCTTTAGGAGTCTGTTTTGAACACTGGAAAATCGCTGAGGCAATAGCAGCACGGCTGGTGAATGTGCGGCCACGGAGAGTGCCTTTCATTGTTGGAAAAAGCCAAAAGTCACTAGGAGCCAGGTCAGGTGAGTAGGGAGCATGAGGAATCACTTCAAAGTTGTTATCATGAAGAAACTGTTGCGTAACGTTAGCTCGATGTGCGGGTGCGTTGTCTTGGTGAAACAGTGCACGTGCAGCCCTTCCCGGACGTTTTTGTTGCAGTGCAGGAAGGAATTTGTTCTTCAAAACATTTTCGTAGGATGCACCTGTTACCGTAGTGCCCTTTGGAACGCAATGGGTAAGGATTACGCCCTCGCTGTCCCAGAACATGGACACCATCATTTTTTCAGCACTGGCGGTTACCCGAAATTTTTTTGGTGGTGGTGAATCTGTGTGTTTCCATTGAGCTGACTGGCGCTTTGTTTCTGGATTGAAAAATGGCATCCACGTCTCATCCATTGTCACAACCGCCGAAAAGAAAGTCCCATTCGTGCTGTCGTTGCGCGTCAACATTGCTCGGCAACATGCCACACGGGCAGCCGTGTGGTCGTCCGTCAGCATTCGTGGCACCCACCTGGATGACACTTTTCGCATTTTCAGGTCGTCATGCAGGATTGTGTGCACAGAACCCACAGAAATGCCAACTCTGGAGGCGATCTGTTCAACAGTCATTCGGCGATCCCCCAAAACAATTCTCTCCACTTTCTCGATCCTGTCGTCAGACCGGCTTGTGTGAGCCCAAGGTTGTTTCGGTTTGTTGTCACACGATGTTCTGCCTTCATTAAACTGTCGCACCCACGGACGCACTTTCGACACATCCATAACTCCATCAGCACATGTCTCCTTCAACTGTCGATGAATTTCAATTGGTTTCACACCACGCAAATTCAGAAAACGAATGATTGCATGCTGTTCAAGTAAGGAAAACGTCGCCATTTTAAGTATTTAAAACAGTTCTCATTCTCGCCGCTGGCAGTAAAATTCCATCTGCCATACGTTGCTGCCATCTCTGGGACGTATTGACAATGAACACGGCCTCATTTTAAAACAATGCGCATGTTTCTATCTCTTTCCAGTCCGGAGAAAAAAAATCGGAGGCATTAGAACTTGAATGCACCTCGTATAGATGTCAGAATGTTGAATTCCTTAACGATTTCCGATATGTCATGTTCCACGAGTCTAGCTCCAAGAACCATTCCGCATTCAGAGTCTGTTAAAACCCGTCGTGCGGCCATAATCACGTCGGAAACCTGTTTCATATGAATCACCTGAATACAAATGACAGGTCCAGCAATGCACTGCCCTTTTATCCCTTGTGTACACGATACTACCGCCGTCTGTATACCTGCATATCGCTGTTCCATGATTTGTCAGTCAGTGTAAGGCTCAAGTATAAAAGAAGAAAATGCGAAGGTGATGGAGAAAAGCAGAGGATAACAGCGAATCAAAATTGGCAACGGATCAGCCGTGGAGAAAGAGCAAGAGTTGTCGTATCTAGGAAACCAGATTACAAAGGATGGCCGTAGCAAGGAAAACACCAGAAGTGGATTGGCACAGGTGAAGGAGGCTCTGTTCAGTAAAACAGCACTGCTGGCATCGTATGGAAATGAAGTCCCATGCTTCTTTACAGAGCGTAGGGGAACGATGCGGGAGACCCGCACCGCTTTACTAGGCAAGGTCCTAGTGGAGGTGGTTTGCCATTGCCTTCCTCCGACCGTGATGGGGATGAATGATGATGATGAAAACGACACAACAACACCCAGTAATCTCGAGGCAGGAAAAATTCCTGACCCCGCCGGGAATCGAACCCGGGACCCCGTGTTCGGGAAGCGAGAAGGCTACCGGGAGACCACGAGCAGCGGACGCTGGCACCGTATACAGATGTGGAAATGAGGCAGAGATTCCTCGAAGTGTACGTCTGGAGCAAAGATTTGTACGGATGTGAAACGTGGTTCCTCGGAAATCCGGAGAGTAAACTGAACCTGCTCGTGAAGCGTAACACGCAGTGCGCGAGCTTGCAAGACAAATGGTTCAAATGGCTCTGAGCACTATGGCACTTAACACTTGAGGTCATCAGTCCCCTCGAACTTAGAAACTACTTAAACCTAACTAACCTAAGGACATCACACACATCCATGCCTGAGGCACGATTCGAACCTGCGACCGTAGCGGTCGCGCGGTTCCAGACTGAAGCGCCCAGAACCGCTCGGCCACACCGGTCGGCCTTGCAAGACAGAGAGGTGAACCAGACCCAGATCGAATCCGCACGGTGGATTTAACGGTCGCGGGTTGGTAGACCAGCAAGCCCGAGTGTAGTTGACTGGCTCTGAGCACTATGGGACTTAACATCTATGGTCATCAGTCCCCTAGAACTTAGAACTACTTAAACCTAACTAACCTAAGGACAGCACCCAACACCCAGCCATCACGAGGCAGAGAAAATCCCTGACCCCGCCGGGAATCGAACCCGGGAACCCGGGCGTGGGAAGCGAGAACGCCACCGCACGACCACGAGATGCGGGCGAGTGTAGTTGCCAGGCGGTTTTCCACACTAGTTAAGGGAAACGCTGGAATGGTCCTCACATTCCGCCTGAGAGAATACAGTAAAAAAAAACAGTTAAAATAAGATAACAAACAGAACAAAAATTTTACACAGTTTGCAGAACAGTCATCTTGACGACTGTGGCATCCGGAAGGGTATCCAGGCACAAAAGTTAAATACGGAAATAAAAAAATTGTCAATTCTGAAAACAGGGGACCCTGTACTACAGTATAGTCGAAAAATAATAGCCTCAGTAAGCGTTTCGACTGTTTTAGCTTATGTTAAATCCATTTATTTATTGACCTTCCTTGCTCCAGCATTTTAAACTATGATGCCACCTCGTTTAGATTAGCGTATTTATGAACTTTTGAAGTGGCGTCTGTTCATGCCAGCTAATGTCTCAACAAATACTGAACAAATACTGTACGGTACACATCCACAAAAAAGACAGTTTTAAAGTTTCAATACACTCCTCCAGATGTGTCTAGTTTGTCTTCCCTCCACTTTTCTACCACTTCTCTTTTGTTGCGGGGAATTGTGTGCATTTTATGAACAACTGCGAGAAAAAATAATTCAGCAAGTATCAAGACGATATGATACTTACAACTTTGTGTTTCCATAGCTAACTGTACAAATATTTGGTTTCACAAGTTATGGGAAAGAGAAAAGACATTTTTCTACAGAAGCAAGGGCTGATTTTGGGACTCAAAACTGAAGGGCTGTCGAATGGAGAAGTTCGTAGGAAATTAGTTTGACTATAAAACCGTAGGAAATGTATTGAAGAAAGAAGCTGAAACTGGAAAGTCAAATTTGAGGTCGGAAGATGATCTGCAGTCCGAGATTGTACAGGACAATGACAAACATATCAATGCCAGACACTAAAGTAAATTCAGGTCAGATTGCTTTTAAAATTGAACAGGCGTTTGGGATTTCAACTTCCCATCGAACAGTATTATGACACCTTTCACATCCTAACCTTACGAAGAAAACAACTTCAATTCAAGCCCACCTAACAAAACAGCACGCTGAAGAAGGTCTCTCGATCCGAATCAACACTAGATATCAGAGGACTGGAAAACAGTTATTATTTCGGATGAGAAGATATTTTAATTTGTTTGTTAATGACTGTGGTTTGAAACTGTGGATAGAGGCAGACGAGGATTGAAGGAAAACTTTTGTGGGAACGAAGAAGTTCAGTGAATGTGTAACGCTGTGGGGAACAATGTGTTCTAAAGGGATGGGAAGAATTTAGGTTTGTGTAGGTTCAATCGCAGGGTTAGAATAATCTGATATCCTTAAAAATGAGGTATTAAATACTGCAACGGATCACTTCAGCGGAGAAAACCTTGAGCCATTCACTTTCCAAGATGATAATGCCAGTTGTCCACGTGCCAGAATTGCCTAGGACTGTTGCGCAGATCTGGGTATTGACGAATTATGGTGGTCCCCAAATTCTCCCGATATCAATCCAGTTGGGAATTTTTGGGCAGTTCTGTCTAAAAAAGTAAGTAAATATTGTTGAACTGGTAGAACATACTTAATTAAGAAGACTGTTCACATCTGGTTCCACGAAACTGAACCCGATACATGCGAAAAACTTGTAGAGTTAATGACAAATCAAGTTCAGGCCCTTGAAATAGGTATGAAGTGGACACACAAAATACTACTGCTCGATGTATTACCTTAAGCAAAATTTGAATGTGGGGATATCATTTTGCAATTATACTGTAGATGTGATAAACGCTATAGGAAAGAGAAGGGGAGGAAGAAATGGAAGGATTTCAAAAGCATTGCTAGCAAAAAAGTGTTAAAAACAGAGGGGACAGATAAAGTACGAAATGAGGAAGTATTAAAAAGACTGGGTGAGGCAAGAAGTCTGCGGAAGGCTCTTTGCAAAAGGGATAGGTTAATGGCACCATCTATAGGCGTGCAAGAATACTTAACTTGATGCTTGCAGGAACAACAGAGGTGGCCGGCCGATGTGACCGAGCGGTTCTAGGCGCTTCAGTCTGGAACCGCGCGGCCGCTACGGTCGCAGGTTCGAATCCTGCCTCAGGCATGGATGTGTGTCATGTAAACTGAATTAGTCTCAGTTGATGGTAACTCGTGTGATAATATGAGAAGAACTAAACTTGTGCAGAAACTAAATTAGTCTCAGCTGATGGTAACTACTGTGATATATTGTCCATCTGTTAGTTAGGTTTAAGTAGTTCTAAGTTCCAGGGGACTGATGACCTCAAATGTTAAGTCCCATAGTGCTCAGAGCCATTTCAACCATTTTTGAGCAACAGAGGTAACAAACAGTAGGAGCGCAGAAAGAATAGAAAATGCAAAACAGACTATAGAAAATGTTGGATGTAATAGTAATGTAGACACAAAAGGATTAGCACAAAGTTGGAAAAGATGGGAAGATACTGTCAAGCCTGGGGAAAGACTGATGACTTAAATACACGGCCTGCCTGCACAAGAACAGAATGTGTAATTATAACAGAGGTAAAAGAGAGGAAAGTAAAGAAAGACTCGCAGTATAGGAGCTTTCAATGCGAGTGGTTATCGGATGCTTTTATAAACCACCTGCCTCAGCAGCAGCAGTGATGGGATATGTGCAGGGAAACTTGGGGAATATTTCACGTAAATTTCCTGGTCTTGTTATAGTACTAAGTGGAGATTTCAACTTATCTATTATTGACTGGGAGACTTAAGTGATTAAAGCGGGACGGGGAAATCATGAAAAATTCACCTAAATGCTTTATTCGAAAATTTTCTTGAACAATTAATCAGAGTACCAACTCTAGAAAACAGCGTATTAGATATCCTGATCAACAACTGTCTCAGATATTTCTGCTCAGCGAAGCTCAGGTTATCAGTGATCATAAGGCCGTTACAGTATCACTGAATACGGCTGAAAATAGGAATATAAACAACGTAGGAAGATTTTTCTGCTTAGTAAGAGCGCAAAGACACAGGTTTAAGAGTTTTGAATGAAAACAGTCCCGGTTGTAAAACTGCTTTTATTAATAACAATAACACGTTTCGCCCCTGTAAGGCGCTATCAGATTGTCTGGAGACAAGAGAAAAAAAATTAATATGATAAAATGGTAAATGAAATGAGGCATGGTTCTCAGCTGTGCAGCCATCCGTACAAGGGACAATAATGCGGGGCGTGGCGCTTAAATCCGGACAAATGGAACTTTTTTAAAAGCAAATTTATTAAAACAAAATACAAATGAAAATCCTTTTACATATAAGTGCTGGTATCTTTCGAGCGTAACATTGAAAGGGTACAGTACCGCCCGACATTGAAAATAGGTACAACATACTTCATTATTTTTGTCAGAACAACACATTTTTTTGTAAAATAACTCAATTTCAATTAATACAGCGAAGCCGGATACCAGTGTAGAAATGAATGACAATTTATTAATTTAATTTATCATATGTGCACTCCCACAAAATAAATCCCTACATCCAGTTTGGTGAGATCTTTTGAAATGAATGAATGTATGGTCGTCTGCTAACCGCAGATAGTGAATGTGAATATATGATCATCTTTGAGTCGATCCTTTGGCCACCTTTGGTGGGACCAAAGAGAAAAATTTACCAGAGCTTTGAGCGCCTGAAATGTGGCTGACCAATACGATAGCAAGGTGCTTCCCCCACCTCGACAGAGATGGGAGAGGACCTCGAGAACGGCCATGTTTCGGCACTCTGCCGCTGGATCTTGTGCTGTTAACACCTGTTTTAGTTGTGCGCCGTAATGACGAAAGAGTGGAGGCATGGTATGCATGTGGAATATTTAAGAGTAGTTTGAAATAATAATTTCTCTATTTCAGGAACTTTTGTGGGGAGAATTAAATGTCAGGCAGGTAATATTAATGGGATTGTAGTAATCTTCGGAAGTGACCAACGGTCACAAAGAAACCACGTGTAGCAATAAGTTGAAATACTTCCGTGTGCTTAAGTTAAGCTGAATTAATAGCGTGTGTACAATAAGTTGAAATATTTAAGAAATAGCGTGTGTACAATAAGTTGAAATATTTAAGAAATGGCGTGTGCAGGACTTGAAATTAGAGACGAGTACTTCCACGTGGTGAGTACTGTGTGAGTCTCAATCTGTGTATGAGACAAAGGATAAAGAGAAGTACTCGTCCATGGTATCAGTTGAGGACTCGCGTGTGTGATGAATACATTCTTAATATTACTTTGCGTGTGACGCTAGATTCAAACTCTGAGAGAGAAGCAAGGTGAGTCGGCCGTCTATCTAGCAACGCCACATGGCTTGCATTGCACAGGAAGACGTGCATATATCTCCAGAGTTCATAGTAGGAAAGTAGAATTACAAAGTGGGGCAGTGTCGTGTGAAACTGGGATAAATATTAATTGAAGTGGGAAAGCTGAAAGTGATAATGTTGTGACTATTCACTGTCTTGTATTTCATATTGTAGTGTGGTGTATGTCATGTAATTTGAGTATGTGTGGTTTGCATGGGAGTGCAGCGAGGTAGTTTCAAAAGATTAGTGGGTTATGCTTGTTCCTTCTGTACCGCTCGGTCTGGAGGAAAGTTTCGTGATGATGATTGTGAGAGTCGAAGGGTGAGAAATAATAAAAGATCCACCATCCTATCCAGAAAGTGCACTGTAGCGTTAAAATAATTACGAGACCATAATATAGAGATTCACTAATGTAAAGTCATGCCCACTGGGCGGAATTTCTCATGTGTTATTGTTGTAGGCTATAGAATTTGTGTGTTTAGGTTAGTGAATTTATCGGAATAAATAAGAGAGTGAAAAGAAAAAGATTGGTGGACTTTTCCATTGAATTGTATGTTGTCATAATGTCCCGAATTTATAAAGTGTGCGCCATTCATATTCAGTGCGGTGGCCACGTGTAGACAAAAAGAAAATGTGGTATTGCCAGTGCGTAGTGTACAGTCAGAGTTCTGTAAATTACTGAGAGTCAGATGCGTGTTTCCGTTGCGTAGTAATCATATAGGAGGATAACGTGTAACTTAAGTGTGAGTACTAGAGCTCATATTACTCGATAACTAAGAATGAATCCACTCGCTTGGCAGACCACTCATCTTGCAGGCCTGACTGCTTGATGCCACAGTATGAGCAAGGCATGTGGGTGGCTCTCATAATTTCGACCCTGCCAGGATATATTTTGCCAGGATATTTTGTTGCCAGGATGATTTGGCCAGGGTATATTTTGCCAGGATATTTTGTTGTCAGGTTGATTTGGCCAGGATATATTTTGCCAGGATATTTTGCCAGGATTCTGCTGTTAGGGTTTGCTGTTAAGATTTTTTTTGATGGAATGTATGGTGATAGCGCTAAGACGTAAATTTTTTTTCTGTTTGCGTTTTCTTTCTGGATTGGTGAGGATCTTTTATTTTTTTTATGTAATTAATTGCTATATCGTCCTGGGCTGGAAGATCGTGGTATAATTTTTTTGTTTTGCGTAATGTCCGTAGTAACTAGGTCGCAGTCGAAAAGTGTAGCCACCATGGAGAATAGCAATTCTGGGGTGAACGTAGCAGTGCAGCAGGAAGTAGCTGTTGACCATCGGTTAATGAGCGGGGACGGCAAACACTTGGAAGGGGCTGAATTGTTCAGTGGACCGCGGCAAGGTGATCCTTTGAGCGGCGGGCTTTGTTCACAATCGGAGGCTTTTCCCGACGACGCGGGCGAGCCGGGACTAGGTCAGGTATGCAGTGAAAGTGAAGCTACCCTTGGCGAGGCTACGGGTTCCCAGGCGAACGAGGTGAGCGCACCGAAAGTAGCAAATGACGATGTGCTACTGCAGTTTTTACAGAGGATGGATAGAGATAATAAGGAAAGATTCGAAGCAATGAATAGAGACAATAAGGAGAGAGATAGGGAGAATAAAGATAGAGATAGGGAGAATAAGGAAAGATTTGAAGCAACTAAGGAAAGATTGGAGGCAATGGATAAGGGGAATAAAGAGGCAATGAGGAAGCTACACACAGTTATCGATGAGCGTCTGTCCGCAGTTAATAATCTGTTAGATGAGGGGGAGAAGAATCTGGATGCGTTGAAGCAAGTATGTGATGGCGTGAAAGAGAAAGCCAATAATTTGGAGGTACGAATAAGTGCAATAGAGAGTGATATTACAGAACGTAGGGACGTGTTGCCAGATGAGCGAATCAAAGAGGTAGTGGAGGACTTACTTGCAGATAAACAAGGGGCATTAGACAGCGTGGAAGCTCAAATCACCCAGCAAAAAGTGGCGCTAAATACACACAGGGATGAAGTTGCGGAGGTAGTGGTCAGAAAGAATACGATTAGTGCAGATGCAGAAAAGATCAGTACAAGAGGCGAGACAGGTTCTGACAATACGCAGCGAGAGGTTTATGCCAACCAGGAGGAGATACAATCACCATTACAGTTTAAAGAGGCACAATTCGAAATAAGTAGGAAACATAGTGAAGAACTAGCACAGTTGCAATTAGCGTGCAGTAGCGAAGGTGACACACCACCAGGTAGATTGCAGAGGGAGAGTGAGATAAACTCAAAAAGCGAAAATAGGCAGAAAGAGGAAGACGAATTCAGAGAGTCAGAAGAACGGTTGTGTCGGATAAAACAGGTGGCAAACCCAACTGGGTATAGTCCAAGGCTGTCTCAATTTCAAGATTCATTACCTTCATCGTGGGGACCGCTCCTCAAAATGAAGTTTGTGTGTAACCATTTGAGGGACGAGGCTAGAGCGAAAATGCAGGAAGTTAATAAAGACTGTAGTAGCTATTTAAATGAATTCTGGTCGCAAAGTAAGCAGGACCAGGTTACGCAAAGCATATTGATGATGCGAAATGGTAACGAAGGTGGTATAAGAGATCCAGTGTCGTGCTATCAGGAAATCCTGAGACGAAATAGGTATTTGGATGTGACATACGAACCTGGGGAGCTCATTAGGGTCTGTATAACGAAGTTGCCAGTGAGACTGCGCAGAGATATAGTGATAGCAGGCAGAGGCTTAGACGATTCTGCGTCGATTCAGCACATGTTACAGGAACTGAGTAATGAGAGCAACGTTGTGAACGGCGACACGACTCATAGGTCAGACAGAGTCGAGGATAGAAACGGCAGAAACTATCAGAATGACAGGAGAGCATGGAATCCTGGCATTTCTTTCTTGTTATAATGGATTGAAGGATAGGAGAAACTATTCCAACATATCAGCCCTTAGCACCTTGCCTTAAAACACATGCAACTGGTACTGAAAATTGTCTATGTAGCAGACATACTCTACTAATATGTAGGAATGCAAATACCATACTTCTGGTCAGAGAATAAAACACCAGTAATGGAATCTGTTAGGCTGGTCTCTCAGAGCAAAATTTGCAAATTTTTATTTGGAACACTGAAGTAAAAGGACTGTTTCCTCAAAAAAACCAGTTGCTAAAAATGTTAGGTTAATGCCAATGAGTCCAGTTTAATTAGTGTGATTTGACTATTGCAGGTACTTAACACGTAATGTAAAAAGTCAACATTGTGATCGAAGTTTTTAAATTAGATGCCATCTGATCTATAGTATGTCATAGTCGTGGTGACAGTTATAGTGAGGTGCGGCGTATGGTTGTTTGGAATCTGGTGTTAGGGAAAGAGGCCACTAGCACCAAAGTTTCTAACACTTGTGATGTATCTTTCTCCCAGCTTGTATATTCTCTGCACACATTTAATTTTCATGTAAGCACAGATTCCTAACTAACAAATTCTTTACTGTGCATATTGAACCATTTAGAGTGAGGCGGATTGTCCATGAAAATGCTGTACTGATTGAGACGATCAAGGGAAAACAATCTCGTGGGCTTCATCACATTTCTAACATCAAATTATGGAAAAGTTAAGGATAGATCGAAAGTAGGTAATTGATGGTAGATAGTCAGTGTATTTATTTGTGGTATGTAACGTTGTGCAGTGTCAAATCGAACATAACAATTTTCAGGCGGGATGTCAGGAAGTATGACGGAATAGACTGGTCGAATGAGTCATGAACAGGAGTCGACAGAGTGGTGTATGTACGTATTTTTTGTCATATGAATAAGGATCAAGCAGAAACGACGTGATGATTAATGAGTGGATAAAGATGGTAGATAGAGAGGCGACGTGATAAATAGTAGTGGATAAAGGTGATATTTAAGGAAAGAAGCGACGTGAAGCAGTGTGATTAATAAAAAGAGATTCGACGTGATGAAACAGTGGTAAATAAAGGTGAGTAGAATTAATAATGTGGAGATGTCTTAGATGTATGTTACAGAGGGTCCTGGGTATGCTGCAATAGAGATTGATGCCAATGGCGAAGGAAGACCAGGAAATGATGGAGTAATGGACGGACGGAGAGCCGAAATACGAATGAAGAGATGAGGACAACTGCACAATGTGAAGGGACATGAAGGGAGTATGAGATTCAGATGGTGAACGTTGTGGAATACTGACGTAAGATGTAATATAAGTGTAAATCTAATTCTTACCATAACAGTTGCTTTGTGAAAAAAATAATTTTTGTTGTTGTTGTTGAAGCCTGGTACCAGCATAACTAATCAAAACGGTACCAAGAATGTGTACAGTTATTTTGCAGGATGAATAATTTGTGTATTTTTTGTTCTTAGATGAAATGTCGCAATTCTAAGTGATATTTAGCAGGAGGAATAATCGGTGAAGTGAGTGCAGAGGTAAGCCGATGGAGAGAGGTGCCAGAGTGAAAGGACGAATTTGGAGACTGGAAAGCTATCTCCGAAACAGCTTCATGTGTTATGTGGTTGAGTATAAGGGAGCGAAGGTATGGTATGTTGTCGTGAGAGTGGTGGTGTTATGAGTATAAGGGAGCAAAGGTATGGTATGTTGTCGTGAGTGTGGTGGTGTTAAGGTTAGCTGACTTCTAGACCTATTCTGTTAGTGTATTAATGGGTTGAATGAGAAGGAAAATGTGATGTCTGGTGAGTGAGAGTCGTAGAGTAGTGTGATCAATGCTCACACTCCTGTAAAGGGGAGGCTACCGATCCATAACTAAAACATTATTGTGTTTTATTGTTTGATTTGGATGAACCTCGATGGCAGGTCAGGATCTGACATCATGAGGATGGTACATACATGTCCTAGAAATGTTGTTACATATAATAAAAAGGTAAAATATATAAAGAGATACTAATTTCAGTCTGTCACATGCACAAAGGTGCATTGTATGTTGTAGATTTAGAGTCATCAGTTTGTAAAATGTTTATTTTGTTAAGATGTTAAAGTAGTTTACTACTTAATAACATGTGACAGGTAATTGTGAGCTGTGTAGATTATTTCTTATTTTTTTGTTAGAACACTTTCAAGGGGTATTAATTTCAGTCTGTCACAAGCGCAAAGGTTCATTGTATATTGTAGTTTTAGAATAAACAGTTTCTAGTATTTTCACTGTGATAGGATGTTAGAGTAGTCTACTATTTGATATTGTAATTATGGGCTGTATAGATTGTTTATTATTCCTTTTGTTTTTTTTACACTTTTATGTTTTGTATGAGGGACGACAGGTACAATCAGTAGCACAAGTGTGGACTGTATATAGAAAAGGGATAAATGTTGATGTTGTATGTGTAGAAGACTAGGGTGTATGATTTTATGTTTTTTTTGGACAAAGATTCTTTTATTACCAATGTATCTAATTGATCATACATGTAATCAATGAGTATTTAAATAATGTAACAATATCCTTTTGTCTGTAATGTTGCGAGATGCACGGAAGGGTCTGACTGATTGGGTGTCGTAGCTCTGAGGGCTACACCGAACACGCCCGTACCACATAAGCCAAGCAGACGTCGGCAACAGAACCGCGGCACTCCCCACTCCATTGCCGGTCGTTGTACGCTCCACGCGCCCGCTACAGCAGGTCAACGGCCTGAGGCGACACGCACATACCACTGGCCATTCATAAGTTCCGCCACCCTTACGACTGGGGAAAGTATCCCGCGGAAGCAACAGCGGGTGGTTTCTTCTGCTCAACGGGGCGCGCAGCGGCGCCACGGCAGAATGGACGATGCGCGGCAGAGCCCGGCGGGCATTTTTTACCAGCAACTATTAACTAGTACTGGACTGTGGAGCCGTGAAACAAGATGACTGCTCGTATGTCTCCATAAGGTGGGAAGTGAAGGACTGGTGTTTCCACGTTGTGAGTGGTGAAAAAGACTTTGTCTTTAGCAGACAGGACGATCGTTTTGTTTTGTCTTGACCACTGAACGGTGGGATCCATAAACTTTTGGCAGTGACTTGTTAAGTGTGCTTTGTGAATTGCATGTGGGTCGCTTGGTATTCTTGAAGAGGACAGTTGTCGTTTGGTGACTAATTATTGTATGAACGCAAGAAACTGGAGTGGGACATTGACATTTGCATCTGTAGTAGGAGACATTTCTTGAATTGGAGCGGGAATAAGTGCTGTTTGTTGGAACTTACGACTTTTAATTACACCATGAACTGAAAGGACAGAACCGTGGGTAATAGTAGTCGTAGGGCCATTTTTTTTTTGGACGACCAGATTCGTGTGGATGGTACGCTGATAGTGACTATGACATTTGTGTTTAATGTGAGATACAGTTTACTGTTCAGTGCGTGTTCAAAATGCCGATTTGAGTGACTTAAAGACTTTCGTCCGGGTAACCATGGGAGAGCTTTGACAGCGAGACAGTGTTTCTAGGGAACCTGTCAGCAACTTTTTTGACCCCAAGAAAATCACAGATTGAAATATTTCCGTGTGACTCGCAAGATAGGGAATAATGTATTTGTACTTGTAAATGTGTAAATTTTTTTATATGTTTCATTCCTGAAGGGACAGCAAGTGTAATTGTATTTCATTAACATTTGTGTTTAGAATAGTTAGTGTTTTTTTTGTTTGTTTGTTCTGGGCTACCAGTTCACGTAGCATGTTCATTAGAATATTTGGTACAATGATGCTTTAATTATTAGCCAGTGGCGTAATACTAACGTAGCGGCTCTTGTTGCATTGGTTAGTAAGATTGTCACAGGGGACAAGAATTTGCATTGCACAACAAATATAGGAATTAATTGATGCATTTTGATGTCGTGGACAGTATTGATCTTGTTGGTGTGTTGACTGAAGCCACTTATTTTCATTATCACAGTGGTGATATTTCACATTAAAGTGTAACGAGGGCTAGTCGAAATGCAAGTTCTTGTCGTCTAAATGTGTAACAACAGAGAAATGAGCAGTAGAGTAAGATATGAGAGCTACTGGTGGATTCAAGCACTTATTGCTAAACTATTTACTGCGTGTATTGATCCAAGTTGATGGACTGACTAGCTCAGCAGCAGGTATTTGTACTGGTCGACAAGGATAAGGTTAAACTCACAGTCGAGTAGTTGTGGCAATTGCTTAAGTGATGATAGTTAATTAGGTATGACATGATGTCTTAGATGAACTATATTACATAAGCAGTATGTAACTTGTGGTATATTTCATTGTTTTTCTTCTCAGTTTTATTTCTCTGTAGGTTTGATGTATATTTCAGAGTAATGGTATGGAGCCTGACATTCTACATGTAACTAGTGTACGAAATTTTTTCTTTTGTTGATTTTGTTTTGCATTTAGACTTTGCTGTGTAAAGGGTTTTACCCCGCAATTTATGAATGTCAGATTACTTGCTCTGTGTTTGGATGGTGAGCTATTTAAAATTTCATGAGCACAATTAGTATTTTTTTTATTTGTCATAGAATTAGTGAAGTTTGGATTACTCATAATAATAACGAAGATCCCAGTAACTAAGCCAATTTTTATCTCACCATTATTTTTTTTATTTGTATGATGTGATGTTTTATTTGTCATTTGGATTGTTGTAACTATGTATGTGAACGTTACTCCGGATTGTGGAGAGTACAATAATGCAACAACTGTGTCAAAAATTTGGTAAAGTAACAGCATTTGGTCGTCTATTTGAGGTCACCAGGGGCTAAGGTCTCCTCCTGGTTATTTTGATGACTTGCTACGTTTCTTCTAATACAGTTTTCTTAAAAAAATGTTCGGAACTATCCTCGCATTGCAAGGATAGTACCGTGCCATTTTGTTCTGCATGGGTAGCCGGAGGTGAAAGGGTACAGTACCGCCCGACATTGAAAATAGGTACAACATACTTCATTATTTTTGTCAGAACAACACATTTTTTTGTAAAATAACTCAATTTCAATTAATACAGCGAAGCCGGATACCAGTGTAGAAATGAATGACAATTTATTTATTTAATTTATCATATGTGCACTCCCACAAAATAAATCCCTACATCCAGTTTGGTGAGATCTTTTGAAATGTATGAATGTATGGTCGTCTGCTAACCGCAGATAGTGAATGTGAATATATGATCATCTTTGAGTCGATCCTTTGGCCACCTTTGGTGGGACCAAAGAGAAAAATTTACCAGAGCTTTGAGCGCCTGAAATGTGGCTGACCAATACGATAGCAAGGTGCTTCCCCCACCTCGACAGAGATGGGAGAGGACCTCGAGAACGGCCATGTTTCGGCACTCTGCCGCTGGATCTTGTGCTGTTAACACCTGTTTTAGTTGTGCGCCGTAATGACGAAAGAGTGGAGGCATGGTATGCATGTGGAATATTTAAGAGTAGTTTGAAATAATAATTTCTCTATTTCAGGAACTTTTGTGGGGAGAATTAAATGTCAGGCAGGTAATATTAATGGGATTGTAGTAATCTTCGGAAGTGACCAACGGTCACAAAGAAACCACGTGTAGCAATAAGTTGAAATACTTCCGTGTGCTTAAGTTAAGCTGAATTAATAGCGTGTGTACAATAAGTTGAAATATTTAAGAAATAGCGTATGTACAATAAGTTGAAATATTTAAGAAATGGCGTGTGCAGGACTTGAAATTAGAGACGAGTACTTCCACGTGGTGAGTACTGTGTGAGTCTCAATCTGTGTATGAGACAAAGGATAAAGAGAAGTACTCGTCCATGGTATCAGTTGAGGACTCGCGTGTGTGATGAATATATTCTTAATATTACTTTGCGTGTGACGCTAGATTCAAACTCTGAGAGAGAAGCAAGGTGAGTCGGCCGTCTATCTAGCAACGCCACATGGCTTGCATTGCACAGGAAGACGTGCATATATCTCCAGAGTTCATAGTAGGAAAGTAGAATTACAAAGTGGGGCAGTGTCGTGTGAAACTGGGATAAATATTAATTGAAGTGGGAAAGCTGAAAGTGATAATGTTGTGACTATTCACTGTCTTGTATTTCATATTGTAGTGTGGTGTATGTCATGTAATTTGAGTATGTGTGGTTTGCATGGGAGTGCAGCGAGGTAGTTTCAAAAGATTAGTGGGTTATGCTTGTTCCTTCTGTACCGCTCGGTCTGGAGGAAAGTTTCGTGATGATGATTGTGAGAGTTGAAGGGTGAGAAATAATAAAAGATCCACCATCCTATCCAGAAAGTGCACTGTAGCGTTAAAATAATTACGAGACCATAATATAGAGATTCACCAATGTAAAGTCATGCCCACTGGGCGGAATTTCTCATGTGTTATTGTTGTAGGTTATAGAATTTGTGTGTTTAGGTTAGTGAATTTATCGGAATAAATAAGAGAGTGAAAAGAAAAAGATTGGTGGACTTTTCCATTGAATTGTATGTTGTCATAATGTCCCGAATTTATAAAGTGTGCGCCATTCATATTCAGTGCGGTGGCCACGTGTAGACAAAAAGAAAATGTGGTATTGCCAGTGCGTAGTGTACAGTCAGAGTTCTGTAAATTACTGAGAGTCAGATGCGTGTTTCCGTTGCGTAGTAATCATATAGGAGGATAACGTGTAACTTAAGTGTGAGTACTAGAGCTCATATTACTCGATGACTAAGAATGAATCCACTCGCTTGGCAGACCACTCATCTTGCAGGCCTGACTGCTTGATGCCACAGTATGAGCAAGGCATGTGGGTACCTCTCAACATTAATCGACGTAACCCCCTTCAGCCGCAATGGCCGCCTCCAATATCGTTCCTGAAACGATCGCACGCACTCTTTAAAACGGTACTGTCCATAGTCGCGGATAATGCTTCGATAGGGGTGCGTGGAGATGCGACATTGCGGTGCCTCGTCTTATTGGTAACTCTTTCGACTACGCTCCATAGTAGTCGAGGGGGTTAAAATACAGGCTATTCGGAGGCCAGAACTCCTTTGAACAAAATATGTCAACGTTATCCAAGAGCCAGTTTTGGACTAAATGGCTCTTATGAGATCCTCCTCTGCCATCCGACGCATTGTTCTCTCGCTGGCATTCTATACTGACGCCAATTTCCTCAGTGATTGCCCCTGATCGTCCGAAATCAGCCCCCTGAGCCTTTTCGACGAGTGCCGCAGTTCGTCAAACGCGTTTCCTCGAATGAGGTTTCCTCGCCGGGTCGGCGGGACCTTCCCCAGACTTCTCCGGAGAATTTTACAGAGGGGTCCAAAAAAATGTCTCCACTGTTTAAAAGTCCATAACTGGCAAACTAACTGACGGAGTTGTCTCATCTTTGCTAATGTAATAGTTTGTAGTTCCGGCAATCGCCACACAAGCGTTGTATTGCGTTGTTTTGTTTTGTCAGATGACAGTCGCCAGATAGTCAGTGTTTTGTTCTTAGTTTCACCTAGTTACTCGAGTAAACATGGCTGGCGCAAGGCTTACATTCGATGAAAGGAAGTCAGTTTGGAAGTGGTATTTTAAATACGAAAACATTAATGAGGTTCAACGGCAATGGCGAAATGAACACCAAACAGAGCCACCGACACGTTTAACGATTCGTCGCATTCGAGACAAATTTGAAGCCGAAGGCTGTGTTAAAGATGTACACAGACAACGATCTGGACGACCTGTAACAGTAACAAGTCCAGCTAACTCCCGTCGTGTGTTACAACAATTCACTCGCTCACCACATAAGTCTGTGAGACAGTGTGCCCGTGAAACTGGAGTGAGTCGCTCAAGTGTTCGTCGAATTTTGAAGACAGCAAAGTGGAAGTGCTACATCCCACGATTGCTACACGCAATGAACGAGGACGACCCAGATCGTAGAATGGAGTACTGCGAGTAGTTTACTAACACGGTGTGCAACGATGAAGAGTTTGCAGAGATGATTGTGTGGTCTGATGAGGCACAGATCAAACTTAATGGTACAGCAAATCGCCACAATTGCATCTACTGGGCCGCCGAAAATCCGAACGTCCATGTAGACAAAGCGTTGAATTTGCCAGGAGTAAATGTGTGGTGTGGGTTGTCTTACCGGGGCTAGATTGGGCCATTCTTCTTTGACGGCAAAGTTACCGGTGAGGTGTACCTTCAGAAGCTTCAGACATCCATTTTACCTGTCATCCGAGACTTGTATGGAGACGGAACAGTTTACTTTCAACAAGATGGTGCCCCAGCCCACTACCAAAATCGTGTTAGGGCACATCTCGATGAAAATCTACCAGGAAGGTGAATAGACCGTAGACAGATGTCTGCGCGGATGCGCATATCCGCGGATATATCCTTGGATATCCGCGGTATTTGTTACTTGGCGGATAAAATCGCGGGTCATCTGCGGATAATGAGCAAGTCATCTGCCCAGTACGTATGTTGCAATGTTAGTTGAAAACTTCAAGTCTGTTGACATTCTTGGAATTTTGAAGGGCCCGGGTAGAGCGGATGTCCGTTGTCCTCAGCCCCTGGCTGCGACCGACGTAGATGTACCCAAGAGACCGTGTCTTTTGTGTGGCCTGTGAAGTGCTCTCTGGGTGGCAAACCTGCCCACTGTCTACCACACAGGTGCCCGTTGCAATTTTCCGCTGCCTTCAGTTAGCGCTTTGTAGTGACCGAGTGACAACGTGCATCGTAGCAAATATCGGTGAGAGTTCTTTCTACAAATGAACACCATATCGATGGATACAATTTCGTGTAAGGTGAAAGAAGGTGATTTTACGTTAGTGAAGGAAAACAAATTGAAATCGCCAATTTGGAAAAAAAATTCGGGTACGTATTTGATGGCAACGAAAAGATAAAAGATATAGTGGCTTGTTTTGCATGTAAAAAAGTATATTCCTACACTGTGTAATGGTCGCCTGGTCGTAGATATTGCTAATTGCTATAATCGTACTATTTCACTCCCATTTACGGAGCTTGTTAGCACTTGATGTTAGGTCGGCGCCATTAAAATGCATTGTGTTGTAGTAATCGCTGCTACTTGCTGGATCGCTGCTGTCTCTCGATGCTGATGCTGGCTCTACATCTGGTTGTCTAGGGTTAAAAACATGAGGTCCCGTGTTTTTTATGTGCTTTTGATGATAAAGAACGAGCGAAACCAACAAATATGTAAACTTCAAATATTTATTACTCTGGTGGCCATCTTAATTCCACTGTCCACCAAAGGCCATGACACAACACAAAGTAGTACTTCCTTTACATGTTCTTTGCATTGTTTATCCACCTCAAACAATAACACACACACACACTTTACCAAAGTGACATTCCGACTGCCCCCCGACCCTTCTTGCTGCTTGTATTTATAACATTGTCAAAGAACTACTAAAAAGAGATATAGTTTATAAGTCACATGTACATCTGTTATCATAATTTGTGCAGAAAAGTTATTAATTTGCATCGAGTGACATAATTTAACATGTTATTAAAATGACAGACAGATTTGTTGACTTGACAGAATAAATCATTGTTACCAAAAGGCCGTTTTTAGAAGTTTGTCAATTGACTTCTCTAATTTGCATAAATAAGTAAATAACATGAATTATTAAGAATTACATTGGTTTTCGTCTAAAATAGGACTGATTTCGTGAATACTGAGTGAAAACGCTCCTAGTGAACAAATAGGTTTCACTGGGTGATTTTTATTTAAGGAGATCCAAAATACCTAAGTTGGCCATTATTTTTCGTACTTCATATTAATTATTTAAGATGAACTTAGTGTTTTTACATGATGACATTTGCTGTATCAGTGATCAAGTGATATAAACTTTTGTGTGGGTCTGTTACTCAGTATAATTTAATGGTTTGACTGTTTATGCAGACATGTTATGCAATCATTGTTAACATACACAATAACTTTTCTATAATCATAAATACTCGTTAAACTGGTTGAATTTGGAGGGTATCGCATACTTCGGTACAGTAAAGCCTTTAATATGTTCCGTTACAACTGGACACAAAAGTGGAACTTCAAATTTGCTAAAACATTCGTGTGAGGCTGGACAAAGTAGCATAATTACTTATTTAAATACCAAGAGAGACGTGAAAGTTCCTGAAGTTCCGCCAAATTTGAAGACAGCGGCGACAGGAAAGCTTATCAATCTTGTCAGCAAAGACATTTTACCATTCGAAATTGCGTGTGGATCTGGGTTTCCTCTAGGCGGCACAGTTTCTTATTGATGTGGGGGCCAAGTACGGTGCAGTGAGTGCTAAGGAACTGCTACCTCATCCAACCACCGTATCCAGAAATTTGAAGGAAACGGCCGATCGTTTGCGTGAAACTGTCTCCGCAGAAGTGAAGAATATATTCAGAGATATAGGGGGAGCACTAACTGTCGATTTATGGACTGATTCGTACCGTAAAATAAACTATATGGGAGTGACTGCACATTATGTTAATTATGAAGTGAAACTTGAGGATCGAGTGTTGTGCACCAGAAATTTTGAAAGTGAGATTAAAAAAATAGGAGAAAACATTAAACTTGAATTAAGATACTACGATCGTTCGATTTATTCAGTGCTGTGAATAACATCGTGTTTGTTACGGATAGAGGTCCAAATATTGTGGCAGCACTTAGCCAATACAAGAGGCTCTCGTGCTCAGCACACATTCTTAATACTGTGCTGGAGCACACGACTCGAGGAGACGCGAATGATGAGAAGAGTGACATGCAGCGACTAATAAATTCCTGTCGAGCTATCACAACTTTCTTTAAAAGATCTGGTCTTCAGAATCGCCTTCAGAAGTCATTGAAAGGAGATATAGACACACGATGGAACAGTAAATTGGATATGTTTGAGTCTATTAATTCACAATGGTTTGAAGTTCTGTCAATTTTGTCAGAGAAAAATCAAGATAATTTGATTGATTCTATAGACAAGAGGATGTTGGAAGATATAATAACCTTTCTGACACCATTTAAAATAGCTTCTTGTGATCTCGAAGCTCCAAAACCCCTACGCTTTATTTATGTGTGTTGTGGAAGTTAAAACTTCTCTCCTTCCTTAAAAAAAATGATGGCGACAGCCCATTTCTGATAGATTTAAAGAGTACAGCCAAATCTATTTTAATCAGCAAATGGGACATAACAGTAACCCATAAACTTGCAACGTTTTTGAATCCAAAATATAAAAACCGAAAATTTCTTAGCAGTGCCGAAAAAGATGAAGTTGTAAAGGAAGCGAAAAATTATGTTGCGAGAAATTGTTCACAGTTAAAAGATAAGGAGGAAACAACATGAGGAATTCCTGCAAAAAAACAGAAGTCTGACGTACTTTTTAATGAATTTGAAGATTCCTCAGAAGATGAATCGACGAGAGATCTTGAATTTGCATCAGATGAAATTCTCAGATATACGAATGATAAAAGTCCAATTTTCGGAAGGCATCGACCTGATAGCTTGGTGGCATGGCCGTGAAAACGCCTATCCGCGTCTTTCCAAACTCGCATACTTCGTGCACTGCATTCCAGCGTCCAGCGCGCCATCTGAGGGAAGCTTCTCTACTGCGGGACAAATAATGCGGGACCGTCGCACGTCTTTGAAGCCACAGACGATGGATGACATCATGTTCCTGCATAGTAATCTTCCAAAGGAAAAAGGCATTTGTACAGCTTTTCTTACTTCACTGTATTTTTTGGGCTTATCTGAATTAGTTACAATTTTTTTTTCATCTGATTCTTTCTTTTACAGAATTTGAATCAGAAGCAAGCAGAAGACGAAAATATTTAATCTGAAGCCTGTGAGTTTTTGTTGTAATATTTATAGTAAAGAATTTCCTCGACATATTGTTAGTATTTTTACTATTCCCAACAAGAACATTTAAGGAGCATTAGGTAAAAGGAGGAAATATTTAACAAGCAATTTGTTTTGTTGTAATTTTCATATTAAAGAGCTCAATTTTAAGTTTTTACTCTTCGCAACAAGAACATTCAACAGCTAACACGTCAATATTATTAAACTAGGTAATGACGATCTCATAAGTGCCAACCTAAATTTTAGCGTGCACTACAGCAACATTTGCAGCCTCCGAGCATTGTCGCTCTTTGTGAACAGTGAAACAGCTCGGCCGGAGCGGTGGCACGGCGGGCCTTGTAATTAATTACAAGTGGGACTTCAAACTACGGCTCACGACCACCAACAAGCTGTGACTGCGATAGCCGGTGAAAGATTATTCTGATCACATTGAAAACTTACAAAATATTCAAATCATCCAAAATAACAATGTGTCTTTTAATTTACCAGCCAATTAGCAAAGATAAGGGCTGAAATTCGTAACAAAATTGAACATTTTAACTGTAACTCGGTATTGCTTAACAGGGAACAGTGCCTAACATTTGAAGTTATGGGACAGTGGCTTTTATATAGACATCTTGAAATCGTTTGCAGTTCCATTAAACTCTGAAAAAGATTATTTTTTAACATTGAAAGTATTAACTGCGAAATCTACTGCAAATTTTGTCTTAATAATTTAGACCAATGTTGAGGATGTTTTAAAGTGTGTAAAACTTTGTTTGGTTGAGAATGAAACAGACATTTCATTTATCGCTAGGTCTTGTAAGTAGGCTGTTTAGGTTTTCTTATTGACAACGTTACGTAGCGCCCTGTATGAAAATCACTGGCTGTGCTGTGTGCAGTCTGTGGCTAGTTTGCATTGTTGTCTGCCATTGTAGTGTTGGGCAGCGGCAGCTGGATGTGAACAGCGCGTAGCGTTGCACAGTTGGAGGTGAGCCGCCAACAGTGGTGGATGTGGGGAGAGAGATGGCGGAGGTTTGAAATTTGTAATACTGGATGGCATGAACTGCTATATATATTATGATTATTAAGGTAAATACGTTGTTTGTTCTCTATTAAAATCTTTCATTTGCTAACTATGCCTATCAGTAGTTAGTGCCTTCCGTAGTTTGAATCTTTTATTTAGCTGGCAGTAGTGGCGCTCGCTGTATTGCAGTAGTTCGAGTAACCAAGATTTTTGTGAGGTAAGTGATTTGTGAAAGGTATAGGTTAATGTTAGTCAGGGCCATTCTTTTGTAGGGATTTATGAAAGTCAGATTGTGTTGCGCTAAAAATATTGTGTGTTAATTTAAGCTCAGTCCTGTACAATTTTTCTAAGGGGACGTTTCAGTCTTAATTCGATAAATCAGCCAAAAGGTGAGGTTCGACATTTCAATCGTATTTTTAGCTAAAGCTAAGTGGACTCATAATTTCTATAACCACTGATTTTGTAGTCACTCTTCGGAAGACGAGTTATTTCTTCCAGACAACGTCAATTATTGCTGGGAGTTTAACTTTTTCACAGGTGCGCCAGCGTTTTGCAGTGTAGGCCTAATGCTGTAAATATTTTCACCTGGAAATGACGAGGACTGAATGCGTAAGCTATAATACGAGGTGCATTCAAGTTCTAAGGAATCCGATTTTTTTTCTCCAGACTGGAAAGAGATAGAAACATGCGCATTGTTTTAAAATGAGGCCGCGTTCATTGTCAATATGTCCCAGAGATGGCAGCACCGTATGGCAGATGGAATTTTACTGCCAGCGGCGAGAATGAGAACTGTTTTAAATACATAAAATGGTGACGTTTTCCTTACTTGAACAGCGTGCAATCATTCGTTTTCTGAATTTGCATGGTGTGAAACCAATTGAAATTCATCGACAGTTGAAGGAGACATGTGGTGATGGAGTTATGGATGTGTCGAAAGTGCGTTCGTGGGTGCGACAGTTTAATGAAGGCAGAACATCGTGTGACAACAAACCGAAACAACCTCGGGCTCGCACAAGCCGGTCTGACGACATGATTGAGAAAGTGGAGAGAATTGTTTTGGGGGATCGCCGAATTACCGTTGAACAGATCGCCTCCAGAGTTGGCATTTCTGTGGCTTCTGTGCACACAATCCTGCATGATGACCTGAAAATGCGAAAAGTGTCATCCAGGTGGGTGCCACGAATGCTGACGGACGACCACACGGCTGCCCGTGTGGCATCTTGCCAAGCAATGTTGACGCGCAACGACAGCACGAATGGGACTTTCTTTTCGGCGGTTGTGACAATGGATGAGACGTGGATGCCATTTTTCAATCCAGAAACAAAGCGCCAGTCAGCTAAATGGAAGCACACAGATTCACCGCCAACAAAAAAATTTCGGGTAACCGCCAGTGCTGAAAAAATTATGGTGTCCATGTTCTGGGACAGCGAGGGCGTAATCATTACCCATTGCGTTCCAAAGGGCACTACGGTAACAGGTGCATCCTACGAAAATGTTTTGAAGAACAAATTCCTTCCTGCACTGCAACAAAAACGTCCGGGAAGAGCTGCGCGTGTGCTGTTTCGCCAAGGCAATGCACCCGCACATTGAGCTAACGTTACGCAACAGTTTCTTCGTGATAACAACTTTGAAGTGATTCCTCATGCTCCCTACTCACCTGACCTGGCTCCTAGTGACTTTTGGCTTTTTCCAACAATGAAAGACACTCTCCGTGGCCGCACATTCACCAGCCGTGCTGCTATTACCTCGGCGATTTTCCAGTGGTGAAAACAGACTCCTAAAGAAGCCTTCACCGCTGCCCTGGAATCATGGCGTCAGCGTTGTGAAAAATGTGTACGTCTGCAGGGCGATTACGTCAAGAAGTAACGCCAGTTTCATCGATTTCGGGTGAATAGTTAATAAGAAAAAAAATCGGAGGCCTTAGAACTTGAATGCACCTCGTATAATCATCAGCTGACATGAATGGCTTCAAAATTTGACACATCCAAGCAGTGACTACAAAAAAACTGTAGGTAAATGATGCAATGTGCTAGTACCAGTTTAAAACCATCGTCATTTTCAGCTGCCTTGGCACAAAAGCAACGAAATATAATTGTTTCTATACACGCATTTTCATCATTTAATACTATTACACTGAATTTTAGTTTTTTAAATAGCGTTTCCAATCTCACGAGATCCGAGCCGCTACTGTGTATGCTCCGGAACGCCAATGCTTTCCTGTTTGGAATGGTCTGCTTTAGAGTAGGTAAAGAGCATTTCCTGTGATTTAAGAAGTCAAAAGTAGTTAAGTTGTCGCAGAAATGGCACCCTAACAATATCATTACATACCATAATTCTAAGTACTACTGTCTATTACTATTAATTACTCATTCAGAACTTAAATATATGCGCATGCGGATAATGAACTTGCGGATGCGGATTAATTGCTGCGGATGCGGTTGTGGATTAGGACCTTGCGGATGCGGATTGCACTTTTCTTATCCGCGCAGACCTCTAGCCGTAGAGGTGCTGTGGAGTATCCACCATGTTCCGCAGACCTGACTCCTCTGGACTTTTACCAGTGGAGACAACAAAGGACGTCGTTTATCGACAAAAGCTACGCACAGTGGATGAAGTTCGAGAATCCATCGTACATTCATGTGCAAATATCCAACTGAACACGTTGCAGTCAGCAGTTAGTGCTGCAGTTCGGCGGCATCGTTTGTGTGTGGATGTTAGTGGTGACCATTTCGAACACCTACAGTGATATCTTTAAGTTGGACTTTAAGCTACTCTTTCACCAAAAATGAGACAACTCCGTCAATTAGTTTGCAAGTTATGGACTTTTAAACAGTGGATACATTTCTTTGGACCCCTCTGTACATGGCCAAAATATCGTAAACAATCGAACTCGGATACCCGAAGAATTTAACTATTTCAGTGGGAGAACGCCCAGCGCGAAACTTTCGGAAATCGCGGCTTTTCGGTTGTACTCCGCACTTGTCCGTAACATGGCGGCCATTTTGGGGTTCTGACTGTTTACAATATGCCTATGGTTTTCAAGAGCGCCAATCGCAACCTCCGGGTAAAGTACGAAATGGAAATTAAAATCTGTCCGGATTTAAGTGCCGCACCCTGTATAAGCATAAAGTCAAGTAAAAATGTAGAACGATAAGCTTCATCCGTCAGTTGCCGCTGAAGGGCATTTAATAAGAACAATAAGAGTCTGGATATAACATCCGGTCGCTAAACACTTGAAGGAGCTAAACGCGAAATAAAAGCAGAAAAGTAAAATTAACCACGATTTATGGTGGGTGGTGGGAGAAATTATAATGTAAAATAAATAAAATACCAGACCAGTTAGGTACCTTAGGTGTACTAAAACACACAGTCACGCGTACAGATGCGTGTAGAGCAGAAAACGATCGGCTAAGCATGTCTCCCCAGGACAAAAACATAATTATAAGATGTACGACCGGAGCCACATTTCAGAGTACCTGAGCGATCAACATGAGAAATCTCCAATACTATGTCCGGCATCAATGTACAGAGTTCGAGTAATGCACAATAAGCCGTTAGGTATGTACTGAGCAAAGTTGTGAGAGATGGGAAAGACCCACTGTGGTTCGACAGCTGTAGTAGAAAGCTGCTACAAAAGTAACGAGAGATTCACTGTGGATTTAAATAGTCGGAGCCCCACAGACAAACTTAAACTGAAGACAGAATCAGTCTGAAGTCTCTTTGTGACTATTGTAAATATCGGCTGAGTTGCAAATACTGCTGACTCTTACAAAACTTGCCAGTAGCAGGGTCATACATTATAGTTCTACTCACATCCTGGATCTCCTGGCGGCGCGACACGTAGCTGCCCACCTCCCACAGCTCGGCGCCCAGCTTGTCGGCCAGGGACTTGAACCTGCAACACGAGAAGCACGTACACGGTTAGCATTGCAGTAGGCACCACAGTCTAACATAACCATAACAGTCGCGACACTTCGCCTCTATTTTGTTGCCTACAGCGCCAGCAGCGCCCCAAGCGGCCGGTAGGTTGAACTGTGAGTTCGGCGCGATCGTGAAAGCGAATAGTGATTGTTTATTTTGATTTATACAATGGTTTTTACCATCGGGAGCGTTTGTAGCGCAATAAATTGCAGCAACAACAGGAAGAAGACACCGCAGCTGTCTTTTTTAGTTTTCCTTAGGATCCTGGGAGGTATATACCATCATGTTACTAAACTGTATCGTCAGGATTCACTTGCAAACTATATGTGTATAAATGATGAATGTTTCGTTTTAGGAGCAGAAAATGGCTAGTTAATAGCAGACGAGAAAACCTTATGAAGAAAGAACCAGTTTACCTGTATAATAATACTAGGTTTTGTTCGCTACATTTCGAACAAAACCAGTTCATGAACGCAGACAATAACAAACTCGTTTGGAATGCAGTACCCACACTGTTTGACATTCCAAATAAGCTCCCTCAACTGACGATGAAGAAGAAACTGCCACAAAGATTCGACAGTCAATCTAAAGCTGTAAAACAGTCCTTTGACACAGAACAGCCAGTTCGACTCTCCATGTATCAGTGCCAGATTTGTGTGAATCATCAACACAGATCTGCTTTGACGATGAAGTGGTTAAATTAAGTGTAGCTGTTTGTGTCTTACAAAAGCGTGTGAAGTGTCAGAATGTGCAGAAGCGAAACTATTACGGGACAAGGAAAGTGCCTACAGACAGATTGTTTGAAAATTATTCAAATATTTGGTTTTTCGTGAAATGTAATGTAATCAGCTCATTATAATGTTTTCAGCATATGTCTCCCACTATTTGGCAGTTGCTTGTCCCACTTAGAATAATATAAAGATGAAGGTAGTACTTGTGGCAATAGGCGACAATGACAAACACAGTAAGCCCACAGAACGATAAACGAGCTGTCGATCGCTTTTGCATGTAGAGGTACATGTCTGTGCTTCTTACATGTGAATCTGTGTGTTTATATTCTTTTGATATCAACGTGGTAAGCTGAAATTCTGTCCAATGTCACAAGTGTTTCTTCACGAATGTGTTGCATCTTGCCACTCTATTCATGGTTTTTGTCCACACTTGCGCATATTTTAGAATCATTTTTAGAAACGTATATGCCTTCTGATACTATACAAACTCTTGGAGGCAAGAAAATAACTCGAATAATTCGGAAATTACGTAGGAAATGGATGCAAACAAACGTTATGCTTACGACGCGTCTGACGTTCACCTTACCTGCCGCTTGGAGCGCTAGTGTCGCTCCATCTGTCAAACGGCAACAACTTGTACAGCAATGAGTGTCGCGACTGTTACGTTAAGACTGTGGTAGGCACCATGAAGCAAGGTACACGTGGCGAGGCTACACACAGCGCCGGCCGAGAGCCGAGCTGGCGGCACCGCTGGCGACCGTGGCCTACAAGTACACTTGCCTATTGCTCTGATCATCAGGAAGACACATATCTAAAAACACGGGTGAAATTTCGATTTTCGCTGAAACGTCGCCTGCTAAAAGTAAAGAGAATTTGCAAAAAAAAAAAAAAAATCATTTTGCATTCTTTTGTTTCCCCAGAGGTTTAGTCAATAATTAAAGCCAAAGTTCTTTGTTCACTGAAGCAGCTGCCTGCGGCCATTAACAGGCAGTGGCGCGCATATGTCGGAAGAGGCAGCAGCGGAGCTCACGCAGGCTGAGAGGGAAAGCGTGGAGCCGCCGGCCAAGACCAGAGCAAGGTGTTATCCTCTTTCAATTGGTTCACAACTGAACTACTTCTGCATACCGCGGTCAGAGTGCTTCGTTGAGACGAATAATGTGATAATCTTACGTAAGCATCAGTTACTTTTCTCTTCTTCCGAAAGAAGCGATAGCATGGTTAATGTTGATTTGCACGAACATGGCCCTCTTGCGCCAAGCAGGGCTATAGCCGAATCTCATCTGCACAACCCTCTTACGTCACCAGCTGGAAGTTCCTCGGCCTCTAGTTGGGCAAAGCCTTGGTCACACCCGGTCCTGGTCTCTGATGCTGCTCACAGCAGCCCTATCGACTTTCCACGACGACGACATCGCGGCCCCATTGCCGAGTGTCTACTAAAGAGACTGCCTACACTACGCTTGTCCATCCTCTTTTAGAATACTGCTGCGCATTGTGGGATCCTTACCAGATGGGACTGACGGAGTACATCGAAAAAGTACAAAGAAAGGCAGCACGTTTTGTACTATCGCGAAATATGGGAGAGAGCGTCACAGAAATGATACAGGATTTGGGCTGGACATCATTAAAAGAAAGGCGTTTTTCGCTGCGACGGAATCTTCTCACGAAATTCCAGTCACCAACTTTCTCCTCCGAATGCGAAAATATTTTGTTGACACCGACCTACGTAGGGAGGAACGATCACCAAGATAAAATAAGGAAAATCAGAGCTCGTATGGAAAGATATAAGTGTTCATTCTTTCCGCGCGCTATACGAGATTGAAATAAAAGAGAATTGTGAAGGTGGTTCGATGAACCCTCTGCCAGGCACTTAAATGTGATTTGCAGAGTAGATGTAGATGAGTGCTGCGGCCAGGACAATCTTCCCAGACGACAACACTGCATATCTCTCTTTTCACGGTCGCTCCCACCAGTTTTCCTCCAAGCCAAACTCATCTGTAGTGGTTGCATCAGAGCCAACTGCTTCAGCCAGTGCTCCCTGGGTCTAGGCCTCCGCCATCATTTCTCACCCGTCCCAGGGACTATCTCCCCAAGTCCAGGCCACCTTCTCCCTTCGAACACAACATCTTCTTCGAGATAGTTACGCCATCCATCCCATGGGAGGGAGGAGAGGTGGGAGGGAATGCTGTGTCCCCTCGTTATTGCCTGCAACACAGACACCAACCATAAAAGTGACGTATCACTGTTGTTGTTGTTGTTGCCGTTGTTGTCTTCAGTCCTGAGACTGGTTTGATGCAGCTCTCCATGCTACTCTATCCTGTGCAAGCTTCTTCATCTCCCAGTACTTACTGCAACCTACATCCTTCTGAATCTGCTTAGTATATTCATCCCTTGGTCTCCCTCTACGATTTTTCCCTCCACGCTTCCCTCCAACGCTAACTTTGTGATCCCTTGATGCCTCAGAACATGTCCTACCAACCGGTCCCTTCTTCTTGTCAAGTTGTGCCACAAGCTCCTCTTCTCGCCAATTCTATTCAATACCTCCTCATTAGTTATGTGATCTACCCATCTAATCTTCAGCATTCTTCTGTAGCACCACATTTCGAAAGCTTCTATTCTCTTCTTGTCTAACCTATTTATCATCTATGTTTCACTTCCATACATGGCTACACTCCATACAAATACTTTCAGAAACGACTTCCTGACACTTAAATCTATACTCGATGTTAACAAATTTCTCTTCTTCAGAAACGCTTTCCTTGCCATTGCCAGTCTACATTTTATATCCTCTCTACTTCGACCATCATCAGTTATTTTGTTCCCCAAATAGCCAAACTTCTTTATTACTTTAAGTGTCTCATTTCCTAATCTAATTCCCTCAGCATCACCCGACTGAATTCGACTACATTCCATTATCCTCGTTTTGTTTTTGTTGATGTTCATATTATATCCTCCTTTCAGGACACTATCCATTCCGTTCAACTGCTCTTCCAAGCCCTTGCTGTCTCTGACAGAATTACAATGTCATCGGCGAACCTCAACGTTTTTATTTCTTCTCCATGGACTTTAATACCTACCCCGAATTTTTCTTTTGTTTCCTTTAATGCTTGCTCAATATACAGATTGAATAACATCGGGGAGAAGCTACAACCGTGTCTCACTCCCTTCCCAACCACTGCTTCCCTTTCATGCCCCTCGACTCTTATAACTGCCATCTGGTTTCTGTACAAATTGTAAATAGCCTTTCGCTCCCTGTATTTTACCCCTGCCACCTTTAGAATTTGAAAGAGAGTATTCCAGTCAACATTGTCAAAAGCTTTCTCTAAGTCTACAAATGCTAGAAATGTAGGTTTGCCTTTCCTTAATCCATTTTCTAAGATAAGTCATAGGGTCAGTATTGCCTCACGTGTTCCAACATTTCTGCGGAATCCAAATTGATCCTCGCCCCAACTCCAGCCCAGTAAAGACACCTTCTCTAGAGATAAGACAAGCACTGCCCACATCAGCAGACAAACGCCGAGTTGTTAACAGTTGAACTTCCAGCAGCCACCACTGTACTGTGCGGCGCCAACCTCGCAACAGGCGCATAAACATGGCCACAAACAGAGCTGTCACTGCAGCTCTATCTGCAAGTCACATGCATCCGCCCGACTGCTCTGCACCCAGTAAATACTACAGGCTCACGCTGACTGTGCCTAAAAGCTCATCAATTGGTGTTCATATCGCCAGTCCAACGATAGGGTTTCACTACAGCTTCCAGAGAGCTATCACCTCGCTGGACCTCGTCTCGCCCAACCTCGACCTACCACGTCGCTGCCTTTCAGCTGGGTGCTTCCCTCGACTGTCTTCAGTCTGTCCTCGCGCAGACTACTGCTCTCGGCTGACCACTGTAATGAGGCGCGAAATTAAAGCCTCACCCACCCACAAGGATCAGCCCAGTTTGCAGGTAAATATAAGTTTAATTTAGTGTTTTGTTTATGTACAGGGTTATTACAAATGATTGAAGCGATTTCACAGCTCTACAATAACTTTATTATTTGAGATATTTTCACAATGCTTTGCACACACATACAAAAACTCAAAAAGTTTTTTTAGGCATTCACAAATGTTCGATATGTGCCCCTTTAGTGATTCGGCAGACATCAAGCCGATAATCAAGTTCCTCCCACACTCGGCGCAGCATGTTCCCATCAATGAGTTCGAAAGCATCGTTGATGCGAGCTCGCAGTTCTGGCACGTTTCTTGGTAGAGGAGGTTTAAACACTGAATCTTTCACATAACCCCACAGAAAGAAATCGCATGGGGTTAAGTCGGGAGAGCGTGGCGGCCATGACATGAATTGCTGATCATGATCTCCACCACGACCGATCCATCGGCTTTCCAATCTCCTGTTTAAGAAATGCCGAACATCATGATGGAAGTGCGGTGGAGCACCATCCTGTTGAAAGATGAAGTCGGCGCTGTCAGTCTCCAGTTGTGGCATGAGCCAATTTTCCAGCATGTCCAGATACACGCGTGAAACTTGCCAGCACGCGTTCAACTGTTTTCTCGGTCACTGCAGGCCGACCCGTTGATTTCCCCTTACAGAGGCATCCAGAAGCTTTAAACTGTGCATACCATCGCCGAATGGAGTTAGCAGTTGGTCGATCTTTGTTGAACTTCGTCCTGAAGTGTCGTTGCACTGTTATGACTGACTGATGTGAGTGCATTTCAAGCACGACATACGCTTTCTCGGCTCCTGTCGCCATTTTGTCTCACTGCGCTCTCGAGCGCTCTGGCGGCAGAAATCTGAAGTGCGGCTTCAGCCGAACAAAACATTATGAGTTTTTCTACGTATCTGTAGTGTGTCGTGATCATATGTCAATGAATGGAGCTACAGTGAATTTATGAAATCGCTTCAATCATTTGTAATAGCCCTGTATTTGTAATATTCTGTTATGTTTGTAAAATACTTAAAGTTTTGTATTTTTGTTTTGTATGTTTCATGTATGGAGAGAGCGGCGCAACTCGCGGAAACAGCATCTTCACTGCTGGAATCAGAAAGAAAATTGCTGGCCACTAGACGTCGCGGGTCAACGGTCAAAGAGCAGCAGAAGATCCTGTTACCGGGTTGTTGCGTCGAACCTCCAACATTCAAATAAATAAAAATTTGTAATTTTCCATTGTAATGACGTCACAGAATGTTTAGCTCATGTTGTATATGTTGTATTTTGTTCGGTTCTGTTTTGTCGAGTCTGATGTTCACATCTGTATGTAGCATATACGAAGACAATAAAACAGTGTATGCTCTAAGCTTAAATACGTGTTCGAGAATTATTTATGAAGAGTTATATTGAGGAAGAATTATTACTGAATTTTTCCAAGATATTAATTTTCAGAAGAGTTTGATTTCGATTTTTTTAATCTTAAAGGTTTTACAGTCTGATTTTAATATGGGAAAAATAAGATAACTTCCAAAAATATAATTTCCAAGAAGAAACAAACGACATCTACATTTCAAAAGTTTGCGCAAACTAGTTGGACTGAGTGACGTAATTTTTGCACAAACGACTCAACTGAAGGTGTTTTTCAATCACAGTTTCATTCAAGAATCTTTTATAAAGAACTGTAAAAGAATTTAAATAATTTTTTGAAGTGTTTTGTAAACGACGTAGGTGACGAAGTCTGCGCATGGTCATATTTCAAACAAAAATCATTGAGCTATACGTGTCGTTACAATACACCACAGCCCAACGCACTTTATTTGTGTAAGAACAAATGGTTCGCATGGCTCTGAGCACTATGCGACTTAACTTCTGAGGTCATCAGTCACCTACAACTTAGAACTAATTAAACCTAACTAACCTAAGGACATCACACACATCCATGCCCGAGGCAGGATTCGAACCTGCGACCGTAGCGGTCGCTCTGCCCCAGACTGTGGCGCCCAGAACCGCACGGCCACTCCGGCCGGCTGTGTAAGAACATTCCTGCGTAACGTAAGTGATAAACTTTCGCATGAGCCAAGTAGTGTGGACTGACGTATCAAGGAAGCTGTCTAATTCTATTCTGTTCCTTAGACTTAATACAGATACAGCTGTTCTTTGCTACGTGCCCCCTTCAATCGTAGTGCATTGTTCCGTTCTGTCACGAACACTATAATGTGTAATAAGTCATTCGGTTGACAACTGTAAAATGTTGAAGGTTGGAGCTTTCTGCCAAATTAAAACGTTGTGCTGGACCGCAACTTGTACCTGGATCTTTGCCTTCTGTCGAAAGTGAAGTTTGGATGGTAACAGATGAGGTACTGCAGAAATTAGAGCTATGAGACTGGTTCGTGAGTCTTGCTTGGGTAGCAATCTATAGGGCACTTGTCCGTGAAAGGCAAATATCTCAGGTTCGAGCCCCAGTCCGGCATACGGTTTTAATCTGTCAGGAAGTTTCAGCCGACACGGACTGTTTCTGCCACTTCTTACACATCCGTCAAGGCCTCTTTCGTGACGTAATGCGCGGAGAGCGATGTGTGAACGAACGTACCAATGAATGGCCTCTTATTGGCTCTTTTAAATGGACCCTGCATGGATGTATCTGAAAGCTACTTGAAGAAAATCCCATCGACGCTTTGCTACTGAATTACGGTACGCAACGTCAATTCCAAAACGGCGATACTGCCACGATGATAATGGCGATTTCAGAAGTCCCAGCAAAAGTGAGCCTTCAAATTCTGGAATTAGAAACACTCTGCCACGGTACATCTACATGGTTACTCTGCAATTCACACTTAAGTGCCTGGCAGAGGGTTCATCGAACCATTTTCATACTACTTCTCTACCATTCCACTCTCGAATGGTAGAGGATAAGGGAACACCTAAATCTTTCCGTTCGAGCTCTGATTTCTCTTATTTTATTATGATTATCATTTCTCCCAAGGTAGGTGGGTGTCAACAAAAGATTTTCCCATTCGGAAGATCCTGCTGCCTACTGTGTGCCGGCCGGCCGCGGTGGTCTAGCGGTTCTGGCGCTGCAGTCCGGAACCGCGGGACTGCTACGGTCGCAGGTTCGAATCCTGCCTCGGACATGGGTGTGTGTGATGTCCTTAGGTTAGTTAGGTTTAAGTAGTTCTAAGTTCTAGGGGACTTATGACCAAAGATGTTGAGTCCCATAGTGCTCAGAGCCATTTGAACCATTTTTTTACTGTGTGCCAGTTCTGATCCAAAATTGCCGCATATCTTAGCACCCAGCAGAATACCACTTCCTTTCCTACGCATTTCAGACGAAGGCAGACAAACGAGTTGTAACATGATGAGTCAAGATAGCTGCAACGGAAATTGAATAGCGTAAAGTTATCATTAAAAACGCACGCCGCGCGATTTGTGACGATTTGGTTGGTCATAATAGTAGTAACATGCTTTTGAATACAATTAAAATATAACGGCGATACCTGTTTAGTGTTATTGGAAACAATATGTAGTAAACTAATGAGTAAGGTAGCCGATCCTATAACAAGAGGTGAAATTGGGCATATTAAGGTTCAAATGGCTCTGAGCACTATGGGACTTAACTGCTGTGGTCATCAGTCCCCTAGAACTTAGAACTACTTAAACCTAACTAACCTAAGGACATCACAAACACCCATGCCCGAGGCAGGATTCGAACCTGCGACCGCAGCGGTCGCGCGGTTCCAGACTGTAGCGCCTAGAACCGCTCGGCCACTCCGGCCGGCGGCATATTAAGGTGTTTTGCTTTATGTCGACTAAGCCGATTATACGGCGTCTTTTTTTTCGTTTACTCTTAGAAAAGAAAACAAAAAAGTAACGAAGTGCTAATTGTGCGTTGTGAAAAATATAGGGGCGAATTTTAAATAGCTACAGTGTATAATCAGACTAACAAATGGACATTCAGTTACGCGAAATAGCGGACAGCGAAGTGTGGTCATTAAACTGAGTACACCTACAGGGCGGTCAATTCCGGGATAAGTCTATTCGCATCTCACGAGGGACGCGGTATTGAGACCGTTTTTTTTTATTATATCACGGAGAGCGGGCTTCAATTTATAAAAAGGAGAAAAGCTGTATCATTATCATTGACTGTTGGTGTTAAGCAACCAAAACTGTTCATCAAAGGGTTTCGGTGAATGAGTGGTGAATGCGAAATGAAACTGTGCACGAAGTTATGTTAAATAAAGCAGAAGAGACAAGACAGTTTGGTCGTATCTGTTATTATTCCATAAACCGTAACATTTCTTCTCGTTGTACGAAGCCTTTATAGACGATCGTTATGACAATTTGCTTTGAAGGGATCTGGTTACGAGTTAAGTTTTGGGGACCTGGTCAACAGGCGATAGTTCGTAGATCTTAGCTACTGCAGCTATTCTGGAATCAGGTGCTACCGTGACCGTTGTGTGTTGTCAATGGCTTAAGGTCATCATATCTCATGCTCTAAGATCGACGCGCCTTTCCTCTTGGTATAACGGTGTCTCACGATAACAACGACAACGCCGACGGCGAAGGAAGATACGGTAGAGTGTGTATCGCCGACTGACGGTAACGGACGTGTTTCTCTCTCTCTGCGCAACTTTAAGTGAGTCGGGACAACTACTGTCTAGTTCATCTGTCCGAAAAATTAAAAAAAACATGCTGATTTAACGACTGTAGAATAAGAGAGCAACTGTTTCCTCCCAGTTAGTCCATGACAAACAAGAAGCATAGGGTAGCATCGTCCGACAACTTCGGTACAAACTCCGTGATCACACCTAGAGGACGGTGTGATGCTAACCGAGCGTCGTGTCATCCTCTATCGCATTTGCTTTAGGGATTCAGAGAAACCGCAGGAAATTACAGTTGAATTTTGTGGGCCAGGGAAGGATTTGAACCTCCGTCCAGCCGAATGCGGGTTCTTTACATTACACGTGCCGGGAAAGGCAAAGACTGTGTATAGGGAACGAATAAATCCAAAGACTTTGCCAGCTGTGACGAATTTCATACACACAGAGACTCAACATAAAAAGAAATAAAATAATAATAACAAATATTATAATTTTCCACTGTAGACAGAATCATTAAATGTCTTTGAGATTCGTTATCCACTAACAATCAACGTATGTTTATTTCAGTTCATAGAAAGTGTGTGTGTGTGTGTGTGTGTGTGTGTGTGTAAAAAAGATTCGAAATACGAGCCTCAGGTCACTAAAATGCAAGTCACTGTTCGCCTGTGCCTTCAAAGCGCCCACGTATTTTGAAGACTTTTACTTAAATAGCATTTTGCCCTGTGCTGCCAGACAATATCACTGGTTCTTCTGAAATTCCATATGTATAAATCGTCCATGGCTGTTTAATTTAAATAAAGCCACCTTATTAAGCAGGTAATATGGGGACCAATAAAAATGATTTATTAGAGTTGTCTGAGTCTTTCAGTTAAGATTCGTGGAAGTTGACGTTATGCCTAACCTAATGCGATCGCATTTGTAGTAAAAATACGACTGCATCTAACGACTTTCCGTTTTGTCCTTACAGCGCTAATAGCAGAAAGAACCATTTCTGCATGAAGGTGGATTACAGCAGCGGCGAACTTGTCAGTAATTTGGGGACAGTATACTTATAGCCCGACCACTGCGCCGCTGGTGAATTAGACTATTGTGAAGGCCACTGACTCATAGGTCGGCCGCAGGCGCTAGATTGATTAATTGGACTCTCAGTGGGCAGCATTAGACGCGACAAGACCAGCGAACGCCCACACCGTGGATGTGGCAAGCCTTTCAGTAATAACTGAGATACACCACGTCTTAACTCTGACAATAACACAACTGATTTGCCTGTTAGCTACTACAGACGTTGCTTTCGTCTTCTGGTGTTTGTGCAAGACTATGTAACGCCGGAAATGCATATCCTCCTATTTCCATCTATTGCACTATAATTTCTTTTCCTTTATTTTGTTACCTGAAGATATGACGTTTCTGTGTCTTTGAATATTGTAATTGTTTTACTATTTGTATATATATGCATTTATGTCGATGTATAATTGGTTTGTTTTGTGAATATTATTTGTATTTATACGCTGGGTCTGGCCTAGGGAAAACTATGCTATCGAAAGAATACATCGATAGGTCGTGTGGAGAACCAAAGAGTTTAGGATCTTTGGTAGTATTAACTCTGTCGCGTGGAGCGCGGGCAGAGGGAGGGTCTGGCTGGGGTGGTGCAGTGGAGCAGGTGTGTTGTGTGACGCTCCCGCGAGTTGCCGCGCTTTCGGGGTTGGGCAGCATGTAATTGCGCTCGACTTGCGATGATAGTTTCTGTCACGGTGTCGCGGACGGGAAGCATTAGCTGGCGCACATCAAGAGCCCGTTTCGCCTGGTGACCGTGTCGAGAAGAAGGCGCGCCAACATCCAGCTTCTGCAACAGCGACGGCTGACAATGAGTGACTGTCGCCACCTCCTCGATCGACGGCTTCAAACCTTCAATCAACCAACAAGGAAGACTGGAAGCACGTAAAGTTTTAGAACTGTATGGCAGACCTCAGCTTTTCAAACTGTTCCATTTTCATAACTAAATTACAGCAACGTAGCATGAACCTTTGTTGTTCACTGTCCCAATTGCATTACCAAGCACGGTCCCTTCCTTTTCTGGAATGAACCCGAGTGTCGTTGAAATTCAAACGCCAGCATCATTCGATTTCACTGCTTTAATTTCAAAGTTCAGTTAAGGTATTCATAGCTGGCTACAATATTTAGATTACACAAGCACAAATTAAGAGTGCGAGTTTTGTTACCATATTTTAGCTTACCTGTGACTGCAGCTCAGCTTGGTACGTACTAAATTTTACTATTGTTAATTGCTCAGAATCATTTAATTCAAGTTCAAAGTTAAATCTCTTATTTCTAAATTGTGTAGATGCAAGTAGCTTTTGAAATGATTGTTGAGGTAGCCCAAGACTAACCGTATTTTACTGAATTTCGATGTGCTTCAGAAACAAAGCTCACTATTAATTTCAGTCACTAAATTAACTTTCAATTTTTCTGTTTTATTAATTCTTTTGCTAAATTAAGTCAGAGTGTAGCGAAATTTATTACTTCTGACAAACTTTCAGTTTTCACACTACACGTGTCAACCTTCAGTTGCCACGCTTCTAGTGCTAATTATATGTGTAATAACCTTTCTTTTTCAGTTACTATAGTAATTTTCCATAGGACTGGCGACCGTAATTTCCCCCAAATCTCAAATATCTAATTACCGCTAGTTAATTGTTAACGTAACGGCCGCACATTTACTTTCTTTATTAACTTACCCCTTTTCAAAATTAATTTCCACCAGTTTCATTTGCATTTTTCCTTTCATTTAGACGTAACCCTTTCCTCCCTCTTTACTGACAGATTAACTTCGGTAACGATTGCTTTTCCCAAATTTCCATTAGGTACACGCGGTTTAATTTTTCACTGTCATTAAGGTCGATAAGTGAGGGGGAGGTTACAACCAAACTCCTTTGGCACGGCACCATTTCCACCGCACGCAAAATCTGACTTTTTGACGATTCACAACATTGAGTGGGTACAGAACAACTGCCTCCATTTTTTTGTTTTTATTTCCGTACCTCAATCGGTAGAAACAAGACCCTTATAGGATCACTTTGCTGTCTGCCTATCTGAGTATTAAGACCACTTTTTCTCAGGAAAGCGTAGAGGTATAAAGACGATATGTGTACCACTTACTTACCCAAAGACTGGAAAGTTGCACAGGCCACACCAATATTCAAGAAAGGTAGTAGGAGTAATCCACTAAATTATAGGCACATATCGTTAACGTCGATATGCAGCAGAATTAAATGTGTCATCACAAGATCGAAACAAACTGCAAAATGGTTTAGAAAAGATTTCTGAATGGTGCGAAAAGTGGCAGTTTACCCCAAATAACGAAAAGTGTAAGGTCATCCGCATGAGTGCTAAAAGGAACTCAAACTTCGGTTACACGATAAATCCATCTAATCTAAAAGCCGTAAATTCAACTAAATACCTAGTTATTACAATTACGAACAACTTAAATTGGAAGGAACACATAGAAAATGTTGTGGGGAAAGCTAACCAAAGACTGCGTTTTATCGGCAGGACACTTAGGAAATGTAACAGATCTACTAAGCAGACTGCTTACACTACGATTGTCTGTCCTCTTCTAGAATACTGCTGCGCGGTATGGTATCCTTACCAGATAGAACTGACGGAGTACATAGAAAAAGTTCAAAGAAAGGAAGCACGTTTTGTACTATCGCAAAATACGGGAGAGGGTGTCACAGAAATGATACAGGATTTGGGCTGGAAATCATTAAAAGAAAGGCGTTTTTGCCTGCGACGGAATCTTCTCACAACATTCCAATCACCAATTTTCTCCTCCGAATGCGAAAATATTTTGTTGTCACCCGCCTACATAGAGAGGAACGATCACCACGATAAAATAAGGGAAATCAGAGCTCGTACGGAAAGATACAGGTGTTCGTTCTTTCCGCGTGCTATAGGAGATTGGAATAATACAGAATTGTGAAGGTGGTTCGATGAACCCTCTGTCAGGCACTTGAATGTGATTTGCAGAGTATCCATGTAGATGTAGGTGTACTTAAGTCTACTGCCCCTTGGCGGTATAAAAAATTATGCTTCTAAGTCAATGCAATAAAAAGGTATGACAAGTTTTTGATACTCGCAGACTCACTCATGAAAACTTATATGGTTCACATGGCTCTGAGCACTATGGGACTTAACATCTATGGTCATCAGTCCCCTAGAACTTAGAACTACTTAAACCTAACTAATCACACACATCCATGTATGAGGAAGGATTCGGACCTGCGACCGTAGCGGTCGCGCGCGGTTCCAGACTGAAGCACTTAGAACCGCTCGCGCACAGCGGCCGGCAAGCAAGATTAATTTGCAGTTATATCACATAATACATTTTTTCCGTTACAAGTTTACATTGCATCCTAACTACTGTAGGGATTTTGATATATGGTTTTCAGTAATAGGCAGTGTGATTCACGAGGAAGATTTTTGTAGATACATTCATCAAAAAAAGTTTTGCATCACCCCGCTTTCCAGAACTCCTGAAGATAGACGTTGACTGAATACTGTATCACAGACACAGTCCCTTTGACTGTTCAGACATGTCACTAAACCGCCCAAAGATGTAAGCAAGCATGCATGAGCAGCACCTATTAGACGGAGGGGTTCAGACAGCCGATCAGTTCCAATCATTCCAGCAGGAAGGTGGTACACGGCTCGTGTTGTCTGTTGTTCAACCATGCCTAGACGGTCAATACCGCGGTTAGATCGCGTCCGCATAGTTACTTTGTGCCAGGAAGGGCTCTCAACGAGTGAAGTGTTCAGGCGTGAACCAAAGCGATGTTGTTCGGACATGGAGGAGATACACAGAGACAGGAACTGTCGATGACATGCCTCGCTCAGCCCGTCCAATGGCTGCTACTGCATTGGATGACCGCTGCCTACGGATCAAGGCTTGGAGGAACCCTGACAGCAACGCCACGATGTTGACAAATGCTTTTCGTGCAGCCACAGGGCGTCATGTTATGACTCAACCTGCGCACAGTAGACTGCATGATGCGCCACTTCACTCCCGACGTCCACGGTGAGGTCCATCTTTGCAACCACGACACCAAGCAGCGCGGTACAGATGGGCCCAACAACATGTCGAATGGACCGCTCAGGATTGGCATCACGTTCTCTTCACCGATGAATGTCGCATATGCCTTCAACCAGACAATCGTAGAAGACGTGTTTGGAGGCAACCCGGTCAGGCTGGACGCCTTAGACACACTGTCCAGCGAGTGCAACAAGGTGGAGGTTCCCTGCTATTTTGGGGTGGCATTATGTGGGGTCGACGTACGCCGCTGGTAGTCATGGAAGGCGCCGTAACGGCTGTACGATACGTGAATGCCATCCTCCGAATGATAGTGCAACCATTCGGCAGCATAAAGGCAAGGCATTCGTCTTCATGGACGGTAACTGGCGCCCCCATCGTACACATCTTGTGAATGACTTCCTTCAGGATAACGACATCGCTCGACTAGAGTGGCCAGCATGTTCTCAAGACATGAATCCTATCGAACATGCCTGAGATAGCTTGAAAAGGGCCGTTTATGGACGACGTGACCTGGCAACCACTCTGACGGATCTATGCAGAATCGCCGTTGAGGAGTGGGGCGATCTGGACCAACAGTGCCTTGATGAACTTGTGGATAGTATGTCACGACGAATACAGGCATGCACCAATGCAAGAGGACGTGCTACTGGGTATTAGAGGTACCGGTGTGTACAACAATCTGGACCACCACCTCTGAATGTCTCGCTTTATGGTGGTACAACAGGCAATGTGTGGTTTTCATGAGCAATAAAAAGACCGGAAATGATGTTTATGTTGATTTCTATTCCAGTTTTCTGTACAGGTTCCATAACTCTCGAAACCGAGGTGATGCGAAACTTTTTTTGATGTGTGTAATTCTCAAACATTTCGTGCTAATTGGCTGACAAGGGGACCGTACGAACTGCATCTCACTGGTTTGATTTGACAATCAATGTTGACAATATGTGCAGGGCATGACTAGGACACCAACGCAGCTCTCAACACTTTTCGAGAAAATCAAGTTTGACAATTTTAGACTTGTTTATGCTAGACATGTATGCATATGGTCCTTTGTCTTAAAGCAGTCCGCAGCCAAGCGAGGTCTCAGGACAACTCAGCGCGTTCGATTAGAGGGTTAGCTGCCCTCTACAATAAAAAACTGAATTAATGGATCATCCAAGACCATGGACGGGTGTCGTGGGACGTCCGCTCCGAATTAAAGCAACGAACATTATCGAACATATTGAGATTAAAAAAAAAAAAATAAAATGAAAAAGCGAGTGAGCAATTAGTTTCTTAAAAAGGAGGTCTCTTGATCGGATGTCGCTGCCAGTACTTGTTTTTTTGTCGTTTCCGCGTAATTTTTACATGAGATTTATTAAGACTATGCAAACCTTCCATAATTAACAGTTAATTTATTATTATCATAATCTTTAGCATGAAAAGGAGGAGGAAACGTTTTTTCGTAAGGAACTGGAAGTAAAAATACACAATGTGATCAAAAGTATCCGGACACCCTCAAAAACATACGTTTTTCATATTAGGTGCATTGTGCTGCCACCTACTGCCAGGTACTCCATATCACCGACCTCAGTAGTCATTATACATCGTGAGAGACCAGAATGGATCGCTCCGAGAAACTCACGGACTTCGAATGTGGTCAGGTGGTTGGGTGTCTCTTGTGTCTGTACGTGAGATTTCTACACTCCTAAACATCCCTAGGTCCACTGTTTCCAATGTGATAGTGAAGTGGAAACGTGAAGGGACACGTACAGCACAAAAGCGTACAGGCCGACCTCGTCTGTTGACTGACAGAGACCGCCGACAGTTGGAGAGGGTCGTAATGTGTAATAGGCACACATCTGTCCAGAGCATCACACAGCAATTCAAAACTGTATCGGGATCCACTGCAAGTTCTATGACAATTAGACGGGGGGTGAGAAAACTTGGACTTCATGGTCGAGCGACTGCTCAAAAGCCACATATTATGCCGGTAAATGACAAACGACGCGTCGCTTGGTGTAAGGATCTTAAACATTGGACGATTGAACAATGGAAAAACGTTGTGGGGAGTGATGAATCACGGTACACAATGTAGCGATCCGATGATAGCGGGGATGGTGACTGCATATTTCAACACGATCGAGCACCTGTTCATAATTCACGGCCTGTGACGGAGTGATTACACGACAACAACATCCCTGTAATGGACTGGCCTGCACAGAGTCCCGACCTGAGTCCTGCAGAACACCTTTGGGATATTTTGGAACGCCAACTTCGTGCCAGGCCTCACCGAACGACATCGATACCTCTCCCCATTTCAGGACCATTCCCCAAGAAACCTTGCAGCATCTGATTGAACGTAGGTCTGAGAGAGTGGAAGCTGTTGTCAAGGCTAAGGATGGACCAACACCATATTGAATTACAGCATTACCGATGGAGGGCGCCACGAACTTTTAAGTCATTTTCAGTCAGATGACCGGATACTTTTGATCACATAGTGTAGGGTACACAACAACTTCCAATTGAATTAGTATAGTCATTTTATTTGAATTACTGTATCTACTTTTGGGACAAGCAGGACTGGGGGCCTACACAGTCAGGACGACAACGATCGTAGAAACACGGAAAACAATTATTGCTACATACAGCATGAATGCCGAATTTTTCATGTTTTGAAGTGTGTCTCTTGTTTTATAGTCATAAACGATTCTCGGTCATCACACTGTTTCGTGGCATACCAAGTGTATCTGTTGTTAAAATTATGTGGGAATGAAAAAAAAAAGAAGTACCACCAATGAGGTTCGATGCAGAAACAAGCTTATGAATCGAAGCGCTTACTCGCTCGGCTACTGAATCCGTGTATCTTAGCGACTATACAAAGTCTATATGCACACTTAACATTTTCAAACTCTATTTTCTCTAAGATGGTTTGAGATCTGCGAGTCCATGTTTACTTACATGTAAGTCCAAGTAGTGCCCTACACATCCTCTCAATATGAATGAAATTGGTGAAGGGACGTTGAGTACGGTCCCCTTGTGGGCCACGGCGAAGTGAAGTCCCCAGTCTCTGTGAAACGACGCCTTTGCCATCTAGCAGTGACAGACGATGGTCGCCCCACTATCGCGCCACACCAGCGCTAGAATCGCTGGTTCTTTATTAATTGGTCTTTTCACATACAAACATTCCCTGACGTTCTACGCCTACGACACGTAGAGCACCTGTAATGTTTCAGAGCAAAGTAATACTGATAACTGAAACTGCACTTCTGTTGAAACTTCCTGGCAGATTAAAACTGTGTGCCCGACCGAGACTCGAACTCGGGACCTTTGCCTTTCGCGGGCAAGTGCTCTACCATCTGAGCTACCGAAGCACGACTCACGCCCGGTACTCACAGCTTTACTTCTGCCAGTATCTCGTCTCCTACCTTCCAAACTTTGGTAGAGCACTTGCCCGCGAAAGGCAAAGGTCCCGAGTTCGAGTCTCGGTCGGGCACACAGTTTTAATCTGCCAGGAAGTTTCATATCAGCGCACACTCCGCTGCAGAGTGAAAATCTCATTCTGCACTTCTGTTATTTGGGATGAAGTTCCAATATCACATTAAAAATCGGTTGAAGCATTCCACAGATCGATTCGACACGTGCGTTACAACAGTAGCCCGATTGCAGGTTGTATTGTTTCCTACTCTGGATACTTCTGTCAGATCTTATCACTAATTGCAACAGGGACGAGAGCAGATGAAGTCACACATCTGCAACTGGCTATTAGTAGAGCAAGTTAATGTAACTCCAGAATTAATAAATGAAAAATTACAAAAGCTAATTTGAAATTAAAAAATTTAAGCTTGCAATTAAAACATTCTCTAAAATCTTGGAATCTCTGAAATCGATATTTTGTCAGTATCGACATTGATAACAGGCAAAAACCGTCGCCTATACCAGCCACGGGCATCTCTATTAACGTAATTATGTTTGTACAGAATCCTTGGAGCGTGAGTCCTACTGTGGTGTGCGTACTGTAAGACCTTTGGTACACACACCATCAGATTATTTGACTTGTCGCTCTAACGAAGTAGTCGAGTGTCAGAAATATGTCTCGTGGTCTTATCGTGGCGTGTTTATCTTCTGCCGTTAGGTCAGACGATAGAAATGCCACTTGCACGCTTAGAGTAGCAGATTGACGGTGACCAACTTTAAACAGAACTTGATTAATTTTCACACACATTTATTAAAATAATAACAACATAAAATTACTTAACTTGATTCTGGATGCTATTTACAATTGACAATCTGAAGTTCCTTTGGTACTGGTACGTTAATCTTATTCTCACATATCTCTGATACTTGACAAAGTGTCCATTATAATTATCCGGGCTGTTATGCCGTGGTCGGTTGATGAATTCTGTGTCGATTCCCAACGTTTCGTCTCCGACTGCGGGAGACATCTTCAAGGGGGTCCGTAGCTCAATGGAAGGTCCAACACACCCACTGGCTCGCTGACTGCCGCTAAATTCCGTGTCCGCGCACTCCCAGGCCGCGGCGTGACGTCACGTGTTTTGAAAACGTCAGTGCAATTGGCCGCTGTCCGTCACCGTCGATCGCCGTTGCCATCACCCAGTAGTTGGCGGGTGGTACACATCTTTAACACCGGCATCCATATGCCGTTTAATTTCACACCCTCCTCCTTACGGTTGAAATTATTTGGGTGTTTAGGGATTTCGATTGCCTCCCTGTAGAGCCTTTCGTAATATCCGCTTTTGGCCGCTAGTACTTGCGTCTCCTCGAAACGAATATTGTGGTTCCCTGGCTGGAAAGCATGCTCCGCAACAGCTGATCGTTCCGTTTCTCCTCTTCTGCAATTTCCCTTATGCTCTTCCAAACGTTCTGAAACAGTTCTTTTAGTGGTACCCACATAAACATCACCACAGCTGCATGGGATCCTATACACTCCAGCTTTTTCGAGTGGTTTGCGAGCGTCCTTGGCAGGCTTAAGGTATCTTCCTGGTGGGCTTGTAAATTACGGTCATATTCCGCTTCGTCAAGATCCTCCCTATTCTTTCCGTTACATTTTTAACAAACGGCAGGAAAACCTTAGATTTTGCAGTAGCCTGTATGTCAGTATGATTTCTGCGTGGGTGCCTCAACGCACGTTTTATTTCGGTGGACGAATATCCGTTCTTCATTAGTGCATTGTGGAGATGTTCCATCTCAGCATCGAGCAACTCAGGTTCACAAATATTTCTAGCTCTGTCCGCTAACGTCTTGATAACACCCCGCTTCTGTTGTGGGTGGTGGTTCGAATCCCGGTGCAAATAACGGTCCGTGTGCGTGGGTTTGCGGTATACTGAGTGGCCCAAACTACCATTTTCGTTTCTAAAAACAAGCACATCGAGGAAATGTAACTTGCCGTCTACCTCCTCCTCCATTGTAAACTGAATTCTCGAGTTTATACTGTTCAGATGTTCGTGGAACCGGCTTAGTTCCTCCCTACCATGTCTCCACAGCACAAACGTGTCATCCACATATCGGAACCATACATTTGGTTTTTTTGCTGGCAGTACCTAAGGCCTGTTCTTCGAATTTCTCCATAAAGAAGTTTGCAATTACGGGACTTAGGGAGCTTCCCATAGCCACGCCATCCGTTTGCTCATAAAACTGTTCATTCCACTTGAAGTATGTGGTCGTCAAACAACACTTAAACAGTTCTGAAATATCGACAGGAAAAATTCGATCCAGCTGTTCCAATACATCATTAAGTGGAACCATGGAAAACAGCGATACCACATTGAAGCTGACCAATATGTCCTTCGGCTGGACCACTATGCCATTCAATCTGCTGATGAAATGTGTCGAATTCTTTATATAAGAGTCCGAACGGCCCACATGTGGTTTTAGCAGCGTAGTCAAAAACTTGGCTAACGAGTAGGTGGGCGAACCAATGGCACTTAGTATCGGTCTTAACGGCACATTTTCTTTATGAATTTTGGGCAATCCATAAAGCCTCGGTGGTAGCGCAACCGAATTGCAGAGACCTTTCTGTACACTCTCTTCAATGGAGGACTTTTTTATTAACCGCGACACAGTTCTGAGAACGCTGTTAGTGGGGTCCTTATTCAGCTTCCTATATGCTTGCGGATCCAGTATATCAGTAATTTTACTCCGATAGTCGGCCACATCCATAACCACCGTTGCGCTTCCTTTGTCAGCTGGGAGAACCAAAATACTATCGTCGTCATTCAGGAGTTTTAAAGCTCTTCTCTCACCGACAGTTATATTACTTTTCGGCGGTTTTGCATTGGCTAATATTCTTACTGTTTCTATACGGATTTTTTTCAGCTGTTACAGAATCCATACTGCGAATTCCTGCTTCTACACTGGCTATAATTTCTTCCGTGGGTACAAAACGCGGACTAACAGCAAAATTTCCTCCCTTGGCAAGCACAGATGTCTCATCGTCAGATAACGAACGTTTGGACAAATTGATAACGGTCCGGGAAACGTCTAAATGCCGAACAGTCTGATTAGGTAGCAAATTATCAATAATCAGACTGCATGAGTCATATATATAAAGTCATATCTGTAGGAGACCAGTAAAGTCTCCGAAGTTACGTCCATTTATTTAGAATTTTGTTTAGGAAAGAAAAAAGATGAAAGGATCACTAAAGAGGGAGCAAAAGCTCGGATGGGGAAGCTAATTGGACCTGTCCAATCGCAAGGAACCATATCGGGATTTGCTTTACGTGAATTTACGGAAATTGTGGAAAAATCTGAATCTGCAAAGCGAGATCGCGATTTGCACCGCATGAGACCAGCGCACAAGTGTTACCATTGCGTCACCTTGCTAGATTCCCCTCAGACTGCACATGCCCACAAGCAGTTGCTAGAACCGCAGCGCAGCGCCACTGAGCCGAAGGGTGTTGAAGTGGTTACCTGCCCACAGGCACCTAGGAAAAGGTGAACATTCGTGTCTGTACAGGTACATTTTCAAAGTGCTCGGCAAAGATGCGCAGGTGGAGGGTGTTGCTGAACTGGAAGATCTTAGTGTGACCGTTTGCCATTTTATTCATGCACATATCTATGTCGACCCTGAAAGACGTATACATTGCCGGCGATGGGCGAGGCATGACAGAATCTCTGACCAGAGAGTATTTTATCGTTAGCTGTTGCTAGTCTGCGCTTGACCGCGCGAGTCGACAGTAGTAGTCAGTCCGTGCTAGTCCGTGCTAGTCGGCGGGAGTCGGCATGCGTCGGCTGTGTGCTCTGCTCGCGACTCTGGTCAGGACTCTGGAGGATGAGTATTGTTGTAGAAGGTAAAGAAGCAGCCTTGCGCATATTTAATACTGTATGTTAATTGTAATTTAATTTGTTCAAAGAAATACCCCAATAATAATTTTTATAATATAAAGCAACTCTTTTAAAGAAAAGCATTCTTTTCAATTTAAAGAATTTCCAATGCATTATCATTGCATCCAAGAATAAAAAAAAATATACGCCAGCATCGCACGAAGCTGTGTCGAAAAATGACTAATTTAAGAGCAGATATAACTGCAGTTTTTATTGAGGTAAGAATTTTTGCTTTTTTTATTCAGAATACAGGGCCGAATGGCAGCGCTGCTGTCCTCATAAAATTTGTCAGGTTACTTAACTTTTTTATTATTTTTGGTGTTTAGGAATTTTTCTATTTCGAACTTGACATTAAATGAGAAAAGAATTTTGTGGGAATATTAAATGTGAATGCATTTCTGCACACAGACTATAAATGGGAGCCAATTTTGTTCAGAGTTTACATTAAAATCAATTTTGTTCAGAGTTTACAATATTTAAAAATTCATTTAATTATAAATTAAAATATTTTGTGGGAAGGTTACTCTTGGCTCACATTTTCATTTAATTATTATTTATAACTGCGGGGAGGTTACAACCCCCACCCGAGAAAGGGCTAAAAAAATGAGTAAACACCTTTTGCTGCTTTGGATTACGTTCAAATTTCGTCGAATGGTTTTGAATGGTCCCTAGTGGTTCCACCATGTATGCCAGAGCAAAAATTTCGATCGTGATACAGTCCAACGGAGCCAGATCGCATTGAATCTGGTTGAGTCACCGTGGGGTGTCAGCAGCCTCAGACGTTGTCAACAATGTCGTTCTATTGCACATCGCACAGCAAACTGTTGTTTTCTACAACGAAATTCGTGTACATGAACGCTCCAAGGGAAGGGGTGGTTTTGTTGACGCCCATTATCCACCTTCTGAGACCTGTTCGAATCGATTCTGAGCGTTGCTGTGTCTGAAATGTTTTCCTCGGTCAACCGTAAGAAAACCGCGTGATTTCGAGGGCATCGATATCTGACCTCCATCGCGAAGCCGTCAATGGAAGGAGATGTGGTTAAGGAGGAGTGTGACGACCCTCCCATTGTTTGGTAGACTCGTGGTGCCAATGTAACATCATTAACACACCGCACACGATCTTCGGAGCTCTTTTTTCCCATGTGTCGACACCCAGCTTTCTGAAGCGTAGCCGAACCCGAGAGAGTTATCACTGGGCGCCAAGCTTTTGCACTATTACAGAGGGAGACTGTGATCACCTTTGAGCCGAATGTCACAGTCCTGCGACACAAATGGATAATGACAGGGTTTCAAAAAAGTGGCCACTTAATTTATTTGCGAAGTGGACATTAATTTTGGTTGGTTGGTTGGTTGATTGGGGGGGGGGGGGGAGGGGAGCAAACAACGAGGTCATCGGCCCCATCGGATTAGGGACGTATGGTGAATGAAGTCTGCTGTGCCCTTGCAAAGGAACCATCCCGGCAATTGCCTGAAGCGATTTAGGGAAATCACGGAAAAAAATCAGGATGGCCGAACGCGGGTTTCAACCCTTGTACTCCATAATACGAGTCCACTGTGCTATGCCAGTTATGTGAGACCTATCATCAATAGCTAATTTGACATCTTCTAATATTACAAAAGGAGACACGCCTGACGAGAATCTGAGATGACTTTTTATACCATAAATAAATAAAACGGTACTACGGCTTCTCAGCGGTCATGTCTTCTTTCTCTCAAGTACTTGGACAAAATATCGTATCTTTTGATAAGCCTTTCACGAAAGCTGCCGTACACGCCTATAAGCGCCCACCACCTCTTATGCTATCGAGCTCTTTCTCCGTCGTTTCATCTGAGTTTCCAGTATTGGAACGTCCTTCACCTAGATTATCTTGTTTGCAAGTTCGATACTGCAAGTAAGGTTTTGTTTTACTGGCGGTGGGTTAATTACTTTCCTCATTACGTACATTAAAAGTGACCACAATCTAATACATTGCATCACCAGTCCAACTGATTTTCTGCTCTGGATAATCTGGTCTAAGGGAACGTTTGTTGGGGTTCTTGTAAGAGAGCTACCCATGTCAGGATGGGACGTAGTACGAAATAACAGGACAAAATAAGGTACTTTCGAAGCATTGGAGGGTTTATTCTGTTGAGATGGAGAACACATTCGGTGTCTTTGACAGAGGAGGCGAGAGGCTATGCTTAGCTGAAGAGGCAGGACCAGCCATGCAGGCTCTGGCTTTCGTATTCGTAACAGCGAGGCTAATCAGATGCGAAGCAGTATCCCCCCTCCCATTATTTAAGGAATCCAACACCCAAGTATACAGTAGCTTCAAACATCTGATGACTTTACAAATGAGTTAATGTGTTAAATACGTGACGTTAACCATAGAAAACCTTTATGGTTGAAGACGAAAAACGCTAATTATATTGCTTCTATTGGTTTCGGATTATTCAATTACAGACTAATGAAAAAGACAAAAGGAACATTTTTCACTCATCACAATGTTCATGAAGGCGTATCTCCTGAATTGTGTGTCGTACAATGAAGCAATTTGAATGAAAAACGTTATACGAATAGGCTTAGTAGTAAAAAAGTAATAAATAAAATGCCATTCTGTTGCTGAAGAATCTTTTACATACGATTATACCTCTCAATGAGTATATTATGATAGCAATTTAAATCTTTTACTTAGATCAATGCACTATGTGATCAAAAGTATCCGGACACCCACAGAAACATACGTCTTTCATATTAGATGCATTGTGCTGCCACCTACTGCCAGGTACTCCATATCAGCGACCTCAGTAGTCATTAGACATCGTGAGAGAACAGAATGGGGCGCTCTGCGGAACTCACGGACTTCGAACGTGGTCAGGTGGTTGCATGTCACTTGTCTCATACGTCTGTAGGCGAGATTTCCACACCCCTGCACATCCCTATGTCCTCTCTTTCCAATGTGATAGTGAAGTGGAAACGTGAAGGGACACGTACAGCACAAAAGCGTACAGGCCGACGTCGTCTGTTGACTGACATAGACTGCCGACAGTTGAAGAGGGTCGTGACGTGTTATAGGCAGACATCTATCCAGACCATCACACAGGAATTACGAACTGCATCAGGATCCACTACAAGTACTGTGACAGTTAGGCGGGAGGTGAGAAAACTGATTTCATGGTCGAGCGGCTGCTCATAAGACGCACATTACGACAGTTAAGTACCAAACGACGTCTCACTTGGTATAAGGAGCTTAAACATTGGACTATTGAACAGTGGAAAAACGTTGTGTGGAGTGACGAATCACGGTACACAAAGTGGCGATCCGATGGAAGGGTGTGGGTATGGCGAATGCCCGGCGAACGCCATCTGCCATCTGTGTAGTGCCAACAGTAAAATTCGGAGGCGGTAGTGCTACGGTGTGGTCGTGTTTTTCATGGAGGGGGCTTGCACCCCTTGTTGTTTTGCGTGGCACTATCACAGCACAGGCCTACATTGATGTTTTAAGCACCTTCTTGCTTCCCACTGTTGAAGAGCAATTCGGGGGTGGCGGTTGCACCTTTCAACAAGATCGAGCACCTGTTCATAATGCACGGCCTGTGGCGGAGTGATTACAAAAAAATAACATCCCTGTAATGGACTGGCTTGCACAAAGTCCTCATATGAATACTATAGAACACCTTTGGGATGTTTTGTAACGCCGACTTCGTGCCAGACCTCACCGACCGACATAGATACCTCCCCTCAGTGCAGCACTCCATTCCCAAGAAACCTTCCAGCACCTGACTGAACGTATGCTTGCGACCGTGGAAGCTGTCATCAAGGCTAAGGGTGGGCCAACAACATACTGAATTCCAGCATTACCGACGGAGGGCGCCACGAACTTATGTCATCTTCAGCCAGGTGTCCGGATACTTCTGAGCACATAGTGTAACTATATTTTTTGTCCCTGGAAGCCGTTAGACAGGCGAATTGTGATTTGGATCGTGCACCATGTACCCTTTTGGGCGTTTATTAACAGAGATGATACAAACTACCTTCCTGAGAACTTAGTTTCGTGCGAAGGTAACGCGATTGAGTAAACGAATAAAAGACGATTGACGAAACATGCAGTGCGGTTCCAACTTGTTGATCTCTGAAGTCTTTGCAAGTAGCATAATTTAATCGCGTTAATGGTAATAATTAACGAAGTATTGGTGGGAAGATAGCGTACAAGGTGGCCTCGCTTACTCGTCATTTATATGTGCAGGGTCTGGACAGAAATGAAACTGGCAGAAGTGAGGGCTACAGAAGGCATAGCGTTTGAGAAAAAAAAAAAAAAAAAAAAAAAAAAATGGCTAGGAGCGAGTAGGACTCGCGCATTGAGAAATCCGTATAGACTTAATTATTTATATTGACAGTTCATACATGCCAGTACTCGAGGATCTCTACTATTTTTGCCTGTTATCGACATTGATACTGGCAAGGTATCAGTACCTAAGAATTCCGAGAATGAAGTGATTTGAAGTCTTAGGTCTGATAACAAATGACAAAAAACATTTTTTTCATATGATATAATTACGAATTCACATTTTCCGGTTTTTTTCCCTTTGGTTCTTGTGTGAAATCGTGTTTATTGCAAGATTTCATGATTCTACGTGAAGGAAGGGGAAGCACCCTATAAGGCAGCCCAACGGCCAGCCACGCGGTCTGACGCGCTGCTCCCCGAAGCGGGAAGGCGTGGCGGTCCCCGGCCGAACCGCACAGTAACTCTGGGTTCAGTGTGGGGCGGCGGTGGGGTGGGTGGACTGCTGTGGCCTCTTGTGGGATTGCGAACCACTTAGGGCTACGGCGGGACGAAGCCTGTCCATTGTTTTTAGGTCCCCAGTACAATACACATACACACATCCTATAGGTACTGATGCGTGAGTTGCCAGTATTAAAATATGTGGCAAAAATGGCCATATTTTTAATTAATAAATAATATAAGCTTCACTGTTTTACATCGTCAAGGGACCGTAGACCTTAATATGTGACACAAATTTCAACATCATTCGTCTATCTGTTGATGGGAAAAAGGGTTGTGAACTGTGGGACAGACAGACAGACAGGCAAAAGTAAGAATTATATGCAGTAAGAATTATATGTGGTGTGAACTCAAGAACATCCTGCAGAAGCCTGTTTAGGGAACTAGGGATACTAACTACAGCTTCCCAATATATTTATTCCTTAATGAAATTTGTCATTAAAAATATATCACTTTTTCAAACCAACAGCTCAATTCATGGAATCAATACCAGAAATAAGAATAATCTTCACAAGGATTTAAAGTCACTTAGTCTTGTACAAAAAGGTGTGCATTATTCAGGAACACACATTTTCAATAACTTGCCAGCAGCCATAAAAAGCTTAACAACCAATGAAATTCAGTTTAAGAGAAGCCTAAAGGATTTATTGGTGGCCAACTCCTTCTACTCCATTGATGAATTTCTTAGTAAAACCAACTGATTTGTATATAAGTACAACATAACTTCTGCACAATTTCAGTGCAGTAATGTGTTCACTGAAAATTTGTGTGTGTGTGTGTGTGTGTGTGTGTGTGTGTGTGTGTAAAATGACTCTCTGTGTTCATTAAAAAAATGACGATCATTCCACTTGGGACCTGTGGAATGGTACATCAGTTTATTTGTTTTAGTTGTAAATATTTGTCATGTATTGTTGTTTTTCTGACATGTTCCACATCCTGGAGGACCTCCTCACTACGGATCAATTGGAATGAAAGTAAATCTAATCTAATCTAAAAAAAAATGATCCTATAAGAGTTCCTGTTTGCAGACTGCGGTATAGATCCCTACAAAGCAGCATTTCTGGAGCGGGTCAGGAGAGTCACGAGTCAGTGCCAATGAAGCTCCCTGGCAGCTGTTGGCGCAACGGAAAGAGCGCAGAACGTTAATCCCAGGATTGTAGGGTCGAGTCGCTATGTAGAAAATTTATTCTTTTCTTCACTTTTTGCTTTACTTACAATGTACGTAAACCGAAATAAGTGGTCAATATATCGTATTTACTAATATTTCCATTAAAGGCTTGAAACGGAAAGGCAAAGGAAGAATGGGATAGCAAATAACTTTCCAACAACGGATTGTAACGGAATCGTACAGTACTTCGTATTCCTTTAGTTTCATTCTAACACTCGAGCAGCTCTCGGTAGCTGCACGCGAACAACAGATTCCCGGTGCAGGCTAAATCGGCCCGTCGGCCGTTATGGGGGCACGACTACGCACCTCATTCGCTTGTTAACTCTCGGCCGAGCAACGTGAATTTTTTGGGAACATTTTCAGAGCACAGTGAGAATATTGTGTTCTATAGAAACTTTAAAAGGAAACGTTGCCTGGTGAAACGTTGTTGTGATGCCTCGTGTAACGAGGAGAAATGCGTACCGTCACGTTTCCGACTTTGATAGAGGTCGGATTGTAGCCTATCGCGATTGCGGGAATCTGTAATGTAACTGTATAAAGGCGGCAAGTTGCCGCAAAAATTACTGCTACCCAGCACGTATAAATCATCAAGTACAAAATATCGAAAGTATCTAACTGTATATTAATATTTAATATGAAACGAAATTCGCACAATTACTCCACAGTGAGACTCCTTGCATACTAACTGTATAAGAATGCCTGTTACAAAATTACGTCCCATCCATATTTTCAGTAGGAAACTGACATCAAAGAAAGGCCATTTGGCAACAGCGTAATCACATGTCACACAAGAATCTTCATTCATTACAGCCATGCTGCCCAGGCAGGGCAGTGGCTGCAGTTTTGCGTTAGAACACTAGAGTTCCCGTGTTTGAATTCAGTTTAAGGCTGCATCGTCCAGTATCTGGCTTCTCATTAATTCTTAACAGTAGCAGTACCGATGCATTATCCACAACTTGCATTACCAAAGGGGGAGGCGATTGTTACACCTTTTAATATACTCTTAGCAGTATCATCGCACTTTCAATAACGCGTACTAGCGACATTATAACCACCACAAAAAGCTTAAAAATGCAGATTTCATTAATTATTGATGACTTGTACTATCAACACACTTTTTAAAGAGATATTGACGTGTAAGCAAGCCCTGAACCTGGAAATACTGGATATGACACATACTGGGAAAAGTGACGTCTACTACTGGGGCTTAAGTTTTTGGATTAAGTTCAACTGACAAAAATTAAAACACGCATGGAATCTGGTAGAACACTTCATTAAAAACAATGAATATTTTTTTCAGAATTTTAAGATATAAAGTAACTCATTAAACTACAACACCCTCTTGGTATTGCGGAGGCTAATCATTATACAGCAGTTGTAAGCCTTATACAAAAGACGTATAATTATTTAGTAGTAATACAAAAATGAGCGTACAATAGTTTTCATCACTCAATTTTTATGCTAAGAGTTCAGAGAAACATGATCCAGCGAGTTGCTAAATGTTTGGAGATGCAGGGAGGTCGATTTGAGGATTCGAAAATAATGCATATGTAAGTTTTGTGAAAGACATGCCGTCACTGATAGCCTGTTTAAAATATTACAACTGGTCGCTCTTACTGAATGTAGTAACTATGCTATGGCCCTGGATTAGAAAAAAAGTTCTAACAACCATACATTTCGTAAGTCATTTACCTCACAGAAAATCTTCATGACACGAACTACAGCAGATACAGCAGGTATACAGCCAACTAAATAAAAAGGCTCTAACTACTAATAGGCATGTGGTTAGCAAAGGGAAGATTTTGTTACAGAGGAAACAATGTATTTAGCAGCTTTTACCCTAATAATGTGACATCCAGTTCGAAAAATTATATAATCGTCAATAATTCCATTACCCACATTTTACAATCCATGTCCAAGCAGTATGAAACCTCCATGACAGACACACGGCCACACCGTCCGCTTGCGCTAACACTGCTTCTAACCTCCATCGCTGCTAACTATTAACTTCTAACTGCGAGTCCGACCAGCCACAGAGTCTCTTACGGAGGGCGAACAGTGCTGTCAGAGATATAATGCAGTCTATAGCGCTACATAGCGTTACCAACGTACAAACACACAAACAGGCTACTTACATAGCCCCCTTGCTCCTCTCAAAAAATTTTAGAAAGAGTTTTGGGCAGTGACCAATACTAATGTGTTAAAAAATTTATATTAACGATATCAAATAGGTCATATGCAAACAATTAGTAATATACTGTTGGTCAATAAAGCAAAAATTGTCGTCACAGTCCCTAAAGACAGTCCTAATCATTCACCAGAAGAGTAGACTAGACTGTTTTATGCACAAAGTCTGAGCAGTAAAAGAAAATGCACACATAAGTAGTGGACCTCCATGCAGTCTTGAAGAAGTAGTGTTGTCCTCCCAACAGAAACACAGTGGTGACTCTTGACATGAAGATTGGTCATGGGCCACAACAGAGCAGAACCAAAGCAGAGTCGGTCGAATTCTGAGGTCTTGAGAATACTGGTAGAATTGGTAGGTCACCACAGAGCAGACCCATTGTATTCCTTGTAGAGATTATGGTAGTATTTGGCTACCAAAGGTGCAGACCCACTGTAGTCCTTGTAGAGATGGGCAGCAGCCATCCATTGTGACAGTCACAATTGAAGAGCCTTGAGGTTAATATAGCATGCCCATGAACCACCACTTGTGCACTCTTTTTTTTTTGCAATATCCTTAGAACCAGCAATGCTGTTAACCAGTCCCTTGCTGAATTATCAACACATGTGCAAGCACTAACACAATCATATAATCTTTGAGATTTGATACATATAGTATGACCAACAGACAAATATGTGCAGTAAAATGAATCCTGACTATTCAGCTAACTTGGAGAACTGGTGTCTATACAATTACATTTTTACAACACAAGAATACAATTACAAATGTAAAGAAAACATCATTACAGTACAGAACATGATAATACAGATAACATCTGTAATAATACAGGCTTTACAAAAAGAATAAAAATAAACATATACATGGGTATTACAGGAATTATAAGTAAATAAATGAAAAATGAGAATATCCTTAGAAACAGTAACCTGACACATGAGCATTAAAAGAAAACATAACAGAATAAATAATGTTTAAACATCTTTCCAAAGTAAAGAATATGCTATAGAAACAGATTAGATTTGAGGATAGCAGAATTCCTCATGATAGTGAATACAGCTTAATATTAGAAGGAAAAAAAATTCTACCAAATATATCTTATCAGGTAAACACAGAGAGAGAGGAAGAACAAAGACATACAAGGGTACCCATAAACACATAGCAGAATAACACAAAAGGAAAGGACACCGTCCGTTTTCAGTGTAATGTTTGGTACTTCAGTACTTGTGGTGAGCATTTTTTCATTTTTTCTCTCTTCAATAATATCCTTCATGCTGATCCCTCTATAACTTTCAGCCAAAACTACTTCATTTAATTCTCTGAGATCTCCCTTAGTTCAACATTTGTTCCCAAAAAAAGTCCTATCTATCTCTATTTATACTTACATATATTTCTTACCTCATCATCAAGAAAATCCTACCTAAACCAGTGATCACTATACCCTACTTATCTGTTCATTTACTTTTTCAAAATAATTGTTCCTCACTGTACAATACTGTTTGACCAAATCTTTTTCTTATAGCTCCACAATGCATTTCTTCCAAACTCATTTTCTTATATAGCATACCCCCTCTTAAGCTAACTTAAACCTACTGAGCTCAAAAATGTTCAAATATGTGTGAAATCTTATGGGACTTAACTGCTAAAGTCATCAGTCCCTAAGCTTACACACTACTTAACCTAAATTATCCTAAGGACAAACACACACACCCATGCCCAAGGGAGGACTCGAACCTCTGCTGGGACCAGCCTTACAGTCCATTACTGCAGCTACTTAGACCGCTCGGCTAATCCCGTGCGGCAACTGAGCTGAGATATATAAACTAGAGAACGAGGCAATGCAGCACCACAAAACGATTAGCACAACCAACGATGACAAAAATGCATATTGGCAAAGCAAGCAGCAGCATATCTAAACTGGCAAAGAAAATGCAACGTGCAGCAAAAAGGAAAAATAAATCTTTGGTAAAATTGACTTAACACAGTCATACAACTTAAAATTCAGTAAGACTGTGCCTGACAAATAGCAGCACCAAATGCAATAACTTATACCTAAACTTGACAAAGCAAAAGCAGAAAAATATTACAATAAAGACAGCAATGCAGATAAGGAAAATGTCTATACACATCTTAATGTCTATGTCACCTCTTAACACTAGAGTGGCGCACCATAACAACTTATTCTACCAAAAAAATTATCAAGTCCTTGAAAATATAATTATGTATGCAATTCCTGTTACTAGTCCCTTTTCCTTCTTATTGCTCTTTTCTTTCCAAGTGTTCTTTTTTAAGAATGTGGATCAAAAAATTATTATTTGATAGGCCTGTTGACGGAAAGGGTATATATTAGCATACGTATTACATTTTATTTTGTAAAACCAATGCTGCAGGGTAGCTAGAAACTAGATATCAAATAAAATAAGTAAATATGTACAAAGCAAAGCATAAAAACATCATTCACCAGCCATATGGCATTTTATAAGTCAGTAAAAATTCTCTCAACTCTCGTAGAAAGACACTTGTCATAATCAGGTGTGTAGAAATAAGAATATTTCTCATCACTTCATAAGCATTTCAGTAAGTAGCACAAAGTACGAGCTCCAAAGTGTAATCATATGTTTCCAAGTAATAGCGTGTTGGCTATGTGGTGCATTCTGCGAAGAAATATAAATAGCAAGATTAACGGCCTCTGTTTTCTACAGCTGCGCGATCATTTGCGGGAGTGCGGCGTGCTTGACAACGGCTTAAGCGACACCATTTAAAGTTGGAAGGCAACACAACAATGGGTTTTTTCAGGCGGCTAGGGCGCAACTGGGCGCAGCAGAGCATTACATCAAGGTCACCTATACTCTTTACCAAGATATATACGAAAGCAGTTTGCTACAATGACAGTTTGATGCAAATAAAGAAATTCACAGGTCGGAAAAGTTACAGAAACAAAATCTCATCAATACCAGTCAGGATTGTGGTACTCACATTCACATACATACTCACATCTCATAACTCTTGAAGTACACTTCTTGGTTTCCAACATTCTTTTCCACAAACCAGAGTCCCTAACCAATACTCATTATTCATTGCCTTGTTACACATATACACATTCGTCGATACTTCTTCAATATTTCATCATAATAAACACGTAGCATAATCACATTCCTCATATAGCATCGCCTTACTGATCATAAACATATCTCAACATCATAATACACACTGTCTTTGTAAAATTATCATAATAATACATCAATCAAATCTCAAAATCGTCGCAGCGTCCTCCAACAATCTCAAAACCTTTAAAAAATGGTATCTGCTCGTTTCAATAGTGTCATCTACCTCAAATGTACTTCGAAAATCATGATCCCATACAAAATACATCTCCCAAAGCTCTCACAGTTTCACAAAGGTTCCGAAAATACATGTGAACAGTTCACAAAATGCATTGTCCAATTTCATAAGTGCAAAGTAATTGAACTGTGTAATGACGTAAATATGTATCAAAGATGTAGTAAAAAAGTTAATTCCTCTCAGTTAAATTACCAGATAGCTGTGTAATTGTGTTAGAGAAATATGGTACCGATGTATAAAACTGTATAAGCAAATACCATATTAGCTAGGGCTCCTTGCAATTGCCGCACGCATAGTACACAGAGTAGGTGTACACCCATGAGGGATAATGTAGTTATACATCAGATGTTACACATTAAAGATGTATCGCCGAAAACCTTCTCTGTATCACTGTAATTCAAAAATATTTCTAAAAATGTTACAAGTACAAAAAGTAATCACTCAAATGCGTGTATGTAGCGCTAAACTATAGTTCTTGCTGTAACAAAATTTCTGTCATCGCTTAACGGTAAAAATGTACCAAGTGTCGTAGTTATCGTCATTCATAAGCAATGTCTCCAAAAGTCAATGTACTTACCTTGTCATATGCAAAAGTAAAGTGCTATGCATATAAATGTCGTAGTTATTACGTTCATTGCCGTGACCTTGGATGTACTAGACCGTAATGTATTGTTGTTACGAAAATAACTGTCTCATTGTAGCTATGCCACAAAAGTAATTACCAAAACATGTTTTACTTTTCAGAAGAACGTAGGAAACTGTGCAAACATAAAACAGATACAGCACAAAAGCAATAATGAAGATTGTGTCACTCCTAAGTAGTGTCGTACTATAATCGCGTAGCTGTCAATCAAACCAAATACTGTCTCATCTGTGATCCCCCAGAAAGTGCTTTAAACATAAAATTTTTTTTTCAAGTAAAACAAAATGTTGCAGTAAAACCTCATTCACAGTAAATGTTCCAGGAATGTAAACCTTATAGTCGTTACGTAATCGTGCAACAAACAAGCAAAAATATACACAAAATAAGACTGTGTCATCTGTTCCCTATAAAAGTGCAATCGTAAAATTAATGTCTTAATAAGTTCGATAGGTTCTTGATTAGATAGTTAACGTCAAAACATCGCTGCATCTTAACAGTTTCAAAATGTGACAAGGCGTAACAGTAACGTGAAGTGAAAAGTTTTATAGCGATGACTAACCTTTACTTTCCTTAACACGCTAAGTTTCAACTTCAACGCAACTATCATGCGGTATACGTCGGATCCTGTGAGGTCCATTGTAAATCAGAAAGAATTTGTGACTCAAATGTTTCTTCTTACGTGACACTGAATGGGCTTTAATGAGAACTTTCTGACCAATGTGTAGTTTCTTTGCATTTGTCCTTCCCTGTAGTTTTCTCCTTTTGTCTGCAGCAGAATTTATATTTTTAATAGCCTAATCAATTATGTCTATGTCGAAGTTTACGTGTATTCGGAAAAGGTAGAAGTTCTCTGATTCTGTTCGATGGTTCCTCATTCTTCAGTACAAGAATAGGTGGTAAAGCAGTGGAGTCATGAGGAATTCCATTCAGTACGTTTTGAAATAAGTAAGTATCTGTCCCAATACTGATGCTTTTAGTGACAAAGTCTACAAAGCTTATTGATTTATTTTATAATCCGTTCAAATGGGTTACAATGTGGAGAGTACACTGAAATAAAAACAGACTAGATTTTACGATTCTGAAGCATGTGTGACCAAACAACAGATCTGAATTTTGGTCCGTTATCTGAAATCACTTTGGCAATGTGTCCAACTTCACGTAAGAAATTTCTAACAAAGGCGTTGGATACAGACCGTCAAGTGGCTTTTCGTAACGGTGTGAAAGAAACAAATTTTGAAGTAAGTTCAACAGCGACTAGAACGTACGAAAATCCATTCGATGTTCTGACAAGGGGTCCCAAGAGATCAACAGCAGCTAATTCTTTTAATCTAGTAGGAATTATGGGAAACAATAGAGCACGATGTGAGATGGTAGATGGTTTTGATTTTTGACAAAGTGTACAAAGGACCAGACTCTCCTAATTCTCTTTTCCATGTTGTTAAAATATCAAGTCGTCCGAAGAATATGACATTTTCGTGGACCAAAATGTGCGTAGCTTAAATGAATGTACCAGATGAGCTAATTAACAAAATCGTCAGGAATACAAAGTATCCATAGCTTGTCATCAACAGTACAACGTTTGAAGAGTATGTTTTATCTAATCAGATAATAATGACGAATCTGTGTGTGTCTTTTCATGCCATTTACTTTTGACATCTTGTCTATAAGCAATGTCCTTCAAAGATGCAGTGACTAAGTTTTCAAAGACTAATTTTTGAAGTAAAGAATACTGAAATTTTTTCTCAAGGTTAGCTTTTGTGTTGCTTTTCTCAAGGCCAGCCGGTGCACGTGAAAATGCGTCCGCAACCATGATTTCCGTGCCAGGAATGTGGACTATTGTGAAGCGGAATTCTTGCAGAAACAATGGCCAGCGTTTCAGCTTGTCATGATTTAATTTTGATGACGTAAGAAATAGTAATGCTCGATGATCACTATAAACTTTTACGTGTTTCCCAGAAAGAAAGAAACGAAATTTGTCAAATGCCCAAGAGATAGCTAAAGCTTTCAATTCAGTGACGGAATAATTTTTCTCAGATTTTGTTAGCACGCGGTTAGCAAAAGCATGGTTTCCTGAACAGTAATGTCATTTTCTATGGTTTCTTGAAATAAATGGACACCAAGACCAGCTTTAGAAGACTCCGTGCTAGGGCAGAAATCTTGTGACAGATCTGGATGAGCTAAGATTGGCGCATTAAGTAGCACTTCTTTCAAAGAATCAAATTCCAACTGTGCCTGTTCGTCCCAGTTCAAATAGTGTTTTGCCAGGGAGAGAACAAAGTTTTGGTGTAACTAGAATTTGCATATTCATGGAACGACGCTAAAAATTCACGAGACGTAGTAAACTATAAACTTGTCTTTTTGTGGATGGAACAGGAATGGCTCTGACTTCTTCCAGCTTTTCAGGATCCGGTAGAATGCCCTCAGAAGAAATAATGTGACCCAAAAACTTCACCTTTGTCCTACCGAATTCAGATTTTTCCAAGTTAACTGTAATTCCAGATTCATCAAAAATACGTAACAAACTGTTGAGGATACGACGATGATGATTATGATGATTGGTTTGTGGGGCACTCAACTGCGTGACTATCAGCGCCCGTACAAATTCCCAACCTTTGCTCAATGCAATCTGCCACTTTCATGAATGAGGATGAAATGATGAAGACAACAGAAAAACCCAGTCATCTCGAGGCAGATGAAGATCCCTGATCCCGCCGGGAATCTAACCCGGGACCCCGTGCTTTGGAGGCGAGAACGCGACCGCGAGACCACAGGCTGTGGAATGTTGAGGATATGGTTAGGTTGTTCCCAAGAGGCTTCTGCTATTAAATATCGTCCACGTATGAGGTGATGTGTCGTTTTAAGAACTCAGGTAATATGGGATTTAGCCCACGAATGAATGCTGCCGAAGTAATGTTCAAACGAAAAGGAAGTTTCCGAAATCGACAACAAACGCCGAAAGAAAGCCGTATATTTTCTACATTCTGCATGAAATTCAATTTGGTAAAAGCTGGATCTGAGAGCAATAGAAGACAACGGTTTTACGCCATTGAAATTTTGAAGAAGTTCTTCCAACGTTTGCGGCCTGTCTGTTTCAGAAATGATTATGGTATTTATTTGTCTCGAATCTAAGACAAGCCCGATCCATCTGTTTTTCTTCTCAACAACATGTAATGGATTATTGTATCAGCTTACCGCTGGTTCAATAATGCCCTCGCCAAGCACAGATTGTATTTCCGTTCAAACAAGGCACCTATAATGTGTTGGAATTTCGTATGGTCTGACGCAAAATTTAGTATGCTCACGAACACGAAATTGGTATTGAAATCCTTTAATTGTTCCCGTTTTGTGAGTAAAAACTGTAGGAAGTGCTTGTAAAATGTCAAAAAGGTTCTGCCTATCAGTGTCATTACAGTTCCCAATTGTTTAAATTTTTCTGAATTAAAACGTTAGTATCTAATACGTCATCAATATCATCCCTGTAAGTACTTGCAAAGTGATTATTAGTGTCAAATTCCGTCGAAAGTCCCTAACTATGATCTAAAAAATGGTAGAGCCGATTGATTTCCTCGTCATGGCTTTTAAAGCTATTGACTTACCTTGTTTCTCTAAACTTATTTCAGCGTCGTGAAAGTTTAAAATTCCCTTATACTCATTCAAAAAGTCTACACCCAATATCATCTCCGTCGACAATGGAACAATAAGAAAATTCATAGTAAATCTGTGGCTTTGACAAAAGAATTCTAAGTTAGTTTGTTGATGTTCATCTACACGTTTTCCAAAAATTGCAGCTTGTAATTTAATCTTACGTAACGGAAGTGTGGGGCAGTTGTCTTATTTGTTGCGTTTACTGAAAGCTGTTTCACCGATTACTGATACAGGACTGCCAGAGTCAAGAATTGCCGTATATTTTATGTCATTTGCTGTGATGTGAATTACATGATATGCAATACTGTTCTTTTGCTTGTCATGTTCCGGGAGTAAGATGTCCCTAATGTCTTCCATTTTCACGTAATTGATAGCCACGGCAGTTACGTCGTCAGCTTCATACATACGTTTTGTGGCTGCCTGCAGTATGACTCATTATCTCTTTGTCTAACTTCTACAATTCGACTTGACGAGAGGGCCCTGCCCTATTTGAATCACGCCAGTTCTGATTAAATTCAGGTCTGTCGTAATAACTATAGCGTCTTGTCGATAATTTCTGTAATTTGTTTCTTGTCGGTTAAGTGGTGGAGAATTTCTCCCGGAATCTTAATTGTGAGGCGGACCGTTGCGTCTGAAGTTATTTTGTCTCCCTTGATAATAATTGTTCTGGTTCCTATATTGGCTCTGTCATATTGATTACAACGGAAATGTGATCTTTCTCTGTAATTATTATTATTATTATTATTATTGATGGTTGTCACACGAGTGGTGTCTGTTTTGACGACGATTTGCCTTATGAGAGTAGCCTTGTCGTGTTCGGTTATTATTTCTGCGTGACGGAATTGTGATGCATGTGACCTGTAATTGTTGTTTTCCTGTTTTTCGTCATCATCATTTAAGACTGATTATGCCTTTCAGCGTTCAGTCCGGAGCATAGCCCCTTATGAAATTCCTCCATGATCCCCTATTCTGTGCTAACATTGGTGTCTCTTCTGATGTTAAACCTATTACTTCAAAATCATTCTTAACCGAATCCAGGTACTTTCTCCTTGGTCTGCCCCGACTCCTCCTACCCTCTACTGCTGAAACCATGAGTCTCTTGGGTAACCTTGCTTCTCCCATGCGTGTAACATGACCTCACCATCTAAGCCTGTTCGCCCTGACTGCTACATCTATAGAGTTCATTCCCAGTTTTTCTTTGATTTCCTCATTGTGGACACCCTCCTGCCATTGTTCCCATCTACTAGTACCTGCGATCATCCTAGCTACTTTCATATCCGTAACCTCAACCTTGTTGATAAGGTAACCTGAATCCACCCAGCTTTCGCTCCCATACAATAAAGTTGGTCGAAAGATTGAACGGTGCACAGATAACTTAGTCTTGGTACTGACTTCCTTCTTGCAGAAGAGAGTAGATCGTAGCTGAGCGCTCACTGCATTAGCTTTGCTACACCTCGCTTCCAGTTCTTTCACTATGTTGCCATCCTGTGAGAATATGCATCCTAAGTACTTGAAACCGTCCATGTAAAGACCTTTAATTGCTTGCAAAAGTTTGCCTCCTATTCCATAATCTCGTAGAACAGACAATAACTTCCTCCTAGGAACCCGGTCATATGCCTTTTCTACATCTATAAAGCATAGATACAATTCCCTGTTCCACTCATAACACTTCATTATTTGCCGCAAGCAAAAGATCTGGTCCTGACAACCTCTAAGAGGCCTAAACCCACACTGATTTTCATCCAATTGGTCTTCAACTAATACTCGCACTTTCCTTTCAACAATACCTGAGAAGATTTTACCCACAACGCTGATTAAAGAGATACCTCTGTAGTTGTTACAATCTTTTCTGTTTCCATGTTTAAAGATTGGTGTGATTACTGCTTTTGTCCAGTCTGATGGAACCTGTCCCGACTCCCAGGCCATTTCAATTATCCTATGGAGCCATTTAAGACCTGACATTCCACAGTATCTGATGAGTACCGACTTAATTTCATCCACCCCAGCTGCTTTATTGCACTGCAATCTATTGACCATTTTCTCCACTTCCTCAAATGTGATCCTATTTCCATTATCATTCCTATCCCATTCTACCTCGAAATCTGAAACATTACTGATCGTATTTTCACCCACATTGAGCAACTCTTCAAAATATTCCCTCCATCTGCCCAAGGCATCCTCAGGATTCACCAGCAGTTTTCCTGACCTGTCCAAAATACTTGTCATTTCCTTCTTACCTCCCTTTCGAAGATTGCTAATTACACTCCAGAATGGTTTTCCAGCAGCTTGACCCATAGTCTCCAACCTGTTTCCAAAGTATTCCCAAGATTTCTTCTTGGATGCTGCAATTATCTGTTTGGCTTTGTATCTTTCTTCAACAACTTTCTCTGTCTACTTGAGTTCTAGTATGTAGCCATTTTTGATACGCCTTTTTCCTTTTACAAGCTGCCTCCACTGTGTCATTCCACCAAGCTGTTTGCTTCATCCTACTTTTACACACTACTGTTCCAAGACATTCTTTAGCCACTTCTAGTACTGTGTCCCTGTACCTTGTCCATTCCTTTTCCAATGACTGTAATTGACTACATTCAACTAACTGGTACCTTTCTGAGATCACTGTTATGTACTTTTGTCTGATTTCCTTATCCTGAAGTTTCTCCACTCTTATCCCCCTACATATGGACCTGACCTACTGCACTTTCGGCCTCACAATCCCAATTTCACTGCAGATTAAATAATGATCAGTGCCATCAAAGAATCCCCTGAATACACGTGTGTCCCTCACAGCCTTCCTGAATTCCTGATCCGTTATTATACAGTCAATGACACCTCTGGTTCCCCTGCCTTCCCAAGTTTACCAGTGAATGTTCTTATGTTTAAAAAAGGAGTTTGTGATTACTAAGCCCATACTGGCACAGAAATCCAAGAGTTGTTTCCCGTTCCTGTTGGCCTCCATATCATCTCCAAATTTACCCATAACCTTTTCATACCCTTCTGTTCAATTTCCAATCCTGGCGTTAAAATCACCCATGAGCAGAACACTGTCCTTGTCCTTTACTCTAACAAGTACATCACTGAGTGCCTCATAAAAACTATCCATCTTATCTTGATCTGTCCCTTCACAATGCGAATATACAGACACAATCCTAATTTTCTTGCTAGACACTGTCAAATCTATCCACATCAGTCGTTCGTTTACATACCTTATTGCAACTACGCTGGGTTCCATTTCTTTCCTGATGTAAAGGCCTACACCCCATTGTGCTATTCCTGCTTTGACTCTTGACAGGTAGACCTTGTATTCTCCCACTTCCTCTTCTTTCTCACCCCTTACCCGACTGTCACTAACAGCTAAAACGTCCAGCCCCATTTTACCTGCAGCCTCTGCCAGCTCTACCTTCTTCTCAGAGTAGCCCCCACTGATATTAATAGCTCCCCATCTCATTACCATTTGTTTGCCAAGTCGTATCTTAGGAGTCCCTGGTTTGTCAGTTAGAGGTGGGACTCCGTCACCTCCAAAGGTCCGAGGCATTTTGCTCTGATTGTTGCCAGCATCATATTTAAAGTACCAGGGAAGCAGGTTGCTAACCTTACTTGCCCCGATTCCCATTGGGTTTTACCCCTAACGGCTGAGGGACTAACCGGTGGATTTGGTAGTCTTTGCCGTACGAGCACAAAGGTGACCACGACTCAGAATATGTCCGAGATGCCCAGCCTTATTCCAAAGTAACTGGTATCCCGACTGTCGGGACCACTCACTTGGCCACTCATACGTTGCCTGTGGTTCATGAAGTAGGACATGACTACAGGAACCCACACCATGAACCTGTTTTTGCATCATCAACTTGCAGCGTCAATTTCCAATTCTTGCAAAGTCCCTGGAAAGCTTCAATATCGTCTTTACAATGTCCTACTAAAATGTCCTAAATATTTAGACAATTTAATTAAGCAAATGCGGATACGTTCCAAGGGACTGTACAGGTTTGATAAATACTGGTTTTTGTGTAACATATTGACAATGGCAAGGAAAGCGTTTCTGAAGAAGAGAAATTTGTTAACATCGAGTATAGATTTAAGTGTCAGGAAGTCGTTTCTGAAAGATTTGTATGGAGTGTAGCCATGTATGGAAGTGAAACGTGGACGATAAATAGTTTAGACAAGAAGAGAATAGAAGCTTTCGAGATGTGGTGCTACAGAATAATGCTGAAGATTAGATGTGCAGATCACATAACTAATGAGGAGACATTGAATAGAACTGGGGAGGAGTTTGTGGCACAACTTGACAAGAAGAAGGGACCTTTTGGTGGGACATGTTCTGAGGATAAAGTGGGTAGATCACGTAACTAATGAGGAGGTATTGAATAGGATTGGGGAGAAGAGAAGTTTGTGGCACAACTTGACTAGAAGAAGGGATCGGTTGGTAGGACATGTTTTGAGGCATCAAGGGATCACAAATTTAGCATTGGAGGGCAGTGTGGAGGGTAAAAATCGTAGAGGGAGACCAAGAGATGAATACACTAAGCAGATTCAGAAGGATGTAGGTTGCAGTAGATACTGGGAGATGAAGAAGCTTGCACAGGATAGAGTAGCATGGAGAGCTGCATCAAACCAGTCTCAGGACTGAAGACCACATCAACAACAATGTTCTGAGGCATCAAGGGATCACAAATTTAGCATTGGAGGGCAGCGTGGAGTGTACAAATCGTAGAGGGAGACCAAGAGATGAATACACTAAGCAGATTCAGAAGGATGTAGGTTGTAGTAAGTGCTGGGAGATGAAGCTTGCACAGGATGGAGTAGCATGGAGAGCTGCATCAAACCAGTCTCAGGACTGAAGACCACAATAACAACAATCTTCAAAATATCTTACAGGACCCGAAAATTCAGACTGTTCGAAATGTTTCATCATTTTAATGCTCTTTTACTCGATCTTGAGTAGCTTGAGACCAACATGCAGAAAGGAAGGTATGATAAAAATCACCTTCACTGTGACAGTCGCGAATAACCGATCTTATTCTAACAGCAGGCTCATTCTCCAGATAGCCACACATGAATTCTAATTTATGCTCTAATGACCAATTAGGAGGAAAACAATAAGAAAATAGACGAAGCCAAGCTTGTGGATGTATGTCATTACCAGAATTCTTGAATGTTTTGAATTTACCCATGTGGTGAAGTGATTTTCGTGAGCAATGATCTGCAGTTCTTTTATGGCTGCTTCATGATTCTGTAATGTGTTTTCATGTCGCGAAAAAATAGGCTGAAAATGCTCACAAATTTGTGTTTTTACATCTTTACGAATTTCGATTTTAAGAAACTCAGCAGTTAAACCTTCATGTGTTTGTTCAAGCGTTTGCTCAATTATGCCTTACTTTTGGAGTTGATGCTGTGTTTGTTTTTGATTTCGTTCCATTGTGTCTAAGTTTTGAAGCTGTTGCTATGTTTGTTTCTGATTTAGTACAGAGAGTTTCATTTGATGATGTGTTTGTTCCTAATTTTGAATTAATTGCAATAAAATGCATTAGTGACTGAAACATGTTCCTCTGCTTTTCGTCAGTGCGTTTGCACCGGTAGTATTCGTATTTTGAAAAGCAGAGAATGAGTCTTGACTTAAATGAGAAAAATGTAATGACGCAAAACCTGAATCTACGGTATTTGCAAGATTTAGTTCTGTTATTTCACATACCTGAGGCGAATCGTTACCAACTAATAGATCGACAATATTTCCCTGTTCACTGATTGTTTCACTTTCTACACCACTATGTACTACCTGGTACATGTCCCTATGCACAGTTATCAAATTAATGTCTTGAATATTTGTCACTTCGTTACTAGGCGATGCTAACACGCTACGCTCGTCGTCACTGCCATTCCTCAATTTGATTTGCAGCCTAGTTTTACGCTTTTCACACGCCATGATTGTCATGCTGTTTCACACGATAACACACAAAAAACAATTAGAGAAGCAAAAACAGGAAGACACACTAAAATAGCACTGAAAATAACCAATATCTAATTAGCTGCAAAAGCGACTGCGAGATACTTGGTGCAAATCCACATGCATGCCACAGCTTCTTTACTCATTACAACACAGTACAACAATAAGAAACTACAACTACAAAGGAAATTCCACATACAATTATGCGCTAGCAGTAAACAATAACTAATTTCTAATCATGCACTAATTTTCAAACAACGTGAAAATCAGAAGGTACCAGTGAAGTACCCTCGGCTAAGGGTCGACAAGTGAAACTTCTAAATATAAGTCCTTACTTCAACTGAAATAACCGAGAAAGTGGAACTTCTACGTTTTTTCTTTAAGTGCTTAGTGAAACTGTACCTTCTAAAACTGCTGAATGAAACTGAAGTACTGTCACTATGTTTATTTCTATCGTTTCAACACTGACCTACTGAACAAATATAGCTCAAACTTATTCTATTCATTTCTGACCCGCAATATACAAACGCAACGCAATCTATTAATTAACACAAAAGAATCGCCCTGAATTAAAAGAAATCCTAACATAGCCCATACACTTCGTAAGTCACTTACCTCACAGAAAATCTTCATGACACGAACTACAGCAGATACACAAGTATGCAGCTACCTAAATAAAAAGATTCTAACTACTGTAGGCTCCAATTACTAATAGGCATGTGGTTAGCAAAGGAAAGATTTTGTTGCAGAGCAAACAATGTATTTAGCAGATTTTTACCTTAATCATGTGGCATTCAGTTCCGAAAGTTATATAATCGTTCGTGACATCCAGTTCCAAAAGTTATATAATCTCAATAATCAATAATTCCATTATCCACATTCTACAATCCATGTTCAACCAATATTAAATCTCCATGACGGACACACATCCAGACCGTCCGCTTGCGCTACCACTGCTTCTAACCTCAATCACTGTTTAGTAAACAGTGTTTACTATTTATTAACTTCTAACTGCGAGTCCGACCAGCCACAGAGTCTCTTACAGAGGGCGCACAGCGCTGACAGAGATATTAATGCAGTCTATAGCGCTGCATAGCGCTACCAACATACAAACACAAACAGGCTACTTACCGTTTTCCAGCAATACATACACTATGTGAATAGAAGATCCGGACACCTGACTGAAAATGACTTACAAGTTCATGGCGCCCTCCATCGGTACTGCTGGAATTCAATACATTGTTGGCCCACCCTTAGCCTTGATGACAGCTTCCACTCTCGTAGGCATACGTTCAATCAGGTGCTGGAAGGTTTCTTGGGGAATGGCAGCCCACTGAGCAAAGGTACTGATGTCGGTCAGTGAGGCTTGGCACGAAGTCGGCGTTCCGAAACATCCCAAAGGTGTCCTATAGGATTCAGATCAGGACTCTGTGCAGGCCAGTCCATTACAGGGATGTTATTGTCGTGTAACCACTTCGCCACGAACCGTGCATTATGAACAGGTGCTCGATCTTGTTGACAGGTGCAATCGGCATTCCCGAATTGCCCTCCATGGAAGACACGACCACACCATAACACCACCGCCTCCGAATTTTACTGCTGGCACTACACACGCTGGCAGATGACGTTCCCCGTGCGTTCACCCTACCGACACGCTGACATCGGATCGCCTTTTTGTGTACCGTGATTCGTCACTCCACACAACGTTTTCCACTGTTCAATAGTCCAATGTTTACGCTCTTTACACCAAGCGAGGCGTCGTTTGGCATTTACCGGGGTGATTTGTGGTTTATGAGCAGCTGCTCGACCATGAAATCCAAGTTTTCTCACCTCTCACATAAGTGTCAAAATACTTGCAGTGAATCCTGATGCAGTTCTGGATTCCTGTGTGATGGTCTGGATAGATGTCTGCCTATTACACATTACGACCCTCTTCAACTGTCGGCGATCTCTATCAGTCAACAGACGAGGCTGGCCTGTACACTTTTGTGCTGTACGGGGCACTTCACATTTCCACTTCGCTATCACGTCGGAAACAGCGGATATAGGGATGTTTAGGAGTGTGGAAATCTCGCGTACAGACGTATGAAACAAGGGACACCCAATCACCTGACCACGTTCGAAGTCCGTGAGTTCCGCGGAGAGACCCATTCTGCTCTCTCACGATGTCTAATGACTACTGAGGTCGCTGATATGGAGTACCTGGCAGTAGGTGGCAGCACAATGTACCTAATATGAAACACTTATGTTTTCCGGAGTGTCCAGATACTTTTGTTCACATAGTCTAGTTCAAGCTTCTGAAATGAACAAACGAGCATTTGCAGTCTTACTTCCTTGCACTTAAACACCTATGTCGAATTTTTCTACAGCTAACTACTCATTAATTGTTAAATATGTAATAAAACGAATTCCCTCAATGCATTTCCACAGATGATTCCTTTCATCTGTTTTTGCTGATCTATTCATATTCGTATGTCGTCTTGTATCAGTTGTTTAAAAGTTCGCAAATCGGGAACTCTCGGTAGGAACAGCTGTGTATTGGGGAGTGTCAACTGTAAGTAGGCTGTTTAGGTTTTTATGTTGGTAACGCCATGTAGCGCTCTATATGAAAATCACTGACTGTGCTGTGTGAAGGCTGTGGTTGGTTTGCATTGTTGGAGTAATATTCGCCATTGTAGTGTTGGGCAGTTGGTGGATGTGGGGAGAGAGATGGCGGAGTTTTGAGAGCGGATGATCTGGACGTGTGTCCATCAGAGACAGTAAATTTGTAAGACTGGATGTCATGAACTGCTATATATATTATGACTTTTGAACACTATTGAGGTAAATACATTGTTTGTTCTCTATCAAAATCTTTCATTTGCTAACTATGCCTATCAGTAGTTAGTGCCTTCAGTAGTTTGAATCTTTTATTTAGCTGGCAGTAGTGGCGCTCGCTGTATTGCAGTAGTTCGAGTAACGAAGATTTTTGTGAGGTAAGTGATTTGTGAAAGGTATAGGTTAATGTTAGTCAGGGCCATTATATGCAGGGATTATTGAAAGTCAGATTGCGTTGCGCTAAAAATATTGTGTGTCAGTTTAGTGTTGACCAGAATAGGTAAGGGGCGAAATGTCTGAGTACGTTCAGTTTTGCTCAGCTGTCTGAAAAGCAAATAATGTAAGAGGTTTATCTGCATAGTAATTCATTAACTTTTCTACAGGGACGTTTCACAACCTTACATGATACAATTTATCACGAAGTATATTAAACGAACGCCAGTATTGTCAAAGCTGTGCAGCTCCTTAAATATATTGCGCAATCATCAATACCGCTCTCTCACGGCCTACATTACTGTGCAGTAGACCTACTCAGTACTGCGCAATAAACATCGGGTTCTGAAGAGCTCCTTTACTATTCATGGATATTTTTGAAATGTCTGATCAACAATCATATGTTTAACGTCTAAAAAACTTATTTGCAAAATGCAAATCGTTTATTAAACAGCGTGTATTACTGCATTATTGGACGGATCAAAATTAGAAAATAAAGTGAAGACAGCTACATCTATACCGTAATTGAACTCTTTAGTTCGAATATGGTAAAGCAAAATTCTGTCCTCTGCCCTAACTGGGTAAGACGATTGTATTTATTGATTGAAGGTTTTTATCGGACACGTGGTTACAGTGTTGGCAAACTGACTTCCTTTGATGTCCATTTTCTGCCAAAAATACGAATGGAGCGGAATCTCGTAGGAGACATTTTTGTAGTATTAGTGTGCAAGGAATCGTGCTGTTGTTTTTGTTTTCAATTGCAAATTTTGGTTCATCCTGTATAAGCCATTCTGTTGAACACGATCTGCCCGGCCCATGACAATTTATTCCTCTACGGCTTATCTAAAGGTTACTGAATAAGCGTTAATATGATAAATGTAAATACTGTAGGTTTTCAGTCGACGTTTTCATTCTGGAAGGTATCCCGTGTGGTGGACCCCCAAAGAATTTCCTGTTAATATTTAAGTACTGTAGCTCAAGGAGCATTTCGCACAACCGCATCACCAACATTATTTCGATCTATGGGCCATTTATATATTTTACGTAGTGTAATCAACTGGCTAATCGTGACAGTTAATCTGTTGGCAGCAACTTTTGAAAAGGTTACGACTAGAGAGGCGGTGCAGCTGTAGGTTCATCGGAACGTGCTCGCAGACTGTGACGTGGCGACGGGTCAGCTTTAAGCCCGTGTCGTCACACGGTGTGAAGCCCTAGCCGCACAGGACGGACACGCGAACAGCGGCGGCGGCGGCGGCAGCCGTGGAGGATATCGATCAGTGGCTGCGTGTTGTGTCGCGCTGGGATGCCGAGCCGCCAGGGGCAGCTGCGGCATAGCTTCCGTCACCGGCGCGGCTCTTCCTGGCTGACCCACTGGCGTAGCTAATTAGCTCGGCGCCCCGTGCCGAGTTCTAACTTTCCGCACCCTGCCCACCCCCTAAACCCACAAACATAATTTCTTTTTTGTGGGAGAGGCAATTTTTAGATACAATTGATTAAGCACGCAAAAGGATAATTTCAACTATTTTGTAAACAACTTTTATGACTGGGAACAAATACGTGAAACACACATGTTTATAAATAACACAGTTTTTTATTAATCAAGAAATATAAATAACCAAAGATCTTCCTAGTGACAAGGAGTGTTAGGAACAACCGAATGAAAAATCGATTCAGTCGGTTGTAGCTTTACGTGTCGGTCGAGCTAATCGTCCGTTCTTTTGAGCGAAGCCCGTCTGGGGGAACAACAGAACGAAAATAGTCGACGTTGTCTGGCACATTCAGTTTTGCGCGGAAACGTTCGATCACTTTGCCATTGTTAAATCGCACTCTGTTATCTGTCCTCACTGTTACTGCCGTTCCGATATTTTCTTTTGTGTGTGTGTGTGTGTGTGTGTGTGTGCTAATAAGTAACTTTTAGGCCAGTTTTTCATCCACGTCTATGAGTACGTGTTTTCTTAATAGCGAATCTTGTGTCTGTAGTATCATAATGCCAGAACGCTCAGTGTCGAGGGAATGGAAGAAATCATAACTTGATGGAAAGCGATCATTAAGATAAATTCAATGTGTTGCATAGTATCTGCAAAAAGTTTCATATTGAGAAACTATATTAAAGAAATTGAAAGAAACTCTGTGAATGATGACAAATATTTACAGGGCTATTAGAAATGATGGAAGCGATTTCATAAATTCACTGTAGATCCATTCATTGACATATGGTCACGACACACTACAGATAGGTAGAAAAACTCATGAAGTTTTGTTCGGCTGAAGCCGCACTTCAGGTTTCTGCCGCCAGAGCGCTCGAGAGCGCAGTGAGACAAAATGGCGACAGGAGCCGAGAAAGCGTACGTCGTGCTTGAAATGCACTCACATCAGTCAGTCATAACAGTGCAACGACACTTCAGGTCGAAGTTCAACAAAGATCCACCAACTGCTAACTCCATTCGGCGATTGTATGCGCAGTCTAAAGCTTCTGGATGCCTCTGTAAGGGGAAATCAACGGGTCGGCCTGCAGTGAGCGAAGAAACGGTTGAACACGTGTATCTGGACATGCTGGAAAATTGGCTCATGCCACAACTGGAGACCGACAGCGCCGACTTCATCTTTCAACAGGATGGTGCTCCACCGCACTTCCATCATGATGTTCGGCATTTCTTAAACAGGAGATTGGAAAACCGATGGATCGGTCGTGGTGGAGATCATGATCAGCAATTCATGTCATGGCCTCCACGCTCTCCCGACTTAACCCCATGCGATTTCTTTCTGTGGGGTTATGTGAATGATTCAGTGTTTAAACCTCCTCTACCAAGGTACGTGCCAGAACTGCGAGCTCGCATCAACGATGCTTTCGAACTCATTGATGGGCACATGTTGCGCCGAGTGTGGGAGGAACTTGATTATCGGCTTGATGTCTGCCGAATCACTAAAGGGGCACATATCGAATATTTGTGAATGCCTAAAAAAACTTTTTGAGTTTTTGTATGTGTGTGCAAAGCATTGTGAAAATATCTCAAATAATAAAGTTATTGTAGAGCTGTGAAATCGCTTCAATCATTTGTAATAACCCTGTACATGCCTCCTGCTCGGTCACCTCGTCATTTACCGAAACAGAAACAGTGATGATGACAGCAACGCAGCGGGAAGAGAGACACAGCTTGAATAAATTTAAATAAAAAAATAATTTTTCATTTACTTGAAAATAAATTTTTAGTATCGCACCAGTTATTGAACTTTTAAAACCAATCAAAAAAATCCACTTTTCATACCAGAAGTACGAAAAATTCGTACTTAATAAATACAGGAATTTTGAAAATACTTCATTGTTAGAAACATACTTTTTAGTGGCTTCTCCTTGAAATTAGATCTGTCATGTGTCTCTCTCTAAAAGTTGACAACCCTAATCATGAGCCGACCGGTGTAGCCGTGCGGTCCTAGGCGCTTCAGTTTGGGTCCCCGTGTGACCGCTACACTCGCAGGTTCAAATCCTGCCTCGGGCATGGATGTGTGTGATGTCCTTAGGTTAGTTAGGTTTAAGTAGTTCTAAGTTCTAGGGGACTGATGACCTCAGATGTTGAGTCCCATAGTGCTCAGAGCCATTTGAACCATTTCAACCCTCATCGTGGCTCATGCATAATCGAAAACGCTGGAGAAATATGTAAACGAAGCCAAACACAGAGACTGAGGGACAACCATTCACGTAACTGCCTAACTATCCGAGATTTGTTCCAATCTGTTGCCTCACACTGAGTGATACAACCCAATCCCAGAGAGGAGGGAAAACAGTCATACGGCTGACATTGCCGAATGAAAAACCCACTCAACTAAAAAATAATCGACTGGCCAGTGGGTTACTAAAACTAATAGATTTTGCCATCACTAGCGATAGATGACTTAAACCATGCAGCTTAGAATCTCTTCCCTCTAATTTTTCCTGCTGTAAGTTTTGAAACTGCGTCATAAAAAACGATGTCTTTAGCTACATTATTTTCGACTGACTAAACTGCCAAACTAGAGAGTCCCTTTTAACTCACAGTGGACAAAGATAATTCTTAATTACTTTGTTTTGCAAACTCCTGTCATATAACACAAAGTTAAAAATCTTAACGCCAGAATGAGGCTCGAACGGATAAATTCATCTTCAGGCACGAACTATAAGAATCGTAAAGATGTCCAACTAAGACTTGGAACTTTGTCAGCTATCAGGTATATTCTTAGGCTTGGAATTTCTACAAGAATAAACCTATACCTGCCACAAAATAACAACAGCGCGAAAACCTTCACAGCACATCCATATCGTATAAATGGTTTATTGACTGATTAGCTACATTAACAAATCTCCGTGTATAAGTGAAATATATATGGGAGTAAGATCATTGAATCACTGTTTCAAGTACTGTTGAAACGTCCCCTTAGAAAAATTTATACAAGACTGTGCTTAAACTGACACACAATATTTTTAGCGCAACGCAATCTGACTTTCAAAATTCCCTACAAAAGAATGGCCCTGACTAACATTAATCTATACCTTTCACAAATCACTTACCTCACAAAAATCTTCATTACTCGAACTACTGCAATACAGCGAGCGCCACTACTGCCAGCTAAATAAAAGATTCAAACTACGGAAGGCACTAACTACTGATAAGCATAGTTAGCAAATGAAAGATTTTAATAGAGAACAAACAATGTATTTACCTTAATAGTGTTGAAAAACCATAATATACATGTTCATGACATCCAGTCTTACAAATTTCCAAACTCCGTCATCTCTCTCCCCACATCCACCACTGCTGGCGGCTCACCTCCAACTGCGCAACGCTACGCGCTGTTCACATCCAGCTGCCCAACACTACAATGGCAGACAACAATGCAAACTAGCCACAGACTGCACACAGCACAGCCAGTGATTTTCATATAGAGCGCTACGTAACGTTGCCAATAAGAAAACATAAACAGCCTACTTACACTGTGTGATAATTTTTGTTAACACACTGCTCGTATTTTAGCGGTAAAATGCGTGTATGCGTGCAAAAGGGTCAGGCCCAGTCCATAAACTCTCTAGTTGAAAAGATGAAAACGATATTTTCACAACTCGAGCCACAGAGCATAGAAAGTTTTGTGATCCCCACGGAGCTAGTACGCGGTGTGGAACTCAATCCTTGCACCTCCACACCCCCTCCCCCCCCCCCCCCCCCATTTTGCTACGCCACTGTAGCTACCGCAAACAATATCCTGAGTTTTGGAACTAAATGGATTTTCGGATGTTTTGATGGGGGTACAACAAATTTTCCTACCTTGTGTTAAGCTTTTCATCTCTACGTAGTTGCTACATCTAATGTTCTTTATAATCTTTTCTGCATGCTCCGTGCTGTATATCCCCCCTACTGCAACACCCCAGTGTCAAGGTATCCCTGAATGCCGTAGCAAATGCCCCACTAACCTCACCCTTCTACTTGTACGAATGACACATACACTTATTTCCTCAGTTACTCTTTTTGATAGATGGTCACATTAATATGACTGGACACTATATACTCAAAATCTAGACTGACGCTTGAAACAGCTTACACAAGGTGCATATCAATCAATTTGTGGAACATCTAGTGTTTATAGAAAAGAATGGCTGGATTCTCGTATTCAATTTGCACTTAGTACCTCTCAGCATAATCTGTAATTAATTACTGTTAGTTACATCATATTCACGATAAACGTCAAGGGCCCCAGAGAGGATCGATAAGTCACTGGCGATATCGCTAGCGATATCGACTGCAGTCGGTCACACTCTTCGAACCGCCAAGTATTAGCAATTTACTATCCAGTGTCAACCAGTTTCACGAACACCACTGCCTAGTGAAATTCTAATATGGAAAGTGATGTTTACAAGCAGTGGCAGTTGATCTCGGTATGTCGACTCATACTTGCAAAATTAATAATTTTTAAAAGAAAGGGAGTTGAAAATTACCACGTTTGTTGTGGAACAGTTTGCTTCTGAGGTAAAGAGGATGATGAAAAATTCGCGCACTCTGACTTCGTAGCGCGATTTCTCACATACTGGAAATGCAAAAATGTCTCTCACAAAATTTCGTCCTGAGCACGGGCAGTAAATGGACGTTAAAGATCGGTACTCCGGCAACACTGTAATCACATTTACGGTAACTAACTCTGCCAGCAGATACAGCAGTGCTGTGCAGTTGGTGCAGTGGAGATCGAGGGTTCGACTGTGGGTCGAGGCTTATTTATTTTTATTTGCGAAGGGTAGTCTCCGTGGTAAGGTATCTGGCGATTACAATGAGTCTTCTGCAAAACATTTGCAGTTACATACTAAAAACACAGAAATTGATGTAGAATAGTTTTCACTGGTCAGCTTTCAAAGAAACCGTATGCACGTCCTGCACGCGAATTGTTTCGTGGCACAGCATCTGCTAGATTCCAAACCTGTTTTCTGTGTACCCTCCTCCAATGGTACCATCGAAATTATTTGCAAAGCACGTTGTTAGGCCTGCAGGTGAGTTAAGACCCTAACGAAATGTAAGGGACATGAACGTGGCATGGATAACAGTTGGTATTAATCGATGGGACCATTGGGGGAGGGTGCACAAAAAACAGTTTGGAATCTAGCAGATGCCACGACGTACAAAACGCTTTTTTTAGATCTGACTTATGAAAAGATTGTGTTTTAATTTCTGTGCTCACAGTACGAAACTGCAAATATTTTGCAGAAGACCCACTGTAAACGCTGTATGACGATTAGGACGCTAAATACCGCACCACGCAGACTACTTTTTAGCATATAAAAACATGCGTCGACCCAAAACCGAACTCTCGAACCCAAAACGTTGTCCACAGCACCAACTGCACAGTACTACTGCAACATCCTGAGAGATGTAATTACTGTAGACACGATTACAGTGTTACCAGACCGCCCATCTATAACGTCCATTTACTGCCCGAAATATGCGCAGGACGAAATTTTGCGACAGACATTTTTGTATTTCTGGTATGTGAGGAAACGTGCAGCGAAGTCCGAGTGCACGAATTTTTCTTCACCCTGTGGATAATGTTACACAATACGCAGTCACGCAGCCATGTAGCCACAGATCGCCGAATCGTCTCATGCGAGTCGTCAGACTGCACACGAATAAACAGAGATCGCCAAACTATCGCTGCTATCTCCGACTTACCCAGACAGGTGTGATCTAGAGGCAGACCGCGGGACTTGTTTATAATTTGCTCGATACGTCACTCGTGTGCAGGAATCTTTATGATATGGAACATGTCAATTGAACAAAAGATTACGCAGACAAATAAAAAAAAATTTATGTGTCTAGATGCTGCTCATTTGTTGTTGTTGTTGTGGTCTTCAGTCCTGAGACTGGTTTGATGCAGCTCTCCATGCTACTCTATCCTGTGCAAGCTTCTTCATCTCCCAGTACCTACTGCAACCTACATCCTTCTGAATCTGCTTAGTGTATTCATCTCTTGGTCTCCCCCTACGATTTTTACCCTCCACGCTGCCCTCCAATACTAAATTGGTGATCCCTTGATGCCTCAGAACATGTCCTACCAAACGATCCCTTCTTCTGGTCAAGTTGTGCCACAAACTCCTCTTCTCCCCAATCCTATTCAGTACCTCCTCATTAGTTATGCGATCTACCCATCTAATCTTCAGCATTCTTCTGTAGCACCACATTTCAAAAGCTTCTATTCTCTTCTTGTCCAAACTATTTATCGTCCATGTTTCACTTCCATACATGGCTACACTCCATACAAATACTTTCAGAAATGACTTCCTGACACTTAAATCTATACTCGATGTTAACAAATTTCTCTTCTTCAGAAACGCTTTCCTTGCCATTGCCAGTCTACATTTTATATCCTCTCTACTTCGACCATCATCAGTTATTTTGCTCCCCAAATAGCAAAACTCCTTTACTACTTAAAGTGTCTCATTTCCTAATTTAATTCCCTCAGCATCACCCGACTTAATTCGACTGCATTCCATTATCCTCGTTTTGCTTTTGTTGATGTTCATCTTATATCCTCCCTTCAAGACACCATCCATTCCGTTCCACTGCTCTTCCAAGTCCGTTGCTGTCTCTGACAGAATTACAATGTCATCGGCGAACCTCAAAGTTTTTATTTCTTCTCCATGGACTTTAATACCTACTCCGAATTTTTCTTTTGTTTCCTTTACTGCTTGCTCAATATACACATTGAATAACATCGGGGAGAGGCTACAACCCTGTCTTACTCTCTTCCCAACCACTGCTTCCCGTTCATGTCCCTCGACTCTTATAACTGCCATCTGGTTTCTGTACAAATTGTAAATAGCCTTTCGCTCCCTGTATTTTACCCCTGCCACCTTTAGAATTTGAAAGAGAGTATTCCAGTCAACATTGTCAAAAGCTTTCTCTAAGTCTACAAATGCTAGAAACGTAGGTTTGCCTTTCCTTAATCTTTCTTCTAAGATAAGTCGTAAGGTCAGTATTGCCTCACGTGTTCCAGTATTTCTACGGAATCCAAACTGATCTTCCCCGAGGTCGGCTTTTACTAGTTTTTCCATTCGTCTGTAAAGAATTCGTGTTAGTATTTTGCAGCTGTGGCTTATTAAACTGATTGTTCGGTAATTCTCACATCTGTCAACATCTGCTTTCTTTGGGATTGGAATTATTATATTCTTCTTGAAGTCTGAGGGTATTTCGCCTGTTTCATACATCTTGCTCACCAGATGGTAGAGTTTTGTCAGGACTGGCTCTCCCAAGGCCGCCAGTAGTTCCAATGGAATGTTGTCTACTCCGGGGCCCTTGTTTCGACTCAGGTCTTTCAGTGCTCTGTCAAACTCTTCACGCAGTATCGTATCTCCCATTTCATTTAAAAGTCTGAAATTAACTTCATACTATTTGTTAAGAATCTGTTTTTAGCGTAGGAGTTTTTAAGAAAAAACAACTTAAACTTCTGCTGTTTGATATTTCATTTCCGTGGGCGGTTTACCAAAGAGCTTTATAGTCGTCTATTTCCCTCAGTTCTATTGTCGACACCAAGGGAAGTGCAGATCAGTCTTACTTCTCGTACTGCATTTGTGAATATCTCTAAGCTTTCATATTGCAATGGAATGTTGGCAACAAATTTTGTCAATGAATAAATGTTTTGTGTGTGGTTTATTTTTCCAACTGCTAAACAGATGTCTTCAATATGTCTGTGTGGAAACTATGTAAATAATCATCAGGTTGCCCTCTATGGGGTGGGTGCACGCAACGACTGTGGTTATATTGGGTTAGATAGAGCAGCAATCAGTCTTAGAATTAAGTTGCTTTAATATGACATTTATAGTCACAACGCAGATCAGATTTCGAACTATGTCAGGTCATTATCAATGCTAAAACAAATACAAGAGTATATATTACAATGTGATTTACAAAATTTATAAGTCTATCATATCGTTGTCTTTTGATGTTAACATTACATACCAGTGCGGAATTGTAGCAGTTGTTCGTGCTCAAGTGAATGCTTACACAGTTCAACCATTACTGTCGTAAAATTATATGTTGGTTTCACAGTATACATCGGTTTTGCGTATGGCGCCCTCTATGAGCTGCGCCTAAAGTTTACAGTTTTGACGACATTTTTTGTAATATTTATGTTGTATAGTAACTAAGTAGTAACATGAAATTATTATGAGTAAAACTGTGTAAAATTACAATTCTTACTTTTTCTCATGTATGTATTGTGCTAGATGTTTAAAATTACTATAGCACGTAAGAGTGACAGTTTACGCCTCATGGGCTAAAATCAATTATAAAACAATTATAAAACTGATATGGCTACGTAAAGTACGTTATAGGAAGTATTGCATATTTTATCGTGTTGGGACCTGTCTTAATTAGTTGTTACTTGACAAAAGATATAACGTTAACTTTATTTACAAAATGCACTTTGTTGGCGCTAGTAGCGTTTGTAAGCATCATTTCAATATGTCGCACATTAGTGGCCAAGAAATAAGAACAATATGATAAAGCGTGATCTTTTGAACACTTTTTTGAAAAATGACAGTTTTACGTATCAATTGTTGCTAATAGTTACCCTCATGAGTTTGTGTGTTATTCTAATGCAATAACGGGGCCTTAGGAAATAAGGCCGGTAAATTCGATAAGAAAAAATAAGAATGATCAATCGGTTGTGCTGGGATATAGGAGGGTTGAGAACATTTGCGTATGTTGAGAGCTGGAAGGGTAGGAGGTTAGGAGCGCATTCAGTATTATTTTCGTGAACAAGTTCTGATAGGGCAAGAATTTGAATTTACACATAAGCTGAGAAAACATGAAAGCAGGCGTTAACTGTTTCTGGGGATACTATACCATTTCGGAGAGGTTGACTGGGCTCTCATTTTTCTTTTTTTTTTTTTACATAGTCAGATGATCGTTTTAGATTGTGAGGGGAGGGCAGTGCTGGGATGTGTGCGGACGGAGTGTGTGAATTCGCCCTCGACTATTCTGGCAACAGACGTGAAGGTGGAGATGTGTCGCAAATAGCCCAGTAAGCAATGGAATGCGGCCTTAACCTGTGTGTTGGACCGCACTGAGTTAGAGCGGTGACAGACAACGCGCGTAGCCTGGCTTGGATACTCATGTTTGGCGTCTAGGTGATATGAATTTCTCTGGTGAAACTTCCTGGCAGATTAAAACTGTGTGCCCGACCGAGACTCGAACTCAGGACCTTTGCCTTTCGCGGGCAAGTGCTCTATCAACTGAGCTACCGAAGCACGACTCACACCCGGTACTCACAGCTTTACTTCTGCCAGTATCTCGTCTCCTACCTTCCAAACTTTACAGAAGCTCTCCTGCGAACCTTGCAGGACTAGCACTCCTGAAAGAAAGGATTTGGAAGGTAGGAGACGAGATACTGGCAGAAGTAAAGCTGTGAGTACCGGCGTGAGTCGTGCTTCGGTAGCTCCGTTGATAGAGCACTTGCCCGCGAAAGGCAAAGGTCCCGAGTTCGAGTCTCGGTCGGGCACACAGTTTTAATCTGCCAGGAAGTTTCATATCAGCGCACACTCCGTTGCAGAGTGAAAATCTCATTCTGGAAACATCCCCCAGGCTGTGGCTAAGCCATGTATCCGCAGTATCCTTTCTTTCAGGAGTGCTAGTCCTGCAAGGTTCGCAGGAGAGCTTCTGTAAACTTTGGAAGGTAGGAGACGAGATACTGGCAGAAGTAAAGCTGTGAGTACCGGGCGTGAGTCGTGCTTCGGTAGCTCCGTTGATAGAGCACTTGCCCGCGAAAGGCAAAGGTCCCGAGTTCGAGTCTCGGTCGGGCACACAGTTTTAATCTGCCAGGAAGTTTCATATCAGCGCACACTCCGCTGCAGAGTGAAAATCTCATTCTGGAAACATTCCCCAGGCTGTGGCTAAGCCATGTATCCGCAGTATCCTTTCTTTCAGGAGTGCTAGTCCTCCAAGGATCGCAGGAGAGCTTCTGTAAAGTTTGGAAGGTAGGAGACGAGATACTGGCAGAAGTAAAGCTGTGAGTACCGGCGTGAGTCGTGCTTCGGTAGCTCCGTTGATAGAGCACTTGCCCGCGAAAGGCAAAGGTCCCGAGTTCGAGTCTCGGTCGGGCACACAGTTTTAATCTGCCAGGAAGTTTCATATCAGCGCACACTCCGCTGCAGAGTGAAAATCTCATTCTGGAAACATCCCCCAGGCTGTGGCTAAGCCATGTATCCGCAGTATCCTTTCTTTCAGGAGTGCTAGTCCTCCAAGGTTCGCAGGAGAGCTTCTGTAAAGTTTGGAAGGTAGGAGACGAGATACTGGCAGAAGTAAAGCTGTGAGTACCGGGCGTGAGTCGTGCTTCGGTTAGCTCAGATGGTAGAGCAGTTGCCCGCGAAAGGCAAAGGTCCCGAGTTCGAGTCTCGGTCGGGCACACAGTTTTAATCTGCCAGGAAGTTTCATATCAGCGCACACTCCGCTGCAGAGTGAAAATCTCATTCTGGAAACACCCCCCAGGCTGTGGCTAAGCCATGTATCCGCAATATCCTTTCTTTCAGGAGCGCTAGTCCTCCAAGGTTCGCAGGAGAGCTTCTGTAAAGTTTGGAAGGTAGGAGACGAGATACTGGCAGAAGTAAAGCTGTGAGTACCGGGCGTGAGTCGTGCTTCGGTAGCTCCGTTGATAGAGCAGTTGCCAGCGAAAGGCAAAGGTCCCGAGTTCGAGTCTCGGTCGGGCACACAGTTTTAATCTGCCAGGAAGTTTCATATCAGCGCACACTCCGCTGCAGAGTGAAAATCTCATTCTGGAAACATCCCCCAGGCTGTGGCTAAGCCATGTATCCGCAGTATCCTTTCTTTCAGGAGTGCTAGTCCTGCAAGGTTCGCAGGAGAGTTTCTGTAAAGTTTGGAAGGTAGGAGGCGTGATACTGGCAGAAGTAAAGCTGTGAGTACCGGGCGTGAGTCGTGCTTCGGTAGCTCCGTTGATAGAGCACTTGCCCGCGAAAGGCAAAGGTCCCGAGTTCGAGTCTCGGTCGGGCACACAGTTTTAATCTGCCAGGAAGTTTCATATCAGCGCACACTCCGCTGCAGAGTGAACATCTCATTCTGGAAACATCCCCCAGGCTGTGGCTAAGCCATGTATCCGCAGTATCCTTTCTTTCAGGAGTGCTAGTCCTCCAAGGTTCGCAGGAGTGCTTCTGTAAAGTTTGGAAGGTAGGAGACGAGATACTGGCAGAAGTAAAGCTGTGAGTACCGGGCGTGAGTCGTGCTTCGGTAGCTCCGTTGATAGAGCACTTGCCCGCGAAAGGCAAAGGTCCCGAGTTCGAGTCTCGGTCGGGCACACAGTTTTAATCTGCCAGGAAGTTTCATATCAGCGCACACTCCGCTGCAGAGTGAAAATCTCATTCTGGAAACATCCCCCAGGCTGTGGCTAAGCCATGTATCCGCAGTATCCTTTCTTTCAGGAGTGCTAGTCCTGCAAGGTTCGCAGGAGAGCTTCTGTAAAGTTTGGAAGGTAGGAGACGAGATACTGGCAGAAGTAAAGCTGTGAGTACCGGGCGTGAGTCGTGCTTCGGTAGCTCAGTTGATAGAGCACTTGCCCGCGAAAGGCAAAGGTCCCGAGTTCGAGTCTCGGTCGGGCACACAGTTTTAATCTGCCAGGAAGTTTCATATCAGAGCACACTCCGCTGCAGAGTGAAAATCTCATTCTGGAATTTCTCTGGTGTTAGGTGTGAATGCAACTGTCATCAAGTCATGTTTGAGAGGTCGAACAGAGACCTTTGAGCGAACTGAGAGCTGTCAGGCGTGTGACTTAGTGTGGGACAGGTTGATTGCTTGTGTCTGTTATTTCGCTATGCATTATTTGGACAGATTACCAGTACTGAGGGTGTTTAGAGTTATGTGTACTGCATTATTTAGGAACATTTTGATATCGTGCACTGAAATTAGGAGATGACCCCAGGTACATCAGGGCGAGTGTTTTTTGTATGAGAGTGATAGATATACTCAATGCCTAAATAAAATGTACGTTAAATATTTGTGGGACGATATAGAATATGAGAGAGTTCGAGTTGGTTCTTATTTTTCTTACTTGGAGGTTTTGTTAGATCGAATTGCGGAGGCAAGTAGCTACGAGCGCGCGAGGGATGGGATTGCAGCATATCTCCGTCTCTTAGCGGTTAACTACAGGTGGGGCGAGCAATGTTCTCGGCTTAGGTACCGGGGGTGTGCTCTGGCCATGTCCTAGACTGTGTGGATTGAACAACAGTATTCAGGTCATAGTTTAGCTAGAACAGGACTTAACAACTGGCCGGTTTTGAGCGCGAGTACTCGCGTCTGCTCAGGCACGTGCTCGCGAGCAGGTGCAAGGTCGCGGAGTAGGGAGGGAGGGGAAATGCGCGCGCACGTTTGAATGTGATCTCGCGTTCGTAGCAGATTTAACTAGCCATCTGAATGCTTTGAACATTTTACTACAAGGTAAAGATCTGCTAATTACTCATTTCATCGATCGAATACGAGCTTTTAAAATGAAATTGACACTTTGGGTGAGTCAGCTGGAAACAGGAAACATAGCTCATTTTCCTAAATTATCATCCATGCAAGATGTTCGCAAAGACTGTGAACATTATTCACATAGTTTAGTTGATCAGCGCTTTCAAGATCTGACAGCACTAGACAGTGATTTTGATCTGTTCTGTCCATATTCAGGGAATATTTAAGAGATTCGTCCTGAGCTGCAGCAAGAAATTATTGACCTGCAGTGTGACAGAGAATACAGAGACAACTTTCAGAACAAGAAAAACATTTTGAAATTCTACAGACACTTCCCTCAGGATAGATTTCCTCGTTTGCACAAACTGGCGGCTACAATAATATCAATGTTCGGTTCCACGTATGTTTGTGAACAACTGTTCTCTGCGATGAAATGTAACAAGACGCGCCTGAGAAACGCATTGTCTGATCGAAATTTAAACTGCACGCTGCGCCTACAATGCACAAGAACAATTACTCCGAACATAGACGCAATTGTAAAGGGCAAAAAGTACAAGATAACCGAGAATCCCACACTTCAGTGACACCTTTTATTGTGTAACAGTTCACAAATTAATGCGAATGTAGAGGCATACACTAAGCTAATAAAATTATGTGGCATGTGTACATTCTCCTTTATTTGTTTCATTTGTCGCAGTAATAATTCTTGAGTGATATCCCTGCAGGTGGCCGCGGATTTACATTGACTGGCGGCAGCTGTTGTGTGCCCCACGTGACTTTCCCCACTCTCCGCTCTGGTCCGGTAGTGGGGGTAGCGTGCTCGCGCTGCTCGTGCTCGCGCCTTGCTGCTCACAGCTTGCTCCGCGAGCACGTATGTTGTGAAGCCCTGAGCTAGAATATTTACAGAGGAGTATGTCCGACGCGAGTATAAAGGTGCAGGGCTGTGATGTGGGCAGTCTCGCGCTCGTGGTGCGTGAGAGAGGCAAGGCCGGCGATTTTGAGTCATCACAGGTGACTTGGGTTAGTGGCTTTGTTTGCCACAATTTTCTTGTGTTGGTAGCGAAACACGAACTGACCATCACAATTCAAACTTGGCGTATTTCATCATCATCATTTAAGACTGATTATGCCTTTCAGCGTTCAGTCTGGAGCATAGCCCCCTTATAAAATTCCTCCATGATCCCCTATTCAGTGCTAACATTGGTGCCTCTTCTGATGTTAAACCTATTACTTCAAAATCATTCTTAGCCGAATCCAGGTACCTTCTCCTTGGTCCGCCCCGACTCCTCCTACCCTCTACTGCTGAACCCATGAGTCTCTTGGGTAACCTTGCTTCTCCCATGCGTGTAACATGACCTCACCATCTAAGCCTGTTCGCCCTGACTGCTACATCTATAGAGTTCATTCCCAGTTTTTCTTTGAATTCCTCATTGTGGACACCCTCCTGCCATTGTACCCATCTAGTAGTACCTGCAATCATCCTAGCTACTTTCATATCCGTAACCTCAACCTTGTTGATAAGGTAACCTGAATCCACCCAGCTTTCGCTCCCATACAATAAAGTTGGTCGAAAGATTGAACGGTGCACAGATAACTTAGTCTTGGTACTGACTTCCTTCTTGCAGAAGAGAGTATATTTGTATAGACAAAATGTGATGTAGGTTAGTACACGTTAGTAAATGGCAGTACACATTAGTACATGTTAGCCAACGAACATGGGTCGGTAAGGGGACGTGGTTGTCGGTAGGGACTTTTAACTATTTCATTCCAAGTCCAGGTGGGTGTGGCACTGGCGAAAATTGATTCCAAGTCTAGGTGGACGTGGCACTTTTCGGCATCAGAGGTTAATTAATTGATCAATTTAATTAAGTAGTCATGACAACTTTGTTACATTCACTTGTGCAGGTAATAAGCTAGGCGCGCACGATTGCTCATGTGTACAGGCGTGTGTTTTCGCGACGATCTTGGAATAGGTAAGCGCAGAATGTGGATAGAATAATGAGAGTTGGGTGATCAATTAATTTAGCGAGGGACGTCATGGCGAGCACATGTGCTGGACCACCTGTTGAGACATCATGGCGGATTCCACTCTCGAGCAAACTTTGCCGCCAAACGTACGTCAGGGCGTTCTTTGTCACCCACGTGCTGGATCAACCGGCCAGCTGTTGTGAAGCCGGCATCGGCAGCTTCCAACCTGTCCAGCGAACAGGTCTGGCGCCAACTGGTCGGTGGGGGCAGACTCCACTCTCCACGAAAACATGTTTACACCACTGGAGCAGCGCGGGCCTGCAAAGCGAGTCGGCGCCAGTACGCTGTGACGAGAGCGGCCGCTGGACCGGCGTCGTGCGCGGATCACAGCCGACGGCAGTCACACGAGGCGACCGCTCGCTTTCCGGTGGCGCGCGGAGTCATATGAACTAATTCAGTTGGACTGGGGGCCTCGAGGCGACTGGACTGCGATCTCTAAGATGTGTACTAACTCTGTTGGAGAACAAGTGATAACGGTACTGTTTGAAATAAAGACTTCAGCCCTTTTCCCACGAACTCACACGTAACTTACGTTAGTATAAGTGCATTTCATTATTATTGACGAGATTTTCATAGCTTAGGAGTGAAACAATAAGTGACCGCGAAAAATTCAAACTTTGTAGGATGATGTGGACTCAGGATAGTGCACATGGCCCAATTGGTCTTTCTTTTTTTTTGTAGGTGTGACAATTATCGTGTTTGAATTTGTGACATATTTTTTGTTATGGATGTAAGGGAATTGACTTTCTTGCCGCAAAAATCGGCCGTCTTGAATAAATAATAATAAATAATAGTAAATGATAATAATAATAAATAGAAGTACGGTTTTCCAGACATTATGGTGCGTGAATTTGAATATGGCGCCATTTTCTATGTTAGTGGAGGTAGGCCAATAATAAGAATAAATAATAATAAATGATAATAAATAATAAAAGTTAATAAATAATAATAAATGATAATGAATAATAATAAATAAAAATAGACACAGGTACTGTTTTGCAGGCATTATCCTGTTGGAATTTGAATTTGGCGCCAATTTCTTCTGGAGGGTTAGGTTAGTGGATGTAGCTCAATTGGCCTATTTTCCGGCCAAAAATCAAATTTCCCGCCATTTTTCTGGAGGGTTAGGTTAGTGGACATTCCCTAAGTGACCTATTTTTCCGCCAAAATCCGCCATCTAGGATGACATCATGTGCTGTTGCCAAGTCTACACGCCGCCATCTTGGTGACGTCATTGCCGCCATCTTGAATAAATTTAGCAACAATGCATAGTGGCCCTGTACTAAGATAGTCCTACTACTAATCACTCCTGCTGCCCCCTGGCGCCAAAAGCTTTGCAGCGCCTCTGGTGGTGAATGCTGCTGAAAACGATATATCGTTACAAATGATTATTCACAGCTGGCCGATTCAGATGCCATTGTCTGATAAAACAGAATTCCATGTTTTACTTAGCGGGCATCCATTATCACGATTAATGATATTACCTGCTAGTCTGATTTCAACAGATTCATTTAAAACACAAATACAATACCGAGAAGGATTTGCAACTACTTGCGTCTCATTGTATAGCATCCTGTGTCCCCGTGATAGGCAATGCTCAGCCACCGCAGATTTATATGGTTGTAATAACCGCGTGTGGCGATGATGTTCAATACACCTGTCGTTGACGATACGAATAGTTTGGCAAATGTAAATTTTCCCGCACTCACACGGTATTTTGTAAACGCCAGACTTCCTCACACCTAGATCATCTTTGAAAGAGCCAGGAAGTGCTCGCATCTTAGCTGGCGGACGAAAAACACATCTGATCTCATATTTCTTCAAAAGTCTACCTATTTTGGAGGATACATTCCCAGCATACGAAAGAAAAGCCACAGAGCCAAAGGTGTCTTCAGAAGGTTCAGGTAGACAGAGGTCCAAACTCAAAAGCACATCAAATTCTTTGGTCTGTATAGCCGTTATTATTGAACACATCCTTAAGATGTTGCAGCTCCAGTGGTAAATTTTCAGCACCCGAGACAGCATATGCTCGTTTAACCAAGGTCCGAAGGACTCCTGTACGTTGAAAACGTGGATAGCAACTGGTAGCATGTAAACACCTGTCGGTATGAGTCAGTTTCCTGTAAACACTATTTCCAAGAGTTCCGTCTTGTTAGCTGTAAACTAGTAAGTCCAAAAAAGGTAACTTCCCCTCCTTTTAAATTTCCACCGGATGAAGACAACCAAAATGGTCCAATAACCGGCGCAAAGAGTCTATTCCATGTGGCGAAACACGAAATACATCGTCAACATATCTCAAAAAACACGAAGTCTTCAAAAAAGATGTTTTGAGGGCCATATCCTCAAAGTCCTCCATAAACAGATTAGCGACTATGGGGGATAAAGGACTCCCCATAGCCACACCATCGGTTTGTTCAAAATATTTGTCATCGAATAAAAAATTGGTGGACTTCAGAACATAACGGTGGAGCTTCGTCATTTCCATATCAAGTTTTTAATTAATTAAAATCAGTGACTCTTCAAGAGGGACCCTAGTAAAAAGTGACACCACATCAAAACTAACAAGTACGAGGTGCATTCAAGTTCTAAGGCCTCCGATTTTTTTTCTAATTAACTACTCAGCCGAAATCGATGAAACTGGCGTTACTTCTCGATGTAATCGCCCTGCAGACGTACACATTTTTCACAACGCTGACGCCATGATTCCATGGCAGCGGAGAAGGCTTCTTTAGGAGTCTGTTTTGACCACTGGAAAATCGCTGAGGCAATAGCAGCACGGCTGGTGAATGTGCGGCCACGGAGAGTGTCTTTCATTGTTGGAAAAAGCCAAAAGTCACTAGAAGCCAGGTCAGGTGAGTAGGGAGCATGAGGAATCACTTCAAAGTTGTTATCACGAAGAAACTGTTGCGTAACGTTAGCTCGACGTGCGGGTGCGTTGTCTTGGTGAAACAGCATGCGCGCAGCCCTTCCTGGACGTTTTTGTTGCAGTGCAGGAAGGAATTTGTTCTTCAAAACATTTTCCATTGAGCTGACTGGCGCTTTGTTTCTGGATTGAAAAATGGCATCCACGTCTCATCCATTGTCACAACCGACGAAAAGAACGTCCCATTCATGCTGTCGTTGCGCGTCAACATTGCTTGGCAACATGCCACACGGGCAGCCATGTGGTCGTCCGTCAGCATTCGTGGCACCCACCTGGATGACACTTTTCACATTTTCAGGTCGTCATGCAGGATTGTGTGCACAGAACCCACAGAAATGCCAACTCTGGGGGCGATCTGTTCAACAGTCATTCGGCGATCCCCCAAAACAATTCTCTCCACTTTCTCGATCGTGTCGTCAGACCGGCTTGTGCGAGCCCGAGGTTGTTTCGGTTTGTTGTCACACGATGTTCTGCCTTCATTAAACTGTCGCACCCACGAACGCACTTTTGACACATCCATAACTCCATCACCACATGTCTCCTTCAACTGTCGATAAATTTCAATTGGTTTCACACCAAGCAAATTCAGTAAACGAATGATTGCACGCTGTTCAAGTAACGAAAACGTCGCCATATTAAGTATTTAAAACAGTTCTCATTCTCGCCGCTGGCGGTAAAATTCCATCTGCGGTACGGTGCTGCCATCTCTGGGACGTATTGACAATGAACGCGGCCTCATTTTAAAACAATGTGCATGTTTCTATCTCTTTCCAGTCCGGAGAAAAAAAATCGGATTCCTTAGAACTTGAATGTACCTCGTAAATCAGAGGGATCAATATGAAGCAACTTTAAACGCTGGACATCTACATCTATACTCTGCAAACCACTGTGAAGTACGTGACAGAGGGTTGCGTATCATTGGACCAGTTATTAGGCTTTCTACCGTTCTGCTGGTCTGCTCACTTACGGAGTGCGGGAAAAATTACTATATAAATGCCTCTGTGTGTCCTGTAATTAATACAATCTTATCTTACGATCCCTATGGGAGCAATATGTAGAAGGTTGAAGTATATTTCTAGAGACATCGTTTAAAGTCAATTACGAGTATTAAAACTTTTATAGTAGACTTTCTCGGGGTAGCTTACGTCTATCGTCAAGAGTCTGCCAGTTTCGTTCTTTACATCTCAGTGATACGACCCCGTGGGTCAAACAGGAGGAGGAGGATATTAGTGTTTAACGTCCCGTCGACAACGAGGTCATTAGAGACGGAGCGCAAGCTCGGGTGAGGAAAGGATGGGGAAGGAAATCGGCCGTGCCCTTTCAAAGGAACCATCCCGGCATTTGCCTGAAGCGATTTAGGGAAATCACGGAAAACCTAAATCAGGATGGCCGGAGACGGGATTGAACCGTCGTCCTCCCGAATGCGAGTCCAGTGTGCTACCACTGCGCCACCTCGCTCGGTGTGGGTCAAACAGACCAGCGACCATCTATACTGACCAACTCTGTCTACATTCAACATTTCCTGCTAGTCCTATTTCGTGCAGGTCTCACACATTTGACCAATATTCTAGGATAGGTCGCACGAGTGATTTGTAAGCAAGCTCATTTGTGGAATGATCGCATCTCCCTTGTATTCTATCAATAAACCGAAGTCTGCTACCCACTTTACCCATGGCTGAGCCTATGTGATCGCTCCACTTCATGTCGCTACTAATCGTTACATCCAAATATTTGTATGAGTTTACAGATTTCAACCGTGAATCACAGGTATTGTATTCATAGAATTATATATATCGTTCTGTGAAGCGCACAAACTTACATTTTTGAACATTTAAAGCAAGCTGCCAATCACTGCACGACTTTGACATCTTATCAAGGTCTGACAAAACATATGTACAGCTTCGTTCAGAATGTAATTCATTGTAGATAACTGCATCGTCTGTGAAAAGTCTGAAGTTACTGTTAAAATTGTTCACGAGAATATTAATATGTAACATGAACAGCAAGGTACCCAAAACACTTCCCTGGGTTACGTCCGAAGTAACGTCTTCATCTGTTGATTATTCTCCATCCACGATAACATTCTGTGTACTGCCCAGCAAGAAATCCCCTATCCAGCCACATGTTTCGTCTGTTACCCCATACGATCACGCTTCTGGTAAGAAGCGTAGGTGTGCTGCTGAGTCAAATGCTTTTCGGAAATCGATAAATACTGCCTCTACCTAGTTACCTTGATCCACTGCTTTCAGTACATCATGTGACAAAAGTTGGGTTTCACATGATCGATGTTTTCGGACTCCATGCCAGTTCACGTGGAGAAGATCATTCTGTTTGGGATACCTCATTGTAAGTGCAGAATGTGTTCTAAGGTTCTACAACAAATGGATGTCAAGTATACTGGACGGTAGTTTTGTGGATCACTTCTACTGCCTTTCTTGCAGACAGGTGTGACTCGAGCTTTTTCCAAGAACTGGGCACAGTTCTTTTCACCTATAGTAAGATTATTCGACATATTAACGAAATAGGGACTTCAGATAGGATGGAGAACAGATAACAAAAAGAAGAAAAAGCTCAGAACCCGGGAGACAGCCACAGAGAAATTCAACAGATCAGACACGTATGAATCTAAGTTAACTAGTATGTAAGTTCCATAATCATACTGTAATCACTGGAGGAGACTTTAATCATCCAAAACTGAATTCTGATCATTATAATTCTGTTAGTGGTGAGGGTCCTGGGAAACGTCACTAAATGCCTTCTCTGAAAATTACATTGAACAGATCGTTCACCACTTCACTTCAATGTAAATATATTAGATTTAATGGCAAAAACAGATCTGGCCTGTTTGACAAAGGCCACAATGGAACTGGCATAAGTGACCATGAGACAGTTATACAACAATGAATGCCGAAGTACAAAGAGCAACTAAAACGAGCAAAAGATTTATATTCAGCAAATTCAGACAGAGGAGCAGTAGTATCATATCTGAATAAGGAACTTGATTACTTTTAACTCAGGAGCGTGTAGACGAACTATGGATCAAGTTCAAAAGAACAGTCCACCATACACGGAATAGCTATGTATCCAGTAGATCAGTTCGTGATGGGAGAAATTCTCCGTGGTATATAGTCTCTGTAAAGAAACTTCTAGAGAAACAGACACTACTGCATAATAGAAACAAAACACAATCAAGGGCTGATTAAAAGGGGAGGGGCGCGGAGGTGGCGATCGACCTGCCCCTCCCCCATAGAGGTCAAGCTAAATTAAAATCAATTGGTAATTTTTGTAATCTGCGCCAAAGTTAAGAACGGGAATTTAGAGTCTTGGTCAGTGAATTTAATGATTTAATTCAGTATTCCCCAAGCCATCTTATTTTGTGTGCCCGAGAAAATGTAATAGCTGTGCCAGTAACTTGTGCTCCCCCTCCTGTTGGAATTGTGGGCGCCAAATATTAGCAGGGCTTCCTGATCTACCACAGCACCATGCTTTACAATTATAATTTTCAAAATATATATTCCTGAACTAAACTGGCAAAAATACAACCGTCAACAAATTAAGGCCTGAAGGTTTAAAAGTATTTTATTCTTATTTCAGTTTATTTGCTTTTTAATTTGCTTATCAACTCTACGTTAACAATTACAAAAAAGGTACTCAGAGAAAGGTGATCAAGAAATTTGAAACTTTTTTGTCTAAAATGACACATTTTTGCAATTGTTAGACCTTTTTAAATAGTAAATAGCTTAAAACAGTTTTTGAAGGTTTCTCCCCTTAATTTTCAAGGAGATGATCCCTGGGTCTTCTTTCTCTTCTAGGCAACCACCCCAGACTGAAAATTTCATTAATCCGTCCCTGAACACAGACAGCATAGGGCAACAGATAAAGACGCTGAATGAAACACGTTTGGCAGCCAAGAGAGCAATGTGTGAAGCCTTCACTGGCTACCACAGCAGAACAGTGTCAAAAGATCTTTCATAAAACTCAAAGAAATTCTGATCATATGTAAAGGGTGTTGGGGACACTAAAGTTAGTGTCCAGTCACTCACTGAGATTCACTCACTGAGATGACAGGAACTGAAATTGAGAGGAGCAATGCAAAAGCGGAAATGCTTTGTTTCTGAATATTCCTTTACAAAGAAATACCCAGGAGTATTGCCCCAATTTAATTCTCATGCCTCTGAAAAGATTAGAAAACAGATATTGTCAGAAATAGCAGAAATTGTTGAAACTGAATGAAGCCCCAGGGTCTGATGGAATCCATAACAGTTAGCCTCGCCATTTAGTTTTGCCTGTGTATTGTTGCTCTGATTTTTTACATGTGGTCATTATTTGTGTATTGTATTCTTCCGTGTTGTGTAAGGTCTTGTGTGTATATGACCTGATCATTCCTTTTGTGTTTAGATATTTGTTGGTTTAGCTTCTTCACTACATGGTTATCACAATCATTTTCCACTGCTATTTGTTTTATTGTGTTTAGTTCCCTTGTCTAGTTACCATTGCTTGTGGGTGTTTCGTGTAACCTGTGAAGTATGAATGTGAAGCTTGCCTGATCAAGACAAATTTACGGAACACATCTAGAATTGGCCAATAAATTCGCATCATCAGCTCACTTTGAGGCAATAACAGAGAGAAAAAGCACAAATACAAAGAGTAATGAAAAAAAACAGGAGAAGCACAGAACAAAAAATAACTCAACAGAATTGTGAACACACAGAAAGCAATCATCACAAATTCAAAAGTATAATTTCGATGCGAGATACATCAATCTGACAAATCTCCCCAAACAAGGGAAAAATCTACTAGAAAAATGACCCAAACATAACGTCAACAGACACACATATAACACAAAACAAGAGTAGGCCTCATAACAGAATCTGAACTCATTGCAAAGGAGCCAGAAAGACTGAGTACACCAAATTTTGATGCAAACTTAAGAAGATAATTAGTAGTTGCAGAAATAACACAGGTAATCGGAACATAGAAAGCCACCGTAATATCACAGCAAGCCTTATATCATTTGATGTCACATCAATGAACACTTGCATTCCAATTGGTGAAACTATCAACATCATCACACAATGACTAAAACAACAAGAAAATTCATCAGACACATGCACATTGATGGAATAGCAACTATACCCAGGACATTTACAGCACAAAATTACAATGTTTTCAACAAAAAAATTTATTCACAACATGAAGGACTACCAATCGGTTCACTGATTAGCGGCTTCCTAGCCAACATCTACATGAACAACTAGAGAATAAAAATCTTCAAACACAAAATAAAACCAAAAAAGTACATACTGATATACTAGTACCATTATGCACTGACATGATAAACCTGATCGATAAATCATATACACTCCTGGAAATTGAAATAAGAACACCGTGAATTCATTGTCCCAGGAAGGGGAAACTTTATTGACACATTCCTGGGGTCAGATACATCACATGATCACACTGACAGAACCACAGGCACATAGACACAGGCAACAGAGCATGCACAATGTCAGCACTAGTACAGTGTATATCCACCTTTCGCAGCAATACAGGCTGCTATTCTCCCATGGAGACGATCGTAGAGATGCTGGATGTAGTCCTGTGGAACGGCTTGCCATGCCATTTCCACCTGGCGCCTCAGTTGGACCAGCGTTCGTGCTGGACGTGCAGACCGCGTGAGACGACGCTTCATCCAGTCCCAAACATGCTCAATGGGGGACAGATCCGGAGATCTTGCTGGCCAGGGTAGTTGACTTACACCTTCTAGAGCACGTTGGGTGGCACGGGATACATGCGGACGTGCATTGTCCTGTTGGAACAGCAAGTTCCCTTGCCGGTCTAGGAATGGTAGAACGATGGGTTCGATGACGGTTTGGATGTACCGTGCACTATTCAGTGTCCCCTCGACGATCACCAGTGGTGTACGGCCAGTGTAGGAGATCGCTCCCCACACCATGATGCCGGGTGTTGGCCCTGTGTGCCTCGGTCGTATGCAGTCCTGATTGTGGCGCTCACCTGCACGGCGCCAAACACGCATACGACCATCATTGGCACCAAGGCAGAAGCGACTCTCATCGCTGAAGACGACACGTCTCCATTCGTCCCTCCATTCACGCCTGTCGCGACACCACTGGAGGCGGGCTGCACGATGTTGGGCGTGAGCGGAAGACGGCCTAACGGTGTGCGGGACCGTAGCCCAGCTTCATGGAGACGGTTGCGAATGGTCCTCGCCGATACCCCAGGAGCAACAGTGTCCCTAATTTGCTGGGAAGTGGCGGTGCGGTCCCCTACGGCACTGCGTAGGATCCTACGGTCTTGGCGTGCATCCGTGCGTCGCTGCGGTCCGGTCCCAGGTCGACGGGCACGTGCACCTTCCGCCGACCACTGGCGACAACATCGATGTACTGTGGAGAACTCACGCCCCACGTGTTGAGCAATTCGGCGGTACGTCCACCCGGCCTCCCGCATGCCCACTATACGCCCTCGCTCAAAGTCCGTCAACTGCACATACGGTTCACGTCCACGCTGTCGCGGCATGCTACCAGTGTTAAAGACTGCGATGGAGCTCCGTATGCCACGGCAAACTGGCTGACACTGACGGCGGCGGTGCACAAATGCCAACACCGCGGTTCCTGGTGTGTCCGCTGTGCCGTGCGTGTGATCATTGCTTGTACAGCCCTCTCACAGTGTCCGGAGCAAGTATGGTGGGTCTGACACACCGGTGTCAATGTGTTCTTTTTTCCATTTCCAGGAGTGTACATACATACATACATGCATAAAATTGCTTCGTGAAGAAATAAAGACTTTACATCCAAAAATACACTTCGCTTTAGTAACAGAAACAGACAACACACTAAATTTTCTAGATCTCACCATGCAAAAAATACGCAATACCTACAGCTTTACACTATTCAGGAAACAACCATAATCACCACCTTTCACAATCTGTCAAATCACCCGTTGGTACACAAACCAGCAAGCTTCAGATTCAAACTGCACAGATTAAACATCCATAAGCAAACCCTGCTACACCAAGGAGCTAAAAACAATCAAGAAAACAGCAGTGGAACATGGTAATGATACCCATATGACAGGGAAACTAAGCCAACAAATATGTGAACAGAAATGGAATGAACCAGCCATATACACACACAAGACCTTACACAACACAGAGCAACACAATAACCACATGCACAAAAGTAAAGGGCACATACACATCTGTAATAATAGATTTATTCAGAACATAGGCAATATATTAAAGAAACAGAAACTTCGAATAGGATACAAGACATAACACAACGTAGAAGTAGCTCAAAACACAGGAAACACCCACAGATAAATTCACCAGATCAGGCGTATATGAACTGACATGCAACACTTATCAGTCAGTAAAGGTACCGCAAACATGCAGGAACATTAAAACAAGATATTACGAACACCTCACAGCTCTAAAAAGTAACAGCTCCCGTAGCACATTTTCTGTCTACCTGACAGCCCACAACCACCATACCCCCCCTCCCCTTTCCTCCAACAATAGAAAAAGATCTAAAAAATTTTAAATCCAGCCACTGTCTATACCATAAAGAAACAACACTAGAAAACCTCCACATACAGAAGGCAACAGCAGAAGGAAAACCGGCTATAAAAGAATACTCTATGCTCTGCAAAAGCACTCTATTTAATACATTAATACCAGGATCTTTACAGAAAACAATACAAATAGCTAAAAAGCGCACGCACGTACCCCGCCCCTCTCCCCCCTCCCCCCCCCACACACACACACACACAGACAGACAGACAGACAGAGAAATTCAAATTCGGCGCCAAAATCACTTGAGAACAACAGGGCGCCTACTGGGCTGGGAAACACAAAAACAACCAAACAACATTTACATTGTGTTTTCGGCGAAGTGAAAAGTGTTCATTACAAACAAAATTCTGGAAAAAACGGGTAGTATTTATGTGTGGTTCTCACTAACTCACGAGAACGCAAAAGGAGTATCTGCCAAAGCAAAACTTACGGAACAGCAAATACATGCACGAAATATCTTTACACAGCAAAATTACTTTTAAACGTAAAGTGATGTATTAACTCTTCAATAAAATTCATATTAACATAGTTTGGTTGCAGATGACAAGCTATAAGTACAGGATAATGTACAAATAGCCCTGCGTAACCATATAATGTAAATTTAAGGTAGTGACAAAAATAAACAAGAACTGCCTCCAGGCCTAATTTACATAGACTAGTTATCACTTACAATATGTTCACATTTCTCAGATTTGAATACAGAAACACACTGATTGTGACACAGGGGTGCTGAATCATGTTTGGGTCACATCAATAAACAGTGTTAGCATTAACAGACGGACCTTATATACAACAATTTTAAGGGCAAGAGCATCAAGTCCAAACGATGAAAATGTTGCACGCTATACCGAACGCCAGTTTTCTATATCTTACAGCCAGACAAACTTCCAAGTAATGTTCATGAAAGCTCAATGCCACATACGCACAGAAGCAAGATGTATTCCTGTTGACATTTATCAACGGCACATTTATAGTATAAAACGGAGCTAGAAGTTTTAGACACCTTCTTGAAAATGATCCAAGGTGAAAATTGGCCAGTTGCATAGATAATAAAAAGTAATACTGTCTACCTGAACCATGTTTTTATTCACATATCCTCTCCACACCAGAGGCTAAAGCCTAAATATGTTTTAAAAATTGATACCTATCTGCACTACGGATTTCCAGTACTATATTTATTTACGAAAAATACGTTTCAAGTTTTACAGTACTCTTACGTACCACTCTTCACCGGATAATGAGGTTCATCCTTGCTTTCACGCTAAAAGCAACTGTTTTTGGCTCCGCTTACGTCATGTTGTCTCGAGCTCGTTACTGCCCTCACTTTTTTACGCGAGCCACGAAGTGTCTCTTAATCTGCTGACCACTAGAGCGTCCCGGCACACGCAACTGTTTACGCGCAGAAGCAAATGAATGTGTTTTGACATAATGCTTCATACTCCTTTTAATTAAATGGCTCCAATTAATTACTTTCATTTATCGTAATGTAAACAGCGCTGCATTATACGAAATTAGCACTAGCTGGAGACATTTCAACACGACTTGGTATAAGGGACACTAAATATCTTGAAATAGTTTTATATTCTGTGTACAATTACATACGGTACATGCAGGCAATTAATTCTTTAGCGATGAATAGAACAATCCAACAAAGGCATCTTCCGACTGCAATGCACAAAATCAATTTGCCTCTTCCATTCATGGTATAGCTGATCGAACATTTATAGAAATACCGTTCTAAGCAAACTATTACGCCGTGCCAAACAATAAACAACACAAGTCGTAAGGGACTGCGTGAAATCGAACGAGTTCAATCGAAAGAGTTCAATCGAAAGTGCTGGAGAGTTATTATCTATCTGTGGATGAATAAACGAATGTGAAAGGTCTCTGTTGGATTCCTTTCATGTTAATTTCTTAAATGTGTTGTCGTTTACGGCATAAATTCCTCTTCTAAATTTACTGTGGTGTTTCTGACTATCTGGGAGGAGACTGAGCAGTGAAACGTGTTACATTTACACATAAACAAGAACGATCTGTCACACTACTACTCTTTAAAACACAGTTTATATGTAATTCATGTCACACAGTCTCATACGGAACCTACATCCGCTTTCTTTTATATACTGTATATGATAAGATACTGTCATCCCCCTTCCCTTCTGTGTGAGAGGACGAATGAGCAAATGTATTTCTAGTTGCATGCTGGATGGTAGCAGACAAGCCTGTCTGCTAGAGAACAGTAAGACCAATGTCGGAACAGGTAGCTACACTTTCTAAAAGCAAAGAGGTTTCTATCCTTAGTATGGTCCTGTCCGTCCCTTGCCATGTTGGTATAGGAAGCTGCCTCTCTGGCCACTTCCGTTTGTATTTGTGAGCCACCCTCAGGAAGGGACCAGGTCAGTCTGTCCGCGGCGAGCGTCTGAAGTGGTAAGATCTCCGGCTAAGCGCGTGTCTGCTAAGTCCGTAGGACAATGGATTTCTTAAGTTCAGCCTAACTGAAAATTTAATCACCTTTATTTCAGGTTTAGCTCTAAAATATCTAATGTTATCTTAAATTGCAGCGCAGTGTAATTCGAGTGTGAAGTTCAGAATATATTCCGGTAGTTGCTTTGTCACTACTTTGTGAGTAAAGTGGAACCAAGTGTTGATCAGTAACTCTAACGAAGATCATCAATCTTAAATGCGAATGTGCGTGAGATTATAGCGTCTCGTCTTGACAATATTTTTCAATGTAGCAACTTTTCTTTATGTTCAACCCACGTGGGGTGTACTTTGTGAGACCAGTACCACGTGCTCATACAATGGTTTGACCCATCAGGTTAATAGTAAGACGATAGTAACCAGTTCGAGGTTTTTCTTTTGTAAATTGCTTTTCGATCTAATTTATTTTAATTATCAAAATTATTGTGGAGTTACATTCTTTGTGTAAACCAAGTTGACCACGTGAAGCATGTGGTGTAATCAGCAAAGTAGCCCTCAGCTATTCTTTTCGGGAAGATTTCACAGAGAGTTAGTATGAATTTAGTATACCAGTGTGTGGTAATTACATGACGGACAGGATTGTGCTATGAACGTAACTTCTTTGGGTGAAAATTGAATCGGTTGGTTTGGTTAATTTCCTCTTGCATATGTTTCAACGTTCTTTGTGTGTTATTTTATGAATGCAGTGTTGTATGCAGTCTCCCAATCTGGGCTCCATATTTGATGTGTTCTGTAAGATTACAATGTCGCATTTTCACAATCCTAAATAAGGCACCAGTTTAGTTATGAATCAAGTTTAATATGCTGAAATGTCAATGATCAATGTTAAAATAAATTTCCAAATATAAACTGATTTATTTCTTTTTATTTAAATTCACTTTTATATATATATGTCGTATGACTATTAAAATATTATAATTAATGTTAGTCTGGTTGGGAATTTGGTAAGCTGGACTGGATACCTGGTGAAACAGTTGCGCAGTAATGCAAGGTTAACTTCCCCAGACAGCTCACAGCTTTTAACCCGCTTTTATTGTCTATCAGCACCGCTTTCACCAGAAATTAAACCAACAACGTTACAAATCAAAGTTACGGTAAAAAAATTTCGCAGATAAACAAACAAAGATAGGTCAAAGAGCACAAAGCCAAACCGAAGGGGAAACATGGAAGTAAAAAGGAAGGGAGTCGTCATTACGTCCCAAACATGAAGCCGACGTCGGCCATTTTATGTAGCCCAAAACATCAGGTTCACCGCATTTATACCCGCATGGTTCACTGCGGTGCTACTACCTCGTGATGTCACTCTGACGCGCCCATGCCCAGTTTCGATCGTTTGTGATATCCATGACTGTGTGGACCCGCAGTTGTTTCATCAAAAATGCGTCATTTACAGGTGCACCAATCGATCCGATCGTAAACTAAAGTTTAAAGGACTTAAATTTCAATCGTAAGTAGAGCCGTTGAAACCATATTTTCTTTCGTATACATGAATTATGGTTGCGCTGTATACTTTTACTCTTTCTTATGTTTCTCATCGCCTTCCAAACAGGAAACGCACCGTCATCCGAGCCACAGTGGTCTCCTCCCCGCATAACACGGGGCTACGTCACCGCGCTTATTGTTGCTGCAGCATCTCGCGCACTAAATTCCTTCCGTCGATAATTATTCATTGTTCACATTTCCTCCCTCTTTAAAAAAATCCTCGCTAGAACAACCGGAGACGCGCACGCTTTGCTTCCTTTCTGAAGAAGGTTTTGGCCGAAAACTTACGTGAACATTTCTTTCATCGTGCTTGCCTGCTGCTCGGTGTATGAGTAACAATCTGTCCTTTTCATGGTATAGTTATTCCCTCACGAAGTTTCTTGTAACTAATCCACTGTACTTCAGCAGGAACAATGATGTACATAATTACAATACCAGAAGAACAAAATGACATTCATTACGCCGCATTAAGGTTGTGTGTAGCACGAACAGGGGTTCGCAATGCTGCAACCAAAAGTTCTGATCACTCATCCAACTAAAAGTTTTTATCACTCACCCAATGATACAAAACTCTTGACAGACAGCAAAGTAAAATTTGAAACTAAACTGAAATATTTCATTTTGACAACTTCTCTCATTCCGCAGAAGACTGTCTAGTATTGTAATGTGTAAACGATGATGAGTAGGAATTACAAACATTTGGTAGTAGTAGTAGTAGTAGTAGTAGTAGCAGCAGTTGTTGTTGTTGTAGCAGCTTTATTCATCCGTAAATCTCTTTTTACAAGTATATAGGACTTGTCAAAGTATTTACAAGTTTAAACCAATTTAAAGTAAGCTAATTCGTATACACAAACGTTTACAGACTTCTAGGTAGAGAGAAACATTAAAATTACTCCTGGTATACACTACTTTTTTTTTTACAAATAACTTATTAAATAATGTAATGCCACACTGTTCACTCATATCTCACTATCAGTCACTGCACACACTATACACACTATGTTTCGTAACACTACACTCAATACACGCACGCACGCGCGCACACACACACACACACACACACACACACACACACACACACACTGGTGATCTCTGGGCCATTTTCTGTACCGCAACTTCCCATTTGCTATCCTGAAAAACTGAGTCAGTATCCATCTATAATGAGTGAGATGTTGATCTCAGAAAGAGGAAGAGGTGTTAGTATTGTGCTATGCATAGCTTGGGGGTAAGGTTTTCTATAAAAGGAAAAAAAGAAGGAAAAAAACATAGTGCGAAGATGTTATGTGGAATGTTAGATGTTTTATAATCGTTATTATTATTTATTTGCATAATTTTTTACCAAACCCCTACTCTGTTTTATCTAAGTAATCCTTCACTGTATAAAATGTATTGCATAACAGGTACTGTTTAGCTGCCTTTTTAAATAAGTGTGTTTTTGCAATTTCTTTAATCTCTTTTGGTAATTTCTTGTACCGTTTTATTCCTTTGTAGAAAATGCTACCTTGAGTTTTATTTATTTTCTCTTGGTAAATGTAAGTTGAATCTATCTCTTGTTCCATGATTATGGACAGAGCTGTTTGTGCCGTAATTACCAATGTTATTTTTGGTGTGTACAACCCACTGGTAAATATATTCACTCGGAGCAGTTAAAATCTCCAGTGTTTTTAACAGAGCTTTACAATGAACTCGACTACTATTTTTAGTTATTATTCTTATGGCTATTTTCTGGAGTTTTAAAATCGTATTCATATTTTGTGCATTTGTTCCCCAAAAAAGAATGTCATAGCGAAGAGCTCAGTGTACACATGAATAGTATGTAACTAAAAGACACTGCTTGTTAAACATTGATGACACGATTCTAACGAAACAACATGCTGATGCCTCCAATTCAAAAACAAAAATCTAATAAATGATCAAAAGGAGACATATTAAAAAAATTATTCTAATACGAAATGACTCATTCCACATCATTGTGATTTATCACGGAAATGAAACATGGAACATGAAACTAACTAACTAACTATTGGTATATCACAAAGAATGATACAGACAGATACTTTGAAAAACTCAAAATGAAGTTCAAAGGTAAACTGAAGCAGATGATCAAAGTAGACGTACATTCCAATTGTGTTACATTTGGTTATTACTGAAAAACTGACAGATTTACTGGCGAGAAATATTCTGGGAAAATAAACATATAGGGTATTGTTGGAAAGGTAGGCTTACATGTTACACAGGTTAGGCTATCACTAAAAAAAAGAATGTTACAGCAAAATATCCATTTTACAGGGTCTAAGCGTTTGGGACCACACCCTTCATAACATTAATAGTATTGCAGGATGCTGGAACATGTTTAAAAAATATCGTTTTTTGATCCTGTAAATTGCTACCATTGCTCACACACTGACTGATGCATCATTGGAAAGATTTCAAAGTAAGAAGCTGTGTAAACTACAGTGAAACTAATGCACTGACACTCTATAAGATAAGAACTCTATTCTGTGTGGATGTGCATGTCTATGCTGTAATCTTTCTTTGACATTTCAACAATCATCGCTTTGTTGACATGCAGAAGATACGATAGTGTGCCTTGCGCTTTCCGCCATTGCACACGTTTATGGGGTAGCAAAGAACAGGTAGGTTAGTTTTTTTTCACAAATGTGAACATTAAAAATATTGCACATAGACGGTGAAAGCTGAAAATGTAACGAACAAGAAGCAGTGTATTACAAAAGCATGCTTTGCACATCACTCCTTTTTCTTCGTGGTTATTCCAAATATACAGACAAAAGTAAGTTACATCAACGAGGCCAGAGTAAGTTACATCAACGAGGCCAAATGTGTCGTATTACTGGAGCAAATACGCATTCAAGAACAGCAAAACGTTCGAAATTGCCTTCCTTTTACTATATTATTGCGTGCACACGACAGAAATAATGAACAAGATCCAATCGTAAACAATAGTCTGCTAATGTTTTGGGCTGTTTAAGATGGCGGCAGGCCCTGCCCACTCTGGCTTCAAAACAACATACAGCTTAAGTCAGTAGTGCCATCTCCCTTTTTTTTATTTTTTTTTAGCTTCGTGACGGAAAATGTAAATGAACGTATAAAACAAACTGCAGTGTATTTAATGAGAGTGCCATCATTTCAGAATTAAACTGTGTAAACCAGAAGGGGACAATCAGACAAAATAACATACGATGGACAAAACAGAGTGGCAGGAGAGTAGCCATCTCGTTTCGGGAAAAAAAAAACGAGTAGCTTTCGATAGGTTTCGATGATCGATATTCCTTTTTTATAGTGAACCACCTACGTTTTACTTAGAATAGGCAAAAATTGACGTTTTTTCCTGAAAAAGTGTTATTCTTCCTTTTTCTTTCTTCGATTTCGGCTGTGTATGGACCACTTTAAATCATTTCCTCATGATTTTGTCTTCTTTCATGATTTTAGATCTTTCCAGTGGTTCACTCTTTCACTGTGAAAATATTATTATTATTATTATTATGTCACAAATGCAACACGTAAAATGGAAATTACCGTGAAAGATTTTCACTTTTTTCCTAAGTCAGCTGATGGTACATAAGTCTTCTAATGGAAAAAAGACTGTAAAATCGTTAAATGAATACCAAGGCGGATGAGTTAGCAGATTAGGCCTACCATATGCCAAGTTCCGCATGTACACGGCGATGTGAATCGGAAAAAATGTATTCTGGATCTTCTAAAACGACTAGGGTGTGCTATTTTCTCCATATGAAATGTGGTAATTTTATGTAGTCACCGGTAAGTTAATGTACTTTGAACTTTTTCAGATTGTATACATTCTTGTAGAAAAGTAATTAGAATTGTTTGTGGGAGAATCAGTTTTGTAGATCTCGGACGGATGTATTTATACGTTCAGTTTCGCTCACTTACACTATCTTTGCAGTGCATTTATACTGTGACGAAGTATGTTACCAAGCCATCACAGTTTGAGGATACTGAGACAAGTAAAACTTACAAAAGCGATATTAGGAGGAGTAACGGTCTTCGTAATCCTCTAGCAAATCCAACTGTAGCTCAGAAATAGCTTACAGCACAAGAAGGATTTCATAATGTTCCCGCCGAAATAAATCTTCTGACAAACAATATACACTGAAGCCCCAAAGAAACCGGTGTAGGCATGCGTATAAGACAACAACTGTCTGGCGAAGTTGTTAGATCGCTTACTACTGCTTCAATGGCAGGTTATCAAGATTTAATTGAGTTTGAACGTGGTGCTATAGTCCGCGCACGAGCAATGGGGCACAGCATCTCCGAGCTACCGATGAAATGGGGATTTTGCCGTACCACCATTTCACGAGTGTGAATATCAGGAATCGAGTAAAAAATCAAATCTTCGACATCGCTGCGGCCGGAAAAAGATCCTGCAAGAATGGCACCAACGACGAATGAAGAGAATCGTTCAACATGACAGAAGTGCAACCCTTCCGCAAATTGCTGCACATTTCAATGCTGGGCCATCAACGTGCGAACCATTCAACGGAACATCATCGATATGAGCTTTCAGAGCCGAAGGCCCACTTGTGTACCCTTCAAGACACAAAGCTTTAAGCTTTGCCTGGGCCCATGAACATCGACAATGGACTGTTGATGTTTGGAAACATGTCGCTCGGTCGGACGAGTCTCGTTTCAAATTGGGTCGAGCCGATGGACGTGTACGGGTATGTAGACAACCTCATGAATCCGTGGACCCTGCATGTCAGCAGGGTACTGTTCAAGTTGGAAGAGGCTCTGTAATGGTGTGGGGCGTGTGCAGTTGGAGTGATATGGGACCCCCTCATACATCTAGATACGACTCTGACAGATTACATGTATGTAAGCATCCTGTCTGATCACCTGCATCCATCGATGTCCATTGTGGATTCCAATGGACTTGGGCAATTCCAGCAGTTCAATGGGACACCCCACACATCCAGAATTGCTACGTAGTGGCTCCAGGAACACTTCTGAGTTTAAACACTTCCGCTTGAGCATATCTTGGATGACTTGCAACATGCTATTCGGAAGAGATCTCCACCCCCTCGTACTCTTACGGATTAAACTGCAGGAATCATGGTGTCAGTTCCCTCCGGCACTACTACATACATTAATCGAGTCGGTGCCAAGTCGAGTTGCGGTACTTCTGCGTGCTCGCGGGGGCCTACACGATGTTAGATAGGTGTGCCAGCCCCAGGAATATTCGTCTGAGTTTAAACACTTCCGCTGGCCACCAAACTCCCCAGACATGAACATTATTGAGCATATCTGGGATACCTTGCAACGTGCTGTTCACGCCCTCGTACTCTTACGGATTTATGGACAGCCCTGCAGGGTTCATGCTGTCAGTTCCCTCCAGCACTACTTCAGACATTAGTCGAGTTAGTGCCATGACGTGCTGTGGCACTTCTGCGTGCTCTTGGGGGAATATGAGGCAGGTGTACCAGTTTCTTTGGCTCTTCAGTGTATATTGATGCAATGCGCCTCTGGAACAGCTGTCCTGTTGTATTCAAGGAAAACCTGAAGAACAACTATTTGTCATCTAACAAAACTTTTCCATAAAAGTAAACATACGTGACACTTCCATATGTCAGACAGCGACTCAAACGCTCCCATCTTCCCACGTCTACTTTCCTTTCTCAGTCAGTGGCGCCAGTTTCTTCCCCCCTTCCTTTAATCCTTACGTTCAGTCACATTTCTCGCTCTTCTCCTACCTCAGCCCTTCTCTCACATCCACTGTGAGACGTAGCGCCGTATACCGATCCTGCCTTGGAGGCGGTTAAGTGGGAGATGTGTCTCAGAGCTGGATAGTGACAGATGGTGACGCGAGACTGGACGCGCACGTAGTTTATGTATCAGCCGATAGAGGACAGTATTGGATAGGGGACTGTGATTTAGTTTCGATTGTGCCCACTGGAGTGCACTAAAGTAATAGAATGTTTTTCATAAACTGTTGTAGTATTTTCATAAGGTGTTATTATGTCTTTTTGTATATGTAAAATGTTATAAATGTGTTTTAGCAGTATGAATGATGCGTGAATGTGGTTTAAGGATAATATGAAGTTAATTGTTTAAAGAGTTATATAGTGGGATTTAGTGTGGAAACATTTCGAAGAAGTATGGATGTGGACAAAGGGGATTTTTGTAGAATAGATTTGTAAAGTAAGTTTATGGTAAAGGGTAGTTAATTCAGGTATAAATAACAATAGTAACAAACTTTATGCATAAACAAAACTTCAGCGTATTAGATAATTAAGTCGGTAAAAAGTGCAGTCGTTAGGTTTACTATTTTGCTATTGGTTATTGGTGAAAAGCGCGGACTGACGCGGGAGAATGTTGTTTTGCTATTGGCTGTTGTGTAAACTGACCAATGGTAAAGCAATATTCTTCGCTCGCCTTTCTCTGCTGGTAGAGAAGACTTACAGTATTCTAGAGAGAAGTCGGAGCCTAGCCATGAAACAGTTCGGACGTGTGTAGTAGTAGTTCCGATGGAAATGATAAGTTGCCGGATCTAGCAGTGTTACAGACATCAAAAGTGTTGTAAAGTGACGGCATAATTATTCCAATGGGTGAGTAGAAATTTCGGAATTTTTAAGTGAATTTTGTGACGAGAAAAGACAAATTCGGCGTGGCGTATTGAGCAGGTCGGTGGCTAAATACTGTGACTGCATTAGGTACCGACAGACTTAATATTTGGCGAGCATTCTCAATCAAAAACAATCCGTATTTTTGTAGCTATTACGTTTTCGGGAAATGCGACGCCATAAACTTGCTAACGTGAGTGAAAGGGATTGTGAGTGACTGTGATAAGACTAAAACGGTCTTGGCAGTGATACTTGGTTCACCCAAGTTTCAGAATATATTAATTAAGGACAAAATTTCCAACCTTTCATTTCGTGTGAAAACTTTCTCCCGAAACGTGGATTAGTGACTTTAATTGGAACCTGGTTCACGTCGAAGTACGGTAGGCTTTGCTCGGCTTCCCTACTGATGATCTGCTGAGGCAATGTTCACAGGTAGGTGCAGGTCCGTCGTAAAGGGGCGGAAGGAACCGCGCCGCCGCAACTGGTGCCAGTGCTCTTAGTGTAAATCTACACTACTGACCATTAAAATTGCTACACCACGAAGATGGAGTGCTACAGACGCGAAATTTAACCGACAGGAAGAAGATGCTGTGACATGCAAATGATTAGCTTTTCAGAGCATTCACACAAGGTTGGCGTCGGTGGCGACACCTACAACGTGCTGACATGAGGAAAGTTTCCAACCGATTTCTCACACACAAACACCAGTTGACCGGCGTTGCCTGGTGAAACGTTGTTATGATGCCTCGTGTAAGGAGGACAAATGCGTACCATCACGTTTCCGACTTTGATAAAGGGCGGATTGAAGCCTATCGTGATTGCGGTTTATCGTATCGCGACATTGCTGCTCGCGTTGGTCGAGATCCAATGACTGTCAATGGAATCGGTGGGTTCAGGAGGGTAATACGGAACGCCGTGCTAGATATAACGGCCTCGTATCACTAGCAGTCGAGATGACAGGCATCTTATCCTCATGGCTGTAACGGAACGTGCAGCCACGTCTCGATTCCTGAGTCAACAGATGGGGACTTTTGCAAGACAACAACCATCTGCACGAACAGTTCGACGACGTTTGCAGCAGCATGGACTATCAGCTCGGAGACCATGGCTGCGGTTACCCTTGACGCTGCATCACAGACAGGATCGCCTGCGATGGTGTACTCAACGAAGAACTTGGGTGCACGAATGACAAAACGTCATTTTTTCGGATGAATCCAGGTTCTGTTTACAGCATCATGATGGCCGCAACCGTGTTTGGCGACATCGTGGTGAACGCACGTTGGAAGCGTGTATTCGTCATCTCCATACTGGCGTACCACCTGGCGTGATGGTATGGGGTGGCACTGTTTACACGTCTCGGTCACGTCTTGTTCGAATTGACGGCACTTTGAACAGTGGACGTTACATTTCAGATGTGTTACGACTCGTGGCTCTACCCTTCATTCGATCGCTGCGAAACCCTACATTTCAGCAGGATAATGCACGACAGCATGTTGCAGGTCCTGTACGGCCCTTTCTGGATACAGAAAATGTTAGACTGCTGCCCTGGCCAGCACAATCTCCAGATCTCTCAGCAACTGAAAACGTCTGGTCAATGGTGGCCGAGCAACTGGCTCGTCACAATACGCCAGCCACTACTCTTGATGAACTGTGGTATCGTGCTGAAGCTGCATGGGCAGCTGTACCTGTACACGCCATCCAAGCTCTGTTTGACTCAACGCCCAGGCGTATCAAGGCCGTTATTACGGCCATAGGTGGTTTTTCTGGCTACTGATTTCTCAGGATCTATGCACCCAAATTGCGTGAAAATGTAATCACATGTCAGTTCTATTGTATTATATTTGTCCAATGAATACCCATTTATCATCTGCATTTCTTCTTGGTGTAGCAATTTTAATGGCCAGTAGTGTACTTATCTGTAATTTGTCTTCGTTGTCGTTCTTTTCATGGATGTAGATAATCTTTTCCCGCTCCTGTAGCTTCAATTGTTCCCATTATTTATGTCATAGTTATTTCTAATTATTCCTATTCTAAGTTTCCATTGTAGACGTAAGACCTCTTACAATATGCGTGTTATAAAGTAAAAGATGTAGAATGCCTCTGACAGTTCTAATATTGCCAGGACCAACAAATAAAAATAATGCACTGCCAGTGAAAGACACCGGGTCAGTGATGGGTTGCTTATGACCTGACCAACGTCCTCCGAGCGTCTCAAAGGCCAACGCTGATCTTTAATCTGCAAAAAATTTTGACGTGCATCAATCAGAGTACTTTCCATTGTGCTATGTATTAAGGTTTGTTCCCGTTCCATTCGCGCATGGAGCGAGGGAAGAACGACGGCTTAAATAATCCTATACGACTTCCAATTACGAGGGTTTCGCAGAAAGTACTGCACCACATTTTTTTCTTTAACAGCTTTGTACTGAACATAATAAGAAACACACACACGAAAGAATGGTGTTTTATCAACACACCCTATGTTTACCAAGTAATCTCCATCCCGTCCCATGGACTCCCTCCAGCGCGAAACAAGGGCGTGTATGCCCTGTCGGTACCAATCCTTGTGCTGGTGGCGGAGCCAGTGTGTAACGCCGGAAATACATATCCTCCTATTTCCATCTATTGCACTGCAAATTTTTTTCCTTATTTTGTTACCTGAAGATATAACATTTCTGTGTCTTTGTATATTGTAATTGTTTTACTATTTGTATATATATGCATTTATGTCGGTATATAATTGGTTTGTTTTGTGAATATTATTTGTATTTATACGCTGGGTCTGGCCTAGGGAAAACTATGCTATCGAACGAATACATCGATAGGTCGTGTGGAGAACACAAGTGTTTAGGATCTTTGGTAGTGTTAACTCTGTCGCGTGGAGCGCGGGCAGAGGGGGAGTCTGGCTGGGGTGGTGCAGTGGAGCAGGTGTGTTGTGTGACGCTCCCGCGAATTGCCGCGCTTTCGGGGTTCAGTATCCCCTGTTATTCCTATGTGTCACGGGTTCCACATACTTGACCAATATTCTAGGATGGTCCCACGAGTATTTTGTAAGCAGTCTCCTTTGTAGACCGATTGCATTTTTCCAATATCCGACCAGAGGACCTAAATCTGCCACCTGGTTTACCTAAAGCTGAGCCTTTGTGATCATTCCATTTAATATCCTACAAATTGGTACACATAGGCATCTGCGTGAGTTGAATGATGCCAACTGCGATTCTTTGATATTCAGATAACAGTATACTATGTTGCTGCGTTTTGTAAAATGAACTATTTTACATTTCTGGGCATTTAAAGAAAATTGACAATCTTCGCACGACTTTTAAATCTCATCAAGATCTGTCTGAATATTTATGCAGCCTTTTTCAGTAAACAATTTCCTGCCCAATGATACTCTAACGTCCTTTTCTCTTTCTAGTATCATAAAACAGCAGGCGGTTGAATTCATGCATTTGCGTCCTGTCGGTACGTCTGCGTCCTGACAGAACATCATACTATAAGTAGTGCAAGGCTCATGTTATGATAGGGAAACGAAGAACGACAGCAGCGCTCCAGGTGACCTGATAGTGTACTTTAAATACACAGAATATGACGAGAAAATCAGTATTTTTTAATTGGGAGTACGCGATTTAGATGACAATATTTTTCATTTATTCTTTATGGGTGAGCCTCGTAGGTTGTACTTGGAAATTGAAAGGTTTTTGTAACTTCCCGACTTTATAAGTGATATTTCTACCTCGTGGCCATTATCAAGTGATATAATTGCACTTTAGCATACGTCAGAATGTAAAAATCATCTGACATGACACGACACAGAAACTGGTTTCATCATACGTATCCCCGACAAGACTTCGTGTGTATATTACACTTTCTGAACGGCATTGTAAGTATATTACTCGTATTATGTTGACGTTTGCTTGCTCTCCTAATATTATGAGAGTAAATGATTCCATGTTTTTTTTTCATGTAAAACAGAAGCTGGTTTCGTCGCGTGTATTCTGTGAACTTCTTTGCATTTGTTCTCGCGTATGAATCCAAGTGTGATTTGTATTACACTTTATTACCATCCGTTTTTCGTACTTTCTCGCATTTAATGGTAAACTCCTTGTCAGCGTATATTGACAGAATTGGTTACTAAGACTGCAACGCATTCTCAGTGACAAGAAGCGATACCATTCAAAGCAGAATTATGTACTCATTCTGTAACAAGATGTAACAGAGTTTAATACCAATTCTGTCAAAAGCTGCTAAAATGGAATTCTCCATTAAATGCGAGAAAGTACGAAAAACACAGGGGAAAAAATAAAGTAAACATGAGCATTTAAATCGAGTACTTCAGACTGGTAACGCTCGTTTCACAATAATCCCGCAAACGTGACGTCGTTTTGACGTCACACACAATATCGACGACTGCATGGTCGGATATCGACTTTCGTTAGCTTTCGATACGGGCCTCTCACAAGGTTTAATGTGCGCGTACAGGAGATGAAAAAAAACCCTCATTCTTGGAATGATTTATTATAACTGTTGCTATAATAAAATGTCACGTAATGATTTATCAACTGTTAATGCCTTCATATAAGAGTTCTCTCTCAGGAGTGAGTTGTTATCGTCAATAATTTACGAATTAAGAATGGAAAACACTTGTTATATAATTTTCCGTTCCAGTTTAACGGGGTACTGAAAATTTATCACAAACACATTATCATTATTATTAAGTATCAATAACGCATTAACGATACGAACCTTAAGAATGAAACACACTTGTTTTATACACTCCTGGAAATTGAAATAAGAACACCGTGAATTCATTGTCCCAGGAAGGGGAAACTTTATTGACACATTCCTGGGGTCAGGTACATCACATGATCACACTGACAGAACCACAGGCACATAGACACAGGCAACAGAGCATGCACAATGTCGGCACTAGTACAGTGTATATCCACCTTTCGCAGCAATGCAGGCTGCTATTCTCCCATGGAGACGATCGTAGAGATGCTGGATGTAGTCCTGTGGAATGGCTTGCCATGCCATTTCCACCTGGCGCCTCAGTTGGACCAGCGTTCGTGCTGGACGTGCAGACCGCGTGAGACGACGCTTCATCCAGTCCCAAACATGCTCAATGGGGGACAGATCCGGAGATCTTGCTGGCCAGGGTAGTTGACTTACACCTTCTAGAGCACGTTGGGTGGCACGGGATACATGCGGACGTGCATTGTCCTGTTGGAACAGCAAGTTCCCTTGCCGGTCTAGGAATGGTAGAACGATGGGTTCGATGACGGTTAGGATGTACCGTGCACTATTCAGTGTCCCCTCGACGATCACCAGTGGTGTACGGCCAGTGTAGGAGATCGCTCCCCACACCATGATGCCAGGTGTTAGCCCTGTGTGCCTCGGTTGTATGCAGTCCTGATTGTGGCGCTCACCTGCACAGCGCCAAACACGCATACGACTATCATTGGCACCAAGGCAGAAGCGACTCTCATCGCTGAAGACAGGCGGGCTGCACGATGTTGGGTCGTGAGCGGAAGACGGCCTAACGGTGTGCGGGACCGTAGCCCAGCTTCATGGAGACGGTTGCGAATGGTCCTCGCCGATACCCCAGGAGCAACAGTGTCCCTAATTTGCTGGGAAGTGGCGGTGTGGTCCCCTATGGCTCTGCGTAGGATCCTACGGTCTTGGCGTGCATCCGTGCGTCGCTGCGGTCCGGTCCCAGGTCGACGGGCACGTGCACCTTCCGCCGACCACTGGCGACAACATCGATGTACTGTGGAGACCTCACGCCCCACGTGTTGAGCAATTCGGCGGTACGTCCACCCGGCCTCCCGCATGCCCACTATACGCCCTCGCTCAAAGTCCGTCAACTGCACATACGGTTCACGTCCACGCTGTCGCGGCATGCTACCAGTGTTAAAGACTGCGATGGAGCTCTGTATGCCACGGCAAACTGGCTGACACTGACGGCGGTGGTGCACAAATGCTGCGCAGCTAGCGCCATTCGACGGCCAACACCGCGGTTCCTGGTGTGTCCGCTGTGCCGTGCGTGTGATCATTGCTTGTACAGCCCTCTCGCAGTGTCCGGAGCAAGTATGGTGGGTCTGACACACCGGTGTCAATGTGTTCTTTTTTCCATTTCCAGGAGTGTAATTTGCAGTATGCCGTTTCAGTTAAGCGGGGCACTGAAAATTTAACACAAATACATCACCATTATCATTAAGTGCCACTTAATAACGCATTAACGATACAAACCTTCAAGATAGAATGTGATAACCAAGACCGGAGCTAAACATCGCCTGGCTAAGTGCTAGCGCAATGAATAACGTCGTGACTCCTGGAGTCGAAAATTGTTGGTTCGTATCTCGTTGATTGATTTTTTTTTTTCATGTTAAGGTTGTTAGCAAGGTTCTGTTACTTCCTTATGAAAGTAATACAAGTACGCTGCGCAACACTGGATGTTATTTACATTCAGTCTGATCTGACAACGAAGGACGAAATAAATATTTAGCGATTTCCGAATATGTGGTTAAGCAGAAACCTAAGAGGACAGCTTAAATTGCTGCGACTGAAACGGGCAAAAAAAGTTAGGCAGAGACCTAAGAGGACAGCTTAAATTGCAGCGACTGAAACGGGCAAAAAAAAAAAAAAAAAAAAAAATCGTATTCTTCCTTCTCACAAATATTTGGCTCTTTATTTCAGAACATGTGCCTCCTTTCGAGTGTGTGGGTTAGACAGGAAACTAAGAGGACAGGTTAAATTGCTGCGAGTTAAACGCGGAACATTAACATTCATATTCTTGTGATGTTTGAAATTTTCACGGCGTACTGTTTGTTCCATAAAAACACGGGAGAACTGCCGTAAGTCAGTAACATCTTGCCACGATTATTTCGGCACAAAGTCTTTTGGCCATCTTCAGGTGAGTACAGCTGGAGAAGTACTGGCGAATACGCCTTTGGCTTTAAATAGCAGAGCTCAGCGCGTATTCGCCAGTACTTCTCCAGCTGTACTCACCTGAAGATGGCCAAAAGACTTTGTGCCGAAATAATCGTGGCAAGATGTTACTGACTTACGGCAGTTCTCCCGTGTTTTTATGGAACATTCATATTCTTCCTTGTCACAAAGTCGATTGCCGGTCATGCAGTCGTCGATATAGCGCGTGACGTCAAAATGACGTCTCGTTTGTGGGAAGTGTTGTGAAACGAGCATTACCCAGTGCAGACACAGATTCGTAGGTAGAGACTAATGTAAATGAGAGCACAGAACATATCGTGTTTTATATGAAACAAAAACTAATATGGAATCATTTACCCCATGCAATATTACAGATGAGAGCAAAAATCAAGCAGAATACGAGAAACACAGTTTAGAGTGTGCAATATGGCCTATAACTAGAAGTCAAAATCAGTAACACAATGTGATAAAAACAAATATGGGCTATTTTAAATCATCCAGTAAGAAAACGAGTCAATGGACAGGTAAACTTGCGGTAGAAACACTTAAAATACGCCAAGCGCTGTACTGGCTAAAATGCGTCATCTCAAAATCACGTGGCTTGAACTGCAGATGTTGCCGCCAGAATTCTTGTTCTGAGCATCCGAAAGCTCACTCCATCAATATTTATTGTCTATGGCTGTAGCACAGGAAACACTGGCTGTGATATTTCAACATCTCTTCCATAGTTGGCATCAGAAGACAGACTGTCGTAGGAAAAAAAAAGAATCCTGTGTTGTTCATTACGTCACAAGTTTAGGAACCTTGCTACCGAAAAAGGATATTATTGCGAAGGTTTTGAAATTTCTAATCCGCTCTCTGTAAGTTTTCCATAGCTATTTCTGCAAGTGCCACTAAGTAATTGCCGGCCGGAGTGGCCGAGCGGTTCTAGGCGCTACAGTCTGGAACCGCGCGACCGCTACGGTCGCAGGTTCGAATCCTGCCTCGGGCATGGATGTGTGTGATGTCCTTAGGTTAGTGCGGTTTAAGTAGTTCTAAGTTCTAGGGGACTGATGACCTCAGAAGTTAAGTCCCATAGTGCTCAGAGCCATTTGAACCACTAAGTAATTGATCAAATACCATGATTTTTTTTCGTATCCTAATGGAACTGAAAACTCCCAGTTGTGTTTTGTACATACATGATGTATGTATCAAAGGCACTATTCTGTTTTTAGTTGATTTGGTAAATTCTTCCCAAAATTGAAATCTTTTCGTTACCGAGTTTCATAGTTTGGACAGGATCACTGCAGAAAAGTCCGAGGTTACTGTTAACATTGTCTGCTAGGTCGTTAATATACAATACGAACAGCAGGAGTCCTAATACTCCAACCTGTGTAACCCATGAAGTTACTTCTACGTCTGTCGATAACTCTCCATCCAAGATTATGTGCTTTGTCCTCTTCACCAACTGAGCCGTGTGTCGGCTCTCAACATATATCGCGCTGTAAAGATTGTTCTGAGTCCTTCCATTCCATCGTTAATTGATTCTTTTATATTTATCGTTATGCTGCGTACGACTCTGTTGAGATTGCCCTCTGGCGGCGTGTCTGGTCTTATCGGTCTTAGAGTCGTTGCTTCCATGGAGGTAAGAATAGAGGGAGACGCCGTGACGTCACAGCTGCGAAACCATGTGAAGCCAAGGGTAGCCATCTCAATCCGACCAAAACATTGCTGCTGTAAGCTTGTGTGCATAGGCTTGTCGCTCGCTTTTGGAAGGATTTTGCGCTATTATGGTGACTCGTGTGGTGTTCGGATGTACGAATCGTTCTGATTGTGATGCGAAATCGAAGGGAATAACATTTCATGTGTAAGTTGTCTCGTTAAGTGTGATTTTACAACTTCATTGTGAATGAACGTGTGCTACATCGGTACTTGTACTATAGCGTGTTTTTCTCCTGTATGATTTTAGATTTCCTAAAAATGAAAGTCGGAAAGCTCTGTGGGAGAATGCCGTGAGGAGGAAGAATTGGCGTGCGTCTAAATGGAGCACTATATTTTCTCAGCATTTCCGAGAAGAGGACATGGACCGAACTTCCCTTTCAACAGTAAGGCTCCGAGAAAATGCTGTACCATCAGTTTTCCCTACACACCCAAAACATTTGCAAAAGGTATGTTAATTCAAAGAATTAAATTCTTAGTTTTCAAGTTCACGTTTCAGTATAATACGTACGTATCGTCGATAATCGAAGTGTTGAGTAACTCACTTTGTCTTCATCATGTACCAAATTAAAAGCTAACACTACATTAACTGGCGTAAAGTATAGGCCTAAACAGGACACTGTGTATATTTGCCATTCTATGTACCGTATTTCAGTAAATATTGGTGGTAATGAACAGTGTTTCCCAGTAGTGTAACGTAACTGAAATGTCCCAGTACGTATTACAAACAAGATGTATTTATGGGGCTTTGGAGGGAGGGTATAGCTAACTTAGTTTTCAGTTTCTATTATTTAGTTTGTGATACACGTTTATTACTGAATTAACAAAATTGTATCGTTTACATTGAAGACTAGCTATTCGTACTATTACATTAAAAACTATTTTTAATCAGAAGAAACGCGGAATTTCGCCTTTACGAGATTTTATTTTAAACAAAAACTTTGAAACAACCAATCTGATGACGTTACATGCGTATATGGTGCAATTAGCGACTGTAATACACGCAGCGCTATAGCACACTGGCAATGTTTTGGTCAGTGTGTCATGACAGCGAGCCACGCCCCCATGGCTTCAAAACGTAGTACGGCTGGGATACGTAGCGCCATCTCCCCTTATTCTTACCTCCATGGTTGCTTCCTATTAGCCTTGCGTAAGGCAATAAGATCTATGGGGGGATGGCCAGTTGGTTGCCTAGCGGTGACGAGTCGGTCGGTCGGTCAGTTTTTAAAATCGAGGATTAGAGGATGCCGTACGTTGAGATCGCGGCGTGGCTTGGCGGTGGAGAGTTGGCTGTTGTTCGGAGAAGCCGCGTGGTCTATCCTGGCGGTGCGAGACGAGTGGGACGAGTTGACGGGACAAGGCTGTAAGCTCTCGCTGTGAACACCCGGGGGCCACGGCTGTGGTTCCGAGTCACTACTTGGTGGGAGCGGCAACGGATGTCTTTAAATTTTCCGTCTGGAGGCGGGAATGAAGGACTAGTACAGGGGCGGGCAGGAATCTGCACGTGTGCGGTGCACTTGCACGTGTGCAGTAAACAGGTGTTCTGCGTGCACACAGGGGCAAGCTGGCCACCCGCTTCTCACCCCTCCCCACCATACCGTCTTTCCGCTTCTTCCTCCGTAATGCGTTTTGTTTCCTGGCCTGCTTTATTGAATGAAGGAATAAGTTTAGTTCGAGTGCGTGAAAGAAATCATGGTTTGAAAGAGTACCTATTACCTACGATACATTGTATTTAATTATCACAGGTGGAGTTTACAATACGTTTAATGTCTGGAACAAAATTTCTACATACAGACAAACGCAAACAGTTACGTAAATTTTCATTACTGATGTTTACTCTTAACCGAGACTTATTAATTTTCATAACAGAAAAAAATCTCTCGCAAACGTATGTCGAGCCAAACATATTATCTTCGCGGCTTCACGATGGAGACGAGGAAACTCTTGCTGTGGAAAGTTGTGATAAAAATCTATTACACGTCTTGCCAAAAGGAACTTGTCTCTCATACGAGAATTACGCTGTAGAATCTACATTGTAGATCTGTTAATTCCATTTGCAAACTGGGATGAAAATCATCTACAGAAACAGCAAATTGTCTCAAGAACTATTCAAAACCTTGGGATAAGTATGATATATCCCCAAATCGCTTGAGAATTTCCTCTTTTATTGCACCAAGTACGGGAACATATTGAAATTTATTATGATGGCGTTCAATATTAAACTTCCGCTGACCAGCGAGAATACTGTCATTTCGAATTTTCACGTTTTTGCACAAAGAAAAAATGATTCTTCCATTCCTTTTTAAAAGATAGCAATTCCTTTTTAAAAGATAGCAAATCTCCACTTCTTCGTTTCCTTGATTCACTCTGCATTTTCCGGTTCTTGAAATTCAACGTTCACTACGTAGTGGTCCCTTCGCTTCAACGTCCACAGCTCAGCCTGGTACTACACCGCCGCACCCTGCCAGCTGTCACCACAGTCCCATTCGACGATTGCACACGAGCAGCACACGTGCAGCGCTGTGTGCTCATGAGCCGCGTGCAACGTTTGCCCGCCACTGGACTAGTAACTCGCCGAACCTAAGGCCGGTATTACACTATCAAATTTCTTTGTCCAATATCTTTGTCCAATATTTTTGTCAAAGATATGTGATAGTGTAATAGGGACTTTGTCAAATGTCGTCCAATATTTGATCAAATCTAGGGCCTCGCTGTATATTTGATCAAAGAAACCGCTTGTCTTCTGTTCACTGTAATGTGACATGTTACCATATGGAGCGCTAACATCGCTGCAGCGTTCTGTCGTCTGTAGTGTTTTTATAACCATTGCCGGTCAATACAATTGGTGTGTGCCGACAACTACAAAATTAATAAAGATGTCTGAAGCTGATGAGGCGCTTTACAACATGAGGCATCCTGAATACAAAAATAGATTAAGAAGATTGGAGACCTGACCAGAACTGACCTGACCTGACCTGACCTAACCTAACCTAACCTAACATAACATAACCTTCTCCTGTAGCAAGGAATCGGAGTGTTACAGCGAGCCTGTCTTCTGAAGATGTAGCAGTTCTTAAGTGAATATTGTGCTTTGTGATATGAGGATACACTTCATTGAGCACATACAGAAATGTATGCTCATCCATTCTTAAGTAATTGATGTACGACTTGACGTCTTCCACTGTAAGCTCACGTAACAAGTTTTGTTGAATGCTTTTATCGTGTCGCCGTAAAACCCACGGCTTCACCCAGATTAGATTAGTTTTTCGTTCCATAGATCCGTGCTGAGGAGATCCTCGTAGATGTGGAACATGTCGATTTTTTTAAGCTGAAATAACAATACTAATAGTATGAATAAATACAATACACCATTTGTTTCTATTAAAAATTTCGCCAATGGATTAGAAAGAGTTGGCTAGTAGTAAGTTTTTCAGGCTCCTTTTAAACTGATCTTTATTTGTAACTAAATTTTTTGTGTTTCCTGGCAAATTATTGAAGATGAGTGTTCCTGAATAGTGGACCCCTTTTTGAACTATAGTAAGTGCTTTTAAGTCCTTGTGCAGATCATGTTTGAACTGAGTTGTTTGTTGGAAAAAGAGATATATTATTTTCGACAAATTTCATTAAGAAGTAAATATACTGAGAGGCAGTAGTTAGTATATCCAGTTCTTTGAAGAGGTTTCTGTAGGACGTCCGTGAATTTACTCCACAAATAATACGTATTACACGCTTTTGGACTCTGAAAACTTTTGTTTCACTTCAAGATTTACCCCAAAATAATATCCCATATGACATTATGGAATGAAAGTAGACAAAGTATGCAAGCTTTTTCATTTTTATGTTGCCTATGTCTGCTAACACTCGAATTGCAAATACAGATTTGTTAAGGCGTTTCTGCAGTTCTGTGGTGTGCTCCTCCCAACTGAATTTATTATCAAGTTGTAATCCCAGGACTTTAAGACTGTCAACCTCGTATGTATGGTTCCATTTTTCCCCCACTTCTTTTCCGCATGTGCACACAATGCAATTGGGGTACGTACAACTGCTGCGGTTAATAACAAGTTGTTGTCAGCCATCTTGAACTTTGACGAAAACTTTGATGACAGTGTAATACCCCTTATAGCACTACGTCAAAGATCTTTGTCCAATATATTGGACGGAATATTGGATCACATCTTTGATCAAATCTTTGACAAAGAAATTTGATAGTGTAATACCGGCCTAAGGAGTGGCATTTCGCCGCTGTGGGTGCAGAGAAGACGAGCGCTCCGGTGACAGAGCGCGTGGCTGCGAGACTGTGCCCAGTTGGGTACGCTGCCGACGTGTACACGGTCGGGTGTGAGGAACCGTTGCACCGGAGTTCACCTGCTGTTTCTCTGATAAACTGCAAGTTAAGTTGGTTAAAGGTTTAGACGTTAACTGAAGAATTTTGGTTTGTGCAACCAGCGTCTTTTCTTCCTTGTGGCCTTCTGCGTTCGGGTTTCCTGTCCCTGTCGCCGGTGTATTTACAGACAGTGATCTTTTCCGCTTCTTATTAGTACTGCCCGGTAGGAAGTGTATTTTTGGACAGTGATTATTGTTTTTGATTACATTTTTTCTGCCTTGTGGCCTCCTGCGTTCGGATTTCCTGTCCCTGTCGTCGGTGTAATTATAGACAGTGATCTTTTGGCTTCTTATTAGTCCTGCCTGGGAGGAAGTGTATTTTTGGGTAGGGATTATGGTTCCTGATTTGATTCCTCCTCCTCCCCTGGCCTCGTGTGAGGTCGATGTGATTGCTGAATGTGAGGCGTTGTGGGTCTGTTAGTCCGCTTCTAGCCTCAGCATCCTTCGGGAGACAATTGAGGCCGCCCTTACACCCGGTCGGTTAATTACTTCTATCCCAGGACATCTTGGTAGCAGGACATGGTATTAAAGTTGTTAGTTATTGTGAAATGTTAAATGGTTGTATTTTACTCTGATTTGGCCACTGTTTAAAAAGGTTAAGTTTGCCTTTCACTGGTGGGTTTTTAAAATTACGTGGCTTTAAAATTGTTAGTTATTGTAGAAGGTGAATGACTGTATCTTTACTTTGATTGTTTTAATCTACTTGGCATCCTATGAAAATGCTAGTTCGACCTCCCTGTTAGCGAGTCCTTGTAATTTAATATCTTGTTGTGCCAAAGTTTAAAAGAAGCTGGCTCCCTACAGGTTCGGTAGCGAAATTGTATGCAAATTTGTGTTTTTTTTGTTTCATTACTTGGAAAGTTTTAATTTTGTTATTAAATGCTTTATCAAAGTCTATTTTAAGTAAAATGGCTTGGCTATTAACGGTAAAGTAAAGTTTTTAATTTCATTACTCGGAAAATTTTGATTTGTTATCAAAGGTTTTATCAAAGTCGGTTTTAAGTAAAATGGCTTGGCCGTTAACTGTAAAGTAAATTGTTTTGAAAAGGCACTCATGCCTACTAGCGTTTTTGGATCTGTTCCTGGTCAAGTGATAAAGAAATGACTTTGAATGGTTGAAGTAATCAATAAAGAAATTGTAAATTGCAACTCGACAGCAACCAACAAATTTTGGCCCCGTTTCCCAACTGGGGGTTTTCCTTGATTAATCGTAACACCCGTCTCACCAACAAATCTTCAAACCAGCCACAAATTTTATTCGAAGCCGCCATATGATCGAACTATCGTTAAAAAGCGTTGTTGGTGTCATACTAATTCAAACGCTTTTAAGAAGTAAACAAATACTGCCAAGCTTGATCTTTGGCTTTCAGGTCGTCATGTGAGACAAGCTGGAGCTGGGTTTCGCAGCACCAGTGTCTTCAGAATCCATGCTAGCTGGCATGGAACAGATCATTGTGATCGAGATAATTCATTACGTTTGAGCACACAATATGTTAAGATTCTGTTACAAGCTTCTAGGAAATGTAGTGGGGAGTGAGTGCATAATATTTTGAATACGAACCCATGTCTGGAAACGTCATCCAGTGACACTAAAGAGCGTCAAATTTATAAGTGCAGGCGTCTGTAAATGTATTATTTATAGGGTGATTCCGTGATGATTTTACAAACTTTCTATGATGGTGGAGAAGGATAAATGTGTCAATTTGAGGTATGGGTCCCTGTACCGGAAACTAATGAGTGAAGTTATAAGCGACAATCTTTGTGACATCTCTGACAATTGAATACATCCACTGATAACGTTGCTAAGATTGTAGGGTAGGCAACTTTCAGAGGTGGTAGTATGGCCCAAGACAAGGAAAACGATGTACAGTAAACATGGGCTGTAAAATGCATAACCGAGGAGCTATGAGCACTTTTTCGTCTCTTCTATTGAACAATTGCTCATAGCTCTTAAGGTATGCATTTTATAGCTTTTTTTACTATACTTTTTTCTTGTTTTGGCTCATACTACCACCGCTGAAAGTTACCTACCCTACAATCTTAGCAACTAACAGTAACTGTACTTGTATTCCACGGCCAGGGATATCAGAACGCGTTTCGCTTTTAACTTTCGACTCGTTAGTTTCCGATACAGGGACCCTTACCTCCCTAGACTGATACATTTGTCCTTCCCCATCATTCCTACACATTCCCGGGTTCGATTCCCGGCGGGGTCAGGAATTTTCTCTGCCTCGTGATGACTGGGTGTTGTGTGATGTCCTTAGGTTAGTTAGGTTTAAGTAGTTCTGAGTTCTAGGGGACTGATGACCATAGCTGTTGAGTCCCATAGTGCTCAGAGCCATTTGAACCATTTGAACCATTCCTAGACAGTTTGTAACATAATTACGGAATCATATACATACAAGCGCCGACGCGTTTAATTTTGACGCTCTCTAGCGTCATTGGATGACGTTTCCGGACATATTATGTACTCACTCCCCTCTACAAGTCCTAAAATTTTGTTAACGGGAATTTCAGAATACCCTGTATAGTTTACTAAACATGCAAATCTATTTAACTTAGATGCCCATTGTACTTTGACAATCATTGTTGCTACAACGGCGTCTGAGGTAGTGATACTAGTTTCAAAGTGGGCATCTTCAAACGTTCAGGTCTAGGACAGATGTAGATTTCAAGCGGTTCCCCTAAATCACTTGCCGGCCGCGGTGGTCTAGCGGTTCTAGGCGCTCAGTCCGGAACCGCGCGACTGCTACGGTCGCAGGTTCGAATCCTGCCTCGGGCATGGATGTGTGTGATGTCCTTAGGTTAGTTAGGTTTAAGTAGTTCTAAGTTCTAGGGGACTGATGACCACAGAAGTTAAGTCCCATAGTGCTGAGAGCCATTTTTTGAGCCCTAGATCACTTCCGGTAAATGTGTGGGCGGTTGCAGCCAGTGCCTCAAGCATGTGGATCGGTACGGATTGGCTGCGATCCCGGATTTGGCTACTATATCCCCCTTGTCACTCAACCTATATATGGTTCAAGCACTGAAGGGAACCAACGAGGAATTGGAAAAAATACTTAATTTCAGGAAGAAGAAACAAAAAATTTGATGTTCGCCAGAGACAATGTAATTGTGGCGCAGCGGCAAAGGACTTGGAAGACAGATTGAACGCAATGAACAGTGTATTATAAAGAGGTTATCAAAATTACTATCAACAAAAGTAAGAAAAAAACCCTAACTATATGTACTCGAATTAAATGCGACGATGCTTAAGGATTTAACTTACTAAATGGGACACTAAAATTAGTACTGAGTTTTGTTACTTAGGCAGCAAAATAACTGGTGAAGACTGAACTAAAGAGGACATAAAATGAAGATTGGAAATACCAAGAAAATCATTTTTGACAAAGAGAAATTTGTTAGCATAGAAATATTTTTTTTTCTTTTCTGAAAGTATCTGTATGGAGCGTAGCCTTATATGGAGACGAAACGTGGGAGACAAACAATTCAGACAAGAAGTGAACGGAAGTATTTCAAATGTGGTGCTTCAGAAGAATGCTGAAGATTTGATGGGTAGATCGAACAACTAATAAGGAGGTACTAATATTGACTGAATAGAAAAGATTTGTGACGCAACTTGACTAAAAGAGGGAATTGGTTGACAGGACATACCCTGACGCATCAAGGAAACGTAAGTTTTATAATTGCGGGAAGTATTGGTTGAGGTAGGGATTTATAATTTATGGAGGAACGTCAGGCTTTGAATATAGTAAGCAGGCTTAAATGGATGTAGCTGCAACAGTTATCCAGAGTCGAAGCGGCATAAACATAATACACTCCTGGAAATTGAAATAAGAACACCGTGAATTCATTGTCCCAGGAAGGGGAAACTTTATTGACACATTCCTGGGGTCAGATACATCACATGATCACACTGACAGAACCACGGGCACATAGACACAGGCAACAGAGCATACACAATGTCGGCACTAGTACAGTGTATATCCACCTTTCGCAGCAATGCAGGCTGCTATTCTCCCATGGAGACGATCGTAGAGATGCTGGATGTAGTCCTGTGGAACGGCTTGCCATGCCATTTCCACCTGGCGCCTCAGTTGGACCAGCGTTCGTGCTGGACGTGCAGACCGCGTGAGACGACGCTTCATCCAGTCCCAAACATGCTCAATGGGGGACAGATCCGGAGATCTTGCTGGCCAGGGTAGTTGACTTACACCTTCTAGAGCACGTTGGTTGGCCCGGGATACATGCGGATGTGCATTGTCCTGTTGGAACAGCAAGTTCCCTTGCCGGTCTAGGAATGGTAGAACGATGGGTTCGATGACGGTTTGGATGTACCGTGCACTATTCAGTGTCTCCTCGACGATCACCAGTGGTGTACGGCCAGTGTAGGAGATCGCTCCCCACACCATGATGCCGGGTGTTGGCCCTGTGTGCCTAGGTCGTATGCAGTCCTGATTGTGGCGCTCACCTGCACGGCGCCAAACACGCATACGACCATCATTGGCACCAAGGCAGCAGCGACTCTCATCGCTGAAGACGACACGTCTCCATTCGTCCCTCCATTCACGCCTGTCGCGACACCACTGGAGGCGGGCTGCACGATGTTGGGGCGTTAGCGGAAGACGGCCTAACGGTGTGCGGGACCGTAGCCCAGCTTCATGGAGACGGTTGCGAATGGTCCTCGCCGATACCCCAGGAGCAACAGTGTCCCTAATTTGCTGGGAAGTGGCGGTGCGGTCCCCTACGGCACTGCGTAGGATCCTACGGTCTTGGCGTGCATCCGTGCGTCGCTGCGGTCCGGTCCCAGGTCGACGGGCACGTGCACCTTCCGCCGACCACTGGCGACAACATCGATGTACTGCGGAGACCTCAGGCCCCACGTGTTGAGCAATTCGGCGGTACGTCCACCCGGCCTCCCGCATGCTCACTATACGCCCTCGCTCAAAGTCCGTCAACTGCACATACGGTTCACGTCCACGCTGTCGCGGCATGCTACCAGTGTTAAAGACTGCGATGGAGCTCCGTATGCCACGGCAAACTGGCTGACACTGACGGCGGCGGTGCACAAATGCTGCGCAGCTAGCGCCATTCGACGGCCAACACCGCGGTTCCTGGTGTGTCCGCTGTGCCGTGCGTGTGATCATTGCTTGTACAGCCCTCTCGCAGTGTCCGGAGCAAGTATGGTGGGTCTGACACACCGGTGTCAATGTGTTCTTTTTTCCATTTCCAGGAGTGTAGTTTAGTGTCGAGAGCAGAATCAAATCAGTCTTCGGAAAGAAGACCGCAACGGCTACATTGTATACGTATCGCATCTCAATGTATCAGCATTTAACTCCTACAGAAAATACATTCATAAAACACAATATCTGTCGAAGCCAGTACTCATCGTCATTATAGTTACCAATCAACGAAAAAAATAGATTTTTCTCCCTCAGTGCAAGAAAAGAAGAACGATTTTGTTTTAACGACACATCGACGTCGGGGTCACTGGGGATGGAGTACAAGCTTCGACTGAGGAAGGAAAAGGGTTGCGCCCTTTCGAGGGAATCTTCCCGGTCTTCGTCTTGAGTGATTTAGGGAAATCTCGGAAAATCTAAACGGGACTGGACGCACGGGGATTTGAACTCGGCTGCACGAGACTACGTGACCACTGCCTTGCCACCTTGCTCGGTCTTTCAGTGGATCTGCGTGTTTCAATGTTGAAGAAATTTTCAATTAAAAAAAGATCTGACATATATTGAAGGTCATATTCAAGCTCAGTGTTGACTGTTTCTATGTTTGCTCTCAGATATGGAGTCTCTTTCGTAGTACAACGTTCGAAGAACAAATTTCAAGTCCTCATACAACCTTCCCAATACTCCATCCACTCGCGGAAAGTAACAGAACGAAGATTAAGAAGACACAATGGGATCATTCCACTTCAAGTGAACTAATTTTGAGAATAATTCTCACTTGACCAACTTAAGTTGAGGTTAAGGTTGTTTTGGGGGAGGAGAGCAGACAGCGAGGTCATCGGTCTCATCGGATTAGGCAAGGAAGTCGGCCCTGCCCTTTCAAAGGAACCATCCCGGCATTTGCCTGGAGCGATTTAGGGAAATCACAGAAAACCTAAATCAGGATGGCTGCACGCGGGATTGACCGTTGTCCTCCCGAATTCGAGTCCAGTGTCTAACCACTGCGCCATCTCGTTCGGTCCAACTTGAGTCGCAATAAAATTTTGCACACATGTTCCTTATAGATTACAGCTAAGCTGAGAAATACTTGAGCTCAAGAACAAAATTAAGTTTTTAGGAGGTTTATCGTGGAGAGCTGCGTAATGTCGAGTGAGCCTCATGACTGTTTTGGCCAAAATTAAGACAGCTTAAAATTCAAACTAGTAGTAAGTGAAATATCTGAGTTAGAAGCACCCTTTCTTTATGTCCTTTTTAGTGTTACAATTACAAGCCTGAATCATCCACAGCTGTACTACGTGAGGTCAGAGAAGGACAAAAAAATAATTCGTGACAAATTTTCAGTCATTTTGTGACGGGAATAACATTTGAGCAAGGTATTACACTTTAGCAGTTGTGAAGAAAAGTTCTACTGGACTGCAGCAATTATCTGTATTTTAAAAGTTATAGGTACGTAAACATGCCACCAAAATATTTTGCTTGAAATTCGGGTATTTTTGATGCCACATTGCTATACAGGGTGGCCAGAAACAGTCCGAAACGCTTGTAAGGGTGTTGCGAGGGAGATTTTACTGAGGAATAATTGTTAAGAAAAAAATCCATACATCGCTCCGTTTCTGAGTTATTTAGCACTGAAGTTAACGAATCAGGTCGTCGTGCATGCAAATTCAAGCACTTGCTCGCGCTAAAATTCGTTAGTGTACAAACATCTATGGGTCCATAAGTTACCACTTATTCAAATGCTGATTACCAGTTAAAATGTGCCTTTCTCAGGAGTGATAAATAGGAGCCAGGTGAGCAAAAGCTACGTTTGTTCGGTTTGAGGAAACCAAACGAAGAAGACGTTTGGCGACTATGTCTGTAGTAGGCTGCTCCAATTTGCGCGCACGACGACCTGATTGGTTTACTTCAGTACTAAATAATTCGGAAACGGCGCAACGTATAGAATTTTTTTCTTAATTATTTCTTCGCACATTCTCCACTGCAACACCCTTACAAGCTTTTCACACTGTTCCTGGCCACTCTGTATGTTATAAACTATTTTCGTTTCGTTAGAAAGAGACGTCGTATTTGTATTAGGAAATGTTTTGTTTGCTCTGAAAACCATCTGGAAAACACTTAAAACATGTTTTACAAGGCAGCAGAACTCCTTTAGTTCGTCATATATATACTCACCAATTATGAGATTAAGTATATCAGTGATCTCTTTTCTGCTACTCCTAAATACTTCTTTTGTGGCTATTTAGTCTACCTTCTGTTCATCTTTTCTGTTCAGAGAAGTGTTCATTCCATTCCCAGGTTCTGCAGATTAGGCAAAAGTGAACTCATCAGCTCCGACAAAAGGGCAACCAAATCGACGGGACTTGGGAACCCCGCAGACGACGACTGTTGGTTCGCTGACAGATAATAACCCATGTCACAAGCACGTGTCAAGTCAGATACAAAGAAACTTCATTGTCGAGATCAAAATACAAATCGCATAACTGCTCCTACGGAACAACTCTACGAGCTATCCTCCGCTCATTCAACTCTACATGTCTTACATCCACATTTACAGCTATATCTTTACTTCGCAAGCCACCTGACGGTGTGTAGCTGAGGGTACTTTGTGTACCACTGTCGCCTTATCCCCCTCCGCCCCCACTCCTCCCTTTCTTGTTACAGTCATGAATGGTCCGTGTGCAGGTAGATTGCTACTAAGCCTCCGTATGAGAGCGAATCTCTCTATTTTTACCTTCATGGCCTTTTTATGAAATATACGTAGGAGGAAGCAATATACTGGTTCGCTTCTCTAGGAACGCACGCTCTCGGAATTTCAACAGCAAGTCACGCATTACTTGTTCCCACCTTTCGCCGTATGAGGGTACGTAATGCACCCAGCAACACTGTTACACGTGATCGTTTTGGTGGTCCAGGTATTGCGGTGTGGGGAGGCAAAATGTTGAGCACAGCCTTACCAACCTTGCGGCCAGTGTTGCAGAGTATGCACTGCCATGCGTGGCGATCACACATCCCATTATGATCCATGTCCCGCCTTTTGTGATGTCCAGGGGACCATCATAAATCACGATGACTTCTTGTGTTTGGATAAAAGGGTCATTTCTGTTCGTCACACCGCGTATTTCTCTGACACCTTCTGTACTCCACTGTAGAAGTTCTTTCTATTTATAGTCCACGTTTCGTCGAGCTATGCTACTTATCAGTGACACACCATGCGGAAGTTAGTTTGTACACCAATATATATATACCCACAGAATTATATCAAATATTTGGGAAACTGAACAAATACGTGCAGAGTGGAAATGTGCATTAATTCAACCTCTCCACAAAAAAAGGTGCAAAAACCGATCCAAATAATTATAGGGGAATATCACTGCGCCCTGTAATATACAAAATTCTTTTAAATGCCCTGTTTAACAGACTAGAAGAACAAGCGGACAGTTAATAGGTGAGTATCAGGCAGGGTTTCGCAAAGGTCGCTCTTGCATCGAACAGGTATGCAACTTAAAAACAATTTTGCAAATGAGAAGATGTAGAAATACTGTGGTAACTTTTGTCGTCCGTGCGGTAGCGTTCTCGCTTCCCGCGCCCGGGTTCCCGGGTTCGATTTCCGGCGGGGTCAGGGATTTTCTCTGCCTCGTGATGACTGGGTGTTGTGTGATGTCCATAGGTTAGTTAGGTTTAAGTAGTTCTAAGTTCTAGGAGACTGATGACCATAGATGTTAAGTCCCATAGTGCTCAGAGCCATTTGAACTTTCGTCGATTTTAAAAAGGCTTATGATTCAATAGATAGACAAACGTTATTCCACACTTAGAGTTCAGGAGTGACAGGAAAACAAGGTCAATTATTCAACAGGCATTAACAAATACAAGCTCCAAAGTTTAATTCATGGGAGAAACATCAGAAGCATTTCATATCCATACTGGTGTTCTCCAAGGAGATGCAATGTCCCCTCCTTCTATTTAACATGGTTCCGGAAAAAATTGTCAGGACATGGGGAGAAGGAAATTAAAGGAATTCAGCTTGGCATTAAAAAAGAGCAGAGAATCAAGGTGAAGTGTCCGACTTTCGCGGACGATCTTTCCATTCTAACGAACAGTAGAGAGGAAGCCAAACTTGCATTGGAAAAACTACACGAAATATCACAGAAAACTGGGCTACAAATCTCGTACGAGAAAACACAGTATATGGAAAACAAACCTGTAGATAATCTCCCCATTACTACTCAATACGGGAAAGTGGCACAAGTTGCCCACTTCAGATATCTGGGAGAGATAATCCAACCATCAGGACTGAACTCAATAGCCAATAAAAACAGAATCTCCAGATTACAAAAAGCATATAAGCTCACTATAATAAGAAATCTATTTCTGTTAATGCGAAACTAAGGCATTACAACACAGTAGTCCTACCAGAAGAATTTTATGCTGCAGAAAGTACAGTGATTCATGGTCACACGAACATCACAGAGATTGAAAAGCAGGAAAGAAAAATTCTGTAGAAAGTATATGGACCAGTGTTTCGGGAACGAATTTGGATGAAGAGGCCAACTAGAGAGATTTACAAAGACATAGAAACAACAGACACCATTAGATAGAGAAGGATGAAATTTTATGGACATACCAGCGGGATGAATAAAAGCAGGCTCACAAGACAAATCTTTGAGATGGTAAACAAGAGCAAAACAAGACAAAATGGATCGCTGAAACAGAACAAGACATTAAAGAACTGGGGATCACACAATACAACATAAACAATAGAGAACAGTTTAGAAACATAATAAAAAAACACACATTTAAACAAGAATACACGGAAAACAGAACGGGAAAAGATGGTCGGAAGAACGCAAGAGAGGACACAGTGGTCGTATGAAGAGAATTTTGGAAGAACGAAGAAAGAAGAGGAAATCATGACTACTCAAGTTCCATCGCTCTCTTAAAAGGGAATAATCAAAAATAATATATATATTAGCCAGCCGGAGGCTGGTCAAATCCACGGATTTTTTCTTGGATGCCGGCCAGTTTGTCACTGTGGAGGTCAGTTTTGTTCCCAGCAGCAATTCCATTCATCGATGGCAATGAATTAAATTTTCGAGCGATTGCTGCCTATGACAGAAGTGGCATCTCTTGCTGTCAATTTTTTTTCTCTCCTGAGGGAATAAATCATTCAATATTAGGTCAGATTATCGGCAATCTCCTGGTATTCACGCAGTAGCGCGCTCTTTCGTCTGATATCAGGAGGTGTGATGTGGGCCAAGACGGGTAACCAGTACGTGGGAGCAGTTCGCATTGGCTCACTAACAACGCACATGTCTCCGTTAAGTTGTACGTCTACCTTTTTTATGTATGGATTATTACGCCAGACAGGCGCACATTACTCTGCAGTTGATTACACCAATCCGAGTGCCGATACTCGAAGAACGTTTGCTTATTGTTGTGGGTTGGCAGGAGAGCCAACACCGGTATGAGAGGAAGCCGAAAGGCACGCGTTTTAGCTCACGCAGGCTGGCGTGAGGTCTGGAACAGGACAAGGAAATTAGACTTTAGCAAAAAACGTACGTAGCTGCTGGAATACTTAACTTTAATCCATAAATGGTGAACATCGCTCTTGACGGTACATTATTCATAATCTCAATAGTAACTCGTAATGGCGCCTTACTAGGTCGTAGCTGAAGGCTATGCTAACTATCGTCTCGACAAATGAGAGCGTATTTTGTCAGTGAACCATCGCTAGCAAAGTCGGTTGTACAACTGAGGCGAGTGCTAGGAAGTCTCTCTAAGACCTGCCGTGTGGCGGCACTAGGTCTGCAATCACTGGTAGTGGCGACACGCGGGTCCGACGTATACTAACGGACCGCGGCCGATTTAAAGGCTACCACCTAGCAAGTGTGGTGTCTGGCGGTGACACCACACTTATTATCCCAACTAGTGCCACAGAGTTTATGGAGGACTTTGTTTCTGCTTTTGAGCTTATTTGGATGAAGAGGCCAACTAGAGAGATTTACAAAGACATAGAAACAACAGACACCATTAGATAGAGAAGGATGAAATTTTATGGACATACCAGCGGGACAAGTGATCCTTAAAAGAAAGTGTTCTACCTAACATGATCCCAAGGTATTTTGGATACATGATATCATGAAGTTTTTCTTCCTCAAAACAGACATCAAGGGCACTGTGTGCCAATCTGTTGGACAGATGAAAATATACGACATGAAACTTCCTGGTAGATTAAAACTGAGTGCCGGACCGAGACTTGAACTCGGGGCCTTTGCCTCACAAGACAAATCTTTGAGATGGTAAACAAGAGCAAAACAAGACAAAATGGATCGCTGAAACAGAACAAGACATTAAAGAACTGGGGATCACACAATACAACATAAACAATAGAGAACAGTTTAGAAACATAATAAAAAAACACACATTTAAACAAGAATACACGGAAAACAGAACGGGAAAAGATGGTCGGAAGAACGCAAGAGAGGACACAGTGGTCGTATGAAGAGAATTTTGGAAGAACGAAGAAAGAAGAGGAAATCATGACTACTCAAGTTCCATCGCTCTCTTAAAAGGGAATAATCAAAAATAGTGCTCTAGTGCAAGTGGTAGAGCACTTGCCCGCGAAAGGCAAAGGTCCCGAGGTCGAGTCTCGGTCCGGCACACAGTTTTAATCTACCAGGAAGTTTCATATCAGCTCACACTCCGTTGCAGAGTGAAACTCTCATTCCAATATACAAAATGTTTATATGATTTTGGTTGTAACTATTATGGAAATATTGGCTTTGAATGTCTATATCGGGGGTTAGGGTTTATTCAGTTGTTTCAAAGGTTGTGTGGCGGGTAGCTATTGCCCATTCGTCCGCACAGCCGAACTTTATGGACTGTGTTCGAGGAGTACAAGACAGGAGCAACAGGCAGTGTCGTTTCCTGTAGCTACAGTGAACATCCTTCCAGCCACCACGTAGTCAATTAGTTTTCTTGCCCGTCTGCGTGGAACAAGCTGTAATAATTTATAAAGAACCCATGCTCCAAACCGTGTCATATGCTGCTTAGATGAACGAAAGCAAATGACGTTTTCTGCTTCATTTGGTATCCTGCTTCAATAAATGTTGTTAATGACAAGACCTGATCAGGTCAGCTTGTAGTGTTAAAGATCAGACACTTCAAGGCAAATATCTAAACCTGAAAGCGGAAACCGTCAGGTAATGGTTCAAATGGCTCTGAGCACTATGGGACGTAACTTCTGAGGTCATTACTCCCCTAGAACTTAGAACTACTTAAACCTAACTAAACTAAGGACATCACACACATCCATGCCCGAGGCAGGATTCGAACCTGCGACCGTAGCAGTCGCGCGGTTCCAGACTATAGAGCCTAGAACCGCTCGGCCACTCCGACCGGCCGTCAGATAATGTCAAAGATCTCCTGGTTAAAATGAATTTGTTACAAGACATGGGCTACGACCCGACATCAACAGTATGGATTTTCTTGAGAGATATAAGATTGACTCAGTGAACATTTGACAGCACATTCCTTGTACTGGAAAGCGAATGTTCATCAAAGACCGAAGTAAATCGGATATAACGCAAGGAAACGTTATAGGACCTCTACGTTCTCTTTACACATGAATGATTTGCGCCCGCATCTCGTGGTCGTGCGGTAGCGTTCTCGCTTCCCACGCCCGGGTTCCCGGGTTCGATTCCTGGCGGGGTCAGGGATTTTCTCTGCCTCGTGAAGGCTGGGTGTTGTGTGCTGTCCTTAGGTTAGTTAGGTTTAAGTAGTTCTAAGTTCTAGGGGACTGATGACATAGATGTTAAGTCCCATAGTGCTCAGAGCCATTTGAACCATTTTTTTTTTATGATTTGCCCTACAGGATCAGTAGCACGACCATATCGTTCGCTGACGATGCTGTTGTCTACAAGGAAATATCGTCTTTGGAAGATGTGATCAGAAAATGCAGAAAGACTACGATATGATTGACCCTTGGGCTTAGGAACGGCAGTATTCTTTAAATGTGGATGCCCGTAATAAGGAAGAGAATGCGTAGTATCTGATTACGAGATCATTGGTTTAACACCTGGAGCACTTCATTGTACCGGATGGCTATAATAAAGTGCGGCTAGTCACATAGGTCCAGCGTGGGCTGTGGCAACAAAACTTGGTAGACATTCTAATCCCTTAAAGTGGAACCGATGTACGCTGAAAAAAATTAGTCCCGTTTTTGGCCACTGGGTGCAAATCTGGCGCTCTGAATGTAAGATAGACGCTTAAAAATGTTTCAGTATGTAATGGATTAGCAACAGGACGTGGACAGAAAAAAATTAAACAAGTGAGAAAGGCATAATGTTGATTTTATTATTAACCACCCGTTACACAATTTGTTCAGTATGTGCGCCGAAGACGTCGACCAGATGCCGCATCCGTAAAACGACGTGATCAACTGTTGCTCACAGCATTTCCGGTGGAATCTGAAAACGTGTTCTTGTCTACTGGCCTTTACATCAGGTAGAGACCGAACCTGTAGCCGGTAAGCGCGTTCTTTTGGGTATCCACAGATTCAAAAGTCACATAGATTCTGATCAGTTGATCTTGCAGGCCATGCATCTGCAAAACCTCTTGTGATAACACGTTCGTGGAAGTTTGCTTTAAGTAGATCTTTCACTGGGCGAACGAGATGAGGTGTTGCCGCATCTCGCATGAAAGCAGAGGTTTTCGTACAGTTGCACTCTTCCAGAGCAGGAATCACATGTTGTACAAGGAGGTCTCGATAACACGCAGACGTCATGGTACACCTGACAGACCCTCTGGTTCTATTCTCTTCAAAGAACAACGGAACGGGAATAAAGGTGCCTCTGAGTCCACACCACACAGTCACATACGGCGAGTGCAATGGCTCTTTGCGCACAGCACGCTGTGTAACATTACCACAAACTGTGTAACATTACCACAAATTCGACAACTCTGTGTATCCACTGCACTCTGTAGTGTAAAATGTGCCGGCCGGGGTGGCCGTGCGGTTCTAGGCGCTACAGTCTGGAGCCGAGCGAGCGCTACGGTCGCAGGTTCGAATCCTGCCTCGGGCATGGATGTGTGTGATGTCCTTAGGTTAGTTAGGTTTAATTAGTTCTAAGTTCTAGGCGACTGATGACCTCAGAAGTTAAGTCCCATAGCGCTCAGAGCCATTTGTGTAAAATGTGCCTCGTCACTCCATAGAGTATTTCTTGGACACATGTTATCAACTTCGAGATGCGTACCAGAAAACGAAAAGCAAATTCAGAATGTTTCTGCCCATTATGATGTTTCACTTGCTAGACTGTCTGCAGCTTGTACCGGTACCAGTGTAAAATAGACCGCAAAACTTTCCGTACTGTTGACCATGGGATGGACAGCTTTCGTAACATCGCACGATGACTAGCACTGCCCCAGCACGTGCTGCATGGTCAGTTGCAGCAGCAGCAACTTCGTCAATAAGTTAGTTCCACCGGGATAGGACGCCTTCGTCTTCCTGGTACCACACCATGCTCAACTGTGTTTTCGAATTCCATTATCATCTTCTCTAAACCATTTAATTATATTGAGACTCTCGCAATGCGGCACTGTAATTGATGCCGTTCACTAAAACAATTTCACTAACGGCGCACGCTCTCTCTTCTCGATCGCCATACTGTTCACTGACGTTAGGACGTGTCAAATGACAGCGTGAATGTCATAAATTCATACACTGTACAGCGTCAGATTTGTACATGGTGGCCACAATTGGAACTAATTTTTTTTCCAGCGAAGATCAGTCCCGCATTAACGCGGTCGCATTTCTATCAAGTTTCGCTGTCACACGGTAATTACAGCCCACACTATACCTCGGTGAGTAGATGTACTTTAATTATAACCATCCAGTACAAACATGTAGAAGTAATGCTAAGAGGAGACATGAATAGGGAGCAGTAAAATCAATGTAGGGAAGGTAAATTCATGACAGATTTATCGGAGGGGTTCCGGGAAAGTGCGGTGTAATCTGTAAAGGAAGTCTCCTACATGAAGGTAACCCGACCAGTTTTAGTGTATAGCTCCCGCTTTGGAAGTCCCCCTTGGGCGTGACATGACAGCAGAACACGAACGACAGCTGCCAAGGAGGCAGCAGGCCATTATAATCCATACGAGAGAGTTGCTTGGCTAACATAAATGGAAGATTTGGAGGAAAGGCGATGCTACTGCTGCAAAACACTGCTGGATAAATTTTGGGAATCGTTATTCGAAGCAGAACGTCCGACAAATATGCTGCGGCGTTAGTGTATGGTGTGCGTAGCTCTGGGATTACAAGAATAACATGATAGACTAGGGCATGTACAAAGGCATATAGTCATTGTGCCTTGCTCTGTACGTGAAAGGTATGGATTAGAAAATAGTTAATACTGGAACTACACGGTGTGTGTATATACTCTACGGTGCTCATATACATACAGGGTGTTTGGGGAGGAGAGGTCAATATTTTAAAGTATAAGTAATTCTGAACAAACAATATTATATGACCATAGGTCCGCAAATGCTTCGTTAGGGAGGTATGGGTACTGAAAGGAACTTTAATTCTGCAAAATTGATGTGCACGAAGTGAACGTATACGCTATACAACTGGACCGTAAAGTGATTTTCTTGCAGACAATGCACGGGTACATGCCATGTTTACGCTATGCAACCTACCATATATTATGGTCAGGTGACGTACGTAGTACATAATAAAGTCACCCGTTGTTTGCGCAGTTGTGCCGTGTCAGCCGCATTGTGTAGTGTACCGGCGACGGATCGGTTAGCTATGTAGTGTATGGTGTTAACCGTGGTGGTATAAGCGCTGCTAACAATGCCACACGTCTACAGTAATGAGGAATACGCAGATATGGTGTATGTGACGGTAGTGGTACCGCTGCAAGAGAAGAATACCACAGGCGCTTTCCGACTGGACGATTACCTGATCGCAGGGTGTTTACCAAACTGTTTATCACTTTGCGTGCTGCAGGCTCTCTTCCAAGTAGACATTTTTCGTCCGAGCGCGCACGTCAACAAACTTTGCAAGAACAGGAAGAAATTATCGCACGTGTTGAGCAAAGTCCCTGTACGAGCATACGAAGAATGTCCCTACGCATGAATGTTTTCTAGTTTAGTGATCTTTGTATACGTGTAGCTATTCTCCAGAGTCAAACTCATAATTTATGTCATACGATAAATAAACAAATAAATCGGTTGGTAGTCGACGATGTTATACAGTGCTGAACACCTTTCATAACTCTAGAAAGACGGTACCTACCTGTTCACCTGGATGAACTGTTTGCTAAACATCCTGTGTGTACAAAGCAAGCTGTGTTTCATACTAGTGCTTTTTTTTGTGAATCCGTTCTGGTATCTGGTGAACACAGATTTTTCTGGTTCGGAAGGTCTGAGACGAAGTCCACACAGCCTCGCGATGCCAGATGTGAAACCGGTGACGTAAACAGGCCGCCAACCTCGCACGCCAGCCGCCCAACACACCGCAAATCAAAAGGGCTTCCGCACGGCGCTCGTTACTTATTGGTTGTTTGTAATGTTGTCGCTACTGAATAGACAAACACTGGAAGATGTATACCTCAGGTATCACACATCATCTAACAAGATGATGTAGGTATAAAACGTAAAGTGAATCCCAGTCGCAAGTTGGTTTGACGAGTGGAGAGCTTCATAGGCACGGTCCTATTGCAGGTGGCGTGCCGTTATCTTCGTCTACCCTTTTAAATGACTTTCACATCAAGCTACTGGAGCACTATCAATTTAACGTGGACACCGATTCACTGCACAACTCTGTTTGTTTCGCATACACATGTCATTGCAAGAGGTGAAAGGAGCGAGGAGTGACAGCAACATTCCTAGCATCGACCGAGGGTTGGCTCTGGCTCTATAGACCAACACTTACCCACTGAGACATCGACACAAAAAGTTTTAGGCACATTTTGCCAGCAAAGTATTTGCCATTAACTGCGTCCATCGGACTGCAGATAGAGGAGAATGAGTAATAAAGCAAAATACGATGGCAGTTCAATAAGTAATGCAACACTTTTTTTTCTCGGCCAATTTTGGTTGAAAAAACCGAAAATTTCTTGTGGAATATTTTCAAACATTCCCGCTTCGTCTCGTAGTTTCATTGACTTCCGACAGGTGGCAGCGCTGTACGGAGCTGTTAAAATGGCGTCTGTAACGGATGTGCGTTTCAAACAACGGGCAGTGATCGAGTTTCTTTTGGCGGAAAACCAGGGCATCTCAGATATTCATAGGCGCTTGCATAATGTCTACGGTGATCTGGCAGTGGACAAAAGCACGGTGAGTCGTTGGGCAAAGCGTGTGTCATCATCGCCGCAAGGTCAAGCAAGACTGTCTGATCTCCCGCGTGCGGGCCGGCCGTGCACAGTTGTGACTCCTGCAATGGCGGAGCGTGCGAACACACACTCGTTCGAGATGATCGACGGATCACCATCAAACAACTCAGTGCTCAACTTGACATCTCTGTTGGTAGTGCTGTCACAATTGTTCACCAGTTGGGATATTCAAAGGTTTGTTCCCGCTGGGTCCCTCGTTGTCTAACCGAACACCATAAAGAGCAAAGGAGAACCATCTGTGCGGAATTGCTTGCTCGTCATGTGGCTGAGGGTGACAATTTCTTGTCAAAGATTGTTACGGGCGATGAAACATGGGTTCATCACTTCGAACCTGAAACAAAATGGCAATCAATGGAGTGGCGCCACACCCACTCCCCTACCAAGAAAAAGTTTAAAGCCGTACCCTCAGTCAGTAAAGTCACGGTTACAGTCTTCTGGGACGCTGAAGGGGTTATTCTGTTCGATGTCCTTCCCCATGGTCAAACGATCAACTCTGAAGTGTATTGTGCTACTCTTCAGAAACTGAAGAAACGACTTCAGCGTGTTCGTAGGCACAAAAATCTGAACGAACTTCTCCTTCTTCATGACAACGCAAGACCTCACACAAGTCTTCGCACCCGAGAGGAGCTCACAAAACTTCAGTGGACTGTTCTTCCTCATGCACCCTACAGCCCCGATCTCGCACCGTCGGATTTCCATATGTTTGGCCCAATGAAGGAGGCAATTCGTGGGAGGCACTACGCGGATGATGAAGTTATTGATGCAGTACGACGTTGGCTCCGACATCGACCAGTGGAATGGTACCATGCGGGCATACAGGCCCTCATTTCAAGGTGGCGTAAGGCCGTAGCATTGAATGGAGATTACGTTGAAAAATAGTGTTGTGTAGCTAAAAGATTGGGGAATAACCTGGTGTATTTCAATGCTGAATAAAACAACCCCTGTTTCAGAAAAAAAAATGTGTTGCATTACTTATTGAACTGCCCTAGTACTATTTGTTGGGTTTTCAAGACACGTGTTTAACGGAAAACTACAAGTTCTTATATGGTCCTCCTCCTCATCATTATCTTTCCGGTAGAGTAGGTGCAGCCGTATCCGGAGTGATGGTTTATCAGCTTCTGCGCGTGGACTCTGAACTGGTCTGGTCTGGTCTGACTGGCGCCACTTAATAGTATGATACCCTCATGTTGAATAGCTTCTAGCATCTTGAGGTAGGGGGCCTGTACTGATCCATAAACCACGTTGCCATAATCTCGTCGGCTCTTCTGTAACACTGCAGATGACGCGAGCCTGCCTGCACCCAATTTCTGTTCGCTGAGGCGTTTCAAAATTCTCCTTCGTTATTTGTTCTTTAAGGTCGGGTAGCCAGGTTGGTTTCAAGTTTTTTGTCAGTCTACGATTGTCGCCAAGTCGGATTAACGGACTGGATAGGGAACTTACGCGATTCAGTGCGTGAGCACTACATAAATGCTGAGCCATCCCCAGTGATAATCAGGAATCGATTCCGCGTGTTCTGTTTTTGTGATGAATCAGCATTTACCCGCAGCAGAACCAACAGTTCGCTTATCTCCCACGCAGGGGCAGGGGAGGGTGGCAGCACTTGCTGCGGGCAGTAACTTCCAGCGTCGATTCTCATTTAGAACTATGATGCACTATGAACTGCTCGGTGCAGTTATTATAGACAGCCGCGATGACAGGGTATGGCGTTCAGCAGTTACCTTACAGTCTAACACTGGAAATTAAATCGGTATTATTGCCAGCATTCACACACACAATGACTATGTAAATACAAGAATACAGAAAAGACGCAGGGAAGTCTGAAGGAGGCGTGTAGTCAGCTGTGTTTACCGGCTGAAGAAGCCGTTTCTTGTGCTGTTTGTAGATTTCTGTTCAGGCAGGTATCTACTGGACCGCATCCACTCTCCTGTGTTCTTAATCTGCAGCTAAATTCGGCCATTGTTTTATGTCATCCAGCATCTCAAACCTTCTTTCTCATTCCTTCCTGAGATCGTTATGAGGCCATTTTTTCCCAATATGCGTTGTATTATCCTAGATGTTTTTCACATTCTTATCGTTTCCGCCAGTCGTCTTTCCTCTCTTACTTTTAAAAAATATTTTTTCGTTCATCATTCTTAGTTAGATACACTTCGAACATTCTTCTGTACATCCACATTTGGAATTCTCCAAGTATCTCTGTTCGTTGTTATTGACTGTAGATGATTTACTAGCATATGTTACAACACCTGAGACAATACACTTCAGGAATCCCTATTTTAGTTCTATAAGATTGTTTTTCTCTGCTTACGGCGTCATTTGAATGCGACAAGGAGCGGCATGGGGTTAGCAAACCGCTCTCCGGTTCCACTTCCATAACTCGGAGCCGCTACTTCTCACTCGTGTAGCTCCTCATGCGGCTTCAGGAGGTTTAGTGCACTGCGTTGCAGTCGTCCCACCAGAGACGTATTCCTGGCAGTACCGGGCATTGAACCTGTGTTATCCATATGGCAGTCAAATGTTCAAATGTGTGAGAAATCTTACGGGACTTAACTGCTAAGGTCATCAGTCGCTAATCTTACACACTACTTAACCTAAATTATGCGAAGGACAAATACACACACCCATGCGCGAGGGAGGACTCGAACCTCCGCCGGGATCGCCATATGGCAGTCAACTGAGTCTCATTACTTTGGATCTTTCTGTGTTTATCTTCAGTTCAAACTCTTTTCCCACTTTTACGACCCTCTCCGTCACTAATTGTAATTCTGTTGATGTAACTGAGTCTTGCCTTTTCCGACATGTCCGACAGAACAGACAGCACTTTGAACCAAGCCGCCTGTAGTTCATTTTCTAAAATAGATGAAAGGGTAGGTTAAGGAAAGGAGTAGGTTGGAAATCATGACTCCCGGCCGCACAGGAGCATTGCCGAATTGCAATGTCGAAAGCTGAAAATTTGTGCTGGAGCAGGATTCGAACCCAGGTGCTCCGCTTATCTAGAATAGCTGTCTCAACTGTCTCGGCCAAACGGACACGCCTCTCGTCTGACGCAAATTCACAATTTATCGCACGCTGCATTCAGTGTCCCTAGTGCATTACAATTCCCACTCGCAAATTCTTGATTCTTGTAGGGAATAGACGAGAACGCTACAGTGCAGTAAACCGAGAATTTGTGTCTGAGGGGACGCGTCTCTGGGTGGCACAGACGGTTAAGACAACCGTTCTAGAGAAGTGGAGCATCCCTGTTAGAGTCCCAATCCGGCACAAATTTACAACTTTGGCCATTGCAATATCGCAGTTCCTTGTGCGGCTGCAAATCACAATTTTCCATCTACCCCTTTCCCTTTCTTCCCCCTCCCTCTGTTTCAGAAAAACTGGAATTCTTCCTCCTATTCTGATAACACTACTGGATCATCTGTGTACTAAATCACGTTTATAGATTCTTCTCTTTCCGCTATGTCTCTTTCCCTATTTATTAATTTACCTGTATTGCTTGACACAGTCACGTCGATCAAATATCCAGGCGTAACGTTACAAAACGATATGAACTGAAACGAGGCAGTAGGGACGTAGTGGGAAGCCGAATGGTCGACTTCGATGTATTGGGAAAATTTTAGGGAAGTATAACTCATCTATAAAGGAAAAAGAGTGTAGAACATCGTTGCTACCAATTCTTGAGCACAGCTGAAGTGTTTGGGGTCCTGACCAGGTCGTATTTCGAATGGGAATCCCTGCTGGAGGGAAGACGACGTTCTCTCCTCGAAACTCCCCTGAGAAAAATTGGACAACCGGCATTTGAAGCTCACTGCAGAACAATTGTACTGCCGCCATCGTTTATTTCGCGTATGGACCACGAATACAACAGAAATTAGAGCTCATAAAGAGGCATTTAGATAGTCGGTTTTTCCTCACTATTTTTGCGAGTGTAACAAAAAGGAGGCGACAAGTAGTTGTTGTAAGTACCCTCTGCCGTACACCATGCGGTGACTGGAAAATATATATATATATATATATATATATATATATATATATATATATATATATATATACACACACACAATTTTTCAACATAAATAACGGAAAACACGAAATAGCCCTTGCCGAACACGTCGTGCAGTACTTGTCTCTTCTTGTTTCCTCCTATCCAATCCGTACTATCACTTTTTATCGTATGTACAGCTCCTATATCATTCAACTGCCCTTAACAGTTGAGCCGTGGCGTCACTGAGTTAGTAGACTGTTCCGTCTGGTATCACTGGCTCAGGCATAGTATCGACTATCCCTCTTGCGGCCCCATTGCCAATATCTATGAGGAAGAGTTGCTATCTGTGGATTGTGTCCTTAGAAGGTCTTTGCTTGCAGATATATATACGGGGTTCTTCGGCCCGAGGGGGCCTTCCGTATACGCCTCCCGTCCCCCACGCGGATCTTATTCCTTTCCCCCATCTGCTCCTATTCGTCGAACATACCCGCATCCTCTACACCTCCCGCCGTCTTGAACCCCCTCACCCCCTGGTTGCTCCTCTCCTCTCCCATCCCCGCCCCCTGCCACGTCTTTACCGTTGTGTCCCCCCTACCCTCCATCTCTACACCCTACATCTCCTTTCCCAAGGTGGCTTCCATCAACTCCCCCTCCCAGATGATGCCCTCTCTCCCTCCATTTATCCCTCCTATCAACTCTGATCCTCACTCCCCCTCCTTTCCTCTGTCCTTTACCTGGGCTCCCTCTTTCCCCCTTCCGTCCTGTTTTCTCCCCACTAAACCTCTCCCTACCTCCCTTCTCCCCCCCCCCCCCCGAGTCCTTTTGTATTCCCCTCCTCTGCCTACCCCACTCCCTGTCGCGTCTGCCCAGCGCCCCCCACCCCTCTTATGGGTCCTTATCCTCCATCAGCTCCTTTCCCGGCTCCCCCCCTTTTTTATTTTCCCATAATCTGTCCAGTTTCCCCCCACCTGCTCTCGGCTGTGGTATGTCACACTTGCCAACTTTTTAGTGCAGTGTTCCAGTGACTGTTCAGTGTTGTTCGTCTTTCTCGTGTTGCGAACAGAAACCATGCTGTCGCTGGGTGTGAATTTTATGTCTTTTGTGAACAGAAACAAGACTGTCGCCGTGTTTTTTTTAATTGTCTGTCTATTGTTTTACCTGTCTGCTTTGTATTTTCTTAGCGTCATCATCCCTCTGTTCATCATCCCTCTGTTCTTTGTTCTCAGTTCCACGATTTCTTTTCACCATGTTACTCTTTAAGTCTCCGATTTTATCGCCTGTTTTTATTATTTCACACTGCTGCTACGGTCGCAGGTTCGAATCCTGCCTGGGGCATGGATGTGTGTGATGTCCTTAGGTTAGTTAGGTTTACTTAGTTCTAAGTCCTAGGGGACTGATGACCACAGCAGTTGAGTTCCATAGTGCTCAGAGCCATTTGAACCATTTTTTAATTATTTATTCTCTTCATCTTTCTAACAAAGTCTGTAGGCTGAACAGCGGCATACTAAGCTGCTACCAGCCCGCCCCCTTCGGAGGGAATTGAAATTCAATAAAGGAAAAAGAAAAAAAAAAGCCCGAGAGGGAGGCACGAAGTTTGGGGATTGGCGGTAGCGTCGCGACAAGAGTTGGTCACGACGTCCGAGCTGCCGAAGCCACGAGCTGCGCAAGGAGGGCTTGCGCACAGCGAAGGTGCCGGAGTACTTCACTGGGGTCAGCGTAGACTGCAAGCAGCAGCCCGACATCCCGCCGGCTGGTTGGCAACATTCGTGTCGGACGACCGCTCGTCTCCTGGCTGCCCTCTTCTACCTGGCTTGCATCGGCACCACTCAGTAACCTCTGCGACGCACCGTGGATCCATGGAACTGCTTGCTGATACAGGGGAGCAACATTCTGTAATCCTCGTGGTGATTTGTTTTATTGTCTACCTGCCCTCATTATTATTTTCTGGCTTGTACCCGACCCTCAGGGTTTTACTCGGTCCGCTCTTTGGTCGTAAACATAGGCCGTAGTACTGTACTAAGACACGACGTTTGAAAATTTGTCCCGCTTTTATATTGTCTTAACTTTTTGGCTTGTACCCGATCATAAATGTTCTAACAAGGCAACCTCCCCATCGCACACCCCTCAGATTTAGTTATAAGTTGGCACAGTGGATAGGCCTTGAAAAACTGAACACAGATCAATCGAGAAAACAGGAAGAAGTTGTGTGGAACTATGAAAAAAATAAGTAAAATATACAAACTGAGTAGTCCATGCGAAGACAGGCAACATCAAGGACAGTGGGAGTCAAATAGGGCCGTGGTCCCGTGGTAAGCAAGAGCAGCTACGGAACGAGCTAGGTTCAAGTCTTCCATCCAGTGAAAATTTTAATTTTTTATTTTCAGTTTATGTGAAAAACTCTTATGTTTTCATCAGTTTTTTGGGAGTGTTATCACATCCACAAGAAAACTGAAATCGGAAAAGGTAGAAGAGTCTTTTTACCCATTCGCCAAGTGTACAAGTTAGGTGGGTCGACAACGTATTCCTGTCATGTGACGCACATGCCGTCATCAGTGTCGTATAGAATATATCACACGTGTTTTCCCGTGGAGGAATCGGTTGACCTATGACTTTGCGATCAAATGTTTTCGGTTCCCATTGGAGAGGCACGTCCTTTCGTCTACTAATCGCACGGTTTTGCGGTGCGGTCGCAAAACACAGACACTAAACTTATTGCAGTGAACAGAGACGGCAATGAACGAACGGACAGATCAAAACTTTGCGAAAATAAAGAAAGTAAAATTTTCAGTCGAGGGAAGACTTGAACCAAGGACTTCTTGTTCCGCAGCTACTCATGCTAACCACAGGACCACGACGCTCCTGAGGTCACATTCTCCTTGATTTTGCCTATGTTGCGCATAGACTACTCAATTTGAATATTTTACTAATTTTTTTCATAGTTCCACACAACTTCTTCCTGTTTTCTCGATTGATCTGTGTTCAGTTTTTCAAGGCCTAGCCACTGTGCCAACTTATAACTAAATCTGAGTGGGGTGCAATGGGGAGGTTCCCTTGTAAGTAATCAGCTCCTGGTCGTAAATACAGCCGGAACAATTGTACTAAGGTGCAGGTTGCCGTTAAAAGAGGGACCTTGTGGTTAGATTTAGCTGTTAACTGGTTCAATTCTTTGATTGTAATTGCATTTCTCAGTCCTTAGTCATAATCTGAACGACCTGCTGTGCTAAGCTGTTCGTTTCTGTGTTTGAAAGACCGTGTGCTTATTGGTGTAATTTAGCTGGATCTTGTGGTTCCGCCGATTGAGTTCTCTTGTATTAAATGTTCAGAAGTAATGTTTCAAGACGTTTCTTCAGAGCGATCTTAGTAAATGACAATCAGTTTAACTTTGAAAATATTAACAGCCAACTGTCACCAGCGCTTTAGTCAAAATAAAATTTTCAGAAGGGACGAACTGGGATCCAGGCGCATCTTCGTTGCCGATTGAAATTAAGAAGTTGGTTGCTTTGAAGTAAGCCTTATCATTGTCATATTGTTTGCTCATCTGTTTAAGCACAGGTGCGCATCTTAACCCCGAACCTTGCGACATACAGCTTTCAAATTAAAAGTTAAGTCATCTGTTTTGGGTAACTGAATCGCTCTTGTCATTAATGGTGCTTATATAGTTTTCATGTGTTGCGGAAGGGCATCTAATAAGACAGACTGTGTCCAGCGCGGTAGTAAACACCGATGTTTCACCCGATAACGGACGGGCTGCAGGTCCGGCCGTCTTGTAATCATTGTCATATTGTTTGCTGTTTTACAATACCGCACTTCAGATTTCTTTGGCAAAGATTAAAAGCTTATTCAATTTAGGGTTTAAGGTCAAAAGAATTTTGCAAATTTGTTCATTTTGTTAAAGAAAATTTTGTGGTTAAATGCTTCGATTATCTGTAAAACACAGTTTATATATTGTTAAACGCCGGCCGGAGTGGCCGAGCGGTTAAAGGCGCTACAGTCTGGAACCGCACGACCACTACGGTCGCAGGTTCGAATCCTGCCTCGGGCATGGATGTGTGTGATGTCCTTAGGTTAGTTAGGTTTAAGTAGTTCTAAGTTCTAGGGGACTTATGACCACAGCAGTTGAGTCCCATAGTGCTCAGAGCCATTTTAACCATTTTATTGTTAAACAAACAGCTTGTGTGAAAAGAAAGATATGTTGGTGGGTCATCCCTTCCACGTTTTCCTTAATTCCAGTCAGTACCACGTATGAAAAGTCTACAACAAAGATAATGGTGGTAAGGGTGAGGAGGCGGAGGAGGAAGAGGAGGAGGATATAAGAACGTGTAGTTTTTCCGTCCACATGCCTTGAAAGCCCAACAAAAAATAGTTTGCACTCAGAGCAGGTGTGGTCAGCAGCACTGCTGTGGACAGTAACATCCGGATATGGCGGCATCTCTCCACAGCAAGAAAGGCCATGTAAGTATTAGCATTGCCTCAGCCATTTGCAGTCATCGACTGTGCGGCTGGTCCCGGCGGAGGTTCGAGTCCTCCCTCGGACATGGGTGTGTGTGTTTGTCCTTAGGTTAATTTAGGTTAAGTAGTGTGTAAGCTTAGGGACTGATGACCTTAGCAGTTAAGTCCCATAAGATTTCACACACATTTTGAACCTCAGCCATTGGCATTTACTGTAGTGGATCTTCTGAACGTTGAGCGAATGTTCAGGAATCGGCCACATGCGACCAGTCCATTCGGGATCAGTGATAAGGACTGCCTAATAGATCTAGGTGTATCAGACTTCAGAATAACGAAGCAGGGACGGAAAAAACTACCAGCCTGGTATCTTCAGAGACCCAAATAGGTTTTAAGTCTGACACACTACAAGAAATCTTGTACTCGAGACTACATTTTTAAAAGGTTGTTTTCTTCCATTTCACGCCTGTGTCAAGATTTTATCGTTATATATATGTGCAGTTGGAACTACGCAGGATAGAGCACTCAATTGTTCAGCTGTCCTCCCTGACGGAATCTCAACAGTGCGCCTCCCAGGAAAGCTAAGAAATTTTTATGGCGAAGTATGCGGCGTCCTGAAGGCACTCAAAGAGGTGAGACGCCATCGCTTGCACAAAGTTTCTGGTTTGCTCGAACTCTTTCAGTGACTCGCAGTCTATAAAACAAATGCACCCAGTAGAAATAAGAAATTCAGACTCTCCAATGTGCCTTACACCAGAACCAAAGACGAGACAAAGGAGTGGTATTCAGCTGGGTAATGGGAGATGTTGAGATATGCGGAAAGGGTGCAGTCGACAAAACAACGGACGAAGCGTGCAGATGAGACAATAAGATTGAATGTTATGTCGCCCTGCACAATGTGGCGTAATTGTCGGACAGGATGATCATACGTCAGTGAGGGGACGAGCGGTCAGAAATGTAAACAACAGACTGCAGCCAATCAAGTCTGCCTCCCATCTTTGGCGAACATCATGCCTGCCACACCGATGGAAGGAAGTGATGCTCACCAAGACACTGTCTATTGACACACTGCTACCTTCTCCTGTGGGATGACCCATCAATAAGTGAGGCCTGTCGAGTACCACTTTCGAAACAACAAACACTCCTGGAAATGGATAAAAAAAAAACATTGACACCGGTGTGTCAGACCCACCATACTTGCTCCGGACACTGCGAGAGGGCTGTACAAGCAATGATCACACGCACGGCACAGCGGACACACCAGGTACCGCGGTGTTGGCCGTCGAATGGCGCTAGCTGCGCAGCATTTGTGCACCGCCGCCGTCAGTGTCAGCCAGTTTGCCGTGGCATACGGAGCTCCATCGCAGTCTTTAACACTGGTAGCATGCCGCGACAGCGTGGACGTGAACCGTATGTGCAGTTGACGGACTTTGAGCGAGGGCGTATAGTGGGCATGCGGGAGGCCGGGTGGACGTACCGCCGAATTGCTCAACACGTGGGGCGTGAGGTCTCCACAGTACATCGATGTTGTCGCCAGTGGTCGGCGGAAGGTGCACGTGCCCGTCGACCTGGGACCGGACCGCAGCGACGCACGGATGCACGCCAAGACCGTAGGATCCTACGCAGTGCCGTAGGGGACCGCACCGCCACTTCCCAGCAAATTAGGGACACTGTTGCTCCTGGGGTATCGGCGAGGACCATTCGCAACCGTCTCCATGAAGCTGGGCTACGCTCCCGCACACCGTTAGGCCGTCTTCCGCTCACGCCCCAACATCGTGCAGCCCGCCTCCAGTGGTGTCGCGACAGGCGTGAATGGAGGGACGAATGGAGACGTGTCGTCTTCAGCGATGAGAGTCGCTTCTGCCTTGGTGCCAATGATGGTCGTATGCGTGTTTGGCGCCGTGCAGGTGAGCGCCACAATCAGGACTGCATACGACCGAGGCACACAGGGCCAACACCCGGCATCATGGTGTGGGGAGCGATCTCCTACACTGGCCGTACACCACTGGTGATCGTCGAGGGGACACTGAATAGTGCACGGTACATCCAAACCGTCATCGAACCCATCGTTCTACCATTCCTAGACAGGCAAGGGAACTTGCTGTTCCAACAGGACAATGCACGTCCGCATGTATCCCGTGCCACCCAACGTGCTCTAGAAGGTGTAAGTCAACTACCCTGGCCAGCAAGATCTCCGGATCTGTCCCCCATTGAGCATGTTTGGGACTGGATGAAGCGTCGTCTCACGCGGTCTGCACGTCCAGCACGAACGCTGGTCCAACTGAGGCGCCAGGTGGAAATGGCATGGCAAGCCGTTCCACAGGACTACATCCAGCATCTCTACGATCGTCTCCATGGGAGAATAGCAGCCTGCATTGCTGCGAAAGGCACTGTACTAGTGCCGACATTGTGCATGCTCTGTTGCCTGTGTCTATGTGCCTGTGGTTCTGTCAGTGTGATCATGTGATGTATCTGACCCCAGGAATGTGTCAATGAAGTTTCCCCTTCCTGGGACAATGAACTCACGGTGTTCTTATTTCAATTTCCAGGAGTGTATTTGAAGTAAATTTGTTTCATATGCCGACATAAGGGCGATTTCCCTAGCTGGAGGCCTATCCGCCATCCTTCCTGGCAAAGGAAATTGTGTAACATGCTTGCTGAAATCCATATGACAGACAGTGCTCCATTTAGACTTCTTTTTCCAAACGGTTGGGGGGGGGGGAGGGGGGAGGGGGCTCAATACATACGAAGCTCATATCTGTGTCGACATGTTGAACAAACCTGCTGATGTGTGTTCTTGAGGAAACGTAGCGGCAGTTTCGCTTGTGAGAGCAGACGTTGTTCAAACCACGAGATACGTTTGTTGATATCCAGTGAAGGCGCTGACGTTCATGCAACTGAGCGCCCTAAATCCGTCATCACCGTCGTCATCATCAACACGGTTACCTATGAGAACATGATACCTTACAAAAATTGTAATTACACCCGGAAAGATCTTGATGAATTACTGTCAGCAAAGATCTCACGCGCGAAGGACTAAAATTGTCGAATATCGGCAGTTCGGTTTACAAAAGGTATGGGGTCAGGATGGCAGGTAGTAGTGAGGACTACAGAAGAAAAAAAATCAATAAAGAACGTATCTGATCTAAAGAAGATGAAGTAAAATTTCGCGTGACAAAAACATTCGCACTTTACTTTTTTGTTCATTGTCTTTTTCTGTATAAATTCTCTCATTATTTTACTTCCCTGTATTAGCTATTACTCTCAAAGTATTTATATATATTCACATATCAGTTTAGCTGGTATTGACAAACTATGTTAAGAACAATCTAGTCAATCTGCCTTTTTAACCACGAACCTTTCACTTCCTCTCTACTCACATTGCTCAACAGGTGCAACGTATCCCAAGATAGTTTATGCTTTTAATAGATTTAAGCCCACATCTGCTGACGGCATCCTAGAATTCTAGTATCGTTTCTTTCTGAATCCTTTAATTAGTTTTATTTAAGTCTTTCCCTTTGAAACTTCTTAATTGCTGCTCAAGATAAATAGGGGCACAGAGAACGGCATCTACTGTCCAGCCTTGTTGAGAATTCAGTAAAAATTCCGACCCTAGGAGCTACAATATTCGATCGCGAGCTTGATTTCATAGTTTTGTTGAGAATGCATTAGTTGATGCGTGACGTAAGAAGTGCAGTGAAGTGCGGACAACACATGGTACAGTGGGTACCGATTCCGTGAGAAATTGCGCCAGTTTAGTAGTCGGATAATCTGATTGGCTGTCACAACAGGAGACAACGCGCAAATCTCTCGCTTTCATTTATAAACATTTTTTTGAAGCACAAATCAGATTTAATTGTTTATCATGCTAACTACCTTCTCAATAGAACGCTACCATCCACTCACATCAGCTTTCATTTTAATAACAGCTTTCAGTAACATTAGTCAACGGCCTTGCCGCAGTGGTAACACCGGGTTCCCATCAGATCACCAAAGTTAAGGGGCTCCGGAAAGGCTCAAAATCATGAAAAGTTCAATTTTTACTTTTTTGAGTTTTCTGAATCTGCAGACTATTACCTTTTAATAGATACATAATTTATTCAATTCCGAAGACTACAACTATTTTTAAATTTTTTTTGAAATGTGTTCTACATGGGCGTGACCCACTGTGGCGCTGTTAAACTGCTGTCAAATGGTGTTATTATTAACGTCCGTGTTCATCAGGTACATTTTAGTGATGTGAGATAAAGTATGTGTTGTGGCTAACCTGTGATGGTTCAATATATGTCGCTGGTGTGATTGTCGATTGTTTCATGTTTATTTACTCTGTCGTTATCTCGAAAATATTCGTAATTAATTCTCTTTCTTGAGTCTCTGTTTTGTTGAAGTATAATAATGACTAAAAGTAAAGTTATTAGAAATCCTCTGAAGGCTTTTAAGAAAAGGAGAAATGTTGGAAAGCCAAAGGTATGTGTTATTACTGTAAATAATAACATTCTAACATGGTACGAGCGATGCTTGCTTTAGACAAGGAACGCCTTCGGGCTGCAGACAGGGCTGTAAAGAGTCTAGAAATACAAGCAAGAGTAAACAGGAGGAGGAACAAGAGGAAGCTGGAGGAGAAGTTTGCAGAGGATGAAGATAATCCATCCTATGGACCTGGAATGCACTAAAAAGTTAATCCAATCTTTGTCGCTCGATTCCCAAAACTTTTATTTTCTCATACTAATTACATGTTTTCTAAGGATCTTCCAAACATATTTGTTTCAAACTTTCAGTAATTGTTACACAGTACCTTCTGCATAATTTAACACAGCCTTTTTCCAAAAAACTGTATATTTTTGAATATATAAATAAAAAATTGCAAAAAAATGTTGTGAATTTTCATTACAATTGAAAAAAATCATCTTTAACAACTTAACTAAAATTTTGTAAAATCCCTGTGTTAAGTTGTAGCCCATATTCCAATAAATAATCTGTAAAAAGTTCAACTTCCTTCCGGAGCCCTTTAAGCGCCGTCGGGCTGGGCTAGCACTTGGATGGGTGACCATCCGGTCTGCCGAGCGTTGTTGGCGAGAAGGGTGCACTCCGCTCTTGTGAGGCAAACTCAGGAGTTACTAGATTGGGAAGTAGCGGCTGCGGTCTCGTAAACCGAATGGCCGGGAGAGCGGTGTGCTGACCACACGTCCCTCCATATACGCATCCAGTGACGCCTGTGGGCTGAGGATAAGGCGGCCGGTCGGTACTGTCGGGCTTTCCAAGGCCTGTTCGGACGAAGTTTTAGTTTAATTTCAGTAACATTAGAATGACGATATTCAGAAGAAACATTTCGTGCATCTTCGGCTCACGCTAAAAATGCGCGCCCAGCAATGTGATTCCACTTCACAGTGTGTGAATATACAACCCGATATATCTGTCTCGTGTGTTATAAACAAAAACCCGTTGGCATGATAGTTAACTTTGGATACTCATTTAAGGGTGGTAGGACGTGAAACGGGCCGATTGGAGCAGGAGAGGCGCCACAGGACATTTTAATTTACACTGTCTATACTTTTACAAATAAATTCATAAAACTTTGTTAGCATGACCAGGAAGGATTCAGGATCACACTCATAGCAGAGGAAGTTCGAAAATATAACAAAACAAATTTTTTTACATGTGAAATTTCATCATTTTTTCACTTGGTATTGGTTGCATTTGTTGCTGTAGGTACACTTTTCTTCATAAGTAAGAGAGATTCTTCGATGATTTTGCACAGCATATAAACCATACTTAAAGGTGTATGAAACTCTATAAATTCCCAAATCTGTTAAAAACTGTGGTAAAAATTGAGATAATTAACTATAAAATTCGAGTTTTCTCTAAAAACGAAGTTTAAAATGTAACAGCCCATTCATTTTTCCATAGTTCAAATAAATTCTAGAGTTTCATACACCTGTAAGTATGGTTTGTAAGCTGTGCAAAATTCATAGAAGAATCTCTCTTATTTATGAAGAAAAGTGTAAAAATGGTTCAAATGGCTCTGAGCACTGTGGGACTCAACTGCTGAGGTCATTAGTCCCCTAGAACTTAGAACTAGTTAAACCTAACTAACCTAAGGACATCACAAATATCCATGCCCGAGGCAGGATTCGAACCTGCGACCGTAGCGGTCTTGCGGTTCCAGACTGCAGCGCCTTTAACCGCACGGCCACTTCGGCCGGCGAAGAAAAGTGTACCTATAGCAACAAATGCAGCCATCAGTAAGTGAAAAAAAAATCATGAAATTTCACATTTAAAAAATATTATTCTTTCGTGTTTTTGAACTTCCACTGCTATGAGAGTGAATCTACACCTACATCCATACTCCGCAAGCCACCTGACGGTGTGTGGCGCAGGGTACCTTGAGTACCTCTATCGGTTCCCCCTTCTATTCCAGTCTCATATTGTTCGTGGAAAGAAGGATTGTTGGTATGCTTCTGTGTGGGCTCTAATCTCTCTGATTTTATCCTCATGGTCTCTTCGCGAGATATGCGTAGGAGGGAGCAAAATACTGCTTGACTCTTCGGTGAAGGTATGTTCTCCTGAATCTTTCCTGGTCATGCTGACAAAGTTTTATGAATTTATTTGTAAAAGTATAGACAGTGCAAATTAAAATGTCCTCTGGTCTCTCTCCTTCTCGAAGTCGGCCCGTTTGACGTCCTACCCCCCTTAGTAGCGTGGACAGCCTTTCCAACTTACCAATAAATTTCACAGCATCACATCGAGAACAACGCATTCGCGACCAGTGTGATATTTCTGCACAGAGACAAGCATTTCTTCAGTGGATATCAGGTGGGTGGACAGTAACAGAAACTCAGTTTTCAGCTTTGATGCAGCAGAATTCAAATAGACCCCTCGCATGTCCTGCATTTCCATTACAAATGGGAAGAGATATGTTATCTGTGGTAACACAAACGAGGAAATGAGTGAATACACAAGGCACAAATTACACTGGACACTAGTCATCACATTCGCTTTGACAGTTTTATTTCTGCATTTTATCGCCGTAACTACTCTGACATTAAACAATCAACTCCTTTTCGATACTTTCTACTATCCAGCCCGTCATTCACCGCACCTGCAAAATCTCCTCCTAGGCGAATACCGGCCCCTGTGCTCCTTCTGGCGGGAAGATGGGTGCAGTGCAGCCTCCTGGGTGCCTATTCTGTATCTATCCGCCATTGTGCCGATCGTTTCGGTACTCAATAGCAACGAACGGCCTAGTACTCGAATTAGAGCCCCTGCATTATTCAGTATGCATTTCGGTAGCGATACCGTTCGGGTATAGAGAACCGAAGCGCTGTTGTCGGTTCGCGTCGAGCGAGCCAATGAAAAGCAAGCGGCCACAGATCCGCGCAGCGTTTACGTTGCCGTAACGCATGACGCCCCATTCCATCGAGCTGACGTGCCCGCTTTCATCGCTCTTGCCTCCAGTATCAGGCGCAGTATATCCATTTCCATGATTCTCAGCTGAAACTCACAGAAATTTTTAGTTTCCCTGACCGCATGTTTCCATGCATGCATAATAACAATAGCGTATTAGACTGCATTCTGCAGATTGTCGTAAATGCCGTATTATGTCATCTTATTCTCATTCACACTGACATCGTTGTTTTTATTTTACGTTTCGGCAAAAGAGTTAGGAATAATGTGTGGTACCACATTGTACTAATACATCTATAAAAGCACCCGAAAAATTGATTCTGAGAGTTTCAAAGAATAAGATAAACAGAATGTGGTTATAACTGGCTCCTAGAGATCCAAATGATTAAGTAGCCCACTTCCCTAACGATTTCGGTCTTAAAAACAAAATTGAAAAAACGCTTTTTCGAGAGGTCCTGTAGTTCGTCGAAGTTTATAACATGCAACTCATGAATGAAAATGTTTCGTTTATGGTGCTACAGTCTAAAAATAATACGGCGGAGATCTTTCATCTCTGTATGCTGTTGTTGAGGATTCTATCGCACATAAACAGTTGTGACAAGCAAGATTATGAAGATGACCGCTGCTAGTTACATTCCCAGTAATTTAAGTTGTGCTCTAAGATTCCTGTCTAACCGCAACTCGGAAATCGCTACATATTTGGAAAAATGGTGAACTATTTCTGACAAGAAAAAAATATAAAGATCAGTGTCGGTTGTTTCACTTACAGCAATTTCATCTCCAGCAATTTCATATTTAGTTTTTTAAACACATAGAAATCACGAAAGTTCTTACACGTAAGTAATAATGAATATAGCAGAAAAATCTTAACTTACATTAATAACAATGTCTCAGAAAGTGTTGCATATATGAAGAGGAAAACATTTTTTTCACCCATCCGTGCGCGAATCCATGTCCCATGTCTTTTGATATGGCATTCCCGCGCGCTAACCACTTGGCCACGCCAAATAACGGACACTCTATGCTCAATTCTTGTACTATTGTGCTGAGGAACCTAGGCTGACTTCGTTGCCAAACGGTGCGGCGTAAGTCATAAATCCTTGATAGTTTGGAATGTTTACAATATCAGGCTTCTCATAATTGCTTTCCATTGTTACTTGAAAGTTGTAAAAACGTTTCGATAGTTACTAACTAAACCACTCGTGGGAAAAAGTACACAAAGTCACTAGTAACGTCAGTTAACACTCACGTAATATACGTAAGCAGAGCCGATGTCTTGATATTTAATGACCTTTAAACTCTTATTCGCATAAAAATAACACGTATTTTGAGAGAATATTGACCGAGAACGTTTTTTATGTGATCATTCACAGTATCAACCTAACCTATCCATATTTCTAACAAAGGAAAATAGTCTATCATGAGCTCGCTTTCCAACCCGATGCGTCCTCTGGTGATTCTTTAGTAACACAATCACTAAATACAAAGCTAAAACCGCTAAATATGTTTAAAATAACAAATTGTATGTGTACATTAACCACAACTCACCGATCGACAGGGCCACACCGAAAACCAAAACCTCTCTGTACAATTGTCGTAAAATCGGCGGGAGGAACGTTCGGTAACAGGTCTCAGAAGCTTACTGAATAGGATATTTCGATAAAGAACGAAAATGACGTCACTACCGAGACAAAACTACTACACCGATCGGTATGAACGATACAGAGTAGGGCCCCTGGCAGATACAATGGAAAGTAGCTGCATGCTGCTTGCTCACTCCGAAGTCCAGTCGTTGACAGCTCACTTTGATGAGTTCTACGACCAGTTTTACCAGTCGCACTTCCAATTTATTCTTTCTTCTCTCACATACTTGGCTCAAACCGAACATCTCCTCCGACTCTTTCCGATTCACAGATTACATGAAATGTATTCGCAGTTGCGAATATGAAAAACCTGAGCGGTCGCCTTACCATCAGGCCATTCGAGCGTCAACCAAGTGTCTCTAAACTGTACTCGTACCTACATTTGTATGTTCCCGGACAGTGCACACATTTTACTTGAAAGTCGCTTTCCCTGTGTCCTTCGGGCATGTATGGATGTCTGAAGCAACATCGCATCCTAATTCGGAATTACACAAGCACTGCAATATCGTATTTATCCGCCGACACCGGGCAAACGATTTTCAAGTAAAATGTCTCCCATGTAGCACAGGTTGTGGACGCATGGTTGACAACATATGGAAGTTGGGTCTGGCCGTGAGTCGTGTAAGAATAGCCTAATGGTAAGGCGCAGGAAATCCGGTTTCGAGTCCCTGTCCGGCGCAAATTTTCATTGTCGTTATTCCATTATGCAGCTGACGGTGGTTCATAGTCGCAACTGCGAATACATTTCGTATATTTCGTAAAGGCTGTAGCCACCGCAGTACCTGGCCCTTCGGATATGCACTGCATCGTACGAGGGCAGTTCAATAAGTAATGCAACACATTTTTTTTCTCGGCCAATTTTGGTTGAAAAAACCGGAAATTTCTTGTGGAATATTTTCAAACATTCCCGCTTCGTCTCGTATAGTTTCATTGACTTCAGACAGGTGGCAGCGCTGTACGGAGCTGTTAAAATGGCGTCTGTAACGGATGTGCGTTGCAAACAACGGGCAGTGATAGAGTTTCTTTTGGCGGAAAACCAGGGCATCTCAGATATTCATAGGCGCTTGCAGGATGTCTACGGTGATCTGGCAGTGGACAAAAGCACGGTAAGTCGTTGGGCAAAGCGTGTGTCATCATCGCCGCAAGGTCAAGCAAGACTGTCTGATCTCCCGCGTGCGGGCCGGCCGTGCACAGCTGTGACTCCTGCAATGGCGGAGCGTGCGAACACACTCGTTCGAGATGATCGACGGATCACCATCAAACAACTCAGTGCTCAACTTGACATCTCTGTTGGTAGTGCTGTCACAATTGTTCACCAGTTGGGATATTCAAAGGTTTGTTCCCGCTGGGTCCCTCGTTGTCTAACCGAACACCATAAAGAGCAAAGGAGAACCATCTGTGCGGAATTGCTTGATCGTCATGTGGCTGAGGGTGACAATTTCTTGTCAAAGATTGTTACAGGCGATGAAACATGGGTTCATCACTTCGAACCTGAAACAAAACGGCAATCAATGGAGTGGCGCCACACCCACTCCCCTACCAAGAAAAAGTTTAAATCCATACCCTCAGCCGGTAAAGTCATGGTTACAGTCTTCTGGGATGCTGAAGGGGTTATTCTGTTCGATGTCCTTCCCCATGGTCAAACGATCAACTCTGAAGTGTATTGTGCTACTCTTCAGAAATTGAAGAAACGACTTCAGCGTGTTCGTAGGCACAAAAATCTGAACGAACTTCTCCTTCTTCATGACAATGCAAGACCTCACACAAGTCTTCGCACCCGAGAGGAGCTCACAAAACTTCAGTGGACTGTTCTTCCTCATGCACCCTACAGCCCCGATCTCGCACCGTCGGATTTCCATATGTTTGGCCCAATGAAGGACGCAATCCGTGGGAGGCACTACGCGGATGATGAAGAAGTTATTGATGCAGTACGACGTTGGCTCCGACATCGACCAGTGGAATGGTACCGTGCAGGCATACAGGCCCTCATTTCAAGGTGGCGTAAGGCCGTAGCATTGAATGGAGATTACGTTGAAAAATAGTGTTGTGTAGCTAAAAGATTGGGGAATAACCTGGTGTATTTCAATGCTGAATAAAACAACCCCTGTTTCAGAAAAAAAATGTGTTGCATTACTTATTGAACTGCCCTCGTATTTCGGAATAACACCGCCACTGAAATGTCATAGATTCACAGATTGTACACTTCTAAAGATACTTTTACATGCGCCATAAAAATTGCATATTGCTAATTGCGTATATATCCCTTTTTATATTTTCTGACAACAATGCGGCTACATGAATTGGAGCCACATGCATGACAACACTGTTGCCCGGCAATGTTTGAGCCAACACATTACAGAGCCAGTTTTTAGAAGGGGCCACACTATTGCTTCCAAATGGGCGAACGCGTCTTGGCAGAAGAAGTGCGGCTCTTCTGCTTTTATATCATACAACGAATCAAGTCAGATATAATAAGTGATATCTGGCTTTGTGGGTGCTTCCTTTTTTAAGGCAGCGGTTTGCTATATAATATGTAACTCCTGAACTGATGCTTGCGATGACCCTCCGCTCTGTTAACACTTAGGGCAATTAAGTTATCAACTTGAGCAATGCATGTCATTGTTGGTTCAAATGGCTCTGAGCACTATGGGACTTTACATCTGTGGTCATCAGTCCCCTAGAACTTGGAACTACTTAAACCTAACTGACCTAAGGACATCACACACATCCATGCCCGAGGCAGGATTCGAACCTGCGACCGTAGCGGTCTCGCGGGTCCACACTGTAGCGCCTAGAACCGCTCGGCCAGCCCGGCCGGCTATGTCATTGTTGTTTAAATGAGGTACTTTTATAGCTGTAGCAACGCTAATACACTGCAGCCAAAATATCTGAGAAAGAAGGTCCCAAAATAAAAATTTAATTATTCGTCTGTTTCTTGTGGCTCCCAGAGGAAATCGTGGATCGCTGAAAGAATAATTTGCGCCTAGGTAGCATGTTCCTGGTTTGGATTTTCAGGTAAGAACACCGTGTGGGAAAAATGTGTTCATCTGTTGATTATTTTGCCTCCCCTTCACGTGTAGTAGTTTTATTTGTTTAGTGCTTCTGTATTGTCTTCACATGCAGAACTTTTTCACTGTACTCAGTCACAATGGTACCAAAAAATCAAAAATTACAATTTCTCTTAAAAACGGTTTATGCATAATTAAACTCGCAATTTACATCGTAGAGTGTCATTTCAATTAACTTCTATTTATAAAATCCTGAAATCAGAATTGCTGAAGATGGCAGTATGTGTCAACATCATTATCTCACTCCTGCCAACGTTATTAGATTTCCAACTACTACCCAAGAAGAACAAAGATTATACATGTATGAAAGAAATTCTTTTACGTAACAAATTAATTACTTATCGATAACCTTTTCTGTGAAGTTATTTCAAAAGTTTATAATTCATAATTTTAATGTCGATGTTTTCAAATAAAGATAAAATGGAATAAGTAAGTTTCGAAATAAATCCAATATTTGAAAAAATATTTTTTTTAAAAATTAATAAAAACTTTTGTTTACATCAGATTTATCATTCGAATACATGGTTTTTATATGAGTGTGTTGTTGTTGTTGTTGTGGTCTTCGGTCCTGAGACTGGTTTGATGCAGCTCTCCATGCTACTCTATCCTGTGCAAGCTTCTTCATCTCTCAGTATCTACTGCAACCTACATCCTTCTGAATCTGCTTAGTGTATTCATCTCTTGGTCTCCCTCTACGATTTTTACCCTCCACACTGCCCTCCAATGCTAAATTTGTGATCCCTTGATGCCTCAAAACATGTCCTACCAACCGATCCCTTCTTCTAGTCAAGTTGTGCCACAAACTTCTCTTCTCCCCAATCCTATTCAATACCTCCTCATTAGATACGTGATCTACCTACCTGATCTTCAGCATTCTTCTGTAGCACCACATTTCGAAAGCTTCTATTCTCTTCTTGTCCAAACTAGTTACCGTCCATGTTTCACTTCCATACATGGCTACACTCCATACAAATACTTTCAGAAACGACTTCCTGACACTTAAATCTATACTCGATGTTAACAAATTCCTCTTCTTGAGAAACGCTTTCCTTGCCATTGCCAGTCTACATTTTATATCCTCTCTACTTCGACCATCATCGGTTATTTTACTCCCTAAATAGCAAAAATCCTTTACTACTTTAAGTTTATCATTTCCTAATCTAATTCCCTCAGTATCACTCGACTTAATTTGACTACATTCCATTATCCTCGTTTTGCTTTTGTTCATGTTCATCTTATATCCTCCTTTCAAGACACTGTCCATTCCGTTCAACTGCTCTTCCAAGTCCTTTGCTGTCTCTGACAGAATTACAATGTCATCGGCAAACCTCAAAGTTTTTAATTCTTCTCCATGGATTTTAATACCTACTCTGAATTTTTCTTTTGTTTCCTTTACTGCTCGCTCAATATACAGATTGAATAACATCGGGGAGAGGCTACAACCCTGTCTTACTCCTTTCCCAACCACTTCTTCCCTTTCATGCCCCTCGATTCTTATAACTGCCATCTGGTTTCTGTACAAACTGTAAATAGCCTTTCGCTCCCTGTATTTTACCCCTGCCACCTTCAGAATTTGAAAGAGAGTATTCCAGTTAACATTGTCAAAAGCTTTCTCTAAGTCTACAAATGCTAGAAACGTAGGTTTGCCTTTTCTTAATCTTTCTTCTAAGATAAGTCGTAAGGTCAGTATTGCCTCACGTGTTCCAACATTTCTACGGAATCCAAACTGATCTTCCCCGAGGTCGGCTTCTACCAGTTTTTACATTCGTCTGTAAAGAATTCGCGTTAGTATTTTGCAGCTGTGACTTATTAAACTGATAGTTCGGTAATTTTCACATCTGTCAACACCTGCTTTCTTTGGGATTGGAATTATTATATTCTTCTTGAAGTCTGAGGGTATTTCGCCTGTTTCATACATCTTGCTTACCAGATGGTAGAGTTTTGTCATGACTGGCTCTCCCGAGGCCATCAGTAGTTCAAATGGAATGTTGTCTACTCCCGGGGCCTTGTTTCGACTCAGGTCTTTCAGTGCTCTGTCAAACTCTTCACGCAGTATCTTATCTCCCATTTCGTCTTCATCTACATCCTCTTCCATTTCCATAATATTGTCCTCAAGTACATCGCCCTTGTATAAACCCTCTATATACTCCTTCCACCTTTCTGCCTTCCCTTCTTTGCTTAGAACTGGGTTGCCATCTGAGCTCTTGATATTCATACAAGTGGTTCTCTTCTCTCCAAAGGTCTCTTTAATTTTCCTGTAGGCAGTATCTACCTTACCCCTAGTGAGACAAGCCTCTACATCCTTACATTTGTCCTCTAGCCATCCCTGCTTAGCCATTTTGCACTTCCTGTCGATATCATTTTTGAGACGTTTGTATTCCTTTTTGCCTGCTTCATTTACTGCATTTTTATATTTTCTCCTTTCATCAATTAAATTCAATATTTCTTCTGTTATCCAAGGATTTCTATTAGCCCTCGTCTTTTTACCTACTTGATCCTCTGCTGCCTTCACTACTTCATCCCTCAGAGCTACCCATTCTTCTTCTACTGTATTTCTTTCCCCCATTCCTGTCAACTGTTCCCTTATGCTCTCTCTGAAACTCTGTACAGCCTCTGGTTTAGTCAGTTTATACAGGTCCCATCTCCTTAAATTCCCACCTTTTTGCAATTTCTTCAGTTTTAATCTACAGTTCATAACCAATAGATTGTGGTCAGAGTCCATATCTGCCCTTGGAAATGTCTTACAGTTTAAAACCTGGTGCCTAAATCTCTGTCTTACCATTATATAATCTATCTGATACCTTTTAGTATCTCCAGGATTCTTCCAGGTATACAACCTTCTTTTATGATTCTTGAACCAAGTGTTGGCTATGATTAAGTTATGCTCTGTGCAAAATTCTACAAGGCGGCTTCCTCTTTCATTCCTTCCCCCCAATCCATATTCACCTACTATGTTTCCTTCTCTCCCTTTTCCTACTGACGAATTCCAGTCACCCATGACTATTAAATTTTCGTCTCCCTTCACTACCTGAATAATTTCTTTAATATATGAGTGTACAAAAGTATTTTATTGACATCATTAAAACCTTACTAAACGTGAATTTGCAATTTTGATCTTGTCTGTATCATATAAATAATTTATGAAGAGTATCGAATAATCCAGTCCCTTAATTGTATCGACAAATACTATACGTAGCGAAAGATGAGCTATTAATCAGTTCTGTTACATGCGGGATATTCACCTGTTCCAGAATTTTGACAGCATTGTTGAAACATGATTTACAATGTATCGTATAAGCAATCAGCACGAGAACTGCTGAAACTGATACAAATGAGTGTATATCAATTACTACCCGACTGCCGATCATGCCTCGGTTTTTAGCTACTGTGCATTCGTACTAAAGAATGATGTACTCCTTTAAACGTCACTGTTTATCAATAGGCCTCTTGGTACAAGACGTATGCAATGTTTTGGTAACGGTTTCATTAAGGTACGGTACGTTCGAAATTAATACAACTTTTATTTATGTTTTATTTTTGTTCACCAGCACACACCACTATTTACACAATCGATTCCTGCTTCAGGCACGCCGCTAGAAGGTATGAAACTATCAAATGCAAACCATTTCGATGAAAAACCACCTGCACTTCCATTCTCCCTATGCTAGGTTTTGTCTCGCGTTTGGCAGACATTCGACAACTTTGGAATTTTTTGTATTCTTCATCAAGCGAGATTCCGAGCTGATCGACAACAGCTTGCCAACTATCCTTTTTCAGACTACGATCTTCGTATACATTACTTTGGACGACCCATAGCTCTGGATTCGCTCAGACACTAGAGAGTCTATATAGAGGGTGTTTCAAAAATGACCGGTATATTTGAAACGGCAATGAAAACTAAACGAGCAGCGATAGAAATACACCGTTTGTTGCAATATGCTTGGGACAACAGTACATTTTCAGGCGGACAAACTTTCGAAATTACAGTAGTTACAATTTTCAACAACAGATGGCGCTGCGGTCTGGGAAACTCTTATAGTACGATATTTTCCACATATCCACCATGCGTAGCAATAATATGGCGTAGTCTCTGAATGAAATTACCCGAAACCTTTGACAACGTGTCTGGCGGAATGGCTTCACATGCAGATGAGATGTACTGCTTCAGCTGTTCAATTGTTTCTGGATTCTGGCGGTACACCTGGTCTTTCAAGTGTCCCCACAAAAAGAAGTCACAGGGGTTCATGTCTGGCGAATAGGGAGGCCAATCAACGCCGCCTCCTGTATGTTTCGGATAGCCCAAAGCAATCACACGATCATCGAAATATTCATTCAGGAAATTAAAGACGTCGGCCGTGCGATGTGGCCGGGCACCATCTTGCATAAACCACGAGGTGTTCGCAGTGTCGTCTAAGGCAGTTTGTACCGCCACAAATTCACGAAGAATGTCCAGATAGCGTGATGCAGTAATCGTTTCGGATCTGAAAAATGGGCCAATGATTCCTTAGGAAGAAATGGCGGCCCAGACCAGTACTTTTTCAGGATGCAGGGACGATGGGACTGCAACATGGGGCTTTTCGGTTCCCCATATGCGCCAGTTCTGTTTATTGACGAAGCCGTCCAGGTAAAAATAAGCTTCGTCAGTAAACCAAAAGCTGCCCACATGCTTATCGCCGTCATCAATCCTGTGCACTATATCGTTAGCGAATGTCTCTCGTGCAGCAATGGTAGCGGCGCTGAAGGGTTGCCGCATTTGAATTTTGTATGGATAGAGGTGTAAACTCTGGCGCATGAGACGATACGTGGACGTTGGCGTCATTTGGACCGCAGCTGCAACACGGCGAACGGAAACCCGAGGCCGCTGTCGGATCACCTGCTGCACTAGCTGCGCGTTGCCCTCTGTGGTTGCCGTACGCGGTCGCCCTACCTTTCCAGCACGTTCATCCGTCACGTTCACAGTCCGTCGAAATTTTTCAAACAGATCCTTTATTGTATCGCTTTTCGGTCCTTTGGTTACATTAAACCTCCGTTGAAAACTTCGTCTTGTTGCAACAACACTGTGTTCTAGGCGGTGGAATTCCATAACCAGAAAAATCCTCTGTTCTAAGGAATAAACCATGTTGTCTACAGCAGAAAGACGACGTACAGAATGGCGCACCCACAGACTGCGTTGTCTTCTATATTTTTCACATCACTTGCAGCGCCATCTGTTGTTGAAAATTGTAACTACTGTAATTTCGAAAGTTTGTCCGCCTGAAAATGTACTGTTGTCCCAAGCATATTGCAACAAACGGTGTATTTCTATCGCTGCTCGATTAGTTTTTATTGCCGATTCAAATATACCGATCATTTTTGAAACACCCTGTACATGCTCTCCATCAGACGAGTGACTGCAATGCTGTTGGTGAGACAAGTTGAAAACAAAGGTGAGAGCGGGACGGAAGCATTTACAAACAAGGACAGAGATACATATTGCCCAGCAATACGAAATATTCTCCACCGTTGTTAGCCAGCACCTGCAACCCTCTGCAACATCAGCAGTATTGCCTGATCATACTGCGAAACTGCCGTGTATTTCAGCCACATTGCAGAAAACTTGAGGGCAACGCTGCTGTGGTCAAATATCGTCGCAAAATATGGCCCGTGTATGCGCATCTTAAGAGTTAATTGTGTAAACCATCGCAGGGGCTGTGTGAGTGTGTACATTAGCTCTGATGTAAAACTGAAGATACTAAGTGCATCGGATCCAAATGGTGAAATAGAAGCAGAGTTCCTATTTCTCGAAATAAATATGTCTAATAAGAGATTATTAACTGGATTAAAATAAACCACCTAAAACCGGTGCTTTATCATCCTTGCAGTCACCGTTGTTCTCGCTAGTGTTACGGTACGAGCATGTTATCATTAAGGAAGACAAATATACGCCTGCAGTAAAATCTCGCGCTGCACTGAATTTAGGGAGACTGTTGCACTCCAACGATACGAATATTATATCTACGGGTCCAACCCATTACACACACACACCAAAGACCTACACTCTTACAGATATAATAGCAACAAAGAGGACAGATAAAATTATTTGCGCCTCTCCTGCACTTTCTGCCCGTGTACTCAGTGTTGACAACCAGAGGAAGATTTCACCCGATAACCTACAGAAACCGACAAGGTAACATGAAATCCTACAAAAGGACTTTCATTAATTCCATGGCACAATACAAGCAATATGACAATATTAGACGGTAAAATCCGGGAATTAAATGGCGGACTTGCATTGTAAACAGAGCTTCTGGGGAAGTAAACAGAGCTTCTGCTTTGTGGCTCACTATAGAAATACGCCAAATAATTAATAAGAGTGATTCTGCACGTAGAAGATTCAAGCGAAATCCAACTCCCGAATTATATGAAGAATTAGGGAAGCAGCAAAAGAAAGCGAAGCAAAACATGGGCAGTGGTTATACCAGGCATGCCCACTCGTGTTTTATATGGAGTGTCAAATCATGCAGCGCCGTGACAAAAACTGCGCAGCTTCGAGACAGAAAAGGCAAAATTTGTTAATGTTACTGAAGCCTCTGCAGACGAATTAAACGATTTTCCTCGACAGCAGTAATTCTCAAATTGCGATTAATTACCAGCCAGAAGACGGTATCTTCCCGACAGACGCATTTTTCTTAAAACATGTTTGCAGATACACAGTACTGAAAGCAATATGAGGATCCCTTCTGAGGCTGTAATTAATGATGATTGAGCGTATGTATGATAAAAATGTTGCCGATACCAGTATTCTATTTCCCACAGACATCTTCAATTTCTCTTCCGTTTAGTGGTACGTATCTATACTGAGTGGAAGCTAAGCTTAAGTCGAGCAATAGCCAAGAATGACAATCCAAAATTAGCAGACATATTACCCGCAGTATCTAAGACCTTGGAATACACGGTTATAACTAAACTTATGTAGATGGAAAAATATTTACCGTATGGATACCCAACTCTCTAGGAATGATGTTCAGACTGTGCGCTGCTGGATTTGCATTATTAGTAGTGTTAGTCTCATGACTTGCCGCTAGGCCCCGCTAGTGGTACGGCGAAGTAGAGCTGAAACACAAGCCTCAGTGTGCATTGCATTACAGTTGCAGTCAGTCAACATAGTTCTGGACAAGGTGGGCCATGCTTTACTCGCAAAGCTGTTTTCTCAAAACAACATCAGCTACTGCTGTTCGCGGGTATCGACGCATCAAAAGAATACGGAAAGTTCCTCATTCCGCACAGGGGTTGAACGCGATTCGGACGTTCGAATTTACGGTCGTACCGAACAGCGTGCCCGCCAAGGTCACCAGATTTGAACCAGCCTGATTTCTGGCTGTGAGGTTACCTGAGGGACAGGGATTATTGATGGAACACTGCAACACGTTGGAGGTTGAAGAAGGGCGCAGCGAGGGAGATAACCATCATTCCACATGAGACGTTTCGGGTAGCAATGGAGTAGTGCGGTTCCAAGCTGTCGTGAATGTAGATGGTTGCCACATTAAACAACGTTTATTACCTGGAACGTAAACAAGGTACACAGTTAACAAATGTTACACTCTGATGCGGAAGTTAAAATGTGTTTCTTTCAATGGTTTGTTCGTTGTTTCTCTTCCGCATTTCCTTACATATGTTCCCACAGTTTCATTCCATTTTCATGGGAGGCCCTCCAGCAGCGAAAGTTTAATCATAACCACCCTGTACATTGTTCATGAACAGCTGATGGATTACTTCAAACTTTATTACATCTGCGACAAATATCAATCGCCGCGCGGTCTAGGACAAGTTTCTACGGTTCGCGCGGGAGAGAAGGCAACATAGTAAGTGAATATGGATTGGGGGAAAGAAATGAAACACGAAGCCGTCTGGTAGAATTTTGCACAGAGCATAACTTAATCATAGCTAACACTTGGTTCAAGAATCATAAAAGAAGGTTGTACACATGGAAGAATCCTGGAAATACTAGAAAGTATCAGATAGGTTGTATAATGGTAAGACAGATTTACGAACCAGGTATTAAATTGTGAGACATTTTCAGGGGCAGATGTGGACTCTGACCACAATCTATTGGTTATGAACTGTAGATTAAAACTGAAGAAACTGCAAAAAGGTGGGAATTTAAGGAGATGGGACCTGGACAAACTGATTAAACCAGAGGTTGTACAGAGTTTCAGGGAGAGCATAAGGGAACAAATGTCACAAATGGGGGAAAGAAATACAGTAGAAGAAGAATGGGTAGCTTTGAGGGATGAAGTAGTGAAGGCAGCAGAGGATCGAGTAGGTAAAAAGACGAGGGCTAGTAGAAATCCTTGGGTAACAGAAGATATATTGAATTTAATTAATGAAAGGAGAAAATATAATAATGCAGTAAATGAAGCAGGCAAAAAGGTATACAAATGTCTCAAAAATGAGATCGACAGGAAGTGCAAAATGGCTAAGCAGGGATGGCTAGAGGACAAATGTAAGGATGTAGAGGCTTACCTCACTAGGGGTAAGATAGATACTGCCTACAGGAAAATTAAAAAGACCTTTGGAGAAAAGAGAACCACTTGTATGAATATCAAGAGCTCAGATGGAAACCCAGTTCTAAGCAAAGAAGGGAAAGCAGAAAGGTGGAAGGAGTATATAGAGGGTCTATACAAGGGCGACGTACTTGAGGACAATATTCTGGAAATAGAAGAGAATGTAGATAAGACGAAATGGGAGATAGGATACTGCGTGAAGAGTTTGACAGAGCATTGAAAGACCTGAGTCGAAACAAGGCCCTGGGAGTAGACAACATTCCATTAGAACTACTGACGGACTTGGGAGAGCCAAGAGCCAGTCCTGACAAAATTCTACCATCTGCTGAGCAAGATGTATGAGAGAGACGAAATACTGTCAGACTTCAAGAAGAATATAATAATTCCAATCCCAAAGAAAGCAGGTGTTGACAGATGTGAAAATTACCGAACAATCAGATTAATAATCCACAATTGCAAAATATTAACGCGAATTCTTTACAGACGAATGGAAAAACTAGTAGAAGCCGACCTTGAGGAAGATCAGTTTGGATTCCGTAGAAATATTGGAACACGTGAGGCAATTCTGACCCTACGACTTATCTTAGAAGAAAGATGAAGGAGAGGCAAACCTACGTTTCCAGCATTTGTAGACTTAGAGAAAGCTTTTGACAATGTTGACTGGAATACTCTTTCAAATTCTAAAGGTGGCAGGGGTAAAATACAGGGAGCGAAAGGCTATTTACAATTTGTATAGAAACCAGATGACAGTTATAAGAGTCGAGCGGCGTGAAAGGGAAGCAGCGGTTGGGAAGGGAGTGAGACAGGGTTGTAGCCTCTCCCCGATGTTATTCAATCTGTATATTGAGCAAGCAGTAAAGGAAACAAAAGAAACATTTGGAGTATGTATTAAAATCCATGGAGAAGAAATAAAAACTTTGAGGTTCGCTGATGACATTGTAATTCTGTCAGAGACAGCATAGGACTTGGAAGAGCAGTTGAATGGAATGGACAGTGTCTTGAAAGGAGGGTATAAGATGAACATCAACAAAAGCATAACGAGAATAATGGAATGTAGTCGAATTAAGTCAGGTGATGCTGAGAGAATTGGATTAGGAAATGAGGCACTTAAAGTAGTAAAGAAATTTGGCTATTTGGGGATCAAAATAATTGATCATGGTCGAAGTAGAGAGGATATAAAATATAGACTGGCAATGGCAAGGAAAGCGTTTCTGAAGAAGAGAAATTTGTTAACATCGAGTATAGATTTAAGTGTCAGGAAGTCGTTTCTGAAAGTATTTGTATGGAGTGTAGCCACGTATGGAAGTGAAAAATGGACGATAAATAGTTTGGACAAGAAGAGAATAGAAGCTTTCGAAATGTGGTGCTACAGAAGAATGCTGAAGAATAGATGGGTAGATCACATAACTAATGAGGAGGTATTGAATAGAATTTGGGGGAAGAGGAGTTTGTGGCAAACTTGACAAGAAGAAGGGACTGGTTGGTAGGACATGTTCTGAGGCATCAAGGGATCACAAATTTAGCATTGGAGGGCAGTGTGGAGGGTAAAAATCGTAGAGGGAGACCAAGAGATGAATACACTAAGCAGATTCAGAAGGATGTAGGTTGCAGTAAGTACTGGGAGATGAAGAAGCTTGCACAGGATAGAGTAACATGGAGAGCTTGTAACGCCAGAAATGCATATCCTCCTATTTCCATCTGTTGTACTATAAATTTGTTTTCCTTATTTTTGTTACCTGAATATATGACATTTCTGTGTCTTTACATATTGTAATTGTTTTACTATTTGTATATATATATTTATGCATTTATGTCGATGTATAATTGGTTTGTTTCGTAAATATTATTTGTATTTTTACGCTGGGTCTGGCCTAGGGAAAACTGCTATCGAACGATTACGTCGATAGGTCGTGTGAAGAATCAGTGTGTAGGATCTTTGGTAGTGTGAGCTCTGCCGCGTGGAGCGCGGGCTGGGCAGAGGGGGTCTGGCTGGAGTAGCGAGTGGAGCAGGTGTGTTGTGTGAAGCTCCCGCGAGTTGCCGCGCTTTCGGGGTTTGGCAGCATGTAATTGCGTTCGACTTGCGATGATAGTTTCTGACATGGTGTCGCGGACGGGAAGCATTAGCTGGCGCATATCAAGAGCCTGTTTCGTCTGGTGACCGTGTCGAGAAGAAGGCGCGCCAACATCCAGCTTCTGCAACAGCGACGGCCGACAATGAGTGACTGTCGCCACCTCCTCGATCGACGGCATCGAACCTTCAATCAACCAACAAGGAAGACTGGAAGCACGTAAAGTTTTAGAACTGTATGGCAGACCTCAGCTTTTCAAACTGTACCATTTTGGTAACTATAATTACGGCAACTTAGCATGAACCTTTGTTGCTCATTGTCCCAATTGCTTTGCCAAGCAGGGTCCCCTTCCTTTTCCGAAATGAGCCCGAGTGTCGTTGAAATTCAAACGCCAGCATCATTTTATTTCACTGCTTTAATTTCAAAGTTCAGTTAAGGTATTCATAGCTGGCTACAATATTTAGATTGCACAAGCACAAATTAAGAGTGCGAGTTTTGTTACCGTATTTTAGTTACCTGTGACTGCAGCTCAGCTTGGTACGTACTAAATTTTACTATTGTTAATTGTTCAGAATCGTTTAATTCAAGTTCAAAGTTAAATCTCTTCTTTCTAAATTGCGTAGATTCAAGTAGCTTTAGAAATTATTGTTGAGGTAGTCCAAGACTAACCGTGTTTTACTGAATTTCGATGTGCTTCAGAAAGAAAGCTCACTATTAACTTCAGTCACTAAATTAACTTTCGATTTTCCTGTTTTATTAATTCTTTTGCTGAATTAAGTCAGAGTGTAGCGAAATTTATTACTTCTGACAAACTTTCAGTTTTCACACTACATGTGTCAACCTTCAGTTGCCACACTTCTAGTGCTAATTATATGTATAATAATCTTTCTTTTTCAGTTACTATAGTAATTGTCCTTAGGACTGGCGACCGTAATTTCCCCCAAATCTCAAATATCTAATTACCGCTAGTTGATTGTTAACGTAATGGCCGCACATTTACTTTCTTTATTAACTTTACCCCCTATTCAAAATTAATTTCCACCAGTTTCATTTGCATTTTTCCTTTCATTTAGATGTAACCCTTTCCTCCCTCTTTACCGACAGTTTAACTTCGGTGACGATTGCTTTTCCCAAATTTCCATTAGGTACACGCGGTTTAATTTTTCACTGTCATTAAGGTCGATAAGTGAGGGGGAGGTTACAAGCTGCATCAAACCAGTCTCAGGACTGAAGACCACAACAAAAAAACAACATCATCCTTCCACAACTGAAGTACCATATCGGCTATGTCCTGCATCTTGGCTGTACCTTTTCGCAACAATAAATCTTCTCCATCTCCTTCTCCATTTCAGCAATACGACTTTGGAGCAAATCACGCTGTAACGTGGGTTTTATCCGAAACCATTGCATTCACAAGGAGATTAAACCTTTACCTGCCCTCATCGGCCTATCCCAGCTGTTTCCCTTCTGTTCAGTGCACAACAAGGAACCAGTATCTCACTCAAAGTGTTAACTATCCATGCTTTTCTCATCCCTTTCTATTTCTGTTTTCTTCCTTCCATCTCATCTGCTAATCTTAACCTATTATTCTTCATTCTTCTTCTAAACATTGATTCATTCTGCATTGTTGTCATTCGTTTCCGTGAGAGGTGATTATTCGCATTCAACAAGAAAGTAATGAGGAAATTGCTTAATGTTCAGAAGACTTACATTTCTTTAAAGTTCACATTTTCATTAATCATCATCATCATCATCGTCATTATTATTATTATTATTATTATTATTATTATTATTATCTTGTTTCCTTTCTCAGACCTTAGGTCTGGTTAAAAATGGAAAGTGACGCGGACCTTGATCAAGCGTGACTTCCTTTTAACTGTACGGTATATGTTACACTGCATTTAGGAACTTCCGGGTGATTGAACATGTATCAATAATTACGGATTTCTGTAGTTGTACATATAAGTTTGTATGTAGCTGTATTGCATTGATGTACTGGTGGATATTGTGTGGTATGACTCCTGTTGTTGATAGTATAATCGGTATAATGTCAACTTTATCCTGATGCCACATGTCCTTGACTTCCTCAGCCAGTTGGATGTATTTTTCAATTTTTTCTCCTGTTTTCTTCTGTATATTTGTTGTATTGGGTATGGATATTTCGATTAGTTGTGTTAATTTCTTCTTTTTATTGGTGAGTATGATGTCAGGTTTGTTATGTGGTGTTGTTTTATCTGTTATAATCATTCTGTTCCAGTATAATTTGTATTCATCATTCTCCAGTACATTTTGTGGTGTGTACTAGTATGTGGGAATGTGTTGTTTTATTAGTTTATGTTTTATGGCAAGTTGTTGATGTATTATTTTTGCTACATTGTCATGTCTTCTGGGGTATTCTGTATTTGCTAGTATTGTACATCCGCTTGTGATGTGATCTACTGTTTCTATTTGTTGTTTGCAAAGTCGGCATTTATCTGTTGTGGCATTGGGATCTTCAATAATATGCTTGCTGTAATATCTGGTGTTTATTGTTTGATCCTGTATTGCAATCATGAATCCTTCCGTCTCACTGTATATATTGCCTTTTCTTAGCCATGTGTTGGACGCGTCTTGATCGATGTGTGGCTGTGTTAGATGATACGGGTGCTTGCCATTTAGTGTTTTCTTTTTCCAATTTACTTTCTTTGTATCTGTTGATGTTATGTGATCTAAAGGGTTGTAGAAGTGGTTATGAAATTGCAATGGTGTAGCTGATGTATTTATATGAGTGATTGCTTTGTGTATTTTGCTAGTTTCTGTTCGTTCTAGAAAGAATTTTCTTAAATTGTCTACCTGTCCATAATGTAGGTTTTTTATGTCGATGAATCCCCTTCCTCCTTCCTTTCTGCTTAATGTGAATCTTTCTGTTGCTGAATGTATGTGATGTATTCTATATTTGTGGCATTGTGAACGTATAAGTGTATTGAGTGCTTCTAGGTCTGTGTTACTCCATTTCACTACTCCAAATGAGTAGGTCAATATTGGTATAGCATAAGTATTTATAGCTTTTGTCTTGTTTCTTGCTGTCAATTCTGTTTTCAGTATTTTTGTTAGTCTTTGTCTATATTTTTCTTTTAGTTCTTCTTTAATATTTGTATTATCTATTCCTATTTTTTGTCTGTATCCTAGATATTTATAGGCATCTGTTTTTTCCATCGCTTCTATGCAGTCGCTGTGGTTATCAATATGTTATCTTCTTGTTTAGTGTGTTTTCCCTTGACTATGCTATTTTTCTTACATTTGTCTGTTCCAAAAGGCATATTTATATCATTGCTGAATACTTCTGTTATCTTTAGTAATTGGTTGAGTTGTTGATTGGTTGCTGCCAGTAGTTTTAGATCATCCATGTATAGCAAATGTGTGATTTTGTGTGGGTATGTTCCAGTAATATTATTTCCATAATTTGTATTATTTAGCATGTTGGATAGTGGGTTCAGAGCAAGACAGAACCAGAAAGGACTTAATGAGTCTCCTTGGTATATTCCACGCTTAATCTGTATTGGCTGTGATGTGATATTATCTGAATTTGTTTGGATATTAAGTGTGGTTTTCCAGTTTTTCATTACTATGTTTAGGAACTGTATCAATTTAGGATCTACTTTGTATATTTCCAATATCTGTAGTAACCATGAGTGGGGTACACTATCAAAAGCTTTTTGGTAATCAATGTATGCGTAGTGTAGCGACCTTTGTTTAGTTTTAGCTTGATGTGTCACCTCTGTATTATTATTATTATTATTATTATTATTATTGAATGATCATGTTCGAAACAAATTGTAATGATTACTCGCTCACTGAATTCGTATAAAAGAGGGCCTGAAGTTTCCGACCTTGACAGCTGAAATAAATGCGAAAACAAAAACACCATGGAACTGCGACGCAGAAGGACCAGACAGCAATGGAACGCAACGATTCTGAGGAAATGTAGCTTGTTTACAAAAGAGTTTGCTTAACAAACCTGGAATGACAGTACGGGGATAGCCTTCAAAGTGTGTCGTATACGTATCAGGTCGGTCCAGCGAGGGGTAAGAAGTAGAGGGTGGTGCCTACCGTGACGGGATTGTGTCGCAACCGAAGATCTGTACCAGCATGCACTCTAAGCCCAAGTGTACTCTCTCAGCCACGTTGTGCTATTAGTCTGCATAAGTTCTATAGGTCGTCTAGAAATTGTCAGAAGCCAGTGTGCTGTGACGCTCATACGACTTGATAAAACGTCCACACTCGTTTCTGCTTTTACGTCACGACAGACATCGTTGCGCGGGGAAGGAGTGCAGTTTTGAATTAAACATCTTCCGTGGACGCGCAGTTTATTTACAGAAGGGCCCACAGTCAGGAATACCAAGTTAACGAATGAGCGGCGGTAGCTCTTCGAAGCGGGAGAGAGGCTGGCATGTTGAGAAAACGCCATGTCGACAAGCTGCACTGCAGATCTACGGTAGCACGTCGTTTCTATTTCCGGACGGGTAGCAGCAGATCTGCCAGTTGTTGGCCTAGCAACGAAATAAGAGACTGCGATTAGTCCACGGACAAGTAGCTACACATATCTCAGACAGTAAAACCGCGCCACGTCTCTACGAGCGAGTGCAAACCTTTAACCCTTTCAGACCTGAATTTTTTCTGGTGGAATGAAAATTTTTCTTTGTGCCCTAATGCTCTTAGGTGATTTTTTAACGGTTTTAGATGCTAGGTTTATACATATATATATGCACAATTTCAAAATATGCTTTGTACACTCGCATTCATTTTACGGATTAAAATAATCAGTCTTGAAATATGCACTGTTATAATAAATAAACTGATCATTCAAGAATTACCACGCAAAATAACAACATAAGATTCAATTATACACTGGAATATAACTAATGAACCACTTCCGTGTATTCTGGCGGCTACAAGCTGCTGCGTACGGCTACATTCACTTATTGATAATTTTATAGTTATGCCCAACAGGCGACAGCACTTGTACATGATGAAAAGATTCAATATTCAAAAATGTGTACATGAGGTTTCTATTGAGGAAAAATATTTCTGTTGCAGATAACACACAGCAAACATTAATGTACACAATTGTAACCAGAGGGTCTGAAAGGGTTAAAGAGGCGCCGCACACGCTGCAAAAACTTGTTCAGAAATCTTTAAGAACTGACGCTCCTGACAGTGGAAACTACGTATACGATACCGTAGATGCCATGAGAATAAAATTAGACAAATGAAAGAGAATAGGTACAGGTAGCTTCGAGTGGATCTCCAACGGACTGTTACAGGACTCGTACCGTTCACAATAACACAATGCCTGACAAGAAAATCGGCCAAATGCGGGTAGGACTCGTGCAGACTTAATTATATATATTTCATCCATCCTGTGAATCGAGAATATCAATGATTTTTGCCTACTTTTGATGTAGATACTAGCAAAATATCGGTCCTGGGAATTCCAAGAAAAAATGGCTCTGTGCACTATGGGACTTAACATCTATGGTCATCAGTCCCCTAGAACTTAGAACTACTAAAACCTAACTAACCTAAGGACATCACACAACACCCAGTCATCACGAGGCAGAGAAAATCCCTGACCCCGCCGGGAATCGAACCCGGGCGTGGGAAGCGAGAAGGAATTACAAGACCGTATCAAAATATCTACAGTTGTTCCTCAGACTAGCCCGGACATACAAAAAGAAGCAAGCAGTGGACTTCAGTTTATTAATGTACATATAGCGATTAACTAAAATATTTTTTAAATTTATTTACTGAAACAAGACTACAACTTACATTTAATATTTCATGCAGTAATGTTCGTCTATTATGCTTTTGACGGATCATGAATGCAATGCATGTTCAAGTCGCAAAAAATATTTTTTGATGTTGTAATGGTTCTTTATTTGCGAAACCATTACCACCCGCCAAACCTATTTTTCGATACCGTAGATTAATGAATATTTTTCTACGTAATGTCCCATATTTTTCACTCTATTCAAATTTGGTTTCATTTTTATATGTATGTATGTCGATATTTTGAGATGTTGAAATCGATATAATATCTAGTGTGAAAATCTTTGTACTTACTGATGCTGGCTTGTGTCTTTTGGCGCGGAAGCGTACAGAGTAGTCAAGTTTTTGTGTTGAATAATATGAATAGTCTTGACTTTGTGTTGGAAATGAAAAGATGAGTCTGAGTTGTGGACAATGAAAAATGTTGTGAGTTTTATTAAGAGCAGTAACGGCTGCGAAATTGTATGATGAAGTAATGTTTTGAACATGCGAAAGTATTATTATTATTTTGAGCTTTTCCTCATTACAGAGGCTTATCTCCAACATAATAATTTACTTGGAAATTACAATACAAACAATAAACGTTCTTAAACTATAATCTCAAAATATTTCTCCAGGTGTTTCGATCTTGTGTGTCCTCTTCCTCTGCGCCCATTCTCCTCATTGTGTGCTGTACATTTTGGAGCCAGGTTGTCATAGGTCGTCCTCTTCTTCTTCTCCCCTCCGGTTCCCACTCCAGTATCAATTTTGGTATTCTGGTTTTCTCCATTCGTCGTACATGCCCGTACCACTGCAATTTCTTCCTATCCATTACGTCATATATTCTTTCTTTTATTTCCATTCTCCTTATTACTTCGGCGTTCCTTATCTTTTCTTTTCTGGAGATTCTTGCCGATCTTCTCCAAAAGTCCATCTCCAGAGCTTGTAATTTTTTTGTGCTTCATGTTAATTGTCCAGGTCTCCGTTCCATACAGAACCACACTCTCTAATATGGATTTGTATATTAATTTTTTAGTTCTGCTCATTACATTCCTGCTCCATAAGACTGAGTTAAGCATCCCAATGACCCTCCGTCCGCTACTAATTCTTTTATTGATTTCTGACTCTGATTTTCCCTCGATTTCTAAAATGGATCCTAAATAACAGAAAGTGTTTATCTTTTTGATTTTCTTTCCTTCAATGTATAGCTCATCTGAATCATTAGTCAAGTATTCTGTTTTTTGGTAATTAATCTTTAAACCCCAAGTTTTGTATGCTACTGCTAGTTGATTGCACATATAGTTAGCATCCTCCCCATCTTGTGCTACGACTACTTGATCATCAGCAAATAATAAATGATGTAGGTAAACTTCATCTCTTATTTCTAATCCCATACTATTACATTTACGAGACCATGTTCTAAGGCTAATATCTATATAGATTTTAAATAATGATGGTGACATGGGACAGCCTTGTAAAAGGCCTTTGTTTGTTCTAAATTTCTGTGAAAGTTTATTACCAACTTTCACTTGGCGAAAGTATAAAAAGTTTAATAAATGTGAATTTCTGTGAAAAGCGGGTGTGAAGAATTATTTTCAAGTGACCATTGTTTTAAAAAGTATGAAGCACATTGCAATAAAAACATAAATCATCAAATTAATCCTGAAAGATTGTCTTCGTAAGTTCTTCAAGCCGGCGTAACTAACATCCGAGTGTCTTTCGCACCAACAGCGACAGTCGTGCTACCTAGACAACAATTTTAATTACGAGCCAAAGCCAGAGCAAGATCGTCGTTGGACTGCAAATACAGGATAAGTGATATTATTGTTAATTTTCTTCAGTGACTGTAATCAATTGATATGGCAATACCTGCCACATTAAAGACCTTTTAGTTGCGCAATAAAAATATCATAATTTGAGTGCGCAACGTGATAATCTTTGAACTCATTAACTGTTAGTGGAGGTATAGTTATAATGTGATATAGTTGCAGATTAACAATTTTCAGTTTTTTCCCATTACTTTTACTGTGAAACCTTGCTTGTTGCCAAATTTCATGGTTATACGTTAACGGGAAAAACCTTATGACCGAGTTTGCGAGTATCAAAACGTGCGACGTAAATGGCCGTCTTTTGATTGCATTGACTTATACGTTTGAACGTCTTGTAACCTCCCCGCAAGAAATTTGAAAGTAAATGATTATAAAAAAAATGTACCAAATGTTGTCTTCCCACAAAATTGAATAATAAAATTGAGTCAAGCGTAACCTCCTTGCAAAATTAAAGAATAATAGTGGCCCAAATGTAAACTCTCCACAAAATTAACGTTAAGGAATGAAGATTGATCACAAACCCACACAATAATATTGATTAAATAATGAACCATGAACTGACTGTAACATCTCAACAGCAATAATTAAACCTGACAAATTTTATAAGGACAGCAGCGCTGACCCACGGCCCTGTGAAATAATTGAACCAAAATTCTTACCTCAGTAAAACTGCATCTATATCTGCTCTCATTTTTTGGCATAGCTTCGTGCAATGCTGGCTTATATTTAATTTTGATTCTTGGAGGGAATGCATAGGAAATATTATTTAGCTTGAAATGAATCTTTTTCTTTAAATGAGTTACTTTATAAAAAGCTATTATTGGGGCATCATTTTGAGCAAATTAATTACAATTAACACACGTTATTAGCTGAGCGCAATGCTGCTTCATTACCTTTTACAATATTACATATCGTCATGAATCGTGACCAAAGTCGCGGGAAGATCGCGCCGCCGACGCATGCCGACCTCTGCTCGGTACAACTGTCCACTCGCTACTACTACTGTCGACTGACTACTCTCGAACTGCACTCTCGCGCGGTCAAGCGCAGACTAGCAACGATAAATAACTCTCTGGTCAGAGATTCTGTCATGCCTCGCCATCGCTGGTAATGAATACATATGAAACGTACGCGTTTCAGTCTATACCACCAAGAACCTTACTATGTGACAAACGTGAACTTGATACAACCACCCGTCCCTAAGAAAAAGATTTCTGAACAGGAGGACGGACAGACGAAGAGACAGTCGTACGGACAACAAAGCGGTCATGTAAGAGTTCCTTTTTCACAGTTGAGGTAAGGAACACTTAAACTGAAGTACTCAGGACGGGAGGAGGAAACAAAATGATATTTCATTCACGGGTTGAGAGTAAGTCACGTCATGCAGTGATACAAAATGTGGTCAAATTTACGAAGGACTAGGCAGTATGAGTATGAAGTTGCACCTCCTCTACCTTAGACTCAGCTGGGGAGGGTGTCATAAAGCTGCTGTATCCTCTCCTGAAGGCAGCGAACTGTAGTAATTAATATTCGTTGATCCGCCGGACGGAGTGGCCGAGCGGTTCTAGGCGCTACACTCTGGAAACGCGCGGCCGTTACGGTCGCAGGTTCGAATCCTGCCTCGGGAATGGATGTGTGTAATGTCCTTAGGTTAGTTAGGTTTAACTAGTTCTAAGTTCTAGGAGGCCTGATGACCTCAGTAGTTAAGTCCCATACTGCTCAGGGCCATTTGAACCATTCGTTGATCCATTATGGACCTTGGGAGAACGGCTGGCATGTATTTCTTGATGTAATAATTTACCAACAGCCGTGTGTATTGTAGAAATTTATGTAGTAACTGGTCTTTGATGTACTTGATGTTGGCACTGGGTCGAAGTTGTCGTCCGAGCTGGTCCACAACGTGTTCTGTCAGGGACAGACCTGGGGATCTTGCTGCCACAGAAGAACCTCAAAATCACGCAGGCATTTTATAGACACACACAAGCCATACGTGGACGAGCATTTCCCTGTTGAAAAATCGCACTACGATACACGAGGACGCAGGATGTCTGCGACGTTTGGCCATCATACTTCCTTCAGTCACTACCAGCTTTGACCTACACCTGCATCTACATACGTACTCTACAAGCCACCCAAAGGCAGCCAGTATCGTGACGCCGCAAGTAACACCGCTGTGGCAATCCTAGGCACTGGAAGAATGGACTCTCTCTCCAGGTCACCGCCATCCTCGCCGGTGATGGCCATCCAGAGTAATGCAGAACCGCGATTCATCTCTGAACACAGGTCGACGCTGTTCGTCACCAGTCCATGCTTCATGATCACGGCAGCCCTCCAAACGCAGCCGTTCGTGTTGTAGTGTTAACACCGGTCTACGCACGGGATGGTATTTCCCTAAGCCGGCTGCTGCAGGTTTCCGACTAATGGTGTGCGAGATGTCACAAGATGTTCCGGGGAGTCCGCTACTTCTTCTCGAATGGCAGATGCAGAGGTGAAGGAATTACGATTTTCTTGGTGTACAAGATGGCCATCCTCTGTTTGGATAGACAGACGAGGCCGAGTGGGCCCTTGACGATTAGTATGGGCCCCCTCACGTCCTGGTGTAGTCCAACATCGGGTCACTGTCGCAGTGTATTAGAAGTCTGGATATGTCACGATTCGCCGGCCGGTGTGGCCGTGCGGTTCTAAGCGCGTCAGTTTGGAACCGCGTGACCGCTCCGGTCGCAGGTTCGAATCCTGCCTCGGACATGGATGTGTGTGATGTCCTTAGGTTGGTTAGGTTTGAAGTAGTTCTAAGTTCTAGGGGACGCATGACCTCAGTAGTTAAGTCCCATAGTGCTCAGAGCCATTTGAACCATTTGTCACGATTCGAACACTCGAACGAATGGAAACCCCACAATGAAGACACTTTCAAACTCTGGCCGTTGCTGATAACGCCGTCTCATACGAGTACCTGGCATCTCCTTGCTCTTCATAGTGATCATTCAAAATCGAACGTCGTTCGCGCTCTTTGTCTACCTTACCAGGCATAGTTTGTTGTTTGTTTCGTTTTAGGGCGCAAAAACAGCGGAAGTCATACGCGTCCATGTCACAGCCGTAGAATACTAACATGAAAAGGAAGTTAGGAGCAACTATCCATTAAGCCCAATCGATGGAATGAAAGAGAGCTACGAACAAAGACTTCCATTTGGAAAAAGTGTAACACCAGTATCGATTGTAAGTAGTTCATACTGTGTAATTCTATGTATGTGACTACGAAGTGGTTGTTCTTTACTGATTAAGCTCATTGGGCTGTGAAAGAAAAAATGATGTGTGTAATATATGTGATATAAAAACTTCAAATATGTTTAAAATAATGAAATTTTGTAAATTATGCCTGTTTATAAAAGAGGATTTGTAATTTGAATACTGGTTCATACTTAGGGAAATTGTATGATGTAACTTAGAAGACTTAGGGAACCCCCTGCGCTACGGAAGGGGCTTGGCGCGTGGGAAAAGGTGGATCTGGCGGTCAAACTGGGCGGCAAGAGAAGCAGCACGTTACGCAGTCAGTGGCTAGACGCTGTACTGCCGTGCGACCGCTACGGTCGCAGGTTCGAATCCTGCCTCGGGCATGGATGTGTGTGATGTCCTTAGGTTAGTTAGGTTTTAGTAGTTCTAAGTTCTTGGGGGCTGATGACCTCAGAAGTTAAGTCCCACACTGCTGAGAGCCATCTGAACCATTTTTTGAACGTTGTAGTGCTAACAACACGGGTGCCAAGTGAGGCATTTGGAAGCCAATTTACGTTGAAATTGCCTCGGATGTGGTTTTGGCTGTCGTATGGTGCTCTTGTTATCATTGAATGGCTATGAGATGAAGGAAATATGTCGCCAAGAAGAATTTGTAAAGAGCATTCAACTTCAAGAGCATGGGACCACTTAGCCGCCACGTGCTTGCCACCATTATTGCGCCACTGCTCCACCAACTGCAGGAATTCAGATATGTATTACATTATGGACGAGTATATTGATGTGAATGTTTTTCAATAATAATTCCATTGACATAAAACTGTGTTTGCACCTTACACGCTGACCTAATCACAAACCAATCCGCGGTCCTGTCCTTAACGTACAGATAACCGAGCATCCTGTTTCTGAAAATATAATTGTTTGTTGTTGCACTAAAGGTGCTAAAGTTCAGTGCTAAAATGTTTAAACGAGTTATCAGAGTTACCTACTTCGGAGGTAGTGAGAAAGGCACGTATATTGGACTAATATGAAAAGTAAATTGCAGTGATTAGTATCATGAACCATTTTCTGAAACTGATTGAGCTTAATACTTGAATAACTTGTTTTAAAGCATTAAAACATAAACAAACTTAAGTGGGGTTATAAATCCACAATAGGGTAAGGTAATTTGTCTCTGAAATAGTTAAAGAATTTCCCAGTAGAGAAATTGACAGTTTATGGACCCCTACTATATTCTTTTCTGTTATGATAAATTTGAACTAAAGATTGTTTTGCTAAAGAAATCTGAAGGATTTACATAAAGGAGAGAGGGTAAAAAAATGTTTGTACAGTGTTATTTATCTGCATTTGTGGTGAGTGTGTTAGTTAAACCAGGATTCTTGTCATACTTCATTTAGTCTCGTGAGGTCTCTGATAACTTTTTGGTGCTGAATAGGTTAATGGTTGAGGTGGTGATTATTATCAATAGGAGTAAAGTGCTAATTATCTTTCTGTGATTGCCAATTAACGCAAATGATAACTACTGCTTACCACTGGTCAGTTCGTCTGGAGCCGGCCGCTATGGCCGAGTGGTACTAGACGCTTCAGTCCGGAACCGCGCTGCTGCTACGATCGCAGGTTCGAATCCTGCCTCGGGCATGGATGTGTGTGATATCCTTAGGTTAGTTAGGTTTAAGTAGTTCTAAGTCTAGGGGACTGATGACATCAGATGTTAAGTCCCATAGTGCTTAGAGCCATTTGAACCATTTAGTTCGTCTGGTATTTGTGTGTGTTCATTGCACTTTACAAAGAGAGGAAGACTGAAAACCCTTTTTGCTAAATTATATTTAAGTTCTTTGAGATTATTGCTCCAAATGATTATGCCTAATTACGCTAGCGACCGTTTGTTATTCCATTTGTATGCTTTTACAAGGCCCCAGGAGTAGACAACATTCCATTAGAACTACTGACGTCCTTGGGAGAGCCAGTCCTGACAAAACTCTACCATCTGGTGAGCAAGATGTATGAGACAGGCGAAATACCCTCAGACTTCAAGAAGAATATAATAATTCCAATCCCAAAAAAAGCAGGCGTTGACAGATGTGAAAATGACCGAACTGTCAGTTTAATAAGTCACAGCTGCAAAATATTAACGCGAATTATTTACAGACGAATGGAAAAACTGGTAGAAGCCGACCTTGGGGAAGATCAGTTTGGATTCCGTAGAAATATTGGAACACGTGAGGCAATACTGACCCTACGACTTATCTTAGAAAATAGATTAAGGAAAGGCAAACACGTTTCTAGCATTTGTAGACTTAGAGAAAGCTTTTGACAATGTTGACTGGAATACTCTCTTTCAAATTCTGAAGGTGGCAGGGGTAAAACACAGGGAGCGAAAGGCTATTTACAATTTGTACAGAAACCAGATGGCAGTTATAAAAGTCGAGGGACATGGAAGGGAAGCAGTAGTTGGGAAGGGAGTGAGACAGGGTTGTAGCCTCTCTCCGATGTTATTCAATCTGTATGTTGAGCAAGCAGTAAAGGAAACAAAAGAAACATTTGGAGTATGTATTAAAATCCAGGGAGAAGAAATAAAAACTTTGAGGTTCGCCGACGACATTTTAATTCTGTCAGAGACAGCAAATGACTTGGAAGAGCAGTTGAACGGAATGGATAGTGTCTTGAAAGGAGGATATAAGAGGAACACCAACAAAAGAAAAAAGAGAATCATGGAATGTAGTCGAATTAAGTCGGGTGATGCTGAGGGAATTAGACTAGGAAATGAGACACTTAAAGTAGTAAAGGAGTTTTGCTATTTGGGGAGCAAAATAAATGATGATGGTAGAAATAGAGAGGATATAAAATGTAGACTGGCAATGGCAAGGAAAGCGTTTCTGAAGAAGAGAAATTAGTTAACATCGAGTATAGATTTAAATGTCAGGAAGTCGTTTCTGAAAGTATTTGTATGGACTGTAGCCATGTATGGAAGTGAAACATGGACAATAAATAGTTTAGACAAGAAGAGAATAGAAGCTTTCGAAATGTGGTGCTACAGAAGAATGTTGAAGATTAGGTGGGTAGATCACGTAACTAATGAGGAGGTATTGAATAGGATTGGGGAGAAGAGAAGTTTGTGGCACAACATGACTAGAGGAAGGGATCTGTTGGTAGGACATGTCCTGAGGCATCAAGGGATCACAAATTTAGCATTGGAGGGCAGCGTGGAGGGTAAGAATCGTAGAGGGAGACCAATAGATGAATACACTAAGGAGATTCAGAAGGATGTATGTTGCAGTAGGTACTGGGAGATGAAGGAGCTTGCACAGGATAGAGTAGCATGGAGAGCTGCATCAAACCAGTCTCAGGACTGAAGATCACAACAAAAACAACAACAACAGAAACAACATGCTTTTACTACGTTCTTTATCTTCAAAGTATTTCAGATTTCTATTAATTGCCATAGTAACGAAATTCATATTCGATACCCTCTATCCACTAAGTAAACACAAGGTCAAATACAAAATTCCTCCCTGAGGGTAGCACTTATTGTGTGTAAGTGTCATATTTAGGTGCTGATGAACAATATAGGTGTTATAAAAGCTCCACAAAATACGCCGCAGAAACAACGGAGATCCCGAACTAGAGATGAATGTGCTTCGCCCTATTGCTACGACAGATAAAAAGTAATACGCGCTCGACAGCCCACGCGTCGTTCGCTAAAACGGCCGCAAATATACCGGGTGATCAAGAAGTCAGTATAAATTTGAAAACTTAATAAACCACGGAATAATGTAGATAGAGAGGTAAAAATTGACACACATGCTTGGAATCACATGGGGTTTTATTAGAACAAAAAAAAAAACGAAGTTCACAAAATGTCCGACAGATGGCGCTGGACTGCAAAACGTCAGTGACTGCGCATGACAATCGTGTATAAAAGGAGCTGTAATGAGAGAGAGAATCACATGCGCCAGCATTCGCAGCACGTTGACGTTACCTGATAAGGCGCTTTTAGTGAAGCTATATTATCAGAATGGGGAATGTGCTAGTTCAGCGTTACGATCCTATCGCCATAGGAAGGGGCTTCGAACGGGTAAAGGTCCGTTGACAAATGCAGCTGTGGCGAGAATGATTTCGAAGTTCGAAGCCACGGGTTGTTTAGACGATAGAACCCGTAGTGGCCGACCGAGCACAAGGCGTAATGCTGCTCAGACAGTTGAGGAAGAAATGGAGACTGTAGCGGGTTCGTCTATGGACGGGGAAGTCAGCACTCGTGCAGTCGCACGTCGTACCGGCATTCCATACACTACTGTTTGGTTGGCACTGAGGCGTACCCTCCGATGCTATCCGTACAAAACCCATCGGCATCGTGAACTGTTACCCGGCGATTTAGTGAAGCGGAGGGCATTTGCGGTGTGGGCGTTTCAAAAGATGGCGGAAGATGACGATTGGTTGAGTAACGTGTTTTGGACCGACGAAGCTCATTTCACGCTCCGAGGGTCTGTCAACACCCACAACTGCAGAATTTGGGTTACCGAAAATCTTAGAACTGTCGTGGAAACTCCATTGCACGACGAGAAAGTCACGGTATGGGTTGGATTTACCACATCTACCGTTATCGGGCGTTTTTTCTTCGAGGAAATGCGCGATTCTGGTTTTGTAACTGTTACCGTGACGGGTGAGAGGTACGCCGATATGTTACAGAATCGCATCATCCCCAGCCTGGCTGATAAACACCTGCTGGAACGTACGATGTTTATACAGGATGGCGCTCCACCCCATATTGCTAGACGCGTGAAAGATCTCTTGCGCGCGTCGTTTGGTGATGATCGTGTGCTCAGCCGCCACATTCGTCATGCTTGGCCTCCCAGGTCCCCAGACCTCAGTCCGTGCGATTATTGGCTTTGGGATTACCTGAAGTCGCAAGTGTATCGTGATCGACCGACATCTCTAGGGATGCTGAAAGGCAACATCCGACGCCAATGCCTCACCATAGCTCCGGACATGCTTTACAGTGCTGTTCAGAACATTCCTCGGCTACAGGTATTGTTGAGGAATGGTGGTGGACATATTGAGCATTTCCTGTAAAGAACATCATCTTTGCTTTGTCTTACTTTGTTATGGTAATTATTGCTATTCTGATCATATGAAGCACAATCTGTCGGACATTTTTTGAACTTTTGTACACTCCTGGAAATTGAAATAAGAACACCGTGAATTCATTGTCCCAGGAATGGGAAACTTTATTGACACATTCCTGGGGTCAGATACATCACATGATCACACTGACAGAACCACAGGCACATAGACACAGGCAACAGAGCATGCACAATGTCGGCACTAGTGCAGTGTATATCCACCTTTCGCAGCAATGCAGGCTGCTATTCTCCCATGGAGACGATCGTAGAGATGCTGGATGTAGTCCTGTGGAACGGCTTGCCATGCCATTTCCACCTGGCGCCTCAGTTGGACCAGCGTTCGTGCTGGACGTGCAGACGACGCTTCATCCAGTCCCAAACATGCTCAATGGGGGACAGATCCGGAGATCTTGCTGGCCAGGGTAGTTGACTTACACCTTCTAGAGCACGTTGGGTGGCACGGGATACATGCGGACGTGCATTGTCCTGTTGGAACAGCAAGTTCCCTTGCCGGTCTAGGAATGGTAGAACGATGGGTTCGATGACGGTTTGGATGTATCGTGCATTATTCAGTGTCCCCTCGACGATCAGCAGTGGTGTACGGCCAGTGTAGGAGATCGCTCCCCACACCATGATGCCGGGTGTTGGCCCTGTGTGCCTCGGTCGTATGCAGTCCTGATTGTGGCGCTCACCTGCACGGCGCCAAACACGCATACGACCATCATTGGCACCAAGGCAGAAGCGACTCTCATCGCTGAAGACGACACGTCTCCATTCGTCCCTCCATTCACGCCTGTCGCGACACCACTGGAGGCGGGCTGCACGATGTTGGGGCGTGAGCGGAAGACGGCCTAACGGTGTGCGGGACCGTAGCCCAGCTTCATGGAGACGGTTGCGAATGGTCCTCGCCGATACCCCAGGAGCAACAGTGTCCCTAATTTGCTGGGAAGTGGCGATGCGGTCTCCTACGGCACTGCGTAGGATCCTACGGTCTTGGCGTGCATCCGTGCGTCGCTGCGGTCCGGTCCCAGGTCGACGGGCACGTGCACCTTCCGCCGACCACTGGCGACAACATCGATGTACTGTGGAGACCTCACGCCCCACGTGTTGAGCTATTCGGCGGTACGTCCACCCGGCCTCCCGCATGCCCACTATACGCCCTCGCTCAAAATCCGTCAACTGCACATACGGTTCACGTCCACGCTGTCGCGGCATGCTACCAGTGTTAAAGACTGCGATGGAGCTCCGTATGCCACGGCAAACTGGCTGACACTGACGGCGGCGGTGCACAAATGCTGCGCAGCTAGCGCCATTCGACGGCCAACACCGCGGTTCCTGGTGTGTCCGCTGTGCCGTGCGTGTGATCATTGCTTGTACAGCCCTCTCGCAGTGTCCGGAGCAAGTATGGTGGGTCTGACACACCGGTGTCAATGTGTTCTTTTTTCCATTTCCAGGAGTGTATTTTTTTGGTTCTAATAAAACCCCATGTCATTCCTAGCATGTGTGTCAATTTGTACCTCTCTATCTACATTATTCCGTGATTTATTCAGTTTTCAAATTTATACTGACTTTTTGATCAGCTGGTACATTAGAACGTAAGTGGTTAAAAAAGGGTATTCGGTCAGGAAATGGTGAACCATCAAAAGTTGAAGACAATGAGCACCAAGTGGTGGGGGAGCACCACTTAATTAATGGCTAAAACGACAGTGCCCAATTCGGAACCTAACTAAAATGATCCCCTGGCGGCGAGAGGGCCGAGGGGAAGTTGGCCAAGCAGCCGGAAGAGGTTGAATTACCCCGAGCTTGTTCCCACGAAGGGCAGACCAGTGGCGATGTCGAAGTGACACATCCTGCTGGCGGACGGCAATATGGAGATCATCGGAAGGAATGGAAGAACTAGCGGGCAGAGATATGAGGACTGCAGCCTCGGCAGCAGCGTCAGCATCCTCGTTTCCCGTCAGACCGACGTGACCAGGACCCCACATAAACATCACAGTAGCTCCCTCGAGAGTGAGCAAGTGGAAGCTTTCTTGGACTCGTTGGACTAAGAGATGAACAATGTACAGCACGCGGAGGCTCTGAAGGGCACTGAGAGAATCGGAGCAGATGACACAATTGACAAGCCTGTGTCGCCGGATGTACTGTGTGGCTGATACAAGGCGAAGAGCTCCGCTGTAAATACTGAACAGTGTTCCCGAAGCCGATGCCTAAAACGGTCGGTGCCAATGACGAAGGCACACCCGCCGCCACGGTCAGTCCGAGAGCCGTGGTGTACCTGGCATGGTAACAACACTGAACACGAACAAGGTTAAAACTCTCTGGTAGCCTATCTGTCGCAGAGAATGGGAGCTCTAATCATTTACGCTACTGGCCATTAAAATTGCTACACCACGAGGATGACGTGCTACAGACGCGAAATTTAACCGACAGGAAGAAGATGCTGCGATATGCAAATGATTAGCTTTTCGGAGCAGTCACACAAGATAGGCGCCGGTGGCGACACCTACAACGTGCTGACATGAGGAAAGTTTCCAACCGATTTCTCATACACAAACAGCAGTTGACCGGCGTTGCCTGGTGAAACGTTGTTGTGATGCCTCGTGTACGGAGGAGAAATGTGTACCGTCACGTTTCCGACTTCGATAAAGGTCGCATTGTAGCCTATCGCGATTGCGGTTTATCATACCGCGACACTGCTGCTCGCGTTGGTCGAGATCCAATGACTGCTAGCAGAATATGGAATCGGTGGGTTCAGGAGGGTAATACGGAACGCCGTGCTGGATCCCAACGGCCTAGTATCACTAACAGTCGAGATGACAGGCATCTTATCCGCATTGATGTGACGGATCGTGCAGCCACGTCTCGATCCCTGAGTCAACAGACAGGGACGTTTGCAAGACAACAACCATCTGCACAAACAGTTCGACGACCTTTGCAGCAGCATGGACTATCAGCTCGGAGACCATGGCTGCGGTTACCCTTGACGCTGCATCACAGACAGGAGCGCCTGCGATGGTGTACTCAACGACGAACCTGGGTGCACGAATGGCAAAACGTCATTTTTTCGGATGAATCCAGGTTCTGTTTACAGTATTATGATGGTCGCATCCGTGTTTGGCGACATCGCGGTGAACGCACATTGGAAGCGTGTATTCATCATCGCCATACTGACGTATCACCCGGCGTGATGGTATGGTGTGCCATTGGTTACACGTCTCTGTCACCTCTTGTTCGCATTGACGGCACTTTGAACAGTGGACGTTACATTTCAGATGTGTTACGACCCGTGGCTCTACCCTTCATTCGACTCCTGCGAAACCCAACATTACAGCAGGATAATGCAAGACCACATGTTGGAGGTCCTGTACGGGCCTTTCTGGATACAGAAAATGTTCGACTGCTGCCCTGGCCAGCACATTCTCCAGATCTCTCAGCAATTGAAAACTTTTGCTCAATGGTGGCCGAGTAACTGGCTCGTCACAATACGCCAGTCACTACTCATGATGAACTGTGGTGTCGTGTTGAAGCTGCATGGGCAGCTGTACGTGTACACGTCATCCAAGCTCTGTTTGAGTCAATGCCCAGGCATATCAAGGCCGTTATTATGGCCAGAGGTGGTTGTTCTGGGTACTCATTTATCAGTTTTCCATGAATTTTATGGATCTTTATCACGATTTTCTGAAAAAGGCCTTATGAATACATGGACACCTTTAGCATTTCTGAACTGAACGTATCGAAAAATATTAGCATCACCTAAAATGAATAACAAAAAATGCGAGTATACATCTGTAAACCATTGTTTTTGGAAGAATACTCACTAGGGGAATTCCACTAAGCCGGTTGGTTTCTCTCCGGCACTTTTGAAGTGGCGCCGTTCCTCTGCTTGTTTCACCGTCCGTCCGTTTACGATGTCTCGCGTGCTGCTATTGGGTGACGCTGTCGGCGTCCAGAGAAGTCACGAGGCATCAAGTGCCGCCATGTAGGTTCTCAGTGGCTTGCCGGCTGTGACTGCTATAACAGCATTGTCCAGGGACCTCGCGGTGGCGATTCTGAGTAGACCCGGTAGTTTCTTTGGTTCTCCGAGACGTGATTGCAGTTAGATTTTGGTGAAAGGTTTAGTTTGGCATATTTCTTACCCGCCGTCACCTGACGGTTATTTGCCAGGCCACAGTGGTGTTACAGGCCAGTCCAATCCGTTGTTGAATGGTACTGTTGTTTCGAGTGTCCGCGTGTGTCTGAACCTCGTCACAGCGTTTCTGGCGGAGTGGTTAGTGGAGTGTGTGATTTACTGACTTACGACTCGATCACCGTTTACATCCATTTTACAAGAAGACAAGCGCCGGAGGGCGCACAGCCGCGAAATAAAACTTTGCTGTGCGTTGCTGCCACGTGTTACATAAAGATCTGATCGGAATGACGAGGTTGGTTGGTGTTTAATTAGTTCCGCTTGTGCCGAGTGTCGATTAACGCTTTGCACACGTAGCTGATCTATGGAACAGTGTTACAGCGTTGTTGGTTGGTTGGTTGGTTTGGGGAAGGAGACCAGACAGCGTGGTCATCGGTCTCATCGGATTAGGGAAGGATTGGGAAGGAAGTCGGCCGTGCCCTTTCAGAGGAACCATCCCGGCATTTGCCTGGAGTGATTTAGGGAAATCACGGAAAACCTAAATCAGGATGGCCGGACGCGGGATTGAACCGTCGTCCTCCCGAATGCGAGTCCAGTGTCTAAGCACTGCGCCACCCCGCTCGGTACAGCGTTGTGAACACCTACTGCGTAAAACGGCTTGGCGTTTCTGACGCTCTCGATCTGGTTGTTCTTAATTGATTACAACTGTTCAATTTTTTTTTTGTGCAGAAACAGAAGTACAGGGCCTATACAGATTTCGATAAGTTGAACGCAGAATGTCACTATTAAATTTTCTCTTCTTACTCAGAGTCACAAGCAAGTCGGGATTTTACGTTTCACGTGTAGTGGTACCGTTATCAATAGGATATGTACACTAACTGAACTTATCTAGTTCATTCGCGCTGTTTCCTTGCCTCCCTCTTGTGAATGGTGTCTGAAGCGTCTCCCTGTAGCACCTAGCAGAAACCAACCAACACAGCAGTAATCCACCGTCCTGTGTACCGCTGTTCCACGAGAGGAACGTCCCGATGTAACTGCTCCCGTACTCATCGCTGAATGCATCACATTCCACTGGGAACACATCGAGATGAGAGTAAATGAAGTGCATCATTAGGATCATGTTGCAGCCAGTGACATTTTAAGCATGAACGAGTTCGTCTACAAGCTCGCTCTACTTTTCGGATCTACATCTACATCCATACTCCGCAAGCCACCCAACGGTGTGTGGCGGAGGGCACTTTACGTGCCACTGTCATTACCTCCCTTTCCTGTTCCAGTCGCGTATGGTTCGCGAGAAGAACGACAGTGGAAAGCCTCCGTTTGCGCTCGAATCTCTCTAATTTTACATTCGTGATCTCCTCGGGAGGTATAAGTAGGGGGAAGCAATATATTCGATACCTCATCCAGAAACGCACCCTCTCGAAACCTGGCGAGCAAGCTACACCGCGATGCAGAGCGCCTCTCTTGCAGAGTCTGCCACATGAGTTTGTTAAACATCTCCGTAACGCTATCACGGTTACCAAATAACCCTGTGACGAAACGCGCCGCTCTTCTTTGGATCTTCTCTATCTCCTCCGTCAACCCGATCTGGTACGGATCCCACACTGATGCGCAATACTCAAGTATAGGTCGAACGAGTGTTTTGTAAGCCACCTCCTTTGTTGATGGACTACATTTTCTAAGGACTCTCCCAATGAATCTCAACCTGGTACCCGCCTTACCAACTATTAATTTTATATGATCATTCCACTTCAAATCGTACCGTACGCATACTCCCAGATATTTTACAGAAGTAACTGCTACCAGCGTTTGTTCCGCTACCATATAATCATACAATAAAGGATCCTTCTTTCTATGTATTCGCAATACATTACATTTGTCTATGTTAAGGGTCAGTTGCCACTCCCTGCACCAAGTGCCTATCCACTGCAGATCTTCCTGCATTTCGCTGCAGTTTTCTAATGCTGCAACTTCTCTGTATACTACAGCATCATTCGCGAAAAGCCGCATGGAACTTCGGACACTATCTGCTAGGTCATTTATATATATTGTGAAAAGCAATGGTCCCATAACACTCCCCTGCGGTACACCAGAGGTTACTTTAACGTCTGTAGACGTCTCTGCATTGAGAACAAGATGTTGTGTTCTGTTTGCTAAAAACTGTACAATGCAGCCACACAGCTGGTCTGATATTCCGTAGGCTCTTACTTTGTTTATCAGGCGACAGTTGTTTCTCAAGAACAATAATATGTTACGAAAACAATGCCACACATGCAGCTGATTACATGTTAGAGTGTGTGTCCCACTAACAGAATTGCAGCTTTCTGATCTTCTCTGTGCTGAAACGAGGGAACTTCTTACACAAATACTGAAACGCTGCTTCATTCCTGTGTACAGCCTTAACAAACGCTGCCAGGCATCGCAACTTAATGTGCAATTTTAAATGCGAACATTTGAGATTAGGCTTTAGCGTGACTGTTATTAAATGAAACAAGTTTACTGTTACCAGTTACTGTTTACCTCCACGACGCGTTGAAAAAGGTTTAAACTTCCATCATCAGGTGGATTTACATTTGTTGGTATGACATTTGTGTGTAAATCCACCTGATGGAGGTTTAAACCTTTGAAACGCGTCGCGAAGATAAACAGTAGCTGGTAACAGTAAACTTGTTGTTTCATTTAACGTGCAATGTTGGGAGAACAGTTAGATTCCGATTCACTAGAGGTTCTTTGGCAACATTGTTTGGCCCAGGCACCACAGCTGTTCGTCGAGGCCATTGCCTCTGCGTCTGTAATGTCTCTTTTTTTCCCTTGCTCGACTGTCTGACGTACACAGGTAGCAGTAATACTTACAAGGGAAATTCCCATCTCACACACCTCAGACTCTTGGGCCAGTGGATAGACCATCTGAGCTACCGAAGCACGACTCACGCCCGGTACTCACAGCTTTACTTCTGCCAGTATCTCGTCTCATAGCTGTGAGTGAGTACCGGGCGTAAGTCGTGCTTCGGTAGCTCAGATGGTAGAGCACTTGCCCGGGAAAGGCAAAGGTCCCGAGTTCGAGTCTCGGTCGGGCACACAGTTTTAATCTGCCAGGAAGTTTTGTTCTGGTTATTTGACGAAACACAAAACAGACAGGAGCCGTACACAGACAATCTTATTACGACGCGAGGTAGTCAGTTGTTACCCTAAGCGACTTACAACCAAATGACAAGTCATGGCATTTCTTCTACACTGAAGAGCCAAAGGAGCTGGCACACCTATCTAACATCGTGTAGGCCCCCGCGAGCACGCAGAAGTGCCGCAACACTACGTGGCACCGACTAGATTAATGTATGTAGTAGTGCTGGAGGGAACTGACACCATGACTCCTGCAGTTAAATCCGTAAGAGTACGAGGGGGTGGAGATCTCTTCTGAATAGCACGTTGCAAGGCATCCAAGATACGTTCAAGCCGAAGTGTTTAAACTCAGAAGTGTTCCTGGAGCCACTACGTAGCAATTCTGAATGTATGGGGTGTCGCATTGTACTGCTGGAATTGCCCAAGTCCATCGGCATCCACAATGGACATCGATGGATGCGGGTGATCAGACAGGATGCTTACATACATGTAATCTGTTAGAGTCGTATCTAGACGTATCAGGGGTTCCATATCACTCCAACTGCACACGCCCCACACCATTACAGAGTCTCCTCCAGCTTGAACAGTCCCCTGCTGACATGCAGGGTCCACGGATTCATGAGGTTGTCTACATAGCCGTACATGTCCATCGGCTCGACCCAATTTGAAACGAGACTCGTCCGACCGAGCGACATGGTTCCAAACATCAACAGTCCATTGTCGATGTTCATGGGCCCAGCAAAGCTTAAAGCTTTGTGTCTTGAAGGGTACACAAGTGGGCCTTCGGCTCTGAAAGCTCATATCGATGATGTTCCGTTGAATGGTTCGCACGTTGATGGCTCAGCATTGAAATCTGCAGCAATTTGCGGAAGGGTTGCACTTCTGTCATGTTGAACAATTCTCTTCATTCGTCGTTGGTGCCATTCTTGCAGGATCTTTTTCCGGCCGCAGCGATGTCGAAGATTTGATTTTTTACTCGATTCCTAATATTCACGCTACACTCGTGAAATGGTGGTACGGCAAAATCCCCATTTCATCGGTAGCTCGGAGATGCTATGCCCCATTGCTCGTGCGCGGACTATAGCACCAAATTCAAACTCACTTAAATCTTGATAACCTGCCATTGTAGCAGCAGTAACAGATCTAACAATTGCGCCAGACACTTGTCTTATGCAGGCGTTGATGACCCCAGCGCCGTATTCTGCCTGTTTACATACCTTTGTATTTGAATACGCATGCCAGTACCAGTCTTTGGCGCTTCAGTGTAATATCGTGGCGGACTTCATTTTGCCCGGCGTACTGTAGAAACTCGACGTGGTATGGAAACAAATAGTTGGAATTACCCTGTAGAAATATGGAGACGTGCTGCAACTATAGCCGTCCTTAACTGTGGGAAAGTGTTTCCAGAACAGGATTTAGCGCACGGACTGACTTCGCGATTATGTCCTATAAATGTTCGATGAGATTCGCGGGTGGCCAAACCATGTGGTCGACTCGTCCAGAATGTTCTTCAAACCATTCTCGAACATTGGTAGCCTGGTGACATAACGCATTGTCATCCATAAACTTCCATCTTTTCGGGCACATGAAATCCATGAATGGTTACAAAGTCTCCAAATAATCGAACGTAACCTTTTCCAGCCGATGATCAGTTCAGTTGGAACAGAGGACCCAGTCTGTTCCATGTAAACGCAGCTCACAACATTGTGGAGCCACCACTAGCTTGTAACGTGCCTTGTTGACAACCCGGATCTATGGCTTTGTGGTGCCTACGCCACTCTCGAACCCCACCATCAGCTCATACCAATCGAAACTGGTTTTAACCCAGTCGTCTAGGGTCCAACCGATACGGTCACGAGCCCCGGAGAGGTGCTGCAGGCAATCTTGTGCTGTTATGAAAGGCACTCGCGTCAGTTGACATCACAGCAACTGAGACGGTTGCTATGGGTCTGATGATGGTCATGTGATATGACCGAAACCGGTCACCTATGTTCTTGAATCCCTCCATGAACCATGGACCTTGCCGTTGGTGGGGAGGCTTGCGTGCCTCAACGATACAGATAGCCGTACCGTAGATGCAACCACAACGGAGGGGTATCTGTTGAGAGGCCAGACAAACATGTGGTTCCTGGATAGGGGCAGCAGCCTTTTCAGTAGTTGCAGGGGCAACAGCGTCCGCAGCTCGTGGTCGTGCGGTAGCGTTCTCGCTTCCCACGCCCGGGTTCCCGGGTTCGATTCCCGGCGGGGTCAGGGATTTTCTCTGCCTCGTGATGACTGGGTGTTTCGTGCTGTCGTTAGGTTAGTTACGTTTAAGTAGCTCTAAGTTCTATGGGACTGATGACCATAGATGTTAAGTCCCATAGTGCTCAGAGCCATTTGAACCATTTTTGGGGCAACAGTCTGGATGATTGACTGATCTGGCCCTGTAACACTAACCAAAACGGCCTTGCTGTTTTGGTACTGCGAACGGCTGAAAGCAACGGGAAACTACAGCCGTAATTTTTCCCGAGGGCATGCAGCTTTACTGTATGGTTAAATGATGATGGCGTCCTCTTGGATAAAATATTCCGGAGGTAAAATAGTCCCCCATTCGTATCTCCGGGCGGGGACTACTCAAGAGGACGTCGTTATCAGGAGAAAGAAAACTGGCGTTCTACGGATCTGAGCGTGGAATGTCAGATCCCTTAATCGAGCAGGTAGGTTAGAAAATGTAAAAAGGGAAATGGATAGGTTAAAGTTAGATATAGTGGGAATTAGTGAAGTTCGGTGGCAAGAGGAACAAGACTTTTGGACAGGTGAATACAGGGTTATAAATACAAAATCAAATAGGGGTAAAGCAGGAGTAGGTTCGATAATGAATAAAAAAAAAATAGGAGTGCGGGTAAGCTACTACAAACAGCATAGTGAACGCATTATTGTGGCCAAGATAGACACGAAGCCCACGCCTACTACAGTAGTACAAGATTATATGCCAACTAGCTCTGCAGATGATGAAGAAAATGAAGAAATGTATGATGAAATAAAAGAAATTATTCAGGAAGTGAAGGGAGATGAAAATGTAATAGTCATGGGTGACTGGAATTCGACAGTAGGAAAAGGAAGAGCAGGAAATGTGGTAGGTGAATATGGATTGGGGCTAAGAAATGAAAGAGGAAGCCGCCTGGTAGAATTTTCCACAGAGCATAACTTAATCACAGCTAACTCTTGGTTCAAGAATCATGAAAGAAGGTTGTATACATGGAAGAACCCTGGAGATACTAAAAGGTATCAGATAGATTATATAATGGTAAGACAGAGATTTAGGAACCAGATTTTAAATTGTAAGACATTTCCAGGGGAAGATGTGGACTCTGACCGCAATCTATTGGTTATGAATTGTAGATTAAAACTGAAGAAACTGCAAAAAGGTGGGAATTTAAGGAGATGCGACCTGGATAAACAGACTAATCCAGAGGTTGTACAGAGTTTCGGGGAGAGCATAAGGGAACAATTGACAGGAATGGGGTAAAGAAATACAGTAGAAGAAGAATGGGTAGCTTTGAGGAATGAAATAGTTAAGGCAGCAGAGGATCAAGTAGGTAAAAAGACGAGGGCTAGTAGAAATCCTTGGGTAACGGAAGAGATACTGATTTTAATTGAGGAAAGGAAAATACAAAAATGCAGCAAGTGAATCAGGCAAAAAGGAATACAAACGTCTCAAAAATGAGATCGACAGGAAGTGCAAAATGGCTAAGCAGGGATGGCTAGAGGACAAATGTAAGGATGTAGAGGCTTATCTCATGAGGGGTAATATAGATACTGCCTACAGGAAAATTAAAGAGACCTTTGGAGAAAAGAGAACCATTTGTGCGAATATCAAGAGCTCAGATGGAAACCCAGTTCTAAGCAAAGAAGGGAAAGCAGAAAGGTGGAAGGAGTATATAGAGGGTCTATACAAGGGTGATGTACTTGAGGACAATATTATGGAAATGGAAGAGGATGTAGATGAAGATGAAATGGGATATACGATACTACGTGAAGAGTTTGACAGAGCAATGAAAGACCTGAGTCGAAACAAGGCCCCGGGAGTAGACAAAATTCCATTGGAACTACTGACTGCCTTGAGAGAGCCAGTCCTGACAAAACTCTACCATCTGGTGAGCATGATGTATGAGACAGGCGAAATACCGTCAGACTTCAAGAAGAATATAATAATTCCAATCCCAAAGAAAGCAGGTGTTGACAGATGTGAAAATTACCGAACTATCAGTTTAATAAGTCACAGCTGCAAAATACTAACGCGAATTCTTTACAGACGAATGGAAAAACTGGTAGAAGCCGACCTCGGGGAAGATCAGTTTGGATTCCGTAGAAAAGCTGGAACACGTGAGGCAATACTGACCCTACGACTTATCTTAGAAAATAGATTAAGGAAAGGCAAACCTACGTTTCTAGCATTTGTGGACTTAGAGAAAGCTTTTGACAATGTTGACTGGAATGGCAGGGGTTAAATACAGGGAGCGAAAGGCTATTTACAATTTGTACAGAAACCAGATGGCAGTTATAAGAGTCGAGGGGCATGAAAGCAAAGCAGCGGTTGGGAAGGGAGTGAGACGGGGTTGTAGCCTCTCCCCAATGTTATTCAATCTGTATATTGAGCAAGCAGTAAAGGAAACAAAAGAAAAATTCGGAGTAGGTATTGAAATCCATGGAGAAGAAATAAAAACTTTGAGGTTCGCCGATGACATTGTAATTCTGTCACAGACAGCAAAGGACTTGGAAGAGCAGTTGAAAGGAATGGACAGTGTCTTGAAAGGAGGATATAAGGGAGTTTTGCTATTTGGGGAGCAAAATAACTGATGATGGTCGAAGTAGTGAGGATATAAAATGTACACTGGCAATGGCAAGGAAAGAGTTTCGGAAGAAGAGCGAAATTTGTTAACATTGAGTATATATTTAAGTGTCAGGAAGTCGTTTCTGAAGGTATTTGTATGGAGAGTAGCCATGTATGGAAGTGAAACATGGACGATAAATAGTTTGGACAAGAAGAGAATTGAAGCTTTCGAAATGTTGTGCTACAGAAGAATGCTGAAGATTAGATGGGTAGATCACACAACTAATGAGGAGGTATTGAATAGAATTGGGGAGAAGAGGAGTTTGTGGCACAACTTGACAAGAAGAAGCGACCTGTTGGTAGGACATGTCCTGAGGCATCAAGTCATCACAAATTTAGCATTGGAGGGCAACGTGGAGGGTAGAAATCATAGAGGGAGACCAAGAGATGAATACACTAAGCAGATTCAGAAGGATGTAGGTTGCAGTAGGTATTGGGAGATGAAGAAGCTTGCACAGGATAGAGTAGCATGGAGAGCTGCATCAAACCAGTCTCAGGACTGAAGGCCACAACAACAACAAAATTAATCTCATAAAATTTATTATTCATTTGTTTATTAGTAGGTCATTCTTGTCAAATAAATGTTCGCAATATTTTGCATTTACGAATGAAGCTATAATTTAAAAAAATTAGGTCAGCATTGTTATCTTTCAGTATTTTATATAATATGATGTATATCCTATGTAAAAGTCTTTCTTATTGTATACGCCAATTTCAGCATAAAATAAGCAAGGTTTTGTGGATAGTTACTCATTAAAATGTCAAACGTTTAATTGCTAATTTAATAAATTTGCACTGTAGTTTTAATGTATAAATAGGAGGAGCACAAGGTTCAAGAATGGTCAGTCGGACATGGTTTTGAGATGCAACCACTATGTCGCACGTCTGTGCAATAATCTAATTGTTGTATACAGTATTGTGACTATGTAGCCTGTTATGTGGAGTGGGCTCCCACTAAGAATAAATGGTGCAACTTGTCATAAATAAACCACTATAAAACGACTTGGTACCTGGATTATTTAATGGAATTCACGTAACTTGATCCAGTTAGCAGATGAAATGGACCGAGGCAACAACTACTTCAGCAGCAGCAGCACGAAACAGATTACTCTGAGTTACATCGAACTAAGATACCTATAAGAAATCAACTGAATTATATGAGTGTCACTGCAGAACTAATTACTGAAGTGTAATGTTTTGGAAATTGTTCTATCAGTAAATATTTGCATTTGTCTCAAAGTAACTCTTTGAGTGGTGGAGGAAAATGTGATCAGTAAGAAACACCCCCATGATCACACGTTTCTTGTTGTCTATGTAACACAAGAATAACAAATTTTTGAGGTTTTTTTTTTGTTTAAATCAAATAATCTCTTTTCGATGTTGAAAATTTTCGCCCCAGCAAAATTCCACTTTCTCCCCAAGTAACAACAGTTTCGTTACAACTCCTATCATATGATATGTTTCACTACCCACTAAGAAGGTACGTTATAAAACGATCGTTACACTTTCACTGCAGTGGTGATAGAGGAAATGGCGACGGCGCAAAGAAGAGCACTGTGTGTCGCCACAGTTTCGTGTAGCAAGAGTGGAAACATCTCGCAGATTCTCATCCAACCCCTGCGGGAAACGCTCCAGTACGGGCATTGTGCATCGCAGTGTTGTTTACTTTTGATATTCCCTAGAGCAGGGGTCTCCAAACTTTTTAGTCCGCGGGCCACACTGACTCCTCCACGAAGTCATAAGGGCCTTGATCTACCTAGTGGGATTAAAGCACCCTACCACTCCATGATCATCGTAATGTAAGGCTAAAGGAAGGATGAAATCGCAAAAATCTAAGGTTTTGGGAATAGCTAGCACTGAAACGAACTACGATTTTTATTTAATTACATAATTTTGATTGCTGGATGCACCTGACCGAAATTCTGGCGTATTTTATTCTGGCGAATTTCACCGACAAAAAAGTATGTCACTGCACATTCTTCACGAAAGCGTCCTGCAAACTTAACGAAATCTCAAAATCATTGTTAGCAACACTATTACTGTAAGACGAAACAGAGGTAGAGTATGTCAACGCATTGTTATTTCAAGCCGGACGCGGTGGCCGTGCGGTTCTGGCGCTGCAGTCCGGAACCGCGGGACTGCTACGGTCCCAGGTTCGAATCCTGCCTCGGGCATGGGTGTGTGTGATGTCCTTAGGTTGTTAGTTAGGTTTAAGTAGTTCTACGTTCTAGGGGACTGATGACCTAAGATGTTGAGTCCCATAGTGCTCAGAGCCATTTGAACCATTTGTTATTTCAAGCGGCGCAACAATAAGTTTAGTTATGTAGTCTTGTAGCGAGTAGCAGAGCCAGAGCAGAAGGGACGTCGAACAGATGAGCAGAACTATAGGCCTACATCTCTAACGTCGATCAGTTCTAGAATTTTGGAACACGTATTATGTTCGAGTATAATGACTTTTCTGGAGACTAGAAATCTACTCTGTAGGAATCAGCATGGGTTTCGAAAAAGACGGTCGTGTGAAACCCAGCTGGCGCTATTCGTTCACGAGACTCAGAGGGTCATAGACACGGGTTCCCAGGTAGATGCCGTGTTTCTTGACTTCCGCAAGGCGTTCGATACAGTTCCCCACAGTCGTTTCAGGAACAAAGTAAGAGTATATGGACTATCAGACCAATTGTGTGATTGGATTGAGGAGTTCCTAGATAACAGAACGCAGCATGTCATTAGCAATGGAGAGAAGTCTTCCGAAGTAAGAGTGATTTCAGTTGTGCCGCAGGGGAGTGTCATAGGAGCGTTGCTATTCACAATATACATAAATGACCTTGTGGATGACATCGGAAGTTCACTGAGGCTTTTTGCAGGTGATGCTGTGGTGTATCGAGAGGTTGTAACAATGGAAAATTGTACTGAAATGCAGGAGGATCTGCAGCGAATTGACGCATGGTGCAGGGAATAGCAATTGAATCTCAATGTAGACAAGTGTAATGTGCTGCGAATACATAGAAAGATAGATCCTTTATCATTTAGCTACAAAATAGCAGGTCAGCAACTGGAAGCAGTTAATTCCATAAATTATCTGGGAGTACGCATTAGGAGTGATTTAAAATGGAATGATCATATAAAGTTAATCGTCGGTAAAGCAGATGCCAGACAGATTCATTGGAAGAACCCTAAAGAAATGCAATCCGAAAACAAAGGAAGTAGTTTACAGTACGCTTGTTCGCTCACTGCTTGAATATTGCTCAGCAGTGTGGGATCCGTACCAGATAGGGTTGATAGAAGAGATAGATAAGATCCAACGGAGAGCAGCGCGCTTCGTTACAGGCTCATTTAGTAATCGCGAAAGCGTTACGGAGATGATAGATAAACTCCAGTGGAAGACTCTGCAGGAGAGACGCTCAGTAGCTCGGTACGGGCTTTTATTGAAGTTTCGAGAACATATCTTCACCGAAGAGTCAAGCAGTATATTGCTCCCTCCTACGTATATCTCGCGAAGAGACCATGAGGATAAAATCAGAGAGATTAGAGCCCACACAGAAGCATACCGACAATCCTTCTTTCCACGAACGATACGAGACTGGAATAGAAGGGAGAACCGATAGAGGTACTCAAGGTACCCTCCGCCACACACCGTCAGATGGCTTGCGGAGTATGGATGTAGATGTAGATTTGATAACTCTGTTGCGTGATTGTGTCCGATAATGTCGCGGTGTATGGTCGCGATAGGCCTCGAAACTCAGTTGTTGGCAGTATAGGTACCACCTCAAATATTTGGCGGGCCGGATACCGGGGATGGCCTAACAGCTAACGCGGGCCGGTTTCGGCCCGCGGGCCGTAGGTTGGAGACCCCTGCCCTAGAGCGCACGTTCCTGCAAAAGTCGACCATCTTATTGCTTCGTCCTACAAACATCCCGCGAAATGACGATGAGAGAAAGAAAGAAAGGTTTAGGTGTTCGTTTTTCCCACGCGCTGTTCGGGAGTGGAATGGTAGGGAGATACACTCCTGGAAATTGAAATACACTCCTGGAAATGGAAAAAAAGAACACATTGACACCGGTGTGTCAGACCCACCATACTTGCTCCGGACACTGCGAGAGGGCTGTACAGGCAATGATCACACGCACGGCACAGCGGACACACCAGGAACCGCGGTGTTGGCCGTCGAATGGCGCTAGCTGCGCAGCATTTGTGCACCGCCGCCGTCAGTGTCAGCCAGTTTGCCGTGGCATACGGAGCTCCATCGCAGTCTTTCACACTGGTAGCATGCCGCGACAGCGTGGACGTGAACCGTATGTGCAGTTGACGGACTTTGAGCGAGGGCGTATAGTGGGCATGCGGGAGGCCGGGTGGACGTACCGCCGAATTGCTCAACACGTGGGGCGTGAGGTCTCCACAGTACATCGATGTTGTCGCCAGTGGTCGGCGGAAGGTGCACGTGCCCGTCGACCTGGCACCGGAACGCAGCGACGCACGGATGCACGCCAAGACAGTAGGATCCTACGCAGTGCCGTAGGGGACCGCACCGCCACTTCCCAGCAAATTAGGGACACTGTTGCTCCTGGGGTATCGGCGAAGACCATTCGCAACCGTCTCCATGAAGCTGGGCTACGGTCCCGCACACCGTTAGGCCGTCTTCCGCTCACGCCCTAACATCGTGCAGCCCGCCTCCAGTGGTGTCGCGACAGGCGTGAATGGAGGGACGAATGGAGACGTGTCGTCTTCAGCGATGAGAGTCGCTTCTGCCTTGGTGCCAGTGATGGTCGTATGCGTGTTTGGCGCCGTGCAGGAGAGCGCCACAATCAGGACTGCATACGACCGAGGCACACAGGGCCAACACCCGGCATCATGGTGTGGAGAGCGATCTCCTACACTGGCCGTACACCACTGGTGATCGTCGAGGATACACTGAATAGTGCACGGTACATCCAAACCGTCATCGAACCCATCGTTCTACCATTCGTAGACCGGCAAGGGAACTTGCTATTCCAACAGGACAATGCACGTCCGCATGTATCCCGTGCCACCCAACGTGCTCTAGAAGGTGTAAGTCAACTACCCTGGCCAGCAAGATCTCCGGATCTGTCCCCCATTGAGCATGTTTGGGACTGGATGAAGCGTCGTCTCACGCGGTCTGCACGTCCAGCACGAACGCTGGTCCAACTGAGGCGCCAGGTGGAAATGGCATGGCAAGCCGTTCCACAGGACTACATCCAGCATCTCTACGATCGCCTCCATGGGAGAATAGCAGCCTGCATTGCTGCGAAAGGTGGATATACACTGTACTAGTGCCGACATTGTGCATGCTCTGTTGCCTGCGTCTATGTGCCTGTGGTTCTGTCAGTGTGATCATGTGATGTATCTGACCCCAGGAATGTGTCAATAAAGTTTCCCCTTCCTGGGACAATGAATTCACGGTGTTCTTATTTCAATTTCCAGTAGTGTATATGGTAGGTTGCATAGCGTAAACATGGCATGTACCCGTGCATTGTCTGCAAGAAAATCACTTTACGGTCCAGTTGTATGGCGTATACGTTCACTTCGTGCACATCAATTTTGCAGAATTAAAGTTCCTGTTGTTGAGCAGAGCCTTACCAACCTTGTGGCCAGTGTTGCAGAGTATGCACTGCCATGCGTGGCGATCACACATCCCATTATGATCCATGTCCCGCCTTTTGTGATGTCCAGGGGACCATCATAAATCACGATGACTTTTTGTGTTTGGATAAAAGGGTCATTTCTGTTCGTCACACCGCGTATTTCTCTCAGACACCTTCTGTACTCCACTGTAGAAGTTCTTTCTATTTATAGTCCACGTATCGTCGAGCTATGCTACTTATCAGTGACACACCATGCGGAAGTTAGTTCGTCCTTGTACACCAATATATACACTCCTGGAAATTGAAATAAGAACACCGTGAATTCATTGTCCCAGGAAGGGGAAACTTTATTGACACATTCCTGGGGTCAGATACATCACATGATCACACTGACAGCACCACAGGCACATAGACGCAGGCAACAGAGCATGCACAATGTCGGCACTAGTACAGTGTATATCCACCTTTCGCAGCAATGCAGGCTGCTATTCTCCCATGGAGACGATCGTAGAGATGCTGGATGTAGTCCTGTGGAACGGCTTGCCATGCCATTTCCACCTGGCGCCTCAGTTGGACCAGCGTTCGTGCTGGACGTGCAGACCGCGTGAGACGACGCTTCATCCAGTCCCAAACATGCTCAATGGGGGGACAGATCCGGAGATCTTGCTGGCCAGGGTAGTTGACTTACACCTTCTAGAGCACGTTGGGTGGCACGGGATACATGCGGACGTGCATTGTCCTGTTGGAACAGCAAGTTCCCTTGCCGGTCTAGGAATGGTAGAACGATGGGTTCGAGGACGGTTTGGATGTACCGTGCACTATTCAGTGTCCCCTCGCCGATCACCAGTGGTGTACGGCCAGTGTAGGAGATCGCTCCCCACACCATGATGCCGGGTGTTGGCCCTGTGTGCCTCGGTCGTATGCAGTCCTGATTGTGGCGCTCACCTGCACGGCGCCAAACACGCATACGACCATCATTGGCACCAAGGCAGAAGCGACTCTCATCGCTGAAGACGACACGTCTCCATTCGTCCCTCCATTCACGCCTGTCGCGACACCACTGGAGGCGGGCTGCACGATGTTAGGGCGTGAGCGGAAGACGGCCTAACGGTGTGCGGGACCGTAGCCCAGCTTCACGGAGACGGTTGCGAATGGTCCTCGCCGATACCCCAGGAGCAACAGTGTCCCTAATTTGCTGGGAAGTGGCGGTGCGGTCCCCTACGGCACTGCGTAGGATCCTACGGTCTTCGCGTGCATCCGTGCGTCGCTGCGTTCCGGTGCCAGGTCGACGGGCACGTGCACCTTCCGCCGACCACTGGCGACAACATCGATGTACTGTGGAGACCTCACGCCCCACGTGTTGAGCAATTCGGCGGTACGTCCACCCGGCCTCCCGCATGCCCACTATACGCCCTCGCTCAAAGTCCGTCAACTGCACATACGGTTCACGTCCACGCTGTCGCGGCATAACACCGCGGTTCCTGGTGTGTCCGCTGTGCCGTGCGTGTGATCATTGCTTGTACAGCCCTCTCGCAGTGTCCGGAGCAAGTATGGTGGGTCTGACACACCGGTGTCAATGTGTTCTTTTTTCCATTTCCAGGAGTGTAGTATGATTGTGGTTCGATGAACCCTCTGCCAAGCACTTAAATGTGAATTGCAGAGTAATCATGTATATGTAGATGTAGAGTGGTGCTTATACGGAGGCGTACAGATAGTCGTTCTTTCCTTGTGCCATTCGTAACTGCAATATCAAGAGATGGAGGAGAGTGACAGTCGTTTATGAAGTACCCTCCATTTACGGAGTAAAATAGCTTACTGAGTACATATGTATGAATACAGAAAGTTTGTGCAGAGACGAACAGGCAGTGGGTCTAGCCACGCTCCAACCTAGAACTGAGTGGGAGGAAACCTCTATAAACGGCAGAACAAGAGGTACCGTCCACCACAAACATGACAGTGATTCGCAGATTGTGGCTGTAGGTTCATGACTCAAGCGGGCACGAGACAATCTTTGCGGATTGTACAGGTTTCATTAAGATGTCTCAGGTAGCTCTCACTATGTTATCCACCGTATTGGGTATACGCGCTCATTCCATGGTAAATCAAAGTGCACTGACGACCCTAGGCAACTGCTTCCATTCTGCGCGGCGATAGAGCCTGAAGTCCAATATGCGTTTCGGGTCTTGTCACCTATGTACACGTAAACTTCTTAGCTCCTTCATTAGCTTCCTTCATGTGAGTGTTCACAGATATGAGTCAATTGCAACAAAACGGAAGATACAGAAGAAGGCGTAGCTTACATGTATGCTCAGTTGAGTCAACCAAACATCGATTAGTTTTTGCTCATGCCCACTTAGTAAGCAGTGCAAGAATGCGCCACTTGTGTGCGGAGGACGTGTGGTGGGGGGGGGGGGATGCCCCATGTGAATGTAACCACACACACACACACACACACACACACACACACACACAAACGCGCGCGAGTTTTTGTGTGCGCGTCCCCAGCCGTCGGCAGAAAACTCACAATCCCCTCCTTTCGTGACAGACGGACAGAATGTGATCTTCGTTAGATTCCCTGTCTCTCCTGGGAGCCCACGTCGTGAATCACGAGGCTAATATCTTTTCAGTACACAGTCATAACCAAACTACCAAAAACTGTCGGCTGAAAATTTTGTGAAGGCCTAGTTGTCACAAGTAGTCACAGTTCATTTCTCCACGTACGCGTACACCACCATTACTCTACCACGCAAACATAGGGGTTACACTCGTCTGGTGTGAGACGTTCCCTTGGCGGTCCACCGGAGGCCGAACCACACAATAACGCTGGGTTCGGTGTGGAGTGACGGAGGGGTGCAGTGGACTCCCGTAGTCGTCGTGGGGTTGTGGACCACTGCGGCTGCGGCGGGGACGGAGCCTCTCCGTCGTTTCTAGGTCCCCGGTTAATATACAATACAAAACAATCACAGTTCGTGGCCTTCAACTGACTACTTGCTTGACAATGAGGTTAACAGTGACCGAGAGACAATTACGACGGAGGACTGGTAAGGCTGGAAAATTTTGTTACTAGATGCAAGAGCTCCTCAGTTTACGGGGGCCGTTCAATAAGTAATGCAAAATGCGATTGTAGGCATTCTCGGCGCATTTCAGCTATGAAATCTTCACGGGTTATCAGCCGAGTGGCGTCGTCTTCTAGTCGCAACGTTTCAACGGATTGCGTATCCATCATCTTCAGGTGAAGTGTCGGGATGCTCTCACTCACTCTCATCTAATACATTCCCCTCTTTGGGGAAGTTTGTGGGGGAGTTTGTAGCCTTACGGCTTGTACTCAACTGTGTGTATGGTTATTTCTGTAGTTTTTGGGTGACTGCGTGATGTGACGAATGTTCTGTGTGTGTCTGGTACTTACCTGAGGTTGGAGAGCTGATTGGTATTATGGGGGAGGGAGGAGGATTAGGAACTGGATATAGGGATGTTCTCTTCGACTTAGTCGTCGAAGAGCGTCACTGGGCGTTTGTTCTTATAGCGGGACACTTCATACCGACCTAAGGAGTGGATGAGGTTGTTTCCAGATCTGGAAGAGCTCTCGTAGGAAGTCCTTGCCAGTGGTTATCACTGTTAGCATTCAACCGCGATTCTTAAACATATATTTTAACAACGCGTTTCAAGAGACAATGCTCCCATCATCAGGTTGTAAAATCTATGTCATGCTATTAAACGGACTAAAAAGACAAAATACCATCACAAATAGTTGGGAATTCCATATAGTAAAACAGAATTAAAAGTATATTGGACTGTGCGTGCTCGTCTTACAATGAAGTTGTTGACTCAAGTCGATGGCCGTCCCATAGCTACCAAATATGCTGTCCACTGTGCCGGCTCGGGAGCTGTTGTGGACTGACGTGCCTAGGTATTGTGTTCGAGTATAATGCCTTTTCTGGAGACTAGAAATCTACTCTGTAGGAATCAGCATGGGTTTCGAAAAAGACGGTCATGTGAAACCCAGCTCGCGCTATTCGTCCACGAGACTCAGAGGGCCATAGACACGGGTTCACAGGTAGATGCCGTGTTTCTTGACTTCCGCAAGGCGTTCGATACAGTTCCCCACAGTCGTTTAATGAACAAAGTCATTCTCAATGGAGAGAAGTCTTCCGAAGTAAGAGTGATTTCAGGTGTGCCGCAGGGGAGTGTCATAAGACCGTTGCTATTCACAATATATATAAATGACCTTGTGGATGTCATCGGAAGTTCACTGAGGCTTTTTGCAGATGATGCTGTGGTGTATCGAGAGGTTGTAACAATGGAAAATTGTACTGAAATGCAGGAGGATCTGCAGCGAATTGACGCATGGTGCAGGGAATGGCAATTCAATCTCAATGTAGACAAGTGTAATGTGCTGCGAATAGTTAGAAAGGTAAATCCCTTATCATTTAGCTACAAAATAGCAGGTCAGCAACTGGAAGCAGTTATTCCATAAATTATCTGGGAGTACGCATTAGGAGTGATTTAAAATGGAATGACCACATAAAGTTGATCGTCGGTAAAGCAGATGCCAAACTGAGATTCATTGGAAGAATCCTAAGGAAATGCAATCCGAAAACAAAGGAAGTAGGTTACAGTACGCTTGTTCGCTCACTGCTTGAATATTGCTCAGCAGTGTGGGATCCGTACCAGATAGGGTTGATAGAAGAGATAGAGAAGATCCAACGGAGAGCAGCGCGCTTCGTTACAGGATCATTTAGTGATCGCGAAAGCGTTACGGAGATGATAGGTAAACTCCAGTGGAAGACTCTGCAGGAGAGACGCTCAGTAGCTCGGTACGGGCTTTTGTCAAAGTTTCGAGAACATACATTCACCGAAGAGTCAAGCAGTATATTGCTCCCTCCTATGTATATCCCGCGAAGAGACCACGAGGATAAAATCAGAGCGATTAGAGCCCACACAGAGGCATACCGACAATCCTTCTTTCCACGAACAATACGAGACTGGAATAGAAGGGAGAACCGATAGAGGTACTCAAGGTACCCTCCGCCACACACCGTCAGGTGGCTTGCGGAGTATGGATGTAGACGTAGTAGATGTAGATATTGTGGCGTGGTTACAGCCGTGTGCTTGACGGTAACGCTATGCTATTGGGCACCTGATTTCCTTATTACATTGGTCTGCCATCGTTAGCCTCTCGCAACTCTGTCAGTGACATGCTACAAGTTTAAAGTCGCATACCTACCCTAAAATAATTCTAAAAACCCGCTAAAAAATCTCATTTCCTTAAAATTATCTTGTGCATTTAGAATATTGCTTTGTTTCTTTTCGTGGATAGCTATCTCGAATTCCTCTAGTAAATCAAGTTTCCTCCCTTTCTTTTCTACATGCTATATTTTTACGTTGTCTTCTATGCTATTAAGGGGATGGCCTGTTTCATATATATGGTTCGCAACAGCTGATTTGTCATAATTTCCTAACCTGAATGTATCTTTATGTTCTTTATACCGGATCGCGAATGATCTTCCTGTCTGCCCTATATATTTTGCATCACAAGTTTTGCACTGAATCTTATAAACTCCCGATCTTTCAAACTTATTTCTCTTCTCGCCAATATCGTGCTTAAGGCTGTACCTCACTAGGTTATTAGTCTGAAAAGCTAATTTAACATCGTATGGCTTAAAAATATTTGCTATCTTTTGTGAGACTGTTCCGTAGTATGGCATCGTGATAATTTTCACTTTCTCTCCATCACGTTTATTCTTTTTGCGCTTATTACTTTTCTGTAACAGTTTTTTAACCATATCTATTCTGTAACCGTTGTTCGTCGCTATTCTCTTAACGGTATTAATTTCAGTCTCCCTATCTTTTTTGTTCATAGGTATATTGATTGCCCTATGCACGAGACTACGGAAAGCAGCTTCTTTATAAGCCTGCGGATGGCATGAATCATTCGGGATCACGGCATCTGTCGTAGTTTGTTTTCTATAAACGGAGAACGCGTGTTTGTCGCCCTGCTTTTTTTTATATTCAGGTCCAGGAACTGTAAACCATTGTTAGTTTCATACTCCACGGTAAATTATATTTTATTATGTGCGTCGTTGAACTTTTTTACTATTTCCTCAATGTCCTCACGGGAACCATCGAAAAGTAACAGAGTGTCGTCTACATAACGTTTGTAATAAACAATTTTATCCATAATGTTATCGTCAGAATTTAGAACTTTATCTTCAAGGTCATAGATAAAAATATCCGCCATAGTTCCTGAAATACTGGACCCCATGGCTAACCCATCGTCCTGAATGTGTTGTTGTTGTGTTGTAGTTATGGTCTTCAGTCCTGAGACTGGTTTGATGCAGCTCTCCATGCTACTCTATCCTGTGCAAGCTTCTTCATCTCCCAGTACCTACTGCAACCTACATCCTTCTGAATCTGCTTAGTGCATTCATCTCTTGGTCTCCCCCTACGATTTTTACCCTCCACGCTACCCTCCAATACTAAATTGGTGATCCCTTGATGCCTCAGAACATGTCCTACCAACCGATCCCTTCTTCTGGTCAAGTTGTGCCCCAAACTTCTCTTCTCCCCAATCCTATTCAATACTTCCTCATTAGTTATGTGATCTACCCATCTAATCTTCAGCATTCTTCTGTAGCACCACATTTCAAAAGCTTCTATTCTCTTCTTGTCCAAACTATTTACCGTCCATGTTTCACTTCCATACATGGCTACACTCCATACAAATACTTTCAGAAATGACTTCCTGACACTTAAATCTATACTCGATGTTAACAAATTTCTCTTCTTCAGAAACGCTTTCCTTGCCATTGCCAGTCTACATTTTATATCCTCTCTACTTCGACCATCATCAGTTATTTTGCTCCCCAAATAGCAAAACTCCTTTACTACTTTAAGTGTCTCATTTTCTAATCTAATTGCCTCAGCATCACCCGACTTAATTCGACTACATTCCATTATCCTCGTTTTGCTTTTGTTGATATTCATCTTATATCCTCCCTTCAAGACACCATCCATTCCGTTCAACTGCTCTTCCAAGTCCTTTGCTGTCTCTGACAGAATTACAATGTCATCGGCGAACCTCAAAGTTTTTACTTCTTCTCTATGGATTTTAATACCTACTCCAAATTTTTCTTTTGTTTCCTTTACTGCTTGCTCAATATACAGATTGAATAACATCGGGGAGAGGCTACAACCCTGTCTTACTCCCTTCCCAACCACTGCTTCCATTTCATGTCCCTCGACTCTTATAACTGCCATCTGGTTTCTGTACAAATTGTAAATAGCCTTTCGCTCCCTGTATTTTACCCCTGCCAGCTTTAGAATTTGAAAGAGAGTATTCCAGTCAACATTGTCAAAAGCTTTCTCTAAGTCTACAAATGCTAGAAACGTAGGTTTGCCTTTCCTTAATCTTTCTTCTAAGATAAGTCGTAAGGTCAGTATTGCCTCACGTGTTCCAGTATTTCTACGGAATCCAAACTGATCTTCCCCGAGGTCGGCTTCTACTAGTTTTTCCATTCGTCTGTAATGAATTCGTGTTAGTACTTTGCAGCTGTGGCTTATTAAGCTGATTGTTCGGTAATTTTCACATCTGTCGACACCCGCTTTCTTTGGGATTGGAATTATTATATTCTTCTTGAAGTCTGAGGGTATTTCGCCTGTTTCATACATCTTGCTCACCAGATGGTAGAGTTTTGTCAGGACTGGCTCTCCCAAGGCCGTCAGTAGTTCCAATGGAATGTTGTCTATTCCGGGGGCCTTGTTTCGACTCAGGTCTTTCAGTGCTCTGTCAAACTCTTCACGCAGTATCGTATCTCCCATTTCATCTTCATCTACATCCTCTTCCATTTCCATAATATTGTCCTCAAGTGCATCGCCCCTGTATAGACCCCTCTATATACTCCTTCCACCTTTCTGCTTTCCCTTCTTTGCTTAGAACTGGGTTTCCATCTGAGCTCTTGATGTTCATACAAGTGGTTCTCTTATCTCCAAAGGTCTCTTTAATTTTCCTGTAGGCAGTATCTATATTACCCCTAGTGAGATAAGCCTCTACATCCTTACATTTGTCCTCTAGCCATCCCTGCTTAGCCATTTTGCACTTCCTGTCGATCTCATTTTTGAGACGTTTGTATTCTTTTTTGCCTGCTTCATTTACTGCATTTTTCTATTTTCTCCTTTCATCAATTAAATTCAATATTTCGTCTGTTACCCAAGGATTTCTACTAGCCCTCGTCTTTTTACCTACTTGATCCTCTGCTGTCTTCACGATTTCATCTCTCAAAGCTACCCATTCTTCTTCTACTGTATTTCTTTCCCCCATTCCTGTCAATTGTTCCCTTATGCTCTCCCTGAAACTCTGTACAACCTCTGGTTCTTTCAGTTTATCCAGGTCCCATCTTCTTAAATTCCCACCTTTTTGCAGTTTCTTCAGTTTTAATCTACAGGTCATAACCAATAGATTGTGGTCAGAGTCCACATCTGCCCCTGGAAATGTCTTACAATTTAAAACCTGGTTCCTAAATCTCTGTCTTACCATTATATAATCTATCTGATACCTTTTAGTATCTCCAGGGTTCTTCCATGTATACAACCTTCTATCATGATTATTAAACCAAGTGTTAGCTATGATTAAGTTGTGCTCTGTGCAAAATTCTACCAGGCGGCTTCCTCTTTCATTTCTTAGCCCCAATCCATATTCACCTACTACGTTTCCTTCTCTCCCTTTTCCTACACTCGAATTCCAGTCACCCATGACTATTAAATTTTCGTCTCCCTTCACTATCTGAATAATTTCCTTTATTTCATCATACATTTCTTCAATTTCTTCGTCATCTGCAGAGCTAGTTGGCATATAAACTTGTACTACTGTAGTAGGTGTGGGCTTCGTATCTATCTTGGCCACAATAATGCGTTCACTATGCTGTTTGTAGTAGCTTACCCGCATTCCTATTTTCCTATTCAAAGCTACTCCTGCATTACCCCTATTTGACTTTGTGTTTATAACCCTGTAGTCACCTGACCAGAAGTCTTGTTCCTCCTGCCACCGAACTTCACTAACTCCCACTACATCTAACTTTAACCTATCCATTTCCCTTTTTAAATTTTCTAACCTACCTGCCCGATTAAGGGATCTGACATTCCACGCTCCGACCCGTAGAACGCCAGTTTTCTTTCTCCTGATAACGACATCCTCTTGAGTAGTCCCCGCCCGGAGATCCGAATGGGGGACTATTTTACCTCCGGAATATTTTACCCAAGAGGACGCCATCATCATTTAATCATACAGTAAAGCTGCATGCCCTCGGGAAAAATTACGGCCGTAGTTTCCCCTTGCTTTCAGCCGTTCGCAGTACCAGCACAGCAAGGCCGTTTTGGTTATTGTTACAAGGCCAGATCAGTCAATCATCCAGACTGTTGCCCTTGCAACTACTGAAAAGGCTGCTGCCCCTCTTCAGGAACCACATGTTTGTCTGGCCTCTCAACAGATACCCCTCCATTGTGGTTGTACCTGTGGTACTGCTATCTGTATCGCTGAGGCACACAAGCCTCCCCACCAACGGCAAGGTCCATGGTTCATGGGGAGGTCCTGAATGTAAAATTTGTTATTAACCAGTGTAACGACAACTGCTACCTCGACTCCATAATGGATTATATTAAAAAGTCCTTGCCAGATCTTGGAATCTTTCTTTGAGGAGTGGGATTTCGGCAGCGGCGTGCAGATCGTGGGTGGGGAATCCCATGGTAGGTGCAGTGCCCTCCTGAGGGCGCGGTTCTGCAGCCTCTGGAGTTTGTCCAGCTGCTGCTTCGCCGCGTATCCCCAGACAGGCCAGGGAAGGGAGCTGGATGTGTTGAGGACTGGGTATAGGATGGACGTTCTGGCACAGAGCTTCCTGTGCACCTCGTCTATGTGGGGGTGAAACGTCTGAAAGCTACTACCGTGCAAGAAGCGTTGGAAAGAGTCCGGGCTCTTAGGAGGGAGCGTTATAACCTGCAGAATGTTTTCGTCACAATCGCTGGGTGATCTCGTTAGTCTGGAAGGCACAATGGATCAACAAATGTCTGCATCTATCCTTGAGGACCATGTTCGTCACTACATGCAGTTTGTTTTCCCTCGGCACGGTGGCATCTACCAGCACGACAATGCGACGTGTCACAGCTTGCAGTGCACGTTCGTGGTTCAAAGAGCATCGGGAGGAGTTTACCTTCCTCCCGAGGCCACCAGACTCCCCGGATCTGAACCCAATCGAGAATGCGTGGGGCCACCTCCATCGGGCTGCTCGCGCTATGGGAAACCGAGAAACCTAGGGGAGCTGGCCACGGCTCTAGAATTGCCATAGCCCCGCAGCCTGTCGGCGCTTTCCAGAACCTCATTGACTCTGAGCGCGTCTCGCAGCGACCCGTGCTGTCGAAGGATTCAGGTTTTTGACAGGTGGCCACGTTAATATGACTGAACAGTGTATCCGTCTCACCATATCGATTTCGGCGTTCACGTTTGAAAAATGGGGCGTGCATGCGCTCACGACCCCCCACCCCGCCCCCCTCCACTTACACACAGCGATTTTGCGATAGATAAATTCAGTGACAGTGCGTATGAAAAAGTACGTGTCTGAAATAGTTTACGACCGTGAACATAGCACACAGAAAATTATTTAAAAAAATCAGGAGAAAATGTAAATACTGAACTCGGTAGTGCTGTGTTTGCATAGAGGTGCGAAGAAGGGTGGAATCTGCACTCTCCATCACTTGGCCGAGTTCAATAAAAAAGCAAAACCATTGACTGAAACTGGAAAATCATCAAATATACGCTTTCATCCAGTAGAAGGGCGGCAGTCGCTGATCCCAAGGATTTTCTGCGTGTTACTCAGATAATAGCAGAACCGTAACCATTATTAGGGCCCTTCAAACAGTTTATGAAACAAAGGACATCACTAAAACACGATAAATTGCTCTTTCAATAGACAGCGCCCCAGCGGTAGAGCTAGAACAGAAGCAGTCGCTAATGCGATAACTTATGAAATACGATCCGGTAAGTTCTTCAGTTCACTTTATTCTTTTCCTCATTCAACCTAAAGTGACTACTACATATTCTGCAACTTTCTCGACAGAAACTTTCATCGAAAAAGGGAGCGATTGCAACTACAATATTGTATTCTGCAGTATTAGACAGTTCCTGAATGGGATAGTAAAGTATCGCTAGGCACACTGTACAATCATCGATAGAGCCTGTGGAGAGAAAATTAAATGCTCTGTTTTAGAATTATTTATAATCAATATGCTATCGTAGGTGTAAACTGAAATTTAAAAAGAAAAGGAAACTACTGTGGTCAATTTGGGAGGTCCTTAAGCATTAAATGACTTTAAGGAAGTTCTGTGAAACTAAAACTGAATAGGCGAAACTGAGTTACGAAGCCACTGTCACTAGAATTCGAGTATAGTGTCTTACTCCATTTTTGTTATTTGTAGACCGATAGATGCATAGAAACACGTAAGAAGACAATGGCGGAAATGTCCTTTTGCAGTTTTAGAAACTGTCCCACGTTTCAAAATATCAGATATTTTTTTTTTTAAATATGACTGACAACAGTTCCCTATTGACTGAGTGGAATAAAATAAACAATTTCTCGAAATGCAACAAACGTACGCAAAATCAAAGTTACAATCCACACAGTTGATGCTGCACAATACTGAAATTTGACAAGGTACGGACATCCAGCCATATGATTTTTCCTCATGTTCCCGGAAGAGTAATATAATCGTGAAATGAGTAATCAAGACGCAACACTAACTGTGGTTCAGTCCCCTTTACGAACGAGGCGTGACACCTCGATTTTCTAGACACACAGATAAAGTGGCAAATGATATTAAGTCCTATAGAGATACAAAGCATTATGTTAAGCACAATGAGATAATGTCTATTTTTAGCTAGGCCTAACTCAAAAGTAGTTATAATGCTCAATCCCAAAAACATGTGGATTCAAAAGAAAACTAAAAGCCCATCTATAAACTACGACATTTTTTTCAAATCAACGATGTAATGCCCATCAAGAGCATGACACGTCATCAGACTAATCGTTACAGCGCGTAAGCTATTGTTAGTCTACTATAATTACCAAAGCAGTCGTGTCAATATTGACCTAGTATATAGAACAACACGTACTCTTAATATCATTAAGGAAGTTGAGTTTCTTTTCCAGGTAGCATCGTTCCACCTAATTTCGCTGTGTTCGTTTTAACCTGTATCTTTGTGGTAATTTTACTGTCACCAGTTGCTTCGTTTCTTTGACTTTATTCACAACCTTGAAATTTATCCTCCGTACGGGGATATACTGTACGTAACCTTATGAATGGAGGGATGAACGCTTTAACCGTACTTTTATCCTATTACACAACAATAATGTTTACTTGGTTTCGTGGCTAATGATACAGTATTCCCTCAACATGTAAGCTGGATTTTAACAGCGTCGTATGAAATGTTTACCAACAATTAATACAGTTTGATCATGCTGGTTTATGGAACAGTGACAGTTATAAACACACTCAGAGCGTGAAAGCAGTAACTTTAAATTGTACCACTCCGCACCAAAAGGGAAAATCGTTGTGAGAATCAGTAGTATCAGCGAATGTAAACTGGAGGAATGAGAGTTGGTAATTATTAATGAAATGCGTTACGTATTAGACAGTACCGGAGGCAATTTTCCCAATAATCAAAACATCGGTGGAGAGAAATGTGACTGACGAATGGCTGTCATTATTAGAAGACAAAATCTAAGATGCTTGTTTACAAAAGTTTTCGGTAGTCCACTAACAAAAATCTCTTCTAGAAATAAGACTGAAAGAAATTACGAAAGCGTCATGATATGCGCTTCACTGACAATTAACTCTCTTTTGTCAAGAAATGTAATCTGAAAGTAAAATGCCAGTATAAACTTTCACATCGAAGTTGCGCTGTACAGCGCCTGTGATTAGGTATCGGATTAAAGCAATGACACAACGCACAATCACAAGCGATATAAACCGCACGCGGTTTTCGGCTGAACCTCTGACAGATCCGTGGCTAAGGCCGCTTGCTTTACTCACAGGTGAGGTTCGATGTTGATCACGTCCGGGGAGCCGGCGACCAGCGTCGCCGCGACGACGGCGGCCAGCGCCCCAGCGACGACCGAACCCGCGCACATCCTACCGCACCGGCGACCGACACACGACTGAGCAGCTTAGGCTGACGGCCGGCCGGCGCGCTCTACGCAGCGGCTACTGCTCATGCGCCGTGCCCCGCCGCGCGCGCACCCAGTCGATACGGCCGGAACCGGGCGCGGCGAGTATCGACTCCGTGCGCCATCCGCAGCCGCCTCGCGCGCCAGCCAGCTCTGGCGCCGAAAACTTTCTGGGTCAACGGAGGGATGAGCACGGGGACGAGGGTGAGGGCGCTACTGCAGACAGGGGCCCTCGGCATTGTTTGCCCTCTTAATGCCGTTTATTGTTCGTGGTTGCAGCGCCACGTTGCTTGTTCCGCTAATTACAAGAAGAGGCCATTTTCAGCTGCATTATTACCCTGCCTCTAACAACTGCACCTACATAATCGTGTATGTGTTATGCGAGGACTATTGCACGAGAGTGCGCCGGGTTTTATGTTGTAAATTTACATATATCCAGTGCTTTTTTTCTATAAAAAACGTTTGAGGGTACTCCGACATGGGAAAGCGAAAATTAATTATAACTGAAGCATGGGATACCATCCGTCTGCTTTTAGCCATGACGTCACCAACATATCGAACTACAAAAAAAAAAAAAAAAGAAATGGTATCGGACTCTTCAGTTAACTTTACAGCTAAATTGAAGCAGGCGATACCGAGAAACACATACAACAGAAAGTGGTATCGAACACTTCAGTTTACATCAACTCAAACGAGGCATGCTATTTGAGCGTACGCATATCCGTTTAGCACTACCATTGCCCACTATTAGCGGACGAAGGCACTACATACTTGTCGAACTTTTTCCCACCAAAAACTGCACTGGTATCGTTCGTATTGCAGTTACCAACACGAAAATATGAAATAAAAAAATTACGTCCGTGAAATAAATCTTTGGCACTCTTCCAAGTTCTCAACATCCTAAAAAAATTACTTTGTCGACGAAAAAGTTTAGGGGTACGCATCCTCCAGCGTTCCCCCAGAAAAACAGCAATGCATATATATATATACCCTGCAGCTGCTGTACAGTGCGTGGTGTAGGGCAAAGGGCGCCGACTTTTCCAAATTTCTGTGGGTGCGTACCAATGGCGGAATGTAGTATGCTGTATGTTTTCTGGGGAGTCTCGCTATTTTTAAAATCTTCTATGAACACTGCCTGTGTCATAAACACCTGTGCTACGACAAAATAAAATATACCGGTACTATAAGTATACGTTGAGACGGCCGTAGCTCAGACAGTACCACAGTTGACTTGAAAGCAACAGAAATGAGATCAAACTCGGGTTCAAATGTACTTGGACGAACCCACGAATCCAGAGGTGGAATGTGCACAATATCGGACCGCCTGTAAAAACACAACATAAAATGTGTAACCTATCATTAACCAGTAACTTTCATTACAGCAGGCAGAAATAGAAATTTAATGGAGTGTGTCGTAAAATCCCATGGAATATAAACGAAGAGATATGTAAAGAATCAATTCTCAATATTGTGTTTCTGATTTACACACGTGACCAGTGATCGCGCAACGTCTGAAAACTGCGAAAATTTTTGCCCGACAAAGAGATTTTGCTCCACGCTTCTCGTCAAAAAAATGGTTCAAATGGCTCTGAGCACTATGGAACTTAACATCTGAGGCCATCAGTCCCCTAGAACTTAGAACTACTTAAAAGTAACTAACCTAAGGACATGACACACATCCGTGCCCGAGGCAGGATTCGAACCTGCGACCGTAGCAGTCGCGTGCTTCCGGACTGAAGCGCGTAGAACTGCTCGGCCACCGTGGCCGGCGCTTCCCGTCAGTAGACCTCCAATTTGTGCTATAGTCCCATCCATGAACGATGGCGATTAACGCAGGTCGAGACAAGGACGGGGATAGCATTGCTGCCGGTTCCAAGAAACGATTGTGGTACGAGCCTACATATGCTTTGCTCTTGAGGAATGCGCGTATCCTGCAAATTATGTCACTCACTCGCTTGTGTAGAATTTTTCGCTCTCCAGCACCATCAACCATGACAACTTACAACAAATGCAATAAAAATTCACTAAGTAACTCTCTACGGTCGCGTATAGTGCTCGCATTGGAGACAACGTTCACTGCAGAGCGCTCAGAAGTCAGCTGAACGCTCATTGGTCGTCGGAGAACACGTGTATTATCGCGAAATATGGGAGAAAGTGTCACAGAAACGATACAGGATTTGGGCTGGAAATCATTAAAAGAAAGGCGTTTTTCGTTGCGACGGAATCTTCTCACGAAATTCCAATCACCAGCTTTCTCCGAATGCGAAAATATTTTGTTGACACCGACCTACATAGGGCGGAACGATCACCACGATAAAACGAGGGAAATAAGAGCTCCTACGGAAAGATATAGGTGTTCGTTCTTTCAGCGTGCTATATGAGATTTGAATAATAGAGAATTGTGAAGGTGGTTCGATGAACCCTCAGCCAGGCACTTAAATGTGATTTGCGGAGTATCCATGTAGACAAACGTAAACTCGACGGCCAACGATAGCTATTAATGCCGTAATACTCCTTCAATCAACAATATGACCTCCCGCGTCCTTCAAAGCCATTGTAAAAAAAAAAAAAAAAAACTACTATCCAGATTACTTGAAAAAAATAGCACTGAAATCTTAAACCACACACACTGCTGTTATGTATAAAAAAAAGAAGTAACTATTGAGGTTGTCTGTAACAATTGGCTTCCTTGTATTATTCTTTATTGTGCTAAGTATTGGCAAGCAAATATATTAAAACAATTGCTGACGAGTGGAGTGGGTCACTTGTAAGGAAATATGAAAGCAAGCCGTAAAGACGGGATTCCATTCACAGTACAGTGCGACTGTTATTCTGGGGAGTTTCTCTGACTTCGCCAGAGAAACGCAAGGAACGGGGGAGTGTGTTTCTCGGTTGTCTTTGAACAAAGACATCTCTAACAAACAGCTATATTTTAGAGGTCAGGTGTTTTAACTTTCACCTCGCTATTTTAATAGTTCATTCTTTTTTATAAAGGCAAGTGAGAAATATTTATTTTATTTCGTTTTTAAAAAACTAGAAATTTTGTGGGTGCGCGAGCCCTGGCGCACCCACGTAGTCGGCATGATGGTGTAGGGTACGTCTTACCAATATTATCGAATTTATCTTCTATTCTACTGGCGTATTGTGTACGAGAAAAATGTCTACATCCCTCTGCATGGACGCTAATCTTTCCTTACTGCCAGGCTCCCTACGCCCAAGACACGGAATAGGCAGCAGAATGAGCCTACATACTTCCTCGAATACTTTTTCTCAAAAAATCTAGCTAATCGGATTTAAAGAGAACAATTTGTACAGAAACCAGATGGCAGTTATAAGAGTCGAGGGACATGAAAGGGAAGCAGTGGTTGGGAAGGGAGTGAGACAGTGTTGTAGCCTCTCCCCGATGTTACTCAATCTGTATATTGGGCAAGCAGTAAAGGAAACAAAAGAAAAATTCGGAGTAGGTATTAAAATCCATGGAGAAGAAATAAAAACTTTGAGGTTCGCCGATGACATTGTAATTCTGTCAGAGACAGCAAAGGACTTGGAAGAGCAGTTGAACGGAATGGACAGTGTCTCGAAAGGAGGATATAAGATGAACATCGACGAAAGCAAAACGAGGATGACGGAATTTAGTCGAATTAAGTCGGGTGATGCTGAGGGAATTAGATTAGGAAATGAGACACTTAAAAGTAGTAAAGGAGTTTTGCTATTTGGGGAGCAAAATAACTGATGATGGTCGAAGTAGAGAGGATATAAATTGTAGACTGGCAATGTCAAGGAAAGCGTTTCTGAAGAAGAGAAATTTGTTAACATCGAGTATAGATTTAACTGTCAGGAAGTCGCTTCTGAAAGTATTTGTATGGAGCGTAGCCATGTATGGAAGTGTAACGTGGACGATAAATAGTTTGGACAAGAAGAGAATAGAAGCTTTCGAAATGTGGTGCTACAGAAGAATACTGAAGATTAGATGGGTAGATCACGTAACTAATGATGAAGTATTGAAGAGAATTGGGGAGGAGTATGTGGCATAACTTGACAGAAAGAAGGGACCGGTTAGTAGGACATGTTCTGAGGCATCAAGGGATCACAAATTTAGCATTGGAGGGCAGCGTGGAGGGTAAAAATCGTAGAGGGAGACCAAGAGATGACTATACTAAGCAGATTCAGAAGGATGTGGGTTGCAGTAAGTACTGGGAGATGAAGAAGCTTGCACAGGATAGAGTAGCATGGAGAGCTGCATCAAACCAGCCTCAGGACTGAAGACCACAATAACAACAACGTTGCTTTTTCTTCCACAGATTCTCATTTATACCAGTACGCCACTGTAACGACCTCTTACGTTCCTATCAGCGCCTCTCTGGGTTATTTCGATGTCTGCCGTCTATCTTACTTCATAAGGAAACCAAAAGCTGGAACGGTAGTCTGCAACTGGTCAACACTGGTGGCTCGTATGCGATTTCCTTTACAGTTGCGTAACACTTTCCCAAAAACTTTCCGACAAATGTAAGTCTTCTATTCGCCTTCCTTGTAAGTAGATTTTACATTTCGTCCGACTTCAAAAACTTCTTAGTGTCATCTGTAAATACACTGCCGGGAAAAAGAAAGTGACTCCCTCAAGGGCAAGGTCAGTTTATTGAGAAGTAATGTGACAGGTAGTTCACAATACTTCTCCGTTATTCCACTCTCGAACAGTGCGCAGAGAAAACGAACAACTATATCTTTCCGTTCGAGCTCTGATTTGCGTTATCTTATTATGATGTTCATTTGTGTCTAAGTAGATCGGCGGTAACAATGTATTTTCACATTCGGAGGAGAAAGTTGGTGATTGAAATTTCGTGAGAAGATTCCTCCGCAACAGAAAACGCCTTTGTTTCAATGATGTCGACCCCAAATCCTGCATCATTCCAGTGTCACTCTCTCCCCTATTTCGCGATAAAACAAAACATGCTGTACTTCTTTGAACTTTCTCGATGTACTCCGTTAATCGTATCTGCTAAGGATCCCACATTGCGTGGCACTACTCGAAAAGCGTAGTGTAGACCGTCTCTTTAGTAGATCTGTTGCATTTTGTAAGTGTCTCAATAAAATGCAGTCTTTGGTTCGCTTCGATGTGTCCTTTCCAATTTAAGTTGTTCGTAACTGTAATTCCTAGGTATTTTGTTCAATTTACGGCCTATAGATTTGACTGATTTATCGTGTAACCGACGTTTAACGGATTCCTTTTAGAGCTCATGTGAACGACCTCACATTTGTCGTTATTTAGGGTCAATTGCCAATTTTTGCACCATACGGATATCTTTTCTAAATAGTTCTTCAATTTTTTTAATCTTCGATAAATTTACTAGACGGCTGCTCAGATTGTCTCCTAAATCGTTTATATGGCTAAGGAACAGCAGAAGGTCTGTGACACTACCTTGTGGAACGCCACAAATCACTTCTGTTTTACTCGATGACTTTCCGTCAGTTACTACGAACTGTGACCACTCTGACAGGAAATCAAGACTGTAGTCACATAACTGAGACGGTATTCCGGAAGCACGCAATTTCCCTTCGAGCCACTTGTATGGTACATTGTCAAAGTCTTCTGTAAACCTAGAAATACAGAATGAATAAGCAGAATCATAAGCTCGAATCAGAAGCATCTCGCGCCTGTTGTTACAATTTGGCAATGGTTACTGCAGGCACTGGAGAACGAGTTGGGTACCACTTCGTCGTACCCGAAACGTATTCAATTGGCGAGAGATCTGGTGATCTTGCTGGCCATCGCAGTAGCTGTACACCGCGAAGAGCACGCGGGGACGCAGCAGCCGTGTGTGGACGTGCTGAAAAAGCACATCGCCTTCTTCTTGAAGAAGTGGGGGTAGCGCGGGGACAACAGTGTGCAGTGTAGCGGGCACGGATTACTTTACGCTGCAGAAACACCAACCGCGAGTTGTAACTGATGGCCCTCCGCACAAGGAAGCATGCAATGGGACCAGTGCGTTGTCGGCGAATGCTCTCTGGAACAGGCAACTCACCAGGTATACGCCATACGAGGTTACGTCCATCATTTACACACAGGCAGACAACAGAGCGCTATTCCAATCTCCAACCAGCTTTTTTTATAACAACGGAGTAGCCATGCGTGGTGGCGTCGTGATGTTAGTGGTAGCCTGGCCAGTGATAGCCTGCTACAAGCAGATGGTCCCCAATGAACCCCAATGAAACAGCAGGTACAACATGTGCCCGGATTTCTTCCCTTTCCACAGTTACTCGCGCAGTGCATCGGTCTTGCCGCAGATGTCCAGAACCTGGCATGCTGGTGTAGAAATGTTCCACGGACCACTGCTGAAGGTAGCGAAACACCACCGCTACCTTGTGCCCAACACCTGTAGTAATCCGTCAACATGCTCATCCAGCTTCCCACAGGCTCGTGTTGCGACAACTTTCAAATGGCTGAAGGTGTTCGTCAGGAGTACCGTGGGCAGTGGCGGCTGTTTCGTAAGAGCACAAGAGCATGTGAACATCCTAACTTTTGACACCTCAGATTTATTGGTTATTTTTCCCTGAATGCTGTTGATGAGGCAATCTCAATTTTTTTCTTTATTGTTATTTGAACACCTTATACAAAAGGTGGGCCGGCGGCGGCAATATTACGCCGCTCTTTGGCCACAGACAGTACAAATAGACACAATGAAGACACAGAAAAACAAAACATAATGGTGGACAAAAAACAGTAGACACTTGAGTAAAAAACATGGAGCCGTTCACAGGTGTAGTAAAATAATAAATAACATTCAGCACTTGTAGACTGGCACTGATGACTGAAACGACACACGTGAACGATGGAGCGTGGGTGGTGAAAACACTAAAGCACTAACACGACGGCACACACAAAGAACCGATGGCGATGACCTCCTGCGCGCGAATGTTCACTGGACGTGTGCCAGTCTGGGGACCTGCCAAAAGGGGAAAAGGTGGGGGAGGAGTGAGAGGGGAGGATGTAGATGCCAGTGGCAGAGGAGATGGGCGGGGGAGGAATGAAGGTACAGGGGGGAGGGGACGCCCAGGGGGAGGAGGAACGCGGGAAGGGAGGAGGGAGGGTGCCCTAAGGAAAAAACACAGGGTATGGAAGGGAAGGATCAAGGTTGATGTGAGGGGTAGATGGAGGGGATGAGGGCATAAGCAGGGAGGGGGAGTTGGTGGAAGCCACCTTGGGAGAGGGTATGGAGAGTGGAGAGATGGAGAGCAGGTGGGACGTGGGGATATAGACGTGGCAGCAGACGGGGGTGGGAGAGGATGGGAGAGACAAGCGGGTGAGGAGGATCGAGTTTACAGGAGGTGTAGAGGATTCGTATCCGTTCGAGGAAAAGGAGGAGGTGTGAGAACGGAATAAGGTCATAGAGGACCCGCGTGGGGGAGGGGATACGGATGCGATAGACGAGGCAGAGCACATGGCGTTGTAGGATTTGAAGGGAGAGGTAATCTGAACCGCACGACACTAGATCTACCACGATATGTTACACTTCTTCTTCTCTATACTCTGTGAAATCTGGCACCAGGGTCGCGAGCACACATCAGTTGTGCATGTTTTAAGGGGCTCCGGAAAGGCTCAAAATCATGAAAAGTTCAATTTTTAATTTTTTGCGTTTTCTGAATCTGCAGACTATTACCTTTTAATAGATATATAATTTATTCAATTCCAAAGACTACAACTATTTTTAAATTTTTTTTGAAATGTGTTCTGCATGGGCGTGACCTGCTGTGGCGCTGTTAAACTGCTGTCAAATGGTGTTATTATTAACGTCCGTGTTCATCAGGTACATTTTAGTGATGTGAGATAAAGTATGTGTTGTGGCTAACCTATTTTCAGAGACTTAGCAGCACCTGAACTGTTGAAGAAGTGTATTCACGGAAAAACTCAAAACCCCAATGAAAGTGTGAATAGAGTTATATGGTCGAGAATCCCCAAGACTGTATTTGTTGGAATAGAAACACTTCACTTTGGTGTGTATGATGCTGTTGCGACTTTCAATGATGGCAACATTGTAAGGTGCAAGGTATTTAGAAATATGGGAATGAAGATAGGTTCTAACATGGTACAAGCGATGCTTGCTTTAGACAAGCAACGCCTTCGGGCTGCAGACAGTGCTGTAAAGAGTCTAGAAATACAAGCAAGAGTAAACAGGAGGAGGAACAAGAGGAAGCTGGAGGAGGAGTTTGCAGAGGATGAAGATAATCCATCCTATGGACCTTGAATGCACTAAAAAGTTAATCCAATCTTTGTCGCTCGATTCCCAAAACTTTTATTTTCTCATACTAATTACATGTTTTCTAAGGATCTTCCAAACATATTTGTTTCAAACTTTCAGTAAATGTTACACAGTACCTTCTGCATAATTTAACACAGCCTTTTTCCAAAAAACTGTATATTTTTGAATATATAAATAAAAAATTGCAAAAAAATGTTGTGAATTTTCATTACAATTGAAAAAAATCATCTTTAATAACTGAACTAAAATTTTGTAAAATCCCTGTGTTAAATTGTAGCCCATATTCCAATAAATAATCTGTAAAAAGTTCAACTTCCTACCTCAAATACTTTGTGAGGAAAGATGTAATTTATAAGCGTTATTTTAACATTGCAAGTATAGGGCGTTCCGGAGCCCCTTAAGGAGCTTTTGCGCATGCGCAACTGGCGTGATGTAATTGCCCTTCGGGCCAAGTACCTACGGATTCGATGAACACTGTGCGCGGTTCATGGCGTGCGCGCTTACCGCTCAACGACAGGTTTACGTCAGTGTCACTAGGTGGTAGCACATTGCAGCAGACTTTTATTCCCATTCGCTTGACACAGATCCCGATACATGTTAGCACAATCACATTTGCCGATTCACTCACCATATAGTAAAATTAGTTCTGTCACGAGTATATGTTATCGTTATGCTGACAGAAAAACCTATTTTGTGGGATTCTGAATGAGATATATTAAGTTTTGGACTTTATCATGCAGTTATCCGTTTGAGTAGCTGAGAACGATAAGGGCCTAAAGCACCTCGTCAATTGTGAGACTATAATTCTCAATGCGATAGGGTCCGCAGCTGCGATGAATTTTTTGAAAGATTTCTTGATGCCTTCAGCTGCCATTATCTTTATTTTGTGTACGATTGTACTATTTCGGCCTTAGGCCATTTTCAAGTATTTTATGGGTGATTTTCTAGTAGTAGATTATGTACGTCGTTGCCCCTATGACATCATCTTAAGCTCATCAAATAAATCCGAGATGTTCACGCTATTTTAGGAGCACGTTACTCCTCTTAAAATAGCGTGAACATCTCGGATTTATTTTATGAGCGTAACATTGATGTCATAGGAGCGTCGACTTAGATGACATAATCTATTACTAAAAAATCATCCATAAAATACTTGAAAATGGCCTAAGGTCGAATTTGTACAATCGTACGTAGAATAAAGAGAATGGCAGCTGAAGGCATCAAGAAATCTTTCAAAAAATTGTGGGACTGTATCATTTAGTCGCGCTTCTGTACCTGTTGATCTTACGGTGACCCAGGTTTATCTGTGCTGTACGCCCACACTGTACATACACTGTGAACATTCTCGAAAAGCCGTCTCACTGGTTTCTCTGACACTCACTCTCATGTAGGATCGAAGGTGTGCTTTAAGCCCTTACGGTTCTCAGTGCCTCATATGTATTCTGGTCAAGTGACCATGTCGGTAGAAATTGAAAGGTGGCTACACTGAGCCACAGCGCCAGAGATCGCGCCAGAGAGTATTGTTCCGCCGCCTCCACTGGCAGTGATTCTTGAGAAGTTGTGGTAGATGGTTCTTGTTCAGATGTAGTGGAGAGTTCTTGCGGAGAAGTTGTAGTGGAGAATGTGGTAGTAGGGAGTGTTTGTTCCATGTTTTATGCAGTTATTTGATGGGAGAGATAGCAGATGTTATTCTAATGGAGATATTGTAATGATCAGAGAGCATTTCGTCAATATACACTCTTGGAAATGGAAAAAAGAACACATTGACACCGGTGTGTCAGACCCACCATACTTGCTCCGGACACTGCGAGAGGGTTGTACAAGCAATGATCACACGCACGGCACAGCGGACACACCAGGAACCGCGGTGTTGGCCGTCGAATGGCGCTAGCTGCGCAGAATTTGTGCACCGCCGCCGTCAGTGTCAGCCAGTTTGCCGTGGCATACGGAGCTCCATCGCAGTCTTTAACACTGGTAGCATGCCGCGACAGCGTGGACGTGAGCCGTATGTGCAGTTGACGGACTTTGAGCGAGGGCGTATAGTGGGCATGCGGGAGGCCGGGTGGACGTACCGCCGAATTGCTCAACACGTGGGGCGTGAGGTCTCCACAGTACATCGATGTTGTCGCCAGTGGTCGGCGGAAGGTGCACGTGCCCGTCGACCTGGGACCGGACCGCAGCGACGCACGGATGCACGCCAAGACCATAGGATCCTACGCAGTGCCGTAGGGGACCGCACCGCCACTTCCCAGCAAATTAGGGACACTGTTGCTCCTGGGGTATCGGCGAGGACCATTCGCAACCGTCTCCATGAAGCTGGGCTACGGTCCTGCACACCGTTAGGCCGTCTTCCGCTCACGCCCCAACATCGTGCAGCCCGCCTCCAGTGGTGTCGCGACAGGCGTGAATGGAGGGACGAATGGAGACGTGTCGTCTTCAGCGATGAGAGTCGCTTCTGCCTTGGTGCCAATGATGGTCGTATGCGTGTTTGGCGCCGTGCAGGTGAGCGCCATAATCAGGACTGCATACGACCGAGGCACACAGGGCCAACACCCGGCATCATGGTGTGGGGAGCGATCTCCTACACTGGCCGTACACCACTGGTGATCGTCGAGGGGACACTGAATAGTGCACGGTACATCGAAACCGTCATCGAACCCATCGTTCTACCATTCCTAGACCGGCAAGGGAACTTGCTGTTCCAACAGGACAATGCACGTCCGCAAGTATCCCGTGCCACCCAACGTGCTCTAGAAGGTGTAAGTCAACTACCCTGGCCAGCAAGATCTCCGGATCTGTCCCCCATTGAGCATGTTTGGGACTGGATGAAGCGTTGTCTCACGCGGTCTGCACGTCCAGCACGAACGCTGGTCCAACTGAGGCGCCAGGTGGAAATGGCATGGCAAGCCGTTCCACAGGACTACATCCAGCATCTCTACGATCGTCTCCATGGGAGAATAGCAGCCTGCATTGCTGCGAAAGGTGGATATACACTGTACTAGTGCCGACATTGTGCATGCTCTGTTGCCTGTGTCTATGTGCCTGTGGTTCTGTCAGTGTGATCATGTGATGTATCTGACCCCAGGAATGTGTCAATAAAGTTTCCCCTTCCTGGGCCAATGAATTCACGGTGTTCTTATTTCAATTTCCAGGAGTGTATTTGTGTATCTCAAATAATGCATCATTACAGGTTCAGTCAACAAAGCATCTGGCTTGTGTTCTTGTATTAGAGTGTAATTCTGCTTTCCTTACGCAATTATAGTATTTCTAATTTTCTTTTATCACGTCAGTATAATTGGTATTTAAAAATTCTTGTCTTGTTGAAGAAGAACCGTGCCAGATGTGCGTTGAGTCATACTACCACACACAGAACAGCTACACTTGTGCTTTGTTGGCTTCGCAGATTTTATAGTTGCTGGGGACTTAATTAATTAACTGTGTTAACGAATATTTTCATTTCATTCTTTGTTGTTGTTCCATGCAGTCAGATTGCGTACAAAAACTAGTCAGGGCCAGCCGTTTACGAGACTGCGTAATCGGACATACAGCGACAGAAAATAAAAAAAAAATATTTGCATTTTATTTTAATTAAGCCCCCATGCAACATTACTTCTTGAATTTAATGGTTTCCACAAACGGCAGTTCGTGTTTAGAGTTGGCTGTTTACTGTGCAGGAATCGGCTTTCGCGTGCAGTCTCAACATGAACTCTATCGACTCTGTTTTAAGTGCTAACAGAAAAGAAAATTACCAGGAAAAGTTAGCCGCAAAGGAACTAGGGCCTCCCAGAGCAGATTCGTTGACTGAGAAAATGACGAAATCAAATAAGCCTGACTGCGAGGGGATAATTAACAAGTAAGTGTGTAATAAGCGTGAGTTGTTGTGTGGGTGCAACGTAAGAATGTCTGATTATCAGCCCGGAAGTCAATTCGTTAAGTAATACGTGTGTTATGATTCTACTATATTTGTCCGAAAAAATAAAAAAGCACGAAAGCTCCCACTTACACAAAAATTCGAAACGGAGAGTAGCGAAAGATTAAACATTATTTCATTCTTGCCTAAATTGCACTTTGTTACGTAAAAACAACAAATTTCCACAAAAACAGATCTTTCTTTTTTCAGTCAAGTTATGCATATACACTCCTGGAAATTGAAATAAGAACACCGTGAATTCATTGGCCCAGGAAGGGGAAACTTTATTGACACATTCCTGGGGTCAGATACATCACATGATCACACTGACAGAACCACAGGCACATAGACACAGGCAACAGAGCATGCACAATGTCGGCACTAGTACAGTGTATATCCACCTTTCGCAGCAATGCAGGCTGCTATTCTCCCATGGAGACGATCGTAGAGATGCTGGATGTAGTCCTGTGGAACGGCTTGCCATGCCATTTCCACCTGGCGCCTCAGTTGGACCAGCGTTCGTGCTGGACGTGCAGACCGCGTGAGACAACGCTTCATCCAGTCCCAAACATGCTCAATGGGGGACAGATCCGGAGATCTTGCTGGCCAGGGTAGTTGACTTACACCTTCTAGAGCACGTTGGGTGGCACGGGATACTTGCGGACGTGCATTGTCCTGTTGGAACAGCAAGTTCCCTTGCCGGTCTAGGAATGGTAGAACGATGGGTTCGATGACGGTTTCGATGTACCGTGCACTATTCAGTGTCCCCTCGACGATCACCAGTGGTGTACGGCCAGTGTAGGAGATCGCTCCCCACACCATGATGCCGGGTGTTGGCCCTGTGTGCCTCGGTCGTATGCAGTCCTGATTGTGGCACTCACCTGCACGGCGCCAAACACGCATACGACCATCATTGGCACCAAGGCAGAAGCGACTCTCATCGCTGAAGACGACACGTCTCCATTCGTCCCTCCATTCACGCCTGTCGCGACACCACTGGAGGCGGGCTGCACGATGTTGGGGCGTGAGCGGAAGACGGCCTAACGGTGTGCGGGACCGTAGCCCAGCTTCATGGAGACGGTTGCGAATGGTCCTCTCCGATACCCCAGGAGCAACAGTGTCCCTAATCTGCTGGGAAGTGGCGGTGAGGTCCCCTACGGCACTGCGTAGGATCCTACAGTCTTGGCGTGCATCCGTGCGTCGCTGCGGTCCGGTCCCAGGTCGACGGGCACGTGCACCTTCCGCCGACCACTGGCGACAACATCGATGTACTGTGGAGACCTCACGCCCCACGTGTTGAGCAATTCGGCGGTACGTCCACCCGGCCTCCCGCATGCCCACTATACGCCCTCGCTCAAAGTCCGTCAACTGCACATACGGTTCACGTCCACGCTGTCGCGGCATGCTACCAGTGTTAAAGACTGCGATGGAGCTCCGTATTCCACGGCAAACTGGCTGACACTGACGGCGGCGGTGCACAAATGCTGCGCAGCTAGCGCCATTCGACGGCCAACACCGCGGTTCCTGGTGTGTTCGCTGTGCCGTGCGTGTGATCATTGCTTGTACAGCCCTCTCGCAGTGTCCGGAGCAAGTATGGTGGGTCTGACACACCGGTGTCAATGTGTACTTTTTTCCATTTCCAGGAGTGTATTACACTACTGGCCATTAAAATTGCTTCACCAAGAAGAAATGGAGATGATAAACGGGTATTCATTGGACAAATATATTATACTAGAACTGACATGTGTTTACATTTTCACGCAATTTGGGAGCATAGATCCTGAGAAATCAGTACCCACAACAACCACCTCTGGCCGTAATAACGGCCTGGATGCGCCTGGGCATTGAGTCAAACAGAGCTTGGATGGCGTGTACAGGTACAGCTGCCCATGCAGCTTCAGCACGATACCACAGTTCATCAAGAGTAGTGACTGGCGTATTGTGACGAGCCAGTTGCTCGGCCACCATTGAGCAGACGTTTTCAGTTGGTGAGAGATCTGGAGAATGTTCTGCCCAGGGCAGCAGTCGAACATGTTCTGTATCCAGAAAGGCCCGTACAGGACCTGCGACATGCAGCCGTGCATTATCCTGCTGAAATGTAGAGTTTCGCAGGGATTGAATGAAGGGTAGAGCCAGGGGTCGTAACACATCTGAAATGTAACGTCCACTGTTCAAAGTGCCGTCAATCCGAACAAGAGGTGACCGAGACGTGTAACCAATGGCACCCAATACCATCACGCCGGGTGATACGCCAGTATGGCAATGACGAAAACACGCTTCCAAGGTGCGTTCACCGCGATGTTACCAAACACGGATGCGACCATCATGATGCTGTAGACAGAACCTGGATTCATCCGAAAAAATGCCGTTTTGCCATTCGTGCACCCAGGTTCGTCGTTCAGTACACCATCGCAGGCGCTCCTGTCTGTGATGCAGCGTCAAGGGTAACCGCAGCCGTGGCCGCTGGGATCCAGCACGGCGTTCCGTATTACCCTCCTGAACCCACCGATTCCATATTCTGCTAACAGTCATTGAATCTCGACCAACGTGAGCAGCAATCTCCCCATACGAACGACCGCAATCGCGATAGGCTACAATCCGTCCTTTATCAAAGTCGGAAACGTGATGGTACGCATTTCTCCTCCTTACATGAGGCACCACAATAACGTTTCACCAGGCAACGCCGGTGAACTGCTGTTTGTGTATGAGAAATCGGTTGGAAACTTTCCTCATGTCAGCACGTTGTAGGTGTCGCCACCGGCGCCAACCTTGTGTGAATGCTCTGAAAAGCTAATCATTTGCACATCACAACATCTTCTTCCTGTCGGTTAAATTTCGCGTCTGTAGCACGTCATCTTCGTGGTGTAGCAATTTTAATGGCCAGTAGTGTATTATTATTATTGGCAGTGGCTATAGTTGTATAAATATGTTGATAAGCATAAGTGCCATACAGCAGTGCTATCAATTTCATACTCTTCTTCTTCTTCTTCTTTCGATTTCGGCCATCTTTGGACCACGTTCAACAATTCACTTGCCCGGCTTTTTGATCTTTTTTTCTCTCTTCCCAATATTTCCTCATCATTTTCGAGTGGTTCCTCCTCCGCTCTTCCGACCATTTCCTGTTATTATTCTTTAGTTTCGTTTCTTCTGGAAAACACTTAATTTCGTTCACTATTTGTCTAAACTTTTCCCTGTCCCTGATTGACTCACGGGTGACATTAAAATAGGCCAAATCCTTTTTCACCATCTGTATCCATTTATTGTTGGTTTTTTCGTTCCTGTTACTATGTTCAAACACTTTTCTTGTTAGTCTGTTTCCATCCATCCTCGACAGGTGACCATAAAACGTTAGTCTGCGTTTACGCATTGCCTCACTCACTTTCTCAATAGTTTTGTATATTTCCTTATTACTCTTTAGCTTGTACTCTTCTCCAATCTTTCTCGGTCCTAATATTTTTCTCAAAATTTTCCTTTCTTTCTTTTCCATGTTTTCTATTTCCCCCTTTTTGTTTAGAGTTAGGCACTCTGATGCATACAGGCATTCTGGTCTAATGACAGTTTTATAATGTCTTAATTTAGCTTGAATCGAAATGTTTTTTTTGTTATATATGTCTTTGGTTTTTTGAAAAGCAAATTCCATTTTCCTTGCTCTCGCCTGGTTTGCACTCTTGTCTAAACCATTCACTTGAATTATTTCACCTAAATACTTAAATTTTTCTACTCTCTTAATATTGCCGTATTTAGTAATAAGATTTTTCTTGTTATTTCTATGATTAGACATATACACGGTTTTTTCAAATGAAATCTGCAGTCCAGCTCTGGCCGAAACTTCTTGTAGTTTCTCCAAGTAGTTCTGAGCTATTTCTTCGTTTTCTGTAATTATTGCCAGATCGTCTGCAAAAGCTAAACAGTCCACTTCTATTTTTTTCTTTTTTTGTTCCAATTCTGATGTCATTCTTGGTGCCTTTGAGTTCTTCTTTCCATATTCTCAATATCTTTTCCAGTACGCAGTTGAAGAGGATTGGGGATAAACCATCACCTTGTCTAACACCTGTTTTAATTTCGAACTTCCTTGAAATTTCACCCATAAATTTAACTTTGGCCTTACTGTTTGTTAGCGTCTGTTTGATAATTTGAATTGTTTTCTTATCGACCCCAAATTCTTCCAATACTTTCAGTAATGTTTCTCTATCTACCGAGTCGTATGCTTTTTTGAAATCTACAAATACTATTGCAAATCTCTGGCCTCTTGAGATTCTGTAACGAATTAGTGTTTTCAGGTTAAATATTTGTTCAACACAGGATCTACCTTGTCTAAAACCTGCTTGATATTCACCTATTTTTTTATCCAGAACTGGCTCCACCAATTGAAGTAATTTCCTTGACAAAATTTTGTATCCTACTGGTAGTAGCGAGATCCCTCTATAATTATTAACATTCATCTTATCCCCCTTTTTGTGTAGTGGGTGTATCAGGGCACACTGCCAGTCTTCAGGAATTCTTTCTTCGTCCCAGATCTTCTTAAACATATGTTCCAAAACTTGTGGGAGGTTGGTATCCATTATTTTTAGGATTTCTGGTACTATGGAGTCTTCACCTGGGGCTTTATTGTTTTTTAGACTGTGTATTATGTGTTTTATTTCTTCAGCGTCTGGAGGTTTTGACTCGGTATTAGTATTTCGGTGGTTTTCAAAACTCATTTTATCTTTGGGTGGTTCACAATTTAGTAGATTCTCGAAATATTTTGCTAATATTTCACAATTAGTCTTGTTTGTCAAACCTAGCTTGTTCTCTTCATCTTTAAAACATAAATTTGGGGATTGGTTTTTGGTTAGCTGTTTTCTAAAAGTTTTGTAGAAATCTCTAGAATTATTTCTTTTAAAGTCTTCCTCAATCTGTTCTAGGTTATCCTGAAATTGTCTTCTTTTTTTATTACGGAAAAGCTTAGCTGTTTCTCTTCTCTGGATTTTAAAATTGAGGATCTTTTGTGGAGTTCCATTTCTGTCACAATTTCTGTCTCTTCTCCAGGTTCTCATCACATTCATTGTCCCACCATGGATGTCTTCTTACTCTTTTCACGAGACAATTTTCTTTTGCTATTTCAACTATTTCGTTTTTGATCTCCTCCCATCCCGCTTCCTTATTTATTGTGGATATGCCATCGCTATCTTTGTGCAATGCTCTTTGAAACCGTTGTTTAATTTCTTCATTTTTTAAAGTTTCTGTGTTATATTTTGGAATTTTGTAAAAGGTTTTCTTCTCTTTTCGAAATGGGAGTGGTCTGAATTTAATCGTAGTCAAATAGTGGTCTGAATCAACATCAAGGCTTTTCAGCACTTTAGTGTTTTGAATTTCTTCTTGACAATGAAGTGAGATAGCCACATGGTCAATTTGGAATTCTCCGAGAAGTGGATTTGGTGATCTCCATGTTTTAGTTTTTCGGCTCAGCTTTTTGAAATATGTTGTCATTATTTTCAAGTTGAAATGCCTACATACCTCTATAAGCCTTTCTCCATTTTTTGAAGTTCTTTTGTGACCTGGGAAGAGGCCTACTGTTCCATGGTATTTTTTCTCCCTTCCTATTTGTGCGTTAAAATCGCCTACTAACATTTTTATGTTCTTCTTTGAGCATCTATCCAGTTCCATTTCAAGTATCTCCCAAAATTCTTCAACTTTCTCCGGGTTATTTTTGTTGTCCTGGTTTATGGGTGCATGGCAGTTGATTATAGAGTATCCTTTGTTTTTACATTTAATCTCAAGAATGGATAGTCTCTCAGAACTCGAGTAGAAGTTAGTAACTGAATCTAAAATTGAGTGATGTACCAGAAATGCTGTTCCCAGGTATGGCATTTGTTTCATTAAGATTTTACCTGGTTTTCCTTTAAATAAACGATAGTTTTCAAAATCTAAAGCAGTTTCATCTAAAAACCTTGTTTCTTGCAATGCACATATTAAAATTTCTTTCTGGTTCAGCTTTTCAATCAATGATTTCAATTTTCCAACTTTAATTAGAGAGTTTACATTTAGGGTTGCAAACATAGTTGCTTTCTTAAATTTCAGTGTTGAGGGCTGCATACATGTTGGTTGGGGTCCTCCAAAATCCTTTGACCCCTTTGCATTGTTTCTACGAACAACGGAGGATTTGCCATTCGGTCTACCTCTTGGAGTAGTGTCTATCTTTGACGACGTTCCCATCATGCTTTGCAGTAATTGTTGGATAATAAATTGGGGGATCGGGTTGCCCCGAATCCGAAATTAAAACCAAGGTAGTAAGCCCTGGAGTTAGCTCTTCCGCTCTCTCTGCCGTTGGGAAATTGTTCCTCTTCCGCCATTGAGACCGTTGGCTGGGTTTCACCTAGTAACCCTAGGCAGGGGCCCTATGACAGGGTGCTACCATCTGGAGCCGGACGGACCCTGGTTTTTTTACGAGGTTGTTACTCCTCCCCCTCCACACTTCCCCATCCTCTTGTTTTTAGATGGGCCCGGGCTTGGGACCGGCTTGCGGCGGTGTTCAATTTCATACTCTCATATTAATCTGAATCAAATAATTTGTGAACATCCAGAACGTATACTCGAAAGCCGCCACTGACGGTGGGGCATGGTTGTACCCTAGAATGAATGTGCAAACACTGTTCACCTCTGAACTCACCACAGTTACCGTCTGCAGAATCAAAACAGGTTGTGTACAGACAGGCCTCTGCGTGGCATCTCGTCGCCGACGGCCTTGACAAATGAATCGCCAACACTACAACCCCTCAGTATGCACGTACCATACACTGGCGCCGCAGAACACAGTCCTTGAGAGTGTCGCTCTTATTTTCCAGGAGCTTCAAACTTTCACCACTAATCTTGTAAGTGATTCTGTCGCGTTATTTCCCCTAGTTACAGCCTTTATCTTGCATTTGTCCAATTTGAAGAGGGCTGTCGTTCGTTACATCATGTCGAAAATCCTTCACAGTTTTTCTGTATTCCTTATACTGTTCTAGCGACGATATTTTCCTGTAGACAAGGACACTGTCAGCGAACAGCGTTATAGCGCTCTCTTTCATATTCTAAAGGTGGCAGGGGTAAAATACAAGGAGCGAAAGGCTATTTATAATTTGTACAGAAACCAGAGGGCAGTTATAAGAGTCGAGGGACATGAAAGGGAAGCAGTGGTTGAGAAGGGAGTAAGACAGGGTTGTAGCCTCTCCCCGATGTTATTCAATCTGTATATTGAGCAAGCAGTAAAGGAAACAAAAGAAAAATTTGGTGTAGGTATTAAAATCCATGGAGAAGAAATAAAAACCTTGAGGTTTGCCGATGACATTGTAATTCTGTCAGAGACAGCAAAGGACCTGGAAGAGCAGTTGAACGGAATGGACAGTGTCTTGAAAGGAGGATATAAGATGAACATCAACAAAAGCAAAACGAGGATAATGGAATGTAGTCGAATTAAGTCGGGTGATGCTGAGGGAATTAGATTAGGAAATGAGACACTTAAAGTAGTAAAGGAGTTTTGCTATTTGAGGAGCAAAATAACTGATGATGGTCGAAGTAGAGAGGATATAAAATGTAGACTGGCAATGGCAAGGAAAGCGTTTCTGAAGAAGAGAAATTTGTTAACATCGAGTTTAGATTTAAGTGTCAGGAAGTCATTTCTGAAAGTATTTGTATGGAGTGTAGCCATGTATGGAAGTGAAACATGGACGGTAAATAGTTTGGACAAGAAGAGAATAGAAGCTTTTGAAATGTGGTGCTACAGAAGAATGCTGAAGATTAGATGGGTAGATCACATAACTAATGAAGAAGTACTGAATAGGATTGGGGAGAAGAGAAGTTTGTGGTAGGACATGTTCTGAGGCATCAAGGGATCACCAATTTAGTATTGGAGGGCAGCGTGGAGGGTAAAAATCGTAGGGGGAGACCAAGAGATGAACACACTAAGCAGATTCAGAAGGATGTAGGTTGCAGTATGTAATGGGAGATGAAGAAGCTTGCACAGGATAGAGTAGCATGGAGAGCTGCATCAAACCAGTCTCAGGACTGAAGACCACAACAACAACATCTGATAATTCGTTTATGGTTCGCGACAGCGTTGTTATCCTTCCTGGGGCCACACCTGCTGTTACGTTCGTTTTGTCGACCATTCATAATCTGCTATAAGGTACTGGGTGGTAGTAGTCAAAAGTTCATTGAGCCAGTCTCAGATGTGTAAAGACACACTGCAACAATGCTGTACCGGGTCTAACGCCTTTGGGAAACAATACCTGTCACCTGCATTTACTACTTGTAAGATACAGTGCGCGAAAATAACAAGCTGCATTTCACACACGTGAAACTGCAATGATTCTTTGAAAGGAACTTCTTTCTCTACAGGAATATCGTAATGTTTGAACTTAGAATGTGTTTTTCGATCCTACAAGAGACGGACGTCAGAGATACCGACCTATAATTCTATGCGTTCATTCTTTTACACTTTTCGCCTTTTACACTTTGCCTTTTTCCAGTCACGCGGTAATATTTGCTGCGCGGGTTATTCCCGATATATTGTAAGAAATGTGGCACAAATTCCCGCTCGGTGTTCCTTCTCCAAAAATGCCGTGACCCACTGTTCCTCCTTAGTTCTCCGAGAGCAGAGCTGCCCCCTTCTGTGTTGAGTTCATTATCGCCAACTCGTCAGACCATCAGCCACTTCCGTTCCTTCTCTATCACTAAATTTTTTACACTGAAAGTCGCTCCTTCCTGGGTACTTTACGTGGCTGTACTACCCTCTCCCACAAACTGTAGTACAAAGATTAGATGAGCAACTTCCTTGTTTAGAAATTAATAATTTAAAAAAGTAGTGCAGATACGTATATAATTCTTTGAACAGCCTCATGTGCAATATTTAAATTGTATGTTTACACAGTTTTAAAAGAGATATCATGCAGGCGGCGTCCATTCTTCTCAATACACACTTCGTTAATCGATCTTGGAAGTATCGTTCAATTCTTTCCAAAATATCGGCGGGTATTTTGGCGATAGCTTGCCGAATGATGTTCCTCAGATGGGCCATGGTCCTTGGTCGATCGTTGTAAACAATAGGTCTTAGATAGCCGCATAAAAAAAATAGCCATAGGGGGTCAAGTCAGCCGATCTTGTTGGCTAGTGCAGATCTCCCCTGAAAGAGATGAGGCGTACTAGGAAGTGATGCTGTAACCATACATCTCCCGCATCCACGTAGTTGAATGTTGGCAGGAAAAACTACTGAATCATGTGGACATAACGGTCAGAAGCCGTCGTAACTGCCTGTTCGTTGCCTTCAAAAAACCACGGACCATTTATTCCAACTCGCGATAGTGCACACCACACAACTGTATGTTGTCTATGTAGGGGACGCCGATAAAGTTGTCTGGGGGTATCAAGGCTCAAATAGCGCATGTTCTCTTCTTTAGAGATCCCGAAAGATGCAAGTGAGTCTGATGACTGGAGAAAACAAGCGTGTAGTAAGGAATGTCAAGAGGCGCCTCACATTCCTTTTCTCGAGCAACTAAATCGCGTGGGTTAAGTCCCTCCACCACAGCCAATTTGTGGCGATGAACTTATAGTTCTTCATGAAGGATTCGCCTCACACAATGAACAAATAAACCAAAAGCAACTGCATATTTGCGAGCGGAGCGCTGAGGGGATTGCAAAACAGAAAGCGTTACCATGTCAATGTTTTCGAATGATGTTACTGTTCGTGGAAGCCCAGGTTTTTCTTTCTTCACATCATCAGTTTACCTGAAGTTTTTTTACCCACGAAATAATCGACTGCCACCCAGGAACATGACCACGGGGTGTAATATTCAAATGGGTACGCAATGCAGGTGGCGTGGTGTTGACTGAGCGACTGTTAGAAAACTATGCCTCGACAGAGAATGTGCGCACCATCTTCGACTCGATGGTGCTAACTAAACAAAGTGGACTTGTAACTATACGCCTCACCCTGTCGAATGCGCTTACCTCCACCGACCTTGTGACAAACGTTGCTTCAGGACGCCAGCTTCAAATACTAAAGTTTCTCTGCACGACATTGTATTTGCCATGGCGGGACGGAGAAACAACAATCGGCCAGAATATAATACACAGTGCACAATCTCATCCTCACAGTACTATTTATTGACGACCTGTTTCCGGTGGCAAGCATCGCTTATCAAGTTTTAAATAATCGTGAAGCAGTAACTTCATTCACATTTTCTGAATTTCGAAATAATTCGCTTTCGGTAAAAAGGGGATGAGCTCTTCAATAAGGAGACGGCTGCTTCCATCTCATTGGAACAGGACTGACCTAAGGGTTGTTGTTGTTGTTTGTTTGGGGGGAAGAGACCAAACAGGGAGGTCATCGGTCTCATCGGATTAGGAAAGGATGACGGCCGTGCCCTTTCAAAGGTACCATCCCGGCATTTGCCTGGATCGATTTAGGGAAATCACGGAAAACCTAAATCAGGATGGCCGGACGCGGGATTGAACCATCGTCCTCCCGAATGCGAGTCCAGACCTAAGGGGAAAGCTCATAAACGTGTGAAAGTTCACCAAATCCCGCTAGAAGTGGCTAAAGATAGATACAGTTCTTCACAAATTCCTACATAATACGAGGGTTGGAACTTAAATAGTGGCAACTATGTATTCACAACCGATACAAAAGAGTCACATGTTCGCACCTGTTACTGTCCTTCATAGTAGTCACCAGCGTTGTGTAGAACCCGCTGCTAGCGATTTGGAAGGAGTAGTATACCTTTAGCAGAGCCTGTTCTGTTGATGGTGCGAATGGAGCGGTGTACTGCCTGTCGAATCTCTGGAACAGTTCTGAAGCGAACGCCACGAAGTGGTTCCTTCATTTTCGGAATCAAATCAAAGTCACAAGGACTTAAGTCCGGGGAGTATGGTGAATGGTACAGTACTTCCCAGTCCCATCGACCAAACAGAGCAGCCACAGCTTGTGCTGTATGCACCCGCACATTGTCGTGCAAAATGATGGGTGGGTTGCGCAGAAAGTGTCGCTGCTTCTTTCGCAAAGCTGGTCGCAGGTGATGCTCCAAAAACGAACAGTAATACAGTCCATTGACGGGTCTGCCGTTGAGGAACGTAATGTTTTAGGATAACACAGTCGTACACGAGAATCATCATAACTTTAGACCGCTCCATTCGAACCATCAACAGAACAGTCTCTGCTAACGGTACACTACGCCTTCCACATCGCTGGGAACGTGTTCTACACAACGCTAGTGACTACTTTGAATGACAGTAACAGGTGCAAACAGGTAATTCTTTTGTGCGGCTGTGAATAAATAGTTACCACTATTTAAGTTCCAACCCTCGTAATTACTTACCATAACGTCAGACCGACGTTTGAGACCAATAATGGTATAATGCGAGGTCCATATGCCCCTTGCATTCGATTTATAGCTGAGCAGTTCACTGTTAAGAAATCCTCCTACATACAGGTGCCAGTACGGAGGTACTCTGTCCCTGAAAAATGAAATTTTCGACTTGTTCTCGCAACTGTAAAAAAGCCATGTCACCAACTTAACCAGGTAATAATTTCAGAAAGAATTTTCACTCTGTAGCGGAGTGTCCGCTTGTTCGAAACCCACACTGGCACATTAAAACAATGTGCAGTACTAGGTTTCGAACCTGGAACCTTTGTCTTTCTCGGCCACCTGTTCTGCCAACTGAGCTATCCAAACACGTCTAACGACCTGCCCTTACAGCTTTACTTCCACCATTACTAATTTGTTCTGCGGTGCTGGAGGTGCCCAAGACGTAAGGCAAAGGTAAACAATGTATGTCAAGTTTATTGATACACATCCTACTTGCAGTTAGCATTACATCCGAAAATGCACAGTGCGTGATTTAGTCTACTTATTACAAAAAGTCACAATATAGGGTAGATTGGCTGAAGGCCAATTGAATAGCAAAGTTCTTGATTCACAAATCAGTAGAAAGTTCATTGACATACTACAGTGATGGCCCAATACTAATGGTCACAAAAGTCCACAGAGAAGAGGCCATTTCTCCGTGATATTTGTCGATGGCACTGGTTGTCCACGTAGCGGCAGCTTCTGGTCAGATGATCGGCTCGATGGTTCCCAAGCGAGAATCTGATTCACGTCTGTGGACTGCGCCTTGCTCAGAGAGCTCGCTGGGCCTGCCCTGGGCTGGCACTTTCTGGGCACTGGCCCAAATACCGTGGAGGTGCCAGGATACTGCCACACCTATTGTTGACCACATGACCCCATGGAGGCAAGTAAGTCTGTGGGTCCAACGAGCTCTCGTGACAATGATGTTGCCATCTGTCAGTGAGGCAGGTGCACGAATCTTTCAGGGTGTAGAGCACCAGCGTAGCATTCCTCCATCATAGACGAGAGGCTGTGGCACATCCTGAAGTTCCAGGAGGCGGTGGTTTCCCCACTGGTGACCTGCGGAATCAGCGAACCTGGGGGGCTGCTGTAGACATCCATTGGTGTGGGCGCTAGGATCGTAGAAGGGTTGGTTTTCTTGGCTTCCAGAGCTGCGTGGCTGGCTGTGGTCGTGTGTGGAGGCTGCCGTCGATGTTTTGGGTGTTGAGGCGTCCGACTCCGGAACAAAAAGTGAGAAAGAGTTCCGCCTAGGATACTGCCGCATTGTGAGGGCACACCTAATTTATGTGATTTTTAGAGCTATTTTGGAATTGCATTTCGACTATGGGCCTACCTAATAGACGTGTAACACAAGCCGCCACCCAATAGTGGCTCTCCTTGGAGAAGATGAGGACTAGGAAGGACTCCTGTAGGCAGCATCATTGTCGGTTTGAATGTCAAGAAGGTGAGTGGAGGCGGTGGGGGTATACAATGAACAATAGAAATCTGCGAAAGATATAGCCTGCCATGCAGATATTCGGCTGGGCTAGACCTGTCTTGTAGGGAAGAACGATAGGAGGCTAAGAATAATGTGAGTGCTTTGCCAAGCACATGGTGCTGGTGCAGTTTTGCCAATTGCGTTTTGAATATGTGAACAAACGTCTCCATGAGACCATTAGAAGCAGGGTAGAAAGGTGCCGTAAAACTAGTGCGATGCAGTTCTCTGCACGTAAGATGCCAAATTCATATGAGTAAATTAAGGGTTATTATCTGTAACAATAGTTTTCGACAGAAAAAAATGAGAGAAAGTGTTGGAATTGTTTTCACCGACGACGTCAAAGTCATTCGTCGTGTGTACAGAAAACCACTACCTGCATCATTGACGACTAGCCACAAGTATTCCAAGAAGAGGCCCATGAAGTCCAGTTGCAGGTGAGAACATGGAGATGATATGTCTTGACAGGGAAAGGGCTGGCTTCCTGTTTGTTATGACAAAACGCGCTTCTGCTGCCATGTGGGCAACATCGTAGTCACTACCTCGCCAGCAAAAGTGTTGATGAGCTAGCTGTTTGGTGAGCACTGTTCCCCAATGGCCTTCGTGGACGAACTTAAAGACACGCGCTCTAAGGGCTTTTGGAATGGCTCCTTGGGTGTGACCATTGTGTCCTTCAAGCATGAAGACATCGTTGAGGATAGATAATTCATTCCAATAATAGTAGTACATTGTATACCATGGTGGCTTAGAGCTTTGCAGTACGCTCACCAACCCTGGTTCACTAATTTCATCACTTCCCAGATGACTGGATCATCTGAAGAAAAGAGGGCAATGACCTCTGAGTCCAATGAGAAGCTGGCCACCATCTCTGCCACATAAGTGCCAGTGTGAAAACAAACTTCTGGCTCTGAACCAAACTCCAGGTCTCGTCCAAGAGGCAGTCTTGATAAGATATTGGAACTGGCATGTTCAGAGATGAACTGGTACCGGATGGCTTAATGGTATCCTGAACGAACAGTGCCCATTTCTGGAGGCAGTGTGTAATCTTGGTTTGGATATTGGAATTAGTCTTTAACACAGGCAATAGAGGCTTCTGATTTGTTAACAAAGGTGAAGTGTCGGCTCCACACAACATTCTGTACGGCACAAGGAGTTTCTTAACGTGAAAACTATAGATGTAGCGTCTTTCTCGATTTGCGTGTAGTTTCGTTGCGTCTGCATTAGCGTCTCGGAGACGAATGCAATAGGATGTTACGCACCACTGACCATACGAGAATGGACTGCTCCCACCTTGTGGTCCGAGGCATCTGCTGCTACTACTAAGGACTTAGAAATATTGTAGGGAGGAGAGCTTGTTGAAGATCACAGAAAGCCTTGCCGGATGCACGAGTCCAGTTCGCTTGACATTTTTGCATAGAAGCCGGTGGCATGGCTCCACGATGTCTGATGCATGAGGAATGAATTTTCTATAATAGTTAAACTGGCCAAGGGCGTATTTTAGTTATTTAGTGTCAGAAGTTTCTGAACGGCCTCAACGTAATGTGGCATGGGTTGTATCCCTAGCACATTGAACACACAGATCCGATATTCCACTTGCGGCACAAGAAAACAGTGTTTATCCTTACTACATTTTAGATTCGCCTGCTGGAGCACTTCAAATAATAAGTCTAAATTGGCTGCTAGAGCCCGTTCATTTTCTCCTGATATCGTTCAAGTAATTGACCGTCCCCGGCACATTCCTAGTAAGATGTTCTAATCAACGTTGAAAGGTGGCCGTCGCACAGCCACAGGGAAGCTGATTGTGCCAGGTGAGGCCAAAAGGCAATTTGATGACCGAGATGGTTTTTGAGGCTTCTTCGAGTGGAAGTTCGAGATACACATCACACTAATCAATTTTGGCGAACATTTTTGCTCCAGCAAGGCCCACTGAACTCTCCACAAATCCGCAGTGAACCATTTGACTTGTCCACTGCTTGTTGGAACCTGGGGTTAGCATTCGTTCATCCTGCAGGTGTCGGAGCCCAAGAAGAAGCTTATTTCAGAGCACAAAAAGAACACTGCTCACTTTGAAAATCGAGCTGTCGACGACAGAAGTAACATGATGTATGCCTCAAAACTGGTGACTCCCATTGAGGAACGTGAAAACACAGAAGGAGATTTGGAGAAAAGGTTTTGCAGGTGCGATTTCACCAGAAACAGTTCGATACTGTTAGTAGAATCGTGGACATCTTACAACCCCAGGGTATTGAACAGATGTAACCCCAGAATATTAGAGGCTTCCATCACATCAACCGCGAGAATATGCGCTGTCAAGGGCGCTGTCTGGTAGTGAAAAATGGTTCAAATGGCTCTGAGCACTATGGGACTCAACTGCTGTGGTCATAAGTCCCCTAGATCTTAGAACTACTTAAACCTAACTAACCTAAGGACATCACACACATCCATGCCCGAGGCAGGATTCGAACCTGCGACCGTAGCGGTCGTGCGATTCCTATCTGGTAGTGAACCTGGGCCCTTAACTGGTCCTTGACTTCGATGATATCACTACTGTAGCTCTGTAGTTGTTTGGAAAATGTTTTGAGAGGGTAGGTGCCCATTTAGTGGTATGTCTCCCATTTCAATATTGTTGTTGAGGAGCCAGTATCAGTTTTAGATACCACTGAGACGGGTCTGATAGCCACTGTCAAAGTTAATAAGATATCAGACGTAGGGAGAATAGCCTGAACTCGGAAGATATCAAACTATAAACACCTACCACGTGATCCTTGCCAAAATGTGGAGAGTCCAAACAACTGCACTCAGTGGTCATTTTGAGGGATGACTGGCAAACTTCTGCTTTGTGTGCCGCTTTTCCACAGGCAGTGCATTTGACTCGACTAAAATAACGCTTTGACACTGGTAGATCTCAAAACAATTTCTACAGGAGAGCAACTTTCAAGGGGTGTCGCCAGCTCATGTAGTCCTTGCTTGTGGTGGAGAGGCCGGGATTGTGATTGGATGTGTCGACTCATACGGGAGGCAGACACCTGTCGGAGGTCCTGTAAAACTGCCGACGATATGATAGACTGTTTAGAAGTCCTAACTGTGGGAACACGAGTCTCCAGACCATTCAGCTTATGGAGGTCATTGCGAATCCTTCTTCTAGAGAATGGACGAGGATCACGTTCATAATGGGGGAAGCTGTACGTCACTATTTGCACTGGAGGGGAGGTTTCTTACAGTGACAATGGTAGTCTCTGGAAAGGCCTACACTCTTGTTAGTCCAATAACCATACTTTAATCATTCATATGGGAGGGCGTGGAGTTTGGTGCACCAAATGGTAAACTTCAGGGCTGGAATAGGCCAAAAAGAATGCACACCACTGTACATCACCAGTAACATCGTGTGCCAGGAAATGTTGGTCAAGAAGATCTACATAGTTGGTCCAGGCTCGACCTTCTTGTCAAACGCCTGGAATGGCAGTGGCGTCATCCAAAACCCTTTGACTCTCAGTTCACTCAAAACTTGGAAGTCACACAAATAGACACCGTCTACATTCAAGCAGCACATTGATAAGAGCCGACTTCACCAACAAAACAACACCTTATCGCCAATTGATACGTACTGTATCGCTGGCGACGCCCAGGAAGTAAAGCCCAGGTAAACAATGAAGATCAAGTCTACTGATAAACATGTGAACTAAAGTATCCTTTTGGAGTTAGCATTACATCCAAAAATGAAAAGTGTGTGATTTAGTCTGGTTATCACGCAAAGTTACAATATGGGCTAGACTGGCTATAGATCAACTGAATAGCAAAGTTCTTGTTTCATACATGAGTAGAAAGCTCATTGACACAATAAGTGATGGCCCAATACTAATGGCCACATAAGTCCACACAGAAGAGGCCATGTCTCCTTGATATCTGACGCCGGCTCTGGTTACTCCGTGCAGCGGCAGCTTCTGGTCAGATGGTGGGCATCGAAGAAGGCTCGATGGTTCCTAAATGAGACTCTGATTCATGAGCCACTACTGCGGACGACGCCTGGTCCAGAGACCTCGCTAGGACTAACATGGGTTGGTGCTGCCTGGACACTGGCCTACTCACTATGGAGGTGCCAGGATGCTGCCAGACCTATTTTCGGCCACGTGGAATCGTGGAGGCAAGGTCGTGAGGCCAACGAGCTCTCTTGCCTCCACGAGATCTCATGTCACTCTTGCTGCAGCCAGTCGGTGAGGCAGATGCAAGAATCTTTGCGGCTGTTGTCTGATAAGATGGCCCCAGTGGGCTACTGTATAGGTCACCCATTGGATGCTGGTGTGAGACTGGTCCCTAAGTGAGAGAACGAGGATCCCGATATAGCAAGAACTTCATCTCAAACCTTCCAAACTTCGCAGAAACGCTCCTGCCTACCTTGCAGGGCTAGCACTTCTCGAAGAAAGGATTTTGCAGAGCCATGGCTCAGTCGTAGCCTGACGCAGTGTTTCCAGAATTAAGTTTGGAAAGTCAAATGTCGTTTCAAAACTCACCAGACAGACACTTAAGGAAAGGCTAACTCTTGGTGGGCATGATGAGTAGATTTCCGAGAATAATGCGCATAAATTTACTGAGTGTGGTCTGTGTCCTGAGAGAGCACACTGGGTGACTTGTGCATTTATCCTTGCATAAACGATCAGTATTTAAAACTACTAGAGTCATCGTCGTTGCTTTGAACTGTAGGAGGCGCAGTGTCATAATTTCGACGAAAATCACGCAGCACAGTTGCAAGTGATTAGTACCTGATGAATCGGAGAACCCAAAATGTCTTTTGCTGTTGTGTTATTCATATCTCTGCTCGACAAACATAGGGTAATAAATTAGGGAGCAAGCGATCTAGATGTATCAGGAAGATCCTTCCAGCAATATGTTAACTCGAAACTTACAATTATTGGCACCTAGGTAAACTATTTCCCGTGCATGAGTTAAAATCCACCCCCTAGTTGCTGCCTTCATTCACGCAGAAGATATAATGTTGTGGAATTGGATGAATCTGTTTGAAGAATTATGTGTTCAGTGACCTGAGGGACCGCATATTCATATGGCAACTGATCTACCGATTTCCGTCCCATTCGGATAATTCCTTCGTGGATGCGTCGTTTTCTTTTTTTTTCTTTTTTTCTTCCTAGATTGCAATTAACATAGACTGCAAACCAGGAAAACACTTTAATATTAAACTCGAAAACCAGTGCCCACATAACCGTTCCAATAAAACAATGTGCGAACAGTCAATATTCATCTCCCGATAGGCAGACCACAACAGAAGTCATCTTTCGAAATAACCGAATGAATACAATTCGATTTTTTTATGTCTCTTGTGCAGCAGCAGTGGAGTCCCGACATTTTTCGGCTGTCGGTGTACTGTAGTCTTACTATCGTAGCTCATGCAACCGGGAGCCAGATATTTTCATTATTTCTTCAGGCCCGCATCTCGTGGTCGTGCGGTAGCGTTCTCGCTTCCCACGCCCGGGTTCCCGGGTTCGATTCCCGGCGGGGTCAGGGATTTTCTCTGCCTCGTGATGGCTGGGTGTTGTGTGCTGTCCTTAGGTTAGTTAGGTTTAAGTAGTTCTAAGTTCTAGGGGACTTATGACCACAGCAGTTGAGTCCCATAGTGCTCAGAGCCATCATTATTTCTTCTGGATACTGCGTGGCGAATTATAATATACGAGTATAGCTTTTTGCAACTGTTTTTCACCAACCTCAGCACATATACCTTCCCGCTTGTAGATCGCCTGGTTGCTTTGCAAAACTGTTCGAAATAATCTCCTGTCTTTATAACGTACACGAGGATTAAAATTACATACTGATGGTCGTCATAGGCGAACATTCACATCTCTGCTAGCTTTTAGCATCGAATGTTCCTCAGACGTCGTTTCTCCCTTAAGACACAATGAAATTTATTGACAGACTGAATACAAAGTAGGAACAGAATCACAGTACAAGTCTACATCCGAGCAGGTAGCTTGTAGTGCTATGAACTAGAGGCGAAAAGAGGAAACAAATCAGTCTGTGAAGGAGATTTGTGGTCCGCGCCGTATAGCAGTCCAGACTAGGCGACGAATTGTACGTAATATTAGTGATTAATGAAAACCACCACAGCTGTATTGTTGTTGTTGTTGTTGTGGTCTTCAGTCCTGAGACTGGTTTGATGCAGCTCTCCATGCTACTCTATCCTGTGCAAGCTTCTTCATCTCCCAGTATCTACTGCAACCTACATCCTTCTGAATCTGCTTAGTGTATTCATCTCTTGGTCTCCCTCTACGATTTTTACCCTCCACACTGCCCTCCAATGCTAAATTTGTGATCCCTTGATGCCTCAAAACATGTCCTACCAACCGATCCCTTCTTCTAGTCAAGTTGTGCCACAAACTTCTCTTCTCCCCAATCCTATTCAATACCTCCTCATTAGTTACGTGATCTACCCACCTTATCTTCAGCATTCTTCTGTAGCACCACGTTTCGAAAGCTTCTATTCTCTTCTTGTCCAAACTAGTTATCGTCCATGTTTCACTTCCATACATGGCTACACTCCATACAAATACTTTCAGAAACGACTTCCTGCCACTTAAATCTATACTCGATGTTAACAAATTCCTCGTGAAAATTATTCTGAGTAAAATATAGTCGTGGATATTACAACCCCTGCGCCATTTCCTCTTAAACTGTTAACAGAAGGCTGTAGTCGTAGCTCAACAGTGTTTACGTCACACCTGAAGGTGTCGGTCAGTTGCACCGACAAAATATTGTGGAGTTTGCACAACGAAATACGATGTTTCGCACGAGATCAGTTTCTAGTGCCTGTGTGAGATCGACATCTACATTTACTTCTACAGCTCTCGCGAGCCACCTTACGGCGTGTGTGTCGGAAGGTGAAACGTCCCCTGTTGAACATTTATACAAGACTGTGCTTAAACTGACACACAATATTCTTTAGCGCAACGCAATCTGACTTTCAGAAATCCCTACAAAGGAATGGCCCTGACTAACATTAACCTGTACCTTTCACAAATCACTTACCTCACCAAAAATCTTCGTTACTCGAACTACTGCAATACAGCAAGCGCCACTACTGCCAGTTAAATAAAAGATACAAACTACTGAAGGCACTAATTACTGATAGGCATAGTTAGCAAATGAAAGATTTTAATAGAGAACAAACAATGTATTTACCTTAATAGTCATCAAAAGTCACAATATATACAGCAGTTCATGACACCCATTTTTACAAATTTCAAGTCTCCGCCATTTCTCTCCCCACATCCACCACTGCTGGCGGCTCACCTCCAACTGCGCAACGCTACGCGCTGTTCACATCCAGCTGCCGCTGCCCAACACTACAATGGCAGACAACAATGCAAACTAGCCACAGACTGCACACAGCACAGCCAGTGATTTTCATACAGAGAGCGCTACGTGGCGGCGGCGTTACCAATATAAGAACCTAAACAGCCTACTTACAAAGGTAGTTTTTGCACTACCATCACTGCCCTCCTTTCCTGTTCCAATCGTGAATTGTGCGCAGAAGAACGATAGTTCGCAAACCTCCAACTTGGATGCTCCAAATTTTACCAATGAATCTCAATTTGGCAATTGCCTCTCCTACGATTACAGTTATGTGGTGGTTGCTCTGCAGCTCACTTCGTACGCAGGCCCCACGTATGCAATGGAAATATTTCCAGTAATTTGACGGCAATCGCATAATAAAACAGTAACCGATCTTTCGACTATTTGTGTGCATTACGTTAGATTCGTTTGCGTTGTGAGTCAACTGTCAATCTCTGGACCAAGTATCGATCCTCTGCGGGTTTTCCCGAATTCGATACAATTTCCTAGCGCTGTGGCTCCTGTTAACAGAAAAGCGGACAGGAGACAGAATACAGTACAGCTCGCGCCGTTTTCCGCAGACCTTCAAGGCAGAGTGTTTTAGAGAATGTTATTCGAGCGTAAGAGTATCTGGTTACTTGCTGTGTGTTCCTCTGTGAGCTGGCTACCACACTATTTTAAAGCAAAACTAGTGCAAGAAACAAAGGACTGATTTGTTTATTTGTAATGCCCGCTTCTGAGGCATAGCTGTGAGCACAAAGCAACGCAATTCACAGCCTTCTAGACTGTGTAGTTCCCTGGATATGACTGTTCAACTGTGGCAGTGTATGCGAACTCTGTGTGAACAGAATCCGAGAAGCTTGGTGACTGCCAATTCTGAAATATTGCAAGACACAAAGGACTGATTTGTTTATTTGTAATGCCCACTTCCGAGACGTAGCTGTGAGCACAAAGCAACGCAATTCACAGCCTTCTAGACTGTGTAGTTCCCTGGATATGACTGTTCAACTGTGGCAGTGTATGCGAACTCTGTGTGAACAGAACCCGAGAAGCTTGGTGACTGCCAATTCTGAAACCAGAAGGCAGCAAAGAAACCTGTCTTGGTTATTGTCAGAGTCAATGCGGTTATGTGGTGATAGAAAATGCAAAGATGATGTGAAATGTTTGTCTAGTTTCCTTCCCGTGATGAATTTTCCATCCCTAGAGTATTTTTTGAAAGTTCTGGCATAACACCACATGACCACTGAAGCAGTTTGCAGCCGCAACTTTCTTTAGATGTAGGGAGAGATGGATGTCTTCGTTTTCATTGTTGCCGTCTTCAGTCCGAAGTCTCTCCACGCTAGTCGATCCAGTACAAGATCTTTCATCTGTGCATAACTGTTGTAACCTACATGCTTACTGCATTCATGCGTTTTACTTTTCACTCCTCTTTTATCAAATTAATTACACCGAGGTGACGAAGTTCATGAGATACCTCCTAATTTCGTGTTGGATCTCCTTTTGCCCGACGTAATGCAGCGGCTCGACCTGGGATGCACTCAACAAGCGCGTTGTCCATAGTGATGACGTAATGACTGGAATTCGGTTTCTCGGCACACTCTTGACACTGTGGATCTCGGAATACTCAATTCCACAATGATTTCCTAAATGGAATGACCTGTACAAGATGGCGGGTATCGGCAGGCGGTGGGCGTTGTGGAATAATAGGGTAATTTTTAGAGAAAGGCCATTTATTGGCTAAAACATGATGAAACGGGCTATATAGGCCTAGGGAGGTGAGGGTGAGCCAGTGCTTATAATTTGGCGAACATTGTTCGCGACGCTACGGAAAGTGGTTGTCTTCCAAAACTAAGTCCACAGTACCGCAGCACCGGGAGAAGCGGGAGATATTCGATGCTACAGGGCGCGCATCCGACTCGCGGGTGAGCAAGAATACAAGAGAGGGGGCCCGGCGACGGGCGGCCGGGTATGTTCGACGCACCACGCGGCTTCCTCCGCCCTGATTGGTCAGGACCGAGCAAACCGTGCGGGCGGCATGGAACTTTCCAGAGCGTTGCCTGCTAAGCGACGCCTGGGGCGGCGTTACCTCGTCAGCACATGAGAGAGGCGCGTGAACAAGGTGTCCTTCATCGGTGCTGACTTCCTGTTACTAAACCGTGGGAGGAAAGAATTTACAGGCAGCTAACACTGCCGGCCGTGGCTTGACCGCAATGGAAAAATGAAGTTACCGGTTGGAGGTTCATATAATAAAGTAAAATCCTTTATTGTCTGGCTCATCCTTTACAGACCCAAGCGTCTAGCTCCAACTACCGTTCCGTGTTCAAGTCTGTTATTCTCCGTCTTGCGACCATACGTCGGAAACCTTTTCTCACGAATCGCCTGAGTACAGACGAAAGCTCCGCCAATGCACTGCCCCTTTATACCTTGCGTACGCGATACTACCGTCATCTGTACAATTGCATATCGCTATCCAATGACTTTTGTCGCCTCAGTATATGTCCCGATTCCCTACCAATATATCTTTTCTTTTAGTCAAGTTGTGTCATAAAGCTCTTTTCTCTGTAATTCGTTGCAGTAGCTCTACATTAGTTACTCGAACTATCCATCTGATATTCAGCTTTGTGCTGTAGCATCATGTTTCAAAAGCTTCTTCCAGTTCCTGTCTCTGCCTTTCATAGACTCCGACTGTCCGCCCGGTAACTGAGTGGTGCCGGCACGGTAGCTCAGTGTGTTCGGTCAGAGGGCTGTGTGCTCTCTGTAATAAATAAACTGAGTCAAGGAATCAACGATCAACTTGAACTGATGTCTTGTGACGTCCGCCCAGACCAAACGCAATGAAATATATCGAACAAAATGAAAAAAAAGAAAAAAAGTGGTCATCGTGACGGATTGCAGTCCTACGGGCCCACGTTCGATTCCCGGCTGGGTCGGGGATTTTCTCCTGTCAGGGACTGGGTGTTGTTGTGTTGTCCTAATCATCATTTCATCCCCATCCGGCGCGCAGGTCGCCCAATGTGGCGTCGAATGTAATAAGACCTGCACCAAGGTGGTCTCGCGTCCGTCGGCCGTGGTTATTTAATATATTATTATCGTTATTGTTATTATTTTTTGATTGTTGTCGACTTACGTGGTGGGCCTTAATAAAAATGATATTCCATTTAATTTTGATTTTACGGTTAAATGCTCTCCTGAAGTTCTCCTCTTTAACAATATTAATCTCAAATTATTTGTTACGTTAATGAATGTTAGACTCACTACATCTTAAACATGAGCATACAAGCTGAACAATGTAATAAACTTTTCATATTAATTTCCTCTGCTAGTCAATTCACTTTAAAGCAAAAGATCTTTAGTTATTAATTACAATTGCGGCCCACACACGCGCGAGAGTATTTTTTCTTACCTCCGTTCACCATTGTATTGTAGTCGGAGTCCTGGCTCTGGGTCTCGGCTATGGTACTGAAAATAAGAATCTTAAAGCTAAGTATTTTCTGCAACGTCGGGCGGCTCTGGAGAAAAATTAATATTATGTTAATAGCGGGTGAGTTTTCCGCTTCCGCTAATTTTTCATAAGTTAATATCGCCACGTAATGGCGTCGTTGGCTGCATCAGCCGCTGCGATTGTTGAGCTGTAAATTACTTGAATGCAGGTTAATTCAAGGAAGGCGGACATGAAATCGGGATCACCTTTTACAAATTAAAAGTGCACAATAATATTAAATCATTATATTATATGCTCAACTCATACAAATATGCTTACATTTGCCAGCACTCGAAAGATGTCCGTCGATACACAATAAAGACAAGAGAAGAAGTGAAGACGACTAAAAAATTAACAAAAGAGCGTATCTTGTCGTCTCTTTAAATCATTTTGTCATAAATTATTTCTTTGCAATCTAAACCTACACAGAGAAATTATTATTTTACGGCTACATGATAAAAATATATTATTCAGTTTTTAAGTCTTTTCATAATATAGCACTGGGGACGCTATATTGGCGTCGAATGTAATAAGACCTGCACCAAGGTGGCCAGACCTGACCCCCAAGGGACCTCCCAGCCAATGACGCCAAACGCTCATTTCCACTCCGATAGACTCAGACTAATTTCCAGATAAGCAACGTTCCAAACAAATACTTTCAGAAGAGACTTCCTAATTTTTTAGTTTACATACGATGCTAAGGAAACATTGTACGTCAAATTCGATGAAATTTGACATTTTCTGTTTTCTATGTCATAATGTACTTTGCACTATACTGAACATTTTGGCACATAATAAATGAAAGACAGATTATTTTAAGGCCTTCAAATAATATTTCCAAAGTTGACGTGTGACTGACAATTTTCACTACTTCGCACACAGCCACAGTTGAACAGTCATATGTAGGGAAACTGCAGTCTAGAAGGTTGTGAATTGCCTTGCTTTGTGCTTACTGTTACATCCCAGGAGTTGGCATTATGAACAAACAAATCAGTCCTTTGTTCCTGGCACTAGTTTTGCTTGAAAGTAGTGTCATATCCAGCGACTTCTTTAGTGCACTTGCTTATATTCCTCTTTTATACGTAAATAAAATAACTAAGCGCATAAGTATGTTTAAGAAACGCAAATATGTGGGATCTGAACTTACGTCAGAAGTATTAAAAACACTGTGAAGTAAAACAGAATAATGTTTCTAAAGTGGACACTACCCCTAGTGCATCCAAAAGAAAACGCTAGACGTGGCAAAGGTAATGACATTATGGGTTGGGTTGTTTGGAGGAGGAGACCAAACAGCGAGGCCATCGGTCTCATCGGATTAGGGAAGGACGGGGAAGGGAGTCGGCCGTGCCATTTTGAAGAAACCATCCCGGCATTTGCCTGGGGCAATTTAGGGAAATGACGGAAACCCTAATTCAGGATGTCCGACGCGAGACTGAACCGTCGTCTTCCCGAATGCGAGTCCAGCGAGCTAACCACTGCGCCACCTTGCTCGGTAATGACATTATGGACAACGTCATTATCGATCTGCAGATCCTTGGACAAATTCTTTCTGGAACTGTGTCTTGCTCTCTTTGTGGTGGAGAAGTTAAACTTTATGAGGATATTGGAACAAGCGTAGATGTTGTGTGTAAATTAATTATTTAATGTAAAAAGTGCAAAACTGAAAAAAGCATTTCCTACTTCATCAAAGTGTTCAGGTAACGAATTGTATGAGACTAGCGTAATATGATCGACACGCAAGTCGCCGAAGTGGCGCCAACTCAAAAGACTTGCACCAGGCGACAGGTCTACCCGACGGGAGGCCCTAGCCACACGACATTTCCATACCGTAATATGAGACTGTCCTATGTCTTTAAAAGCATTGGAAAAAAATGAGAACGCTGGTAATGTTCTCTGCACTCTGTTGAATTTTCTGACACCTCCTTATGAATACAGTTAATATGTAAAAGCCACTAAGGACTGTGTAAATTCTGGGGCTGAAGAGTCAGTGATTGCTGCTAATTGCTGCTAATAAAGTGCTTACCTTATTTGAACACTGTTTTCCCCCAAAACTAACCAAGGTTAGAGCAAAGTCTACAAAGAAGCCGTGGATTACTCAAGGAATAGGGGTATCTTGTAAAACATAAAGAAAACTGTATCTGTCAATCCGAAACAGTTCTGATGTTGATGCTATAACACATTACAAGAAATACTGTAAAATATTACTGTAATACGAACATCAAAGCAAATATATTACAAGGAACAGATAGTCATATCAGATAACAAAATAAAGACAATATGGGATATAGTGGAGGAGACTGGTAGAACCAGACATGAAGAGGGACAAATAGCATTAAGAGTAAATGATACATTGGTGACAGATGTGTGTAGTGTTGCAGAGCTTTTTTAGCAAACATTTTATAACTGTTACTGAAAAGATGGGGTTGTCAGGTTCTGTAGATGCTGCTATGGAATACCTCATACCAGACATTTCAAGTAACTTCCATAATATGAATTTGACCCTAACTACCCCAGCAGAAATGATGTCCACCATAAAATCTTTAAAATCAAAAACATCTAGTGGGTATGATGAAATATCAGCAAATTTAATTAAAGAATGTGATTCTGAGTTAAGTAACATATTAAGCTATCTGTGAAACCAGTCGTTTATCAGTGGAATATTTCCTGAATGGTTGAAATATGCTGAAGTTAAGCCACTGTTTAAGAAGGGAGATAAAGAAATAGCATCAAATTTCTGTCCAATTTCACTTTTGCCGGCATTCTCAAAAATTTTAGAAAAAGTAATCTACAATCGGCTTTATAACCATCTTATCTCAAATAACACACTGTCAAAGTCGCAGTTCGGATTTCTAAAGGGTTCTGATATTGAGAAGGCTATTTCACCTACAGTGCAAATGTGCTTAATTCATTAGACAAAAAATTGCAGGCAACCGGTATATTTTGTGATCTGCCAAAGGAATTTGACTGTGTAAATCACAATATCCTTTTAAGTAAATTAGAATATTATTGTGTAACAGGAAATGTTGCAAAATGGTTCAAATCTTATATCTCTGGCAGGAAACAAAGGGTGTTATTAGGAAAAAACATGTATTAAGCTATCAGGCATCATCCAACTGGAAACTAATTGCATGTGGGGTCCCACAACGTTCCATTTTAGGACCCTTACTTTTTCTTGTGTATATCAATGACCTTTCATCAGTAATATCACTAGACGCCAAGTTCGTTTTGTTTGCCGATGATACAAACATTACAATAAATAGCAAATCAAGTGTAGTCTTAGAAAGGTCGGCTAATAAACTATTTGTGGACATTAATCACTGGTTCCTAGCCAATTCTTTGTCACTAAACTTTGAAAAAACACACTACATGCAGTTCAGAACTTGTAAGGGGTGTCCCACGAGTATATGCCTAACATATGATGACAAGCAGATAGAAGATGTGGACAGTGTTAAATTCTTGGGATTATAGCTTGATATTAAATTCAAATGGGAAAAGCACACAGGAGAACTGCTGAAGCGTCTTAACAAATCTCTATTTGCAATGCGAATTGTGTCAGACATAGGGGATATAATAATGAGAAATCTGGCATACTATGCTTACTTTCGTTCCATAATGTCATATGGGATTATTTTTTGGGGTAATTCATCAAGCCAAGCTAAAGTTTTCCGGGCACAAAAACGTGCAGTAAGAGTTATATGTGGTGTGAACTCAAGAACATCCTGCAGAAGCCTGTTTAGGAAACCAAGGATACTAACTACTGCTTCCAAATGTATTTATTCCTTAATGAAATTTGTCATTAAAAATGTATCACTATTTCAAACCAACAGCTCGATTCATGGAATCAATACTAGAAATAAGAATAATCTTCACAAGGATTTAAAGTCACTTACTCTTGTACAAAAAGGTGTGCATTATTCAGGAACACACAGTTTCAATAACTTTCCAGCAGCCATATAAAGGTTAACAACCAATGAAATTCAGTTTAAGAGAAGCCTAGAGGATTTATTGGTGGCCAAATCCTTCTACTCCATTGATGAATTTCTCAGTAGAACCAACTGATTTGTGTGTGTGCGTGTGTGTGTGTGTGTGTGTGTGTGTGTATAAGTACAATATAACTTCTGCACAATTTCAGTGCAGTAATGTGTTCATTGTAAATGTGTGTGTAAATACAATCTAACTTCTGCACCATTTCAGCTCATTAAGGGGCTCCGGAAAGGCTCAAAATCATGAAAAGTTCAATTTTTACTTTTTTGCGTTTTCTGAATCTGCAGACTATTACCTTTCAATAGATATATAATTTATTCAATTCCGTAGACTACAATTATTTTTAATTTTTTTTTAAATGTGTTCTACATGGGCGTGACCCACTGTGGCGCTGTTAAACTGCTGTCAAATGGAGTTCTTATTAACTTCCGTGTTCATCAGGTACATTTTAGTGATGTGAGATAAAGTATGTGTTGTGGCTAACCTGTGATGGTTCAATATATATCGCTGGTGTTATTGTCGATTGTTTCATGTTTATTTACTCTGTCTTTATCTCGAAAATATTCGTAATTAATTCTGTTTCTTGAGTCTCTGTTTTGTTGAAGTATAGTAATTAGTAAAAGTAAAGTTATTAGAAATCCTCTGAAGGCTTTTAAGAAAAGGAGAAATGTTGGAAAGTCAAAGGTATGTGTTATTATGGGAATGAAGATAGGTTCTAACATGGTACGAGCGATGCTTGCTTTAGACAAGGAACGCCTTCGGGCTGCAGACAGGGCTGTAAAGAGTCTAGAAACACAAGCAAGAGTAAACAGGAGGAGGAACAAGAGGAAGCTGGAGGAGGAGTTTGCAGAGGATGAAGATAATCCATCCTATGGACCTGGAATGCACTAAAAAGTTAATCCAATCTTTGTCGCTCGATTCCCAAAACTTTTATTTTCTCATACTAATTACATGTTTTCTAAGGTTCTTCCAAACATATTTGTTTCAAACTTTCAGTAAATGTTACACAGTAACTTCTGCATAATTTAACACAGCCTTTTTCCAAAAAACTGTATATTTTTGAATATATAAATAAAAAATTGCAAAAAAATGTTGTGAATTTTCATTACAATTGAAAAAAAATCATCTTCAAAAACTGAACTAAAATTTTGTAAAATCCCTGTGTTAAGTTGTAGCCCATATTCCAATAAATAATCTGTAAAAAGTTCAACTTCCTACCTCAAATACTTTGTGAGGAAAGATGTAATTTATAAGCGTTATTTTAACATTGCAAGTATAGGGCGTTCCGGAGCCCCTTAATGTGTTCATTGTAAATAAGTATTGTAGGTGTTCTATTACATATTCATTACCTTTTTTTTATTTTAAATTCAGTGCATTAGTGCTCGAACAGTCCACGGGTGTACTGCCGGTTCATAGTGTCCAACGGGCACAATATTTCGACGATCAGACATGTCGCCGTCGTCAGGTGCGCTGACGAACTGAGCTTGTGAGGGCGGGCGGCCGATTTAAATCCCCCCCCTCCTGCAGGCCGCTCTCTCCGCCGTCCGCGCCCGCGCGCCGGCTGTCGCGAAGACGTGGGCATCGGAATCTGTCGTGGCGTCGATGTGCTTGCTACGTCCGCCCTGGTCGCCAGTTCGTATTTATTACTGAGAGTCTTCTTAATTACATTCAATGCCAGGTCCCAAGCCTTGCTGAGATTGTAGCCGCAATCTCGGTTGATAAGATCTTCCCTGGTGCCTCCCTTACAATGCTGTCCCAATATTTAGAGGTCTGAGCCAGGATCTTTGTACGCTCATAATCCATCTCGCGTTTCTCGGACAAACAGTGCTCTCCTACCGCCGACTTATCTGGATATTTCAGTCGAGTGTGCCTTTGATGTTCTCGGCAACGATCTTCGATGGTGCGTACTGTCTGTCCGATATAAGTCTTCCCACACTCACAGGGAATTTGGTATATGCCGGCCTTGCTCAAACCGAGGTCATCTTTCACGCTTCCCAGTAACGCCCGTGTTTTATTGGGCGGGCAAAAGACGGTTTTAACTCGGTGTTTCTTTAATATACGGCCGATTTTCCCCGATAGTGCGCCATTGTACGGAATAAAGGCAGTGGCTACCTCTTCTTCCGTGACTTCATTTGTCTCCGCAGGTTGTGCTGTGGTGGTGGGACGGAGAGCGCGTCTAATCTGCCATTCCGAGTACCCGTTTATTCGGAACACGGCTTTGAGGTGTTCCAATTCCAAGGGCAGATTCTCTGCATCTGAGATGTTGCGCGCTCTGTGTACTAGTGTTTTTAGTACTCCATTCCTCTGAGAATGGTGGTGGCAGCTGTCTGCATACAGGTAGAGGTCAGTGTGCGTTTTCTTCCTGTACACACCGTGGCTCAGGGTACCATCAGCTCTTCTCTTGACCGTGACGTCCAGGAATGGTAATCTTCTTTCTGCTTCGGTCTCCATAGTGAATTTGATGTTTGGATGTATGGAGTTTAGGTGTGTAAGGAAATCCAGGAGCTTGCCCTTACCATGGAGTCAGATGACGAACGTGTCATCGACATAACGGAAGAAACAATTGGATGATGGCAAGGCTTCCTCCTCGAAGCACTCCAAGTACAAATTCGCGACCACCGGCGAGAGTGGGCTGTCCATTGCGACTCCCTCCGTTTGCTCATAGTATTCCCCATTAAACAGAAAATACGTCGAGGTCAAGACATGCCTAAAGAGTTCGGTGGTCTCGTCAAATTTCTGCCCAATAAGCTCGATTGAGTCTCATAGAAGCACCCTGGTGAATAGTGAAACCACGTCGAAGCTCACTAGGATATCAGTGTCTTTCAGTCTGAAGTTGTCGAGACGTTTCACTAAATCCACGGAATTACGGATATGGTGAGGTCATTTACCTCCATAGGAGCTAAGTAATTCAGCCAGATGTAACCTCCCCACAGTAAAAATATAATAACCTCCCAACAGTAAAAAATATAATTATATCGTTCACATTCAGTATAACCTACCAACAGAAAAATTGCGTAACCTATCAATAATGAAATGAGACTAATCTCTCAATAAAAATTGTGGCTCACTTATAACCCTTCAATAATAGACTGTGAATTTAAACTGGTAAATTTTGGACGTCAACAGCGCTGCGTTATGGCCCTGAAAGATCATTCTGAATAAAAAATGAAAATTCTTACCTCAATAAAGTCGCCGGATAACGCGTATATGTCTGCTCCTACAAGAAATTTTTGTGGCACAGCTCAGTGCAATGCTGGCCAATAGATTTGTCATGTATAATAAGGAACAACTGATTTTTCTTTACAATAATTGGGATGACCATGGATTGGAGAAATTAGTAAATTCTTTAAATTGAGATGAATGAGTGTCAAAAAGTTGATTTTTATAAGAAAGATTATTATTAGGAGATTTCTTTTTAAAAACATTTACATGGGACTTGATGTAACAGTACTACATATGCGCGAGGCTGCTTTTACCTTATACTACAATGCTCAGGCACCGCCATCGCTCCCCCACGACCGGCCCAGCCAACTCCACACACGCGACAGCTAGCTACTACTTACTTCTACTGCTACACAGTTCCTACTGCATACAACACTGCTCTTTGGTCTGAGATTCTCTTCTAGCTTACATATCGCAGGCAGCGCGAGCAATCCATCGAAATTACATCTGCTCGAGTGCGCTAGCAACAAATTCCTTAATCATGGACCTCTTGCACAGATATTTTGCCAGCAAGTAAGTAGGTGCCCTAATGCAACAGGGAATAACAATATTAGTGTGCTAATAGTAAACTGCAGGAGCGTCTATAGAAAGGTCCCAGAACTGCTCTCATTAATAAACGGTCACAACGCCCATATAGTACTAGGGACATAAAGTTGGCTGAAACCATACGTAAACAGTAATGAAATCCTAAACTCAGATTGTAATGTATACCGCAGAGACAGGCTGTACAGTGAAGGGGGAGGCGTGTTTATAGCGATAAGAACTGCAATAGTATCGAAGGAAATTGACGGAGATCCGAAATGTGAAATGATTTGGGTGAAGGTCACGGTTAAAGCAGGCTCAGACATGGTAATTGGATGTCTCTATAGGCCCCCTGGCTCAGCAGCTGTTGTGGCTGAACATCTGAAGGATAATTTGGAAAATATTTCGAGTAGATTTCCCCACCATGTTATAGTTCTGGGTGGAGATTTTAATTTGCCGGATATAGACTGGGAGACTCAAACGTTCATAACGGATGGCAGGGACAAAGAATCCAGTGAAATTTTTTTAAGTGCTTTATCTGAAAACTACCTTGAGCAGTTAAACAGAGAACCGACTGGTGGCGATAACATATTAGACCTTCTGGTGACAAACAGCCCCGAACTATAAGAAACAGTTAACGCAGAACACGGAATCAGCGATCATAAAGCGGTTACTGCATCGATGATTTCAGCCGTAAATAGAAATATTAAAAAAGGTAGGAAGATTTTTCTGTTTAGCAAAAGTGACAAAAAGCAGATTACAGAGTGACGGCTCAACACAAAAGTTTTGTCTCAAGTACAGATAGTGTTGAGGATCAGTGGACAAAGTTCAAAACCATCGTACAATATGCGTTAGATGAGTATGTGCCAAGCAAGATCGTAAGAGATGGAAAAGAGCCACCGTGGTACAACAACCGAGTTAGAAAACTGCTGCGGAAGCAAAGGGAACTTCACAGCAAACATAAACATAGCCAAAGCCTTGCAGACAAACAAAAATTCCGCGAAGCGAAATGTAGTGTGAGGAGGGCTATGCGAGAGGCGTTCAATGAATTCGAAAGTAAAGTTCTATGTACTGACTTGGCAGAAAATCCTAAGAAATTTTGGTCTTATGTCAAAGCGGTAGGTGGATCAAAACAAAATGTCCAGACACTCTGTGACCAAAATGGTACTGAAACGGAGGATGACAGACTAAAGGCCGAAATACTAAATGTCTTTTTCCAAAGATGTTTCACAGAGGAAGACTGCACTGTAGTTCCTTCTCTAGATTGTCGCACAGACGACAAAATGGTAATTATATCGAAATAGACGACAGAGGGATAGAGAAACAATTAAAATCGCTCAATAGAGGAAAGGCCGCTGGACCTGATGGGATACCAGTTCGATTTTACACAGAGTACGCGAAGGAACTTGGCCCCCTTCTTGCAGCGGTGTACCGTAGGTCTCTAGAAGAGCGTAGCGTTCCAAAGGATTGGAAAAGGGCACAGGTCATCCCCGTTTTCAAGAAGGGACGTCGAAGAGATGTGCAGAACTATAGACCTATATCTCTAACGTCGATCAGTTGTAGAATTTTGGAACACGTATTATGTTCGAGTATAATGACTTTTCTGGAGACTAGAAATCTACTCTGTAGGAATCAGCATGGGTTTCGAAAAAGACGGTCGTGTGAAACCCAGCTCGCGCTATTCGTCCACGAGACTCAGAGGGCCATAGACACGGGTTCACAGGTAGATGCCGTGTTTCTTGACTTCCGCAAGGCGTTCGATACAGTTCACCACAGTCGTTCAATGAACAAAGTAAGAGCATATGGACTATCAGACCAATTGTGTGATTGGATTGAAGAGTTCCTAGATAACAGAACGCAGCTTGTCATTCTCAATGGAGAGAAGTCTTCCGAAGTAAAAGTGATTTCAGGTGTGCCGCAGGGGAGTGTCATAGGACCGTTGTTATTCACAATATACATAAATGACCTTGTGGATGACATCGGAAGTTCACTGAGGCTTTTTGCAGATGATGCTGTGGTGTATCGAGAGGGTGTAAGAATGGAAAATTGTACTGAAATGCAGGAGGATCTGCAGCGAATTGACGCATGGCGCAGGGAATGGCAATTCAATCTCAATGTAGAAAAGTGTAATGTGCTGCGAATACATAGAAAGATAGAGCCATTATCATTTAGCTACAATATAGCAGGTCAGCAACTGGAAGCAGTTAATTCCATAAATTATCTGGGAGTACGCATTAGGAGTGATTTAAAATGGAATGATCATATAAAGTTGATCGTCGGTAAAGCAGATGCCAGACTGAGAATCATTGGAAGAATCCTAAGGAAATGCAATCCGAAAACGAAGGAAGTAGGTTACAGTACGCTTGTTCGCTCACTGCTTGAATACTGCTCAGCAGTGTGGGATCCGTACCAGATAGGGTTGATAGAAGAGGTAGAGAAGATCCAACGGAGAGCAGCGCGCTTCGTCACAGGATCATTTAGTAACCGCGAAAGCGTTACGGAGATGATAGATAAACTCCAGTGGAAGACTCTGCAAGAGAGACGCTCAGTAGCTCGGTACGGGCTTTTGTTGAAGTTTCGAGAACATACCTTCACCGAAGAGTCGAGCAGTATATTGCTCCCTCCTACGTGTTTCTCGCGAAGAGACCGTGAGGATAAAATCAGAGAGATTAGAGCCCACACTGAGGCATACCGACAATCCTTCTTTCCACGAACAATACGTGACTGGAATATAAGGGAGAACCGATAGAGGTACTCAGGCTACCCTCCGCCACACACCGTCAGGTGGCTTGCGGAGTATGGATGTAGATGCAGATGTATATATTGCTGACAATCGGGTGCACAGGTACCCCCTCTTTGTGGACCTTAGGGAGTCCATGAAGTCTTGGTGGTACAGGTCCTTGAGGCGTCAGTTTCTTGGTGTCCCGCTCTGGTAGATCCGCGTCCTTGAGTAGAGCCCTGGTCTTGTTCTCCACCTTCTTCGTGGGGTCAGCGCTGATCTTCCTATAGGAGTCGTCATCTAGCAGGCGCTGCATCTTCTCAATGTAGTCCTTATGGGAAAGAAGACCACCAGTCACTTCCTTTCCTGTTTCACTCGCTGATAGAAGCAAAGGCGATTGTCTGTACACCTCCGTATGAGCCCTAATTTCTATTAATTAATTTTTGTGGCCCTAAAAATTAAACTCCGTCCGAACAGGCCTCGGAAAGTCAATTGATGTTTCAAAGTACTGCACTGAAAAGGTGTTTGAATGTTGTGCAGGTGTGGTTAAATTTAGTGGAGCTAAACTTCTTACTGTTGTTATTTATAGATCCCCAGACTCCGATTTCACAACGTTTTTGCTAAAGCTAGAGGAGGTTCTTGGTTCACTTTATAGGAAATACAAAAAGTTAGCTATATGTGGTGACTTCAATATTAATTGTATAAGTGATTGTGCAAGGAAAAGGATGCTGGTAGACCTCCTTAATTCATATAATCTTATGCAAACCGTATTCTTTCCAACGAGAGTGCAAGGGAACAGTAGAACAACCATAGACAATATTTTTGTTCATTCGTCATTACTAGAAGGGCATTCTGTTAGCAGAATGGTGAATGGCCTTTCAGATCATGATGCACAAATTTTAAGTCTAAAAGATTTTTGTGCTGCAACGCAGGTTAAATATAGTTACCAACGTTTTAGGAAAGCTGATACAGTTGCTGTAGAGACTTTCGTAAACCTTATCAAGGAACAAGAGTGGCAAGATGTTTATAGTGCTGATACAGTAGACGATAAATATAATGCTTTCCTCAAGACTTTTCTCGTGCTCTTTGAAAGTTGCTTTCCGTTAGAACGTTCAAATCAGGGTACTAGCACAAACAGGCAGCCTGGGTGGCTGACTAAAGGTATAAGAATATCTTCTAGAACAAAGTGGCAATTATATCAAAACGTTAGAAACAGTCACAATCTAAATGCAGTAGCCCATTACAAACAGTATTGTAAGGTGCTTAAAAAAGTTATTAGGAAGGCAAAAAGTATGTGGTATGCAGATAGAATAGCTAAGTCTCAGGATAAAATTAAAACCATATGGTCAGTCGTAAAGGAAGTGGCTGGTCTGCAGAGACAGGTCGAGGATATAGAATCAGTGCGTAGTGGGAATGTCCGTGTTACTGATAAGTCGAGTATATGTACAGTATTTAATAATCACTTTCTGAATATAGCAGGTGAACTAAATAGAAACCTAGTCCCAACAGGGAATCATATAGCGCTCGTAGAAAAAAGTGTTCCGAGACTGTTACCTGAAATGCTCCTCCATGATACTGACAAGAGGGAGATTGAGTTAATAATTAAATCACTAAAGACCAAGAACTCTCATGGATATGACGGGGTATCTAGCAGAATACTGAAGTATTGTTCCATGTATGTTAGCCCAGTACTTAGCCATATCTGTAACTTTTCCTTTAGGAGTGGTCGGTTTCCTGACCGATTAAAGTACTCGGTGGTGAAGCCACTTTATAAAAAGGGAGACAGGGATAATGTTGATAATTGTAGACCTATTTCTATGCCATCGGTGTTTGCTAAAGTTATCGAGAGGATTGTATATACAAGGTTAAATTCACATAATTTGCTGTCAAATGTACAGTTTGGTTTTAGAAATGGCTTAACAACTGAAAATGCTATAGTCTCTTTTCTCTGTGAGGTTTTGGACGGATTAAATAAAAGGTTGCGAACGTTAGGTGTTTTCTTTGATTTAACGAAGGCTTTTGACTGTGTCGACCACAAAATATTACTGCAGAAGTTGGAACATTATGGAGTAAGGGGAATAGCTTACAATTGGTTCGCCTCTTACTTTAAGAACAGAAAGCAGAAGGTAATTCTCCGCAATATTGAGAGTAGTAATGATGTTCAGTCCCAATGGGGCACCGTTAAATGGGGCGTTCCCCAAGGATCTGTGCTGGGGCCACTGCTGTTTCTTATTTATATAAATGATATGCCTTCTAGTATTACAGGTGATTCAAAAATATTTCTGTTTGCTGATGACACCAGCTTGGTAGTGAATGATCTTGTGTGTAATATTGAAACATTATGAAATAATGCAGTTCATGAAATAAGTTCGTGGCTTGTGGAAAATAATTTGATGCTAAATCACAGTAAGACTCAGTTTTTACAGTTTCTAACTCACAATTCAACGAGAACTGATATTTTAATCAGACAGAATTGGCATGTTATAAGCGAGACGGAACAGTTCAAGTTCTTAGGCGTACGGATAGATGGTAAGCTGTTGTGGAACGTCCATGTTCAGGATCTCGTTCAGAAACTAAATGCCGCTTTATTTACCATTAGAACAGTATCTGAAATAAGTGACATTTCAACACGAAAAGTAGTCTACTTCGCATATTTTCATACGCTTATGTCATATGGTATTATTTTTTGGGGTAATTCTTCTGATTCAAAAAGGGTATTTTTGGCTCAAAAACGGGCTGTTCGAGCTATGTGTGGTGTAAGTTCTAGAACCTCTTGTCGACCCCTATTCAATAGTCTGAGAATTCTGACATTACCCTCACAGTATATATTTTTTTTAATGTCGTTTGCTGTTAGCAATATTAGCTTATTCCCAAGAGTTAGCAGCTTTCACTCAGTTAATACTAGGCAGAAATCAAATCTGCATGTGGAATGCACTTCCTTGACTCTTGTGCAGAAAGGTGTGCAGTATTCTGCTGCATTCATTTTCAATAAGCTACCACAAGAACTCAAAAATCTTAGCAGTAGCCCAAACTCTTTTAAGTCCAAACTGAATAGTTTCGTCATGGCTCACTCCTTCTATTCTGTCGAGGAGCTCCTGGAAGAGCTAAAAAATTAAGCAAATTCCAGTGTTATATTCTTGATTTTCTTTATTTAAACTAATGACGTGTCGCCTGAATATGTTTCTTATATTTCATTTTATCTGTTTCTACAATCGTGTTATAATTTCATGTATTGACTCGTTCCATGACCATGGAGACTTCTCCTTAATGTGGTCCCACGCAACAATAAATAATAAAAAAAAAAGCCCATTGGTAATGAGCGACCGCCGTGTCGCCCACGGCCTCTAGGTGTCACTGGATGTGGATAGGAGGGCCATGTGGACAGCACACCGCTCTTTCGGCCGTTGTCAGTTTTCGTGGCCGGAGCCGCTATTCCTCAGTTTGCCTCACAAGGACTGAGTGCACCCCGCTTGCCAACAGCCCTCGGCAGATCGGATGCTCACGTATCCGAGTGCCAGCCAATCCTGACAGTGCTCAACTTCGTTGACCTGACAGGAGCCAGAGTTACCACTGTGTCAAGGTCGTTGGCTGATCTTTGTGGCCCTTACGCGATATGTACCTCGGCGGCAATAAAATCGTTGTGCAGCCAGTTTCAGCTGTCGGTTCTCTAAATATTCCCAATAGGTTCTGCGAAAAGAATGTCGTCTTCCCTCCAGGGATTCCCACTTGAGTTCAGGAAGCATTTCCGTATCACTCGTGTGTTTACTAACTTTTTATGTTAAAGATAAGGCAACGGCCTTGCCACAGTGGATATACTGGTTCCCGTCAGATCACCAAAGTAAAGTGCTGTGGGGTGTGGCCGGCATTTGGATGGGTGACCATCCGGGCCGCCATGCGCTGTTGCCGTTTTTTGGGGCGCACTCAGCCTCGTGATGCCAATTGAGGAGCTACTCGACCGAATAGTAGCGGCTCCGGTCAAAGAAAACCATCATAACGACCGGGAGAGCGATGTGCTGACCCCACGCCCCTCGTATCCGCATCCTCAGTGAGGATGACAGGGCGGTCGGATGGTCCCGGTAGGCCACTTATGTCCTGAAGACGGAGTGCTTGCTTTGCTTATGTTAAAGATACTACGGCAGGGCATCACAACATATGTGCTCGCGGAGCAAGCTGTGAGCAGCAAGGCGCGAGCACGGAGCAGCGCGAGCACGCTACCCCCACTACCGGACCAGAGCGGAGAGTGGGGAAAGTCACGTGGGGCACACAACAGCTGCCGCCAGTAAATGTAAATCCGCGGCCACCTGCAGGGATATCACTCACGAATTATTACTGCGACAAATGAAACAAATAAAGGAGAATGTGCACATGCCATATAATTTTATTAGCTTAGTGTATGCCTCTACATTCGCATTAATTTGTGAACTGTTACACAATAAAAGGTGTCACTGAAGTGTGGGATTCTCGGTTATCTTGTACTTTTTGCCCTTTACAATTGCGTCTATGTTCGGAGTAATTGTTCTTGTGCATTTTAGGCGTAGCGTGCAGTTTAAATTTCGATCAGACAATGCGTTTCTCTGGCGTGTCTTGTTACATTTTATTGCAGAGAACAGTTGTTCACAAACATACGTGGAACCGAACATTGATATTATTGTAGCCGCCAGTTTGTGCAAACGAGGAAATCTATCCTGAGGGAAGTGTCTGTAGAATTTCAAAATGTTTTTCTTGTTCTGAAAGTTGTCTCTGTATTCTCTGTCACACTGCAGGTCAATAATTTCTTGCTGCAGCTCAGGACGAATCTCTTAAATATTCCCTGAATATGGACAGAACAGATCAAAATCACTGTCTAGTGCTGTCAGATCTTGAAAGCGCTGATCAACTAAACTATGTGAATAATGTTCACAGTCTTTGCGAACATCTTGCATGGATGATAATTTAGGAAAATGAGCTATGTTTCCTGTTTCCAGCTGACTCACCCAAAGTGTCAATTTCATTTTAAAAGCTCGTATTCGATCTATGAAATGAGTAATTAGCAGATCTTTACCTTTACCTAGCATTCAGATGGCTAGTTAAATCTGCTAAGAACGCGAGATCACATTCAAACGTGCGCGCGCATTTCCCCTCCCTCCCCTCCCTCCCTACTCCGCGACCTTGCACCTGCTCGCGAGCACGTGCCTGAGCAGACGCGAGTACTCGCGCTCAAAACCGGCCAGTTGTTAAGCCCTGTACTACGGCGATATAAAAAAATGTCTAAATTTAGATGAAAATCGTCTTTGTCAGCAAAATACTGAGATTGCTTGGCAATGACTAGGAATTCAGTAACAATCGAATGTCTGAATGAAACTAGTACAAAACTAGTAACTGGAGACGGTGATTTCAATAAAAAGGTGTTAACCAGCAACTTGACTCGATAGTCTACACAGATATTTTGTGCTTTGAGTTGGCAGTTGACACCTTGCTTCAATAAGCCTGTTATTGGTTCAAATGGCTCTGAGCACTATGCGACTTAACTTCTAAGGTCATCAGTCCCCTAGAACTTAGAACTACTTAAACCTAACTAACCTAAGGACATCACACACATCCATGCCCGAGGCAGGATTCGAACCTGCGACCGTAGCGGTCGCTCGATTCCAGACTGTAGCGCCTAGAACCGCTCGGCCACCCTGGCCGGCGCCTGTTATTCAATCTGTACACTAGTAAGCAGTAAAGGAAACCTATGAGAAATTTGAGAAAAGGATTGAAGTGCAGAGAGAAACAATAAAACGTTACAAGTTCGCCAGTGTCATTCCAATTCTCTCTGAGATTGTAAGGGACGGAATGGATAATGTCTTGAAAAGAGACTATAAGATGCATATCAATGAAAGTTGAACAAGAGATACTGAGGAAACTGGATTAGAAAATGACTCACTGAGAATAATAAACGAATTTTGCAGTTTGGGCAGTAAAATAATTTATGACAGAATAAACTAAAGAGGTCATAAAATACAGACTGCCAATGTCAAAAAAGTTTTTACGAAAAAGAGAAATGTGTTAAGGGGACACTGTATGTCCTGTGCCGCCAATGTTAAATTATCAAACTTTGTGACCCAATGGCTTCGAAAGTTTTTAAGACAACAGCTTCCAATTTTCCATAATTATTGAATCACTTTTGCAGATTACTATACTAGATTATTGCAAAAATTGTACTGTGAGGAGTATCTTTTTTCTCAAACACTCAATTTTTGGCCGAATTTTGTAATTAAGTGAATATAAAAATGAAACAATATAGGATATTTCCAGAATTTTTATTATCCTATATTTTTAATATACGATATTTTTATGTTTCCAGTTCCATAGGTGTTGAATCTCAAACTTCGCACGCTCTGAAAGTTTTATTTCTCCACTAACAGTACGGTACTTTCTGAGAAAAGGGGTCATTTATGGCAAAAAATGTAATTTCGAGATACTGAGGTTTAAAATTTTTTGTTGCAAATTCTAGTACATACTTACATATCTGAGTCTTTTATGGAGTAGAATTGTTCTGACTCATATTCTGTGTTCTATTCAGTATCGCCTAGTACTTCCCTTCTTCTTCTTCTTCTTTTTCGTCATTTGCTGAGCAGCAGGCTCTGCTTTGCATACACGAAGCTCAACCGGTTCCTGCAGTCCTTTATCTGTGTTCTGTTAAAATCTTAGCCCTAACTTCTCCTTCAAGCTTTCACAGTTCCCACAGTTAAAAGTTATTGAAGCATTAGACACTACTAACTTTAGATTCATGAGCCCAACACAAACATTTTTAGGCATGCAGCACCACACAGCATTACTGGAGGACTCATTCATATTCTAGGTCTTCCCCTGAGAAGTCTTCTGGTGTTTAGATTAGATTAGATTTAGTTTCATTCCAACTGATCCTTAGTGAGGAGGTCTTCCAGGATGCAGAACATGTCAGAAAACCAATAATACATGACAAATATTTACAACTGAAACAAATAAGCTAATGTACCTTCCACAAGTCCCAGGTGGAATGATCGTCATTTTCTTTAATGAACTTGATATGAAAGAATCATTTTACAAACACTAATGCACTGAGATTCTTCAGTTTCTCCCGGCGTATTTGTTGCTCGAACAGTCCACGGGTGGACTGCCGGTTCATAGTGTCCAACGGGCACAATATTTCGGCGATCAGACATGTCGCCATCGTCAGGTGCGCTGACGAACTGAGCTCCTGAGGGCGGGCGGCCGATTTAAATCCCCTCACATCATATACAGGGTTATTACAAATGATTGAAGCGATTTCACAGCTCTACAATAACTTTATTATTTGAGATATATTCATAATGCTTTGCACACACATACAAAAACTCAAAAAGTTTTTTTAGGCATTCACAAATGTTCGATATGTGCCCCTTTAGTGATTCGGCAGACATCAAGCCGATAATCAAGTTCCTCCCACACTCGGTGCAGCATGTCCCCATCAATGAGTTCGAAAGCATCGTTGATGCGAGGTCGCAGTTCTCGCACGTTTCTTGGTAGAGGAGGTTTAAACACTGAATCTTTCACATAACCCCACAGAAAGAAATCGCATGGGGTTAAGTCGGGAGAGCGTGGAGGCCATGACATGAATTGCTGATCGTGATCTCCACCACGACCGATCCATCGGTTTTCCAATCTCCTGTTTAAGAAATGCCGAACATCACGATGGAAGTGCGGTGGAGCACCATCCTGTTGAAAGATGAAGTCGGCGCTGTCGGTCTCCAGTTGTGGCATGAGCCAATTTTCCAGAATGTCCAGATACACGTGTCCTGTAACGTTTTTTTCGCAGAAGAAAAAGGGGCCGTAAACTTTAAACCGTGAGATTGCACAAAACACGTTAACTTTTGGTGAATTGCGAATTTGCTGCACGGATGCGTGATGATTCTCTACCGCCCAGATTCGCACATTGTATCTGTTCACTTCACCATTAAGAAAAAATGTTGCTTCATCACTGAAAACAAGTTTCGCATTGAATGCATTCTCTTCCATGAGCTGTTGCAACCGCGCCGAAAATTCAAAGCGTTTGACTTTGTCATCGGGTGTCAGGGCTTGTAGCAATTGTAAACGGTAAGGCTTCTGCTTTAGCCTTTTCCGTAAGATTTTCCATGCCGTCGGCTGTGGTACGGTTAGCTCCCTGCTTGCTTTATTCGTCGACTTCCGCGGGCTACGCGTGAAACTTGCCCGCACGCGTTCAACCGTTTCTTCGCTCACTGCAGGCCGACCCGTTGATTTCCCCTTACAGAGGCATCCAGAAGCTTTAAACTGCGCATACCATCGCCGAATGGAGTTAGCAGTTGGTGAATCTTTGTTGAACTTCGTCCTGAAGTGTCGTTGCACTGTTATGACTGACTGATGTGAGTGCATTTCAAGCACGACATACGCTTTCTCGGCTCCTGTCGCCATTTTGTCTCACTGCGCTCTCGAGCGCTCTGGCGGCAGAAACCTGAAGTGCGGCTTCAGCCGAACAAAACTTTATGAGTTTTTCTACGTATCTGTAGTGTGTCGTGACCATGTGTCAATGAATGGAGCTACAGTGAATTTATGAAATCGCTTCAATCATTTGTAATAGCCCTGTACCTTTACAGGGAGGAGATGTATCGCAGCATGAAGAAACTAGACACGCTGCGCCACCGAAGATGCCGTTTGCTGAGTGTTCTTGCATTCCTGAAGAGATGTCGTACCGAGCAGATTGTGCCGAACTTTGCTAAGGTCACGCATCACATCGATTCTGCAGCAGCCAAGAGAATTAAAAGACGGGCCAGCCTTGCCTTGGTACGTGAGAAGGCGCACTTTACTCGCCACAGCCTTGAATACAACTCCCAGGAACTATTTAAACTTCATCTTAAACTGGCCAATCAGTTTAATTCGTGGACCTGGGACTGGGTGGATGGTGTTACTTGGACGACAGCCGATTCAGCACATAAAAAGGCCACTGGACGTCAGATTTCAAAATTCCCACGTCTCCCGGATAAACCATCGCTGGAGGCACCATGAAAGACGATAATCAGTCTCACTGACATGGAGCTGACTCATGAGGCCGTTTCGGTTCTGGAGAAGGGACTCAACTTTGCTCACACCCATAGGTTCACGCCGGTCGCGGACATCGTCAGTGCAGTGGAACAGGCTGCAGCGCGATTACCACCTGAAGCAGCAGAAGAAGTGCGTCGGGAAACCTGCCGGGCTCTGACCAGAACTAAACCTGTGGAAGCCTCTTCGTCTCTGCACAGCTGCCGCAACCAACATCGATTAGGACGGACCTGCTTACTGTGTTCAAGCCTTGGTCTCTCTCTACAGTTTTTAACCCCCCCGCCCCCCCCCCGCCCCCCCCGCCCCACACACACACACACACACACACACACACACACTTCCTTCCATTACCATAGTGGCAATTCCTTGCTGCCTCAGGATCTGTCCGATAAACCGATCTCTTCTTTTAGCCAAAAGTGCCATAAATTTTTTCCCCCACTTGGATTCAGCGCTTCCTCGATAGTTACTTGAAACGTCCCCATTGAACAATTTTTTACATGTGAAACGTCCACTTAGAACAATTATACAAGCCTGTGCTTAACCTGGCACACAATAATTTTAGCGCAACGCAATCTGACTATCAAAAATCCCTGCAAAAGAATGGCCCTGAGTAACATTAAACTATACCTGTCAGTACTTGCAGAGTGATTGTTAGTGTCTAGTTCCGTAGAAAATTCCGAACTGTTATCTAACAGAAGGTAAAGCCGATTAATTTCCTCATCATGGTTTGAGAGCCAGTCTTCAAATTTCAAAGCTATTGACTTACCTTCTTTCTCTAAACTTATTTCAGCATCGTGAAAGCTTAAGATTGCTTTATATTCATTCAAAAAGTCTACTCCCAGTATAATTTCCGTCGACAATAATGGAACAATAAGGAAGTTCATAGAGAAGCTGTGGCTTTGACAAAAGAATTCTAAGTTGGTTTGTTGGCGTACATCTACACTTTTTCCAAAGATTGCACCTTGTAATTTAATCTTACGTAACGGAAGTGTGGGGCAATCGTTCGCTTTGTTGCATTTGCTAAAAGCTGTTTCACTAATTACTGAAATGGGACTGCCAGAGTCAAGTACTGCCGTAAATTTTACGTCATTTACAGTAATGTGAATCACAGGATATGCAATGTTATTATGTTTTACGTCGTGTTCCTGGAGTAAGATGTCTCTAATGTCTTCCATTTTTACGTAATTACTAGCTACGGCAGCTGCGTCGTCAGTTTCATAAGTACGTCTTGTGGCTGCCAGTGGTGTGAGTCATCGCCTATTGTCTCTTTGTTGGCGCGCGTCGTTATTGGGATTTGGAGACCTAACTTCTACAAATTCATCGTGACGAGAGTGCTCTGCTCTGTTTAAATCTCGCCAGTTCTGATGCAATTCAGGTCTGTCGTTACGATCATATCGTCTGTCGTCATGTCGGTAGATTCCATAGTTTCTTTCTTGTCGGTCACGTGGTGGAGAATTTCTCCTTGAATCGTAACTACGCGCTGGACCGTTGCGTCTAAAGTTATTCTGTCTCCCTTGATAATAGTTATTTTGGTTCCCATATTGTCTGTTTCTCTGATTGTCTCTGTGATAATCATTACCGCGGAAAGGTGATCTTTCCCTGTAACTATTACTACTCTGCCAACGGTTGTCATACGGGTGGTGTCTGTTTTGGTCACGATTTGCGTTGTAAGAATAGACTTGTCGTGTCCAGTTATCGTTTCTGTCGTCACGGAATTGTGACGGATGTGACCTGTAATGATTGTTTTCCTGTTTTCGCATCCCGCGACTGTCTGTGTCAATTTCCAGTTCTTGTAACAGTCCCTGAAAAGCTTCAATGTCGTCTTTGCAACGTCCTGCTAAAATAATGTGTCGTAAATGTTTAGGCAGTTTGATTAAGCAAATGCGGATGAGTTCTGAGGGGCTGTATGGGTTTGATAGGTATTGATTCTTGTGCAACATGTCTTCAAAATATTTGACAAGACTGGAAAATTCAGATTGTTCAAAGTGTTTCATCATCATGATGCTATGTTTTACGCGATCTTGTGTAGCTTGTGACCAATATGCTGAGAGGAACGCATGGTAAAATTCTCCTTCACTGTGACAATCGTGAATGACCGATCGCATTCTTACAGCTGGTTCATTCTCCAAGTAGCCACACATAAATTCTAATCTGTGTTCTAATGACCAGTTGGGAGGAAAACAATGAGAGAATTGATGGAGCCACGCTTGTGGATGAATGTCGTTGCCAGAATTCTTAAATGTTTTGAATTTACGTGTAGTAATGAACAGCTTATAGTCAAAATCATCATGTCGGCGAGTCACATATCGCTCATTGTTACGTCGTGTCGGCGGTTCCATCTCAAAATTCGGTGCACCTTGCCAATTCCTTTCATAATTACCGAAATGCCCTGTGTTATTATTTTGTGGCTTTTCCGTATTTTTAAGTTCCTCTTCCCGTATTGGGGCGCGAGTGTCCTCTGAAATACGTAATTCTTGTATTACCTGTGTCAGCTGATCTTGTACTTCCCGCATTTCTCTTTTGTATTGCGTATTAATTTGATTCTGATTTTGTTTGAATTTTCTTATTTGTTCATAGTCTTCTGTGTCAGTGAAGGCTACGGGTCTTGTGTCATTCAGATCATCATCTACCTTTGTAGATAAGTTAGTGACCTGATCCGAAAGTTCAGCTACTTTCTCCGATAGTGAACACATTTCCTCAGTGTGTTTTTCTGAACCAAGTTTCAGAGTGTCCATTTGTGTTGAAATCGAATCTACTGTGTTCTTTAAGTTTTCCTGAGTTTTTGCCAGTTGCGTAACCGAATCGGTAGATGCAACTGAGTCAATTTTAGCCCACAAGGTCTCATGATTTTCATGAACAATGGTTTGCAGTTCTTTTATGGCTGCTTCGTGATTCTGTAATACATTCTCATGACGCGAAAAAATAGGTTGGAAATGCTCACAAATTTGTGTTTTTACGTCATTACAGACTTTCTGACATTTCGATTCTATTTTATGTAACTCAGTAGTTAAATCTTCACGTGTTTGTTCAAGCATATGTTCCACTGAGTCTAACTTTTGAAGCTTTTGTTCCATTGTGTCTAACTTTTGAAGCTTTTGCTGTGTTTGTCTCTGATTTTGTTCCATTGTGTCTAACTTTTGAAGCTTTTGCTGTGTTTGTCTCTGATTTTGTTCCATTGTGTCTAACTTTTGAAGATTCTGTCCCATTTGTTTCTGATTTTGTTCAAGCGTTGTGTCTAACTTTTGTAGCCTTTGTCCCATTTGTTGCATTAACTGTAATAACAATGCACTGGTGTCTGAAACATGTTCCTCAGTGCTTTTCGGCAGTGAATTTGCACCGGCAACATTCACATTTTGACAAGCGGAAAATGTGTCTTGACTCATTTGAGAAAACGGTGAGGACGCAAAACCTGAATCTACAGTATTTGCAAAATTGTGTCCTATCATTTCGGATTCCTGAGGCGAGCTGTTGCCGACCGATCGATCGACAATGCTTCCCTGTTCACTACCTGTTTCACTGCCTACGCCATTGTCTGACGCCCGCTCCATTTCCCTATGCACAGTTACCAAATTACTACTTTGAATATTAGTTAATTCACTACCCAGTGGTGCTGATAAGCTACGCTCGTCGTCACTATTATTTCTCAATTTAGTTTGGAGCCTAGTGTTACGTTTTTCACACGCCATTATTGTCACAATATTTCACACGACAACACAGAAAAGCACAACTTGAATAGCAAAAACAAGAGAACACATTAACATAGCACTGAAAATAATATCTAGTTAATTGCAGCAGCGAAATACTTGGCGCAAAGCTACATGCATGCCACAACTGTTTTACTGTACAACAATGAAAGACTGCAACTACAAAGGAGATTCTCTCTACAATTACGCGCTAGCAATAAACAAAAGCTACACTAAATACACAAACTACAAGAAAAAAATCAGAAGATTCCAGTGAGGTATCGTAGGCTAAGGGTCGACATATGAAACGTCCCCATTGAACAATTTTTTTTATGTGAAACGTCCACTTAGAACAATTATACAAGCCTGTGCTTAACCTGGCACACAATAATTTTAGCGCAACGCAATCTGACTATCAAAAATCCCTGCAAAAGAATGGCCCTGAGTAACATTAAACTATACCTGTCAGTACTTGCAGAGTGATTGTTAGTGTCTAGTTCCGTAGAAAATTCCGAACTGTTATCTAACAGAAGGTAAAGCCGATTAATTTCCTCATCATGGTTTGAGAGCCAGTCTTCAAATTTCAAAGCTATTGACTTACCTTCTTTCTCTAAACTTATTTCAGCATCGTGAAAGCTTAAGATTGCTTTATATTCATTCAAAAAGTCTACTCCCAGTATAATTTCCGTCGACAATAATGGAACAATAAGGAAGTTCATAGAGAAGCTGTGGCTTTGACAAAAGAATTCTAAGTTGGTTTGTTGGCGTACATCTACACTTTTTCCAAAGATTGCACCTTGTAATTTAATCTTACGTAACGGAAGTGTGGGGCAATCGTTCGCTTTGTTGCATTTGCTAAAAGCTGTTTCACTAATTACTGAAATGGGACTGCCAGAGTCAAGTACTGCCGTAAATTTTACGTCATTTACAGTAATGTGAATCACAGGATATGCAATGTTATTATGTTTTACGTCGTGTTCCTGGAGTAAGATGTCTCTAATGTCTTCCATTTTTACGTAATTACTAGCTACGGCAGCTGCGTCGTCAGTTTCATAAGTACGTCTTGTGGCTGCCAGTGGTGTGAGTCATCGCCTATTGTCTCTTTGTTGGCGCGCGTCGTTATTGGGATTTGGAGACCTAACTTCTACAAATTCATCGTGACGAGAGTGCTCTGCTCTGTTTAAATCTCGCCAGTTCTGATGCAATTCAGGTCTGTCGTTACGATCATATCGTCTGTCGTCATGTCGGTAGATTCCATAGTTTCTTTCTTGTCGGTCACGTGGTGGAGAATTTCTCCTTGAATCGTAACTACGCGCTGGACCGTTGCGTCTAAAGTTATTCTGTCTCCCTTGATAATAGTTATTTTGGTTCCCATATTGTCTGTTTCTCTGATTGTCTCTGTGATAATCATTACCGCGGAAAGGTGATCTTTCCCTGTAACTATTACTACTCTGCCAACGGTTGTCATACGGGTGGTGTCTGTTTTGGTCACGATTTGCGTTGTAAGAATAGACTTGTCGTGTCCAGTTATCGTTTCTGTCGTCACGGAATTGTGACGGATGTGACCTGTAATGATTGTTTTCCTGTTTTCGCATCCCGCGACTGTCTGTGTCAATTTCCAGTTCTTGTAACAGTCCCTGAAAAGCTTCAATGTCGTCTTTGCAACGTCCTGCTAAAATAATGTGTCGTAAATGTTTAGGCAGTTTGATTAAGCAAATGCGGATGAGTTCTGAGGGGCTGTATGGGTTTGATAGGTATTGATTCTTGTGCAACATGTCTTCAAAATATTTGACAAGACTGGAAAATTCAGATTGTTCAAAGTGTTTCATCATCATGATGCTATGTTTTACGCGATCTTGTGTAGCTTGTGACCAATATGCTGAGAGGAACGCATGGTAAAATTCTCCTTCACTGTGACAATCGTGAATGACCGATCGCATTCTTACAGCTGGTTCATTCTCCAAGTAGCCACACATAAATTCTAATCTGTGTTCTAATGACCAGTTGGGAGGAAAACAATGAGAGAATTGATGGAGCCACGCTTGTGGATGAATGTCGTTGCCAGAATTCTTAAATGTTTTGAATTTACGTGTAGTAATGAACAGCTTATAGTCAAAATCATCATGTCGGCGAGTCACATATCGCTCATTGTTACGTCGTGTCGGCGGTTCCATCTCAAAATTCGGTGCACCTTGCCAATTCCTTTCATAATTACCGAAATGCCCTGTGTTATTATTTTGTGGCTTTTCCGTATTTTTAAGTTCCTCTTCCCGTATTGGGGCGCGAGTGTCCTCTGAAATACGTAATTCTTGTATTACCTGTGTCAGCTGATCTTGTACTTCCCGCATTTCTCTTTTGTATTGCGTATTAATTTGATTCTGATTTTGTTTGAATTTTCTTATTTGTTCATAGTCTTCTGTGTCAGTGAAGGCTACGGGTCTTGTGTCATTCAGATCATCATCTACCTTTGTAGATAAGTTAGTGACCTGATCCGAAAGTTCAGCTACTTTCTCCGATAGTGAACACATTTCCTCAGTGTGTTTTTCTGAACCAAGTTTCAGAGTGTCCATTTGTGTTGAAATCGAATCTACTGTGTTCTTTAAGTTTTCCTGAGTTTTTGCCAGTTGCGTAACCGAATCGGTAGATGCAACTGAGTCAATTTTAGCCCACAAGGTCTCATGATTTTCATGAACAATGGTTTGCAGTTCTTTTATGGCTGCTTCGTGATTCTGTAATACATTCTCATGACGCGAAAAAATAGGTTGGAAATGCTCACAAATTTGTGTTTTTACGTCATTACAGACTTTCTGACATTTCGATTCTATTTTATGTAACTCAGTAGTTAAATCTTCACGTGTTTGTTCAAGCATATGTTCCACTGAGTCTAACTTTTGAAGCTTTTGTTCCATTGTGTCTAACTTTTGAAGCTTTTGCTGTGTTTGTCTCTGATTTTGTTCCATTGTGTCTAACTTTTGAAGCTTTTGCTGTGTTTGTCTCTGATTTTGTTCCATTGTGTCTAACTTTTGAAGATTCTGTCCCATTTGTTTCTGATTTTGTTCAAGCGTTGTGTCTAACTTTTGTAGCCTTTGTCCCATTTGTTGCATTAACTGTAATAACAATGCACTGGTGTCTGAAACATGTTCCTCAGTGCTTTTCGGCAGTGAATTTGCACCGGCAACATTCACATTTTGACAAGCGGAAAATGTGTCTTGACTCATTTGAGAAAACGGTGAGGACGCAAAACCTGAATCTACAGTATTTGCAAAATTGTGTCCTATCATTTCGGATTCCTGAGGCGAGCTGTTGCCGACCGATCGATCGACAATGCTTCCCTGTTCACTACCTGTTTCACTGCCTACGCCATTGTCTGACGCCCGCTCCATTTCCCTATGCACAGTTACCAAATTACTACTTTGAATATTAGTTAATTCACTACCCAGTGGTGCTGATAAGCTACGCTCGTCGTCACTATTATTTCTCAATTTAGTTTGGAGCCTAGTGTTACGTTTTTCACACGCCATTATTGTCACAATATTTCACACGACAACACAGAAAAGCACAACTTGAATAGCAAAAACAAGAGAACACATTAACATAGCACTGAAAATAATATCTAGTTAATTGCAGCAGCGAAATACTTGGCGCAAAGCTACATGCATGCCACAACTGTTTTACTGTACAACAATGAAAGACTGCAACTACAAAGGAGATTCTCTCTACAATTACGCGCTAGCAATAAACAAAAGCTACACTAAATACACAAACTACAAGAAAAAAATCAGAAGATTCCAGTGAGGTATCGTAGGCTAAGGGTCGACATATGAAACGTCCCCATTGAACAATTTTTTTTATGTGAAACGTCCACTTAGAACAATTATACAAGCCTGTGCTTAACCTGGCACACAATAATTTTAGCGCAACGCAATCTGACTATCAAAAATCCCTGCAAAAGAATGGCCCTGAGTAACATTAAACTATACCTGTCAGTACTTGCAGAGTGATTGTTAGTGTCTAGTTCCGTAGAAAATTCCGAACTGTTATCTAACAGAAGGTAAAGCCGATTAATTTCCTCATCATGGTTTGAGAGCCAGTCTTCAAATTTCAAAGCTATTGACTTACCTTCTTTCTCTAAACTTATTTCAGCATCGTGAAAGCTTAAGATTGCTTTATATTCATTCAAAAAGTCTACTCCCAGTATAATTTCCGTCGACAATAATGGAACAATAAGGAAGTTCATAGAGAAGCTGTGGCTTTGACAAAAGAATTCTAAGTTGGTTTGTTGGCGTACATCTACACTTTTTCCAAAGATTGCACCTTGTAATTTAATCTTACGTAACGGAAGTGTGGGGCAATCGTTCGCTTTGTTGCATTTGCTAAAAGCTGTTTCACTAATTACTGAAATGGGACTGCCAGAGTCAAGTACTGCCGTAAATTTTACGTCATTTACAGTAATGTGAATCACAGGATATGCAATGTTATTATGTTTTACGTCGTGTTCCTGGAGTAAGATGTCTCTAATGTCTTCCATTTTTACGTAATTACTAGCTACGGCAGCTGCGTCGTCAGTTTCATAAGTACGTCTTGTGGCTGCCAGTGGTGTGAGTCATCGCCTATTGTCTCTTTGTTGGCGCGCGTCGTTATTGGGATTTGGAGACCTAACTTCTACAAATTCATCGTGACGAGAGTGCTCTGCTCTGTTTAAATCTCGCCAGTTCTGATGCAATTCAGGTCTGTCGTTACGATCATATCGTCTGTCGTCATGTCGGTAGATTCCATAGTTTCTTTCTTGTCGGTCACGTGGTGGAGAATTTCTCCTTGAATCGTAACTACGCGCTGGACCGTTGCGTCTAAAGTTATTCTGTCTCCCTTGATAATAGTTATTTTGGTTCCCATATTGTCTGTTTCTCTGATTGTCTCTGTGATAATCATTACCGCGGAAAGGTGATCTTTCCCTGTAACTATTACTACTCTGCCAACGGTTGTCATACGGGTGGTGTCTGTTTTGGTCACGATTTGCGTTGTAAGAATAGACTTGTCGTGTCCAGTTATCGTTTCTGTCGTCACGGAATTGTGACGGATGTGACCTGTAATGATTGTTTTCCTGTTTTCGCATCCCGCGACTGTCTGTGTCAATTTCCAGTTCTTGTAACAGTCCCTGAAAAGCTTCAATGTCGTCTTTGCAACGTCCTGCTAAAATAATGTGTCGTAAATGTTTAGGCAGTTTGATTAAGCAAATGCGGATGAGTTCTGAGGGGCTGTATGGGTTTGATAGGTATTGATTCTTGTGCAACATGTCTTCAAAATATTTGACAAGACTGGAAAATTCAGATTGTTCAAAGTGTTTCATCATCATGATGCTATGTTTTACGCGATCTTGTGTAGCTTGTGACCAATATGCTGAGAGGAACGCATGGTAAAATTCTCCTTCACTGTGACAATCGTGAATGACCGATCGCATTCTTACAGCTGGTTCATTCTCCAAGTAGCCACACATAAATTCTAATCTGTGTTCTAATGACCAGTTGGGAGGAAAACAATGAGAGAATTGATGGAGCCACGCTTGTGGATGAATGTCGTTGCCAGAATTCTTAAATGTTTTGAATTTACGTGTAGTAATGAACAGCTTATAGTCAAAATCATCATGTCGGCGAGTCACATATCGCTCATTGTTACGTCGTGTCGGCGGTTCCATCTCAAAATTCGGTGCACCTTGCCAATTCCTTTCATAATTACCGAAATGCCCTGTGTTATTATTTTGTGGCTTTTCCGTATTTTTAAGTTCCTCTTCCCGTATTGGGGCGCGAGTGTCCTCTGAAATACGTAATTCTTGTATTACCTGTGTCAGCTGATCTTGTACTTCCCGCATTTCTCTTTTGTATTGCGTATTAATTTGATTCTGATTTTGTTTGAATTTTCTTATTTGTTCATAGTCTTCTGTGTCAGTGAAGGCTACGGGTCTTGTGTCATTCAGATCATCATCTACCTTTGTAGATAAGTTAGTGACCTGATCCGAAAGTTCAGCTACTTTCTCCGATAGTGAACACATTACTCGATCTCCCCCTTTAATCTTCAGGATAGCAGCACATATCAAAAGCTTTTACCCTCTTCTTCTCTGAACTGCATAATGTCCACGGCTATACTCAAGACTATTTTCAGAAAAAGACTTCCTAACCTTTAGATTTACATTAGATGTTGACAAATTCCTCTTCTTTATAAATACTTTAACTTCTGTCATCAGTCCAGTGTACATTTTACATCTTCCCTACTTCGACCATCATCTTACTCCACAAATACACAACTCATCTCCTACTTTTAGTGTCTGATTTCTTAATCTAATATCCTGAGCAATCCCTGACTACTTAGAGTACATTCCGTTATCTTTGATTTACTTTTGTTGATGTTCGTCTTATAATCTACGAGGGTTGGAACTTTAATAGTAGCAACTATTTATTTCCAGCTCGTAAAAAATATATACGTGTTTCAAAGTTTTACTGACCTTCAAAGTAGTCACCAGCATTGTGTAGAACTTGTTGCCAGCGATGTGGAAGTCGTAGGATACTCTTAGCAGTGCCAGTTGCGTTTACAGTTCGAGCGGCGCTGTCTATTGCCCGACGAATTTATAGCAGCTCTGAAGCGAATGCCTTGTTTCCTTCAGTTTAGAAATCGAGTTGTACTTACGAGGGCTTATGTCAAGGGAGTGCAGTAGGTGGTATAGCACTTAGCAGCCTCATCAGTCAAACAAATCAGTAACAGCTTGCACTGCACGAGCTTGAGCATTGTCCTACAAAATGATGGACAGGTCCTGCAGAAAGTGTCATCACTTCTGTCTCTAAGCTGGTCGCAGGTTGTGTTCCAAATATGAACAGCATAGAGACAGAAGTTTAGTCAGGTGCTGGAAGGTTTCTTGGGAAATGGCAGCCCATTCCTCATGGAGTACTGCATTGAGGAGAGGTATCGATGTCGGTCGGTGAGACCTGGCACGAAGTCGGCGTTCCAAAACATCGCAAAGGTGTTCTATAGGCTTCAGGTCAGGACTCTGTGCAGGCCAGTCCATTACAGGGATGTTATTGTCGTGTAACCTCTCCGCCATAGGCCATGCAATATGAACAGGTGCTCGATCGTGTTGAAAGATGCAATCGCCGTCCCCGAATTCCTCTTCAACAGTGGGAAGCAAGAAGTGCTCAAAACATCATTTTAGGGCTGTTCTGTGATAGTGCCACGCAAACCCCTCTATGAAAAACACGACCACACCGTAACACCACCGTCTCCGAATTTTACTGTTGGCACTATACACTCTGGCAGATGACGTTCGCCGGGCATTCGCCACACCCACATCCTACCATCGGATCGCCACTGATTCGTCACTCCATACAACATTTTGCCGCTGTTCAGTCGTCCAATGTTTACGCTCCTTACACCAAGCGAGGAGTCGTTTGGCATTTACCGGCGTGATGTGTGGCTTATGAGCAGCCGCTCGACCATGAAATCCAACTTTTTACCTCCCGCCTGTCATAGTAGTTGCAGTGGATCCTGATGCAGTTTGGAATTCCTGTGTGATGGTCTGGATAGATGTCTGTCTGTTACACATTACGATCCTCTTCAACTGTCGGCAGTCTCTCAGTCAACATACGAGGTTGGCCTGTAAGCTTTTATGCTGTACGTGTCCCTTCATGTTTCCACTTCACTATGACATCGGAAACAGTGGACCTAGGAATGTTTAGGAGTGTGGAGATCTCGAGTACAGACGTATGATACAAGGGACACCCAATCACCTGACCACGTTCGAAGTCTGTGAGTTTCGCGGGGCGCCCCATTCTGCTCTCTCACGACGTCTAATGGCTACTGAGGTCACTGGCAATAAGTGGCAGCACAATGCATCTAATATGAAAGGCGTATGTTTTTGGTGGTGTCTGGATACTTTTCATCATATAGTGTACACTTGCCCGTAAGTGAAGAACGAATGGAAGAAAGCAAGCCTTGAGGGCTATTTTAGAGCCCAAAAAAGTAAGAGATGGTTCTCACACGGAAAGGAAAATGGAGAGCTTTGTGTTTTGTTTACAATCTGCAACGCATCAATTTTTTTTCGACCCGGAACACAGTGTGTGCTGAGTCTCGCCAACGTGACTCACAGACGCTTAAGACGTGTCTGGAAATGCTAGAAAGATGCGAAGTCCAGTATATCTATAGATCTTAAGTGCTTGGAGTAATCATTGAGCTTTAGATATTTAGAGTTAGGAGGAATATCCGACAATCAAAACTTCTGGAACAGTTACTCAGCAACGTCATTACCGAACTTTGGTCTGTTCCGCGATATTGCGATGCTTGTAACACTACCTAGGGTTTTGGTAACTGTTAAAATATCATGAATTCAGTCGACAGTTGAAAACAGTTTGTTGCTGCCTAACCACCAGAGGACGAGTACAGAACCTTGACCCTATATGCCCTTTGCCCTCAAAATTTAAAGGTACGTTTGTGCGCTGTTGCTCAAAGCCCTTATAGAGGTGTCGATTATTCATATGGTCTGCGTGACGTGATTAGTTTACAGAAGCACATAAAGAATGCACAGATTATCATATAAAGAAGAAAGGAATTATTCCTCAGGATAATGATTCAGCCATAGGATTAAAGTTCGCCATCAATTTATTCATATCAAACACAAGTTACTTTGAGTGGTGTGCTAACTCGGGCTAATGTTTGAACGTAGTGAAGCAATAAGGGACGTAGCAAAGCAATCCGAGCGTTTAGAGGCAATAACGAACGTAAGCGAAAGGCGCTATGCAACTTAGTGAAATCACTGAAACTGAATGAAATTCCTGAAGTTCATTTAAGACTATATACAGTAACAAATTCACTACAACGAAGTTTATTCAGTATTAGTTACAGTAGCACCCACTGTTCAGATACTTTCTAAGCCCCAAACTGTTTGACTGGAAAATTACTAGTCCCGAATAGCAGCATATCGAAATATTTCTGTCTCCGAATTGTCACTTAAACAAATGTGGCTCCTGATCGCTCAAACCTTACCAACGGCCTTCCCAAACCAGACACGAACATTAAATCTCAAAAGAACCACGCTTTGCTCACTTACTTGATACCTCTAACACGCTATCCAATACTGTGGTCAAGTGAGCGTCTTGGAACTAGACCACCAATCTAATAACATTTATATTTTATACATCGGAAAACAGAATGACAAACGCTAGTCAAACTCGCAATTTTATTCTCCTTGACGCTGTTATATTAAGCTACTCAAAAACCTATCTTACAAACACTGACTTATAAAAATTATATGAAACGAACGTAAAAAGTGGACTAACGGAATAGCTCATTCGTGCTGACGCTAATCTACCGCGTGTCTGTGAAGAATTCTTTTTTTAGCACTCTGTTAGCATCTATTAAATAAAGTATTGATAACAATGTTGTATCTGTTCAATTATTATTATTATTTATTTTATGGCCTTCATTGGACCACTCTAGTCAAAAATACAAAGTTCTAAACAAGCTGTTACACAGGGATACAATTTGGTTCAACAATAACTTAATATGATATTTAGGTAATATAATTATTAGAGTCTGTTCTTATATGAAAGGTGTTTTGCTCTTCTGTCTGCCCAATATTTCTTCATTCTTTCAGATATTTTCTTTCTTTCTTCATCTGAGGCAGCTCTTCCTGTACTCCTTTTATTGATTTTCATTTGTAGTCTGGTTTGTGGGTCTTGCAGTATTCTAGTTTTTTCTGTCTTGTTTTTTAGGTCATCCACTGTAATTTGAAGTTCTTTTATATCTTCCTTAATTTCTGTGATCCATTTAATGTCGCACTTGCTATTCCACAATTTTTGTACTATTTTTTTACTAATTCTGTTTTCTGTAGTTCTCATCAGATGTCAAAAGAATGAGATGCGTTTCTTCCTGATTGTGCTCATGACTGGTTCTATTTTCTTATATAATGTTTCATTTGATGCTATTCTCCAATGTCCATTTATTTTATTCTGTTTATTTATACATGTCCTAATTATTCTTCTTTCTATTTTTAGTATTCTGTCAATTTCTGTTGTATATTAGTTGATTTGAAGATAGTTTCACCTGCATACGTTATTTCTGGTTGTGTAACTGTTTTATAGTGTTTTAATTTTGCATCTATAGATAGACTTTTTTTGTTGTATCTAGTTTTGGTAATGTAATTTGCATAGTTCAGTTTTTTTATTCTATTCTGCCATGATGACTTCTCATTTAGATTGTATGTTATTATTTCGCCTAAATATTTAAATTTTTCAACAATTTTGATTTCCTGTTCTCCTATTGTAATTTTGTTTGCAAGTGGTGGATCAGTTAGCATAAGCTCCGTTTTTTCAAATGATATTCTAAGGCCTACTTTCTCTGCTATTTCTTGTAGTGATTGCACTTGTTGCCTGGCTTCTTGAACGGTGTTGGCTAGGAGAGCAAGATCATCAGCGAATCCCAAGCAGTTTAAGCTAATATCATCTTTTGCACTTCCAATTCTTATCCTCTTTGGATTGTCCTTGTACCATTCTCTCATTATGTATCAGTTCAATATTAAGATAAATATGTTTACTTTGTAGGTCACTTCAAGACCCATCAAATGGTGTGTCGTATGTGCACGTAGCTTGTATGTAGCTTTTGTTCCTGTAGTCATAAATAAATTTACATAAAAGTGTCAATAACTTTGTTAATAATCGTTGCGTACTGGCTTGGCCACTACACTGTAACATGGCAGCCACAAACTGCTCAGCCAAATCCGCTGATTCTTTTTTAATATCTTACGAAGCGGACACACAGCTCATAATGTCACATGCTACTACTTCTATTATATTAGTTGTAATTATTATTATCCTATTTATTATATTGACATTTGGTGAACATTTCGTGTGGCCAGCATCTGTAACGTAGCAAGTTACTAAGAGATGACATTCGTTGCAGTAAGGCATGCAGCCGTTTGGTACGGTGGGTGCAGGATGGCTACGTTTTTTTGTCGCTTGAATCACAGCGCAGCTGATGCTGCCTGCTGTGAGAATTGCATAGCATAACAGTCAGTCAATACGAAGATTCATACCATCTACGAATCTAAATTAATCCATATTAGTTATTATCCGATGTTATTCAAATATGGTACACAGCCTTTTGTTATTAATGGAATGATGCTGTCAAAATTTCAGAATTTTATTTATTATAATGCAGGAGATAAAGAAAATTACCTAAAAGTCCTAAAACCAATGCTTGTTTTTTTTTCAAAAAAAAGAACCAAGTCAGGAATAAATACAGATTGACTTTCATTATCATTTGAAGCCATTACAAAGTTACCAGTGCATAAAAATCAATTCATTAGAATTTTCTTTTTTAACACTTTTGTCACTGAGCATTACGTAATACAAAAATCGGTCAAAATTATTATTTGATTATATTTTGTTGTGTGAGTGCGTGAGAATGGTTGAGAGAGTGTATGTGGGGAAAAACGTTAAAACTTAATATGTCATTTTTCATAAAACCTTGTACAAATAGAACGTGGGAAAGTTGCGACCATGATTCAGATGACGTATGTCATTGTGAACTTGCTTTTGTATAAAAGCAGCCAGAATGAAAGTCAGAGGCGGAATAAGCTTATTTATCAATTGGGAGAATAATTCGTACCTCGCTTATTTTGATTAAACAATATACTAGAAATTGAAGTTTTAATGGCATTAATTACTATCAGATTATTGATTGGATAAGGCAAGTCTTGCCGTGAGAATGATCTGGAAGGAACATTCTGATTGGTCGTTTACATCAACAGCCGATCAGAATTAAGCTGTTCCCGCGCAAATATAGTGGAGTGGGCAGTGAGTAGAATAGTTTGAGATAATCGCCTGCTAACTGGCCTACGGAACACAATGTTAGATTGCTCTGTAAAATTATTCTGAAAAATGAAGAAATAGTGAGTTAATTGCGGTTCGAATACCTCGTGACTGAAGCGACTGGAGTTACGAACATTTTAATGAAAGTTTGGTGTTTCTAAATTAAATAGTTTGAGAGTTATGAGCGTGTGAACTTTCTGGCCGTAGTAACAATTCCGCGTGGTATGTTTCGGTCTTTGTACGGAATACTTTGGCGATCACTTCTTTCGAAGAAGACCACTGAAACGACCGAATGTTTAACTCGCGAATAGTTGTGGGTTTGTGACTGTTAGACCAAGAAAATTAGTCGGGTCGGACTTCTGGCTCCTTTTCGAGTGGAACTATGTTGTACAGACAGTGAAATGATAGTCATTTCGTGTGTTTCTATATGAATAAAAAGAAGATTCAATCTAATTTTAAATGCTTCTTGCAAGTAGACTGCATCCTCCGAACGCCCGATTTTTTTTTTTTTTTAACAAATGAACTTTCAGAAAGTGACTTTCAACTCGAGTTCGCAGCCTCTGTGAGGTAGGTATTAGGCAGTGGGTTCATCAACGCTGCTTTAGATTGCCTAGCACGTATCTGCTGCTATAGAATGAAAGGACGTCGGAAAGAAGCACATCGAGGTAGGTGGACTTTCGATAAGTGGAAGAGAGAATGCACACGACCGACCCCGCCTGCCGCACATCAAGTGCACTATTAGCTCGTTTCACATTTACAATAAGTTTATATTGCCACTTGCGGAGCGCAATTATATGTGTAAGCCACCATCTTTTAAAAAATTATAATTGTGTGCGTGTTTGCATTTTCTGACGCCCGGATACAAGGAGCGACGTTACTGAGAATTTGGTGTTTCAGTCCGCTTAGTCTCTTGCAGACAGTTACTTGCTGATTACCATAACGCTGTCACACTCACTCGAACAACGTGCGGAGTTTTTTATAACAACTATTCTGTGGAGAAGACTGGGCATGTTTCCGTGATGGAAGGGCGTCCTTAATGGAAGACGTTCATGAAAAAGAAACACTGTTTAAAAGATGCACCAAATCCACAATTTGGAGGTTACGGCAATGAAATTTTGCACCATGCTTTCCATGAAATTAACACATTTACTGTTAAGGACCTTGAATCACGCATGTTTAAGTTTTTTATGCAATTTAAAATATTTTTCAAAAAATAAAACATGTGCCTTTTTCTCAGATAACAAGAGATTTTTACAAAATTCTTTCTCTTTAATCTCTTTGCATGTAATAAGCGTCTCTTATGAGATTCTGAATATATCAAATACGAGAACTTTAATATTTGTAATCTGTCAGTGTAATATAAAACTTATGCCAATTAAAAGCACCTTGTCCCATATCCAAGCTTACACTGAGCATTTCAAGATTGCTCTCGGGACATTTGTTGGGTTTACATAAATAAGTGTACAAAATTTCATAATTCTAGCCTTAATGTAGTCTGAGAAAAAAGAACATAAACTTTAAAAAAACACAATTTTCAGGAAATGTAATTTAAAGTTCAAACTAACATTTTTTCTTTTGTCATCTCCTCAGAAGGCCCAAGATCTGTACTCAGGATCCTCTTTCCCTTCAAGGCTTCTCTTGTAGTTTCTTGTTTTCTGCCTTTTCTCCTTTACCAGGCATGTAACTGACTTTTCAGCTGCACACAGGCTCTGGAAATCCATTTTTCGCAAGATATCTTGAATGAAATTTCCTAACTTAAAGTCCACTATCTCTAATACCTTCATCTTTCCTACGTTCCAATCATTAAATACAATAATTTCATCATAAGTTGCAATTCTGGTAACTGGAGCAGGCAAAAATGTGGTTTTAGGGCATAGTTTCCATACGAGTGAATTTAGAGACTCATTTGGATTCAGGGTTTTGCCATACAAACACTTTTTTTAGAAGTTCAGCTTTCTAGACGTATCCCGTGCAAATTTACTTGAAAGTAAGCCACTGAATCGTTGTCCAACAAGCTAGAATTGAAGAGTAGCTTCAAAAAGTAGGCGTGGCGAAAAGGTTGCGTCACACATTTAATTATTTTTCAGGAGCTTTGGATGCGATTTTGTCATTGAAGCTTTGGGTACTTATTGTCCATAATTTCTACTAATAAATAAGAAATAAACTGCAAAATGACTTTTTCGGTCAGTTTCATGAACGTCCCCCCTTAAGGTGGACTTGCGCCAATACAACTTCCTGTGCGCACGTGGTGCAGGTGGCTTAGGACATGAGATTAAAACCTGCGAAGATCCCGACACATAGTCCCAGCCCACCCCACTTAAGCTCCACCCCTGATCAGCAAGATGCTCCGCCCAACCGGAGCAAAAGATACACATCGTCGCAGATATGTTAGTCCTAGAACGAGAACTAGAAAATGAACAATTTCCAACGTATAATGCAAAGACTTTAAGTTTCAGGTATTAATGTAAACGTTTACAGACACGACTACGATTATAACTGTATGTTATTGATGAAGTAGAAGTGTCTATAACTTAAAATGGATTTCCGGTACCTAATGGTATTTACAACAAGCGGAACAAAAAATCACGAATGATTTAAAATAATAAATGAAAGTGAAGTAGAAACGTGCTGTCTGTTAATTATAATTTGAGCCAATTATCATCAAATTGATCGCTTAATATAACGTGATCTTTCGGGAAAACTACACTTCGCAAATAATGTGGTTGGAAATGTTACGTATGTCGGTAATAAAAGCTTACGATGCCGCAGATGGCAACAGAGTTTATTTCTTTTATTCATCCAAAAACATCTTTCCAGATTATAAGACACAGAACAAACACAAACCAAAACAGCACAGTAAAAATACTGTGTTATGTCAGTATAGACATAAATGTAAGCTTTATCCACCAAACAGCTTGCACTATTTGCATTAGCTTCACTATCTTGTTTCTAGTCTCTGTTTATAAAATGTAGCTTGACTCATTAGACCTAAAGAAATGAAGAATATAAAAATCATACTGATAACAAAAACGTTATGAAGACAGTCGTATTTTCCATACGCAAATGCGGGTACTGTTTCCGGTCTTCCGTTGTGATGGAACTATAGGGGGTGGGGTGAGGTCCCGTTCGTGAGCGAGGTATGGGGGTGGGCGAGCTGAGTGCGGGGTGAGTGTCGCAGGGAGGTAGAGTGGGGGGGGGGGATCCTCGCTGGGATCTTCGCAGGTTTTAGGCTGCTCCACCGTGACGCAGGGGGGCGGAGGGTCACGCGCGACGCGTGCCTCTGATTGGTCCATACGGTCAGTCTCGCCATCCCAGCCGGGGTGACACGTCTGTAATGGCGCAGCAGTCGTGCCGCCATGCCTGTGGTCATTGCTTTGTTTTACTAAGTCTCACTGTTGAAACATTCAGCCCTCCGCGCCCATTCAAATTTACCTTCGCTTTAGCACTGCGGGCTAATTGTCTAATGACAGACGCGCGGAGATTCTCGAGAATGATCGTAAATTTCCCCATTTGTTATTGGTCAATTCCACCGGCTTGAAGACAGAGTCAAACGAAGTGCTTGTCTACAGTTACCGACAAAAAGGTACAACCTGGATACAATCAAGGGAAACCTGAACAGCATAAAACCCTTCGTTTGTTCATACGACGCCAAAACCGTCCTATAGTCTCTGTAAGGCGCTGTCTTTCATTCTGGATGGGGAAGGGACAATATCCGGCAGAGAAACAGCGTGAGAAATTCTACACAGATTCTGAACTCTGTGTGACATCAAACCACTCTCCTCTACAGTTTGGGAGCTGCAAGTTAACTAAAAAGATACTCTGATAATCAAATTAAAAACTTTTGATAAACTAAGAGCCTATTCCTCCCCCCATCTCCCCCCCCCCCATACACGCACACCAGTGCTCCCAACTAGAATAAAACAAATAAAGAATGGAAACTGGAAACCCATTTTCTCCGCAAAGCACATTTTCGGAGGCATTGTTTTCTCGTTACTTTGTTGTATGTCCCTAGACTTCATCCAGATGCAAAATCATGGTGAAAGTGTTTCAAATTTGCGTTAGCAGTGGTTCAAATTGGTTCAAATGGCTCTGAGCACTATGGGACTTAACATCTGAGGTCACCAGTCCCCCCACACTTAGAACTACTTAAACCTAACTAACCTAAGGACATCACACACATCCATGACCGAGGCAGGATTCGAACCTGCAACCGTAGCAGCAGTGCAGTTCCGGACTGAAGCGCCTAGAACCGCTCGGCCACAACGGCCGGCTTTGCAGTGGCGCATCGTCACTTACTACATAGGCTACTTAGTAAATTGTATTGCAATTTGTTTCATTATTTTTCGCAGTGACGAGGTGGTTAGCATAATTCTGCGGTATGAGAATACCTTCTCAATTTTTTGGTTACAGACAAGTTATGTGGAAAGAGCTTTATGAGAATCTTGAGTCTCCTGATAAATGTGAGATTTAACGCTTAGGACCCACTCAGCTTCCACTCTCCAAATGTTCTCAAACTGAAGGCAGCTGTTACCCCACTACAGAGACGGATTCACAATCAGTTCGAAGAAATCCAGATCGCGCAATGGGTATTGACTTGCAGCATCTGCAACAGTGTTTCAAAGTCACCCCGAAACTAATATGAGTTGCCGCTCCCCCACTCCGTCGCCACTTCCTGGTGTACCGGCTGGGTATAATTAAACTGAAAGAGTTCCCAGTGGTGCAGTGCGGGCTGTATATATCGCGAGATGCGGTAACGTCGTACGTATGCACATTAACTACTGCACTCACGGAGTGTGCTGCAAAAAATAATACGGATTTTCGGCATGCTGGGATCTATATCTACATCTACATCTACATCCATACTCCGCAAGCCACCTGACGGTGTGTGGCGGAGGGTACCTTGAGTACCTCTATCGGTTCTCCCTTCTATTCCAGTCTCGTATTGTTCGTGGAAAGAAGGATTGTCGGTATGCCTCTGTGTGGGCTCTAATCTCTCTGATTTTATCCTCATGGTCTCTGCGCGAGATATACGTAGGAGGGAGCAATATACTGCTTGACTCTTCGGTGAAGGTATGTTCTCGAAACTTTGACAAAAGCCCGTACCGAGCTACTGAGCGTCTCTCCTGCAGAGTCTTCCACTGGAGTTTATCTATCATCTCCGTAACGCTTTCGCGATTACCAAATGATCCTGTAACGAAGCGCGCTGCTCTCCGTTGGATCTTCTCTATCTCTTCTATCAACCCTATCTGGTACGGATCCAACACTGCTGAGCAGTATTCAAGCAGTGGGCGAACAAGCGTACTGTAACCTACTTCCTTTGTTTTCGGATTGCATTTCCTTAGGATTCTTCCAATGAATCTCAGTCTGGCATCTGCTTTACCGACAATCAACATTATATGATCATTCCATTTTAAATCACTCCTAATGCGTACTGCCAGATAATTTATGGTATTAACTGCTTCCAGTTGCTGACCTGCTATTTTGTAGCTAAATGATAAAGGATCTATCTTTCTGTGTATTCGCAGCACATTACACGTGTCTACATTGAGGTTCAATTGCCATTCCCTGCACCATGCGTCAATTCGCTGCAGATCCTCCTGCATTTCAGTACAATTTTCCATTGTTACAACCTCTCGATACACCACAGCATCATCTGCAAAAAGCCTCAGTGATCTTCCGATGTCATCCACCAGGTCATTTATGTATGTTGTGAATAGCAACGGTCCTATGATACTCCCCTGCGGCACCCCTGAAATCACTCTTACTTCGGAAGACTTCTCTCCATTGAGAATAACATGCTGCGTCCTGTTATCTAGGAACTCCTCAATCCAATCACACAATTGGTCTGATAGTCCATATGCTCATACTTCGTTCATTAAACGACTGTGGGGAACTGTATCGAACGCCTTGCGGAAGTCAAGAAACACGGCATCTACCTGTGGACCCGTGTCTATGGCCCTCTGAGTCTCGTGGACGAATAGCGCGAGCTGGGTTTCACATGACCGTCTTTTTCTAAACCCATGCTGATTCCTACAGAGTAGATTTCTAGTCTCCAGAAAAGTCATTATACTCGAACATAATACGTGTTCCAAAATTCTACAACTGATCGACGTTAGGGATATAGGTCTATAGTTCTGCACATCTGTTCGACGTCCCTCCTTGAAAACGGGGATGACCTGTGCCCTTTTCCAATCCTTTGGAACGCTACGCTCTTCTAGAGACCTACGGTACACCGCTGCAAGAAGAGGGGCAAGTTCCTTCGCGTACTGTGCGTAAAATTGAACTGGTATCCCATCAGGCCCAGAGGCCTTTCCTCTTTTGAGCAATTTTAATTGTTTCTCTATCCCTCTGTCGTCTATTTCGATATCTACCATTTTGTCATCTGTATGACAATCTAGAGAAGGAACTACAGTGCAATCTTCCTCTGTGAAACAACTTTGGAAAAAGACATTTAGTATTTCGGCCTTTAGTCTGTCATCCTCTGTTTCAGTACCATTTTGGTCACAGAGTGTCTGGACATTTTGTTTTGATCCACCTACCGCTTTGACATAAGACCAAAATTTCTTAGGATTTTCTGCCAAGTCAGTACATAGGACTTTACTTTCGAATTCATTGAACGCCTCTCGCGTAGCCCTCCTCACACTACATTTCGCTTCGCGTAATTTTTGTTTGTCTGCAAGGCTATGGCTATGTTTATGTTTGCTGTGAAGTTCCCTTTGCTTCCGCAGCAGTTTTCTAACTCGGTTGTTGTACCACGGTGGCTCTTTTCCATCTCTTACGATCTTGCTTGGCACATACTCATCTAACGCATAATGTACGACGGTTTTGAACTTTGTCCACTGATCCTCAACACTATCCGTTCTTGAGACAAAACTTTTGTGATGAGCCAACAGGTACTCTGAAATCTGCTTTTTGTCACTTTTTCTAAAAAGAAAAATCTTCCTACCCTTTTTAATATTCCTATTTACGGCTGAAATCATCGATGCCGTAACCGCTTTATGATCGCTGATTCCCTGTTCTGCGTTAACTTTTTCAAGGGTCATGAACTTGTGATACTAATTTAAGTATGACAAATATCCAAAGTTGCAGAATAGCTCTTTGTTACTTGATAATGATTAGTTTCGTTTTTTTCTTTTTCAAAACCCACTCTCGAATTATCCACCCAATCAGAATAAAGATTAGTCCACACAGCAGAACATCATGATAACTCTTATCCAAAGGAGTACAACACAAGTGATCATGAAATCGGATACAAATAGAAACATGATCCGGTTTCACGATCACTTGCACTGTACTCCTATGGAGAACGGTGTTTTGCTGTATGGAGTAATATCTATACTGCACGGACGATTTGAGATTAGGTTATGAATGAAAAATTGTCAATTAATAAAGGGGGTTTTTGCAACTACTCACCATCAAGTAATAAAAAAGAGCTATTTTGCAATTATGGCTGTTTGTCATATCGAAAAAATAATAGTTTCACTTCCTGCCACCAGGTGAACATATGGCACTGTAAGCAGTCAGAATGTGAAACATTTGCCGTTTCGCTGTCAGTATGCTGTCTCACTAGGCGACGCGTGTTGATTTCTTTTCTGAAGTAACTGTTGATGTGAAGGGTTAAGGAGATTGAAGTTTTCCATTCTTCTTTTGAGAAGAAGGTCCGTGCACTACTGGTAAAACTGTTTTATGATAACGGTGTCCGCTCCGATAGCTGCATGGTCAGTGCTATATTTCCACTTGGTGCCAGAAAGTGGAACAATAATTTTTTCAGCTGACTCTGGCAGCGTGCCGATTTATTAACATACGTACGATGTTTCAGCGTCCTGTGGTGTATACAGCCCCAACGGAAGTACTCAGAACACCGTCTGTTTCAAACTCCAGAGTAAAACTGAACGTACTGAGACTGTTTTCTCTTTATTCTTATCATTTCTAGACTGACACACAATATTTTTGCGCAACGCAGTCTGACTTTTAATAATCCCTACAAAAGAATAGCCCTGAATAACTATAACCTATACCCTTCATGAATCACGTACCTCACAAAAATCTTCGTTACTCTAACTACTGCAATACAGCGAGCGCCGCCAATACTGCCAGCTAAATAAAAGATTCTAACTGCTGAAGGCACTAACTAGTGATAGGCATATAGTGAGCAAATGAAAGATTCTGATAAATTCTTGACATCCAGTTTAACAGATTTCGTTTTACTGACGGACACAAGTCCAGATCGTCCGCTCATTTTAACACCTCAGAACTCCGGCATCTCTCTTCCCACATCACCACTGCTGGCGGCTCACCTCCAACTGCCCAACTCTACAGTAGAGTAGTGGCGATTCGTGAATGAGTCGTTCATTTGAACGACTCTAAATAAAGAATCGTAAGAATCGAATCGTGATACGGACGAATCGTCGTTCAAAAGAATCGTAAGAACGAATGCGTGTTTCCGAGTCGTGACGATTCCAAGTTCCAACGATTCATAGATTCTTAGTACGCTATTTCGAAGGAAACTTCCGAATCATGCCGAATGATTACGACCGCCAGATGGCAGTCAAGTGGAGGATGCGTGTGAGCAAAGGAAGCGCGGAACGAACAAACGAAGCTCGTGGGCCGTAATATTACTCGTGAAAACCAAGCTGACATTTGGCGGTGGCTGACGGGAACGAGCGTCTAGGCATTTCCCATTTACTATCCCTATATAGTACACATGCGCGGATTCGTATCATCCTACGTTTTTCTGTGCTCTTTCCAATTCCACAGAACCTTACATTTCACAATAAAGCAACTGTCAGCCCTCACACACTGCAAATTTAGCTTCACTTTTGTTTCGTCAAAATATAAAGCATAGGTATTTTGCTTTTAACTTGTCTGAGAACTTGCTTCTGCCACTACTATTTATCTGAGAAGACGACATACTTCTACAGTGTAGGGTACAATCGTATACAGCGACATTACTTCACTGCTAATTTGCTAATTCTGTTAGTTCCACCAGTGCCGCCACTAAATGGCTGTCGCACTAGACCAATATTACAGAGCCTATATAGAGAGAATGTAGGCTCTCTAACCAATACCTTTCTTGGCGGATCGCCGTGTAATACCATCTTTAAACAAAAGCTTTTTAATTAATAATTTCAAGTTCGAGTTGTCGAATGTTATTGTGTTCAGATTCATATTAAATTTTAGTGAAGTAAAGTCGTTGTATACGATTGAATCCTATTGTTTAGAAGTATGTCGTCTTCTCACGTAAATAGTAGTGACAGCCGCAAGTTCTCAAGACAAATTAAAAGCAAAATACCTATGCTTTGTATTTAGAAGAAATGAAAGTTAAGCTAAATTTGCTGTGTGGAAGGGATGTCAGCTGCGTTATGAATTACAAGGATGATGTGGACTTGGAAAGACACCTTAGCACAGAAAAACTTAGGATGATATGAGCCAAACCACGTCTGCCTCACTGCTAGATTTTGTTACTATAAAACAGACGTTCAAGCCACACAACCAAACTGGCATACTACGTAATTTTGCACCACCTTCCGCACAAATCGACTCCTCTTTCCTAGCAAACTGAAATAAAACAATAGATGCAATCAAATCAAACGTGACCTTTCAACAATTAAGGCATTACACGTATAAATCGAGAATCACACTTGTAACGCCATATGCATGTTTACTCATAAATAAACTATTTCTGGCATATCTTATCATGAGACAGTTCGATTCTAACCCCATTGACAATTTTAGACATGTCCTGCCATCTGTGAGTAAGATGTAGAACTTTTTGCATTCCGTAACAATCGTGTCATCGGAGACTAGAATGAATGGTGAACGAATCGTAGGAATCGATTCGCAATGTGAGATTGAATCGAAGGAATCGAATCGGGAAAAAGAATCGTGTTGCCCAACTCTACTCTACAGGCTGTTCACATCCAACTGCCCAACACTACACTGGCGAATGACTTGCAACAACAAGTCCAATCAGCTATATACTGCACAAAGCTCAGTCAGCGACTTTAATACAGAGCGCTACGTGGCGTTATCACCATAAAAACGTAAACAGCCTACTTACAACTGTACACGATTGCTGGCAGCGGTGGTCACGATCATGTACGATAGCAAGAAGATGCCAGATGGCCACGAGGCACTACCGAGAGGGAAGGCCATTGTGTGCGGCATACGGTTCTGGCGTAGTGTACTGTCTCTTAGGCCGGTATTACACTATCAAATTTCTTTGTCCAATATCTTTGTCCAATATCTTTGTCCAATATCTTTGTCAAAGATATTTGATAGTGTAATAGGGACTTTGTCAAATGTCGTCCAATATTTGATCAAATCTAGGGCCTCGCTGTATATTTGATCAAAGAAACCGCTTGTCTTCTGTTCACTGCAATGTGACATGTTACCACATGGAGCGCTAGCATCGCTGCAGCGTACTGTCGTCTGTAGTGTTTTTATAACCATTGCCGGTAAATACAATTGGTATGTGCCGACAACTACAAAATTAATAGAGATGTCTGAAGCTGATGAGGCGCTTTACAACGTGAGGCACCCTGAATACAAAAATAGATTAAGAAGATTGGAGACCTAACCTGATCTAACCTAACCTAACCTAACATAACCCTCTCCTGTAGCAAGGAATGGGAGTGTTATAGTGAGCCTGTCTTCAGAAGATGTAGCAGTTCTTAAGTGAATATTGTGCTTTGTGATATGAGGATACACTTCATTGAGCACATACAGAAATGTATGCTCATCCATTCTTAAGTAATTGATGTACGATTTGACGTCTTCCACTGTAAGCTCACGTAACAAGTTTTGTTGAATGCTTTTATCGTGTCGTCGTAAAACCGACGGCTTCACCCAGATTAGATTAGTTTTTTGTTTCATAGATCCGTGCTGAGGAGAGCCTCGTGGATATGGAACATGTCAATTTTTTTTAAGCTGAAATAACAATACTAATGGTATAAATAAATACAATACATCATTTGTTTCTATTAAAAATTTCGCCAATGGAGTAGAAGGAGTTGGCCAGTAGTAAGTCTTTCAGGCTCCTTTTAAACTGATCTTTATTTCTAACTAAATTTTTTATGTTTCCTGGCAAATTATTGAAGATGAGTGTTCCTGAGTAGTGGACCCCTTTTTGAACTAAAGTAAGTTGGTTGGTTTGTGGGATTAAAGGGACCAGACTGCGATGGTCATCGGTCCCTTTTTCCAAATACTAAAAACACCCACAGAGAATAAAAACGAGTAACAGAATAGATCACAGACGCTTTTAAGTCCTTGTGCAGATCATTTTTGTTCCTGGTATTGTATGTATGAACTGAGTTGTTTGTTGGAAAAAGAGATATATTATTTACGACAAATTTCATTAAGAAGTAAATATACTGAGAGGCAGTAGTTAGTATACCCAGTTCTTTGAAGAGGTTTCTGCAGGAGGTCCGTGAATTTACTACACAAATAATACGTATTGCACGCTTTTGGACCTTGAAAACTTGTTTGACTTCAAGATTTACCCCAAAATATTATCCCATATGACATTATGGAATGAAAGTATGCAAGCTTTTTCATTTTTATGTTTCCTACGTCTGCTAACACTCGAATTGCAAATACAGATTTGTTAAGGCCTTTCTGCAGTTCTGTGGTGTGCTCCTCCCAACTGAATTTATTATCAAGTTGTAATCCCAGTACTTTTAAAACTGTCAACCTCGTATGTATGGTTCCATTTTTTCCCCCACTTCTTTTCCGCATGTGCACACAGTGCAATTGGAGTACGTAGAACTGCTGCGGTTAGTAACAAGTTGTTGTCAGCCATCTTGAAATTTGACGAAAAATTTGATGACAGTGTAATACCCCCTCTAGCGCTACGTCAAAGATCTTTGTCAAATATATTGGACGGAATATTGGATCACATCTTTGATCAAATCTTTGACAAAGAAATTTGATAGTGTAATACCGGCCTTAGCAGCAATTTCAGTAGCATTTGGCACCACAGTGAAACAACGAACTGCTACGAATGGGTTACCTCATGGACAACTCAAAGCCAGACCCCCCTGTAGCTTGCATTCTACTGAGCCTAAACCATCGCCATTTGCGTCTTTGGTGGTGTCGGAGGTCTGTTGTGTTTCCTGATGAAAGCGGTTCTGCCTCGATGCCTGTGAGGGCCGTGTGTTGGTTAGAAGGAGGCCGGTTGAAGGCCTACAATCAACCTGTCCGCGTGCTGGACCAGGTGGATCCACACCTGAGTTATGGTCTGAGGTGTGATTTCGTATGACAGCAGCAGCACTCTCGTCGTTGTCCCATGCACCCTGGCTGCAAATTTGTACTTCAGGCTGGTGATTCGACCAACTGAGCTGCCATTCATGAACAGCATCCCAGGTGGCGCTATCCAACAGGGTACCGCTCGCCCGCATACCACTGTTGTAATCTAACATGCTCAACAGAGTTCGACATGCCCCTAGGCGTGCTCTATCACGACATCTATCTTCAGTCGAGCACATGTGCGACATCATCGGACGGCAACTCCAATGTCATGCAAAAACTTTGTAGGGGTTCATATTGGGGATAGTGGCCATAATTATTAAACATGAATAAAGTACAGGGTGATTCAAAAAGAATACCACAACTTTAAAAATGTGTATTTAATGAAAGAAACATAATATAACCTTCTGTTATACATCATTACAAAGAGTACTTAAAAAGGTTTTATTTCACTCAAAAACAAGTTCAGAGATGTTCAATATGGCCCCCTCCAGACACTCGAGCAATATCAACCCGATACTCCAACTCGTTCCACACTCTCTGTAGCATATCAGGCGTAACAGTTTGGATAGCTGCTGTTATTTCTCGTTTCAAATCATCAATGGTGGCTGGGAGAGGTGGCCGAAACACCATATCCTTAACATACCCCCATAAGAAAAAATCGCAGGGGGTAAGATCAGGACTTCTTGGAGGCCAGTGATGAAGTGCTCTGTCACGGGCTGCCTGGCGGCCAATCCATAGGTTTCATAACTAACCTTTTTCGTAGGACTCTCCATACAGTTGATTGTGGAATTTGCAGCTCTCTGCTAGCTCTGCGAGTCGATTTTCCTGGGCTGCGAACAAATGCTTGCTGGCTGCGTGCTACATTTTCATCACTCGTTCTCGGCCGTCCAGAACTTTTCCCTTTGCACAAACACCCATTCTCTGTAAACTGTTTATACCAACGTTTAATACACCACCTATCAGGAGGTTTAACACCGTACTTCGTTCCAAATGCACACTGAACAACTGTCGTCGATTCACTTCTGCCGTACTCAATAACACAAAAAGCTTTCTGTTGAGCGGTCGCCATCTTAGCATCAACTGACGCTGACGTCTAGTCAACAGCGCCTCAAGCGAACAAATGTACAACTAAATGAAACTTTATAGCTCCCTTAATTCGCCGACAGATAGTGCTTAGCTCTGCCTTTTGTCGTTGCAGAGTTTTAAATTCCTAAAGTTGTGGTATTCTTTTTGAATCACCCTGTACTTTGCTTACACCTACAGCATGCAACTAAATATTATCATTACCAAAGCCCGTATTATTTCATACATGTGGCTAACCATCACGTATCTCTTTCTAATCCACCTAATAAGACTAATTAACCATTATATGGGTTTATTTACTCCAAATATGCAGAATTATCTGCGAAATGAATGTCACAAATGAAAGCCACCTTTCAACTTCATGAGCCGCCCCTGTACTGACCGGCCAAGTGCAACAGCCATGGAACTCCATCCCACAAACTGACATCCGGCACCCGTACAACAATGCATGCATGCACGTTTGCATGCTTGCATCAACGTTCTGGCGGTCACATCGGTTATTAATGTACTGCCCTTTCAAAGGAACTATCCGGTTTTTGCCTCAACCGGTTTAGGAAAATCACGGAAAACCTAAATCAAGATGGCCAGACGCGAATCTGAACTGTCGTCCTCCCGAATGTTTACTAACCACTACGCCGCCTCGCTCGGTGGTTTATTTCGCAGGTACATTAACCAGTTATCTTGTATATTTAATCACTGAAATATGTTGCGTACACGTGCTTCAGGTTGGATCCCTGAAAGTGTTATTTAATACGAGTGGGTTACCGTGCCGTATCGTTACAGTTTTGCACCGCGTAACAGCGTTGGTATATTTGCTATTTCGGCGTTGGTGTCTTAGTAGTTATTACCCCAGGATAGCTGGGAGATTTTTGGTGTGCGTAGTCCTCTCGTGCCGGGCCCCCGGCCATGTCAGGCGGACCCGAGTCCACTATGGAGAGGCTCGCGGAGCAGCCTTCGCGACCCCCCGACTCTTGCACCGCCGCCCTTCGGGGAGAACCGCGTCGGATACGCCGCTCGTCCCGGCCTCCCGTCGCGCACAATGCTCCGCCCACTTCACAACGGGCGAAGGATCGCTTGAATCGCGCCAACCGCCATAAATCGCCGGTTGATATCACCGGCACTGAAACCGATCATCATGAAGACTGTCCACCGTCGCGTGTCAGGGTCCGTTCATCCGCGTCGTGGTCGTCGTCCGACGATTCACCTGACCGCCTAGTAATTGACCTCTCTCGTAGTGAGGCGGCGAACACATCGGCTCTGTCTGACCACCACCCGGCTGTACCTGCACCTCGCTCTACGCCGTCCCGCCACCGTGGCGAGTCTTCTGGTCACCCTGACCCAGTCGGAAAGTCCGCTGGCCGTCGCTCCAGACGCCCCTCCGCCCACGCGGGCTGTGGTGGCAGCGGATCGTGTTCCGATACCCCCCTGCCGGGGGACGCCGCACAGGATGGTCCTGTGGATGAGGAAATGGCTCGTGCTCCCGACCGTCCTTCTCAAGAGATCCCGTCAAGCCCTCTGAAGAAAGAGAAGATACCCCCCCCCCCCCATTGTGGTATATAATATCACTAATTATACGAAACTGAACACTGAGCTCCAGCGGCTCATTGTCGGCCAATTGAGAGCTGTTTACCAAAAAGATCATGTGAAATACCTGCTTGACAGTAGGGACGACTATCTTACCATTCTCGATTTCGTAAAATCAAAGGCGATGCCTTACTTTACCCACCAGACACCGGGTAATCGCCGCACCAAAATCGTGATCAAGGACTTGCCACCAGAGGTTACGGCAGAGGAGGTCAAGGAGGAACTGCTTCGACTCGATTTCGAAGATCCTTTGGTCCACCAGTATAGCAAGAGGAATCCTGAGATCAGGGCATTGATCCCCTGCCCTACCCACGTCGTCTCCCTTTCCCGGAGGGAGGACATAGAGCGGATTTACCAAATCCGGTATCTTCTATACACGAAAGTCCGGATTGAATCGTACGAGGGCCGCAATGGGCCAGCCATCTGTCGCAAATGCCAACGTTTACGACATACTGGGAATTACTGCTCCCTGCCGTTGCGGTGTGTAAAGTGTGCTGGCCCACATTTAGTGGAGAACTGCACACTCCCTGCTTTGGAGAAACCTACCTGTGCCAGATGTTTGGGAACGACGCACGATCCCCACCACATGGCATCCTGGAGGGGGTGCCCTGTTTACCAGAAGGCACTGAAGTCTTCTCGTCCACCCAAAAAGAAACCGAGAACAAATCGACCTTCCCCACCGCTACGGGACATGACCAACTATCCTGTTTTGCGGGGTCAGCCTGGTGCACTGTCCTCAGCAGCCACTCTGGTACCAGCCACTCAGGCACCAGATGGCTCGGTGGCTCCTGTGCCGCTTCCTGCCCGGACTGCCACGACATCCTTTGCTGCTGCAGCCCGATCTCCTCCTCATTGTCTGTCTTCCGTGACAGCTCCCACTGCTCACCAACTACAGGAGCCAGCTGCAGCTCCCTCCAGTCCATCTGTGGCTCTATCTCAGCCCTCTGCCCCTACCTCCACTCTGCCTACTACTACACCTGCACCTGCGCGCCGTAGGGGCAAGCAGACCACCCGGGACCCTCCCCCAGTGGTGGAGACTGATGCGTCTTTTCGGGCGGACATGCGCGAAATCCTCCAGGTCATCTCCTTTTTCACGAAACCCCACATCCGGGCTGTTATTCGTGACACTGCACAAAAAATCCGTCAGTCGGAGGACGGGCTCTCCTAGGTCATCGCCCTAGTGGAAGGGCTTAGTCAAATATTGTTGTAATGGCGAATGGACCTCCACACCACCACCAGCCCCCTCGGGATCTTGTCACTTGCATTTTTAATGCCAATGGCATAAAACGTATGAAGGCGGAATTGAACACCTTCCTCCATGACTATCGTGTGGATGTTTTACTGGTCACAGAAACACACCTGAAACCGGCAGACGATTTCCGCCTTCGCAACATGGTATGTTACCGCTCTGACCGCCACGACCGCCGTGGTGGAGGCACAGCTGTATTCCTCAACAAAGCTCTTGTCCATACCCAAGAGCCCCTCCAGCCAATGGAACACATAGAGGCCACAGCAGTTACCATCTCCACACGCCTTGGTGCCATTACCTTTGCAGCAGCGTATTTGAGCCCAAACAAGCCGCTGCTGGAAGCAGACATCTGCACATTGTCATCCTTCGATAGGCTCATCATTGGGGCAGATCTCAATGCCAAGCACCCAGCTTGGCATTCTCGCCTGTCTAACCCCAAAGGCCGGCTCCTCCTTGACCTGGAGGATACTTTAGCACTATCAGTCTATGGCCCCCACGAACCTACCCATATCCCAGTCCGCACTAACTGCCAGCCAGATGTTCTGGATGTGGCCATCTTCAAAAACATCACCACTCAGTTTTCACTGGAAGTTCTCCACGAACTGGCCTCTGACCATGAGCCAGTACTCTTGCACCTTACCAATGCTGCCCTTTCATTTGATGTTCGTTCCACTGCGACCCTCACCAATTGGGACAAGTTTGCCAGGGTACTAAATAACACCACTCGACACGACCTCAATTTGACAACACCGGCCAATATAGTCCGTGCTGTGGACTACCTTACTGCCAAAATACAGAAAGCAGTGAAACTCTCCACCTCCACTGCACCACGAAATTTAACACCCCTGGACGACTTGCCCCCTCTGTTACGAGAGCTGAAGGTGCAGAAGAACCGCTACCGCCGGAGGTGGAAGCAGTTTCGTGACCCTCAGGACAAACGCCAAATGAGACTCCTTCAACGCGAATTCAGCCACCGGCTCGCCGAATGGAGGTCTGAACAGTGGGAGGACAGGATGTCCACTTTCCTACTCCACCAAAAATCTGACTGGGCTGTCATTCGCACCCTGCGGCGTTCTAAGCCAGCGACTGCCCATCCTATTCGCACAGCAGCGGGCTTGTCTTATGATACCCTGAAAATTGTGGAAACGCTGGCAGATGCATTCGAGGCCCAAAACCGCCCTCTGGTCCAGGACCTTTCTCCGAACGAACTACAGGAAGAACATGAAGTCCTGACACCTGTTGCTGCTTTCCGCAACCGCCCACCCCAGTCTGCTCCCCTTCTTACGTCCATGGCAGAAATTCAGCGCATCCTTCGACGGAAACGTGGCCGGTCGGCCCCTGGATTAGACGGAATTTTAAATGAACATCTTTGCCACCTTCCCCGCACACCACTCATCTTGTTCACCAAGATTTTAAACTGTTGTCTCACATCTGGCCTTTTCCCCCCTCAGTGGAAACAAGCCAAGCTAATTGCGATCCCCAAGAGGTTCAAGGACCCTACAGTCCCCACTAACAACAGGCCCATCAGCCTCCTAAACACTATGGCGAAGGTCCTTGAATCTGTGATCCTTCACCGACTTTCCCAACCTCTTGCAGCAGTTGGGACGATCCGTCCTGAACAGTTTGGATTCACTTCGCACCTCTCTGCTGAACTTCAGGTCCTACGGATCACTGAACACATCAGCAAAGGCTTCAACACTGCCAAGTCGACAGCTGCCGTTTTTCTGGACTTGCAAAACGCCTATGACAAAATCTGGCAAGACAACCTCGTACACAAGATGCTGACACAGACCCCTATACCGGATATTTATGTCAAGATCGTTGATGACTTCCTCCGTGGCAGGACTTTCCTAGTGGCTCAATGGGGAATGCGTTCCGGCATTCGCCAATTGTCGGCAGGCACTCCGCAAGGATCGGTGCTATCTCCCATCCTTTTTAATATCTATGTCAATGATATGCCGGTCATCCCCGAGTGCCACCTTGCACAATACGCTGACGACACAGCACTACACACCACTGGCCGCATTACTGAGGCCGTCGTCGCCCGCCTCCAGCGACAGGTGGACGCCACTATCACCTGGTGCCGGACAAACAAAATAGCTCTCAATGCCGCCAAAACTACGGCAGTTTACTTCACGAAACGGCGCCCAGTCCTCCGCCGCAATATCCCGATTGCAGGTGTGCAGGTGCCCTGGTCCCCGACAACCACCTATCTCGGGGTCCAGATGGACCACAAGTTGCTCTTCCACTGTCATGCGGAGTATGTCACCAACAAGGGGCAAAAGCTAACCAGGGCTTTGTATCCGCTCTTTCGCAGTAGGGAACTTAACCTGCATACCAAGCTCCGCATTTACCGAACAGTTATCCTGCCTGCCCTCACGTATGGATCTGCTGCATGGGCCACGATTAGTGTCACCAGGATGCGGACATTGCAGCGCCTACAGAACAAGGTGCTCAGGTGGAGTCTGCACGCCCCGCCACACACGAGAATTGTCACTCTCCACGAGGAAGCTGATATCGTCCCCCTAAAGACGACCATACGCAACAACGCGCGGCGGCTCTATGAGAAAGTGGATGCCTTGCGGGACACTGTCCATGTGTTACGCCACGTTATAACCACACTTCCACGCCGCTGGCATCGACATCCGGTTCCCCTAACCATCCTAGAGGAATCGGATTCCGACCATGGCTAACGATAGGTCTGGCACGCCCACCACGGACGCATCATTTGGCGGGACTAGCCCCCATTCTACGTCCAATACTTTCCAATCATACCTGCCCACGTTAGGCTAAATTTTTCTGCCTGACTCATGTAGTACTGTCACCGTCAGAGGGTGGTACGGGACTACAAGTCCCACCGCCACACCTCCAAACTGAATTGCAGTGACGCAGTCACTGCCCTGTGGATAAATTTACGGCCTCACCAACACAGTTAGACCGCAATAGACCGGTGATGCTGTATTGTAACATATCACAAAAAAAAAAAGTTGCGTACACAGCATTCCCGAAGTTTCATTACTTTACGTTAATCATCTTTTCGTGTTGCAACATTATTCCGTGAGTGTATATGTGTAAATATCCAGCACTTTCATGTTCAGAAATAAACGCTACGCATCATCCTAGTATTTGATTGCCACAGAAATAAATGTGGTTATCTGGCTCTGAGCACTATGGGACTCAACATCTTAGGTCATAAGTCCGCTAGAACCTAGAACTACTTAAACCCAACTAACCTAAGGACATCACACACACCCATGCCCGAGGCAGGATTCGATCCTGCGACCGTAGCAGTCCCGCGGAAATGTGGTTATCAACTTTCAGTATTTCCACCAGAGCTTCTAAACATTCTGGGCTAATGCTATATATTGATGCAGTAAATATCGTGAACTGGAATATCAGAGTCGGCTAACTGCTCCAACAGCGAGAAATCAAAGTGTCAGAGCCGATCTTTCGTATTTTCCTAGGCTGTCAGTAGCCCAGCAAAATGGAGTATCATTTCGATATCGCTCATCGACTTAGGTTGAAGTATTTAAACAGCTCACTACTTACCATTTTTCTCTCTTCCACTACAATAAAACGCCCATTACGACACAAAAGCTACTTATTAACCCAGACTCTGCTCTTCTTTCTACCATCTCGCCTTTGTCTCTCAATAATACCGTTTTGGCGGCAGCTCCTGATAGCAAAATGGACACCTTGTACGCTAGAACAGCGTGCCTGCTTCCACCCAAGCGAGAATGGAATCACGCATTGGAGTTCCAGGTGGAGACATCGGAACATTCCGATATTCTTATGTTTGAGTTCAATAGAGACGTGACTACAGCGGAGGCAGCCAGAAGCATTTGTTCCGTGTATGGAGACAATGCCATTGGACCGAGCACGGCAATGAAATGGTTTTCTTGTTTTAAGCAGGAAATACTGGAGCACGTGAGGCAATACTGACCTTACGACTTATCTTAGAAAATAGATTAAGGAAAGGCAAACCTACATTCCTAGCATTTGTAGACTTAGAGAAAGTTTTTGACAATGTTGACTGGAATACTCTCTTTCAACTTCTAAAGGTGGCAGGGGTAAAATACAGGGAGCGAAAGGCTATTTACAATTTGTACAGAAACCAGATGGCAGTTATAAGAGTCGAGGGACAGGAAAGGGAAGCAGTGGTTGGGAAGGGAGTAAGACAGGGTTGTAGCCTCTCCCCGATGTTATTCAATCTGTATATGGAGCAAGCAGTAAAGGAAACAAAAGAAAAATTCGGAGTAGATATTAAAATCCATGGAGAAGTAATAAAAACGTTGAGGTTCGCCGATGACATTGTAATTCTGTCAGAGACAGCAAAGGACTTGGAAGAGCAGTTGAACGGAATGGACGGTGTCTTGAAGGGAGGATATAAGATGAACATCAACAAAAGCAGAACGAGGATAATGGAATGTAGTCGAATTAAGTCGGGTGATGTTGAGGGTATTAGATTAGGAAATGAGACACTTAAAGTAGTAAAGGAGTTTTGCTATTTGGGGAGCAAAATAACTGATGATGGTAGAAGTAGAGAGGATATAAAATGTAGACTGGCAATGGCAAGAAAAGCGTTTCTGAAGAAGAGAAATTTGTTAACATCGAGTATAGATTTAAGTGTCAGGAAGTCATTTCTGAAAGTATTTGTATGGAGTGTAGCCATGTATGGAAGTGAAACATGGACGATAAATAGTTTGGACAAGAAGAGAATAGAAGCTTTCGAAATGTGGTGCTACAGAAGAATGCTGAAGATTAGATGGGTAGATCACATAACTAATGAGGAGGTATTGAATAGGATTGGGGAGAAGAGAAGTTTGTGGCACATCTTGACCAGAAGAAGGGATCGGTTGGTAGGACATGTTCTGAGGCATCAAGGGATCACCAATTTAGTATTGGAGGGCAGCGTGGAGGGTAAAAATCGTTGGGGGAGACCAAGAGATGAATACACTAAGCAGATTCAGAAGGATGTAGGTTGCAGTAGGTACTGGGAGATGAAGAAGCTTGCACAGGACAGAGTAGCATGGAGAGCTGCATCAAACCAGTCTCAGGACTGAAGACCACACCAACAACAACAAGGAGGATCGCTTTGACACTGGAGACTCAACACGTTCAGGAAGACCTTTGGGGTTTGACAAAGATCGTTTAAATGCATTATTCCCTAATGATCCACCTCAGTGCGCTCGACGATTGGCGAAATTGATGAACTGTGATCGTAACCCCATTGGGCAACATTTGCTTGCAATGAGAAGGTTAAAAAATCTGGTGTATGGGTACCGCATGCTCTAAGCAGAGGGTGGCCATATGTGCATCTTACTCGTCGTCAGTTGGCGCGTGAACAACACCGATCATTCGTATCCTGTATCGTTATTGGTGACGTGAAATGGTGTCTTTATGCTAACACGAGGAAAAGAAAGAAATGGCTGAACCTAAAACAAGCAGTAAATCTCCGTACAAAGATCTGCGTGCATCCACAAAAGATAATGTTATGCATCTGGTGGAACAGCGACGGTGTGGTGTACCACGAATTGGGGTCCTCGAAACGTAACCAATCATCACTGCTGACATTTGCTTCAGTTTGGAACCGCGTGACTGCTACGGTCGCAGGTTCGAATCCTGCCTCGGGCATGGATGTGTGTGATGTCCTTAGGTTAGTTAGGTTTAAGTAGTTCTAAGTTCTAGGGGACTGATGACCTCAGTAGTTAAGTTCCATAGTGCTCAGAGCCATTTGAACTGCTGACATTTATTGTCAACATCTGAGAGGTCTTGCAGACGCAGTCGAAGAACAGCGACCAGCAACACTCCATGAGGTGATGCTACTCCACGATTACGCACGCCCTCATTCTGCTAGACTGACAAAAAACACTATGTAGGAGTTGGGTTGGGAAGTCATTCCGCACCCGCCTTAGTCACCTGATCTTTCGCCCTCAAATTTTCACCTTTTCCGCTCTCTATCGAACAACTTTAAGGGGAGGTTTACTATCTTTGGCCCGATAAAGTATGTTCTTTGGGAATTTTTTTCTCGGGATGTGTTATAAATATCAATGTCAAATTTGGTCAAAATGGGTATTGATGTTTCCTCTACACACTGGATTTTTTCGACCGCAAACGTCGAAGAGCAAAGGTGGAAGTGCCGTCGGAACGAAACAAAATTTCGATGTAGACCTCCACGTTCGGTATGTCACGCGTCAGCCGGCTCGTCTGAAATCAAAATTGAGTTGACGTTAGCGAAGTATATAAGACTCTTTAGGAGTTGTACCTCGCTTAAGTTATTTGGACCATAGAAAACAAAATGGCGGCCATTTGAAAAAATAAGGTTATTCCGTCGATTTTTCGACTTCGTCGGCCGAGTAAAAATATTTATAATTGATGGATCGGAATAAAAGTGGTGCAACTCCTAGAAAGTTTAGTTAGCTTCGTCGAAAACATAGAATCATGCCTAAGGGTTCAGTAGATTTGAAGTTACCATACCGCGCGTTAAAAAAAGAAAAACGTGTTTGAAGTTTTGACTACATATAAATGCACTATTATGCAACTTACGTTCAATCTGCTATTCCGGGTGCATAAACTAGTTGTTCCTCTTCGTCACAGAGGGCGTTCTGCTCGATCTGGGCCATCCTGCGCTGCTCCAGACCCGCTCGTACCGCCGGTGGCAAGCGGTTTTCGGCCGCTTGAATCCGGTGGTCGTCCGAATGCTCGGCGAGCTGCGTCGAATAGAGTCCCAGGGTGACGCCTATGGTTGTCATGGTCTTCAGAATAGCTGAATACCCTTCGTTGAAGCTGCTCATTGCCAGGAAAGTCGCAATCTCCACAATCGTCGCACCAGGCTGCAAATGCTTGGGGGTTAACTTGGAAACACACGCGTTCAAACTTTCATTTGAATTTTGTGTGTTTTCTCCCAAGCACCGGTACAATAGCTCGCCCTCTGAAAGAAAAAAAACTGGTGCGTGAAAAATTCCGATTTCAGGCAGGTGCATTTTTTTGTTCAACCGCGAATAACAAACATTTCCGTTCCGTATTTAGAAAAACCGTTTCAGGGGTGGATTCTAAATATTTTTATGGATCCGAAAATGCAATTTGAAAAAAATCGATTTTTTGAACCAAAAGATAGTAAACCTCTCCTTAAGGAACTTCGATTCCGCATGAAAATGCGCTCCATGCGCGGTTCTACGAATTCATCACCTCAAAACAACGTGATTTCTACAGTCGGAATCGAATAGTTACCTCAGCCCTGGCAGACTGTTTAGATAGTGAAGAAGAAGAATGTACTATTAACGACCAACGTCTCTGTCATGTGTATCTGTTGTCTTTGCTAAACTTACGAAAACACGCTTCGAGCTTATGCACCAACCTAATAGTACAGCGTCTCTCCCATCGTATATTTCACCATTCTTCTTTTCACGCACTACATGGCCTCGCTTTAAGTTCGGGGATATTGTCGAACAGGTAGAAATCAGGGATAAGGTAAGTGATCCTTTTGTTAAAACCTATTCCGGAGCAGTAAACAGTAGTTGTTGCAGAGAAAGGAGTCAACTGAGCCAGAAACGGTAGAGAAGGAACAACGGGCTGGTTCTGTAAGCTGGCGCCGGCAATTTGCTGGCTTCGTCTGCTTCGTGGACTTTTCCACCGTCCACGGGACTATTCTCGCTTGACGAACCATGTTGAGCTGAAACGAATTTACAGGTGACTAAGTTACGGTTGTTTCTCGTGAGTTTGTGCGTGATCAGCCCAGTTCCGGCGAAAGTCAAGGGAGAATGGCGGACGTAGCAGTGTCATATTGCAAATTGAATACTAAGGTTTGTACATTTTTGATTACTTTAGATCGAAAACAGGATTTCCTTTATAAAGCTGGTGTGCCATTTCCTTACAGTGTTTCTGCATCTTGTTCACATATTCTCCAAACCTCTGCTTATTGCTTCTTTGTTAGCAGCGTTTGATGTCGAAAGACTTCGTTTCACATATATACTTGGCAATTTTTGCCTTTCTGCACTTTTCCAGACGCCGCATTTGCATTATTTATACTTCACTTCACTTTTGGAATTCGAACAGAAGTTACGTGTGTTCTCACTCAACACAATATTGCAGTGTTTGTTCGTTTGTTTTCGTGTATGTTTTGAGCATTGCCAACCAGTAAAACTACATTTTTTAAATATAATTGCTTTGAATGTGTGTATGTGTATACGCATGCATGTATGTTTGTATGCGTAGGGGGGTGTATGTTCGCCATTTTTGAATGTGTTAGTTTTCCTGTAAGGTGAGGAGGCGCTTTTTTGTTGTTGTTTATCCTTATGATTTCGACTTGTGTGTCTCTGGGTGTAATTTTATGTTGCTGTTGGTGTAAGCCGGCCTCGGTGGCCGAGCGGTTCTAGGCGCTTCTGTCCGGAACCGCGCGACTGCTACGGTCGCAGGTTCGAATCCTGCCTCGGGCATGGATGTGTGTGATGCCCTTAGGTTAGGTAGGTTTAAGTACCGTAGTTCTAAGTTCTAGGGGACTGATGACCTCAGATGTTAAGTCCCATAGTGCTCAGAGCCATTTTTGTTGGTGTAAGTGTTTTGCAAAAGTTACATGATTTGTCCTGTACTTCCACGCTCTTACACGTTCATTGTATCTGGTGTCAAATGTCCTCCTGGCCTGACCTATGTTTCGTCCATCACGTGTATTGCATTTCAGTTGGTATATTTGTGATCTCTGAGATAGATCAGTTTTTCCTATTGTTTTTGTGAAATATTTTTCAACTGAATTGTCGTGTTGATGGGGTGGTTTTATGCCTTTTTTTAAAAAAATTTTTTTGAATATTTGGGTTTTATGCCATTGTGTTCAATCTTTTATTTTCTGTTTCTTTCTCACTTTGTGTGCTCTTGTATTTTGAGAGTTTGTTTGTATGGGATTCTGTCCTCGTGTTGGTGACATCTGAGTGTTTGCTCTTTTATGTTTCTTGATTTCTTTCTTAGCAGATGTTGATGTCATAAGACTTCATTTCACATGTGTACTTGGCATTTTTTGCCTTTCTGCTCTTTTTCTAACGTTGCATTTGCGTTATTTACATTTCACCTCACTTTTGGTATTTGAAGTTCAAGACGTGTGTGCTCACTCAGCACAGTATTGTAGTAACCTTAAGACGGAAAATCCAATAATAAATGATTTTAACAGTTTCTGTGTAAGACGGCCATCCAAACAAACATATTCCCCTCCAGGGATTCCCATTTGAGTTCAAGGAGCATTTCCATAATACTCGCGTGTTGATCGAACCTGCCAGTAACAAATCTAGCAACACGCCTCCGAGTTCCTTCGACGTCTCCCTTTGATCCGACCTGGTGAGTATTCCAAACACTCGAGCAACACTCAAGAACGGGTCGCACTAGCTGTTCTACACGCGGTCTCCTGATGTGCTACACTTTCCTAAAATTCGCCCAATAAACCCAAGCCTACCATTCTGCTTCCCCACTACCGACCTTACGCACTGTAAGTAGGCTATGTAAGTAGGCTATTTAGGTTCTTATATTGGTAACGCCGCCGCCACGTAGCGCTCTCTGTATGCTGTGTGCAGTCTGTGGCTAGTTTGCATTGTTGTCTGCCATTGTAGTGTTGGGCAGCGGCAGCTGGATGTGAACAGCGCGTAGCGTTGCGCAGTTGGAGGTGAGCCGCCAGCTGTGGTGGATGTGGGGAGAGAAATGGCGGAGATTTGAAATTTGTAAGACTGGATGGCATATATATTATGATTATTAAGGTAAATACATTGTTTGTTCTCTATTAAAATCTTTCATTTGATAACTATGCCTATCAGTAGTTAGTGCCTTCAGTAGTTTGAATCTTTTATTTATCTGGCAGTAGTGGCGCTCGCTGTATTGCAGTAGTTCGAGTAATGAAGATTTTTGTGAGGTAAGTGATTTGTGAAAGGTATAGGTTAATGTTAGTCAGGGCCATTCTTTTGTAGGGATTTTTGAAAGTCAGATTGCGTTGCGCTAAAAATATTGTGTGTTAGTTTAAGCTCAGCCCTGTACAATGTTTCTAAGGGGACGTTTCATATGTCGATCCTTAGCCGAGGATACCTCACTGGAATCTTCTGATTTTTTCTTGTAGTTTGTGTAATTAGTGTAGATTTTGTTTATTGCTAGTGCGTAATTGTAGAGAGAATCTCCTTTGTAGTTGCAGTCTTTCATTGTTGTACAGTAAAACAGTTGTGGCATGCATGTAGATTTGCACCAAGTATTTCGCAGCTGCGCTTGCAATTAACTAGATATTATTTTCAGTGCTATGTTAATATGTTCCCCTATTTTTGCTCTTCAAATTGTGTTTTTCTGTGTTGTCGTGTGAAATATTGTGACAATAATGGCGTGTGAAAAACGTAACACTAGGCTCCAAAGTAAACTGAGAAATAATAGTGACGACGAGCGTAGCTTATCAGCACCACTGGGTAGTGAATTAACAGACATTCGAATTAGTAATTTGGTAACTGTGCATAGGGAAATGGAGCGGGCGTCAAATAATGGTGTAGACAGTGAAACAGGTAGTGAACAGGGAAGCATTATCGATCGATCGGTCGGCAACAGCTCGCCTCAGGAATCCGAAATGACAGGACACAATTTTGCAAATACTGTAGATTCAGGTTTTGCGTCCTCACCGTTTTCTCAAATAAGTCAAGACACATTTCCTGCTTGTCAAAATGTGAATGTTGCCGGTGCAAATGCACTGCCGAAAAGCATAGAGGAACAGATTCCAGACACTAATGCATTGTTATTACAACTAATGCAACAAATGGAACAAAATCAGAGACAAACACAGCAGCAACAGTTAGACACAATGGAAAAAAATCTTCAAAAGTTAGACACAATGGAACAAAATCTTCAAAAGTTAGACACAATGGAACAAAAGCTTCAAAAGTTAGACTCAGTGGAACATAAGCTTGAACAAACACGTGAAGATTTAACTACTAAGTTACATAACATTGAATCGAAATGTCAAAAAGTCTGTAATGATGTAAAAACACAAATTTTTGAGCATTTTCAACCTATTTTTTCGCGGCATGAAAATGCATTACAGAATCACGAAGCAGCCATAAAAGAACTCCAAACTATTGTTCATGAAAATCACGACACCTTGCAAGCTAAAATTGACCCAGTTGCATCTGCCGATTCGGTTACGTAACTTGCAAAAACTCAAGAAAACTTAAAGGACACAGTAGATACGATTTCAACACAAATGGACACTCTGAAACTTGGTTCAGAAAAACACACTGAGGAAATAAGTACACTATCGGAGGAAGTAGCCGAACTTTCGGATCAGTTCACTAACTTATCTGCAAAGGTAGATGATGATCTGAATGACACAAGACCTGTAGCCATCACTGACACAGAAGAGTGCGAACAAATTAGGAAATTCAAACAAAATCAGAATCAAATTAATACGCAACACCAAAGAGAAATCCAGGAAGTACAAGATCAGCTGACACAGGTAATACAAGAATTACGTATTTCAGAGGCCACTCGCGCTCCAATACGGGAAGAGGGACATAAAAATATGGAACAGCCGCAAAATAATAACTCAGGGCACTTCGGAAATTATGAAAGAAATTGGCAAGGTACACCGAATTTTGAGATAGAACCGCCGACACGACGTAACAATGACCGATATGCTACTCGCCGACACGATGATTTTGACTATAAGCTGTTCATTACTACACGTAAATTCAAAACATTTAAGAATTCTGCCAAAAACGTTCATCCACAAGTGTGGCTCCATCAATTCTCTCATTGTTTTCCTGCCAACTGGTCATTGGAGCACAGGTTAGAATTTATGTGTGGCTATTTAGAGAATGAACCAGCTGTAAGAATGCGATCGGTCATTCACGATTGTCACAGTGAAGGAGAATTTTACCATGCGGTCCTCTCAGCATATTGGTCTCAAGCTACACAAGACTGAGTAAAACATAGCATCATAATGATGAAACATTTCGAACAATCTGAATTTTCCAGACTTGTGAAATATTTTGAAGACATGTTGCACAAGAATCAGTACCTGTCAAACCCATACAGCCCCTCAGAACTCATCCGCATTTGCTTAATCAAACTGCCTGAACATTTACGACATATTATTTTAGCAGGACGTTGCAAAGACGACATTGAAGCTTTTCAGGGACTGTTACAAGAACTGGAAATTGACACTGACAATCGCGGAATGCGAAAACAGGAGCACAACAATTACAAATCACATCCATCACAATTCCGCGATAACAGAAATAATATACGACAAGGCTATTCTTTCAGTGTAAATCGTGGCCGAAACAGACACCACCCGTATGACAACCGTTGGCAGAGTAGTAATAATTACAGGGAAAGATCACCTCTCCGCGGTAATGACTATCACAGAGACAATCAGAGAAACAGACAATATGGGAACCAAAATAATTATTATCAAGGGAGACAGAATAACTTTAGACGCAACTGTCCATCGTGCAGTTACGACTCAGGGAGAAATTCTCCACCACATGACCGACAAGAAAGAAACTATGGAATCTACCGACATGACGACAGACGATATGATCGTACCGACAGACCTTAACTGCATCAGAACTGGCGGGATTTAAACAGGGCAGGGCCCTCTCGTCACGGTGAATTTGTAGAAGTTAGGTCTCCAAATCCCAATAACGACGCGCGCCAACAAAGAGACAATAGGCAATGACTCACACCGCTGGCAGCTACAAAACGTACTTATGAAACTGACGACGCAGCTGCCGTAGCTAGTAATTACATAAAAATGGAAGACATTAGGGACATCTTACTCCAGGAACACGATGTAAAACATAACAACATTGCATATCCTGTGATTCACATTACTGTAAATGACGTAAAATTTACGGCAGTACTTGACTCTGGCAGTTGGAGGTGAGCCGCCAGCAGTGGTGGATGTGGGGAGAGAAATGACAGAGATTTGAAATTTGTAAGACTGGATGGCATATATATTATGATTATTAAGGTAAATACATTGTTTTTTCTCTATTAAAATCTTTCATTTGCTAACTATGCCTATCAGTAGTTAGTGCCTTCCGTAGTTTGAATCTTTTATTTAGCTGGCAGTAGTGGCGCTCGCTGTATTGCAGTAGTTCGAGTAATGAAGATTTTTGTGAGGTAAGTGATTTGTGAAAGGTATAGGTTAATGTTAATGAGGGCCATTCTTTTGTAGGGATTTTTGAAAGTCAGATTGCGTTGCGCTAAAAATATTGTGTGTCAGGTTAAGCACAGTCATGTAGAATGTTTCTAAGGGGACGTTTCAGCGCTCGTTCCATTTCATATCGCGTAGATACTCAGTCGACGAGATTGTCTCAAGCAGCACACCAGTGAAACTGCATTCTAACAATACATGATTGTTTTTCCTTGTCATCTGCGTTAGCTTACATTTTTCTACATTTAGAACTGCCATACTTCAAACCAAAGAGAAATACTGTCTAAGTCATCCTACATCTAGCTACAGTCACTCAACGACGACTGTGTCCCGTACATTACGGCGTCGTCAGCAGTCACAGACTGGTGCTTACCCTGTCCGTCAGGTCGTTTACGCACACAGAGAACAAGAGCGCTCATGTCACAGTTCCCTAGGGCACTTCTGACGATGAAGACGTCTTCAGGCCACTCACATATCTGAGTACCTATTCCGTATGCCCGGACCTTCGTTAACAGTCTGCAGTGGAGCACTGTGTCAAACGCTTTCCGAAAATATACGAATATGGGAGCTGTCTGCTGCCATTCATCAGTGATACACAGGGTATCGTGCGAGGAAAGGCCTAGATGAACTTCACACAAGCGATATTTTCTAAATTTGTGCTGATTTGTGGACAGAAACTTTCCTGTCTCGAAGTAATTTGTTATATTTGAACTTAGATACGCTCAAGGATTCTGTAACAAACCGGTGTTAGGTTGGCCTGCAATTTAGCAGGTCAATTCTTTTACGCTTCTTACAAGGGGCAGTCAAATGAGAACGAGACAGACGGAAAAAATAAGTAAACTTTATTATTTCACAAGGAATCTTCATAACTGTTGATACACTCCTGGAAATTGAAATAAGAACACCGTGAATTCATTGTCCCAGGAAGGGGAAACTTTATTGACACATTCCTGGGGTCAGATACATCACATGATCACACTGACAGAACCACAGGCACATAGACACAGGCAACAGAGCATGCACAATGTCGGCACTAGTACAGTGTATATCCACCTTTCGCAGCAATGCAGGCTGCTATTCTCCCATGGAGACGATCGTAGAGATGCTGGATGTAGTCCTGTGGAACGGCTTGCCATGCCATTTCCACCTGGCGCCTCAGTTGGACCAGCGTTCGTGCTGGACGTGCAGACCGCGTGAGACGACGCTTCATCCAGTCCCAAACATGCTCAATGGGGGACAGATCCGGAGATCTTGCTGGCCAGGGTAGTTGACTTACACCTTCTAGAGCACGTTGGGTGGCACGGGATACATGCGGACGTGCATTGTCCTGTTGGAACAGCAAGTTCCCTTGCCGGTCTAGGAATGGTAGAACGATGGGTTCGATGACGGTTTGGATGTACCGTGCACTATTCAGTGTCCCCTCGACGATCACCAGTGGTGTACGGCCAGTGTAGGAGATCGCTCCCCACACCATGATGCCGGGTGTTGGCCCTGTGTGCCTCGGTCGTATGCAGTCCTCATTGTGGCGCTCACCTGCACGGCGCCAAACACGCATACGACCATCATTGGCACCAAGGCAGAAGCGACTCTCATCGCTGAAGACGACACGTCTCCATTCGTCCCTCCATTCACGCCTGTCGCGACACCACTGGAGGCGGGCTGCACGATGTTGGGGCGTGAGCGGAAGACGGCCTAACGGTGTGCGGGACCGTAGCCCAGCTTCATGGAGACGGTTGCGAATGGTCCTCGCCGATACCCCAGGAGCAACAGTGTCCCTAATTTGCTGGGAAGTGGCGGTGCGGTCCCCTACGGCACTGCGTAGGATCCTACGGTCTTGGCGTGCATCCGTGCGTCGCTGCGGTCCGGTCCCAGGTCGACGGGCACGTGCACCTTCCGCCGACCACTGGCGACAACATCGATGTACTGTGGAGACCTCACGCCCCACGTGTTGAGCAATTCGGCGGTACGTCCACCCGGCCTCCCGCATGCCCACTATACGCCCTCGCTCAAAGTCCGTCAACTGCACATACGGTTCACGTCCACGCTGTCGCGGCATGCTACCAGTGTTAAAGACTGCGATGGAGCTCCGTATGCCACGGCAAACTGGCTGACACTGACGGCGGCGGTGCACAAATGCTGCGCAGCTAGCGCCATTCGACGGCCAACACCGCGGTTCCTGGTGTGTCCGCTGTGCCGTGCGTGTGATCATTGCTTGTACAGCCCTCTCGCAGTGTCCGGAGCAAGTATGGTGGGTCTGACACACCGGTGTCAATGTGTTCTTTTTTCCATTTCCAGGAGTGTACATTTATACCACTGTGAGGCAAGGCGATCAATGCCTTCAGGGGAGAATGTGGTTGTTTACGGCACCACGATTGCACCCAAGCTCGCATCTTTTTGTCCGAAGCAAATCCACAGCCACGATCTCCGTGGCATCAAAAATACTGAATTCGCGTCGCGAGAGATCAGGACAGCTCGGATAAACTTCTGCACCCTAGCCAAAATAACCCTGGCAAAATGTGATCCGCCCACCCGGATATGGCGACTACCTTGTATTTAACTCCTTCAGTTGCTTCTCAACGCCAGGTATGCCTGTTTCTGTCCTCCATATGGAAGTCTGTGCGACGGCCAAACGGTGGTATATCTGTGCGATCCACCTGTGTGAATAATTTTTAAACGACAAATTTAAATCTTCATCTGCCCTTTTTGAATCTTTTATTGCCACACTAGACTGGTCGACGTGTTATTTTACTTAGGACCAGAATTTTCTCGGTTGCTCGGATGTGTGACTGTGGAATTTGTTTTATGCTTCCGGCAATGCTGTGTTTATTGACGCACGAAATTCTACTAATTTTTTCCTGCCGTAATTCCTCCGTTCTCTTTTGAACCGAGAGTACAACAATCTCTGCATCCTTGCCATATTACGGATTTTGTTATTAAACTGCAGTGGATCTTTTCTGTCCTTAAGCCACTTACACTGCACATTCTTGTCCAGAGCGCGGTTTACAATCAATGTAAAATCTGACATAAGTCCTCTACATCCATCACTGGAAGTAAGTGATGGTTCAAATGGCTCTGAGCACTATGGGACTCTACATCTGAGGTCATCAGTCCTACTTAAACCTAAAGACATCACACACATCCATGCCCGACGCAGGATTCGAACCTGCGACCGTAGCAGCAACGCGGTTACGGACTGGAGCGCCTAGAACCGCTCGGCCACCGGGGCCGGCGGAAGTAAGTGATGTCGATTCGACTTATGTATTCGTAGGATGCTAATAACTGTTTATCTTCCCTTACTAACATGAAAACTCTCCTAACCTTCTTGTGGCTATTTATTAACATCAACCATCGTCACTGTGATATTATGACCACTAATTCCCGCCTTTATTGTATACTAACGCTGTCGATAACGTCATGCCTCTTTGTAGCTACTATGTACGAAGTCTAAATCACGGGTGGCCAACCCGCGGCCCGCGGAGCGCTAGTTTTGGCCTGCAGAGCTATTTTCATATGAAAGAAAAATTTAACTTTAATTTCACAAAAAGCCCCCAAAAGAACATTCCACCAAGCCCCTTTCGTATCATAGCTAATTACAAGAGCAATATCTTAGTTCCTTGATGCAACTATCGTTAGATTTTCGTCTACATACCTGTGAAAATAATCACTATGTTGGATTTATTTTGCACGCCATCTTGAAGAAAATGTAGTTCGGCTTGGCGATAAGCAACTAACAATCAGCAGTGGTATGGATTGCGCAACCGCATACGTTTGTTGCGCTGCGCGAGTGAGACGAGTGCCAGACATACAGGGTTATTACAAATGACTGAAGCGATTTCACAGCTCTACAATAACTTTATTATTTGAGATATTTTCACAATGCTTTGCACACACATACAAAAACTCAAAAAGTTTTTTTAGGCATTCACAAATGTTCGATATGTGCCCCTTTAGTGATTCGGCAGACATCAAGCCGATAATCAAGTTCCTCCCACACTCGGCGCAGCATGTCCCCATCCATGAGTTCGAAAGCATCGTAGATGCGAGCTCGCAGTTTTGGCACGTTTCTTGGTAGAGGAGGTTTAAACATTGAATCTTTCACATAACCCCACAGAAAGAAATCGCATGGGGTTCTACATTTACATCTACATCTATACTCCGCAAGCCACCCAACGGTGTGTGGCGGAGGGCACTTTACGTGCCACTGTCATTACCTCCCTTTCCTGTTCCAGTCGCGTATGGTTCGCGGGAAGAACGACTGTCTGAAAGCCTCTGTGCGCGCTCTAATCTCTCTAATTTTACATTCGTGATCTCCTCGGGAGGTATAAGTAGGGGGAAGCAATATATTCGATACCTCATCCAGAAACGCACCCTCTCGAAACCTGGCGAGCAAGCTACACCGCGAAGCAGAGCGCCTCTCTTGCAGAGTCCGCCACTTGAGTTTGTTAAACATCTGCGTAACGCTATCACGGTTACCAAATAACCCTGTGACGAAACGCGCCGCTCTTCTTTGAATCTTCTCTATCTCCTCCGTCAACCCGATCTGGTACGGATCCCACACTGATGAGCAATACTCAAGTATAGGTCGAACGAGTGTTTTGTAAGCCACCTCCTTTGTTGATGGACTAAGTTAAGTCAGGAGAGCGTGGAGGCCATGATATGAATTGCTGATCATGATCTCTACCACGACCGATCCATCGGTTTTCCAATCTCCTGTTTAAGAAATGCCGAACATCATGATGGAAGTGCAATGGAGCACCATCCTGTTGAAAGATGAAGTCGGCGCTGTCGGTCTCCAGTTGTGGCATGAGCCAATTTTCCAGCATGTCCAGATACACGTGTCCTGTAAGGTTTTTTTCGCAGAAGAAAAAGGGGCCGTAAACTTTAAACCATGAGATTGCACAAAACACGTTAACTTTTGGTGAACTGCGAATTTGCTGCACGAATGCGTGAGGATTATCTACCACCCAGATTCGTACATTGTGTCTGTTCACTTCACCATTAAGAAAAAATGTTGCTTCATCACTGAAAACAAGTTTCGCACTGAACGCATCCTCTTCCATGAGCTGTTGCAACCGCGCCGAAAATTCAAAGCGTTTGACTTTGTCATCGGGTGTCAGGGCTTGTAGCAATTTTAAACGGTAAGGCTTCTGCTTTAGCCTTTTCCGTAAGATTTTCTAAACCGTCGGCTGTGGTACGTTTAGCTCCCTGCTTGCTTTATTCGTCGACTTCCGCGGGCTACGCGTGAAACTTGCCCGCACGCGTTCAACCGTTTCTTCGCTCACTGCAGGCCGATCCGTTGATTTCCCCTTACAGAGGCATCCAGAAGCTTTAAACTGCGCATACCATCGCCGAATGAAGTTAGCAGTTGGTGGATCTTTGTTGAACTTCGTCCTGAAGTGTCGTTGCACTGTTATGACTGATTGATGTGAGTGCCATTCAAGCACGACATACGCTTTCTCTGCTCCTGTCGCCATTTTGTCTCACTGCGCTCTCGAGCGCTCTGGCGGCAGAAACCTGAAGTGCGGCTTCAGCCGAACAAAACTTCATGAGTTTTTCTACGTATCGGTACTGTGTCGTGACCATATGTCAATGAATGGAGCTACAGTGAATTTATGAAATCGCTTCAATCATTTGTAATAGCCCTGTATTTAATTACGTCCATATTTAATTTTACTGCAAACTCACACTATCGGCCCCAAAGTTTACGGCGCTTCACGAGTGTACGTGGCGCATATTCAATCGCGATAGACCTACTATCACTTCAGGTAAGAAAAGCCGTTGTCCTTTTACAAGTAATCTGTGATGCTTGTCTTTAATTTTAGTAGCCTTGCATTTATTTTATGTATTCAGTTATGGTGAGCAGATACACCAGTCGACATTAGCAATGATTTCTGCCTCAGTGCCTTCTTTTAATTTTAGTACTACAAAATAAATAAATACTTAATTGTAATAATGTGTTTTTACCGATAGCTTTTAAGGATTCCATAATACAAAGATAAAAAGAAACCTCGTAGTGCAACTTCATCCACCTGTCTTCCTTTCTTATTTACAGCAACTAATGTTATCGACTTGAAATGTAGAATAGTTTTAAGAAACAGCCGTGACAAAAGAAGTCGAACTTTTAAAGTAAGGCTGCTATGTTAAGTGAAGCATGCGTAATTTCTTATGTTTATGATACAGGACGTTCAGAACTAAAATAACAGTTTCCTACAGCAGTTGAATACTACTCTCAAAAATTCTCGAGAGAACAGACGATGAAGTTTTCCTAGTCCATATAATACTCAAATGAAAGACCGATAATTCGATGGGCAGTGTAGCTCTGCAGTACGATGTTAGCCTTCCATGTGCTGGGCCATGTTTCGATTTCCAGGTGGGTTGTATTTTTAAACATAGATGCGTAGTTGATGTAAACAACAACAAATGTAGTCGCATAATCTACAAGCATTTCCGTGAAGCGTGAACTGCGTTAAGACTGAAAAAAAGAAACAGTGCTCGAATCTGGTGATTGCTGTTTCGAGTCTAGTTTCTGTCATTATGTTTTTAGTTTTATCCTGTTCAGTTCGAATAGCTATATCATATAAATATATGCTAATTAGGACATATTTGTCTTTGTATGAAAAATTCACGTCCTCTTATTTCTAATTACATATCACACACCAAAATCCAGTTTTTATTGCAGATATAAATTCCTAAGTATCGATCCTTTATATATAAGGTTCTTTACAACAAGAAAAACACTTCAAATTAATTTTTTTTGCTCTTCATATACCCTACGCTTCACGGAAATGCTCGTGGAACATGAACCTTTGTTTAAAAATTTACCACAACTGGGAATCGAAGGTCACCCCTATGGCAGTTGGCCATCCTACCACAGAGATACAAAGCTCGGCAAGGCAGTCAACTTGCTTGGTAAGGCGTCAACTATTAAAGAAATAGGACCTAAGAAGAAGAAAGTTATATAGGAGTTGAGAACTTTTCAAAAATTTGGAAATTTGTGGTAAGTTCCTATGGGACCAGTATAATGAGGTCATCGGTCCCTAGGCTTACACACTACTTAATCCAACTTAAACTAACTTATGCTAAGGACAACACACACGCCCATATCCGAGGGAGGACTCGAACCTCCGAATGGGGGAGGCGTGCAATGCATGGCAAGATGCCCTAGACGGCGCGGCTACCCCGAGCGGCGAACTTTTCAAGACAAATCGGCTGTTAACTATTTTTTTTTGTGGAATATACAAGACCCATATTGTGATATTCAATGAATCTCTCTCGATTCCAAAAGAATATAAAATTAAATGGCATTACGAGACTAAACAAGCAGTTATGTTTAATAAGTACAAGGGATAATTTCGACAAGACGAGGTCAACTACCGTACTAACCCTCTGCTCAACGGCAGATGTTTACAAGGGCGAATTCACAGTCAACATGCTACGTGAAAGAGACTTATGCCACACCTCTGTTACTGGCAAAAAAAAATCAAAGCCACATTTGTAAGTAGGCTGTTTAGGTTCTTATATTGGTAACGCCGCCGCCACATAGCGCTCTCTGTATGAAAATCACTGGCTGTGCTTGTCTCTGATTTTGTTCCATTTGTTGCATTAATTGCAATAATAATGTATTAGTGTCTGGAATCTGTTTCTCTATGCTTTTTGGCAGTGCATTTTCACCGGCAACATTCACATTTTGACAAGCAGAAAATGTGTCTTGACTCATTTGAGAAAACGGTGAGGACCCAAAACCTAAGTCTACAGTATTTGCAATATTGTGTTCTGTCATTTCGGATTCCTGAGGCGAGCTGTTGCCGACCGATCGATCGATAATGCTTCCCTGTTCACTACCTGTTTCACTGTCTACACCATTATTTGCCGCCCGCTCCATTTCCCTATGCACAGTTACCAAATTACTACTTGGAATGTCTGTTAATTCACTACACAGTGGTGCTGATAAGCTACGCTCGTCGTCACTATTATTTCTCAGTTTACTTTGGAGCCTAGTGTTACGTTTTTCACACGCCATTATTGTCACAATATTTCACACGATAACACAGAAAAGCACAATTTGAAGAGCAAAAATAAGAGAACACATTAACATAGCACTGAAAATAATATCTAGTTAATTGCAGCTGCGAAATACTTGGTGCAAATCTACATGCATGCAACAACTGTTTTACTGTACAACAATGAAAGACTGCAACTACAAAGGAGATTTTCTCTACAATTACGCGCTAGCAATAAACAAAAGCTACACTAATTACACAAACTACAAGAAAAAATCAGAAGATTCCAGTGAGGTATCCTCGGCTAAGGGTCGACATATGAAACGTCCCATACATGACTGTGCTTAAACTGACACACAATATTTTTAGCGCAACGCAATCTGACTTTCAAGAATCCCTACAAAAGAATGGCCCAGACTAACATTAACCTATACCTTTCACAAATCACTTACTTCACAAAAATCTTCATTACTCGAACTACTGCAATACAGCGAGCGCCACTACTGCCAGCTAAATAAAAGATTCAAACTACGGAAGGCACTAACTACTAGTAGGCATAGTTAGCAAATGAAAGATTTTAATAGAGAACAAACAATGTATTTACCTTAATAGTCATCAAAAGTCATAATATATACAGCAGTTCATGACACCCATTTTTACAAATTTCAAAACTCCGCCATTTCTCTCCCCACATCCACCACTGCTGGCAGCTCACCTCCAACTGCGCAACGCTACGAGCTGTTAACATCCAGCTGCCCAACACTACAATGGCTGACAACAATGCAAACTAGCCACAGACTGCACACAGCACAGCCAGTGATTTTCATACAGAGAGCGCTACGTGGCGGCGGCGTTACCAATATAAGAACCTAAACAGCCTACTTACACATTCATATGACGAAATGGTTAAGGAATGCTTAGAGGCAGTCGCTGAAATTGCGTGTCCAGAGAAGAAAAAGGATTTCTAAAAACTAAACCTGTCTCGTCAAACTGTTACTAAACGTGTGGACGACTTCGGAAGGTAAATTGGTAAGGTAAATTGAAGATAGTTTTTAAAAATCTGCGTCTGAGTTTATGTTTTGTTCTCTAGCTTTGGAAGAATGCACAGTTATGGTCGATCCGCCCGAGTGGCGATTTATGTCAGAGGAGTTGATACCCATTTTAATAAAACAGAAGAATTAGCGGCATTGTATCCACTGAAGGGTACAACGAAATCACGAAATTCGTTGGAAGCAGTTACATCCACATTAAATCGCTTTTCTTTAAAAATTAACGACCTATCCGGGCTAACAACGGATGGAGCTCTAGCAATGGCTGGGAAACACGAAGGTTTACTTCAGGTGATTAAAAACGAGGCCGCAAAGTTGGCAATATGTCGATGCTAAACTCTCATTGCATTATCTATCAAGAGAATTTATGGGCCAAGTCATTCAAAATTGACCATGTCACGAAGGTAGTTGCAAAACAGTAAGTCGAAAGGATTGAATCATATCAGTTGAAAGTATTTCTGGAGTCTTTGGATTCAGAGCATCGTAGCATTTCGTATTATACAGAACAAGACGGGTAACCCGTGCAAAAATGTTGAAACGTGTGTTTGATTTGAAGCACATTCTTTGACAGCAAGTCAAAGAGACTTCCGGAGTTCGAAGATAAAGAATGGCTTTCCGATATTGCGATCCTAGCCCACATAACTAACCACCTAAATGATGTGAATACTCGACTCCAAGGAAAAAATAAATTGGTTAATGTCATGCACGGTCTTATTTTCGCATTCCAAATGAAACTTGGGCTTTGAGAACGATAGTTACGAACAAAAAACTTCACAGCTTTTCCTCCACTGTCAAAGCAATGGGGGGTCACACAGACGGGAGCTATGAAATACGCTTCTCTTATATCTGACTTGAAATACGAATTCGAAAGCCGATTTCCAGATTTTAAAAAACATCGACTGATTTTTCTGTATTTACTACGCCATTCTCCGAAGACATGAATTCACTACTCGGGCATTTACAAATGGAATGTGACGCACAGTTAAAAGAGAAATACAATCACTTTGGTTTGGAAGAGTTCTGTAAAACATATTTGGACAAGAAGAAATATCCAGCGTTTTACAAACATGCTTTAAAAACTATTTCATTATTTGTAAATATTTACATATGTAAACAGCTGTTTAGTCGGATGAATTTCATCAAATCGCAAATGAGAACAGGAATTACTGACGGTCATTTGGTGGAAAGCTCTTTGCGTTTACCAACAACTGAAGTTGACATCAACACTGACTCACTTAGTTTAGTCAAACAAAACCAGACATCACAATAACATTGCATTTCATTAAACTGTATAATAAACGTTCTTTCCTCAGAGTTGTTTTGTATTTTTTTAATAAATTAATATATCTTTCTTATTTTAGTTCACAAAACAAAAATTGGTAATGCTGCCAATGGAGAAACTCCTCTCAAAAATTTGTCGGAAAAGGTTGGCCACCCTGGTCTACAGCATTTCCATTGCATGGTGAGTTGTCGAATTGGCTGCTCAAGACAATTTTCGGAAAAGTGTTGAGAACTGAACTACTTAACAGGAATGTCTATCCTTACTATCTCCAATGTATCCGTAAACGTGCCAGTCAATATTTTGAGGTTAAAGTCGCCACTGTTATGGCAGAATCGGATGGCCGCTAAAAATATCCGATGGATAACTTGAGTTCACCTAGGTAGGTTGCTCATGTGCAGATAATTTCGCAGCCAGTCAATTTCGACTTCTATAGACACAATATTTTTGTTTGTTGCAATGAATACACCCTCTCGAGAAAAGGTCGCATTAGTGTTCTGTAAGCGGTCTCCTCTATAGGAGCGCCACACTTTCGCATAACTCTTTGCAATAAAGCGTAGTCGGACATTCGCCATATAATTCCAATCCCAAAGAAAGCAGGTGTTGACAGATGTGAAAATTACACAACTATCAGTTTAATAAGTCACATCTGCAAAGTACAAATGCGAATTCTTTACAGACGAATGGAAAAACTGGTAGAAGCCGACCTAGGGGAAGAACAGTTTGGATTCCATAGAAATGTTGGAACACGTGAGGCAATACTGATCTTACGACTTATCTTAGAAGAAAGATTAAAGAAAGCAAACCTACACGTCTAGCATTTGTAGACTTAGAAAAAGCTTTTGACAATGTTGACTGGAATACTCTCTTTCAAATTCTGAAGGTGGCAGGGGTAAAATCCAGGGAGCGAAAGGCTATTTACAATTTGTACAGAAACCAGATGGCAGTTATAAGAGTCGAGGGGCATGAAAGGGAAGCAGTGGTTGGGAAGGGAGTGAGACAGGGTTGTAGCCTCTCCCTGATGCTATTCAATCTGTATATTGAGCAAGCAGTAAAGGAAACAAAAGAAAAATTCGGAGTAGGTATTAAAATTCATGGAGAAGGTTCGCCGATGACATTGTAATTCTGTCAGAGACAGCAAAGGACTTGGAAGAGCAGTTGAACGGAATGGACAGTGTCTTGAAAGGAGGGTATAAGATGAACATCAACAAAAGCAAAACGAGGATAATGGAATGTAGTCGAATTAAGTCGGGTGATGCTGAGGGTATTAGATTAGGAAATGAGACACTTAAAGTAGTAAAGGAGTTTTGCTATTTGGGGAGCAAAATAACTGATGATGGTCGAAGTAGGGAGGATATAAAATGTAGACTGGCAATGGCAAGGAAAACGTTTCTGAAGAAGAAAAATTGGTAACATCGAGTATAGATTTAAGTGGCAGGAAGTCATTTCTGAAAGTATTTTTATGGAGTGTAGCCATGTATGGAAGTGAGACATGGACGATAACTAGTTTGGACAAGAAGAGAATAGAAGCTTTTGAAATGTGGTGCTACAGAAGAATGCTGAAGATTAGATGGGAATATCACATAACTAATGAGGAGGTATTGAATAGAAATGGAGAGAAGAGAAATTTGTGGCACAACTTGACTGGAAGAAGGGATCGGTTGGTAGGGCTTATTCTGAGGCATCAAGGGATCACCAGCTTGGTATTGGAGGGCAGCGTGGAGGGTAAAAATCGTAGAGGGAGTCCAAGAGATGAATACACTTAACAGATGCAGAAGGATGTAGGTTGCAGTAGATACTGGGAGATGAAGAAGCTTGGACAGGATAGAGTAGCATGGAGAGCTGCATCAAACCAGTCTGTGGACTGAAGATCACAACAACAACGTTATTCTGACACAATAGTAATGTTTCTCTAAAACATCCGCATTATAGCTACCTTGACCCCCTTTAAAGAAAGCTGTCATTCATCGCACCAAATAGAAATTCTGTCTGAATCATTTGGAATCCCTCTACAGTTTCTCAACGACAACGCTGTCGCGAACACAGCGAGACCAACAGCTGTCTCTGGCAGATGGTTCATATCCCGGGAGAACAGAAGAGGTACTATCACACTTCCCTTACACATCCCACTACCGGAAAAACCACACTCTACGTACTTCGATTGCCTACCGCATCGCGCCGCTCTGAATTTCAAGACGCAGCCATTCTATTCGAGGACTTGGGCAGGTGTTGAAAGCCGGACAGTTCTACGAAGCCGAGTTTATTTTATTTCGCCGCCAGTGACAACGGCTGCCTTGTGCCGACCGCATCACCTGCGGCATGCCGACTTCCTCCCGCTGTTTGGAGAGAAAGCACACGGCGGGACTAACCTCAGCTAACCGAACCTGCTCGCTGCCGTGTCAACATAGAGGCTGGCGGCTGGCCAGCTTCCTGTCGCCAAACGGGGGATGTGGATGGCGAAGAGGTGGGGGGAGGGGGGGGGGGACAGACCAAAGACCTTGTAAAAAATAACTAGACTCACTGATGGCGCTGCAGTCGCGGGATAATTTGAACCTTGGGCTGGACGCCATTATAGTGGTTGTAGTATGATGTGTCGTGTAGTATTGTTGTTTATGAAGACCCTGATTCAACGTTGTATATTTGTTGGGGCGTACATACAGTGTTTGTTAGTCGTAATTGTACTGTCTGTACGTTCCAATCGAAAGAAGTACAATGGTGAAGAGTTGTGCAGCGATTAATTGTACAAATAAATTCGAGAAACGAACGAATATTACATTTCACAGATATGTGAATATTTTAAGTTGTTTTGTATGCCAGTGCACTTGCTTAATAAATGTTTTTGTAACATTTGCAGGTTTCCTTTCTCAAAACCACAGCTGTTATAAAAATGGTTACACGCTGTCAGGAGGCTAGATTTCCGACCGACAGAATACCATTTTATATGTTCTGATTATTTTGAAGAAAGTTGGCTGATTGGTAGTGTTTTCATGGTCTAGATTAGGTTGAAACTTGATAATTTGGTCGTGAGTTGCCAAAGCACTATGCCATATATAACGCACTTCTGGTCATAAAATCTAAAGCAAAATATCTATTAATATAGTGGGCAAATCTTTGAGTATTTTGATGCATTTTGCGTACATCTATCGTAAATGAACTACGAAAAATGCTAGGGGACCAGTACATAAATTTAAGCTACGGCAGATTCCATGTAGTACGTAAGATAAATTCATAAATTCATAAACAGTGACTAGTTGTTCTTTGTTCATAAATTAAAAAGTATATTGTAGTAACGTGTTTAAATGAGGCATTTTATAACCAAAAGCGATGTATAAACATTCGAACTCCACGCGTCAGTTTACCACTCTAATGGCCGCTGGCCAGCTATTCAATTTGTCCGCTCTTCACAGTCGACCACTCGTGCGGTTGTGGGGGCCTGAGACAGACTGCAATAGATAATTCCCCATCCTACTGCAAACAGATACAGATCCATATGTAATAATAAAACAAAAAAAACATTAATAGACTAGTGTGATGTTTATTTTTAATCAGATATGTTTAACTATTGTTATACCACCGCCAGTGCCTTCTTTTCTACTCCGAAAGCAAATTCTATAAAAAAATTAAAAATAAACAAACCTCTAAGGTGCAAAAATATTTAAGTTGACACCATATTTTTTTTATTATTTGTATTAGAGATTGATAAACCATGTAGTCAAGATCGCACATGAAATCTTCTTTATTTGGATTGATTACTAGCTTCACCTAACTACCTATTCATCTTCAGATCTAAGATACGAAACAGATTTTCTCATTATCAGCAATGTACAACAGCTGACAGAACTGCACATGGTATCGTAGGAGGGTTCAATAGTATATACACGAATTAATTACAGAATACGTACCATACATTGGTGTTGATGCCAGTACAGTTTCACACATCGTTAAACTCTTTCTTAAAATGACAACATCCACACATGAAGCTTAAAAACATATTTTCAATGTTCGTGCCCAGTGTAATTTGACGATGGTCATAAAACGAAAAACATACATTAATGTAGAGAAGAGGCAGCGAAAGCAAAAACAATATTTGCATAAGGAACTATCCACTAAAATGACTAAATGTAAAAGATATCGCCTTATCAAAGGCGTTTATGCTGTTCAGCTTAGTATCTGACACAATCAGTATTTACACCACTTCATAACAGAGATCATCGTATATATGTTGCTGCGACGTGGTACAAGTGATCAGTATGACAGCTGTCGCCCATTTCAACATACAAGAAACACAATATTCGGCACATACATAATATACGCATGTGACGAAATGGGGACTGATGGTCACTACGTTTACTTGAGGCGAAGACTGCAAGGTGACCTTAGCACCTGGCTATATAACTTGCAGAAGATCTAGATGTTCTAGAAACAATTTAAGAAACGAGATTTAAATTAAATAACTGAAATCAATACAGGTCATCTTATAGTTAAAAACAACAGGACTTTAATGATGATAACTAGTTTCGTAGGTATCCACCGGGGCTGTTTATAAGATGTCGGTATGTTGATCATTTTCACAAAAAATATCGATATACATCGGCTATATATCTTCCAACAATATATCGAAATATCGGTATCAAAATGGCAAATATCGAGTGCCGATATTTTTGTTTTATATTATATGTTTTTCATAATTTTCAGTAAATATTTGAAGTTATTCTTTCGAAATTGTAGTATAACACAATTTTACTTTCACTGTGTGAAGAACTCTTACCACTTTTTAGTTGGCATCACGTCCAATCTTTCTCCTTGACAGTGTGAAGCAAGTATATGTGGAAAAAAGTGGAAGTCCTATCAGCACACCAGTTGCGTTAAAAAACAATTTTTAACACTTATTGGTGTTCTATTTCTTCACATCGGCATTCTTCAAAAACAGTTGCTGAAAAGATGAACAAAAATCTGAATTACAGAATTGGTCTTTGAAGTGGGTGGAGATGTGTGAGGGGAAATGCTGACGTAATCGGCAATCGCCGCTACCAACAGAAACTGCAAGGTTTAGCTGCAGCACGCGATTTTGACACTACAGCCGCTGGGTCGCTGGCGTTGGCAGAAGTGGAATACAAAAAGACATGAAGTGCTCCAATCAAATCCGATATGTGACGACACCGAACGACGGACCCACCAGACACATTTTATTGTGCCACTTACATGCAGCTACCATTGTTAACAAAGTTGTTATTGCCAAACGTGAATGCATCGATTTCCTTTCAACTCTTTCTCTAAGGGGCATAGGCAGGCACCTAACTTGTTGAAGTACAGAATATCTAATAATAAACCAATACTTAAATTGACAACTCTAAAACCGGCAGAATGCTTACAATTTACAGCTGATATTTTTATAAGCATGTGGTCAATATTTTTCTGTCGATACATCAATATATAGATACTTAGGTCCGATATATCAGACTCCCTATATTTTTAAAAATATCAACAATCTTATAATTCGCTGACGTTATGCAAATCAAGCGATGTAATTTTGTTTTATGCTTTATCGTATTGAACTTTACAATGGGTTGCCAGTCTTAGCCACTGTCTCAAAATATTTTTATTTTTAGTACATGTCAACACAACGAACGACATTGTAAGGAACATCGCCAACACGCAACAATACGAACCACATCTGAAGTGGAAGTAATAACAGACAATTTTTCCGTCTTTGTGACGCTAGTGATAATAATAACAGATTATACAACTGTTGACAATATCTACCACCTCATGGGCGTAGCACCTCCAGACATCCGAAGGAGAACAGCAGCTGAAGTGGAAAGAAAGAAGAAGGAGACGGATCAGAGACACCCCCTGTTTGGATGCGAACATCGAACACCAAGGCTCAAGACGAGAAAAAGTTTTCTCCAGACAACGCAACCAATCCAGACATCACCTGCAGACTATAGGATACAGCTCTGGCGTAGCTCATCATCGGAGAAATATTGGGACAACCCCAAGGAAGAACTTGCTACAGGTCATCATCTCCCATACACGACATGGAAGGTACTCAATAGACTGAGAACTGGAGTATCTCGGTGTGAGGAGAATATGAAGAAATGGGGATACATCCTTGGGGACGAACTATGTGAGTTTGGTGAACACCAAGACCATCAGCACCTACTCAACTGCAGGAAAACTGTCGAACTTGTGTCCATGGACGATCTGATTATTGGCAATGATAAGGCAGTCTGTGCAGCAGAATTCTGGGCAGCACATGGAATATAAATATGCACATATTCTATGTAATACTTGTAATATATATGTATGATAAAATTATATTTAATATGTTATGTTCTGGACACGTGTAAATAAATAAATACAACTGTTAAACTGAAAAGTGTATAAAATGTGAGACAATGTACATGATGAAAGAACAGCATTTTTTTAAAAAAAAACATGTTATGCTACAAGTCTTAAAAAACAAACCATGGTTTAAGGAGCTTCTTTCATATGCAACATTATGAATTATAATGGAGGTCGAAACGTCAGGCAATTTTTACGTCTTAGGGACAATACTAGGAAACAACAACGGATTAAATTTATTAGAATAAAGATGTACAAAATGTATGACAGTTTAAGTAAGATAAAAAATATTATTAAGTTCTATCATAACCCAGGCCTGTAACAACTTTTCTGCCTTGGCCTTGAACGATAATTAATACGATCTTTGTGATCACTAGTTATTACAGACGTATAATATATTATGTCTTCTTGGAGAACAATTCAGTGATATTGTTTTTCCTATTACGTCCTGTTACAACCTAGAAATCAAGCAATAATGTTTTTCTTAGTAGGCCTGCGTCCTGTTACGACCTAGATCTCAGGCAACCTTACTACTTTGGCCTTGCATGATAACTGATGCGATCTTTACCAGAGCTGGTTGCTGGTAGTATATATTACATGTTCATTAGCTGCTTATACGTACGTAAGTTCAGAGAGTATTTCCTGATGTAAGTTAGATCGCGGGCAATTTTACTGCTGTGAGCACAAGTAATTCATTTTATCGTTACGAGCGCCCGCTGCTGGAAATATGTCTACTAAGCTTTACATGCCTATGGAAGTGCAGAGATGTAAATAAGCACACTAGCAGTGAATTATGGTTCAATAATTGCCAGTAGCCAAGATATCGGGATATTCACACCTAGCCCTTGAATATTAAAAGTGTTCGTTTCATTGTAAGTACTGCACGTACAATATAGAGATGCATAAATATTATTAGTATGACTTGTGTTAAGAAGTTAAAATGGCTTTCACTTTCTACCGATTTCAACATAAGACGTTGAGCAACGCTACCCCCTACATATGGACGACTACCATGACTAAATATCACAGACACATTGGAGAAATTGTATAAAGTCCGATTAAGTAAGGTTTTCTCATAAGAGTGGGAATGACAATCATATGATAGAGCATGATACAAAATTATTCACAAATAATTCTGTAAGTGGATGTCAAGCAAAGGTATATCGAATGTATAAGATAATGATAAATTTGAAGAACCCAAGTATAGCACTTGATGTATGCACTGGGTAAGCATCTAACCACAGAGCTAAATTTAGCTTTTATTATTGTCATTTTTTCTGTTTTCCATCGTTCCTTAGATTAGATTAGATTTATTTTCATTCCAATTGATCCATAATGAGGAGGTCCTCCAGAATGTAGAACATGTCAGAAAAACAACAATACATGACAAATATCTACAATTAAAGCAGATAAGCTAATGTACCATTCCACAGGTCCCAAGTGGAATGATCGTCATTTTTTAATGAACACTATATGAAAGAGTCATTTTACAAATACTGATGCACTGAATTTAAAATAAAAAAGTATTTTTATTTATTTATAAGGTAATAAACATGTATACAACTACTATAATACTTATTTACAATGAACACATTACTGCACTGAAATGGTGCAGAAGTTAGATTGTACTTACACACACACACACACACACACACACACACACATATTTGCAATGAACACATTACTGCACTGAAATTGTGCAGAAGTTATATTGTACTTATTTATACATACACACACAAATCAGTTGGTTTTGTTGAGAAATTCATCAATGGAGTAGAAGGAGTTGGCCACCAATAAATTCTTTAGGCTTATCTTAAACTGAATTTCATTGGTTGTCAAGCTTTTTATGGCTGCTGGCAAGTTATTGAAAATGTGTGTTCCTGAATAATGCGCACCTCTTTGTACAAGACTAAGTGACTTTAAATCCTTGTAAAGATTATTCTTATTTCTAGTATTGACTCCATGAATTGAGCTGTTGGTTTGAAAAAGTGATATATTTTTAGTGACAAATTTCATTAAGGAATAAATATATTGGGAAGCAGTAGTTAGTATCCCTAGTTACCTAAACAGGCTTCTGCAGGATGTTCTTGAGTTCACACCACATATAACTCTTACTGCACGTTTTTGTGCCCGGAAAACTTTAGCTTGGCTTGATTAATTACCCCAAAAAATAATCCCATATGACATTATGGAATGAAAGTAAGAATAGTATGCCAGCTTTTTCATTTTTATATCCCCTATGTCTGACACAATTGGCATTACAAATAGAGATTTGTTAACACGCTTCAGCAGTTCTGTGGTGTGTACTCCCAGTTGAATTTATTATCAAGCTGTAATCCCAAGAATTTAACACTGTCCACTTCTGCCTCTTTGTCATTGTATGTTAGACATAAACTCGTGGGACACCCCTTACAAGTTCTGAACTGCATGTAGTGTGTTTTTTCAAAGTTTAGTGACAAAGAATTGGCTAGGAACCAGTGATTAATGTCCACAAATATTTTATTAGCTGATCTTTCTACGACTGCACTTTACTTGCTATTTATTACAATGTTTGTATCATCAGGAAACAAAACGAACGTGGCATCTGGTAATATTACTGATGAAAGGAAATTGATATACGCAAGAAAAAGTAAGGGCCCCAAAATGGAACCTTGTGGGACCCCACAGGTAATTAGTTCTCAGTTGGATGATGCCTGATAGCTTGAGAGATGTCTCTCTCCTAATAACACCCTTTGTTTCCTGCCAGAGATGTAAGATTTGAACCATTTTGCAACATTTCCTGTTACATTATAATATTCTAATTTACTTAAAAGGATATTGTCATTTACACAGTCAAATGCCTTTGACAGATCACAAAATATACCAGTTGACTGCAATTTTTTGTCTAATGAATTAAGCACATTTTCACTATAAGTGCAGATAGCCTTCTCAATATCAGAACCCTTTAGAAATCCAAACTGTGACTTTGACAGTATGTTATTTGAGATAAGAGGGTTATAAAGCCGATTGTATATTACTTTTTCTAAAATTTTTGAGAATGCTGGCAACAGTGAAACTGGATGGAAATTTGATGCTATTTCTTTATCTCCCTTCTTAAGCAGTGGCTTAATTTCAGCATATTTCAACCATTCAGGAAATATTCCACTGATAAACGACTGGTAACACAGATAGCACAATATGTTACTTAACTCAGAATCACATTCTTTAATTAGCTTTGTTGATATTTCATCATACCCACTAGATGTTTTTGATTTTAAAGATTTTATGATGGACATTGTTTCTGCTGAGGTAGTGAGGGTCAAATTTATATTATGGAAGTTACTTGAAATGTCTGGTCTGAGGTATTCCATAGCAGCATCTACCGAACCTGGCAACACCATCTTTTCAGTAACATTTATAAAATGTTTGTTAAAAAGTTCTGCAACACTATACACAGAAAATTCCTGGAGGCTGTTCCGTCTATGCAACTAATTGAAGGCAGTTTTTTATTGCCATACGCCTTTCGTTTCTTTTATTCTTTTATATTTCATTTGCAACAGTTTACTACATCTTCCAGCTACTTCTCTACATAGTCGCCGCTCCGGAATAGACATCTGTTGTGGCGTTGTGCCAATTCCAATGGCCTCGTCTTAGAGGGCAGCCACCTGTGCTTTCCGCCACGTCTCTACGCAGGTCTCCAGTTCGTTGTATGTGCCAAAATGTTGTCTTCATGGCCAGAGTTCCATGTGACCAGAGATTAACATCAGAGGGAGCAAGGTCCGGGCTGTATGGCGGGTGATCAAACAGTTCGCTTCGAAAACACTGCATGGGCTTCCTGACTGCCGGTGCAGTGTGCGGCCGAGAATTGTCACGAAGAAGGAAATGCACGACAGGTACGATATGCGGGATTGTAAAAATTCAGGCGAAACCTCGCTGTGTGCACCCACACTTGGTGGGGTATCCTATAGCTCTAGGCATCTTTACGAGCTCACTGTGCGTTCAGAACTGGAAAGAGCGACGTGACGCGATCGACAGGAATGCTAGAGACATTGCTCAACACATTTGTGCAAACCTTCATCAGATTTTCACATTTCGCGACCTATCGGACCTTACTTTCCGAATAGCCCTAGTAGGTGGCACCTGACCCCTCTGTGTGTCGCTCGCTGTTATCGACAGTTTTATAAAAATTACAAGAGAGGAACGATTAACGCCGGCGTATTGTGTGTGCAGACGTAGTATTAATCAGATTTAGAAAATGCAAAGGTATAATGGAAGCTGAATGTATTACTGCAATAATTGAGGGTATAATGATTTGTAAATACTTTTTCCTCTGTTAATTTCCTTATAAAATCTGACTCCGAAGGCTAAATCACTAACAGTGGAGGTAGAAAACATCTCTAACAAGTGAGGCACACTTGTCGTACAATTAGTATTTAACATAAAAGTTTCTCATCTTGTCGAATGCACATAATAATAAAACTGAGTTTTTTTTTTTAAATGCAACGACACTCGTTAAAGAAAAGGATATTAACATGAAACCGAAGAGAATGACAGGAAGCATTGGTACGGCGTCGGCGAGAGCGCGGTTTTCACTGTTTACAGTCACGCCACGGATGAGTGCGACCACTGCCATTTAAAATCCTACAGTACTTGCAACCACGTCGGTGAAATCACGGCCCAGTCGAGGCACTGTTGGGTCCTTTTTGTGTGTAAATCCACCTTTAATTAGTGATTGTACCGTAGGGCTGTGTTTTAGGCTAGTTACCACTACTTCGCCGGCCGCTGTGACCAAGTGTTTCTATGCGCTTCAGTCTAGAACCGCGCTGCTGCTGCGGTCGCAGGTTCGAATCCTGCCTCAGGCACGTGTGTGTGTGATGTCAAATGGTTCAAATGGCTCTGAGCACTATGGGACTTAAAATCTCAGGTCATCGGTCCCCTAGACTTAGAACTACTTAAACCTAACTAACCTAAGGACATCACACACATCCATGCCCGAGGCAGGATTCGAACCAGCGACCGTAGTGATCTCGCCGTTCCAGACTGAAGCGCCTAGAGCCACTCGGCCACTACGACCGGCCGTGTGTGATGTTCTTAGGTAGTTAGGTTTAATTAGTTCTAACTCTAGGGGACTGATGACCTCAGATGCTAAGTCCCATAGTGCTTAGAGCCATTTGAACCATTTTTGAATTACTACTGAATGTCAATATGGATGGTTGGTTTCGGACGGGGTCTTGCCTTAAGACGAAGCAGACAAGAGAAGAAGGAACTTCAACAATATTTTCTGTCAGTAGTGGGGTTGTTAGTAAGTCAATGTCGAGTCGAAGTAGTATCAAAATAGTAAAGAAGGCTTAAACTTATTTTCGTAAACATAACCCTTACTTTTTAAAACTCGTGTTTGCTTATTCTGATGCCGGAGAAGAGCCTATACCTCAGTATGTGATTTGTATTCAAATGCTTTCCAACGTATGTATGAAACTATTAAAACGTAAAAGGCATGTATCAACTAAACATCCTAATTGTGTAAGAAAGTCTCTCGATTCATTTCAAATCAAGAAAAGAAATTTTTTTATGACTAAATGTACCATGTAAAAGAATTCACAAGAGAATGCACTATATGTACCAGAGTTTCTTACGAGCTGTCTTTCTTAATTGCGAAGAAGGGTTAACTTTATGTAAAACAGTTGATTTTTCAAACTCTACGATTTTTAAACCTAAGAATAATTTTGTTTAGTTACTTCTATTACACTGTGATTATATATTTTAATCTTCATTCGTGTTAATGAGAAATCTACTACATTTACATTTATACTCTGCAAGCCACCCAACGGTGTGCGACGGAGGGCACTTTACGTGTCACTGTCATTGCTTCCCTTTTCTGTTCCAGTCGCGTATGGTTCGCGGGAAGAACGACTGCCGGAAAGCCTCGGTGCGCGCTCGAATATCTCTAATTTTACATTCGTGATCTCCTCGGGAGGTATAAGTAAGGGGAAGCAATATATTCGATACCTCATCCAGAAACGCACCCTCTCGAAACCTGGACAGCAAACTACACCGCGATGCAGAGCGCCTCTCTTGCAGAGTCTGCCACTTGACTTTGCTAAACATCTCCGTAACGCTATCACGCTTACCAAATAACCCTGTGACGAAACGCGCCGCTCTTCTTTGGATCTTTTCTATCTCCTCCGTCAACCCGACCTGGTACGGATCCCACACTGATGAGCAATACTCAACTATAGGTCGAACGAGTGTTTTGTAAGCCACCTCCTTTGTTGATGGACTACATTTTCTAAGGACTCTCCCAATGAATCTCAACCTGGTACCCGCCTTACCAACTATTAATTTTATATGATCACTCCACTTCAAATCGTTCCGCACGCATACTCCCAGATATTCTACAGAAGTAACTGCTACCAGTGTTTGTTCCGCTATCATATAATCATACAATAAAGGATCCTTCTTTCTATGTATTCGCAGTACATTACATTTGTCTATGTTAAGAGTCAGTTGCCACTCCCCGCACCAAGTGCCTATCCGCTGCAGATCTTCCTGCATTTCGCTGCAATTTTCTAATGCTGCAACTTCTCTGTATACCACGGCATCATCCGCGAAAAGCCGCATGAAACTTCCGACACTATCTACTAGGTCATTTATATACATTGTGAAAAGCAATGGTCCCATAACACTCCCCTGTGGCACGCCAGAGGTTACTTTAACGTCTGTAGACGTCTCTCCACTGAGAACAACATGATGTGTTCTGTTTGCTAAAAACTCTTCAACCCAGCCACACAGCTGGTCTGATATTCCGTAGGCTCTTACTTTGTTTATCAGGCGACAGTGCGGAACTGTATCGAACGCCTTCCGGAAGTCAAGGAAAATGGCATCTACCTGGGAGCCTGTATCTAATATTTTCTGGGTCTCATGAACAAATAATGCGAGTTGGGTTTCACACGATCGCTGTTTCCGTAATCCATGTTGATTCCTGCAGAATAGATTCTGGGTTTCCAGAAACGACATGATACTAACTAGACTTACTAGAGCAGTATTTAAGCCTTTTCATCTTTCTTTTACGAACTGCTTCCCTAAAATTGAGGGCAAGGCACGATGGATCAGAAATCCCTTTGAAGATGATTACTTAAAACGATTGGAAATGTCATCAGGCAAAGAAGACTCGTTAATTGAAATGTCATTGACAGACTCTAAAATAGTTTTTTGAAACTACGCTATTGATTACGTTCTGGTTAGTGCTCGACAAGAGTATCAAACGAGTGCCAAATTTGCGCTGAGACACTTGATGGGCTTTTCGAAAACCTATCTATGTAAACAATCCTTTTCAACTTTACTTTTTTTGAAAAAGGCGTACAGAGACAGACTGAGTGTAGATAGTGATTTGAGGCTAAAATTAACGAATATTAATCTACATATTGATTCTCTCGTGAGGAACAAACGATGTCCAAAATACCAATGAGTTCTTAATAATACTAACCACTCGACTTTGGGTTTTCTTATACGACTGGACGTGACAGCTAAGTGAATACAACAAAAATATTTTCTTTATAAGAGAATAAATATTTCAAGTCTTTTTACAGTGTGTTTTACTAATTACTGTTAGTGATATGCGTGCACACACGCACTAAACATCCTAAATGTGTAAGAAAGACTCTCGGTTTATTTCAAATCAAAAAAAGAGTTGTTAGTGCTAACAGACAAGCAACACTGCGTGGATCAACCGCAGAAATCAATGTGGGACGTAGGACGAACACATCCGTTAGGAAAGTGCGGCGGACTTCGGCGTTAACGGGCTACGGCAGCAGACGACCGACGTGAGTACCTTTTCTAATAGCACGACGTCGCCTGCAGCGCCTCTCTGGGCTCGTGATCGTGTATGTTGGACCTTAGACGACTGTAAAACCATGGTCTGGTAAGATGAGTCCCGATTTCAGTTGTTAAGAGCTGATGGTAGATTTCGAGTGTGTCGCAGACCCCATGAAGCCACTGTGCAAGCTGGTGGTCGCTCCACAATGGTGTCGGATGTGTTTACATGGAATGGACGGGGGCCTCTGCTCCAACTGAACCGATCATTGCCTGCAAATGTTTATGTTCGGCTACCTGGAGACTATTTGTAGCAAACAGCGATGGAATTTTTGTGGATGATAACGCGCCATGTCACCGGGCCCAGTTGTTCGCGATTGGTTTGAAGAACATTCTGGACAATTTGAGCGAATGATTTGGCCACGCAGATCGCCTGATACAAATCCCACCGATCATTTATGCGACATATTGGAGAGGTCAGTTCGTGCACAAAATACTGTACCGGCAACACTTTCGCAGCTGTGGGCGGCTATGGAGGCAGCATGGCGAAATACTTCTGCAGGGGACTGCTAACGGCTAGTTGAGTCTATGTCACGTCGAACTACTGCACTATGCCAGGCAAAGTGAGGTCCTACACGATATTAGGAGGTAGCCCGAGAGTTTTGTCACCTGGGTCAGAAACAAAGTGCGAAAGTTTTGTTTTTCAGTGTTTAAAAGCAGCTACATATCATCCAACGAACGTTGAGTACACGAATAGCTAAGTAACAGCTCGGTACACACCAAATAACTGGTTTCCACAACACTATCGCAACCCCAAGTATCTTTTGCTGACACACGAAGGTGTGTTTACTAACAGCCGTTCACATGGTTGCAGATGACATGATGTTCGCTACGTAAAAAACGGCAACTACAAAAAAAAGCGCACAGAAAATATGTCGCAAACAGCGACAATAATTACTTAAAACATGCTGTAACATACAATAAATAAGGTAGTACGAAAGTATCCATACTAAACTATATTTCAAAAAACGAGTAGTAAAAAATGTAATAATGTGCTACTGTGTATGTGTAAACATGCTATTTTGTGCATCTTTTAGATTAAAAAAACCACTGATGATGGTGATATTTGTCGCCGAAACTAGTTTGGGAGAATAAAGAAATAAACGAATAACAAGGTGTTTTGCATCAAGGCGGACTCAGTTGCTGATATTGCTGTTTTTCTATGCAAACACGGACCTAATGGAAGAGTTCCAAGATAAAATCATTGTCACCTCAGTGTACATTGTCCTACAGCGTTTTCGTGTAAAGTTACATCTGTATTCGCTCGCATAGACACGGTCCCACAAGTCGAGTGTGCCACCGTGATGACGGAAAATACCATATAATAAGAAATAATACAATTTTGTAAGTCATAGGTGTCTGAACAGATGTCTGAGTGTTAATGGTGTGATTTGATATTGTTGTTTCCTCTTACGTTTATAGCTTAGGACATTGGTCGTCTTTGTATCACTGCAGGTTGTATCCCCAACCCTAGCACACTGCACCCACATTTTCTTGACTTTTCATCTCTCTAGTACTAAATCGGTGGAAGTAGCTGGGATTCGAGCTGCTAATGTCTCGAAACGTCTGCCTATCAACTTTGGCGATCAAATGATGCTCTGTGTCACAAACCGGACTCTGTTGTCATTGTTTAAGGCTGTGTTTCATTTCGGAAATAAATAATTTGTAGCACTAAGTATCGTTTGTACTTGACCTGTTTCGCCATTGTGTACCCCCACATCTGACACAAAAGTATTAATTATACACTCTAAGAAGTCTAGGAGCAGTGACTGACGCGACTAGCTGTTTCGATAGAAGTCGAAAGACTGTGTATGACTTCGGATTGATATTCACTTGTTTCTGGTCACTGTCAATCTTAGCTTTCAACATTGTGTTCAAAGAGCATTTTCGTTCAGAGTATGAATAAATTCAAACCAATTCAAATTCAATTACAATAACTTTATGTGATATTTAATTCCACGTGTTAGTCTGCTTTTGTTTACAAGCACACAGACGCACTGAACACAGTGTCATCTGCTAGCTAAAGTTGATCAAATGATTCACATTTATTTACGTCACAATGACTTCCAAACCGAACATTGATTGTCTCCTTATAGGGAAAAATTCCACTGGGCTGATCGATTTTACTAATTTTTCCACTTTTTTTCCTTTTCATTTTAATTTTTCCTTGTTGTAGTTCGTTTCTTACTTCTGGGCATTGGAGGCCGCCCTACCTGGACTGTTCCAGGGCAGTGCCTCTGTTTCCCCAGTCTAGTTATGCTAATCCAAAGACAGTTTGATCGGACACATATTACGACATGAGTCGTTGCTCGAAACAATTGCTGAAAGGATGACAGAATGAAAAGATACCCAGTGGCATGTAGAACTATTAGATAAGCAAGATATTCGATGATGTAAGGCAAAGAGGTTATGCTGAAATTGAAGAATACAGCTGGAAAGTGGTTGGAATGGAGAAATGTATCAAATCGCCGTTATGGATGGTCGTCACTGCAATGAAACTACAACATCGATCTGGACTATTGCAAATTGCAGCAGTCAATTGATTCTGTGGTTGTCTTTTCTTCTTCTTCCAGAAATGTTTCTCTCTTTCACTGGACTTACTCCTTCTTTATTCTGAGAATTTGTTCTTTGCCTTTGTGTTTTGTTTTTTTTTTTAAAACTCCTCAAAGCTATTCTCTTTACTCCGAATTTCCTTTGGATCAATCCCATTTCCTTCCAATACCATTTTTATACATTTTCTTTTTCCTCATGAACCATGGACATAGCAGAGGTGTGGTGGCTTGCCTCCCTGTTTTCAGTAATTGCAGGATCAGCAGTCTGGATGATTGACTGATCTGTCCTTGTCACATTAGCCAAATGGCCTTGCTCTATTGGTAATCTGAATAGCTGAAAGCAGTGGGGTACTACATCTGTTATTTTTCGTGAGGGTATATAGCTATATTGTACTGTTAAATGATAATGACATTACACATGGGTAAAATATGTCGGAGATAAAATAGTCTCCCATTCGGATCTCTGAGTGGAGACTACTCAGGAGGATGTCGTCATTAAGGAAAAACAAAACTTATCTTCTAAAGGTCGGAAAGTGAAATTTTGGTTTCCTTAATCGAGTAGGTAGGCTAGAGAATTTAAGAAGGGAAATGATTATGTTGAATTTAGCTACAGTGGGAATTAATGAAGTGCTGTGACGCATGCACAGGAGTTCTGGTCAGATGAGTGCAGGGCTATAGATACAAAAACAAATAGGAGTAATGCAGAAGTAGGTGTAATAATCAGTAAAAAAATAGGAACACACTACCGCTGGCCAGATCGACACAGAGGCGTCACCTACATTACCGCCACCCTCATCGGCAGAGCCTTGGTACATGTTCCTGTCCACTCTTGCTATTACTTGCTGATCTCTCTCCTAGCTTGTCTCACTACCTCTTCATTGTGGACTTTAAATGAAATTTTAATGTGCCACGTTGTTCCATAGAATCTAATATTAAAATCGTTCCAGGTTATTCTTTTCTGGTTTTAGTTCTACCCATTGATAAGTTAACTTGTTAAGTTAATTGTAAGTTAACTTTTCCACTAGGAGACGGGATGTCTTTGACAGTAAAAACGAGGTACATTGCGTTTGTTCAAAGTTGAAGTGGATCTCATTTGATCGAAGCCAGTTAATAACTGTAACAAAAGCACCAGCTATAATTCTCACTTCTGATGGTTCTTTGCTTGGCTTAACAACAAAACTTGTATCATCTGCAAAGAGGACTAATTTGACAGTAGCCACGAATGGGCTGCTGTAAAGTGCACAAGGAAAATGGACGGCTTTGAGACGCAGCTTTCATTAATCCACACAGACACTGAGCATGGGTTACATTAACACTGGAGTGGGCGCGTGGGGTACACCTGTCACCCAGCGGTTTTACATTGTGATTATTTCCGTTACATTTAAAGTTGCAGCGTTCCCACGCTCAGTACCTTTCAAATGGATGCATTGTTGAAGATCTGTTTACAGTTAACGTCAGTTGGACAGCTAAACACAGAGCAGCAGGACGTTGAAGTGAGTTGGGATACAACTGTCCACCACGCGCGTCTCTACGTAACAATTTCTTAAGGTAGGTGTTTTCTTTTTTTTTAGCATTTTTCATACTACATTCGTTGGAAGTACAATATTTAAAATTTTTATTAATCTGAATAAAATAACTATGTTAACTTAAGTGATTACTTATTCAGTCTTCGACATGTACTATAATTTACAGAAACTGATACTCATAAATATGTTTTTATTTTAGTGATGTCAGATGCGAAGTTCCGACCTTGAAGTGTGGATGAGGTGGCTCGAAGAAGATGCAGAGAGTGATGAAAATGACGTATTTGATTCTGAAGAATCCGATTCAAATGGAGATGATCAAGTAATTTAAAGCGAACGTGATACTGAAACTGAACAATCTGCAGATTAATACGATAGTAAGAACTGTGAGTCTAGTATTTCCTATTATCTTGGGAAGGACAGTAAAACAAAATGGTCTGTCTGTGAGAACAAGGTCAGAGAACATAATAACTCATCTTCCTGGCCCCAAGATGCAAAAGCATCAGCGATAATATCAGAGAGTTATTAGATCTTTTCTTAGACAGCAGTATTTACAAAATTATAGTTAACTGTATAAATATTTAAGTACGAGGTGCATTCAAGTTCTAAGGCCTTCGATTTTTTTTCTCCGGACTGGAAAGAGATAGAAACATGCGCATTGTTTTAAAATGAGGCTGCGTTCATTGTCAATACGTCCCAGAGATGCAGCACCGTACGGCAGATGGAATTTTATAGCCAGCGGCGAAAATCAGAACTGTTTTAAATACTTAAAATGGCGACGTTTTCCTTACTTGAACAGCGTGCAGTCATTCGTTTTCTGAATTTGCGTGGTGTGAAACCAATTGAAATTCACCGACAGTTGAAGGAGACATGTGGTGATGGAGTTATGGATGCGTCGAAAGTGCGTTCGTGGCTGCGACAGTTTGACAACAAACCGAAACAACCTCGGGCTCGCACAAGCCGGTCTGACGACATGATCGAGAAAGTGGAGAGAATTGTTTTGGGGGATCGCCGAATGACTGTTGAACAGATCGCCTCCAGAGTTGGCATTTCTGTGCATTCTGTGCACACAATCCAGCATGACGACCTGAAAATGCGAAAAGTGTCATCCAGGTGGGTGCCACGAATGCTGACGGACGACCACACGGCTGCCCGTGTGGCATGTTGCCAAGCAATGTTGACGCGCAAAGTCAGCACGAATGGGACTTTCTTTTCGTCGGTTGTGACAATGGATGAGACGTGGATGCCATTTTTCAATCCAGAAACAAAGCGTCAGTCAGCTCAATGGAAGCACACAGATTCACCGCCACCAAAAAGATTTCGGGTAACCGCCAGTGCTGAAAAAATGATGATGTCCACGTTCTGGGTCAGCGAGAGCGTAATCCTTACCCAATGCGTTCCAAAGGGCACTACGGTAACAGGTGCATCCTATAAAAACGTTTTGAAGAACAAATTCCTTTCTGCACTGCAACAAAAACGTCCGGGAAGGGCTGCGCGTGTGCTGTTTCACCGAGACAATGCACCCGCACATCGAGCTAACGTTACGCAACAGTTTCTTCGTGATAACAACTTTGAAGTGATTCCTCATGCTCCCTACTCACCTGACCTGGCTCCTAGTGACTTTTGGCTTTTTCCAACAATGAAAGACACTCTCCGTGGCCGCACATTCACCAGCCGTGCTGCTATTGGCTCAGCGATTTTCCAGTGATCAAAACAGACTCCTAAAGAAGCCTTCGCCGCTGCCATGGAATCATGGCGTCAGCGTTGTGAAAAATGTGTACGTGTGCAGGGCGATTGCGTCGAGAAGTAACGCCAGTTTCATCGATTTCGGGTGAGTAGTTAATTAGAAAAAAAATTGGTGGCCTTAGAACTTGAATGCACCTCGTAAGAAACTTGAAAAGCAAATTTCAGAGACATAGAGATGCTATATTCACTGATGAGACTGAAATAAGAGCACTTTCCAGTATACTCTACCCAATAGGAACCCTAAGAAGTTCTATAAGAAACACTGAATTATGGCGAGGTGCACGTGTTCCACTGGGCATAAATTCAACAGTTATACCACAAGACGATCCCAGAGAAGGTTCCAAAGGACATTGCTACGAGTGTGGAAGGCAGAAAGACAAGTCAACTAGAAAATGGTGTCATAAACGTGAAAGGTGGAGGTGTTCGCCTCATTTGCAAAGCGTATGTGTTAACTGTCTCTAAAATAAATAAATGAAATATTTTTTTGGATATTTGTGTTTCATATCCCTATCTAGCATTAGTAGACTTAGAGAAAGCTTTTGACAATGTTAACTGGAATACTCTCTTTCAAATTCTGAAGGTGGCAGGGGTAAAATACAGGGAGCGAAAGGCTATTTACAATTTGTACAGAAACCAGATGGCAGTTATAAGAGTCGAGGGGCATGAAAGCGAAGCAGTGGTTGGAAAGGAAGTGAGACAGGGTTGTAGCCTCTCCCCGATGTTATTCAATCTGTATATTGAGCAAGCAGTAAAGGAAACAAAAGAAAAATTTGGAGTAGGTATTAAAATTCATGGAGAAGAAATAAAAACTTTGAGGTTCGCCGATGACATTGTAATTCTGTCAGAGACATCAAAGGACTTGGAAGAGTAGTTGAAAGCAGTGGACAGTGTCTTGAAAGGATTATATAAGCTGAACATCAACGAAAGCAAAACGAGGATAATGGAATGTAGTCAAATTAAATCGGGTGATGCTTAGGGAATTAGATTAGGAAATGAGACGCTTAAAGTAGTAAATGAGTTTTTGTATTTGGGGAGCAAGATAACTGATGATGGTCGAAGTAGAGTGGATACAAAATGTAGACTAACAATGGGAAGGAAAGCGTTTCTGAAGAAGAGAAATTTGTAACATCGAGTATAGATTTAAGTGTCAGGAAGTCGTTTCTGAAAGTATTTGTATGGAGTCTAGCCATGTATGGAAGTGAAACATGAACGATAAATAGTGTGGACAAGAAGAGAATAGAAGCTTTCGAAATGTGGTGCTACAGAAGAATGCTGAAGATTAGATGGGTAGAGCACATAACTAATGAGGAGGTATTGAATAGAATTGGGGAGAAGAGGAGTTTGTGGCACAATTTGACAAAAAGAAGGGACCGGTTGTTAGGACATGTTTTGAGGCATCAAGGGATCACAAATTTAGCATTGGAGGGCAGCGTGGAGGGTAAAAATCGTAGAGGGAGACCAAGAGATGAATACACTAAGCAGATTCAGAAGGATGTAGGTTGCAGTAGGTACTGGGAAATGAAGAAACTTGCACAGGATAGAGTAGCATGGAGAGCTGCATCAAACTAGTCTCAGGACTGAAGACCACAACAACAACAACAACATCCCTATACATATACAAACATAGAAAAAGCAACTAAAGAACATTTGATAATCATTGCAATGAGCAATTAAGAAACATAAATGGGGTCAGGAGGCCCCAACGCGCCTAACCCCATAACGAAACTGCACGCTGCTACTGCAGGGTTAAGCTGATTGCGAGCCACGGCCGCTCCCGTGCCGGGGTCCGCTCGGCGCTGCCACAAAGTTGCCCTCCCGCCGCCTTCGCACCTTATCGCGATCGGACCCCGCTTTGTCTAGAGTGTGGCAGCTGCACAGTGCTCGCTCCGCCTGAACGCGCGCTTTGTGAACACTCAGAACATTTGTTGACAGCCGTCACAAAGCGGGTCAAGACAGCAGGAAAAGCGTGTACAGATACTGTAGCAACACCACACATCACTGGTGCTCGTGAGATAAGGGGTCCAGAGTTTGTTACCACTGTCAAAGGCCTGGCAGACACTATCATACAGAACTCCATTAAGGCGCAATGGTAACAATTGTCTCTACAGACAAAAGTTCTAACTGAAAATTCGTGCTGTATTGCCCAAAGTCAGCGATACTTATTATTGTGGTCTTCAGTCCGGAGACTGGTTTGATGCAGCTCTGCATGCTGTTACATCCTGTGCAAGACTCTTCATCTCGGACGGCCGGAGTGGCCGAGCGGTTAAAGGCGCTACAGTCTGGAACCGCACGACTGCTACGGTCGCAGGTTCGAATCCTGCCTCGGGCATGGATGTGTGTGATGTCTTAGGTTAGTTAGGTTTAAGTAGTACTAAATTCTAGGGGACTTATGACCACAGCAGTTGAGTCCCATAGTGCTCAGAGCCATTTTTGACTCTTCATCTCCGAATAACTACTGCAACCTACATCCTTTTGAACCTGCTTACTGTGTTCATCTCATGATCTCCCTCTACAATTTTTACATCTACATCTACATACATACTCCGTAAAACACCGCAGGGTGCGTGGCGGAGGGTACCCTGTACCACAACTGGTCATTTCCTTTACTGTTCCACTCGCAAATAGAGCGAGGGTAAAACAACAGCCTATATGCCTTCATTGTTGTTGTTGTGGTCTTCAGTCCTGAGACTGGTTTGATGCAGCTCTCCATGCTACTCTACCCTGTGCAAGCTTCTTCATCTCCCAGTACCTACTGCAACCTACATCCTTCTGAATCTGTTCAGTATATGCATCTCTCGGTCTCCCTCTACGATTTTTACCCTCCACGCTCCTCTCCAATACTAAATTGGTGATCCGTTGATGCCTCAGAATATGTCCTACCAACCGGTCCCTTCTCCTAGTCAAGTTGTGCAACAAATTTCTCTTCTCCCCAATTCTGTTCAATACCTCCTCGTTAGTTACGTGATCTACCCACCTAATCTTCAGCATTCTTCTGTAGCACCACATTTCGAAAGCCTCTATTCTCTTCTTGTCCAAACTATTTATCGTCCACGTTTCACTTCCATACAGGGCTACACTCCATACAAATACTTTCAGAAACGACTTCCTGACACTTAAATCTATACTCCAAGTTAACAAATTTCTCTTCTTCAGAAACGCTTTCCTTGCCATTGCCAGTCTACATTTTATATCCTATCTACTTCGACCATCATCAGTTATTTTGCTCCCCAAATACAAAAACTCATTTACTACTTTAAGCGTCTCATTTCCTAATCTAATTCCCTAAGCATCACCCGATTTAATTCGACTACATTCCATTATCCTTGTTTTGCTTTTATTGATGTTCATCTTATACCCTCCTTTCAAGACACTGTCCATTGCGTTCAACTACTCTTCCAAGTTCTTTGCTGTCTCTGACAGAATTACAATGTCATTGGCGTACCTCAAAGTTTTTATTTCTTCTGCCTGGATTTTAATACATACTCCAAATGTTTCTTTTGTTTCCTTTACAGCTTGCTCAACATACAGATTGAATAACATCGTGGATAGGCTACAAACCTGTCTCACTCCCTTCCCAACCACTGCTTCCCTTTCATGTTCCTCGACTCTTATAACTGCCATCTGGTTTCTGTACAAATTGTAAATAGCCTTTCACTCCCTGTATTTTACCCCTGCCACCTTCAGAATTTGAAAGAGAATAATCCAGTAAACATTGTCAAAAGCTTTCTCTAAGTCTATAAATGCCTTCATAGGAGCGTTGATCTCTCTAATCTTATGTTTTTGGTCCATACGTAAAATGTGTGTCGTGGCAGAAGAATCACTATGCAGTCAGACTCAAATACCAGTTGTCTAAGTTTTCTCACTACTATTCATTGAAGCGGCGAAACTGGTAGCTACATAATAAATATCATAAGGATGGCTGTAGGCGTTTCATTCTGTTACGACAGTGAACGGCCGTGGTCCCCAAGACCTCCAGTCAAAAGGATGGACACATAAAAATCTTGAAAAGAATGTCGCCTTTCCTCCAGTGGTTTCCATTTGAGTTCTCGAAATATCTCTGTGATACATGCGTGTCGTTCGAATCTACTGGTAACAAATACAGCATCCCGTCCCTGAACTGCATCGACGTTTTCCTTTAATCCGACCTGGTGCAAATCCCGAACATCCGAACAGTACTCAACAGTGGGTCGCACTGGTGTCCTATATGTGGTCAGCTTTACAGATGAAACACACTTTCCTAAAATTTCATATTGCTTCGCAATGTTACGCCTAGATATTAAATCGACGTGACTTTGTCAAATAGTACACTACTAATACTGTATCCGGACATTACGGATTTTTTTCTCGTAATCATCCGCACCAACGTCGATTATTCTACACTTAGAGCTAGCTGCCATTCATCACACCAACTAGAAATTTTGTCGAAGTCATCTTGTATGCTCGTACAGTCACTCAACGGCGACACCTTCCCGTCCACCACAGCATCATTAGCAAACAGCCTGAGTGTGCTGCTTATCCTGTCCACCAGAGCATTTATAACTACAGAAAATAATAGCGGTCCTATCACACTTCTCTGGGCCACTCCTGAAGATATCCCTCTCCCTGATGACAACACTTCCCTCCAGTACTAAATTGAAGATCCCTTAGTGCCTCAGAAATATCGTACCAACCGATCTCTTGTTTCGCCAAGGTGCGCCACAATTTTTTTCTCCCCTATTCTGTTCAATACCTCCTTATTACTTAATGTAACGCACCGCCTGTATCGACTGTCATAATCTATGTTTAATACATACACGTAAGTACGGGATCTACACTCCTGGAAATTGAAATAAGAACACCGTGAATTCATTGTCCCAGGAAGGGGAAACTTTATTGACACATTCCTGGGGTCAGATACATCACATGATCACACTGACAGAACCACAGGCACATAGACACAGGCAACAGAGCATGCACAATGTCGGCACTAGTACAGTGTATATCCACCTTTCGCAGCAATGCAGGCTGCTATTCTCCCATGGAGACGATCGTAGAGATGCTGGATGTAGTCCTGTGGAACGGCTTGCCATGCCATTTCCACCTGGCGCCTCAGTTGGACCAGCGTTCGTGCTGGACGTGCAGACCGCGTGAGACGACGCTTCATCCAGTCCCAAACATGCTCAATGGGGGACAGATCCGGAGATCTTGCTGGCCAGGGTAGTTGACTTACACCTTCTAGAGCACGTTGGGTGGCACGGGATACATGCGGACGTGCATTGTCCTGTTGGAACAGCAAGTTCCCTGCCGGTCTAGGAATGGTAGAACGATGGGTTCGATGACGGTTTGGATGTACCGTGCACTATTCAGTGTCCCCTCGACGATCACCAGTGGTGTACGGCCAGTGTAGGAGATCGCTCCCCACACCATGATGCCGGGTGTTGGCCCTGTGTGCCTCGGTCATATGCAGTCCTGGTTGTGGCGCTCACTTGCACGGCGCCAAACACGCACACGACCATCATTGGCACCAAGGCAGAAGCGACTCTCATCGCTCAAGACGACACGTCTCCATTCGTGCCTCCATTCACGCCTGTCGCGACACCACTGGAGGCGGGCTGCACGATCTTGGGGCGTGAGCGGAAGACGGCCTAACGGTGTGCGGGACCGTAGCCCAGCTTCATGGAGACGGTTGCGAATGGTCCTCGCCGATACCCCAGGAGCAACAGTGTCCCTAATTTGCTGGGAAGTGGCGGTGCGGTCCCCTACGGCACTGCGTAGGATCCTACGGTCTTGGCGTGCATCCGTGCGTCGCTGCGGTCCGGTCCCAGGTCGACGGGCACGTGCACCTTCCGCCGACCACTGGCGACAACATCGATGTACTGTGGAGACCTCACGCCCCACGTGTTGAGCAATTCGGCGGTACGTCCACCCGGCCTCCCGCATGCCCACTATACGCCCTCGCTCAAAGTCCGTCAACTGCACATACGGTTCACGTCCACGCTGTCGCGGCATGCTACCAGTGTTAAAGACTGCGATGGAGCTCCGTATGCCACGGCAAACTGGCTGACACTGACGGCGGCGGTGCACAAATGCTGCGCAGCTAGCGCCATTCGACGGCCAACACCGCGGTTCCTGGTGTGTCCGCTGTGCCGCGCGTGTGATCATTGCTTGTACAGCCCTCTCGCAGTGTCCGGAGCAAGTATGGTGGGTCTGACACACCGGTGTCAATGTGTTCTTTTTTCCATTTCCAGGAGTGTAGTTCCCAGGTTTTTGAACAACAGTGCATCTGGTGAGAGGCCAACGATCTACCAGCATGTGGGATTTTCTGTGTGTTAAAGGAACGAAAACTGTTTCAAAATGTTGTAACTGATCGAGCTACGCTGTCGCTGAAGCAACGGGTGTAGCAACAGTTACTGACCGTTCGCAGCAATAATGCGGCAGTGGTCAACGGACGCCAGACTGCGTCCGCGGATGTCTCATAATACACAAAAAGACAAAAAAAGATGCACCACTACCGAATTATCTGAATGGTGCGGTAATCGACAGATGTGATGGACGTGTGCAGACAAGCAAATGGTCACAGTTTCAGGAAAACTGGATGATTCATTCAAGTGAAAGGGCTTAACAATTGAGCAAGTCAACAACGCGTTGGTCCACCTCTGGCCGTTATGGAAGCGGTTATTCGCTTTGGTATTGATTGATAGAGTTGTTGGATATCCAACTGAGGGACAACGTGCCAAATTCTGTCCAATTGGCGCGTTAGAGAGTAAAAAACCCGAGACAGTTCGAGGTCCCTGGCCGATGACGCTCCAGACGTTCTCATTGGGGAGAGATCCGGTGACCTCGCTGGCCAATGTAAGGTTTGGCAAGCACGAAGACAAGAGGCAGTGATGCGAAGGTCGATAGCAGCATGTCATGACCTCACACAAATGCAGGATGCTTTTCAATCACTACCCCTGTGATTTGCAGGAGGATGATAGAGGACAGCTCGAGTGGTGTGGTTGTAGGAATCTGGAACATTCTATGGTAATTACTAGACTTTAGTAAATAACTCTTACTTAACTCTGTCCTTCTAATGCACTCCAGGAACATAACTAATAACAACTATCTTTCTTGAATACGAATGACTCCTTAACAAACATTTACTGGGTTATACAACAAGCAACATAACACAATTCTGGTACGAGGTGCATTCAAGTTCTAAGGCCTCCGATTTTTTTTCTAATTAACTACTCACCCGAAATCGATGAAACTGGCGTTACTTCTCGACGTAATCGCCCTGCACACGTACACATTTTTCACAACGCTGACGCCATGATTCCATGGCAGCGGCGAAGGCTTCTTTAGGAGTCTGTTTTGAACACTGGAAAATCGCTGAGGCAATAGCAGCACGGCTGGTGAATGTGCGGCCACGGAGAGTGTCTTTCATTGTTGGAAAAAGCCAAAAGTCAGTAGGAGCCAGGTCAGGTGAGTAGGGAGCATGAGGAATCACTTCAAAGTTGTTATCACGAAGAAACTGTTGCGTAACGTTAGCTCGATGTGCGGGTGCGTTGTCTTGGTGAAACAGCACACGCGCAGCCCTTCCCGGACGTTTTTGTTGCAGTGCAGGAAGGAATTTGTTCTTCAAAACATTTTCGTAGGATGCACCTGTTACCGTAGTGCCCTTTGGAACGCAATGGGTAAGGATTACGCCCTCGCTGTCCCAGAACATGGACACCATCATTTTTTCAGCACTGGCGGTTACCCGAAATTTTTTTGGTGGCGGTGAATCTGTGTGCTTCCATTGAGCTGACTGGCGCTTTGTTTCTGGATTGAAAAATGGCATCCACGTCTCATCCATTGTCACGACCGACGAAAAGAAAGTCCCATTGGTGCTGTCGTTGCGCGTCAACATTGCTCGGCAACATGCCACACTGGCAGCCGTGTTGTCGTCCGTCAGCATTCGTGGGACCCACCTGGATGACACTTTTCGCATTTTCATGTCGTTATGCAGGATTGTGTGCACAGAACCCACAGAAATGCCAACTCTGGAGGCGACCTGTTCAACAGTCATTCGGCGATCCCCCAAAACAATTCCTTCCACTTTCTCGAACATGTCGTCAGACCGGCTTGTGCGAACCCGAGGTTGTTTCTGTTCGTTGTCACACGATGTTCTGTCTTCATTAAACTGTCGCACCCACGAACGCACTTTCGACACATCCATAACTCCATCACCACATGTCTCCTTCAACTGTCGATGGATTTCAATTGGTTTCACACCATGCAAATTCAGAAAACGAATGATTGCACGCTGTTCAAGTAAGGAAAACGTCGCCATTTTAAGAATTTAAAACAGTTTGTCTTATTTTGTGGAAACTCTCTCTATCTATCGCAAGGTCCCTACCATCAAACTGCGTCAAAACTTTGGCTATTTTCTTCTTCCTAGCACGTTTCCGCCAATTGGACGTTTTGTGCCCGTTCCAGACGCCTAAATGCGTACATTGACTCTCTCACATGTGTACCACTGGCTGGACATTTGATCGAAAATGCGTCACTGGTCTTGTTTCGTATCCATTTGGAATCCCAAAATGCAGTTTTCTAAAAGCTTTCTTTCCTGACCTCCCTCAGATGGGCCGTTATACACGCTCTCCCCATCTGAGTCACTTGGTCGGTCGTTGACTTTCCGTCTGGGACACCCCTTTAAGTGGTTTCTGTGGTACCCCCTGGGGCGTGCACTTGCCTCTGCCCTCTCCCCTCTGAATTCCTCTGCTTGTTTCACCTTCCGCTCAAACATGTATTCTAGAAATGGTGTGTTAATTGCTGTCAATTGAGTGTCATCCCTTTTTACATTACATACTGATAGGCAAATTTTCTCATTTCCGCCGAATTAAGACAGGTGTCTTATTCACCTTCCTGTTGTGATATATAAAGCTCTCATGTAAGGTGTGAATCTGACCTTCATTTATTCTGCCACTTTACATCATGAATAAGTCATCCAATTTTTCTGAACTTGTTTGTCTGTACATGTGCATCACACCTATCTATTTCCGCCCCATGCGGATAATTATTTCGTTTTTTTGTTTTAGAGTGCATTTGATTATATTGCTAAAAATTGGTCTTGAACAAAGTCACGCATTGCATAGAGTCTAGATCATTGCGCCAGGCGAAGCCTTATGTAATATGTTACTGATTGAAATCTGAACAGTTGAAGCTAGGTAGGCAATCACGGCGCAAGAACTGTACCTTAATGAAGAATGCATCAATCCTACAGTACAGAAGTTCACCACTTTCTGATTTGTAGATGTGCTTGTGGAACAAATGTTATCTGAAGTGCTGCTTTAACTAAGCTTGCCCTTGAAGCTTAATGTTGATCAGTTACATTCTTTATTGTGTAAAAAAATATTTGCATGAGAGTGAGGCTTTGTTTATTCTTAGGAAGAGCTATAGATTCCGTGGAAGTAGCAATTTTTAGCAATCCTATTAGCCGTGGCTTTCTCTCTATCCTGAGATATGTAGCCAGGTAATTCAAATATTTATTAGGGAATTTAGCTCAGGCCCCTCTCGTGTGGTATCTCCCCAGCTCCACAAAAAATTCGTGGTGCAACCAAGTTCGTATGGACTGTTGGTGAATTAATACCTAATCACTCAGGATACATTAGACCATCGATATGTGGTGCGCCACATTACATGATCTACCCATCTAATCTTCAGCATTCTTCTGTAGCACCACACATCAAAATCTTCTATTCTCTTCTTTTCTGAACTTTTTAGCCTCTACGTTTCATTTTCAAACAAGGCTACACTCCAGACAAACATCTTCAGAAAGGCTTTCCTAACACATAAAACTATATGTGAAGTTAACAAGTTTCTCTCCTTCAGAAATGCTTTTCTCCCCATTGCCATTTTACATTTTATGTCCTCTCTACTTCTGCTATCATCAGTTATTTTACTGTTTAGTTAGCAAAACTCATCTACTACTTTAAGTGTCTCGTATCCTAATCTAATTCCCTCGTCATCATTTAATTTAATTCGACTACATTCGATTATCCTTGTGATTTTCATCCCATATCCTCCTTTTAAGATACTGCCCATTGCATTCAACTGCTCTTCCAAGTCCTTTGCTGTGTCTGACAGAATTACCATCGGCAAACCTCAATCTTTTTATTTCTTCTCCGTGGACTTTAATTCCTACTCTAAATTTTTCTTTGGTTTTCTTTACTGTTTGCTCAATGTACAGTCTGAATAGGGGTAGGCTACAAACCCTGTATCACTCTCTTTACAACCACTGCTTCCCTTCAGAGACTGCAGACGCAATAGCGCCTTTCTTAGCAATCATATACAACCGCTCACTTGACGAAAGATCTGTTCCTAAAGACTGGAAAGTAGCACAGGTCACACCAATTTTCAAGTAAGGAAATGGGAGTAACCCATTGAATTACAGACCCATATCACTGACCTCAATTTGCAGTAGGATTCTGGATCATATACTGTACTCGGACATTATGAATCACCTTGAAGAAAATGACTTATTTATTCATAACCAACACGGATTCAGAAAATATCGTTCTTGTGCAACACAGCTAGCTCTTTACTCCCATGAAGTAATGAGTGCTGTCGACAAGGGAACTCAGATCGATTCCATATTCCTAGATTTCCAGAAGGATTTTGATACCGTTCCTCACAAGCGACTATTAATCAAATTGCGTGCATATGGAGTATCGTCTCAGTTGTGTGACTGGATTCGTGATTTCCTCTCAGAGAGGTCACAGTTTGTAGTGATAGACGGTAAATCATCGAGTGGAACATAACTGATATCTGGCATTCCGCAAGGTAGTGTCATAGGCCCTCTGCTGTTCCTCGTTTACATAAATGATCTAGATGACAATCTGAGCAGCCCCCTTAGATTGTTTGCAGATGATACTGTAATTTACCGTCTAGTAAAATCATTAGACGATGTATTCCAACTACAAAATAATCTAGAGAGAATTTATGAATGGTGCAAAAAGTGGCAATTGGCACTAAACAAAGAAAAGTGCGAGGTCATCCACATGGGTACTAAAAGAAATCCGATAAATTTTGGGTATACGATAAATCGCACAAATCTAAGGGCTGTCAATTCGACTAAATACCTAGGAATTACAATTACGAGCAACTTAAATTGGAAAGACGACATAGATTGTGGGGAGCCGGCCGGGGTGGCCGAGCGGTTCTGGGCGCTACAGTCTGCAACCGCAAGACCACTACGGTCGCAGGTTCGAATCCTGCCTCGGGCATGGATGTGTGTGATGTCATTAGGTTAGTTAGGTTTAAGTAGTTCTAAGTTCTAGGGGACTGATGACCTCAGCAGTTAAGTCCCATAGTGCTCAGAGCCATTTGAACCATTTTTTGAGATTGTGGGGAAGGCGAAACAGAGACTGCGCTTTGTAGGCAGAACGCTTACAAGATGCGACAAACCCACTAAAGAGACAGCCTACATTACACTTGTCCGTCCTCTGCTGGAATATTGCTGCGCAGTGTGGGATCCTTACCAGGTAGGATTGAAGGAGAACAGCGAAAAAGTGCAAAGAAGGTCAGCCATTTCGTTTCATCATGCAATAGGGGTGAGAGTGTCACTGATATGATACGCGAGTTGGGGTGGCAGTCATTGAAACAAAGGCGGTTCTCTTTGCGGCGAGATCTACTTACGAAATTTCAATCACCAACTTTCTATTCCGAATGCGAAAATATTTTGTTGATACCCACCTACGTAGGGAGAAATGATCATCATAATAAAATAAGAGAGATCAGAGCTCGAACAGAAAGATTTAGGTGTTCCTTTTTCCCACGCGCCATTCGAGAGTGGAATGGTAGAGAAGTAGAATGAAAATGGTTCGATGAACCCTCTGCCAGGCACTTAAGTGTGAATTGCAGAGTAACCATGTAGATGTAGATGTAGAAGTAGATGAGTATGTCACCTGACATACTTAGGCGATAATGAGCAGATTTGCCTATTAAAATGTACAGTATGTAATGCAAAGGGATGACACTCGATTCGACAGTATTAGAACACCGAACCCAAATCCTGCGTGTCAATGAGCAAAAGATGAAGAGAGCTGATGGAGGAAACGTTTTAGTTTGGGGGCAGACGCAAGTTGCGCCTTCATGGCCCAACTGCAATGGAACGCTTTCAAAAAGGGGTTGGTGATCCGTGACGAGAGTGGCAGCGAACACACCAGGTGATACATTGACCAGAGCAGGTAGCGGGCCAGCGCTGCTTGCTGTGGAGAAATTCTTTAGAAAACTGCATAGGGGAATTTCCAGATGGATACAAACAGACCGGTAATGCAGTTGATCACGTGAAATGCCCATGATGCGCTCGTTATGCACGCGTATTACTTTTAAGCATCAGGAGTGGGTACAAAATGTCCGATTGGCTGGAATAAACTTGGGAGGAGTAGAAAGGCGCGAAAATTCGATGCAGTTTATAGGTAGGCCCTTTGCGATTGGCAGAGGTAGTTTCCACAAGACGAAAGGAAGACTCCCATTGGTCTGAAAAAGCTGTGACGTGAAGCACAAAAGGACACAGGTGGGGAACAGTTTGTTACGAAAGACGCAAGCCCGAAAAACTTCGAGGACTCTCCTCTGAACCAGCGTCAAGTGTAGAACAGGGCGCATCACGCTCTGTACGACGCCAAAAGAAGAATTTTGTGTCAACACTGCGTTCATTTTGGCTGACATTCGGCTAGAAATTAGCTGAAGAGTTGTGGAGCTCCAACAGAGGAGAAACGAAGCAGCTACGTAGTTAATTGGTTCAAAATGGCTCTGAGCACTATGGGACTTAACTGCTGAGGTCATCAGTCCCTAGAACTTAGAAATACTTAAACCTAACTAACCTAAGGTCATCACCCACACCCATGCTCGAGGCAGGATTCGAACCTGCGACTGTGAGGGCATTGTAGTATTCATGCTGCTCCATCTACGCACGTGTATATAGCCATATTTTCCAGACTAGGGATGAGTGCATGTTTTCTAGCCTAACGAGAAACATAGAACAGTGTCTGCTGATAAAATCAGCAAAGATTTTGATTAGCTTTTTCATAGGATTTTTAGAGGGCATGAGAAGCCCAGCAGCTGACAGCTCATCGCAGCTAAGGTAAATGCCACTAGCAGAGTCGTAAACTTGTTGGTTCACCAGTCCACTGTGTACTCAAGCAACCTTGAGTAATCTTTTGCTCATCTTGTACAAAAAATAACCATCCTCCGTAGATTTGATTGTCATCCCAAATAGTACCGACCATAGAACCGGAATCGAATGATTTGTCGTAATATTGGCCAACTTCAACTTGCAGAGAACCTTGTATTTAAATTTGATATTGTTGTGTTCAGTGTAATTTCGGCTAAACAGGACGTAATGCGTTATCTTGGCAACTGTCCTAACATTGTCATGTCACAACCTATGTAAATTCGTGTACTGAAATTAAACAAATTTTGTACAGCTAAACATCAATGTGCTCTGTCCTAGAATAAGGGTCCACTCCTAACCCCAGTCACTGATTCTAGAGACGCTAATGCACTCACAAGGTGTTTTGCTGATGTCTGACAAACTGCGAAAAGGAGTAGAGTGTCAGACCATCTTTGCAACCACGACACCATGCAGCGCGGTACAGATGGGCCCAACAACATACTGAATGGACCACTCAGGATTGGCATCACATTCTCTTCACCGATGAGTGTCGCATATGTCTTCAACCAGACAATCGTAGAAGACGTGTTTGGAGGCAACCCGGTCAGGCTGGACGCCTTAGACACACTGTCCAGCGAGTGCAACAAGGTGGAGGTTCCCTGCTATTTTGGGGTGGCATTGTGTGGGGCCGACGTACGCCCCTGGTAGTCATGGAAGGCGCCGTAACGGCTGTACGATACGTGAATGTCATCCTCCGAATGATAGTGCAACCATTCGGCAGCATAAAGGCAAGGCATTCGTCTTCATGGACGGTAACTGGCGCCCCCATCGTGCACATCTTGTGAATGACTTCCTTCAGGATAACGACATTGCTCGACTAGAGTGGCCAGCATGTTCTCCAGACGAATCCTATCGAACATGCCTGAGATAGCTTGAAAAGGGCCGTTTACGGACGACGTGGCCTGCCAACCACTCTGACGGATCTATGCAGAATCGCCGTTGAGGAGTGGGTCGATCTGGACCAACAGTGCCTTGATGAGCTTGTGCATGATATGCCACGACGAATACAGGCAAGCATCAATGCAAGAGGACGTGCTACTGGGTATTAGAGGTACCGGTGTGTACAGTAATCTGGACCACCACTTCTGAAGGTCCCTTTGTATGGTGTTACAGGATGCAATGTGAGGTTTTCATGAGCAATAAAAAGGGCGAAATGGTGTTTATGTTGATCTCTATTCCAATTTCCTGTACTAGTTCTGGAACTCTCGGAACCGAGATGATGCAAAAAAATTTTGATGTGTTTATATGAAGAAACTTAAATTAATTCTCACAAATGTTCATCTCCTAAGGTCATTCTAAATGACCAAAGAGCGTTATGTAACAAAATATTCTTAATAAACTTCCAACTTATACAACCACACATCAAAAATAGTGGTGAAAAACATAAAATTAATAATAAATATAAGACCATATATTTCTATTGTTATATCAAGTGTGAGCCCATTCATTGTATGTAGTATCTCTGCAGTATGTATGTCAGTTGTTCTGCCTTTATTCATTATACTTGCCGCTCCAGTATGTCAGTTTTTTTAACCGTGGGTGAAATACGTAATATTAATACCTTTGTATAAAATTTACTGTATTATTTTTGTAATATTCAATATAGTTTAATTAATCAGTCACTATGACACTTAATAAATAACTGCGTATAACACACAGTACATTCACTTAAGTGATTTCAGTTTTTTGTCATTCAGACGCTTAAATTTATAATATTTAATGTATTCAGCTAATTGACTTCATCAGTGCTTTCAGAAACTGTAAGGAAAATGTCACATTGATCACAGACATAATTTTGCGATGTAAACAAACATGCCAGTCGGTAACATGGCTGATTCTGCGTTTTTTGTGCAAAAAAAGAAAAAAGGAAACAAACAAGCAAATAAAAAAGTGTAATACATCGTAAATATACAACTTGCGAAGTAGTGGTTAAACAAAAGCATCTGCAGCATCCACACTGCAGTAGATGTTTTTAACGATGTGGTAACTAAAGATTTCAAATATGTTACGTTAGTTGAAGCGTAACCAGTATTGGCATAAATGAAAATACTTGAAAAAGTGGCTACTTATACTAGTAAAACGCTATCCCAGAAACCGGTACCAGTTGCAGCGAATGGGCAACAAAAATTCAGTTTTCAACATTTTCCTTGATGATGGAAATGATCGTGATGAGTGACCAAAAAATTCAAAATTTGAAATGTTCTTATAATCTACTCAAAAACACAATCTTATGTTGAATGTTTAACACAGTAAAGCAAGTGTTACAGGTAGAAACTGTGTGTTTGTCTCGAGGCAGCGAAAGTGGTGGTTCGCAAATACACCAACTTCATTCATTCTTTACTCGTATATGAGGATCAGAGCACTTAGCGGCTTCGTTCAAAGCTTGCACATAATTTCAAACATTAACGAAACTTTATCTCGCTGACACCAGCCAAAATATGATGAAAGAAAAAAAAAAGTTTATGACTTACATTCTCGTTGTTCACGCAGTCACACTTCAGCATCAGGTATGATGTTTTACTTTCTTATTTCTTTACTAATAAATATTCGCGAGACAGTATGCAGACAGTATCTACATGTATAGCTGAATGCACCTGCAAAATTACACTCCTGGAAATTGAAATAAGAACACCGTGAATTAATTGTCCCAGGAAGGGGAAACTTTATTGACACATTCCTGGGGTCAGATACATCACATGATCACACTGACAGAACCACAGGCACATAGACACAGGCAACAGAGCATGCACAATGTCGGCACTAGTACAGTGTATATCCACCTTTCGCAGCAATGCAGGCTGCTATTCTCCCATGGAGACGATCGTAGAGATGCTGGATGTAGTCCTGTGGAACGGCTTGCCATGCCATTTCCACCTGGCGCCTCAGTTGGACCAGCGTTCGTGCTGGACGTGCAGACCGCGTGAGACGACGCTTCATCCAGTCCCAAACATGCTCAATGGGGGACAGATCCGGAGATCTTGCTGGCCAGGGTAGTTGACTTACACCTTCTAGAGCACGTTGGGTGGCACGGGATACATGCGGACGTGCATTGTCCTGTTGGAACAGCAAGTTCCCTTGCCGGTCTAGGAATGGTAGAACGATGGGTTCGATGACGGTTTGGATGTACCGTGCTCTATTCAGTGTCCCCTCGACGATCACCAGTGGTGTACGGCCAGTGTAGGAGATCGCTCCCCACACCATGATTCCGGGTGTTGGCCCTGTGTGCCTCGATCGTATGCAGTCCTGATTGTGGCGCTCACCTGCACGGCGCCAAACACGCATACGACCATCATTGGCACCAAGGCAGAAGCGACTCTCATCGCTGAAGACGACACGTCTCCATTCGTCCCTCCATTCACGCCTGTCGCGACACCACTGGAGGCGGGCTGCACGGTGTTGGGGCGTGAGCGGAAGACCGCCTAACGGTGTGCCTGACCGTAGCCCAGCTTCATGGAGACGGTTGCGAATGGTCCTCGCCGATACCCCAGGAGCAACAGTGTCCCTAATTTGCTGGGAAGTGGCGGTGCGGTCCCCTACGGCACTTCGTAGGATCCTACGGTCTTGGCGTGCATCCGTGCGTCGCTGCGGTCCGGTCCCAGGTCGACGGGCACGTGCACCTTCCGCCGACCACTGGCGACAACATCGATGTACTGTGGACACCTCACGCCCCACGTGTTGAGCAATTCGGCGGTACGTCCACCCAGCCTCCCGCATGCCCACTATACGCCCTCGCTCAAAGTCCGTCAACTGCACATACGGTTCACGTCCACGCTGTCGCGGCATGCTACCAGTGTTAAAGACTGCGATGGAGCTCCGTATGCCACGGCAAACTGGCTGACACTGACGGCGGCGGTGCACAAATGCTGCGCAGCTAGCGCCATTCGACGGCCAACACCGCGGTTCCTGGTGTGTCCGCTGTGCCGTGCGTGTGATCATTGCTTGTACAGCCCTCTCGCAGTGTCCGGAGCAAGTATGGTGGGTCTGACACACCGGTGTCAATGTGTTCTTTTTTCCATTTCCAGGAGTGTATATCATAGTAGAGCTCATACGTCTACATCTACATGGGTACTCTGCACATCACACTTAAGTGTCTAGCAGAGGGTTCATCGAATCACCTTGACAATAATTCTCTTTTATTCCACTCTCTAGCAGTGCGTGGAAATAACTAACGCCTATATCTTTCCATGCGAGCTCCGATCTCCCTTATTTTATTACGGTGCTCATTTCTCCCTATTTAGGTCGGTGTCAATAAAATATTTTCGCGTTCGGAGGAGAAAGTTGGTGACTAAAAGTTCTTGAGAATATCCAGTCGCAACGAGAAACGCCTTTGTTTTAATTATATTCACCTAATTATTGTATCATGTCAGTGACCTCTTTCCCCTGTTACACGATAATATAAAACGTGCTGCTGTTCTTTGAACTTTCTCGATGTACTCCGTTAATCCTATGTGGTGACGATCCCACACCGCGAAGCAGTACTGACAAGCACGGTGTAGGCAGTCTTTAGTAGATCTTTTGCATCTTCTAAATGTTCTTCCAATAAATCGCAGTTTTGGTTCGCCTTCCCCATAACATTTTCTGTGTGTTCTTCCAATTTAAGTTCTTTGTAATCGTTATTCCTAAGTATTTAGTTTAATTTGTGGCCTTTAGATTTGATTAATTTATCGTGAAACCGAAGTTTAACGGATTGATTTTGGTACTCATATGGACGACCTCACACTTCCTGTTATTTGGGGTCAGCTGCCTATTTTCGCACCACACAAATACCTATTCTAAATCGTTTTGCAATTGGTTTTGATCTTCTGATGACTTTACTAGACGACAAACGACAGCATCATCTGCAAACATCCTAAGAGGGCTGCTCAGATTGTCTCCTAAGACGTTTATATAGATAAGGAACAGCAGAGGGCCTATAACCTTACCTTTGGAAGCGTCAGAAATCACTCGTGTTTTACTCGATGACTCCGTCAATTACTACGACCTGCGACCTCTCTGACAGGAAATCAGGAATCCAGTCACATAACTGAGATGATATTCCATAAGCCCGCAATTTGATTACAAGCCGCTTGTGAGTGTTAAAATCCTTCTGGGAATCCAGAAGTAAAGAATCAATTTGAAATCCCTTATCAATAGCACTCAAACACTTCGTGTGAGTAAAGAGCTAGTTGTGTCTCACAAGAATGATGTTTTCTAAGTCCGTGTTGACTGTGTATCAATAGATCGTTCTCTTCGAGGTAATTCATAACGTTCGAACACAATGTATGTTCCAAAATCCTGCTGCATCTCGACGTTAATGACACGGGCCTGTGATTTAGCGGATTACTCTTGTTGTTTTTCTTGAACATTGGTGTGACCTGTGCAACTTTTCATTCTGGCTACGGATTTTTCGTCTAACGAGCGGTTGTTTATAGTTGTTAAGTATGAAGCTGTTGTATCAGGAAACTCTGAAAGGAATCTGATTGGTATACGGTCTGGACCGGAAGGTTTGCTTTTATTAAGTGATTTAAGTTGGTTCACTATTCCAAGGATACCTCCTTCTCATGTTGGCAGCTGTTCTTAATTCGAATTGTGGACTATTTACTTCGTCTTCTCTGGCGAAAGAATTTCGGAAGACTCTGTTTAATAACTCTGCTTTAGCAGGATTGTCATCGATTTCCATTGCTATAGTGCAGAAAAGGTATTGATTGTGTCTTGGCGGTAGCATAGTTTACATAGCTCAGGAGATCTGACGTCATAAACATTTACATGCGTGAAAAGCTAGTTTTTGCTTAAAATGGAGCGCAAATTTCCTAGTTCATATTCATCCAGTGTTTCATAATGAGAGCACTTACCGATATCCAACAATTTTAAGCATAACTTCAAGCCTTTTCTAAAATTTTTCTGGCTTACATGCTTAAAGGCAAATATTAACCTTCCGGCCGGAGTGGCCGTGCGGTTCTAGGCGCTACAGTCTGGAGCCGAGCGACCGTTCCGGTCGCAGGTTCGAATCCTGCCTCGGGTGTGGATGTGTGTGATGTCCTTAGGTTAGTTAGGTTTAATTAGTTCTAAGTTCTAGGCGAGTGATAACCCCAGAAGTTAAGTCGCATAGTGCTCAGAGCCATTTGAACCAAATATTAACCCTTGTCATAGCAAGAGACGGGGAGATGGATACTTTATGCCCATCTTTTGAAAAAAAATGTAATCAAGTCAGTCGCTCTGTATTTTAAAATTCTGAAAAAATATTTATTGTGTTAATGAATTTTACTACAAAATCCCTCTCTGTAGCAGATGTCACTTTCCCCAGTGAATACCGTATTCAATATGTCGAGGTTCAGGGCCTTGCTTACTCATCAATATCCCTTTAAAAATTGTGTCAAGAGTGAAACTCAACAACAGTAAACGAAATTTGCGTTTCTTTTAAATATTTTTGATGGCCATAAAGTCGGTAGAAGATATTCTTGAAAATGAATTGATGATAAGATAGTGCTAGAAGACATTTTCAGGTTCTGGCCCCTACCGACACATCGGTTGCTCTTAAAAATTATGTTTTTCATGTAATTCAACAACAATTAAAGAATTTTGTTTTATTTTTATTTTTTGGGAGGCTGGCATAAAATATCTCTTCCCCTACTTCTTCGTAATTTGCATTATCGAAAATGCCTCAGTATTGCTAGAGTTAAACACATTATTTCCTTTGTAAAGTAATCTGACGTTTGGAGCTGTTTTGCACATGGGAGTTCGATTTTTTAAAGAATCGGAAGTATATTGGTAAAAATATAAACTGTGGCTACCAAAGTGCGTACGGGGTGTTCTGTGCACGCACTAGACTTTGCGGTCTTGAGGTCGGATTGAGGTCGGATTGAGGGAGGACATAGATGCAATTCAGAGGCGGGCTGCTATATTTGTTACTGGTAGCTTTGATCATCACGCGAATGTTACGGAAATGCTTCAAGAACTCGGGTGGGAGTCTCTAGAGGAAAGGAGGCGTTCTTGTCGTGAATCGCTACTGAGGAAATTTAGAGAACCAGCATTTGAGGCTGACTGCAGTACAATTTTACTGCCGCCAACTTACATTTCGCGGAAAGACCACAAAGATAAGATAAGAGAGATTAGGGCTCGTACAGAGGCATATAGGCAGTCATTTTTCCCTCGTTCTGTTTGGGAGTGGAACAGCGAGAGAGGATGCTAGTTGTGGTACGAGGTCCCCTCCGCCACGCACCGTATGGTGGATTGCGGAGTATGTATGTAGATGTGGATGTAGGGGCAAACACAGACACCCTCTCGTAAGAAACGAGTCTCAGCACAGGGATAATGTACCAGGGGCGCCACAGTAAACCCACTTGTCACGCGTAGTCGACTGAAAGGGGAAATTGATGATCGCGTAAAAGGGTCTTTAGCCTCAGTGGGAGCACACTGGGCGTGTGCCCTCAGTTACGGTTCCGCTGCAGGCTGCGCCCAGCTGTAGGTACTACCGCCTCCCGAATCACGTCGCCCTCCCCCCCCCCCAATCCCCCCACCCACACCACGGCCAATCGATGTCGGCGTCGGCGCAGATACCGCCGCGGCCCCGCCATCGATCTGGTCTGGAAGCGGCGCGCAGTCAGCAGAAGCACAGGTGTCTGCCACGTGGCCGCACCGGGTCCCGGTCACCTGGCGGACCTCTTCCACCAGGCGTCTGCAGACTGGGCATTTCGCTCTCTCACTGTCGCTCGAGCGAATCGCGCTCGGGCATGGCGTGCGCCATATTGAATGCTCGAAGCTGGCAAGCCATGGTCGAACGGACGCTACTGGCCATTAAAATTGCTAAGCCACGAAGATGACGTGCTACAGACGCGAAATTTAACCGACATCAAGAAGATGCTGTGATATGCAAATGATTAGCTTTTCAGAGCATTCGCGCAAGGTTGGTGCCGGTGGCGACACCTACAACGTGCTGACTTGAGGAAACTTTCCAACCGATTTCTCATACACAGACAGCAGTTGACCGGCGTTGCCTGGTGAAACGTTGTTGTGATGCCTCGTGTAAGGGGGGAAAATGGGTACCATCACGTTTCCGACTTTGATACAGGTCGGATTGTAGCCTATCCCGATTGCAGTTTATCGTATAGCGACATTGCTGCTCGCGGTGATCGAGATCCAATGTTAGCAGAATATGGAATCGGTGGATTCTGGAGGGTAATACGGAACGCCGTGCTGGATCCCGACGGCCTCGTATCACTAGCAGTCGAGATGACAGCCATCTTATCCACATGGCTGCAACGGATCGTGCAGCCACGTCTCGATCCCTGAGTCGACAGATGGGGACGTTTGCAAGACAACAACCATCTGCACGAACAGTTCGACGACGTTTGCAGCAGCATGGACTATCAGCTCGGAGACCGTGGCTGCAGTTACCGTTGACGATGCATCATAGACAGGAGCGCCTGCGATGGTGTACTCAACGACGAACCTGGGTGCACGAATGGCAAAACGTCATTTTTTCGGATGAATCCAGGTTCTGTTTACAGCATCATGATGGTCGCATACGTGTTTGGCGACAACGCGGTGAACGCACATTGGAAGCGTGTATTTGTCATGGTCATACTGGCGTATCACCCGGCGTGATGGTATGGGGTGCCACTGGTTACACGTCTCTCTCACCTCTTGTTCGCATTGACGGCACTTTGAACAGTGGACGTTACATTTCAGATGTGTTACGACCCGTGGCTCTACCCTTCATTCGATCCCTGCGAAACCCTACATTTCAGCAGGATAATGCACGACCGCATGTTGCAGGTCCTGTACGGACCTTTCTGGATACAGAAAATGTTCGACTGCTGCCCTGGCCAGCACATTCTCCAGGTCTCTTACCAATTGAAAACCTCTGGTCAATGGTGGCCGAGCAACTGGCTCGGCACAATACGCCAGTCACTACTCTTGATGAACTGTGGTATCGTGTTGAAGCTGCATGGGCAGCTGTACCTGTACACGCCATCAAAGCTCTGTTTGACTCAATGCCCAGGCGTATCAAGGCCGTTATTACGGCCAGACGTGGTTGTTCTGGGTACTGATTTCTCAGGATGTATGCACCCAAATTGCGTGAAAATGTAATCACAAGTCACTTCTAGTATAATACATTTGTCCAATGAATAGCCGTTTATCATCTGCATTTCTTCTTGGTGTAGCAATTTTAATGGTCAGTAGTGTACATATACGTTACGAGAGGTACCCTGGCTGCTCTCCTTTCAAAGATATACTTTCGTTCAAGCACCTGGGTAAGGTCATTCTGGATATTGTCAAGTTCGTATTTGGTGTGATTTATATCATCAGGCACGGATCTAGGGTGGGGGACAGCAAACCGGGGTATCTGCCCCGTGCGGAAATTTCAGAGGGCGCCAAATTCATATTCTTGAAGAAAGAAAAAAAAAGCTTTTTTCACAAAGCGCCTAGTATCCACCACACGTTGCTCTATTGATTATTCATGTGGTTTTGAGATGCATCCCTGTTGGTTTTTAAACACATTCTAAATTGATTTCTGAACCAGTCTTAAGTTAATTTTTGAATGCGCACATAATGTACGTGATGTCTCTGCCTAGGGAATCCTCGTCACATCCAGCAATAAAAAACTTCCCCGCAGACAAAAGGGGACGGGGCTATACGGCCTGAGCCGAATAAACCGCCGGCCGCAGTGGCCGAGCGGTTCTAGGCGCTTCAGTCCGGAACCGCGCAACTGCTACGGTCACGGGTTCGAATCCTGCCTCGGCCGTGGATGTGTGTGATGTCCTTAGGTTAGTTAGGTTTAAGTAGTTCTAGGTTCTAGGGGACTGATGACCTCAGAAGTTAAGTCCCATAGTGCACAGAGCCATTTGAACCATTTTGAACCGAATAAACCCGAACGGGTGAAAGCGAATCGCTGTTTTTTTATGTGGTTGATTTCTTGTGAGAATGATCAGCATTGTTAGCGAGATCCGCAGATTCAGGCTACCTGAGTGGAAATAAACGACTAACAGGAATAACAGGTGAGAAAGATTACATATTAATCTTCTCGGTGTTTCCAAGAAAATGAAATTTTTACGGAGAATTTTTGCCAGATAGCTACATTACTAAGCGCCATTTGTACAGTCTCCGGTTAGCAGCCGTTTAAGTTCTATTCTCGGAATAGCGCGGAAAATGTGTTGTGCGGACACGTAACACCTAGCCTGTGAATAAACGCGGGATAAGTAAACTGGTGATTCTGGCAGGATTAGTGAAATTAATTGGAGGAAGTTTTAACAGTGGCACGAATAGTTACAGAATTAGTGATGACAAGATCGTTTGTTAGAACGAGGAAGGAGAAGAAATGGCACATCATACAAATTATATGGAAGAATATAAAGATTCCAAATTTATATCAAAATTTCGTACTGCTTCTTTTGGATCTCATGCTTGAGAAACTGCAGCCTACGAATAGAATGTGAAACTATTTGCTAACATAAAGACTTTTTGCTTGTAGTGGGCCTAATAGGCATCTAATATTAGTACTTCGTGAATTATATTCTGTCTTGTTGTTTATGTAAATGAGGTAGATAAAAACGACCATTTGTTCCAAAACAGCTCCCTTATTTGGCGTGTGTTACAATTGCTGCGATATTAGAAAGGCCTGTTTCGTTTTATTTAGCAGATAGTGACAAAATAAATGTAATCAAATCAAGAAACCACACCAGTCTTGGGTACTATTCGTATCAACAGCTTTTTCAGTATTAGGTAACGAAATTTTGATATTTCATGTAGTAAAACGTTTGACGAACTTTGATGAGGTAATAGATTCTTTCGCAAAAAGGAAAGCACGCTGTGTAAAGTTATGGCAAGATTAGAGAGACAAAAATGCTGGGACCTATGGAGTGAAGAGGTGTGTACTGTCTTCGTTGTCTCTTGTCTTTACTGGTTTGATGTTTCCTCTAATTGATGTTATGTCACACAAAAGAGAAACTTATTACCTTATAGACAATAAAGAGTGCAAATTTTCTGAATAGTTCTTATTTTCCCGGTTACAAATAATCACATCCAGTATTAATTGTGAGCAGAATGAGATTTTCACTATGCAGCGGTGTGTGCGCTCATATGAAACTTTCTAGCAGATTAAAACTGTGTGCCGGACCGAGACTCGAACTCGGAACCTTTGCCTTTCGCGGGCAAGTGCTCTATCAAGGCAAAGGTTCCGAGTTCGAATCTCGGTCCGGCACACAGTTTTAATCTGCCAGGAAGTTTCATATCAGCGCACACTCCGCTGCAGAGTGAAAATCTCATTCTGGCAACATACCCCCAGGCTGTGGCTAAGCCATGTTTCCGCAATATCCTTTCTTTCAGGAGTGCTAGTCCTGCACGGTCCGCAGGAGAGTTTCTGTGAAGTTTGGAAGGTAGGCGACGAGGTACTGGCGGAAGTAAAGCTGTGAGGAAGGGGCGTGAGTCGTGCTTGGGTAGCTCAGTTGGTAGAGCACTTGCTCGCGAAAGGCAAAGGTCCCGAGTTCGAGTCTCGGTCCAGCACACAGTTTTAATCTGCCAGGAAGATGCATTAATTGTGAACTTTTTTTTTTAGGGGGTTAGGATGTCAAACCGCTGACTGGAAGCAGGAGAGGCACCACAAGATATTTTAATTTTCGCTGTCCTAAATAAAGGTTTGATGGCTTCCATTACAAAATGTACACGTTTGAATTCCACACAGTGAAATACAGTGGCGTGCGATAGAAGAATGCTGTGTGAAGAGGCGTGGCACTGCATTCTGACAAACTTACGACCATGGCCCATGGACCTTGCTGTTGTTGGGGAGGCTTGCGTTCCGAAGCGATACAGCCAGCCGTACCGTAGGTTCAACCACAACGGAGGGGTATCTGTTGAGAGGCCAAACAAACGTTGGGTTCCTGAAGTGGGGTAGTAGCCTTTTCAGTAGTTGTAGGGGCAACAGTCTGGATGATTGACTGATCTGGCCTTGTAACATTAACCAAAACGGCCTTGCTGTGCTGGTACTGCGAACGGCTGAAAGCAAGAAGAAACTACAGCCGTAATTTTTCCCGAGGGTATGTAGCCTTACTGTGTGGTTAAATGATTATGCCATCCCCATGGGTAAAATATTCTGGAGGTAAAATAGTCCTCCATTCGGATCTCCGGGTGGTGACTACTCAGGAGGACGTCATTATCAGGAGAAAGAAAACTGGCGTTCTACGGATCAGAGCTTGGAACGTCAGATCCCTTAATCAGGCAGGGAAATTAGAAAACTTAAAAAGGAAAATGGATAGGTTAAAGTTAGATATAGTGAGAACCAGCGAAGGTCGGTGGCAGGAGAAACAAGACTTCTGGTCGGTGACTTAAGGGTCATAAATACAAAATCAAATAGGGTTAGTGCAGGAGTAGGTTTAATAATGAATAAAAAATAGGAGTGTGGGTAAGCTACTACAAACAGCATAGTGAACGCTTTATTGTGGCCAAGATAGATACGAAGCCCATGCCTACCACAGTAGTACAAGTTTATATGTAAACTAGCTCCGCAGATGATGAAGAGATTGGAGAAATGTATGATGCGGTAAAAGAAATTATTCAGATGGTGAAGGGAGACGAAAATTTAATAGTCATGGGGGTCGAATTCGATAGTAGGGAAAGGAAGAGAAGGAAAAGTAATAGGTGATTACGGACTGGGGGTAAGGAATGAAAGAGGAAGCCGCCTGGTAGAATTTTGCACAGAGAATAACTTAATCATAGCTAACACTTGGTTTAAGAACCATGAAAGAAGGCTGTATACGTGAAAAAGGCCTGGAGTTACTGGAAGGTTTCAAATAGATTATATGATTATATAATGGTAAGACAGAGATTGAGGAACCAGGTTTTAAAGTGTAAGACATTTCCAGTGGCAGATGTGGTCTCTGACCACAATTTATTGGTTATGAATTGTAGACTAAATCTGAAGAAAGTGTAAAAAGGTAGGAATTCAAGGAGACGGGACCTGGATAAACTGAAAGAACCAGAGGATGTAGAGAGTTTCAGAGAGAGCATTAGGGAGCGACTGACAAATACAGGGGGAAGAAATACAGTAGAAGAAGAATGGGTAGCTTTGAGAGATGAAATAGTGAAGGCAGCAAAGGATCAAGTAGGTAAAAGTACGAGGTCTAGTAGAAATCCTTGGCTAACAGAAGAGATATTGAATTTAATTGATGAGAGGAGGAAATATAAAAAACAGTGAATGAAGCAGGCCAAAAGGAATACTAAGTCTCAAAAATGAGATTGACAGGAAGTGTAAAGTGGTGAAGCATGAATGGCTAGAGGACAAATGTAAGGCTGTAGAAGCATATACCACTAGAGGTAAGATAGATGCTGCCTAAGGGAAAATTAAAGGAATCTTTAGAGAAAAGAGAAACTCCTATACGAATATCAAGAGCTCGGGAAACCAGTCCTAAGTAAAGAAGGAAAAGCAGAAAAGTAGAAGAGTGCATAGAGGTTATATACAAGGGCGATGTACTTGAGGACAATATTATGGAAATGGAAAAGTAAATAGATGGGGATGAAATGGGAGGTATGATACTGCGTGTCAAGTGTGGCAGAGCATTGAAAGGCCTAAGTCAAAAACGCCCTAGGAGTAGACAACATTCTATTAGAACTACTGATAGCCTTGGAAGTGCCAGCCTTGACAAAACTCATACCGTCTGGGGAGCAAGATGTATGAGACAGCCAAAATACCCTCAGATTTTTAGAAGAATATAATAATTCTAAGCCCAAAGAAAGCATTTGTAGACAGGCGTGAAACCTATCGAACTATCAGTTTAATAAGTCACGGTTGCAAAGTACTAACACGAATTCCTTACAGACGAATGAAAAAACTGGTAGAAGCCGACCTCGGGGAAAATCAGTTTGGATTTCGTAGAAATACTGGAATGCGTGAAGTAATACTGACCCTACGACTTATTTTAGAAGAGACATTAGGGAAAGGCAATCCTACGTTTCTAGCATTTGTAGACTTAGAGAAAGATTTTGACAATGTTGACTGGAATACTCTCTTTCAAATTCTGAAGGTGGCAGGAGTAAAATACAGGGAGTGGAAGGCTATTTACAATTTGTACAGAAACCAGACGGCAGTTATAAGAGTCAAAAAATGTTCAAATGTGTGTAAAATCTTATGGGATTTAACTGCTAAGGTCATCAGTCCCTAAGCTTACACACTACTTAACCTAAATTACCCTAAGGACAAACACACACACCCATGCCCGAGGACTCGAACCTCCGCCGGGATCAGCCGCACCGTCCATGATTGCAGCGCTTTAGACCGCTCGGCTATAAGAGTCGAGGGGCACGAAAGGGAAGCAGTGATTGAAAAGCAAGTGAGACAGAGTTGCAGAGTTTCCTCGAATTTATTCAATCTGTATATTGAGCAAGCAGTAAAGGAAACAAATGAAAAAATTTGGAGTAGGAATTAAAATCCATGGAGAAGAAATAAAAATTTTTAGGTTTGCCGATGACATTGTAATTCTGTCAGAGACAGCAAAGGACTTGGAAGAGAAGTTGAAAGGAATGGACAGTGTCTTGAAAGGAGGATATAAGATGAAAATCAACAAAAACAAAACGAGGGTAATGTAATGCAGTCAAATTAAATCAGGTGATGCTGAGGGAATTGGTTTAAGAAATGAGACACTTAAGGTTTAAAGTAGTAGAGAAGTTTTGCTATCTGGGGAGCAAAATAACTGATGATGGTGGAAGTAGAGAGAATATAAAATGTAGACCGGCTCTAGCAGGGAAAGCGTTTCTGAAGAAGAGAAAGTTGTTAACATCCAGTATAATTTTAAGTGGTAGAAAGTCTTTTCTGAATTTGTATGCAGTGTAGCCATGTGTAGAAGTGAAATATGGGCGATCAATAGTTTACACAAGAAGAGAATAGAAGCTTTCGAAACGTGGTGCTACAGAAGAATGCTGAAGATCAGATTGGTAGATCATGTAACTAATGAGGAAGTACTGAATAGAATTGGGGAGAAGAGAAGTTTGTGGCACAACTTGACTAGAAGAAGGGGTCAGTCGGTAGGGCACGTTCTAAGGCATCAAGGGATCACCAATTTAGTATTGGAGGGAAGTGTGGAGAGTGAAACTCGTATAGGGACACCAATGAATGAATACTGTAAGCAGATTCAGAAGGATTTAGGTTGCAGTAGTTACTCGGAGATGAAGAAGCTTGCACAGGCAGAGTAGCATGGAGAGCTGCATCAAACCAGTCTCTGGACTGGACAACAACGACAAAGACCAAATAACATGTCTTACATTTCCTCGAACATACACGTCTTATGTATCAAACTCTACAGATAGATGTGCACTACCAGATGAACATTTTCTGAACAATCGATTTTAACGTCCTATCTCAAACGCTCGAGTGGCGGTAGGTGGGGAAGGCGGGAGGGGGGGAGGGGGGTCGCAACTATCAAGTTTTTGCCCCGGCTTGGAAATAGCGTAGATCCGGGACTGTATATTATTACCACATTATAACATATGTCCTATAAATAAATGGTGTTCCAAAATACTAGCACACTGTGGAAGTCCCAGAAAGGTACAGTTTGTGGATCTTAAATGTCAGATGTGTTATCAGCCTTTAAAGGCTTCAGGAGCCCTATGACACAAGAAATGGTTACAAGTTGTGGAGGTGTAGAGGGTAATGTACTCAGTAGTCTCGGCCTGGCACACAGTTGCATATATGGCCGGCTGCATGCTAGCAGTATTGGGTTCATATGTTTGCTATGGCATGCTGTGCAAGATACGGTACGAGACCCTCTGCCTCCCGCGGTGCAGGGAGAGGGTCCTGACAGAGTGATAGCCCTTTTCGTCAGCTCTTAAATTGTGCTAAGGTGCCGTTGTCCCACATACGAGGTGCATTCAAGTTCTAAGGCCTCCGATTTTTTTTCTCCGGACTGGAAAGAGATAGAAACATGCGCATTGTTTTAAAATGTGGTCGCGTTGATTGTCAATACGTCCCAGAGATGGCAGCACCGTACGGCAGATGGAATTTTACCGCCAGCGGCGAGAATGAGAACTGTTTTAAATACTTAAAATGGCGACGTTTTCCTTACTTGACAGCGTGCAATCATTCGTTTTCTGAATCTGCGTGGTGTGAAACCAATTGAAATTCACTGACAGTTGAAGGAGACATGTGGTGGTGGAGTTATGGATGTGTCGAAAGTGCGTTCGTGGGTGCGACAGTTTAATGAAGGCAGAACATCGTGTGACAACAAACCAAAACAACCTCGGGCTCGCACAAGCCGGTCTGACGACATGATCGAGAAATTGGAGAGAATTGTTTTGGGGGATCGCCGAATGACTGTTGAACAGATCGCCTCCAGAGTTGGCATTTCTGTGGGTTCTGTGCACACAATCCTGCATGACGACCTGAAAATGCGAAAAGTGTCATCCAGGTGGTGGCCACGAATGCTGATGAACGACCACACGGCTGCCCGTGTGGCATGTTGCCGAGCAATGTTGACGCGCAACGACAGCACGAATGGGACTTTCTTTTCGTCGGTTGTGACAATGTATGAGACGTGGATGCCATTTTTCAATCCAGAAACAAAGCGCCAGTCAGCTCAATGGAAGCACACAGATTCACCGCCACCAAAAAAATTTCGGGTAACCGCCAGTGCTGAAACAATGATGGTGTCCATGTTCTGGGACAGCGAGGGCGTAATCCTTACCCATTGCGTTCCAAAGGGCGCTACGGTAACAGGTGCATCCTACGAAAATGTTTTGAAGAGCAAATTCCTTCCTGCACTGCAACAAAAACGTCCGGGGAGGGCTGCGTGTGTGCTGTTTCAGCGAGACAACGCACCCGCACATCGAGCTAACGTTACGCAACAGTTTCTTCGTGATAACAACTTTGAAGTGATTCCTCATGCTCGCTACTCACCTGACCTGGCTCCTAGTGACTTTTGGCTTTTTCCAACAATGAAAGACACTCTCCGTGGCCGCACATTCACCAGCCGTGCTGCTATTGCCTCAGCGATTTTCCAGTGGTCAAAACAGACTCCTAAAGAAGCCTTCGCCGCTGCCATGGAATCAAGGCGTCAGCGTTGTGAAAAATGTGTACGTCTGCAGGGCGATTACGTCGAGAAGTAACGCCAGTTTCATCGGTTTCGGGTGAATAGTTCATTAGAAAAAAAATCGGCGGCCTTAGAACTTGAATGCACCTCGTACCTTGCCAGTCGGATGCTGGAAGCGCTTACACCACACTTTCTCAGCCCCTATCAAGCTTGCGCGCCAACAGCCTTGCCGCAGTAGTAACACCGGTTCCCGTCAGATCACCGAAGTTAAGCGCTGTCGGGCTGGGCTAGCACTTGGATGGGTGACCATCCGGTCTGGCGGGCGCTGTTGGCAAGCGGGGTGCACTCAGCCCTTGTGAGGCAAACTGAGGAGCTACTTGATTGAGAAGTAGCGGCTCCGGTCTCGGAAACTAGCGTACGGCCGGGAGAGCGGTGTGTGGACCACATGCCCCTCCATATCCCCATCCAGTGACGCCTGTTGGGTGAGGATGAGACGGCGGCCGGTCGCTACCGTTGGGCCTTTATGGCCTGTTCGCGAGGAGTTAGTTAGTTATCAAACTTTCGGACGTACAGCCGCCCTTATTTTAGTTCCGCCATTTTCTGCTCGAAATGAGCTATGTCCGTACTCTGTGATACAGCCAATGCACTTGATGTCCACGAAGGCAATCTATGGCTTTCTTCAGCAGAACAAGTCACCAAATGTGGTTCAGAGGAAGCATTCTCACTTCGACTGGCGCGCCGTATGGCGATCGGTGTACACTACCTATCTTGCCACTGACGGTCAATGGGAAGCAAGTATGCTGGTCACGCCTTCATGGACTTCACGTTACGGGCACTACGTTGTGCGTCGCATGCGATGTTTTGGAGACGGATGAGCACTGCATGAGGTACGTATCGGCGACAGTTTAGGGTAATAACGAAATAATGTATACGCTTTCGCAACTCTCCATTTCGCATTTTTGTGTAGATGCGAGTTTTCGTGATATTCCATTTTCTCAGACAAATGTGCAAGATCCCTAACAGATGTATTAGTTCACGAATTTACTTCGGAATAAAAATCAGATATTCCTACGCTGCACCCACGCAACAGCTTGTGCTAACTGTACTTTTCCTTGTTAAATGTTCGCTTGTAGGCACCCTTATTTGATTTCGTCACTCTCTCAACAAGTGGTTCAAATGGCTCTGAGCACTATGGGACTTAACATCTGAGGTCATCAGTCCCCTAGACTTAGAACTAATTAAACCTAACTAACCTAAGGACACCACACACATACATGACCAAGACAGGCTTCGAACCTGCGACCGTAGCAGCAGCGCGGTTCCCGACTGAAGTGCCTAGAACCGCTCGGCCACAGAGCACTCTCTCAACCAAAAGATCTGTTCTCGAAGGCCCCAGTTCCTTTGCCGCTAACTTTTCTTGGTAATCTACTTTTCGGGTCGTACAATGTGATTTTCACTGTGCAGCGTAGTGTGCACTGATATGAAACTTTCTGGCAGATAAAAGCTGTTTTTCGGACCAAGACTCGAACTCGAGACTTTTGGCTTTCACGGACAAGTGCTCTACCAGCTGAACTACTCAAGCATGACTCACGACCCCTCCTCACGGCTTTACTTTTCTGTTAGCATTTGAAATAGATTCATCATAGTTCATGTTCACACTGCACACAAAAGCCGATTCCCACACAGTAAACAACCAACTCCAAACACAAAGTGCCATTTGAGGAAATGATTAAACTCAAGTAGTAATGTCTATCAACATGGTCAACTGACTAGAATACAAATGAGGCGCTGAGATCCATAAGGGCCTAAAGCACACCACCGTCGGTCCCAGCTTTAAGCGAATATCAGAGAAACCAGTGAGACAGCTCTCGTGAATTTTCATGTGTGTAATGTGGGCCTACAGCACAGATAAAGCTGGCTTACCATAAGATCAACAGATTTCAGAAGTATTAAAAAATACTACAGTCTCACAATCGGCGGTGATGGGCTTTAGACCCTCTGTGCCTCAAACGGAATACTGTATGATAAAATTCATAAGTTAATATACTATAGCTCATTCAGAAACCCACAATATAGGTTTACTGTCAGTACAACTTTCACATATACTGACGTCCAATCTAATTTTACTACAGTGAGTAAATTAGCATATCTGAGGAGTGTGCTATCATCTAGAAAGATTTATGCCGTGTGAACGGGGACAAAAGTCTGCTGGTAGGCTAACTTCTGGTGGCAATGATGTAAACTTCTGGTTGGGTGGCAAGAACTAGCTGTGCACGCCGTGAACCGTGCGCGCTGTTTATCAAATCCCTATGTGTTTGGTCCATAAGGCAATTACATCACGCCAGTTGTGCATGCTCAAAAGCTCCTTAAAACGTACACAACTGAAGGTGTGTTCGCAATCCCGACGCCAAGTTTCACAGAGTCTAGAGGAGCAGTAGCGTGGTAAATTAAAGTGCCGTATCTTTCAGATTGCAGCATCTACAGGGTGGCGCACGAAATGTGTTACAAATTGTTTCTTTCACAATTTACGACGCACATTAGATATCTCGCTGGGATCTCTACAGACATACCAGCAGAGCTTGGAAAAACAAATGAGTTACGAAATGACGTGTAATTCACGATACTGCCGCTAGGAGACTAGTAAGTAGCAATGGCTGACAATGAAAGACTGACGACACAGCAATGATCGGCAATTGTGTTACTTTTTCATGAAACGAAAAGCCTTCTTGTGACTCAGAGGCGTTTTCGACAACAGTTTAACACACGATGGGTCCCTTGCAAGAAGACCATCCACAGGTTGCCCGATAAATTTGTACAGGAAGGAACAGTATTGGAAGCGAAGCGACCTCGGCCTAAGCCTGTTATTCGCCGGAGAATATTGAAACGGTACGAGTTGCTGTACAGAGAACTCCCGGGAAATCGTGTAGAAAGGCAGCAGTGCAACTGGGAATATCCAGACGCTCCGTTCAACGCATTCTTAAAAGTGGCGTCCATATGTACCCATACAGGATGACCTGTGCACAGAAGCTCATTGAAGAACACAAGCAGCAGAGACTGCTGTTTGCTGACTGGGCGGAGGATAGGGAAGAAACTCTCAACAACGTTTGGTTTTCAGACGAGACGCATTTTCATTTAGACGGTGTGCTTAACAAACAAAATGTACGCTTTTGGGCCACTGAAAACCCACAAGTGCTTCATGAACGACAACATTATGCTCCGAGGATTACAGCGTGGGCAGCAATTTCCAATCACGGACTTATTGAACCCTTTTTCTTCGAAGAAACTATGAACAGCGAGCGTTATTTGAGCATGCTTCGCAATAGCTTCATTCCACAGCTTCTTGTTACTGCCTTGTACTTCAACACGCAGTGGTTCATGCAAGATGGAGCAAGGCCACATGCTGCAAACACTCTGTTGGAGTTTTTACACGAGCAGTTTGACATGCGGATCATTTCACTCAGGTTTCCAGGTCGCTTCAATGACGGACAAAATTGGCCCCCCAATAGTCCAGACCTCAATCCATGTGACTTTTTTCTTTGGGGGTACCTAAAGGAAAAATTTTTCCCGAAACGTCCAAGTGATTTAATGGAGCTCAGAAGACTTATTGTTCAAGCTTGCAGTGAAATTACGGAAGACATATGCCGTAGGGTAATCACTAACTTCAGTGTTCGTTTGAAGGAAGTTAGGAAACGAAATGGTGGACATATTGAGCATGTGCTGAGTTAGAACAAATCGCCATGGACGGCTCTTCATTGTATCATATGTTCCTTTCAGATTGTATTGACAATAAGGTTTATATTCGAAAACAAAATGGTAACACATTTCGTGCGCCACCCTGTATGTTACATTGAGCAGTATTCAAAGAAAAATAACCAATAAACCCGCAAGGTATCGAAAGTTAGGATGTTCACATACTCTTGTGCTCTTACACAGCATCCGCCTCTGGGTATGACTACCAGCCAGCCTGTCCACCAGGATGAATGACCACCGCCAAACTGTGGCCAGGAGCAAAGTACACCATCCTGTGCACAAAATGCCACTGAACACAACATACTTGGTTTCAACGGCTGCTTCACCACCCGAGCCATCTGGTTCCTTCCCTCCATCAACAGCTTTTCTGAACTGGGCAGATGGGAGTATACTTACAACACATTCTCCGCTCCCGTAATTATCCTGGCTTCAACCTACGGTAACATATTGTCCCCACACCCTCCAATCAATAGTTTCTACACCGTCTGTGAGGGTCATCTCCTCCCCACTGTCGTCTCCCGCACTTTATTCGTCGGCAGCTGCCAAAGCAACCGCCACTCTTTCTCCGCTCCTCTCCTTTTTCGCTCCCTTTTTCCCCACCTCCCTGCCCCACCAGCTCCTGACGCTGCGCCTGCACACCGGGCAACATTCGTCTCTGTCTCCACCCGTACACTACCATCCCTTCCCCTTTCCCACCCCCTCCAGGCTGCTGCTTGCATCTCACGTTAAAGTTGTGTTCCAGCCCGAGATGCTGAAGTTGGCTGTCAAATGGACATGACGTGTGCTTGCTTTTGTGTATGAATGGTGTGAGTTTCTCTTTTGCTGAGGAAGGCTGTGGCCGAAAGCTTAATATAAGCATATTTTAATTGTGCCTGTCTGGAACTTAATGTGTCTTCTTTACATAAGCAGCAATCTGACTTTCGTGTATCAGTTATATTTTCGTAAGATTCTTCCTATGAATTTCAGTCTAGCATCTGATTTCCCTTCAACTCGTTTTACGTGCTAATTCCGATTAAGGTCGTTCCCGATGGTTACTCCTAGATATTTTACGGCAGATACTGTTCCCAGAAATTTGTCATCAATAGTGTGGTTGTACAGTAGTGGATTTCTTCCCCTATTTAAGTGCAGTACGTTACATTTATTTACGTTCAGGGTCAAGTGCCAGTCAGTGCATCATTCATCAAACCTATGCAGATCCGTTTGCAAATCGCTACAATCTTCTGCCGTTGCTACCTTCTTGTAGACAACCGCATCGACTGCGAATAACCTTATGCAGCTTTCGACATTTCCTACCAGATCGCTTATATACGAGGTTCATTCAGTAATGAAAACGACAGATTGGTCTGGGGAAAAAACTGTTTGTAGGGCAAGCTTGGAACTTTTATGGCTTTAAGTTGGCATCACTGGGATGAGTTCTGATCAGCTGATGTATCAACATTGTTTTGTTTATAACCTTAAAAATACATTTCAAGATGGCGACTCCACTTGAAACGTCCACATTAGTTGAAAAAACGTTCATTTTTTACTTTCTGGAGGCCAGGAACCAGTGAATACATACTGTAGAATGTATAAAGTTTATGGTGAAGGTTGCTTGAATCGTGCAAATTTTTACAAGTGGGTAGAGAAGTTCAAAAATGGTCGGGACTCAGTGACTGACGAACACCGTTCTGGCCGACCAGTTGCAGTTTCAACTCTCTCACTTGAAGGTCGAATTGATGACATTATTCGTGCCGCACGCCGTGTGACTGTTGAAATGATAGTTGATAATGGTCAAGTTAGTAGTGGTACAGTTCATAACATTATCTGTAACAAGCTAAAGTACCGCAAAACATGTGCAAGATGGGTCCCAAAGGAGTTGACGCGGCTACACAAGGAAACAAAGTTGACATTGTGCACAGAGCTAAAGGAACGTTAGCCGGCCACTGTGGCCTAGCGGTTCTAGGCGCTACAGTCTGGAACCGCGCGACCGCTACGGTCGCAGGTTCGAAACCTGCCTCGGGCATGGGTGTGTGTAATGTTATTAGGTTAGTTAGGTTTAAGTAGTTCTAAGTTCTAGGCGACTGATGACCTCTGATGTTAAGTCCCATAGTACTCAGAGCTATTTGAACCATTTAAAGGAACGTTATGAAAGAGAAGGTGAGCATTACCTCAACAAAATTTTAACTTGTGATGAAACTTGGGTTCACTATTATGTGCCAGAATCAAAAGGACAGAGACAAAATAGGGAGTGGAAGCACACCAACTCAACTGTCAAGAAAAAAATTCAAAACCCAAGCATCAGCAGGAAGAGTTATGTTGACGGTGTTTTGGCATGCTGAAGATCCAGTTTTTTGTGATTATCTCTAAGAGCAGCGTACAATGACCAGCCAATATTACTCGGATTGCTTTTAAAGAAGGTGAAGCCACCGAAGAGAGAGAGACGTCGTGGATCTCAGAGGAGAGGTGTGATTTTCCAGCAAGACAACGCTCGTCATATTGCTCAACTAACCCGTGAAACCTCCCCCTTACAGTACTGATTTAGCACCTAGTGATTTCCATTTGTTTGGTGCACTGAAGGAGGCATTACGTGGGAAGAGGTTCCAGGACAACGAGTACGTGAAAAAGTTATGCGAAATTGGTTCAAACATCAAGATAAAGAGTTCTCTGCAGCCGGAATAAAAAAGCTTGTAGCCCATTGTAACAAGTGCATAAATGTTCAAGGGGATTATATTGAAAAGTAGAAAAAGTATAATTTTGTAAAAATAAACGCTTTTTTCTCCAGACCAAATGGTTCAAATGGCTCTGAGCACTATGGGACTCAACATCTTAGGTCATAAGTCCCCTAGAACTTAGAACTACTTAAACCTAACTAACCTAAGGACATCACACACACCCATGCCCGAGGCATGATTCGAACCTGCGACCGTAGCAGTCCTGCGGTTCCGGACTGCAGCGCCAGAACCGCTAGACCACCGCGGCCGGCTTCTCCAGACCAATTTGTCTCTTTAATAATTGAATGACCCTCGTACATTCTAGGCAGTAACGGTCCTATCATACTTCCGTGGGGTACTCCTGAAATTACCTTTACATTTGTCGAGTTTGTTCCGTTAAGAGCGACGTGTTGAATTCTCCTGAAACCAACCTTATCTTGGATGCTTACTCAACGATAGAGGCAGAAGCAACTTCAAGTGTGGCCCAGGGAAGTGTGTTTGGACCGTTCTAGTCCATGTTGTATATTAATGAATTGCCAGACAACATTAACAGTAATCTCAGACCTTTTGCAAAAGATACAGTTACTTATGATAAAGTACTGTCTGAAAAAGGCGCACAAGTGTCCACTCAGGTCGTTTAAGTAGATGGCTCCAAGCAAGGAAAACTAGTAGGCTGTTGTTTGTCTTCTCATTCAACGTCGTTAAGATTTAGTGTTAACTGACTACTCCGTCGCTTCTTGGTAGAACAGCTTCATAATTGCAAAGGAAAACCAGAGTATTGTTATGTTCTACACTATTAAGTTATTTTGTTGACAGGTTTTCGGCTTACAAGACCATCATCGAACATTAATTGACTACAGGAAGACGGAGTAAATGTCATCTTTGGAAGAGCAGTGGTTATACAGTTAAAAATGTTAAAGTTAAAGAGCAAATAAATGTACAAGAAACAAATGTTCTTCTCGTTTCTTACCTTTATATTTATTTACTGTCTCTATATTTAATTAAACTTTCTTTGGTTTGTTTACTTTATATTTACGTATTTTTTTAACATTTCTCTCAACATTGTTCACGAATATTGTACCGTCTTTGACGACGATAGCCAGTTAGTCTGATGATGGCTTGTAAACAGAAATCCGGTTACCAAAATAGAGTGATACTGTAGGACATTGAAAATACTGTACTTTTCATTCGCAATTTATAAGATTTAGCCTACCAGCAGGATTCAGCGTCTTTGATGTTCGATGTTTCATTTTAAATGAAATTTGCTTGTATGCTTTTGCTGGAGGTATGCTCCGTATTTTAAGCAACTACTGACCGAGTGTAGCACGGGTTTTAAAAATCTGTGCAGAATCAAGACTGTTAGCAAGTTCTCAGGGAGCAGTTTTAACGATGAGCGCTGGCTCCTTTCCGTTATTTATATTTGTGCTCAGCAAGTCATACGTAACTGGAGAAAAGTTTTAGTCATTTGCATCCAGGCAATCTTAGTTTCACAAAGCAGTGTTTTAAGCTAAGACTACTACATTTTTATTTGGTGGTGAGTAAATATAGCCTGCTGGAACATGTGTGATACCATACACGCAATCATTCGTTCGAGGGCGTGCTGAAAAGTAATATCTCTGAATAGTTTATGTGAAAAACCTTTAAAGCTTTTTAAATGAAAAAAAACGGTATTAACATTTTGCATCTTTGTTCTTCATATCTGCAGCCATCTGCCGCTAGAACGCTCCGAATTGTAGCGTCTAACATGGCGGCGTGCAACGTACCTATGTCGATGTGTGAGAAACAGCATACTTTTGGGGGGTTGATTTGGGGAGAAGAGACCAAACTGCGAGGTCATCGGTCTCATCGGATTAGGGATGGATGGGGAAGGAAGTCGGCCGCGTCCTTTCAAAGGAACCATCCCGGCATTTGCCTGGAGCGATGTAGGGAAATCACGGGAAACCTAAATCAGGATGGCCGGACCTGGGACCGTCGTCCTACCGAATGCGAGTCCAGTGTGTTAACCACTGCGCCACCTCGCTCGATACAGCACACTGTAATCGAGATTCAAATTCTAAGAGTTCGTCAACACATGGAGCACTCTTTCCTTCAGCATGACAATACCGGACCACAGACGAGGGCTGCGACGTCTGCAACAATCTGATGTCTTGGCTTCACGGTCAACAATCACACACCATAAGTCCCGACGTGGCCCTCTTCCCATTTTAATCTGCTTTCAAAGCTTGAAGAACACCTTCGAGAACTTATTTGATAGAGATGAAGTGTTGCAAGTAGATGTGAGGTTGTGGCTTCGACAAAAATGTCAAACATTCTACAGTGACGATATCTAGGAACTAGTCTCTCGTTGGGAGAAATGTGTTCGTCGCCAAGGCGACTATGATGAGAAACAAACATGTAGACATGAAGGACAAAGATGTAGAAGGTTAATAACACCTGTTTTATTTAAAAAGGTGTAAGAGTTTTCACATGATAGGTCTGCAACTGTACAGTACTGAGGAAAATTTGATAATTTTTTTTATTTTTTGCATCAAAGTTGCATGAATATTCAATTTATGGTGCTGCAGTGGCTACTGATTTCGGACTGACTCGTGCCTTCTTAAACCGCACACTTTGTTATTAACCGCAACTAGTTATAACACATGATGCAAAAGGAACGAATAGCTTTACACAAGAATGTTAAACTGCGAGCAGCAAAAAGTCTCACTGGTAATACAGCCTACGTATCTAGTGTTACACTGATCGACACACCCAGACTTAGGTATAACACTAGACACCTAGCATGTCTTAACCACTGAGAGTATTTGTTGCCTTTTGGCACCATGTTGTATAACTACACTCCTGGAAATGGAAAAAAGAACACATTGACACCGGTGTGTCAGACCCACCATACTTGCTCCGGACACTGCGAGAGGGCTGTACAAGCAATGATCACACGCACGGCACAGCGGACACACCAGGAACCGCTGTGTTGGCCGTCGAATGGCGCTAGCTGCGCAGCATTTGTGCACCGCCGCCGTCAGTGTCAGCCAGTTTGCCGTGGCATACGGAGCTCCATCGCAGTCTTTAACACTGGTAGCGTGCCGCGACAGCGTGGACGTGAACCGTATGTGCAGTTGACGGACTTTGAGCGAGGGCGTATAGTGGGCATGCGGGAGGCCGGGTGGACGTACCGCCGAATTGCTCAACACGTGGGGCGTGAGGTCTCCACAGTACATCGATGTTGTCGCCAGTGGTCGGCGGAAGGTGCACGTGCCCGTCGACCTGGGACCGGACCGGAGCGACGCACGGATGCACGCCAAGACCGTAGGATCCTACGCAGTGCCGTAGGGGACCGCACCGCCACTTCCCAGCAAATTAGGGACACTGTTGCTCCTGGGGTATCGGCAAGGACCATTCGCAACCGTCTCCATGAAGCTGGGCTACGGTCCCGCACACCGTCAGGCCGTCTTCCGCTCACGCCCCAACATCGTGCAGCCCGCCTCCAGTGGTGTCGCGACAGGCGTGAATGGAGGGACGAATGGAGACGTGTCGTCTTCAGCGATGAGAGTCGCTTCTGCCTTGGTGCCAATGATGGTCGTATGCGTGTTTGGCGCCGTGCAGGTGAGCGCCACAATCAGGACTGCATACGACCGAGGCACACAGGGCCAACACCCGGCATCATGGTGTGGGGAGCGATCTCCTACACTGGCCGTACACCACTGGTGATCGTCGAGGGGACACTGAATAGTGCACGGTACATCCAAACCGTCATCGAACCCATCGTTCTACCATTCCTAGACCGGCAAGGGAACTTGCTGTTCCAACAGGACAATGCACGTCCGCATGTATCCCGTGCCACCCAACGTGCTCTAGAAGGTGTACGTCAACTACCCTGGCCAGCAAGATCTCCGGATCTGTCCCCATTGACCATTTTTGGGACTGGATGCAGCGTCGTCTCACGCGGTCTGCACGTCCAGCACGAACGCTGGTCCAACTGAGGCGCCAGGTGGAAATGGCATGGCAAGCCGTTCCACAGGACTACATCCAGCATCTCTACGATCGTCTCCATGGGAGAATAGCAGCCTGCATTGCTGCGAAAGGTGGATATACACTGTACTAGTGCCGACATTGTGCATGCTCTGTTGCCTGTGTCTATGTGCCTGTGGTTCTGTCAGTGTGATCATGTGATGTATCTGACCCCAGGAATGTGTCAATAAAGTTTCCCCTTCCTGGGACAATGAATTCACGGTGTTCTTATTTCAATTTCCAGGAGTGTATAATAGTACGAGGTGTTCATAAAGTCTTTCCGCAGTGCCGTATGATTGTTCGCCTGCTTGGGTTACTTCCCTTAAAGTGGATCCTCCCAACATTCCACTGTTTCGTTTATCGCGTCAGTAGTATCTTTGGTGTGTGTCGTTACGTGCTGACGTGAACGTTTAAGTTTAGTTCCTTTGTTCGTTTGTTTCGTTTTTGTCACTGTTAAAATGCTAACCATTTAAAAACGTGTGTTTTTAGTCGAACAAGTGTTCAAAGCTGGCGGTATATACACAGTTTCAGTTCGGCAAACATTTAATTCAGTTTTCCCGGAGACAATACTCTCACATCGCGATACTGTGCGAGATTTGATTAACAAATTTCGAAGTATAGGTTCAGTGACAGATGCACCGTGAAGTGGACGTCCTAATGTTTTGTCTGAGGATAAACTACTCGATGTTGTTGTGGGCTTCAGTCCTGAGACTGGTTTGATGCAGCCCTCCATGCTACTCTATCCTGTGTAAGCTTCATCTCCCAGTACCTACTGCAACCTACATCCTTCTGAATCTGCTTAGTGCATTCATCTCTTGGTCTAGCTCTACGATTTTTACCCTCCATGCTGCCCTCCAATACTAAATTGGTGATCCCTTGATGCCTCAGAACATGTCCTACCAACCGATCCCTTCTTCTAGCCAAGTTGTGCCACAATCTCCTCTTCTCCCCAATTCTATTCAATACCTTCTCATTAGTTATGTGATCTACCCAACTAATCTTCAGCATTCTTCTGTAGCACCACATTTCAAAAGCTTCTATTCTTCTCCAAACTATTTATCGTCCATGTTTCACTTCCATACATGGCTACACTCCATACAAATACTTTCAGAAGTGATTTCCTGATACTTAAATCTATACTCGATGTTAACAAATTTCTCATCTTCAGAAACGCTTTCCTTGCCATTGCCAGTCTACATACTACTCGATATTTCCGATAAAATGTCCATGAGTCCGAATAAGTCAGTAAGAAAACACGCCCAGGAAATCGATGTTAGTGCCGGAACGGCCCACACAGCTGTAAGGAAAAAATTAGAACTTTTCCCATACAAAGTGACATGGCAAGAGACTGCATGGTTCAAAAATGGTTCAAAAATTTCGTTCAGCAAAATGGAAGGAATATTCTTAATGACACGTTTTCACTGATGAGGCATGGTTTCATTTATCCGGGTATATGAACTCGCAAAATTCTCGTAAGTGGAGTACTGAAAATCCATTGTGTATTCATGAGGAACCACTTCATTCTGTGAAAATAGGAGTTTAATTGCAATTTCTATACGTCGGATTGTGGGTCCCATATTTTTCAACCAAACAATAAACGCACAAAGATACTGCAGTGATATTGTGTACCCATTCATAGAACTTGGATTAAGTGAAATACTGAACGGTTATTTTCAACAAGATGGTGCAATCGCGCATACAGCTCGGGTTTCAGTGTCACTGCTTGCTGATGTTTTTTGGTGATCGCATAATTTCACAGCGACTTTGGCCTCCTCAATCGCCTGACCTAACACCACCTGACTTTTTCTTTTGGGGTGCAGCGAAAGCAACTGTCTATAAAAACCGTCCAAAAAAATGGTTCAGATGGCTCTAAGCACTATGGCACTTAACGACTGAGGTCATCAGTCCCCTATACATAGAACTACTTACACGTAACTAACCTAAGGAGATCACACACATCCATGCCCGAGGCAGGATTCGAACCTACGAACTTAGCAGCAGCGCGGTTCCGAACTGAAGCGCCTAGAACCGCTCCGTCACAGCTGCCGGCAACCGTCCAAAATCCATCGATGAATTGAAAACTGTAGTAATCACTTTCACTGCTGTTACAGAAGAAATGTTACAGCTTGTGTTCGGAAACATTATTAGACGAATTGAATTGTGTTTTCAACAACAGGGGGGGGGGGGGGGACACTTTCGACATTTAATGTGAAAATTTGTAAGTAAAAATGAATATTCAATAAATTAATAATTTGTGTTTCACTGAGTTTCATTTCGGTATATTCACTGCGGCGTACGGCACGCGCGGCGAACAATCATACGGCACTGCGGAGAGACTTTTTGTACACCCGTTATATTCGTGCAACTGAGACGGTCAAAATAAAAATTTATCAAATTTTCCTAAGGAAAAGTCTTCTTTTTCTTTTACGTAGCGTGAATTCCGTACAGGTCTCGCTGTACTTAAAGATTTGGGAAATGTATCTTTATTTAACTTTGAAGCTGGATGCCCTTCCAGATGCCACACTTACCTAAAGGAGGGAAGTCGAGAGTGCTTTTCGTCTGTGAATTGTGGAAACGTTTTTCTGTACGAGATGGTATTTCAACTGACCGTGTAACGCAGCCGGCCGAGGTGGCCGAGCGGTTCTAGGCGCTACAGTCTGGAACCGCGCGACCGCTACGGTCGCAGGTTCGAATCCTGCCTCGGGCATGGATGTGTGTGATGTCCTTAGGTTAGTTAGGTTTAAGTAATTCTAAGTTCTAGGGAACTGATGACCTCCGATGTTTAAGTCCCATAGTGCTCGGAGCCATTTGAACCATTTTTTGTGTAACGCACCTCCTGAGGCGAAAAGTGAGGACCAGCCCAGCATTTCCCTAAACGAACGTGAGAAACAGCCAAAACAAAACACTAGGTCTGACCAGTGCAACAGACACCGTTCTTAATCTGCCACACGGTTGCAATCTGGGTGTGGCTCAGCCTGGCTCGCAACAAACGAGCGGTGCGCGTTACACTACACGAGCAGATCACAGGCACTTAAGAAACTACTAATATATTTCTACGGTACATAGTCCTGTAATATTGCAAGGAAAGACTTCTTTGCTGAATTCATATAATACGAGTTGTATAGGTTAAATTCCGTCTTTTGCAACTATAAAGAGAGTCTTAATAAGACCAAATCCGTTTCATTTCATTCTAAAGCATCTTCAGTGGTCGCTGTAAGATTACGGTTTTTTCCTCTTAGAATTTTGTTTTCTAGGTTCATGAAGAGTTCGCATGCTTTAATTTACTACCATAAACAGTATTTATTAATATCGCTACCAGCGCTCCTATGTTGTTAACGTCATGCTTCCTCTTCTTCCACGTATCTGTGTTAGATTTTAGCACACATCACTTCCACTACCACTAACTATATTCACGTTTCTGTGTTGTAAAGAACCACTGTCATCCCGCCATATCGTGTGATTTGTTTTGCTATTCCGAGGTGCATTCGTCTTTTGTTTTGGTACTGTAGGAGTGTTTACTGTTGCTTTGTGTGTGTGGGTGTTTTTATTTTTCAACGCGCGCGCGTTTAAAGGGAGCTTAACATGTCCTAAGTATGGTGTGTGTAAATTATTGGTTTACTATGGTACAGCGGTGACTGGTCAAAGGTGGTGCTACTGCCTAATTTGTGGTATTATTTTGCGTTGTCCATGGGGTTGTTCTTTCTCTACAAATGTTGCACTAGTTTTCTTGTCTCACTGTTGATGTCTGTCATTTATTACGTGTTTCTTGTCTGCTATTGCTTTTTGAATTTGGAAGTTCTCATATATAATATATTTAGTGCAGTGAAAGTGCTGTGTGCTAAAAACTTCTACATATATGTGGAAGAACAGGTAGAATGACGTCAACAACATAAAAGAATTAATAACGATGAGAATTAATGTGGTTTATGGTAGTAAGTTAAAGCATGCTATCTGTTCATTATCCTAGCAAACAAATCAGTAAGAAAAGAATGGTTCAAATGGCTCTGAGCACTATAAGAACCATATTGTTACAGTGTCAACTGAAGATGCATTAGAATAAAGCGAAGTGCGTTTGGTCTTAAGAGCCTGTAACCTCCCCCTCACTTATCGACCTTAATGACAGTGAAAAATTAACCGCAGGCACCTAATGGAAATTTGGGAAAAGCAATCGTCACCGAAGATAATTTGTTGGCAAAGAGGGAGGAAAGAGTTACATCTAAATGAAAGGGAAAATGCAAATGAAATTGGTGGAAATTAATTTTGAGCAAAGGGTAAAATTAATAAAGAAAGTAAATGTGCGGTCGTTACGTTAACAATTAATTGGCGTTAATTAGATATTTGAGATTAGGAGAAATTACGGTCGCCAGTCCTATGGACAACTGCTATAATAACTGAAAATTAAAGATTAATGCACATATAATTAGCACTAAAGGCGTGGCAACTGAAGGTTGACACGTGTTGTGTGAAAACTGATCGTTTGTCAGAAGTAATAAATTTCGGTACACTCTGACTTAATTTAGCAAAAGAATTAATAAAACCGGAAAATTGAAAGTTAATTTAGTGACTGAAATTAATAGTGAACTTTGTTTCTGAAGCACTACGAAATTCAATAAAATAAGGTTAGTCTTGGGCTACCTCAACAATCATTTCAAAAGCTACTTGAATCTACACAATTTAGAAATAAGAGATTTAACTTTGAACTTGAATTAAATGATTCTGAACAATTAATAATAGTAAAATTTAGTACGTACCAAGCTGAGCTGCAGTCACAGGTAAGCTAAAATATGGTAACAAAACTCGCACTCTTAATTTGTGCTTGTGTAATCTAAATACTGTAGCCAGCTATGAATACTTTAACTGAACTTTGAAATTAAAGCAGTGAAATGGAATGAGATTACTTTAATGATGGCGTATGAATTTCTACGACACTCGGGTTCATTCCAGAAAAGGAAGGGACCCTGCTTGGTAATGCAATTGGAACAATGAGCAACAAAGGTTCATGCTAAGTTGCTGTATTTTTGTGATGCAAAAGTTTTAAAAGCTGAGGTCTGCCATACAGTTCTAAAACTTTACGTGCTCCCAGTCTTCCTTGTTGGTTGATTGAAGGTTTGAAGCCGTCGATCGAGGAGGTGGCGACAGTCACTCATTGTCGGCCGTCGCTGTTGCAGAAGCTGGATGTTGGCGCGCCTTCTTCTCGACACGGTCACCAGGCGAAAGGGGCTCTTGATGTACGCCAGCTAATGCTTCCCGTCCGCGACACCGTATCAGAAACTATCATAGCAAGTCGAGCGCAATTACATGCTGCCAAACCCCGAAAGCGCGGCAACTCGCGGGAGCGTCACACAACACACCTGCTCCACCGCCCTACTCCAGCCAGACTCTGCTCTGCCCGCGCTCCACGCGGCAGAGCCAACAGTACCAAAGATCCTAAACACTTTGGTTCTCCACACGACCTATCGATGTAACCGATAGCGTAGTTTTCCCTAGGCCAGACCCAGCGTAAAAATACAAATAATATTTACAAAACAAACCAATTATACATCGATATAAATGCATAAATGTATATATATATATATATATATATATATATATATATATATATATAGTAAAACAATTACAATATATAAAGACACAGAAATGTCATATCTTCAGGTAACAAACTAAGGAAAAAAAATTTATAGTACAATAGATGGAAATAGGAGGATGTGCATTTCCGGCATTACAAGCCTCATTACAGTTGCAAAAAACAATATTTAACCTATACAATTTGTATATCTGCAACTGCTAAAAAAAAGGCCGAAAAAAACATGGATATATTCAAATTCAGCTAGGGCGCTGACAACCAATCCGTTGAGTGTCCTATAGCCAGAATTATCAGTGTGTCGTCTGGGGCTGATACAGGCAGCAGCTCACTTGTCTCGCAGGGTATGTCCAGACGAGGGAAGGACTGTTGATCTTTGAGGACGAAAGACGTTGTCAATTGAAACAGAGTACAAACAGATTACAAAAATGTATGTTGGGGAACTCCAGTTTTTGTGTGGAGTGAGTTACATAAACTGCGGAGAAATAAATTCAGAATAACGAGATGGGAATGCAGACGCTTCAAGTGTAGCGCATTAGCCGTTGCACCTCTTTGCTCGGTTTGATGTGACCAGACAGCAAGCAAAGATCCACACGTAGTGGTAGAACACTGGACTCTGTTTCGAGAGGACGGTGGGTCAAAAAACCACCTGACAATCTAGATTTAGCTTTCCCGTAGTTATTGTAAATCGATAATGCAGTCTGGATGGTTCATATGAAAAGGACACTTCCGATTTCCTTGACCAATCCAACTTCTCTCCGTCCCTAATGAAGAACACTCTTTAAGTTATCCATTTTAGTGTTTGTTGAGCTCCGTGGCTGTGGGTATGTGGCTGATTGCTATATTTCTTAAAGCAATAAAAGAAATTCATTACCAGAGGTCTTAAGTGACTTTGCTATGACACTGGAGGCCACTGGTACAGTGTTTCGTTCAAATAAGAAGAAAATTCACGAGCAATTTTTGGTATGCAGTGGACAATATGGAGGCTATGATGATGCTACCCCTCCACAAACTAGTGTCCGCTATCGGTTACCTCCTTTATGGATTCAGCTGTACTGCATGCTCAGTGAAATGATTCACCAGTACAGATGTCATCTGATGAGGGCCTCCCATCGGGTAGACCGTTCGCCGGGTGGAAGTCTTTCTATTTGACGCCACTTCGGCGACATGCGCGTCGATGGGGATGAAATGATGATGATTAGGACAACACAACACCCAGTCCCTGAGCGGAGAAAATCTCCGGCCTCAGCGAGGAATCGAACCAGGGCCTTTAGGATTGACATTCTGTCACGCTGACCACTCAGCTACCAGGGACGGACACCAGTGCATATGAGAGTAGCAATCTATTGCAATTTGAGCAACAAATAGTAGGCTACTGCAACTACTAACAAACTGGATGCCATCAACGAGACCACTGCTGTATGGCATTCCCTCTTCTGGTTTTCTTCCCTCTGCCAGTGTCGACATTTCCAGTCCTGCTGTGTCTGCTTCCTCAACCAGGTGTCCCCAGCACAACGTTTCTCGCCATGGCTCCACAATAACCACCCATGAGACATGGTCCACATCGTTTGCTGGGCCATTTCATCGAGTTTTCAATTTCCCACATGTAGTGTCTACTACCTCCTTAGCCACCACCTGTGCCCTTGATAGCATTTTCACCTCTGAGTGGGCACCTTGTAAAATGTGCCCCAATTTACGTCGACTCAGTTACAGGCCTTCTGTCACTGCAAAGGCATCGACCCTCTGACCTTTCCATCCCTCCTCCAATACGGAGGCTGAATAAATTGTGCGTTCCTTCACGACTGAAATGTAGAAAACCTTGCAGACAATGTCAATTGAGGATGGCTTGCACACATTTCTTGCGACATCTCGGTCGACCCCTGCAAATGGGGTTAGTCTGGCATAAATTCTACATGACACACTCCTTCCATCCTGTTAGACCTCCTGCAGCCAGTGTAGCGTCTTCTTCTTCTATATGAGGGTTCCTGTGTATGGGCCTGCACGCTCGGGCAGCACGTCAGGTGGACTAAAGGGGTCGCCAGCTGTTCGACGTTGAGGCTGGTGGTGTTCACTTGCACAGTAAACAAAACCAGCGCTAACTCTGGCCGCAACTGCCATTGCGGTTGTCAACCCCTTGCTTGCCTCATGGACAGATGCAAGGGTCACCCTTCGCCCTTGCCTTCTGTGCTATGTTATGGCCTCCACTGTCGTACCCCCACTTGCATGCAGGTGGGTGACGGGATCACGATTTGGAAACCTATGGAGACAGAATCACTCCCTCCTCCCCAACTTTCTCTCATCCTGGTGGCACAACTCGTCAAAAATTGTCTGTAATGAGTGAGTTCAATACACCGTGGATTCTTATGATTGGGAGGAACCTGGCGCAGTACGTCAGAACATGGAAATGTCTCAGCCATCCAAGACTCCAGTGACTTCGCACGTGGATGGCTACAAATGAGACTTTATCTTGCAATATTTAGGTAATTTCTTTTTTAAAATAATGTGTTTGTCTATCCTATCCCACCCCATAGCCATGGGCAACTTGCTTACAGTGTGAGTTTAGGGATGTGTTGTGGTTGTTCGTACTTGGCTTTTTGTCAATATTTACAAGTACGTAGTAATCCTATAGAGCAGGCTCATCAAGGCAGTGTAGTTCAGTGCTCCCATACGCCACCGTGTGTCGCTAGTGTCGGCATATGACTGACAGGAATCGCTGCGGAGCGAGTGAGACCGCACAGCACTGCTCTGCGCTGGACCGTCCCGCGGTCAGATCCAACGTAAGCAAAACAACAGAGGAAGCGCAGCTCTGTAAAAGTGGTCGATGAGCGGTAAAACAAGCAAACCATTTACTTATCAGGTAACAATTAGTGTTCGTGTGACATAATTACTACGCAAAGTCTTAGAAAACAATATCCAAAACAAGAATCGAGGAACAACTTAGAAGTTTTCTTTCCCACAGGTTGATTCTATTGGTATTGCACATGCAGACTCGTCATATGTACAGTAGGGGTCCTCTGAAAGATATAACACTTTCCTATATGAACCATTGTCATAAATATTCTATTTAGAAATAATTTTACGTAAAGGATGTATGGCCTCATTCTTATTGTTAGTAGTTACAAGTACATATATTTATTTTACTTCATGCTACAGCTTTTTGTATCCCTTTTCAGAGTTTAGACATCAGATTCTTAGTTTGCTGTTTTGTACGCAATAATTTTAATTGACCCAGTTTGAAAACTTATTAAAAATAGAATTAAAGTTATAAAGATCTTTAATCCTTACAATAAGCATTGTTAAAGAAGACAATTAAAATTTTACACGTTTTTCTTTTTCGAGGAAATGATTTTGTCTATGTTTGGTACAATATTCCGCGAGACTGCTAACCTCAAAGAATTAGTCAAATTTTAACCGCTAAGTAGTGAACAGTTCTTCGTTTTCGCAAGCTTTAAAAGAGAGAAAAAGCGCTCACAAATGTGCGTGGAACCAAACATTAAGAGAACTTTGGCCGCATGCTTGTGCAAAAGAAGATACTTCCATCGTGGAAAATTGCTGTAAAAGTCATCCAAAGTTTTACACATAAGAAGGCGGTCCTTCAGGCGGATATCGCACTGCAGGTCAATCAGCTCTGGTTGAAAAACTTGTGAGAAGTACTTGGCCCGAAGGGAAAACGGGAGAACAAGTATATCTAAGACCGGTTGAAGCTCATTTATCTCCAAAAATCTGTTTTCAAACTCTTCTTGTGATTCACAAATGATTTGAACATAATCTGAAAAATCCTCATCTTATTTAACACTGTCTAATGCAGGGAAGTGTCCACAATTCTCCTCACGCTACTGTTTTTCTCGCAAAGTAAGTTTTTTTCAAATGCTTGAATCGTCTACACTAAATCAATGACAGAGTGATTTTCGCCTTGGAGTGAAATGTTCAAAATATTCAAATGACCAGTTAGATCACTCAAAACAGCCAAATTTGACTCTCACTTAGGATCACGAAGTAATTCTTTCGGACATCCTTTACTTTACAAAAAGGTATTGATATCGTCCCTTAAGGAGAAAAATCGGTGAAGCACCTTCCTTCCGCTCAGCCATCTCACTTCGGCGTGGTAGGGGATATCCGGGTATTCCGCTTCGATATCAGCCAGGAGTTGTTTAAATTGAGTCCATGCGAGCGAAGATAATTAACCATTCGAACAAATGTGTCCATAACATTTTTTATGTCGACAATCTTGGCACAAAGTGCCTCCTGGTGTCTCAGACAATGGACTACCGCGAATAAGGAAAAGCCGATGTCAGCCATTTTTGGCCTGACGTAACCCAGGAATCCAGTACGTATCCCCCGTAGCGCAGGGGCTCCATCCGTTGTTAACACTGGTCACGCGTTCCCATTTTAAAGCCATTGACTCGAACACGTTTCCCACGATTGGAAAAATATCCAAACCCATGGTTATATCTGATTATTGCCAGCATCATATTTAAAGTACCAGGGAAGCAGGTTGCTAGCCTTACTTGTCCCGAGTCCTATTGGGTTTTACCCCTAACGGCTGAGGGACTAACCGGTAGATTTGGAAGTCTTTGCCGTATGAGCACAAAGGTGACCACACATCAGAATATGTCCGAGATGCCCAGCCTTATTCCAAAGTAACTGGTATCCCGACTGTCGGGACCACTTACTTGGCCACTCATACGTTGCCCGTGGTTCATGAACTAGGACATGACTACAGGAACCCACACCATGAACCATGAACCATTGCAGCATTTAAGAAGAAATCGTGGAAAGACTTTGGAAACAGGTTGGAGACTATGGGTCAAGCTGCTGGAAAACCATTCTGGAGTGTAATTAGCAGTCTTCGAAAGGGAGGTAAGAAGGAAATGACAAGTATTTTGGACAGGTCAGGAAAACTGCTGGTGAATCCTGTGGATGCCTTCGGCAGATGGAGGGAATATTTTGAAGAGTTGCTCAATGTAGATGAAAATGTGATCAATAATGTTTCAGATTTCAAGGTAGAATGGGATAGGAATGATGATGGAAATAGGATCACATTTAAGGAAGTGGAAAAAACGGTCAATAGATTGCAGTGCAATAAAGCGGCTGGGATGGATGAAATTAAGTCGGAACTCATCAAATACAGTGGAATGTCAGGTCTTAAATGGCTACACAGGATAATTGAAATGGCCTGGGAGTCGGGACAGGTTCCATCAGACTGGACAAAAGCAGTAATCACACCAATCTTTAAACATGGAAACAGAAAAGATTGTAACAACTACAGAGGTATCTCTTTAATCAGCGTTGTGGGTAAAATCTTCTCAGGTATTGTTGAAAGGAAAGTGCGAGTATTAGTTGAGGACCAATTGGATGAAAATCAGTGTGGGTTTAGGCCTCTTAGAGGTTGTCAGGACCAGATCTTTAGCTTACGGCAAATAATGGAGAAGTGTTATGAGTGGAACAGGGAATTGTATCTATGCTTTATATATCTAGAAAAGGCATATGACCGGGTTCCTAGGAGGAAGTTATTGTCTGTTCTACAAGATTATGGAATAGGAGGCAAACTTTTGCAAGCAATTAAAGGTCTTTGCATGGATAGTCAGGCAGCAGTTAGAGCTGACGGTAAATTGAGTTCATGGTTCAGAGTAGTTTCAGGGGTAAGACAAGGCTGCAACCTGTCTCCACTGTTGTTCATATTATTTATGGATCATATGTTGAAAACAATAGACTGGCTGGGTGAGATTAAGATATGTGAACACAAAATAAGCAGTCTCGCATATGCGGATGACTTAGTTGTGATGGCAGATTCGATTGAAAGTTTGCAAAGTAATATTTCAGAGCTAAATCAGAAATGTAAGGACTATGGTATGAAGATTAGCATCTCCAAAACGAAAGTAATGTCAGTGGGAAAGAAATATAAACGAATTGAGTGCCAAATAGGAGGAACAAAGTTAGAACAGGTGGACGGTTTCAAGTACTTAGGATGCATATTCTCACAGGATGGCAACATAGTGAAAGAACTGGAAGCGAGGTGTGGCAAAGCTAATGCAGTGAGCGCTCAGCTACGATCTACTCTCTTCTGCAAGAAGGAAGTCAGTACCAAGACTAAGTTATCTGTGCACCGTTCAATCTTTCGACCAACTTTGTTGTATGGGAGCGAAAGCTGGGTGGATTCAGTTTACCTTATCAACAAGGTTGAGGTTACGGATATGAAAGTAGCTAGGATGATTGCAGGTACTAGTTGATGGGAACAATGGCATGAGAGTGTCCACAATGAGGAAATCAAAGAAAAACTGGGAATGAACTCTATAGATGTAGCAGTCACGGTGAACAGACTTAGATGGTGGGGTCATGTTACACGCATGGGAGAAGCAAGGTTACCCAAGAGACTCATGGATTCAGCAGTAGAGGGTAGGAGGAGTCGGGGCAGACCGAGGAGAAGGTACCTGGATTCGGTTAAGAATGATTTTGAAGTAATAGGTTTAACATCAGAAGAGGCACCAATGTTAGCACTGAATAGGGGATCATGGAGGAACTGTATAAGGGGGGCTATGCTCCAGACTGAACGCTTAAAGGCATAATCAGTCTTAAATGATGATGATGATGATGATGATGGTTATATCTTTTAATGTTATTAGGTCGAGAAATTCTTCGGTGACATGCAGATTGTCGTCGACACCGCGTATGAATACGATGAGCTGAGATATGTCCGCAACGTCCGTGGAATCGTCAAGGGCGATAGAAAATGAAACTAAGTTTGCCGCTCTCTCCATTAATTGCTGCTCCATATCTTCGACTCGGCGAGCAAAGTTTGAGGAGACAGAGCTATTTTGTCAAATTTTTCCGTGAGGTCTGCTGCACAAAATACAAGGCGTTGAGTCGACCAGGCAATCCTTGATGAGATTCCCAGCCGCACATTTCCCTGCTTCAGCGAGCATTTGTAACTTGCGCGCAAGCTCTGCTCACCTGTTTCCTGCTCCTACCACGGCAAAAAAAAACTGACAATTAATTTTCTACAACCCTGTTTTTAAAACACTTTTATCATTTTAACGAGTAATTGTTTCATTCATTGAAGCCCAAATAAAAAACTAACAAAAAAGTGACTGACGCCCGAACAACAGGGACTTACATGCATTGAGAATGGCTACTAGCCGAAATCTGGATTTGTATAATAAAATCTAAAGAGGACGACTGATCGCTGCACTCTGTACACTATGTCACATCAGTCGCTGAGTGCATCCGCTTTCCGAATGGAAGGTAGCCTGATTTATAAACATAACAAAAAAGATTAGTTTTAGATGTGTTTTCTCCCAGTTCCTCTGAAAAGCCGTCATAGGCACTAACAAGAACAGCGAAATATGGTCACAAAATAAATTTTTACCTATTAGAATATATGCGTTTTAATTAATTGAAAACATAGATCAAACTGCAACATATGTTTTCGCATCCATCAAAACACAAATACACAAAAACAAAGAATGACTCTTAATGACACTTTGCTGTCCGAGGCAGCGTTTGTGACCGCTTTTCAGATAGTGGCAAAAAATAACGCTCCTGAAACTTTTCCTTATGTCTGTGCGATGCGATTTAATGCAGTGTGTGATACTACATGTGTCAGATCTGTATATTTTTCTTATATCCACTCTGTTATTACCTATGGATAAATATTTTGGGGAGTCAACAGTAAAAATATTCAAATAGTTTTCAAATTACAGAAAAAAAATGGTTCAAATGGCTCTGAGCACTATGGGACTCAACATCTTAGGTCATAAGTCCCCTAGAACGTAGAACTACTTAAACCTAACTAACCTAGGGACATCACACACACCCATGCCCGAGGCAGGATTCGAACCTGCTACCGTAGCGGCCGCGCGGTTCCAGACTGAAGCGCCTAGAAGCGCTCGGCCACAGCGGCCGGCCACCGCCATGGGCGATCGCGGGCGCTAGCGCCCCAGGGGCACAGTCTGGACGAGGCTTCTATAGAGTCAGGCACCGTTAAGGCATCCTTATAGAGAGGTCACACACTAATAATGTAAGGATAATACAGAATTGGTAGGTATTTGTCGAAGTGTGCTACTTGTTTCATGTGGGACAGGGTGTATTTGTTAAAATATGACGTTGAGCTAGTTTTATAAGTAAGATACATATACACTCCTGGAAATTGAAATAAGAACACCGTGAATTCATTGTCCCAGGAAGGGGAAACTTTATTGACACATTCCTGGGGTCAGATACATCACATGATCACACTGACAGAACCACAGGCACATAGACACAGGCAACAGAGCATGCACAATGTCGGCACTAGTACAGTGTATATCCACCTTTCGCAGCAATGCAGGCTGCTATTCTCCCATGGAGACGATCGTAGAGATGCTGGATGTAGTCCTGTGGAACGGCTTGCCATGCCATTTCCACCTGGCGCCTCAGTTGGACCAGCGTTCGTGCTGGACGTGCAGACCGCGTGAGACGACGCTTCATCCAGTCCCAAACATGCTCAATGGGGGACAGATCCGGAGATCTTGCTGGCCAGGGTAGTTGACTTACACCTTCTAGAGCACGTTGGGTGGCACGGGATACATGCGGACGTGCATTGTCCTGTTGGAACAGCAAGTTCCCTTGCCGGTCTAGGAATGGTAGAACGATGGGTTCGATGACGGTTTGGATGTACCGTGCACTATTCAGTGTCCCCTCGACGATCACCAGTGGTGTACGGCCAGTGTAGGAGATCGCTCCCCACACCATGATGCCGGGTGTTGGCCCTGTGTGCCTCGGTCGTATGCAGTCCTGATTGTGGCGCTCACCTGCACGGCGCCAAACACGCATACGACCATCATTGGCACCAAGGCAGAAGCGACTCTCATCGCTGAAGACGACACGTCTCCATTCGTCCCTCCATTCACGCCTGTCGCGACACCACTGGAGGCGGGCTGCACGATGTTGGGGCGTGAGCGGAAGACGGCCTAACGGTGTGCGGGACCGTAGCCCAGCTTCGTGGAGACGGTTGCGAATGGTCCTCGCCGATACCCCAGGAGCAACAGTGTCCCTAATTTACTGGGAAGTGGCGGTGCGGTCCCCTACGGCACTGCGTAGGATCCTACGGTCTTGGCGTGCATCCGTGCGTCGCTGCGGTCCGGTCCCAGGTCGACGGGCATGTGCACCTTCCGCCGACCACTGGCGACAACATCGATGTACTGTGGAGACCTCACGCCCCACGTGTTGAGCAATTCGGCGGTACGTCCACCCGGCCTCCCGCATGCCCACTATACGCCCTCGCTCAAAGTCCGTCAACTGCACGTACGGTTCACGTCCACGCTGTCGCGGCATGCTACCAGTGTTAAAGACTGCGATGGAGCTCCGTATGCCACGGCAAACTGGCTGACACTGACGGCGGCGGTGCACAAATGCTGCGCAGCTAGCGCCATTCGACGGCCAACACCGCGGTTCCTGGTGTGTCCGCTGTGCCGTGCGTGTGATCATTGCTTGTACAGCCCTCTCGCAGTGTCCGGAGCAAGTATGGTGGGTCTGACACACCGGTGTGAATGTGTTCTTTTTTCCATTTCCAGGAGTGTATGTAATTTGTTTAAATATCGCGTGGTGGTAACTGCTCAGTCGCGTACTTCGAGTACATGGTAACTGTTCAGTCTCGTACTTAGAGTGAGTATTTGTGGAAAAAAATCAGCTAAATTTCTAAACAGGGGTGGGAAGTGGAGTATATCTATAAAATTCCCAAAAACTTGCAGTTAATAGTATTAATTAAGATACAGAATTTGCAAGTGGTCATATTATGGTAATATTGGCTACCATTTTAAGACTGTCACACAATTCGTCTAGAGGATTAATATTTAGCATCATTTTGCAGAATCTATCATAATGTCATTAAATTATCTAGTAATTCAATCACAGTCTGTAATGTCAAAGAGTTTCATCTCTTAAATGACGCTAAGAGTAATAGTCGTTTTTCAGACTGTGCCCAAAAAGCCCGGCACTTTGCTGCTAATTGTGTGAATTAGGCCGGCCGGAGTGGCCGAGCGGTTCTGGCCGCTTCAGTCTGGAATCGCGCGACCGCTACGGTCGCATGTTCGAATCCTGCCTCGGGCATGAATGTGTGTGATGTCCTTAGGTTACTTAGGTTTAAGCACTTCTAAGTTCTAGGGAACTGATGACCTCAGATGTTGAGTACCATAGTGCCCCGAGCTATTTCAACGATTTTTGAGACTTTCACCGGGTGGGGGACTTTTCAATTATCAGGTATGCATAGGATGTTTTTCAGTAGTTACTGGTGGCCATTACTTGTATGTTGTTCTCAAGCTGAAACCTATCAGTTTGTAAGGTGCCAGCTTGAATGAATGTTAATTTCACACCTTACTTGAGATTTTATATGTCATAACAAGTAAATGGCTATGTCACCTGACATACTGGGTGATCAAAAAGTCAATATAAATTTGAAAACTGAATAAATCACGGAATAATGTAGATAGAGAGGTACAAATTGACACACATGCTTGGAATGACATGAGGTTTTATTAGAACCAAAAAAATTCAAAAGTTCAAAAAATGTCCGATATATGGCGCTTCATCTGATCAGAATACCAATAATTAGCATAACAAAGTAAGACAAAGCAAAGATTATGTTCATTACAGGAAATGGTCAATATGTCCACCATCATTCCTCAAGAATAGCCGTAGTCGAGGGATAATGTTGTGAACAGCACTGTAAAGCATGTCCGGAGTTATGGTGAGGCATTGGCGTCTGATGTTGTCTTTCAGCATCCCTAGAGATGTCGGTCGATCACGATACACTTGCGACTTCAGGTAACCTCAAAGCCAATAATCGCACGGACTGAGGTCTGGGGACCTGGGAGGCCAAGCATGACGAAAGTGGCGGCTGAGCACACGATCATCACCAAACAACGCGCGCAAGAGATCTTTCACGCGTCTAGCAATATGGGGTGGAGCGCCATCCTGCATAAACATCGTACGTTCCAGCAGGTGTTTATCAGTCAGGCTGGGGATGATGCGATTCTGTAACATATCGGCGTACCTCTCACCCGTCACCGTAGCAGTTACAAAACCAGAATCACACATTTCCTCGAAGAAAAAACGCCCGATAACGGTAGATGCGGCAAATCCAACCCATACCGTGACTTTCTCGTCGTGCAATGGAATTTCCACGACAGTTCTAGGATTTTCGGTAGCCCAAATTCTGCAGTTGTGGGCGTTGACAGACCCTCGGAGAGTGAAATGAGCTTCGTCGGTCCACAACACGTTACTGAACCAATCATCATCTTCCGCCATCTTTTGAAACCCCCACACCGCAAATGCCTTCCGCTTCACTAAATCGCCAGCTAACAGTTCATGATGCCGATGGATTTTGTACGGATATCATCGGAGGGTACGCCTCAGTGCCAACCAAACAGTAGTGTATGGAATGCCGGTGCGACGTGCGACTGCACGAGCGCTGACTTCCGCGTGCATTGACGAACCCGCTACAGTCTCCATTTCTTCCTCAACTGTCTCAGCAGCATTACGCCTTGTGCTCGGTCGGCCACTACGGGGTCTATCGTTTAAACAACCCGTGGCTTCGAACTTTGAAATCATTCTCGCCACAGCTGCATTTGTCAACGGACCTTTACCCGTTCGAATCCCCTTCCTATGGCGATAGTATCGAAAGGCTGAACCAGCACATTCCCCATTTTGATAATATAGCTTCACAAAAGCGCCTTTTCAGGTAACGTCAACATGCTGCGACTGCTGGCGCATCTGATTCTCTCTCTCTCATTACAGCTCCTTTTATACACGATTGTCATGCACAGGCACTGACGTTTTGCTGTGCAGCGCCATCTGTCGGACATTTTGTGAACTTTGTTCTTTTTTTTTTTGTTCTAATGAAACCCCTTGTCATTCCAAGCATGTGTGTCAATTTTTACCTCTTTATCTACATTATTCCGTGGTTTATTAAGTTTTAAAATTTATACTGACTTTTTGATCACCCGGTACTTCAGTGATAGTGAGCACATTTGCCTATCAAAAGGTACAGTAGGTAATGCCAAAAGGGATGACACCCGATTCGACGGTATCAACACACCGAACCCAAATCCTGCATGTCAGTGAGCAAAAGGTGAAAAAGCTGCTGGAAGAAACACATTACTTTGGGGACAGACACGAGTTGCGCAGTCATGGCCCGCGTACAACGAAAGGCTTCTAACAGGGGTTGGTGACCCGCAGCGAGAGAGAGAGACAACGAACGCGACGGGCGATAGATCGAGGGGAGCACGTAGCGGCCAAGCGCTGCCTGAGGCGGAGAAATTCTTTAGAACACTGCACTGGGGTGTTTCCAGATGAATACAAACAGACCAAAAACACAGTTACTGATCATGTGAAAGGTCCGAGGTACTCTCATGACGTATGCGTGTGACTTCTAGGCGTCAGGAGCGGGCACAAAATGTCTGACTGGCAAATAAACTTGGAAGGAGTAGAAGTGGCGATATTTCGACTCAGTTTAAAGGTAAGCCCTTTTGCGATTGGCAGGGGTAGTTTCCATGAGATGGAAGGAACGCTCCCATTGGTCTGAAAAAGCCGTGATGTGAAACACATAAGGACACACGTAGAGGAAAGTTTGTAGCAAACTTCAGGATACCGAAAACTTCGGGGACTCTCCTCTGAAACAGCTTCAAGTGTAGAACACGCTCTGTACGACGCAAAAACAGAATTTTGTGTCAACACTGCGTTCACTTTGGCTGACATTCGGCTAGAAATTAGCTGAAGAGTCGTTGAGCTCCGATAGCTAATAATATTTGCCAACTCAGACAGTGCCTCACTGTGTTGATGTAAGAAAAATCCTGTAGGGAACCTTCTATTTAAATGTGATATTGTTGTGTTCAGTGTTATATCTGCTAATCAGGACGTAATACGTTGTCTTGACAACTGTCCTGAAATTCGTGATGACTGGGTGTTGTGTGATGTCCTTAGGTTACTAGGTTTAATTAGTTCTAAGTTCTAGGGGACTGATGACGATAGATGTTAAGTCCCATAGTGCTCAGAGCCATTTGAACCATTTGTCCTGAAATTGTCATGTCACAATCTATGTAAACCCATGTGCTTCCTTGACAATAGTACAGAAATTAAACAAATTTTGTACAGCTAAACATCGATGCGCTCTGTCATAGAATAAGGGTCCACTCCTAACTCCAGTAATTTATTCAAGTGACGCTAACGCACTCACGGGGTGTTTTTGCTGATGTCTGACGAATGTGAAGAGGAGTGGAGGGTCAGAAGTTGCTGGTACAGGCGTGCTGGCACGTTTCCCGTCTAGAAGGTGCATATATTCTAGGTGTAGAGGCGTAGGCTGTGTCAGGTACGTAGGTACAACTGTGTGGAGAGCGTTCAAGCGTGCTAGTACTTCCCCAGGGGTCACTGCACAGTGCTATGCATTGGTGAGATTTGTGTGGACTGTGGAGCTGATTAAAAACAGTACTTCACACCATATTTTTAGTTAGTTATAAATAAAGTGCTTACATATTCTATCGCCAGTCTTACATCATTTTGACACTTGTGGTGGCAATTTCTTGCAGTGTACATTTGGCGATGGGGGTGTACATATTCGGATGTTTCCATAGTTTTTTATGGGTCTACTATGGCACCACAACACTACTAATGTAGGGATAATGTAAAGCTAATGCTAAGCAAGAGTGTACTTGTTGTTAAATAAAGCACTGTGAAAATTGCTCAACTTTCAAATGTCTTCTATGTATACAGGGTGGTTCATTGATAGTGACCGGGCCAAATATTTCACAAAATAAGCGTCAAACGAAAAAACTACAAAGAACGAAACTTGTCTAGCTTGATGGAGGTGTAAGTAGGCTGTTTAGGTTTTCTTATTGGTAACGCCACGAAGCGCTCTGTATGAAACTCACTGGCTGTGCTGTGTGCAGTCTGTGGCTAGTTTGCATTGTTGTCTGCCATTGTAGTGTTGGGCAGCTGGATGTTAACAGCGCGTAGCGTTGCGCAGTTGGAGGTGAGCCGCCAGCAGTGGTGGATGTGGGGAAGTGAGATGGCAGATTTTTGAGAGCGGATGATCTGGACGTGTGTCCATCAGAGACAGTACATTTGTAAGACTGGATGTCATGAACTGATATATATAATATGACTTTTGAACAATATTAAGGTAAATACATTGTTTGTTCTCTATCAAAATCTTTCATTTTCTAACTATGCCTATCAGTAGTTAGTGCCTTCAGTAGTTTGAATCTTTTACTTAGCTAGCAGTACTGGCACTCGCTGTATTGCAGTAGTTCGAGTAACGAAGATTTTTGTGAGGTAAGTGATTTGTGAAAGGTATAGGTTATTGTTAGTCAGGGCCATTCTTTTGGAGGGATTATTAAAAGTCAGATTGCGTTGCGCTAAAAAATATTGTGTGTCAGTTTAAGCATAGTAATTCATTAATTTTTCTAAGGGGACGTTTCATATGGCGACCCTGCCAGGATTCGAACCTGGAATCTTCTGATTTTTTTCTTGGAGTTTGTGTAATTAGTGTAGCTTTTATTTATTGCTAGCGCATAATTGTAGAGAGAATCTCCTTTGTAGTTGTAGACTTTCATTGTTGTACAGTAAAACAGTTGTGACGTTCATGTAGATTTGCGCCAAGTATTTCACAGCTGCGCTTGCAATTAACTAGATATTATTTTCAGTGCTATGTTAATGTGTTCTCTTATTTTTGCTCTTCAAATTGTGCTTTTCTGTGTTATCGTGTGAAATATTGTGACAATAATGGCGTGTGAAAAACGTAACACTAGGCTCCAAAGTAAACTCAGAAATGACAGTGAAGACGAAAGCAGTGTGTTAGTGCCACCATGTAATGATTTAACTAATGTTCAAAGTAGTAATTTGGTAATTGTGCATAGGGAAATGGAGCGGGCTGCAAATAATGGCGTAGACAGTGAAACAATTAATGAACAGGGAACCATTATCGATCGATCGGTCGGCAACAGCTCGCCTCAGGATTCTGAAATGACAGGACACAATATTGCAAATACTGTAGATTCAGGTTTTGCGTCCTCACCGTTTTCTCAAATAAGTCAAGACACATTTTCTGCTTTTCAAAATGCAAATATTGCCAGTTCAAATGCACTGCCGAATAGCACTGAGGAACATGTTTCAGACACCAGTGCATTGTTATTACAGTTAATGCAACAAATGGGACAAAGGCTACAAAAGTTAGACACAACGCTTGAACAAAATCAGAAACAAATGGGACAAAACCTTCAAAAGTTAGACGCAATGGAACAAAAGCTTCAAAAGTTAGACTCAGTGGAACATACGCTTGAACAAACACGTGAAGATTTAACTACTGAGTTACATAAAATCGAATCGAAATGTCAAAAAGTCTGTAATGATGTAAAAACACAAATTTGTGAGCATTTCCAACCTATTTTTTCGCGTCATGAAAATGCATTACAGAATCACGAAGCAGCCATAAAAGAACTGCAAACTATTGATCATGAAAATCACGACACCTTGCAAGCTAAAATTGACTCAGTTGCATCTACCAATTTGGTTACGCAACTTGCAAAAACTTAGGAAAACTTAAAGGGCACAGTAGATACGATTTCAACACAAATGGACACTCTGAAACTTGGTTCAGAAAAGCACACAGAGGAAATAATTTCACTATCGGCTAAAGTAGCCGAACTTTCAGATCAGTTCACTAACTTATCTACAATGGTAGATGATGATCTGAATGACACAAGACCTGTAGCCTTCACTGACACTGAAGAGTATGAACAAATTAGAAAATTCAAACAAAATCAAAATCAAATCAATACACTGAACAAAAGAGAAATCCGGGAAGTACAAGATCATTTGGCACAAGTAATACAAGAATTACATATTTCAGAGGACACTCGCACTCCACTACTGGAAGAGGGATATAGAAATACGGAACAACCACAAAATAATAACACAGGACACTTTGGAAATTATGAAAGAAATTGGCAAGGCGCATTGAATTTTGAGATGGAACCGCCGAAACGAAATAACAATGAGCGATGTGCGACTCGCCGACACGATGATTTTGACTATAAGCTGTTCATTACTACACGTAAATTCAAAACATTTAAGAATTCTGGCAACGACATTCATCCACAAGCATGGCTTCATCAATTCTCTCATTGTTTTCCTCCCAACTGATCATTGGAGCACAGATTAGAATTTATGTGTGGCTGTTTAGAGAATGAACCTGCTGTAAGAATGCGATCGGTCATTCAAGATTGTCACAGTGAAGAAGAATTTTATCATGCCTTCCTCTCAGCGTATTGGTCTCAAGCTACACAAGGCCGAGTAAAACATAGCATCATAATGGTGAAACATTTCGAACAATCTGAATTTTCCAGTCTTGTGAAATATTTTGAAGACATGTTGCATAAGAATCAGTATCTTTCAAACCCATACAGCCCAACATAACTCATCCGCATTTGTTTAATCAAATAGCCAGAACATTTACGACATATTATTTTAGTAGGACATTGCAAAGACGACATTGAAGCTTTTCAGGGACAGTTACAAGAATTGGAAATTGACACTGACAATCGCAGAACGCGAAAACAGGAACACAACAATTACAGGTCACATCTGTCACAATTCCGCGATGACAGAAATAATACACGACAAGGCTATTCTTACAACATAAATCGTGACCAAAACAGACACCACCCATATGACAACCGTTGGCAGAGTAGTAATAATTACAGGGAAAGATCACCTCTCCGCGGTGATGACTATCACAGAGACAATCAGAGAAACAGAGAATATGGAAACCAAAATAATTATTATCAAGGCAGCCAGAATAACTTCAGACGCAACGGTCCAGCGCGCAGTTACGATTCCGGGAGAAATTCTCCACCACGTAACCGACAAGAAAGAAACTACAGGAATTACCGACGTAATGACAGACGATATAATCATAACGACAGACCTGAATTTCATCAGAACTGGCGGGATTCAAACAGGGCAGGGCCCTTTCGACAAGGTGAATTTGTAGAAGTTAGGTCTCCTAATCCCAATAACGACGCGCGCCAACAAAGAGACAGACAAGACTTGCACCGCAGGCAGCCACGTGCGCCGGCTGGCTCAGAGAAAAATAACATAGACGCTAACTTTGAGAAAAATTTTAGCATTCCTTACCGACGTGTACAACATGAAAATTACTTTGAAGCTGAAACTCTGCGCACTAGGAAGAGTAAAAGTTTACACCACATTTCACATGTAAAACCGTTTATTGAAAGATAATCTGTTTTTTAACTTAGTCTTTGCCATAAAACTTTTCACTTCACACTACTAGTACAATTTGTCACTCTGAGAAACTGTTAACATGCAACAATGTTTTGAAGCTAACTATCCAATCTAGAACCTATGGAACATATTTAGAGAGTAATTACCACTGCATTGTGATAGTGAACAGAGGACACAGCGTTACTGCATGTGTACATTCTTGCTTGTTAGTTGCACAATTACATAACGGCTATAGGGCTTACATACTTAGAACATATACTGCTAATGAGATTTTAATGCAACATTTTGGTTTACTTGAAAAGACATTCTTTATTTGAAGTACTTTCTGTGAGATTAAAGATGACTTAGTATTTGGTTTCTTTGACAGCTACACGATTATATCACGACGCTACTAATGTGTGACAAAATTTACATTGTTGCTTTTATGTTGTACCTGTTTTATATCTGCACAGTTTTTCTGAGTTCTTCTGGAAAGGAAAGCATGTTTTAGTAGTAATGTTTGTGGTATAGCTACAGTGAGACAGCCTTTTTTGTAGCACAACAATGCGTTTCAGTGTAGTACTTTCTTGATCATGCCTAATGTACGTAATAACTACGATATCTATATGCATAGCATTTCACTTTTGTTTATGATGAGGTAAGTACATTGACTTCTGCAGAACTTAGATTTCGGAGGACGGTAACTACGACACTTCCACTTCGTTTCAGTGTAGTACTTTCTTGATCATGCCTAATGTACGTAATAACTACGATATCTATATGCATAGCATTTCACTTTTGTTTATGATGAGGTAAGTACATTGACTTCTGCAGAACTTAGATTTCGGAGGACGGTAACTACGACACTTCCACTTCGTTTCAGTGTAGTACTTTCTTGATCATGCCTAATGTACGTAATAACTACGATATCTATATGCATAGCATTTCACTTTTGTTTATGATGAGGTAAGTACATTGACTTCTGCAGAACTTAGATTTCGGAGGACGGTAACTACGACACTTCCACAGAATTATCTTACAGCAAGACGCACATTTAGCGCTACAGGACACGTATTTGAGTGATTAATTTTGTACTTACAACATTTATTTTTAAAGATTTTTGAATTACAATGATACAAAGGTTTTCCGTGATACATTTCATTCCATTGCTGTAATCTGTAACACCTGAGAGTATAATTACATTAATCCTCACGGGGGTACATGCTTCCTTTGTATATCATGTGTATGGCTAGCACAAGGAGCCCTAGCTAATATGGTATTTGCTTATACAACTATACACATCGGTACCATATTTCTGTAACACATAAATCACACAGCTATCTGATCATTGAATTGAGAGAGACAAATATTCTTTTTTAATACATCAGTGACACATGTTTACGCAATTATGCAGTTGGATAACTTCACACTTATGAAATTGTATTTTGTCTGTACTTTGTGAACTGTCCATATTTTTTTCAGAACCATTGTGATACTATGAGAGCTTTGAATGATGTGTTTGGTATGGGATCATGATTTTTAAAGTACGATTGAGTTAGATGACACTATTGAAATGAGCAGAGAATTTTTTTAGGTTTTGAAATTATTGCAGAAAGCTACGACGTTTTTGAGATTTGACTGAGGTGTTATGATGTTATTTTTACGATGACGATGTGTATCATGCTGTTGAGGTATGTTTATGATCAATAAGCTGATGTTATATGAGGAATTTGATTATGCTGCATATTTATAATGATGAAATATTGAAGAATGTCGACGAATATGTATACGTGTAATAAGGTAAGGAATAATGAGTAGTGGTTAGGGACTCTGATTTGTGAAAAAGGATGTTGGAAACCAAGAATCGTACTTTAAGAGTTATGAAATGTGTGTACATGCGTAAAATGTGTGTACATGCTGGCAAAAATTGTTTGGACGCTGTTATATTTATAGGATTTTGTTTCTACACATTCGTAACGCAAATATTTCGACCTGTGAAATTTTATTTGTATCAAACTGTCACTGTAGCAGAAACTGATGTCTTAAATGTTTCGGTAAAAAAGTTAAGTGACCACCTTCACGTAATGCGTGGTGGGCACCCAGCTGCGTGACAGTCGCCTGGAAAAAAGCCATTAGTGTGTGCCTTTCAGAGGCACAGGTGGAGAAAAAAAAAGAGGCCATTATCCTTGCTATTGACATTTCTTTGTAGGAAGCATCGCAAATACGACATGCTCAAACTTGAAAACATATGATTACACTGTGGAGCTCTTAATCTATGATATTTACTAAAATGTCTAATGAAATGATGAGAAACATTTTACATCTATTGACTTTGTAGTTGAGAGATTGCTCATTTTGTTTAATATCTAGTTTCTAACTGCACTGCAGCATTGGTTAAAATAAAATTTAATAGATGTACTAATATCACTATTTTCTGTCTACAGACCCAGAAGAATAATTTTATGATGTACTTTCGTCGAAACGAGAGCACAAATAGACATTTCCCCTCACAGGTATTGCATAAATAATTTTTTTAATGACTTGGTAACTTTCTTGCAGAGTAAGTTTTTGTGATGCATCACTCTAGTGTTAAGATGTGACATAGGTATTAGTCATGGCAATTTTTAGTGTAATATTTTTTCTGCTTGAGCTATGTCATGTTTAGGTATAAGTTATTTCATTTGCTGCTGCTGTTTGCCAGGCATAGTGTTACTGAATTTGCCTTTGTATTACTCTGTTAAGCCAGTTTGACCACTGATTTATTTTTATTGTTTGCTGCACATTGCCTTATATTAGTTGTCATATTGCAATTGCTCTGCTAATTTATTTTACTGCTGCTTGCTTTGCCAATTTGAATTTTTTTGTCATTGCTGTTTGTATTAATTGTTTTGTGCTGCTGCATTGCCTCGTCCCTTAGTTTAGCATCTGAGCTCAGTAGATTTAAGTTAGCTTAAGAGGGGGTAGACTATATAAGAGAATGAGTTATGATGAATTGGAAGAAATGCATTGAGAAGCTATAAGAAAATGGTTTGGCAAAAAAGGAGTGTACAGTGGAGAAAAACTATTTTTGAAAGAGGATGTGAACAGAATACAGAAAGCATGCTTGGATAGGATTTTTTTTTTGGTGGAAACAAATGTTGAAATAAGAGGAAAGGTCTATGGAATAACGTTTTGGGTTGGACTGCAGTACCAAATGTTACACTGAAAACAAACCCTGTCCTTTCCTCCTGTGTTATCCCACTATGTGTTTGTGTACCATTGGGTATTTGTGTTCTTCCTGTCTTTATGTGTTTATGTGTTTACTTAGCTAGCAGTACGGGCACTCGCTGTATTGCAGTAGTTCGAGTAACGAAGAGTTTTGTGAGGTAAGTGATTTGTGAAAGGTATAGGTTATTGTTAGTCAGGGCCATTCTTTTGGAGGGATTATTAAAAGTCAGATTGCGTTGCGCTAAAAAATATTGTGTGTCAGTTTAAGCACAGTAATTCATTAATTTTTCTAAGAGGACGTTTCAAAAACGAAAAAACTACAAAGAACGAAACTTGTCTAGCTTGATGGAAGAAACGAGATGGCGCTATGGTTGGCCCGCTAGATGGCGCTGCCATAAGTCAAACGGATATCAACTGCGTTTTTTAAAATAGGAGCCCCCATTTTTATCACATATTCGTGCAGTACGTAAAGAAATATGAATGTTTTAGTTGGACCACTTTTTTCGCTTTGTGATAGATGACGCTGTAATAGTCAGAAACGTATAAGTACATGGCATCACGCAACATTCCGCCAGTGCGGACGGTATTTGCTTCGTGATACATTACCCGTGTTAAAATGGACCGTTTACCAACTGCGGAAAAGGTCGATATAGTGTTGATGTGTGGCTATTGTGATGAAAATGCCCAACAGCCTTGTGATATGTATTCTGCTCGGTATCCTGGACGACATCATCCAAGTATCCCGACCGTTCGCCGGATAGTTACGTTATTTAAGGAAACAGGAAGTGTTCAGCCACATGAGAAACGTCAACCACGACCTGCAACAAATGATGATGCCCAAGTAGGTGTTTTAGCTGCTGTCCGCACATCAGTAACAGACAAATTGCGCGAGAATCGGGAATCTCAAAAACGTCGGTGTTGAGAATGCTACATCAACATCGATTGCACCCGTACCGTATTTCTATACACCAGGATTTGCATGGCGTCGACTTTGAGAGTCGCATACAGTTCTGTCACTGGGCACAAGAGAAATTACGGGACGATGACAGATTTTATGCACGCGTTCTATTTAGGGACGAAGTGTCATTCACCAACAGCGGTAACGTAAACCGGCATAATATGCAATACTGGGCAACGGAAAATCCACGAGGGCTGCGACAAGTGGAACATCAGCGACCTTGGCGGGTTAATGTATGGTGCGACACTATGGGAAGAAGGATAATTGGCCCCCATTTTATCGATGGCAATCTAAATGGTCCAATGTATGCTGATTTCCTACGTAATGTTCTACCGATGTTACTACAAGATGTTTCACTGCATGACAGAATGGCGATGTACTTCCAACATGATGGATGTCCGGCACGTAGCTCGCGTGCAGTTGAAGCGGTGTTGAACAGCATATTTCATGACAGGTTGATTGATCGTCGAAGCACCATACCATGTCCCGCACGTTCGCCGGATCTGACGTTCCCGTATTTCTTTCTGTGGGGAAAGTTGAAGGATATTTGCTATCGTGATCCACCGACAACGCCTGACATTATGCGTCAGCGCATTGTCAACGCATGTGCGAAAATTACGGAAGGCGAACTACTCGCTGTTGAGAGGAATGTCGTTACACGTATTGCCAAATGCATTGAGGTTGACGGACATCATTTTGAGCATTGATTGCATTCATGTGGTATTTACAGGGAATCACGCTGTAACAGCATGCGATCTCAGAAATGATAAGTTCACAAAGGTACATGTATCACATTGGAACAACCGAAATAAAATGTTCAAACGTACCTACGTTCTGTATTTTAATTTAAAAAACCTGTCTGTTACCAACTGTTCGTCTAAAATTGGGAGCCATATGTTTGTGACTATTACAGCGCCATCTATCACAAAGCGAAAAAGTGGTCCAACCAAAACATTCATATTTCTTTACGTACTACACGAATATGTAATAAAAAATGGGGGTTCCTATTTTTAAAAAACGCAGTTGACATCCGTTTGACGTATGGCAGCGCAATCTAGCGGGCCAACCATAGCGCCATCTGGTTTCCCCCTTCAAGATAGACAAGTTTCGTTCTTTGTAGTTTTTTTGTTTGACGCTAATTTCGTGAAATATTTGGCTCCGTCACTATCAATGGACCACCCTGTATATGTGTTTTTGGAATACTATTTGCAGGTCATGCTGTGCAGTGCTTACAAAAACACAATAATGTGATTATATTATTGCATTTTGCCAGCAAAACAATGGACCCATTTTAGCACCTGCATTATGACATCAAATGCTAGTAATGTAGGGATAACATAGATCTGACATGTAGCAAGGTTAAAGGCGTATGTGTTTAAATATCATACTGTGGTATTTGTTTAGCATTTAAAGTCTCAACAAGAGGGTAATTGTTGTTAATATACATTGCAGAAATTGTTTAATGTGAAATGTCGACGTAATTTGTACAAATTTCTCACTGTGGTATTCGTTCAACTTTTAAAATCTCTGGAAGAACATGATTTTTGTTAAATAACGTATTTCAGAAATTGCTTAACTCAGGATATTGGTGTAATTTGCTAAATAATGTACTGTGGTAATTGGTTAACACGGTATCTATGTATGTCTTGAGCAGAAATGTGCATATGCCGGAAATCAATAAAATTGCAACAAATTACCAAAAAATTGTAAATAGTAATTAATTTTGAGGGGAAGGGGTTAAGTGTACTTACGTGTCTTATTCTGCGAGGGGGAGTGGTGGATGGTCTCTATTGACTTACTTTTTACAGTGTGTATTGATTACCTTTCATCAGACATATTATCAGATGCCTTGTTTTCAGATGAAGCGAACACTACAATAAATTGCAAATCAATTATACTATTATAAGGATCGGTTAACGATGTTCTCATGGACATTAATAAATCGTTATTAGCCAATTCTTTCTCACTAAACTTTGAAAAAACACACTATATGCAATTAAACACTTGGAAAAGTTTCTCCACTTGCCTAAAATATAACGACAAGCAGGTAGAAAAGACTGACAGTGCTAAATTCTTGGGATTACAATCCGATAATCAATCCATCTGGGAAGAGCATGTCTAAGCAAATTTTTATTTTCAAAGCAGATTTTATCATGTACAGATGATAAAAAGTTAAGTGTCTATTGCTTACTTCTTTCCACAATGCCATAAGGGATTATGTTTGGAAGTAACTCATGAAGCCAACCTAAACGTGTAATAAAATAAAAACGTGGTGCGAACTTGAGAACATCCTGCAAAGACCTCATTAATGAACTGTGGATACTAAATACTGCTCCACAAGATATTTATTTTTTAACGAAATTTGTAGTTAATAATATATAATATAATAGATAAGAGAACCACTTGTATGAACATCAAGAGCTCAGATGGAAACCCAGTTCTCAGCAAAGAAGGGAAAGCAGAAAGGTGGAAGGAGTATATAGAGGGTCTATACAAGGGCGATGCACTTGAGGACAATATTATGGAAATGGAAGAGGATGTAGATGAAGATGAAATGGGAGATACGATACTGCGTGAAGAGTTTGACAGAGCACTGAAAGACCTGAGTCGAAACAAGGCCCCCGGAGTAGACAACATTCCATTGGAACTACTGACGGCCTTGGGAGAGCCAGTCCTGACAAAACTCTACCATCTGGTGAGCAAGATGTATGAAACAGGCGAAATACCCTCAGACTTCAAGAAGAATATAATAATTCCAATCCCAAAGAAAGCAGGTGTTGACAGATGTGAAAATTACCGAACAATCAGTTTAATAAGCCACAGCTGCAAAGTACTGACACGAATTCTTTACAGACGAATGGAAAAACTAGTAGAAGCCGACCTCGGGGAAGATCAGTTTGGATTCCGTAGAAATACTGGAACACGTGAGGCAATACTGACCTTACGACTTATCTTAGAAGAAAGATTAAGGAAAGGCAAACCTACGTTTCTAGCATGCGTAGACTTAGAGAAAGCTTTTGACAATGTTGACTGGAATACTCTCTTTCAAATTCTAAAGGTGGCAGGGGTAAAATACAAGGAGCGAAAGGCTATTTTCAATTTGTACAGAAACCAGATGGCAGTTATAAGAGTCGAGGGACATGAAAGGGAAGCAGTGGTTGGGAAGGGAGTGAGACAGGGTTGTAGCCTATCCCCGATGTTATTCAATCTGTATATTGAGCAAGCAGTGAAGGAAACAAAAGAAAAATTTGGAGTAGGAATTAAAATCCATGGAGAAGAAATAAAAACTTTGAGGTTCGCCGATGACATTGTAATTCTGTCAGAGACAGCAAAGGACTTGGAAGAGCAGTTGAACGGAATGGATGGTGTCTTGAAGGGAGGATATAAGATGAACATCAACAAAAGCAAAACGAGGATAATGGAATGTAGTCGAATTAAGTCGGGTGATGTTGAGGGTAATAGATTAGGAAATGAGACACTTAAAGTAGTAAAGGAGTTTTGCTATTTGGGGAGCAAAATAACTGATGATGGTCGAAGTAGAGAGGATATAAAATGTAGACTGGCAATGGCAAGGAAAGCGTTTCTGAGGAAGAGAAATTTGTTAACATCGAGTATAGATTTAAGTGTCAGGAAGTCATTTCTGAAAGTATTTGTATGGAGTGTAGCCATGTATGGAAGTGAAACATGGACGATAAATAGTTTGGACAAGAAGAGAATAGAAGCTTTTGAAATGTGGTGCTACAGAAGAATGCTGAAGATTAGATGGGTAGATCACGTAACTAATGAGGAGGTATTGAATAGGATTGGGGAGAAGAGAAGTTTGTGGCACAACTTGACCAGAAGAAGGGATCGGTTGGTAGGACATGTTCTGAGGCATCAAGGGATCACCAATTTAGTATTGGAGGGCAGCGTGGAGGGTAAAAATCGTAGGGGGAGACCAAGAGATGAATACACTAAGCAGATTCAGAAGGATGTAGGTTGCAGTAGGTACTGGGAGATGAAGAGGCTTGCACAGGATAGAGTAGCATGGAGAGCTGCATCAAACCAGTCTCAGGACTGAAGACCACAACAACAACAACAACAATATATATCTTTTTAAAACCATTAGCTCAGTACATGGAATCAATACTATAAATAAGAAAGTTGTTCGTTATTCAGGTGCACAAATTTTCTATAACTCGCCAGCAGCCAAAGCAGATTTACTATTAATAAAGTTCAGTTCAAGAAAAACCTAAAGTGTATATTGGTGGCCAATTCCTTCTATTCCACTGAAGAATTACTTAGTAGAACCAACTGATGCGTACATATTATTAATTACCAGATGAGAGTATTACAGAAAATCCGACTTTAATACATTTTCAGTGCAGTAATATGATCAGTGTAAATAAGTGTTGCAAACTGATTTTCTCTTTGATGATGGCTGGCTACAGTAGCATCAGAATTATGCTTTGCACCTCATTGTTGTGTTCATTTACTTATTTTGTGATTAGTGTATTATTAACTTTTAAATGAAAATATGTTTAAGATATTTTGACTCATTTCACACCCATGAGGACCATTTCAGTTGCAGTCTATGGAAAGTGTATTGGCATTTTTTTATAAATATTCATTGTATAATCTTGATGTATTATATGTTCTGCATCCTTGAAGATTTCCTCACTTTGAATCTATGAAACAAAAAGTTAATCTAATGAAACACAATCTATTTCAAACTTACGTTTTCTTGCAATGCGTCTTTTTAATCAAGTTAGAGATGCAGGATCAGGAGTACTTTCTGTGAGTACTTCTTTTGCAGGAAATGCACCTGTCAGTGAATCGATCCTATAATTGTAGGGTTTATAGTGTGTGACTCCCATTCCTAAAATACACTTGTAACTTGACGAAATTGTACGTATTTAAGTTGTGTTGTTAATAAAATTATGCTGTAAGCAAATGGCTAATGTTAGGAAAGCTAGAATCCACCTGCTGTAAACTTGGAATTGTTGAGTCATAATATAAAAGTATTGTTGGTGTTCTCCTGGCACAAGTCAAACAATAGGTAGAGTGACGTTTCTGATCATCATCTCCTGAATACGGTCGTATCATTTATGTTCTAAGAGGAAATATCAAGTTGACTACATGTTTGGTAGGTTCATAGTCAACTTCTGTGTGCGTTGGTTTGAATGACACTTGTGATGTTTCTTTACTCTTCGACAAGGAAAAACGTTGTCAGCATACAAGTCTACAAAATTCGTCGACACATGTTTGATCCTCATTGCAGACTTCATGTTTTTTCTCTCACAAAACATATAATTCTGTTCTAAAGAATGTGAAGATGAAAGAACACTCAAAGTGTCAAGCATTTATTGCTGGAAACTGTCTTTCTCTGGCTTCCTATTATAGCTTTCTGTTCCTTTCAGACCGACTTACTTTCTGTACATATTGGTAAGGCTTCATTGCGTGAAAACTGGGAAAATCTAAGAAAACATCTCCACCAGATGTATTACATAAATTTCCCAGCATGCACATATTTCGCTTCCAACATGTGACGGAAAGCAAACGAGGCAAACAACTTATATGTTTATGAAGATGCTTTCCTTGGAGTTTATTTAGACATGTGCTGATGTTGCTAAAACTCGTTACGTTCATCGCTTTTTTGTTCACAATATAGAACAACACATACATTTGAGGATAGCTGTCTTTCTCTTTGTAAGCCGAGAAAAAAAAAATTCTGCAAGAAATGTGATTCGAATACACGAGCATGGAAGCTGCCTTTCATCTGTATACAAACGTTGCACCACTTGTTCAACACCACAATTTGCAAGGATTTTCTTCCTCAATATACCTATGTAGACCGAGATAACTAATTCTTCAATTTGTAAGGTGGCAGAACAAATGAAGATCAGATTCGCACCTTACATGAGAGCTTTATACATCGAAACAGGAAGGTGGATATGGCACCTAACTTAATTTGGGGGTAATAAGCAAATTTGCCTAGCAGTATGTAATGCAAAAATAGATGACATTCAATCGATGGTAATTAACACACCATTCCTATAGTGCATGTTGGAGTGGAAGGTCAAACAAGCAGTGAGAGGCGTTTTAGTATGGAATTCAGAGGGATGACGCAGAGGCAAGGCTGCGCTACAGGGGGTACCACGGAAACCACTTAAAGGGATGTCCCAGGTGGAAAGTCAGCGACTGACCAGGTGACTCAGATGGGGAGAGTGAGTATAACGGCCCACCTGAGGGAGGACAGGAAAGAAAGGTTTTAGAAAACTGTATTTTGGGATTCAAAGTGGATACGAAACAAGACCAGTGACGCATTTTCGATCATATGTCCAGCGAATGGTACACACATGAAAGTCAATGTATGCATTTAGGTGTCTGGAACGGTCACAAAACGTCCGATTGGCGGAAACGTGCTAGGAAGGAGAAAATAGCCACAGTTTTGACGCAGTTTGATGGTAGGGACATTGCGATTGGTAGAGAGAGTTTCCACAAAATAAGACGAACGCTCCTATTGCTCGAAAAAGGCCATGACATGAAGAACGAAATAACCCAGGTGGAGAGACAGTTCGACGATGAGTAAGACAAGATGGAAATTTTCGTGGACTCTTCTCTGAACTGGCATCAAGTGCAGAATGGAGCGCACAATGTTCTGTATGACTCAGAGGAGTAATTTGTGAGAACACTGCTTTCACAGCGGCTGATATCCAGCTAGAAATTAGCTGTAGCATCGTTTAGCTCCAACTGTGGATAAACGAACCAGCCAATTAGTTAATTGTTCTTGTGAGAACTGAGAGGGCATTATAATATGCACACTGCTCCAACCACGAGCATGTATATCGCCACATTCTAATATTAGGGATGAGTACATGTTCTCTCGCATAACGAGAAACATAGGGAAAGCTTCTGCTGGAAAATTCACCAAAGATGTAATTAGTTTCATAGGAATTTCAGCGTAAGAGAGCAGCCTGGAAGAAGACAGCTCATCGCAGCTTAAGGTAAACACCGCATGCAGAGGCGTAAACTTGTTGGTTCACCAGCTTGCGTCCACTGTAAACTCGAGCGACCTTGGGTAACCTTTTGCTCAATTTGTCACATGACTAACCATTCACTGTAGACTTGACTGTCATCCTAATAATAGTACCGAACTTTGAACCGGAATCGGACGATTTTCGTAGTGCTGACCATCATCATAATGTAAGTGTAGGAACAATTTGTAAAGAAACTTCCAGTTAAACTTTAATATTGTCGTGTTTAGGATAATTTAACCTTCTGAGAGTTAATATTTAATATTGTTGTGTTTAGGATTATTTCACTTTTTGATGTTGACGAAATGCGTTATACTGAGAACTGTTTTTTTTGTGTGAAAAGTGTGTAAAAGCGTGTGTTTTTGTGCTGATATTGCGACATTAAACATGTCATTTCAAATTACACAGTTGTCTTCAATCCTAGAATAAGTAAAATCAACAATATTGCTCCTTACAAATTCTAAAATGTACATCTGGTATATCTTCCGAAACGCACATGTGGCTCTGTTTCTTTTCCTTTCAGAGGCGTTTATGTCGAGCAAGTCCCGAATTGTATGCTGAGGCTCATCTGAATCATTGTGTCGTAGTATCGAATGTCTCCGTGTAAAACTGGAGACTCGTATTTGCAATTAATCGGTCGTCCTAACCCGTCCAAACCGGGGACTCACGCTCTCTGGCACGCGCCTACTGCAAACGACCAGCTAGCACGAACACGGGAGAACACGGACACCAACGAAGCAGGGTTGGTCAGAAGTGGTTTGGTCAGGGAGGACCTCTATAGCTGCTCACGTTTGGTTGCGATTTACGAGGTGCATTCAAGTTCTAAGGCCTCCGATTATTTTCTAATGAACTACTCACCCGAAATCGATGAAACTGGCGTTACTTCTCGACGTAATCGCCCTGCAGACGTACACATTTTTCACAACGCTGACGCCATGATTCCATGGCGGCGGCGAAGGCTTCTTTAGGAGTCTGTTTTGACCACTGGAAAATCGCTGAGGCAATAGCAGCACGGCTGGTGAATGTGCGGCCACGGAGAGTGTCTTTCATTGTTGGAAAAAGCCAAAAGTCACTAGGAGCCAGGTCAGGTGAGTAGGAAGCATGAGGAATCACTTCAAAGTTATCACGAACAAACTGTTGCGTAACGTTAGCTCGATGTGCGGGTGCGTTGTCTTGGTGAAACAGCACACGCGCAGCCCTTCCCGGACGTTTTTGTTGCAGTGCAGGAAGGAATTTGTTCTTCAAAACATTTTCGTAGGATGCACCTGTTACCGTAGTGCCCTTTGGAACGCAACGGGTAATGATTACGCCCTCGCTGTCCCAGAACATGGACACCGTCATTTTTTCAGCACTGGCGGTTACCCGAAATTTTTTTGGTGGCGGTGAATCTGTGTGCTTCCATTGAGCTGACTGGCGCTTTGTTTCTGGATTGAAAAATGGCATCCACGTCTCATCCATTGTCACAACCGACGAAAAGAAAGTCCCATTCATGCTGTCGTTGCGCATCAACATTGCTTGGCAACATGCCACACAGGCAGCCATGTGGTCATCAGTCAGCATTCGTGGCACCCACCTGGATGACACTTTTCGCATTTTCAGGTCGTCATGCAGGATTCTGTGCACAGAATCCACAGAAATGCCAACTCTGGAGGTGATCTGTTCAACAGTCATTCGGCGATCCCCCAAAACAATTCCCTCCACTTTCTCGATCATGTCGTCAGATCGGCTTGTGCGAGCCCGAGGTCGTTTCGGTTTGTTGTCACACGATGTTCTGCCTTCATGAAACTGTTGCACCCACGAACGCACTTTCAACACATCCATAACTCCATCACCACTTGTCTCCTTCAACTGTCGATCAATTTCAATTGGTTTCACACCACGCAAATTCAGAAAACGAATGATTGCACGCTGTTCAAGTAAGGAAAACGTCGCCATTTTAAGTATTTAAAACAGTCCTCATTCTCGCCGCTGGCGGTAAAATTCCATCTGCCGTATGGTGCTGCCATCTCTGGGACGTATTGACAATGAACGCGGCCTCATTTTAAAACAATGTGCATGTTTCTATCTCTTTCCAGTCCGGAGAAAAAAAAATCTGAGGCCTTAGAACTTGAATGCACCTCTTACATGTAATCACTCTTCATGAGTGATCAGAAACGAACACTTTTGTAAAGGCTGAGTACTTAGACAACAGGAACCGAGCCATCCACCCTGAGCTCATTGACTTCTCTCACCAACACTTGAGGTAAAAGGCCAGACTCTTCTCTAAATTTTGAAGTGCGTGTTACACATTTGCCAGATAGGTTGGTGATAACGTTGAGGTGGTATTCTTCAGGCCTCACGTACTGATGTATCATCCCGCTGGAGAAGGAAACTGTGTGTCAATGGACAGTGTTCTATTCTTAATCTTATGAACATCACTTCTTTCCATCGATGTGGGCAGGTGTTATGTTCACCACAGCTTGGTGGCCTATTTAATTGGCGGCATTTTGTTGTTTATCACTTGCTACCACTCGTCTTCCTGCTGACGCGTGATCTTCCTGCCTAATGATGAGACGGTAGTAGCGTGCAGGAAGATCGAACACTAAATCACAACGCCTCCTATCTAAGCTTCCTTGGCTCCTTTATCGGTTGCATACCTTCCCCATATCCCAACATGTTCCCGTACCCAGCTGAATATCGCCCGTCTGTCTTGGTTTTGGATCTGCTGTAAGACATTTTACACAGTCTGAATCTTTTGTTTATACTGGGTACAGTTGTTGTACAGACTGCAAGAGTCAGAAGAAATGAGAGATTTTCGGCAGCGGTGGCGTCTTAACTGCTCCAGAGCTTTCAGTATGCACATACCACGGTATCAAAATTTGTTAGTTTTTCCTGGAGGCGATTTCTGGAGAGCCTATCACGGAAGATATCTGAACAACCAAGTGTGTTATCCTGTTTAGATGCGGGCGCATAATTTACTACATAATGTATAAAAATGCACCACTGAGGAATTTACGAGACACGATGCCAAAAATGGTTTCGTAATTATGTACTGACAGGTTGTAACAAGTGTACCGTAAAAATCGGAAACTTTCTGACTGAGGTATTGCTTTTTCCAACAGCGTGCTTCAGACTTTTTATTCTTGAATACTGCAATTCAGGTCAACATTCAAGTATAGCTCTGCTGCAGGGTGTTCTTGCAAAGTACTGCCATTAGTGGTGGAAGCTTCAAGCACGTGCATTACACTTGAGCTGATCACTGAGCAATTTTGTTGTCAGGTGGAAAAATGTGTTTATGGACTCCTTGGAAACTTTCTGCTACTGCCGATAAGTTTGAAGAGCTGACTAGCTGAAGTACGTGGATAAAAAGAAGTTATATGCGCAGATTATTCTGTTTAACAGTTATATTTTACAGAAATTTACATCATTCATTGGAAAGAGAAAAAGTTATTACCGTAGATTATAGGGTAAACACGTGACAGCACACATGCCTGCAGAAACAAGTGTGGCAATGGAAGTTGTAGGAAACAAGTCTCGTTAATGAAATTAGGGGCATTTGTGAATAGTTTAATAAAAAAGACAAAGTTTTATTTCACATTATAACTTTGTTTCTAAGTAAAACATACAGTTGTTGCTCAGAATATTATATTCAATTTGTTATGTTTTTGATTTTTGCTCATACAGGGTGTTTCAAAAATGACCGGTATATTTGAAACGGCAATAAAAACTAAACGAGCAGCGATAGAAATACACCGTTTGTTGCAATATGCTTGGGACAACAGTACATTTTCAGGCAGACAAACTTTCGAAATTACAGTAGTTACAATTTTCAACAACAGATGGCGCTGCGGTCTGGGAAACTCTATAGTACGATATTTTCCACATATCCACCATGCGTAGCAATAATATGGCGTAGTCTCTGAATGAAATTACCCGAAACCTTTCACAACGTGTCTGGCGGAATGGCTTCACATGCAGATGAGATGTACTGCTTCAGCTGTTTAATTGTTTCTGGATTCTGGCGGCACACCTGGTCTTTCAAGTGTCCCCACAGAAAGAAGTCACAGGGGTTCATGTCTGGCGAATAGGGAGGCCAATCCACGCCGCCTCCTGTATGTTTCGGATAGCCCAAAGCAATCACACGATCATCGAAATATTCATTCAGGAAATTAAAGACGTCGGCCGTGCGATGTGGCCGGGCACCATCTTGCGTAAACCACGAGGTGTTCGCAGTGTCGTCTAAGGCAGTTTGTACCGCCACAAATTCACGAAGAATGTCCAGATAGCGTGATGCAGTAATTTGTTTCGGATCTGAAAAATGGGCCAATGATTCCTTTGGAAGAAATGGCGGCCCAGACCAGTACTTTTTGAGGATGCAGGGACGATGGGACTGCAACATGGGGCTTTTCGGTTCCCCATATGCGCCAGTTCTGTTTATTGACGAAGCCGTCCAGGTAAAAATAAGCTTCGTCAGTAAACCAAATGCTGCCCACATGCATATCGCCGTCATCAATCCTGTGCACTATATCGTTAGCGAATGTCTCTCGTGCAGCAATGGTAGCGGCGCTGAGGGGTTGCCGCGTTTGAATTTTGTATGGATAGAGGTGTAAACTCTGGCGCACGAGACGATACGTGGACGTTGGCGTCATTTGGACCGCAGCTGCAACACGGCGATCGGAAACCCGAGGCCGCTGTCGGATCACCTGCTGCACTAGCTTCGCGTTGCCCTCTGTGGTTGCTCTGTACGCGGTCGCCCTACCTTTCCAGCATGTTCATCCGTCACGTTCCCAGTCCGTTGAAATTTTTCAAACAGATCCTTTATTGTATCGCTTTTCGGTCCTTTGGTTACATTAAACCTCCGTTGAAAACTTCGTCTTGTTGCAACAACACTGTGTTCTAGGCGGTGGAATTCCAACACCAGAAAAATCCTCTGTTCTAAGGAATAAACCATGTTGTCTACAGCACACTTGCACGTTGTGAACAGCACACGCTTACAGCAGAAAGACGACGTACAGAATGGCGCACCCACAGACTGCGTTGTCTTCTATATCTTTCACACCACTTGCAGCGCCATCTGTTGTTGAAAATTGTAACTACTGTAATTTCGAAAGTTTGTCCGCCTGAAAATGTACTGTTGGCCCAAGCATATTGCAACAAACGGTGTATTTCTATCGCTGCTCGTTTAGTTTTTATTGCCGTTTCAAATATACCGGTCATTTTTTAAACACACTGTACCACTGCACCTGTAAGTATCCAACATTTTGTATTAGGTACCTTCCTTAAAGACATTGTGTCAAACGTACGTGTTGTGGCATGTTTCTTCTTATACGGTGCCAGTGAGCAGAGCCTAAAATAAGTGCACAAAAGTTTTATTTGTTTGCCTCGCTTAATGCAGTTTACTTTCTTTCAAAAATCAAATGGTTCAAATGGCTCTGAGCACTATGGGACTTAGCATCTGAGATCATCAGTCCCCTAGAACTCAGAACTACTTAAACCTAACCAACGTAAGGACATCACGCACATCCATGCCCGAGGCAAGATTCGAACCTGTGACCGTAGCTATCTCGCGGTTTCAGACTAAAGCGCCTAGAACCGCTCGGTCAACCCGGCCGGCGAAAAGTGGTAAGTGTTTGAATACTACAAAAAATCGCTAGTACTCTCCAACTGAGCTAATTTTTTGAAATTCTGCTCAATAATCATGTTGTAATCGAGGAGCATACCACCATTTTAGCATTAGGAGTAGTGCTAAAGGGTGAAAACTGAGACTGAACAACTATTTTTCGTGTTAATTTATCCGTTTTCAGGGGCTACAAGCAGATAAAAATATATTACGTAGTCACAGGCAACAGGTCAGCTACTTTCAATTGTAAACTACGAATGAACTGCCAAGTTTCAAGTTTTCCACTTATCTGATGTCGCAAGTTTGTTCTTAATCTTTTAAAGGAAATGGAGCATTGCAGTCCCAGTTCATTTGTAACGTACTCCGAAGAACAGTTGCCACAAGAAATGGAGTCGTTCTGTAGTACAACTAATGTCCGACGATGGCAGCCTGAAACTACCATATAAACCAGATGGGACAAATCTCGCACACTGCACGTACTCGCTTACCAACCAATAGGGCACGCCACATTGTAATCTGCTTATAATCGTCTCAGCACTTCTGTACCAATTCTTATGCCATGTGCTCGTTGTTCGTTTATGTCTCTATTGTTATTAAAATAGAACTGATCGCTTATACCATTTTCTATAATAAAGCAATATTTCAAAGCAATGAAAATTTAACGAAAAAAATACTCGTTTCTTAAAAATACTTTTTAACAAACGAGAACTAAAAATTTTAGCACTGCTACTATGGATAAGTAATATTTCGTTTTCTACTCCGTTGTTTAGAACTAAAATACCGGTATCAGTTTTAATCGGTCGGTTTTTCGCATCCCTAATTTACCACGAAACTAATGTGAAATGACCACCTCTCCCCCAGCCGAGGTCTGGGTACAATCTTGCTGTGCCTAGTAAAACACTTGTAATATTGCTTTGTCGAGGCACAGCTTCTGTCACTTGTCATTCTCTTTCTACGTGCATGAAACATGGTGCTGAAAGTTGCAGTAGATTGAAGGTCTGATCACGCAATCACATATCTGATGAAATCAATTCACAGCAAATACCAGTGTTTTATATTTGATTTAGGCAATGCAGTCCCACCATAGGTGTTGTTATCTGAACGCCCCACTACGCTTTTCGTAGCACCGAATTGCTGGTGCGCCGAAAGTAGCGTCCAAACCAAAAATATCGCGTTTAGACGTTCGAACACACATTTATTACATGTTTTGTGTTTCACCCCATTGCGTATACAAACATTTTGCCATTGTTCCTACATCGTCCGCCTAACGCTGCACTACACATGCAGGCTCACTATTCAAGTTTTTCACAAATACAGTTTACAAAGTTCACGGCTTACTTGTTAATACCAACACACTTTTCACAATTCTTGTCAGTTTAGCTTGTAGTATGACTTTGATAACAGTGTACTATATGATTTTAGGGTAACAGTTCACATAGCAACACAATTGTCCGTGCACGTATATAAACATAATACAATGAAGTTAATGTGTATTGTGCACCTCATATCAAGGCTTTTCCAAACACTGGATACATTTGACTTGCAACCGACTATGGCCTGACTTTGCAATATTCTCATATTTATGGCCAATGAATTCTTTCGCAATACTCATTTACACCTTGATCAGGGCCGCTACGCATGTTCTTGCTCTATAAACAAGTAGCGAAAATGCGAGTCCTATACTGAAGTTAAAATTTAGGTCAAAAGCGCAAATTTGAGCAATGTCATACACGTAAATGGTATGATCTGATAACTGAACTTTATATTTCAAGGTACAGCATCATAAATGCCATATGGTGTTTGCTTATAAGAAAACAAAACACATATCCTTGTATTTTAATATATTCTCACTTGACACACTGAAATACTCAAAATAATCATCAATTAAATATGTACAATAAATCCTACAAAATCTTACACATACTAAATCTACTCTCAAACGGAATATCTAAGGTAATCAAAGATCATGATCAAATGAAAAATTTATTAGTGGACTTAAGGTCCCTTATCGTTTTAACATTATCTTATTTCTGACTTTTTCAAATGTCCAAGACTTTTAAGTATTCACTTCAAAAAGAATAAACACATTATTTAATTAGCACAAAAATGTTAAACAGTTACTCTTAACTACAATAAAATACCTTATAAAATCTCATATTAACTTATAAACTAGACATGTGACACATGAAATTCCTTATGGCTTCAAAATGGCTCTGAGCACTATGGGACTTAACATCTGAGGTCATCATTCCCCTAGAACTTAGAACTACTTAAACCTAACTAACCTAAGGACATCCATGTTCGAGGCAGGATTCGAACCTGCGACCATAGCGGTCGCGCGGTTCCAGACTGTAGCGCCCATAACCGCTCGGCCACTCTGGCCGGCTGAAATTCCTTATGCTACAATACAATGTTTCATGGAATAAATCTCTTTAGATATTTGTAGGGACATGATCCTTTTATTTTTCCTTTTCTTTTTTACATCTGCTACAAGGTAGCTACAACTGTGCGGTATCTGCACAATTTTGTATGGGCCTGTATATAACAGTCGCCATTTTTTATTTTCCTTAGCAATTAGCGACGGTTTTGGGTGGCTTCTAGGACTAACTCGTCTACTTGATATTCGATGGTTTTCTCGTATATCCATGTAGTACCGTAATTTTCTCTGGTGAGCGCACTTTGTTATGTTACTTGCTGCTTCCTTTATTTTCTCTTCCTGAGTTTTATCTGGACGTGGTAGTTTTTGCAACGATGCAATCCATTCATTGGGTTCCGAAGTGCGAAATAGTAATTCGTGGGGCGTGTAGCCTGTTGAATGATGAGGCATGTTGTTATGCAATGTCTCAAATAACGGTACCAGTTCCGTCCATCTTGTATGCTGTTTGTGTGCATATGTTCTTACAAATCGGTTTAGCTCGCAGAAGATTCTTTCTACAGAGCTCGCTTCGGGATGGAAACGGGCAACTACACTCCTGGAAATTGAAATAAGAACACCGTGAATTCATTGTCCCAGGAAGGGGAAACTTTATTGACACATTCCTGGGATCAGAAACATCACATGATCACACTGACAGAACCACAGGCACATAGACACAGGCAACAGAGCATGCACAATGTCGGCACTAGTACAGTGTATATCCACCTTTCGCAGCAATGCAGGCTGCTATTCTCCCATGGAGACGATCGTAGAGATGCTGGATGTAGTCCTGTGGAACGGCTTGCCATGCCATTTCCACCTGGCGCCTCAGTTGGACCAGCGTTCGTGCTGGACGTGCAGACCGCGTGAGACGACGCTTCATCCAGTCCCAAACATGCTCAATGGGGGACAGATCCGGAGATCTTGCTGGCCAGGGTAGTTGACTTACACCTTCTAGAGCACGTTGGGTGGCACGGGATACATGCGGACGTGCATTGTCCTGTTGGAACAGCAAGTTCCCTTGCCGGTCTAGGAATGGTAGAACGATGGGTTCGATGACGGTTTGGATGTACCGTGCACTATTCAGTGTCCCCTCGACGATCACCAGTGGTGTATGGCCAGTGTAGGAGATCGCTCCCCACACCATGATGCCGGGTGTTGGCCCTGTGTGCCTCGGTCGTATGCAGTCCTGATTGTGGCGCTCACCTGCACGGCGCCAAACACGCATACGACCATCATTGGCACCAAGGCAGAAGCGACTCTCATCGCTGAAGACGACACCTCTCCATTCGTCCCTCCATTCACGCCTGTCACGACACCACTGGAGGCGGGCTGCACGATGTTGGGGCGTGAGCGGAAGACGGCCTAACGGTGTGCGGGACCGTACCCAGCTTCATGGAGACGGTTGCGAATGGTCCTCGCCGATACCCCAGGAGCAGCAGTGTCCCTAATTTGCTGGGAAGTGGCGGTGCGGTCCCCTACGGCACTGCGTAGGATCCTACGGTCTTGGCGTGCATCCGTGCGTCGCTGCGGTCCGGTCCCAGGTCGACGGGCACGTGCACCTTCCGCCGACCACTGGCGACAACATCGATGTACTGTGGAGACCTCACGCCCCACGTGTTGAGCAATTCGGCGGTACGTCCACCCGGCCTCCCGCATGCCCACTATACGCCCTCGCTCAAAGTCCGTCAACTGCACATACGATTCACGTCCACGCTGTCGCGGCATGCTACCAGTGTTAAAGACTGCGATGGAGCTCCGTATGCCACGGCAAACTGGCTGACACTGACGGCGGCGGTGCACAAATGCTGCGCAGCTAGCGCCATTCGACGGCCAACACCGCGGTTCCTGGTGTGTCCGCTGTGCCGTGCGTGTGATCATTGCTTGTACAGCCCTCTCGCAGTGTCCGGAGCAAGTATGGTGGGTCTGACACACCGGTGTCAATGTGTTCTTTTTTCCATTTCCAGGAGTGTAGTATATGCTTGTTGTTTTGTTCGCAAAAAAAGTCCTCCACGGTTGACCCGTAAAATATTTTGCATTGTCCATCAAAACATTCTGAGGTTTTCCCATATTTGGTATGCAATCTTTTAATACATACTGTATCATAGGTTTGGTTGTGGTGTTTTTCATTATGTACAGCTTCACATACTTCGTAAACGTATCATAAACGGCAAATAAATATTTTACACCGCCACGAGAGGTCGGTAGTGGTCCCGCGAAATCCACAGACGCAAGTTGAAGTGGATAGATAGGAATAATCGGGTGTAGTTCTGTTTTAAAGCCTTGATTATTGGATTTTGCTTTCTGGCAAGCTTCGCATGTCCTTACTATCCGTTGTACCAAACGTCTGAGGTTTCGAATGTAACAGTACTTTCATGTGATGGCTACACATTTTTGGATTCCCACGTATCCCCACCCATAATGAGTGTACCGAACAAAATTTTCTATGCATTGGTGCGGAATACACACACACACCATATTTCGGAGTCTGTGTTGTTTCTGTGATACAGTACATTATTCTCTAGTTTATATTGCAAGCTCTCATTACTTCGTTGCTTCTGTCTTATTGACTTCTTTGTTTTCTCCCATGTAGGATCCTCATCTTGCAATTGTACGATATTCTTACACAGGTCCATATATTCGCGTTGGTGCTGCTGCGACGTCATGAGTAGAAATTTGAATTCAGATGCGCGCTCTGTAACTTCTACCAGTTGTGACATTCCTATAGGCAGACGACACAACGCGTCAGCAATTATATTGTCTTTTCCTTTTATGTACATGATCTTTAAATCATATTCCTGTAAAACTAGCGCCCAGCGGGCTAATCTAGCATGTAACAACTTACAATTTAATAGAAAACTTAAAGCTTGATGATCACAAAACAGTTTTATCCTCTCTCCAAAAACATAGCCGTGGAATTTCTTTAGTGCCCAGACGACGCTTAGTGATTCCAACTCCGTGACTGAATATGTATGATCTTTCACACTTATTAAACACTGATAGCGAACGCTATAATCCTTATCTCCCTATTCCCATCTGTTTCTTCCAACTGAAAGAAACACGATCCTAAACCATAAGATTAAGAATCCGTTGCGATACAGAAATCTTTATTCATGTCTGGATGGTATAGTAATTTAGCGTTCACTAACGTTTGTTTGATATCCTCGAAGGCGTGCTGGCAGTCTTCGGACCAATTCCACATAGTGTTCTTTGGCAACAAGTTGAGCAACGCTTCATTATTAAGCAGCTGATTTGGCACGAATCGCCTAAAAAAAAAGAAACCAACCTGATAAACGATTTTAATTGTTTCTTGATCGTAGGTCGTGGAAATTCTTTAATGGCTTGTAGTTTTTCGCCATCTGGCGTTATTCCTAATGGTGAAGTAATATGTCCAAGAAACTTAAGTTGTTCTCTTCCAAACTTGGATTTTTCTAGATTGGCAGTTATACCTGCCTCTGTTAGTCTACTCAACACTCTTTCCAAAATTTCTAAATGTTCCTCCCATGTGGGTGTGGACACTAAAAGATCGTCCACGTGTAGAGTCACTTTCTCCAATTAATCTGAGCCTAACGCTTAGTTCAGAGCGGTAATAAATACCCCAGCGCTCACGTTAAGTCCGAACGGTAGTACCCTAAATTAGTAACTACGGCTATTGAAGATGAAGGCAGTACACTTTCTGGATTCTTTTGTCAACGGGATTTGCCGAAAACTAGATTTTAAATCGATTGAGGTCAGGTATTTAACTCCGTAAAATTTTTGTATCTGTTTCTCGAGTCTCGCCGGCCTCGTCTTCACGGGTATGCTAATTTTATTTATACTCCTTGCATCTAGAACCAGTGTAATCTTTGCTCCTGGCTTAGCTACGGCTACGAGTGGAATGCTGTATGGTGACAGGGACAGTTCGATTATTCCCCATTGCAACATCTGGATTTCGTTATTGACCGCTTCTTTCTTGGTCCACGGGACAGAGTATGGCCCATGACGGTAAGTTTCGTGGGGGGCCACCTCTATGTTGTACACATAGCCTCTCATAATTCCCGGTTTTTCTGAGAATACTTCTCGGTAACAACTGAGTGAGATGTTGTCACTGAGATATTTTTAGGTAATCCGATTCTCGAACTTTGCTGTCAATAATTTTCGTCCAGCTAAGTGTCTCATCATGAACCGTGTCTGATTAATATTCCTCTTGTCCCTTTAAAGTCGTTGAGTATTTGTAATATCTACCCCCCCCCCCCCCGCATTTAATTTGTATATTTCGGCAATATTTACCGTGTATCTGTGCGTGCTAAATCCAGTATATCCCTTCTATTTCCATTCAAAATGCAAACCTTTCCGCTTGAGAGGTCAATTTGTGCCTTTCTTTCGCTAAGAAAGTCGCACCCCAGGATGCAGGCCACACACAATCCTTTTACCTCTAGAAAAGCACACTTTATGGTTTCTTCCCCAAGGCATAATTCCACCCACATCTGGTATTGAATGTTATGTGTCTGTGCATTAATGGCTCCAGTAACACGACAGTTTTGCACTGGGTAAGTAGGCAATTTTTGCGGTTGTGACTTAAAGTTTTGAAAAGATCATAGCTCAGTCCATTAGTTGTAGCTCCTGTGTCTACATATACTTCTATTGGGATGTTATTTATTCGTGCTTTTAATGAACCATGAACCATGAACCATGGACCTTGCCGTTGGTGGGGAGGCACTCTTCTGTGTCATTAAAGACTACTGGTTTTGTGTCATTCAGATTATCATCTACCTTCGTAGATAAATTATTTAGCTGATCCGAAAGTTCAACTAATTTCTCTGATAATGAACTAATTTCCTCCATGTGTCTTTCTGAACCAATTTTCAGAGTATCTACTGTGTCCTTTAAGTTTTCTTGAGTTTTTGAAAGTTGCGTAACCAAATCGGTAGATGCAACTGAGTCAATTTTAGCTTGCAAGGTCTCATGATTTTCATGAACAATAGTTTGCAGTTCTTTTATGGCTGCTTCGTGATTCTGTAATGCATTTTCATGCCGCGAAAAAATAGGTTGAAAATGCTCACAAATTTGTGTTTTTACGTCATGGACCTTGCCGTTGGTGGGGAGGCTTGCGTGCCTCAGCGATACAGATGGCCGTACCGTAGGTGCAACCACAACGGAGGGGTATCTGTTGAGAGGCCAGACAAACATGTGGTTCCTGAAGAGGGGCAGCAGCCTTTTCAGTAGTTGCAGGGGCAACAGTCTGGATGATTGACTGATCTGGCCTTGTAACATTAACCAAAACGGCCTTGCTGTGCTGGTACTGCGAACGGCTGAAAGCAAGGGGAAACTACAGCCGTAATTTTTCCCGAGGACATGCAGCTCTACTGTATGATTAAATGATGATGGCGTCCTCTTGGGTAAAATATTCCGGAGGTAAAATAGTCCCCCATTCGGATCTCCGGGCGGGGACTACTCAAGAGGATGTCGTTATCAGGAGAAAGAAAACTGGCGTTCTACGGATCGGAGCGTGGAATGTCAGATCCCTTAATCGGGCAGGTAGGTTAGAAAATTTAAAAAGGGAAATGGATAGGTTAAAGTTAGATATAGTGGGAATTAGTGAAGTTCGGTGGCAGGAGGAACAAGACTTTTGGTCAGGTGATTACAGGGTTATAAATACAAAATCAAATAGGGGTAATGCAGGAGTAGGTTTAATAATGAATAAAAAAAATAGGAGTGCGGGTTAGCTACTACAAACAGCATAGTGAACGCATTATTGTGGCCAAGATAGACACAAAGCCCATGCCTACTACAGTAGTACAAGTTTATATACCAACTACCTCTGCAGATGATGAAGAAATAGATGAAATGTATGACGAGATAAAAGAAATTATTCAGGTAGTGAAGGGAGACGAAAATTTAATAGTCATGGGTGACTGGAATTCATCAGTAGGAAAAGGGAGAGAAGGAAACATAGTAGGTGAATATGGATTGGGGGGAAGGAATGAAAGAGGAAGCCGCCTTGTAGAATTTTGCACAGAGCATAACTTAATCATAGCCAACACTTGGTTCAAGAATCATAAAAGAAGGTTGTATACCTGGAAGAATCCTGGAGATACTAAAAGGTATCAGATAGATTATATAATGGTAAGACAGAGATTTAGGAACCAGGTTTTAAATTGTAGGACATTTCCTGGAGCAGATGTGGATTCTGACCACAATCTATTGGTTATGAACTGCAGATTGAAACTGAAGAAACTGCAAAAAGGTGGGAATTTAAGGAGATGGGACCTGGATAAACTGAAAGAACCAGAGGTTGTAGAGAGTTTCAGGGAGAGCATAAGGGAACAATTGACAGGAATGGGGGAAAGAAATACAGTAGAAGAAGAATGGGTAGCTCTGAGGGATGAAGTAGTGAAGGCAGCAGAGGATCAAGTAGGTAAAAAGATGAGGGCTAATAGAAATCCTTGGGTAACAGAAGAACTATTGAATTTAATTGATGAAAGGAGAAAATATAAAAATGCAGTAAATGAAGCAGGCAAAAAGGAATACAAACGTCTCAAAAATGATATCGACACGAAGCGCAAAATGGCTAAGCAGGGTTGGCTAGAGGACAAATGTAAAGATGTAGAGGCTTGTCTCACTAGGGGTAAGATAGATACTGCCTACAGGAAAATTAAAGAGACCTTTGGAGAGAAGAGAACCACTTGTATGAATATCAAGAGCTCAGATGGCAACCCAGTTCTAAGCAAAGAAGGGAAGGCAGAAAGGTGGAAGGAGTATATAGAGGGTTTATACAAGGGCGATGTACTTGAGGACAATATTATGGAAATGGAAGAGGATGTAGATGAAGACGAAATGGGAGATACGATACTGCGTGAAGAGTTTGACAGAGCACTGAAAGACCTGAGTCGAAACAAGGCCCCGGGAGTAGACAACATTCCATTTGAACTACTGATGGCCTTGGGAGAGCCAGTCCTGACAAAACTCTACCATCTGGTGAGCAAGATGTATGAGACAGGCGGAATACCCTCAGAGTTCAAGAAAAATATAATAATTCCGATCCCAAAAAAAGCAGGTGTTGACAGATGTGAAAATTACCGAACTATCAGTTTAATAAGTCACAGCTGCAAAATACTAACGCGAATTCTTTACAGACGAATGGAAAAACTGGTAGAAGCCGACCTCGGGGAAGATCAGTTTGGATTCCGTAGAAGTATTGGAACACGTGAGGCTATACTGACCTTACGATTTATCTTAGAAGAAAGATTAAGAAAAGGCAAACCTACGTTTCTAGCATTTGTAGACTTAGAGAAAGCTTTTGACAGTGTTAACTGGAATACTCTCTTTCAAATTCTGAAGGTGGCAGGGGTAAAATACAGGGAGCGAAAGGCTATTTACAGTTTGTACAGAAACCAGATGGCAGTTATAAGAGTCGAGGGGCATGAAAGGGAAGCAGTGGTTGGGAAAGGAGTAAGACAGGGTTGTAGCCTCTCCCCGATGTTATTCAATCTGTATATTGAGCAAGCAGTAAAGGAAACAAAAGAAAAATTCGGAGTAGGTATTAAAATTCATGGAGAAGAAGTAAAAACTTTGAGGTTCGCCGATGACATTGTAATTCTGTCAGAGACAGCAAAGGACTTGGAAGAGCAGTTGAACGGAATGGACAGTGTCTTGAAAGGAGGATATAAGATGAACATCAACAAAAGCAAAACGAGGATAATGGAATGTAGTCAAATTAAGTCGGGTGATGCTGAAGGAATTAGATTAGGAAATGAGACACTTAAAGTAGTAAAGGAGTTTTGCTATTTAGGGAGTAAAATAACCGATGATGGTCGAAGTAGAGAGGATATAAAATGTAGACTGGCAATGGCAAGGAAAACGTTTCTCAAGAAGAGGAATTTGTTAACATCGAGTATAGATTTAAGTGTCAGGAAGTCGTTTCTGACAGTATTTGTATGGAGTGTAGCCAGGTATGGAAGTGAAACGTGGACGATAACTAGTTTGGACAAGAAGAGAATAGAAGCTTTCGAAATGTGGTGCTACAGAAGAATGCTGAAGATAAGGTGGGTAGATCACGTAACTAATGAGGAGGTATTGAATAGGATTGGGGAGAAGAGAAATTTGTGGCAAAACTTGACTAGAAGAAGGGATCGGTTGGTAGGACATGTTTTGAGGCATCAAGGGATCACAAATTTAGCATTGGAGGGCAGTGTGGAGGGTAAAAATCGTAGAGGGAGACCAAGAGATGAATACACTAAGCAGATTCAGAAGGATGTAGGTTGCAGTAGATACTGGGAGATGAAGAAGCTTGCACAGGATAGAGTAGCATGGAGAGCTGCATCAAACCAGTCTCAGGACTGAAGACCACAACAACAATATTGTTTACACTATTTCGATCTCCTTGTTATCGCATTTATTCGCTTCCGTTAATAAATCCTGTTGCATGGTGTTGCCTTCTTGGTATCTCAGCATGCGGATATTGTTTTGGAAATTGTCCTGAGATGTGCCCCCACTCCGTACGTCGATCAACTATGTGGAGCTTATTGCGGTCTGTTCTCGTTTGACGGTCGCGAAATATTATTGCTTCCTTCACCTTTCATTTCAATAGCTATTACTATCCGTCCAAGGCTGTGGTATCACATTTGTGTTTGGCATCGTATTCCCGTTGTCACCTTGCTAATTACTATTGCTTACTGTAGCTGGTGGCTGCATTGAACTCTGCTTCCACAGCACCGGAGAGTTGTGATTATTCGGACTTCTATTTTGATTAGGCCATTGCCCTTTATTCGTCCTACGTCTTTGATTCCCGTTATCGTTGTTTTATATCCTGGGTGATATCGTTCTTCGCATCTACGTTTTTTGCTATTCGGCATCTGACCATTCACATTTCTCCTATTGTGTTCGTTATGTTGTTCTCCTTTATTGTTGTTGTTGTTCCCGAAGTTGGGATTTGAATTCCGGTTTTAATGTTTCCTCAGCGAAAAGTTCCCGTTTTCTCGGTCACGATTCGCCCGGCATTCCTCTCGTGATAGGTCTATCTCGTCTAACACCGATAAATATCTCTCCAGATCGTCTTCTGCAACATTGATTAATTTATCACGAATGTGACCTGGCAAGTGAAGTTTTAATATATGTATCACATCTCGTGCAGATATGGGCTCATCCCAATATCTCGTCTTGTTAATATATTTTTCAAAATATTTCTGCAGGGTATCTTGTTTTGAATTACACGCCTGAGGGCTATGGTCTTCCGTCCTAAGGTGTTCTTGTATTGCTTTTGACCAATATCGGTCTAAGAATGCCTTTTCAAATTGTGCAACGCTCAGACAGTTATCAATAATGTCATTCGCCCACAGAGCAGCGTCACCCTAGATATGCGCTATTATAAACTGAATCTTCTGTCGATCGTTCCACGCACTAGGTAAAATATTCCGAAATCCCTTTATAAATATCACAGGGTGCACCGATTTCTTTTCTGCGTTGTAAACTTGAAACTGACTGTGTTTTATTAGACTCTCGTCAATAGTGGTAATTACATTAAAAGAAGCTGCCCCCATGTGATTATGCATTGGCATACTCCTCTGTACATTTACGTCTAATCTATCAGAATCCAATACGAGCTGACATGACCCATATGCGCTGTTTGCGTTGTCGTGTCCGCAGCTCGTGGTCGTGCGGTAGCGTTCTCGCTTCCCACGCCCGGGTTCGATTCCCGGCGGGGTCAGGGATTTTCTCTGCCTCGTGATGACTGGGTGTTGTGTGATGTCCTTAGGTTAGTTAGGTTTAAGTAGTTCTAAGTTCTAGGGGACTGATGACCATAGAAGTTAAGTCCCATAGTGCTCAGAGCCATTTGAGCCATTTTTGCGTTGTCGTTAGTGTTTCGGCTTAGTGTATCTCCGTAATCATATTTCTGCGCTTGTGAACGCGCACGTTGTAGTTCGGATAAACGATGTGTGAGCTCCTCTTGCCACAGTGGCATTGGAGAGTTGTTTTTGCGCCTGCGAGTTGACGCGCTTCGGTTGCGCTGTTTACAAACAGCTACGCCATTGGTTACTTGCTGCGTAGCAGCCTTTACTTTATTCTCTTATTTGTTCCGAGATCTGACTGTCCTTCTCAGTTAGCCAATCTTGGAATCCCTGTTCTATATTCTTAGCTTGTTCGGCTAAATGTTGGTCTATAGTTTCCTTTTTCACTATTTCAAGGGTTTCCATACGGTTTGTAAGTTGTTCGACCTCGTCTTTTATAATGGTATATGCCGTTTGCAACGTTTCCACATTTTGTACCATGTTGCTGACTGTGTTCGGCAATTCGGTGTATGCCCTCTTCATGTCATTTATCTCCGACTGTACTTTTTCGAACTGTTCATTCATGCGCTGTATTAATGCTTTGTCTCTTTCTTCGACTTGTTTCCTTATTTGTTTAACTAGCTGGTTATTTCGTTCCTCCACGATACTATCCTTTTCTTTCATTTCTTCTTCCCGTAACCTGTCCCTTTCTTTCGTTTTTTCTTCCTGTAACCTGTCCCTTTCTTCTAACCTCCTGAGGAATTCTGCGAACGGGTCGGGTATCGGCGAACATACTGGCGTCCTCGTTAATCTATTCATTGTGATGCCGCTACTTAACCTCGTAGCGGCTATCTGTTCTGGTACTTCTATATACTGACTAGATCTTGTCGATTCACCCGAAAATAGCTTATCACCGTTATTTTTCCCGAGGGCATGCAGCTTTACTGTATGATTAAATGATGATGGCGTCCTCTTGGGTAAAATATTCCGGAGGTAAAATAGTCCCCCATTCGGATCTCCGGGCGGGGACTACTCAAGAGGTTGTCGTTATCAGGAGAAAGAAAACTGGCGTTCTACGGATCGGAGCGTGGAATGTCAGATCCCTTAATCGGGCAGGTAGGTTAGAAAATTTAAAAAGGGAAATGGATAGGTTAAAGTTAGATATAGTGGGAATTAGTGAAGTTCGGTGGCAGGAGGAACAAGACTTCTGGTCAGGTGACTACAGGATTATAAACACAAATTCAAATAGGGGTAATGCAGGAGTAGGTTTAATAATGAATAGGAAAATAGGAATGCGGGTAAGCTACTACAAACAGCATAGTGAACTCATTATTGTGGCCAAGATAGATACGAAGCCCACACCTACTACAGTAGTACAAGTTTATATGCCAACTAGCTCTGCAGATGATGAAGAAATTGAAGAATTGTATGATGAAATAAAAGACACTATTCAGATAGTGAAGGGAGACGAAAATTTAATAGTCATGGGTGACTGGGATTCGAGTGTAGGAAAAGGGAGAGAAGGAAACGTAGTAGGTGATTATGGATTGGGGGTAAGAAATGAAAGAGGAAGCCGCCTGGTAGAATTTTGCACAGAGCACAACTTAATCATAGCTAACACTTGGTTTAAGAATAATGATAGAAGGTTGTATACATGGAAGAACCCTGGAGATAATAAAAGGTATCAGATAGATTATATAATGGTAAGACAGAGATTTAGGAACCAGGTTTTAAATTGTAAGACATTTCCAGGGGCAGATGTGGACTCTGACCACAATCTATTGGTTGTGACCTGTAGATTAAAACTGAAGAAACTGCAAAAAGGTGGGAATTTAAGGAGATGGGACCTGGATAAACTGAAAGAACAAGAGGTTGTACAGAGTTTCAGGGAGAGCATAAGGAAACAATTGACAGGAATGGGGGAAAGAAATACAGTAGAAGAAGAATGGGTAGCTTTGAGGGATGAAGTAGTGAAGGCAGCAGAGGATCAAGTAGGTAAAAAGACGAGGGCTAGTAGAAATCCTTGGGTAACAGAAGAAATATTGAATTCAATTGATGAAAGGAGAAAATATAAAAATGCAGTAAATGAAGCAGACAAAAAGGATTACAAACGTCTCAAAAATGAGATAGGAAGTGCAAAATGGCTAAGCAGGGATGGCTAGAGGACAAATGTAAGGATGTAGAGGCTTATCTCACTAGTGATAAGATAGATACTGCCTACAGGAAAATTAAAGAGACCTTTGGAGATAAGAGAACCACTTGTATGAACATCAAGAGCTCAGATGGAAACCCAGTTCTAAGCAAAGAAGGGAAAGCAGAAAGGTGGAAGGAGTATATAGAGGGTCTATACAAGGGCGATGTACTTGAGGACAATATTATGGAAATGGAAGAGGATGTAGATGAAGATGAAATGGGAGATACGATACTGCGTGAAGAGTTTGACAGAGCACTGAAAGACCTGAGTCGAAACAAGGCCCCCGGAGTAGACAACATTCCATTGGAACTACTGACGGCCTTGGGAGAGCCAGTCCTGACAAAATTCTACCATCTGGTGACCAAGATGTATGAAACAGGCGAAATACCCTCAGACTTCAAGAAGAATATAATAATTCCAATCCCAAAGAAAGCAGGTGTTGACAGATGTGAAAATTACCGAACAATCAGTTTAATAAGCCACAGCTGCAAAATACTAACACGAATACTTTGCAGACGAATGGAAAAACTAGTAGAAGCCGACCTCGGGGAAGATCAGTTTGGATTCCGTAGAAATACTGGAACACGTGAGGCAATACTGACCTTACGACTTATCTTAGAAGAAAGATTAAGGAAAGGCAAACCTACGTTTCTAGCATTTGTAGACTTAGAGAAAGCTTTTGACAATGTTGACTGGAATACTCTCTTTCAAATTCTAAAGCTGGCAGGGGTAAAATACAGGGAGCGAAAGGCTATTTACAATTTGTACAGAAACCAGATGGCAGTTATAAGAGCCGAGGGACATGAAAGGGAAACAGTGGTTGGGAAGGGAGTAAGACAGGGTTGTAGCCTCTCCCCGATGTTATTCAATCTGTATATTGAGCAAGCAGTAAAGGAAACAAAAGAAAAATTCGGAGTAGGTATTAAAATCCATGGAGAAGAAATAAAAACTTTGAGATTCGCTGACGACATTGTAATTCTGTCAGAGACAGCAAAGGACTTGGAAGAGCAGTTGAACGGAATGGATGGTGTCTTGAAGGGAGGATATAAGATGAACATCAACAAAAGCAAAACGAGGATAATGGAATGGAGTTGAATTAAGTCGGGTGATTTTGAGGGTATTAGATTAGGAAATGAGACACTTAAAGTAGTAAAGGAGTTTTGCTATTTGGGGAGCAAAATAACTGATGATGGTCGAAGTAGAGAGGATATAAAATGTAGACTGGCAATGGCAAGGAAAGCGTTTCTGAAGAAGAGAAATTTGTTAACATCGAGTATAGATTTAAGTGTCAGGAAGTCATTTCTGAAAGTATTTGTATGGAGTGTAGCCATGTATGGAAGTGAAACCTGGACGGTAAATAGTTTGGACAAGAAGAGGATAGAAGCTTTCGAAATGTGGTGCTACAGAAGAATGCTGAAGATTAGATGGGTAGATCACATAACTAATGAGGAAGTATTGAATAGGATTGGGGAGAAGAGAAGTTTGTGGCACAACTTGACCAGAAGAAGGGATCGGTTGATAGGACATGTTCTGTGGCATCAAGGGATCACCAACTTAGTATTGGAGGGCAGTGTGGAGGGTAAAATTCGTAGGGGGAGACCAAGAGATGAATACACTAAGCAGATTCAGAAGGATGTAGGTTGCAGTAAGTACTGGGAGATGAAGAAGCTTGCACAGGATAGAGTAGCATGGAGAGCTGCATCAAACCAGTCTCAGGACTGAAGACCACAACAACAACAACCGTTATCATTCCTATGGTTACTAGTAACGTCTACCAACTCCGTACCACGATCAATATCGCTTAATAACGGAACATTATCCTGCATATTTTATATCCTGATTCTGTTGTGGCTAAATAACTCGATCAACTTTACCCATATTAACAACAAATTCATACAAATTGCGTCACGCTTTAACAGTATACACTTTCTCTGGCCACTGCTTTACAGTATATCTACTTACTACAAATACTGGTTCTGATCTACAGTAGCGTACTGTGCTTTCTAAAAAATTGGTTAAAATCTCTAAACTCACAATGCTATCACTTGCTTAACGATTGTTTTCACAAATACAAACTATTTCCTTCTCCACTACTTATCACGTACGATCTACTCTCCTGTACTTTGATGATACCAAGCCTATGCAGCAAGAATTGATGCCTAGTGGTCCTTACCTTTCCACTTTTCTGTTTGTATATGTTTCTCCGTCCTCTCAGGGCCTGTCAAGGTTCTTCTCTGGTACAAACGTTCGTAACGTTTATACATGAAATAAAAATTTGTCTTGTATAAATATACATGCACAATTAAGAAATGTACATGTATGTACGTGACTACTATAATTTTCTCAGGCACCAACGTTACTGGGCGACATTTATGATGTTTCCTTACTTTTAACCACGTACGATGAGAATTTAACATTAATTATTTTCATTGCGTAGGTAAGAACATTATAAGCTGAATACTTTGTAGGAGGCCAAATAAATGTTTGATTTTATTTTAGATGAGCGCCAGGCTCCCTAAAAATTTACAATTTCACGAAATAAAGTCCACGCCAGAATTCACATATCTGCCCCACATGGTATCGCTGAAAATATCTGAGGTCTCGCAAATCTGAATTAGCGAAATACTCAAACTCAAATTAAATAAGGATTTGAAATGATTTCGTAGCGTCTGCTAAAAATGAAAATTGCAAAATAACATAATATTTAAATCTGCCGCGTCATGGCGGCCGATTGTTGCCAGTCAGCGATAACGGCTTTTGGGCGTCGTAGCAGCTGAAGAATAATAATTAATCTCTCTCTTCAAGTGAAACATTAAGATGAGGTGCTTACATTATCTTGAAATAATAACATGAGCTGTTTTTATACATGTATTTTAAGCAATAATTTACATACACACCTTAACATCGTCTAGAAGAGAAAACAATAACATAGGCAACTGTTAAGCGCTACACACAATCTCCGTATAACAAAGGAAGCAGAAGAAGATCGATTTGTTTTGTCCATCTTGTATATAGTTACACAAAAATATAAATACTTTATTTCAATATATTTTTTGCTCCAATATTAATTATCAGCGATAAGGTCTTTTTCTCATCAGAGTATTTACGTTACAGTTTTCTGTAAATATTAATTGTACAGTTCTTCATAAATGCGTTTTAAGTCTTGTTTGTTTTATTTTATTCACGTTTCTTACATGCATTGCACACGTACTGTCCGTAAAAATCGCCTAAGGGAGCCTACACACTGTTATGTTCAAACCAACATTTAGGTTGAGAATAAATTTGTCACTTAAAACATACAGCAGCAAAATAACTTTTAGTCTAAATTAACTATAGTAACAAATAGAGTATAGTCAAGTCGTCTCGTCATTACGACGACTTCCGGCTTCAGCCTTTCCCGTCCCAGTCTTATGTCATATTGCCGAAGGACAAATGAATAAATAACAAAGAAAGTATCGCTCACTGCACGCTCAAAGAGTGACGTTACGCTCATCTCAAGAGTGGAAGTGGATATGTATTAAGAGTGTTCTGGGTGGCAAAATCGTAAGAAATCTTGCTGTGGGTTTGATCCTGATTTAAATAACTTTCAACTAGTACGTATAACCGTGAACATTTACAGGGTTATTACAAATGATTGAAGCGATTTCACAGCTCTACAATAACTTTATTATTTGAGATATTTTCACAATGCTTTGCACACACATACAAAAACTCAAAAAGTTTTTTTAGGCATTCACAAATGTTCGATATGTGCCCCTTTAGTGATTCGGCAGACATCAAGCCGATAATCAAGTTCCTCCCACACTTGGCGCAGCATGTCCCCATCAATGAGTTCGAAAGCATCGTTGATGCGAGCTCGCAGTTCTGGCACGTTTCTTGGTAGAGGAGGTTTAAACGCTGAATCTTTCACATAACCCCACAGAAAGAAATCGCATGGGGTTAAGTCGGGAGAGCGTGGAGGCCATGACATGAATTGCTGATCATGATCTCCACCACGACCGATCCATCGGTTTTCCAATCTCCTGTTTAAGAAATGCCGAACATCATGATGGAAGTGCGGTGGAGCACCATCTTGTTGAAAGATGAAGTCGGCGCTGTCGGTCTCCAGTTGTGGCATGAGCCAATTTTCCAGCATGTCCAGATACACGTGTCCTGTAACGTTTTTTTCGCAGAAGAAAAAGGGGCCCTAAATTTTAAACCGTGAGATTGCACAAAACACGTTAACTTTTGGTGAATTGCAAATTTGCTGCACGAATGCGTGAGGATTCTCTACCGCCCAGATTCGCACATTGTGTCTGTTCACTTCACCATTAAGAAAAAATGTTGCTTCATCACTGAAAACAAGTTTCGCACTGAACGCATCCTCTTCCATGAGCTGTTGCAACCGCGCCGAAAATTCAAAGCGTTTGACTTTGTCATCGGGAGTCAGGGCTTGTAGCAATTGTAAACGGTAAGGCTTCTGCTTTAGCCTTTTCCGTAAGATTTTCCAAACCGTCGGCTGTGGTACGTTTAGCTCCCTGCTTGCTTTATTCGTCGACTTCCGCGAGCTACGCGTGAAACTTGCCCGCACGCGTTCAACCGTTTCTTCGCTCACTGCAGGCCGACCCGTTGATTTCCCCTTACAGAGGCATCCAGGGGGACAAGAAAGGAGCCTCCACGAAGAGTATGTGAATGCAATACACATACTCAGGCGTCCCCTGGGCGGTTGTATACCAGCTGATCCTTTCACTCCAGAAGCAACATGACAATCCTACAGAAAAGGACCTTATCAGGCCCAGCACTGACGATTATCTCTGTAAATATTGAAGGCCTGTCTGCATGCAAAGAACGTCTACTACAAGACTTCTGTTAGAAAGAGAAATGTGACGTCCTGTGTCTACAAGAAACTCACAGAGATAGCACACTCAAAAGACCCAAGATAAACGGCATGCGACTAGTAGCTGAAAGGCCACACCGACAGTATGGCAGCGCAATCTTTACCAGGCCAAACATACAGATCCTTTCAAGCAGTATAAACGACATCAATGATACTGAAGTGTTAACCATTGAACTTAGTGACTGCACTGTTACATCAGTGTACAAACCACCAACTGTGGACTTTTCCAGCTCCAACGTAAACAATTTTAATAAAGACAGAATTAATTTTGTAATCGGTGATTTCAGCAGCCACAGTACGCAGTGGGGCTACCAAGAAGACGACGACAATGGCACGGCTGTGATCTGCTGGGCCGAGCTAAACAACCTAAAACTGATACATGACAATAAACTGCCTGCTTCCTACAACAGTGGCAGATGGGGGAGAGGTTATAACCCGGACCTCATCTTCGTTAGCCATCAAGTAACGGCCCAATGCTCAAAAGGAGTTTGCTCACCAATACCAAACACCCAGCACCGTCCAATAATGTGCCAGATCACATCTGTTGTTAAACCCCATAGCGTACCTTTTCGCCGTAGGTACAATTTTAAGAAAGCAGAATGGTCAACCTTTCAAAACCTCATGGAAGAGTCTGTAAACAACCTACCACCTGAACCAAGATTCTATGACTATTTCGTGAAGGCTGTGCAGTGGTGTTCCAAACAATCGATCCCTAATGGATGCAGAAGCAATTATGTTGAAGGCCTTACGCCAGAATTAGAGGACCAGTTGCAGCAATACCTGACACTGTTTGACGCAAACCCTCTATCCGCGGAAACTATCACTGCGGGCGAGCAGCTAACCGAGTCACTAGCTAAAACCAGGAGAGAGAAATGGCTGAGGACAATAGAGGAATTGGACATGAAAAGGAGCAGTCAGAAAGCCTGGACACTCCTTAAACGTCTCAACAATGACCCGACTTTCTCTCCAGGACGTGCTCCCGTCACAGCCGACCAAATAGCCCACCAGCTTCTCAAGAATGGGAAACCCGACACCAAAATCAGGAAGTCGGAGACCAAAATAGACAGGATTGAACACCAAGAAATTTCAACTCTGACCACCCCTCTCACAATGGCAGATCTGGACAAAGCCATAGCGAAATGCAAGCTAAGGAAGGCCCCGGGCCTGGACGAGATTTTTGTTGATCAGATTAAACACTTTGGTCCCAACGTTAAACAATGGCTACTGAAACTGTTTAACAATTGCATGGAAACATGTCAGATTCCCACAATCTGGAGGAAGGCTAAAGTTATTGCCATTTTCAAACCAGGCAAAAATGCTGATGACCCCAGAAATTTCCGACCCATATCACTTCTCTGCCATATCTTTAAAATCTTTGAAAGAATACTCCAGGATCGCCTCTCCAGTGCCATAGAACCCTACCTAATCCCCCAACAAGCAGGTTTCCGCCCAGGGAAAAGCACTACATCTCAGGTAATTAACCTCACGCAGCTGATTGAAGACGGTTATGAGAACCGGAAAATAACCGGTGTCGCCTTTATAGACTTTACAGCCCCATATGACACCGTCAACTTACGTCTGCTAAAGAAGAAGCTGTATGCCATTACCAGGGTCTTTAAATTCACATCCACAGTTAGAAGTCTGTTAGAGAACCGTAGGTTCTCTGTGGAATTCCAAGGGATGCATAGCAGGTGGCGGGCCCAGAAAAATGGTCTCCCTCAGGGCAGCGTACTGGCACCCTTACTTTTTAACATATACACCAACGATCAACCACTGCCAGCTGGTACGGAAAACTATATCTACGCCGATGACCGTGCTATGGCCGTACAGGGTGACTCCTTTGAGGATGTTGAGACAAAGCTCACGGATGCGCTAGACATGCTCTGTCAGTACTACGCCGACATTCAACTCAAGCCGAACCCTAGCAAAACACAAGTTTGCGCCTTCCATCTCCGTAACAAGCAGGCATCCCGTAAGCTGCGTGTCTTCTGAAAGGACACACTCCTTGAACACTGCGTTAACCCCAAATACCTAGGAGTAACCCTAGACAGGTCTCTGACGTATAAACAGCACTGTATTAACACCAAAATGAAGGTGAGCGGCAGAAATAATATTCTTCGGAAAATAACGAACTCCTCCTGGGGCGCAAAGCCAGAGGTAGTGAGGACCACAGCACTAGCAGTTTGCTTCCCAGCGGGCGAATATGCAAGCAGTGTCTGGTACAACTCTACTCACGCTAAACAGGTCGACATTGCTCTGAACGAGACCTGCAGGCTCGTCACTGGATGTCTGAAACCGACGCCAACAGACAAGCTCTACCATCTTGCTGGGATTGCACCTCCTGCAGTGCGAAGAGAAGCGGCAGCCTATAGTGAAAGAGCGAGGGCTGAGATGGCAGAGAGCCACCTCCTCCACAAAACTCAGCCAGCCACCAAACGCCTGAAATCTAGACGCAGTTTTCTCAGAGCAACCGAAGATTTTAGCGACCAACCTGGATCTAGGGTGGAGAGATGGAAGCGGTCGGGAGAAGGGCACTGGATGGAACCAAACGAAGAATTGGCACCAGGCTACGATGAGGACTGGGTGGTCTGGAGATCACTAAACAGGCTACGCACCAACACTGCACGGTCAAGAGATAACCTTCTGAAGTGGGGATATTCTACTACATCTAATCTCTGCGACTGTCGAGAGGTGCAGACGACCCAGCACATGTACAACTGCCCTGAGTGTCCTTCACACTGCACTTTAGAGGATCTGATGTTGGCAACCCCAAATGCTGTCGACGTAGCCCGCTTATGGGCCAAATGCCTATAACATTTTGTTTCCGTGCACACATATTTGTATATATATATTTATATGTATATTTTTTCATATGCCTGTAATTAATTTTTTTCTGTGTGCTATTCATTTTTTTTTATATTCCTGTATCCATGGTGCTTCTGACACGAATAAATAAAAAGAGGCATCCAGAAGCTGTAACCTGGGCATACCATCGCCGAATGGAGTTAGCAGTTGGTGGATCTTTGTTGAACTTCGTCCTGAAGTGTCGTTGCACTGTTGACTGATGTGAGTGCATTTCAAGCACGACATACGCTTTCTCGGCTCCTGTCGCCATTTTGTCTCACTGCGCTCTCGAGCGCTCTGGCGGCAGAAACCTGAAGTGCGGCTTCAGCCGAACAAAACTTTATGAGTTTTTCTACGTATCTGTAGTGTGTCGTGACCATATGTCAATGAATGGAGCTACAGTGAATTTATGAAATCGTTTCAATCATTTGTAATAGCCCTGTATTTCATAACAAAGTACAGACATGCGTTTTGAGTGGAAACTTACTTCCCACACTGAATCGAAGTGAATGAAGACTTCTCACAGAACCTTTTATACACATTCATTCTTGTCTTGCTTCTTCGTTGACGACTCCTTTGTCGTCGTCTATTCCGAAGACCTCTGAAGCAGTCCGTGCGGTGTTGGAAGCTGAGTGCGGCATTTTATGTGACTTACAGGCATCTGCTAGGGAACACCAGCTGCCGCGAGCCGCCAAAGAAGTGCTTCAAACAAATAACACAACACAAAACAAATATTAGCACTACTGAGAGTCGTCAGGGACATTTATTCTGGTGTTTCGGCAGGTATTTGCAATTTAGTATTTTTACTGTGTAGCTGAAGTCAGCCCACACTAACAGAAGTCTCCACGTCTTTCGTGCGCCGCCCAGTCTCAACGAAAAGCATCGGCTTGTTTCCCATTACAAACAAATGATTTTTAAATCAAAATTTTCTATGCACATTCGATAGAGCTATCCCACAATAGTCTAGCGCAATATTTTTTATCGATGGATATTAACAGGGATAGTAAAACAAGAAGAATAAACACCAGTCCAGCAGCAATTGAGCAGCGCTGCATGGGTTGGGTTGGGTTGTTTGGGGGAAGATACCAGACATCGAGGTCATCCGTCTTATCGGATTACGGTAGGATGGGGAAGGAAGTCGGCCGTGCCCTTTCAAGGAACCATCCCGGCATTTGCCTGGAGCGATTTAGGGGAAATCACGGAAAACCTTAATCAAGGTGGCTGGACGCGGGATCCAGTATGCTGACCACAGCGCCACCTCGCTCGGTAGCGCTGCATGCTTGGCGACAGCAGACAGTGCGAACGAAGGTAGTGCTGGAGCACTGGTTATGCTTCGTGTTCTACTGTCCCTGTTAATACATATATAAGAAACGAATATCGCGCTAGACTAATCTGGGACCGCTCTATCGAATGGGCGACTAAAATTTCGCTTAAAAATCATGTTTCATTATTTTCGTCATGGCAGCGACAACACCAACTGTTACGAAATTGTCTCGAATGAAAAGCACAGTTACACTAAGCCGGCCAGAGTGGCCGAGCGGTTCTAGGCGCTACAGTCTGGAACCGCGCGACCGCTGCGGTTGCAGGTTCGAATCCCGCCTCGGGCATGGATGTGTGTGATCTCCTAAGGTTAGTTAGGTTTAAGTAGTTCTAAGTTCTAGGGGACTGATCACGTCAGAAGTTAAGTCCCATAGTGCTCAGAGACTTTTTTTTTTTGAACAGTTGCACTAAATTATTTTAAACCTTGACCATGGTTTCTGCTATAATAATATAACCTTCTTCAGAAGTCATACACACTAGTAAATGAAAACTGTCTTAGCCCATTGGCTGCGTCAAAACCAATAAACTAACTTCAACAGACATAAGCCTGTTTCGAACACAAGTAAAATTACATTTGGCCCAGTGTAACAGTGGCAGTGGTGGAGGACATACGGTGCCATATGTAATTTTACTTATGTTCCAGACAGGCTTATGTCTGTTGAAGTTAGTTTATTGGTTTTGACGCAGCCAATGGGCTAATAAATATTTCATTTATTAGTGTGTATGGCATCGAATATAGAATTAAGTGTCAAGAAGTCATTTCTGAAAGTATTTGTATGGAGTGTGGCCATGTATGGAAGTGAAACATGGACGATAAATAGTTGGGACAAGAAGAATATATAAGCTTTCGAAATGTGGTGCTACAGAAGAATGCTGAAGATTAGATGGGTAGATCACATAACTAATGAGGAGGTATTGAATAGGATTGGGGAGAAGAGAAATTTGTGGCACAACTTGACTAGAAGAAGGGATCGGTTGGTAGGACATGTTCTGAGGCATCAAGCGATCACCAACTTACACTCCTGGAAATTGAAATAAGAACACCGTGAATTCATTGTCCCAGGAAGGGGAAACTTTATTGACACATTCCTGGGGTCAGATACATCACATGATCACACTGACAGAACCACAGGCACATAGACACAGGCAACAGAGCATGCACAATGTCGGCTCTAGTACAGTGTATATCCACCTTTCGCAGCAATGCAGGCTGCTATTCTCCCATGGAGACGATCGTAGAGATGCTGGATGTAGTCCTGTGGAACGGCTTGCCATGCCATTTCCACCTGGCGCCTCAGTTGGACCAGCGTTCGTGCTGGACGTGCAGACCGCGTGAGACGACGCTTCATCCAGTCCCAAACATGCTCAATGGGGGACAGATCCGGAGATCTTGCTGGCTAGGGTAGTTGACTTACACCTTCTAGAGCACGTTGGGTGGCACGGGATACATGAGGACGTGCATTGTCCTGTTGGAACAGCAAGTTCCCTTGCCGGTCTAGGAATGGTAGAACGATGGGTTCGATGACGGTTTGGATGTACCGTGCACTATTCAGTGTCCCCTCGACGATCACCAGTGGTGTACGGCCAGTGTAGGAGATCGCTCCCCACACCATGATGCCGGGTGTTGGCCCTGTGTGCCTCGGTCGTATGCAGTCCTGATTGTGGCGCTCACCTGCACGGCGCCAAACACGCATACGACCATCATTGGCACCAAGGCAGAAGCGACTCTCATCGCTGAAGACGACACGTCTCCATTCGTCCCTCCATTCACGCCTGTCGCGACACCACTGCAGGCGGGCTGCACGATGTTGGGGCGTGAGCGGAAGACGGCCTAACGGTGTGCGGGACCGTAGCCCAGCTTCATGGAGACGGTTGCGAATGGTCCTCGCCGATACCCCAGGAGCAACAGTGTCCCTAATTTGCTGGGAAGTGGCGGTGCGGTCCCCTACGGCACTGCGTAGGATCCTACGGTCTTGGCGTGCATCCGTGCGTCGCTGCGGTCCGGTCCCAGGTCGACGGGCACGTGCACCTTCCGCCGACCACTGGCGACAACATCGATGTACTGTGGAGACCTCACGCCCCACGTGTTGAGCAATTCGGCGGTACGTCCACCCGGCCTCCCGCATGCCCACTATACGCCCTCGCTCAAAGTCCGTCAACTGCACATACGGTTCACGTCCACGCTGTCGCGGCATGCTACCAGTGTTAAAGACTGCGATGGAGCTCCGTATGCCACGGCAAACTGGCTGACACTGACGGCGGCGGTGCACAATTGCTGCGCAGCTAGCGCCATTCGACGGCCAACACCGCGGTTCCTGGTGTGTCCGCTGTGCCGTGCGTGTGATCATTGCTTGTACAGCCCTCTCGCAGTGTCCGGAGCAAGTATGGTGGGTCGGACACACCGGTGTCAATGTGTTCTTTTTTCCATTTCCAGGAGTGTAGTATTGGAGGGTAGCGTGGAGGGTAAAAATCGTAGAGGGAGACCAAGAGATGAATACACTAAGCAGATTCAGAAGGATGTAGGCTGCAGTAGGTACTGGGAGATGAAGAGGCTTGCACAGGATAGAGTAGCATGGAGAGCTGCATCAAACCAGTCTCAGGACTGAAGAGCACAACAACAACAAGGACTTCTGAAGAAGGCTATATTATTTTAGCGGAAACCATGGTCAAGTTTTAAAATAATTTAGTACAACTGTGCGCTGTTTTTCATTCGAGAGAAAATATCATGTTGTTTGTCACGGGAAACAATCCGACGCTTTCCGTCTACACTGAGCGTCGCACGAAAGACGCGATGAGCGCTATTTGTCTGGGCTAAGTCCAGCTACACAATGCAGAAACGAAATTGCAAATATCTGCTGAAACACAAAATAAAATGCATATAACGACTCTTAGACACCCTATGTATAGAGTCTTAAAAAAAAGTGTCGCATACTTTGAAAGGTGGTACTACTGATAAGTCCAATAAACATGAGTCTGGAAAGGCATACTTTCAGAGATAAACATGTGTTTGTAGAAAGGGCTGCGCGACGCTCGGTTGCGGATATTAGCACATTCGTTAAATTAGCTCCCCGTCAAAAGTGTCGGCAGGGTATTATGACGTCTTACTCACAATACTCTTCCTACCCTTAGGTGGTCTGCAATCAGTTGTGTGGTTCGAGTCGTGTTGAGTTGTAGGCTACGTTCGCTTTTGACGTGTTGTGTGCCTTATTGTACAGTACTGTCTGTCAATCCTGGGTATGCATCACGACCTTCTACCAAACGCGGATTCACTTATGTGTTTACTGTTATTGCGCTATTTGTACGTACAAACGATGTAGCAGATTTGCATTTTCTATCTTCCACCACTTTTTAGCAATAGAAGCCTACTACTCGACAAGTGAAATGGCGAATATGATTTTCTGATATAGTTTAGCACAAGGATGTAGCCTGCGATGATGATAACGATGACGTTTTGTTTGTGAGGCGCGCAACTGCGCGGTCATCAGCGTCCGTGCAAAGTCCCAACGTTTTCACCATGGAGGTAAGAATAGAGGGAGACGCCGTGACGTCACAGCTGTGAAGCTATGTGAAGCCGAGGGTAGCCATCTCAATCCGACCAAAACATTGCTGCTGTAAGCTTGTGTGCATAGGCTTGTCGCTCGCTTTTGGAAGGATTTTGCGCTATTATGGTGACTTGTGTGGTGTTCGGATGTACGAATCGTTCTGATTGTGATGCGAAATCGAAGGGAATAACATTTCATGTGTAAGTTGTCTCGTTAAGTGTGATTTTACAACTTCATTGTGAATGAACGTGTGTTACATCGGTACTTGTACTACAGCGTGTTTTTCTCCCGTATGATTTTAGATTTCCTAAAAATGAAAGTCGGAAAGCTCTGTGGGAGAATGCCGTGAGGAGGAAGAATTGGCGTGCGTCTAAATGGAGCACTATATGTTCTCAGCATTTCCGAGAAGAGGACATAGACCGAACTTCCCTTTCAACAGTAAGGCTCCGAGAAAATGCTGTACCATCAGTTTTCCCTACACGCCCAAAACATTTGCAAAAGTTATGTTAATTCAAAGAATTAAATTCTTAGTTTTCAAGTTCACGTTTCAGTATAATACGTACATATCGTCGATAATCGAAGTGTTGAGTAACTCACTTTGTCTTCATCATGTACCAAATTAAAAGCTAACACTACATTAACTGGCGTAAAGTATAGGCCTAAACAGGACACTGTGTAGATTTGCCATTCTATGTACCGTATTTCAGTAAATATTGGTGGCAATGAACAGTGTTTCCCAGTAGTGTAACGTAACTGAAATGTCCCAGTACGTATTACAAACAAGATGTATTTATGGGGCTTTGAGAGAGGGTATAGCTAACTTAGTTTTCAGTTTCTATTATTTAGTTTGTGATACACGATTATTACTGAATTAACAAAGTTGTATGGTTTACATTGAAGGCTAGCTATTCGTAATATTACATTAAAAACTATTTTTAATCAGAAGAAACGCAGAATTTCGCCTTTACGAGATTTTATTTTAAACGAAAACTTTGAAACATTCAATCTGATGACGTTACATGCGTATATGGTGCAATTAGCGACTAATACACGCAGCGCTATAGCACACTGACAATGTTTTGGTCAGAGTGTCATGGCAGCGAGCCACATCCCCATGGCTTCAAAACGTAGTACGGCTGGGATACGTAGCGCCATCTCCCCTTATTCTTACCTCCATGGTTTACACACTCCAAATGTTACACACTCCAATCTAGCCACTGTCACGAATGATGATGATGATGATGATGATGATGATGAAATGATGAGGACAACACAAACAACAGGGAATCAGCGACCATAAAGCGGGTACAGCATCGTTGATTTCAGCCGTAAATAGAAATATTGAGAAAGGTAGGAAGATTTTTCTGTTTAGCAAAAGTGACGAAAAGCAGATTTCAGAGTACTTGACGACTCAATACAAAAGTTTTGTCTCAAGTACAGGTAGTGTTCAGGATCAGTGGACAAAGTTCAAAACCATCGTACAATATGCATTTGATGAGTATGTGCCAAGCAAGAACATAAGAGTTGGAAAAGAGCCACCGTGGTACAACAACCGAGTTGGAAAACGGCTACGGAAGCAAAGGGAACTTCACAGCAAACATAAACATAGCCAAAGCCTTGCAGACAAACAAAAATTACACGAAGCGAAATGTAGTGTGAGGAGGGCTATGCAAGAGACGTTAGACGAATTCGAAAGTAAAGTTCTGTGTACTGACTCGGCAGAAAATCCTAAGAAATTTTGGTCTTATGTCAAAGCGGTAGGTGGATCAAAACAAAATGTCCATATACGCTTTGGCCAAAATGGTATTGTAACAGAGGATGACAGACTAAAGGTGGAAATACTAAATGTATTTTTCCAAAGATGTTTCACAGAGGAAGACTGTGCTGTAGTTCCTTCTCTAGATTGTCGCACAGATCACAAAATGATAGATATCAAAAGGATAGAAAAACAATTAAAGTCGCTCAAAAGAGGAAAGACCGCTGGACCTGATGGGATACCAGTTCGATTTTACACAGATTACGTGAAGGAACTTGGCCCCCCACCCCCCACCCCTCATCCCCCACCCCTTCTTGCAGAGGTGTACCGTACGTCTCTAGGAGAGCGTAGCGTTCCAAAAGATTGGAAAAGGGCACAGGTCATCCCCGTTTTCAATAAGGTACGTCGAACAGATACGCAGAACTATAGACCTATATCTCTAACGTCGATCAGTTGTAGAATTTTGGAACACGTATTATGTTCGAGTGTTGCGCGGCATTAACCGAGCGGTCTAGGGCCCTATTCCTTCACACGCGGGCTTCCCACGCAGTGTCTCTCGTCACCCAGGTGGTCCGGTGACAGGCGGGCACTGCTGATCTTGAAAGGGCAAGCCGACGGGTGTGAGGGAGTCGAGTGAATGCTTTCCAGACGCCGACATTGTAGAATAGCGGCGGGAGACACGCTCGGAGGGGCCTGAAGTAGTGGCTGGGCTAGAGGTTCCGTTACTTCGCAGAAACTTAGCGAAAACATTTTCTGGCGGGCTACCAACGAGGCGTGGGAATGATTTGTGTACCCAGGCAGTTGTGGCGGGAAAATTCCCGCGCTTTCTGCAAAATAGTAACTGTGATTGGCTTGCTCAGGGCATAGCTCCGTGACGTAGCAAAATCGGCGCAGAAATTGGCGCCAAGAATCTCCATTGGTGGAATGGTAGTGCTCCGGCAATAGAGTGGAATTTTCCGCCGGTTTTCGAGTTGATGATTGGAACGTTCAACCACGGCCACTGTCGTGGGGGCGGGAATGTTCTGTGTTCGGTTTGTACTGGTGCTCTGGTGGGAGTCGGCTCTCGCCTTTCAGTCGGAGTAGGTTACAACACTGAGCTCTCGCTGCTCTGGACAGCCTGCATTCCGTTGGCTGTCTAATATACTTTTATTTGATTGTAACTGTTTAACAAAGTTGCTGAAGTTTCGACTTCAACGTAACTTTCCGAGTACAGTTGGCAATTGAGCGTTCTGCGTACAAGCGGCCTATGTTGTCTGTCTTGGGCAGTTTTGGCTAAAGTTGACTGTATCGGAGTTACTGTGTGACTTCGCTTGTGAAAATCAATCACTGTACCATCAGTGATTGTGTGGCGAGCCTTCTTCATCTCCCTCAGAGGCGCATTTGTATTGAATAGGAAGTCTTTAGTCTAGAACAACCAGACCAGGACAATTTGTTTTGGGCTATACTCGTGACATTATCATCACCACGACGGGACGTCGAAGCAACCACCCATCGCTTCCAGTACGCCAGATCGTGTCCTTGCAGCTAAGAAGACAGCTTGGTAATGTACGTCCGCAGCACCGACAAAGCAGGCGTTTTTGCTAGGCGATAATCAGAGCTCAGCAGAGCGTGCCTGTTCGTCTTTTCTAATTTTTTTCTCTCTTGGGTGTTCATTGTCTGAGTTCTCACTAATGTAGCAGCAAGTAATGTTGTGTTAGCTGTGTGTCTCTCTTAAGAGTTGAGTTGCAAGGAATTGGCTCCACATACCACTTCGTCATAAACGTCACAATCTAGTTTAGGGACAACTTCATCTTCACAGCGTTTATTTGAGTATCCAATTTTTGAGCCAATTTGATGTATTGTAAATGTTTCATGTGTTTTTGTTTATTATTTTGTGTTTAGTCTTAATAAATCATATTGTTATTTTGGACAGAACTTTCATTCTGTTAATCGGTAGAACAACCCTATCATTTCTCACTACATTAATGAAACCTCCCTTTATTTAACTTATTTATCAAATTAAATTATTGCAGGTGCCAAACTCTTTTCTACTCCACTTGCAGGGTTGATTACAGTCAGTTCGCGTATCTTTTTAATCCATGCGCAACAGCAAAAGTCGGAGTTAGAATAGGGGGACTTAGAGCATCATTTACATATGTAGATTCTAGAAGAATTTAGTGTTAAATACACTGCTAGCCCTGACACCTCGCAAGTATATTGCTCCCTCCTAGGTATATCCCGCGAAGACACCATGAGGATAAAATCAGAGAGATTAGAGCCCACACAGAGGCATACCGACAGTCCTTCTTTCCACAAACAATACGATACTGGAATAGAAGGGAGAACCGATAGAGGTACTCAAGGTACCCTCCGCCACACACCGTCAGGTGTCTTGCGAAGTATGGATGTGGATGTAGATGTAGAAACATCCAGTTCCGGGGCACAGAATGTAGCCTGCCAACCCGTGCCCTCTATGCTGAAAAATATCCATAGCACAGAGTGCTCTCTGGTAAACAGTTTCGGCAGACTTTCTCAGCGTCTGAGGGACACAGGTACTCTTCCACTAGGAAAACTGACAGTGGAAGGCCTCACACAGCCTGCACGCCTGACATAGGTGGGTCGTGTGCTACGGTCGGTGGAGGAAACCAGTGGGAACCAGTGTGCAACGAGTACCAGCAGCAGAAGGCGTGTCTCACTCTCTTATTTGGGCGGTACTTCACGAACAGTTGGTGTGTCCGTATGATCAACAGCGCGTTCAGGCGCTTAGGCCACAGGACCACCATAGCCGAAGGTGGTTTTGCTAATAGCAGTTGCAGAAATGTGCCGCAGATCCACTGTTAACTTTGTAACGCCGGAAATGCATATCCTCCTATTTCCATTTATTGTACTGTAAATTTGTTTTCCTTATTTTTGTTACCTGAATATATAACATTTCTGTGTCTTCGTATATTGTAATTGTTTTACTATTTGTATATATATATTTATGCATTTATGTCGATGTATAATTGGTTTGTTTCGTAAATATTATTTGTATTTTTACGCTGGGTCTTGCCTAGGGAAAACTGCTATCAAACGATTACATCGATAGGTCGTGTGAAGAATCAAAGTGTGTAGGATCTTTGGTAGTGTTAACTCTGCCGCGTGGAGCTCGGGCAGAGCAGAGGGAGTCTGGCTGGAGTAGCGAGTGGAGCAGGTGTGTTGTGTGACGCTCCCGCGAGTTGCCGCGCTTTCGGGGTTTGGCAGCATGTAATTGCGCTCGACTTGCGATGATAGTTTCTGACACGGTGTCGCGGACGGGAAGCATTAGCTGGCGCACGTCAAGAGCCCGTTTCGCCTGGTGACCGTGTCGAGAGGAAGGCGCGCCAACATCCAGCTTCTGCAACAGCGACGGCCGACAATGAGTGACTGTCGCCACCTCCTCGATCGACGGCTTCAAACCTTCAATCAACCAACAAGGAAGACTGGGAGCACGTAAAGTTTTAGAACTGTATGGCAGACCTCAGCCTTTCAAACTGTACCATTTTCGTAACTATAATTACAGCAACTTAGCATGAACATTTGTTGCTCATTGTCCCAATTGCATTACCAAGCAGGGTCCCTTCCTTTTCCGGAATGAACCCGAGTGTCGTTGAAATTCAAACGCCAGCATTAAAATTATACCATTCGATTTCACTGCTTTAATTTCAAAGTTCAGTTAAAGTATTCGTAGCTGGCTACAATATTCAGATTACATAAGCACAAATTAAGAGTGCGAGTTTTGTTAGCATATTTAGCTTACCTGTGACTGCAGCTCAGCTTGGTACGTACTAAATGTTACTATTGCTAATTGTTGAGAATCATTTAATTCAAGTTCAAAGTTAAATCTCTTATTTCTAGATTGCGTAAATTCAAGTAGCTTTTGAAATGATTGTTGAGGTAGTCCAAGACTAACCGTATTTTACTGAATTTCGATGTGCTTCTGAAAGAAAGCTCACTATTAACTTCAGTCACTAAATTAACTTTCGATTTTTCGGTTTTATTAATTCTTTTGCTAAATTAGGTCAGAGTGTAGTGAAATTTATTACTTCTGACAAACTTTCAGTTTTCACACTACACGTGTCAACCTTCAGTTGCCACACTTCTAGTGCTAATTATATGTGTAATAACCTTTCTTTTTCAGTTACTATAGTAATTGTCCTTAGGACTGGCGACCGTAATTTCCCCCAAATCTCAAATATCTAATTACCGCTAGTTAATTGTTAACGTAATGGCTGCACATTTACTTTCTTTATTAACTTTACCCCTTTTCAAAATTAATTTCCACCAGTTTCATTAGCACTTTTCCTTTCATTTAGATGTAACCCTTTCCTCCCTCTTTACCGACAGATTAACTTCGCTGACGATTGCTTTTCCCAAATTCCCATTAGGTACACGCGGTTTCATTTTTTACTGTCATTAAGGTCGATAAGTGAGGGGGAGGTTACAACTTCCAAGATCTTATTTTCCGTTGAGTCAGGGTTCACAAGATATGGTGTCGTGAATTTCCATAACCAGCATGTATGAGCAAATGTAAATCCCCAAGCAATTCAGGAAAGAAGGTATCAGCACTGATTGTCAGTCAAGGTATGGGCAGGCGTACTCAGTGATAGATTAATAGAGCCATACATGCTACCACAAAGGTTAACTGGGGCGCATTATCTGGACTTTCTCATTGATGTATTGCCTACCTTGCTGGAGGCTGTGTCATTGGAGCCACGAATACAAATGTGGTTCATGCATGATGGCGCATCAGCACACTTTCGTCACGGTGTGCGCGAACATCTGACGCAGCTATTTCAAGACAGCTGGATTGGTTGGAGGGGCTCCATACCTCGCCCTGCTCGTTACCCAGACCTCAATCCCCTAGACTTTTTTATTACGGGGATACTTGAAGGAATTGGTCTACGCCACGCCAATCAAAGATGTGCGGACACTACAGGGTCGCGACTTCAATGCGTGCCAGCACGTACGACAATCGCGTATACTTCAAAACAGTGCGTCATTTCTTACGCCGGATGGCAGAGGGGTGCAATGTCATCAATGGACGCCACATTGAACACCTCCTATAAACACGTGTTTATCGCAGAAACTGTTCATTTCTAGATCCTTGTTTGTTGGAATTACAAAGTATACATTTCCGACCCATTTTTAATGGACTTAGTTTTCTTGTTTCGATGAGTTAGCTTCTCAAAGTATTCGACAATTTTTTGAGCTCCCTGTATATAGTACCTGTGTATTATTAAAAAAAGTTTAGTCTTCAACATAGAATCAACTATCGACAGTCTTGCTCATTTGCCGAAGAGGGTACAGAAAACTTCGCACCCGTGAAATTTATGGGAAAAAACGCGAATTTAATTCAGCAAAAGTTTTGTCCCCTCATAGTATTAGTGCATCTAGAGACCCTATGTACTCCACACATGTTGTGTGTGTGTGTGTATGTGTGTTTGTGTGCGTATGTGTGAGTGCGTGTGTGTATGTGTGCGTGCGCCACAATATACTACACTTTTCAATCATATTAAACTCAGGACGTCAGTGGCGTCCATTGCTTTCTTTCGGAGGGATATATAAACACACAAGCACAGTATCCAAAACTTCATTTATCTTATTCGTTGGCCACAGTAAGGTAAATAGCCTTAAATGTTGAATAAGAGCCGTAAACCTACACCACTAGACGCTACATTGAGCTATCAGATTTGAAAGATAAATGCGATATCCACGGAAGTCGTACCATTGTTTAGTACGCGTCTACTTTGACGGGACCTGAAAATACTTGCCAATACACGTTAGGATACATCGCATGACGCTGATAATGGTAGCCTCCGGTGTATTTCACTTCTCGACCTCGTCAGTGCTTCATTCGAATCTTAAATTCTCCTGGTATGCTTAATTAGCGTGTCATACGGGCTGGTCTAGTACTCCTGCATTCTTCGCCTCTTGAGGTACAGGTTAGACATGCTAGAAATTACAGATTGTTAGCCATTGTTCGACAACCAGTTGAGTGTTCCTGTGACTTTCGGCGCATGGGCTACAACCCTGAGTCTTTTCCACGGCTGCCTCTGTTTCCTGCAGTTTGTTTACAAACTGTAGATAACCTTTCGCTCCCAGTATTTCACGCCCGATAACTGCAGAATCCCAAGAGTATATTCCAGTCAACAAGATCGAAAGCTTCCTCTGAATTTACAAACGCTATGAATGTGGGTTTGTCTTTTCTCAATTTATATTCTAATTTAAGTCGTAGGATCAGTACTGCCCAGCTTCTTCCTACATTTCTCCGAAATACGACTGATCTTCTCCTGTGATGGCTTCTACTAGTTGTGCCATTGTTTCTTTAGACAACTTTTGTTACTGTTTTACATCCATGATGTATTACATTGGAAAAACAGTGGGGAATGGGCAGAGAGAAGCGGAAACGAGCTATAAGCAGTTTGAGCATCAGGTGGTACGTGCGTGCGTCTATGTGTGTGTGTGTGTGTGTGTGTGTGTGTGTGTGTGTGTGTGTGTTTGTGTGTGTGTGTGTGTGTACTTTAGGCTAGTGACAATCCGTGTAGACAGCTGGCGTAAGCTGAAGACAAGTGTCTAAACACGCCGCGTGTACACATCCGCCAGAACACAGGGACGGAACATTTATTCCCAGCTCTGAAGTGTGGGAGGAGAATGTACGATTGCTACAACATGGAAACACACGGCAGTAGAAATCGTCAACCATGAAGTGCAAGCAGTTTCCCTTGATTCAGGGACCCATACGCCGTCGTTGAACGTACCAGTCACGTGTTAACAGATGGGACACGCTCATCTTATGACAGCACACGAATGCCGTGCCGACAATCGTTTCAACGTACTGGGCCTCTGGTTTCTCTCTCCAAGAGAAAAGCAGTTAGTAATATTAGAGGTTAACGTCCAGTCGACAGCTAGGTCATTAAAGACGGAGTGCACAAGTCAGATAGCGAAAGGATGGGGAAGGAAATCTTTTGTGCCCTTTCCAAAGGAACCATCCCGGCATTTTCCTCGAGCGATTTAGGAAAATCACGGAAAACCTAAGCCTAGTTGGCCGGACGGGGATCTGAACTGTCGTTCTCACGAATGCGAGCCCAATGTGCTCTCTCTACAAAGGACTGGACTCAAACCGCAGTACGACCTGATGATTATTATGACTAATTTCGTGTTTAGCGCGTGAACCACATAACGATGCGCTGTTTTGTGGGGATTCTGCTTCATGTGGGAATTCTGGTGTCTACATCTACAGATACATGCAGCAAGTCATCGTACAATTTCATGGACGGAGGTACTTCGTACTGAAATTAGTGACACACTGTCGTATCCAGTTTACCAGTGGAGTGAAGGAAAAATGACCGTTTACTTCCTCAGTACGGGCCCCAATCTCTCTTATTTTATTCACAGGATTCTGTGATGCCTGCCTTCCTTGCCAACTGCCAGCAGCATCAACATATCATCGATAGCCTCCCATTTCCACAACTTTCCTGTGTTAACAAGGGTCCCCACATTGTCCGCTCCCCTCGTCCTCCACAACTGCATTTAATGTGAGCAGACACCAGGCCATCAGATGCCGTGAAGTCCCGAGAACCGCCTGATGAACGACTACGTACCACCTCGCTGCCTGGGCATCTTGTTCGTTACGCAGCAGACGACAGTTTGCCAGTCTTTTGAACATGTAAATACATCTTTATCATCCCTCTTCGTGCTGATATCGTATGCCGAGTAATGGTTGGTTGGTTGGTTTGGGGGAAGAGACCAAACTACGAGGTCATCGGTCTCATCGGATTAGGGAAGGACGGGGAAGGAATTCGGCCGTGCCCTTTGAAAGGAACCATCCCGGCATTTGCCTGGAGCGATTTAGGGAAATCACGAAAAACCTAAATCAGGATCGCCGGACGCGGGAGTGAACCGTCGTCCTCCCGAATGTGAGTCCAGTGTGCTATGCCGAGGAATGGATCCATATCTTTGCAAAGCTCGTAGTATACATGAAGTTTGGCACATGCATTGTTGGTGGACTGTGACATCTGGCAATGAAGCTCAGCTCTTTTGTAATCGAGCCATAGTGAACTTATTCGACTATCAATTTGTTTATTTTCAAAATCTTACAGGTCGGTTTTTTTTTATTTATGCAATAATGCACGTTTACGCTTGCCTTTGCAAGCCACAGTACGCTTTGCTTACTTGAGTAATTGACTCAATAATTTTCCTCCGTTGTAGAAGACTTATTTCTTGATATTCAGGAATCAGCTGTTGAACATCCAGCTCATGTGGTCATCCATTTAGTCTGACTACTTTCGCCCTAAATTGAGTGATTTCAGGTTTCTATAACTTTCGCTACTTCTATAAGACAAAATAAATTAGCTAAAGATAAACGCCAATATGTTCTTTCACGCGTTCTTGGCAAGCTATAACTGACGATTCCTTCCAGGAACTGCTAAAAAAGACTACTACAAAATAGCAGTAACGTGAAAGCCACTTTCCATTTGGTAATACTAATCTGCAATGTTGTCTTTCCCGAGACAATACAGAACGCAGCCTACGTTTTCTGTACGAAAAGATACTGTTGGTGACAGCTGGAAATCAGTGGAAATCGCCTAGGGTGATTTTTTAGATGGCTACGTTGCGCTGTGTCCTTCAAAGAGACGGTACACAGCTATACACACAGAGGGCGCCATCCGTTGAGGCCATCCCCAGAGAGGCGCAACATTGTTACGATCAGAGGCCATACAGGGCGCACACAACACAGACATGTTATGTTTCAGTCTAACGTCACACAAATAGTTTCCAAGTGAACATCCATCCGCCAAACACGTATACAGGGTGGTCCACTGATCGTGACCGGGCCAAATATCTCACGAAATAAGCGTCAAACAAAAAAACTACAAAGAACGAAACTTGTGTAGCTTGAAGGGGGAAACCAGATGGTATTATGGCTAGCCCGCTAGATGGCGCTGCCATAGGTCAAGCGGATATCAACTGCGTGTTTTTTTTAATAGGAACCCCCATTTTTATTACATATTCGTGTAGTACGTAAAGAAATATGAATGTTTTAGTGGGACCACTTTTTTCGCTTTGTGATGGATGGCGCTGTAATAGTCATGAACATTTATCTTAGAAGAAAGATTAAGGAAAGACAAAACTACGTTTCTAGCATTTGTAGACTTAGAGAAAGCTTTTGACAATGTTGACTGGAATACTCTCTTTCAAATTCTGAAGGTGGCAGGGGTAAAATACAGGGAGCGAAAGTCTATTTACAATTTGTACAGAAACCAAATGGCAGTTATAAGAGTCGAGGGGCATGAAAGGGAAGCAGTGGTTGGGAAGGGAGTGAGACAGGGTTGTAGCCTCTCCCCGATGATATTCAATCTGTATATTGAGCAAGCAGTAAAGGAAACAAAAGAAAAGTTCGGAGTACGTATTAAAATCCAAGGAGAAGAAATAAAAACTTTGAGGTTCGCTGATCTCATTGTAATTCTGTCAGAGACAGCAAAGGACTTGGAAGAGCAGTTCAACGGAATGGACAGTGTCTTGAAAGGAGTATATAAGATGAACATCAACAAAAGCAAAACAAGGATAATGGAATGTAGTCGAATTGCGTCGGGTGATGCTGAGGAAATTAGATTAGGAAATGAGACACTTAAAGTAGTAAGGGAGTTTTGCTATTTGGGGAGCAAAATAACTGATGATGGTCGAAGTAGAGAGGATATAAAATGTAGACTGGCAATGGCAAGGAAAGCGTTTCTGAAGAAGAGAAATTTGTTAACATCGAGTATAGATTTAAGTGTCAGGAAGTCATTTCTGAAAGTATGTATGGAAGTGAAACATGAACGATAAATAGTTTAGACAAGAAGAGAATAGAAGCTTTCGAAATGTGGTGCTACAGAAGAATGCTGAAGATTAGATGGGTAGATCACATAACTAATGAGGCGGTATTGAATAGGATTGGGGAGAAGAGGAGTTTGTGGCACAACTTGACGAGAAGAAGGGATCGGTTGGTAGGACATGTTCTGAGGCATCAACAGATCACCAATTTAGTACTGGAGGGCAGCGTGGAGGGTAAAAATCGTAGAGGGAGACCAAGAGATAAATACACTAAGCAGATTCAGAAGGATGTAGGCTGCAGTAGGTACTGGGAGATGAAGAAGCTTACACAGGATATAGTAGCATGGAGAGCTGCATCAAACCAGTCTCAGGACTGAAGACCACAACAACAACAACATGGCTCACAATTTTAGATGAACAGTTGGTAACAGGCAAATTTTTTAAATTAAAATACAGAACGTAGGTACGTTTGAACATTTTGTTTAGGTTGTTCCATTGTGATAAATGTACCTTTGTGAACTTATCATTTCTGAGAACGCATGCTGTTACTGCGTGATTACCTGTAAATACCACATTAATGCAATAAATGCTCAAAATGATGTCCGTCAACCTCAATGCATTTGGCAATACGTGTAACGACATTCCTCTCAACACCGAGTAGTTCGCCTTCCGTATGTTCGCACATGTATTGACAATGCGCTGACGCATGTTGTCAGGCGTTGTCGGTGGATCACGATAGCAACTATCCTTCAACTTTCCCCACAGAAAGAAATCCGGGGACGTCAGATCCGGTGAACGTGCGAGCCATGGTATGGTGCTTCGACGACCAATTCACCTGTCATGAAATATGCTATTCAATACCGCTTCAACGGCACGCAAGTTATGTGCCGGACATCCATCATGTTAGAAGTACATGCCGTTCTGTCATGCAGTGAAACATCTTGTAGTAACATCAGCACACATTGTACCATTTAGATTGCCATCGATAAAATGGGGGCCAATTATCCTTCTTCCCATAATGCCGCACCATACATTAACCCGCCTAGGTCGCTGATGTTCCACTTGTCGCAGCCATCGTGGATTTTCCGTTGCCCAATATTGCGTATTATGCCGGTTTACGTTACCGCTGTTGATGAATGACGCTTCGTCGCTAAATAGAACGCGTGCAAAAAATCTGTCATCGTCCCGTATTTTCTCTTGTGCCCAGTGGCAGAACTGTACACGACGTTCAAAGTCGACGCCATGCAATTCCTGGTACATAGAAATATGGTACGGGTGCAATCGATGTTGATGTAGCATTCTCAACACCGACGTTTCTGAGATTCCCGATTCTCGCGAAATTTGTCTGCTACTGATATGCGGATTAGCCGCGACAGCAAGTAAAACACCTCTCTGGACATCGTCATTTGTTGCAGGTCGTGGTTGACGTTTCACATGTGGCTGAACACTTACTGTTTCCTTAAATAACGTAACTATCCGGCGAACGGTCCGGACACTTGGATGATCTCGTCCAGGATACCGAGCACCATACGTAGCACACGCCCGTTGGGCATTTTGATCATAGAAGCCATACATCAACACGATATCGACCTTTTCCGCAATTGGTAAACGGTCCATTTTAACATGGGTAATGTATCACGAAGCAATACCGTCCGCACTGGCGGAATGTTACGTGATACCACGTACTTGTACGTTTGTGACTATTACAGCGCCATCTATCACAAAGCGAAAAAAGTGGTCCAACTAAAACATTCACATTTCTTTACGTACTACACGAATATGTAATTAAAAATGGGGGTTCCTATTTAAAAAAAAAAAAACGCAGTTGATATCCGTTTGACCTATGCCAGCGCCATCTAGCGGGCCAACAATAGCGCCATCTGGTTTCCCCCTTCAAGCTAGAAGAGTTTCGTTCTTTGTAGTTTTTTTCGTTTGTTGCTTATTTCGTGAGATATTTGGCCCGGTCACGATCAATGGACCACCCTATATAGGCGAGCGAACGGCCCCACTCAGACAGAGTGTATCAGTGATAGTTATTTCGCGAGAATCAACACTAGGCTCAAGACAGCTTCAGGACCTATCTACAGCTGGTGCCCTGAAGAGACCAACTGGAATTTCTACTAAATACACTCCTGGAAATTGAAATAAGAACACCGTGAATTCATTGTCCCAGGAAGGGGAAACTTTATTGACACATTCCTGGGGTCAGATACATCACATGATCACACTGACAGAACCACAGGCACATAGACACAGGCAACAGAGCATGCACAGTGTCGGCACTAGTACAGTGTATATCCTCCTTTCGCAGCAATGCAGGCTGCTATTCTCCCATGGAGGCGATCGTAGAGATGCTGGATGTAGTCCTGTGGAACGGCTTGCCATGCCATTTCCACCTGGCGCCTCAGTTGGACCAGCGTTCGTGCTGGACGTGCAGACCGCGTGAGACGACGCTTCATCCAGTCCCAAACATGCTCAATGGGGGACAGATCCGGAGATCTTGCTGGCCAGGGTAGTTGACTTACACCTTCTAGAGCACGTTGGGTGACACGGGATACATGCGGACGTGCATTGTCCTGTTGGAACAGCAAGTTCCCTTGCCAGTCTAGGAATGGTAGAACGATGGGTTCGATGACGGTTTGGATGTACCGTGCACTATTCAGTGTCCCCTCGACGATCACCAGTGGTGTACGGCCAGTGTAGGAGATCGCTCCCCACACCATGATGCCGGGTGTTGGTCCTGTGTGCCTCGGTCGTATGCAGTCCTGATTGTGGCGCTCACCTGCACGGCGCCAAACACGCATACGACCATCATTGGCTCCAAGGCAGAAGCTACTCTCATTGCTGAAGACGACACGTCTCCATTCGTCCCTCCATTACGCCTGTCGCGACACCACTGGAGGCGGGCTGCACGATGTTGGGGCGTGAGCGGAAGACGGCCTAACGGTGTGCGGGACCGTAGCCCAGCTTCATGGAGACGGTTTCGAATGGTCCTCGCCGATACCCCAGGAGCAACAGTGTCCCTAATTTGCTGGGAAGTGGCGGTGCGGTCCCCTACGGCACTGCGTAGGATCCTACGGTCTTGGCGTGCATCCGTGCGTCGCTGCGGTCCGGTCCCAGGTCGACGGGCACGTGCACCTTCCGCCGACCACTGGCGACAACATCGATGTACTGTGGAGACCTCACGCCCCACGTGTTGAGCAATTCGGCGGTACGTCCACCCGGCCTCCCGCATGCCCACTATACGCCCTCGCTCAAAGTCCGTCAACTGCACATACGGTTCACGTCCACGCTGTCGCGGCATGCTACCAGTGTTAAAGACTGCGATGGAGCTCCGTATGCCACGGCAAACTGGCTGACACTGACGGCGGCGGTGCACAAATGCTGCGCAGCTAGCGCCATTCGACGGCCAACACCGCGGTTCCTGGTGTGTCCGCTGTGCCGTGCGTGTGATCATTGCTTGTACAGCCCTCTCGCAGTGTCCGGAGCAAGTATGGTGGGTCTGACACACCGGTGTCAATGTGTTCTTTTTTCCATTTCCAGGAGTGTATATTAGTCATCGTTCAGTGGATTAAGGAGTCCGCCTCCGTAGCAAAGTGGTGAGTGCGGCTCACTGCCATGCAGAGGAGCCAGTACTGCCAGGGACTTTCATTTGGTGGGGGGACTGGTAGGTCTGCACTGAACCTTCTGAGAACAACTGGGGAGCTACTCGACCGATGTTTGAAGGTTCCAATGTAAAGAAACCCGACAACAACAGGGACAGCATTGTGTTGACCCCACGCCCCTCCCTACTGCATTCAATGACGTCATTCACAGAGGAGGACACGGCGGTCGGTCGATCTCAACTGACCGGTCTAAGGGCAGAAGGCGGAACTGGATTCAGAACAGGGCTGGTGTTCAAAGGCTGATCAGTGCAACAGAACATTTGACTACACTGCCATGCCTCATCCTCACACTCCTGTTACGTAATGAATAATTTACACACATCAAAAAAAGTTTTGTATCACCCCTGTTCCCAGAACTCCTGAAGATAGACGTTGACTGTGGATGTTGTATCACAGACACAGTCCCTTTGACTTTTCAGAGATGTCACTAAACCCGCCCAAAGATGTAAGCAACCTTCCATGAGCAGTACCTACTAGACAGAGGGGTTCGACAAACGATCATTCCACCAGGAAGGAGGTACACGGCTCGTATTGTTTGTAGTTCCACCATGCCTAGACGGTCAATACCGCGGTTCGATCGCGTCCGCATTGTTACTTTGTGCCAGGAAGGGCTCTCAACAAGGAAGTGTCCAGGCGTCTCGGAGTGAACCAAAGCGATGTTGTTCGGACATGGAGGAGATACAGAGGGACAGGAACTATCGATGACATGCCTCGCTCAGGTCACCCAAGGGCTGCTACTCCAGTGGATGACCGCTACCTACGAATTATGGCTCGTAGGAACCCTGACAGTAACGCCACCATGTAGAATAATGCTTTTCGTGCAGGCACAGGATGTCGTGTTACGACTGAAATTGTGAGCTATAGGCTGCATGATGCGCAACTTCACTCCCGTCGTCCATGGCGAGGTTCATCTTTGCAACCACGACACCATGCAGAGCGGTATCGATGGGCCCAACAACATGCCAAATGGACCACTCAGGATTGGCATCATGTTGTCTTCACCAATGAGTGTCGCAGACAGTCTTGTGTTTGGAGGCAACCCAGTCAGGCTGAACGCCTTAGACACACTGTCCAGCGAGTGCAGCAAGGTGGAGGTTCACTGCTGTTTTGAGATCGCATTATGTGGGGCCGCCGTACGCCGCTGGAAGGAGCCGTTAACAGCTATACGATACGCGAATGCCATCCTCCGATCGATAGTGCAGCCATGTCGGCAGCATATTTGCGAGGCATTCGTCTTCATGGACGACAATTCGCGCACCCATTGTGCACATCTTGTGAATGACTTCTTTCAGGATAACGACATCGCTTGACTAGAGTGGCCAGCATGTTCTCCAGACATGAAGCCTATAGAACATGCCTGGGATAAACTGAAATGGGCTGTTTATGAACGACGTGACCCACCAACCACTCTGACGGGTTTATGTCGAATCGCCGTTGAGAATTGGGAACTCTGGACCAACAGTGCCTTGATGAACTTGTGGATAGTATGTCACGACGAATACTGGCATGCATCAGTGCAAGAGGACGAGCTACTGGATATCAGAGGTACTGGTGTGTACAGCAATCTGGACCACAACCTCTGAAGGTCTCACTGTGTGGTAATACAATATGCAAAGAGTGGTTTTCATGAGCAATAAAAAGGGCGGAAATGATGTTTATGTTGATCTCTATTCCAATTTTCTGTACAGGTTCTGGAACTCTCGGAACAGCGGTGATGCAAAACTTTTTTTTTTAATGTGTGTATAATAATAAATTGTTGCTAATCTATGTTGTTATGACTTCTGCCGTAGTTTGTCTAAGCCTGTTTGGACACGCTACGAGGCAGTATAATTGCTGTGTACAAGCAAGCCACTTCAATAAGAGCAGCTACTACTGCTAACAAGGGAACCTCCCCATCGCATCCCCCTCAGATTTAGTTATAAGTTGGCACAGTGGATAGGCCTTGGAAAACTGAACACAGATCAATCGAGAAAACAGGAAGAAGTTGTGTGGAACTATGAAAAAAATAAGCAAAATATACAAACTGAGTAGTCCATGAGAAAGATAGGCAACATCAAGAATGCTCCCGGCTCAGTACTGCCGTGGTCACGTGGTTAGCGTGAGCAGTTGTGGAACAAAAGGTCCTTGGTTCAAGTCTTTCCTGGAGTGAAAATTTTTATTTTTAATTTTGAGACAATTATCAAAGTTCAGGTACTCACACATAATCAACTTCGCTCTCCAAAATTCCAGGGCATGTTCAGATTTGCTTGGACATATGCAGGATTTGACAGTCTACACACGGAAAAATTTTAAAACATTAAAAACATATGTTTTGACAGAGCACAGGGAAAACTCTGCGACTGTGAAACTGTTGCATTTATTTGTTGCAGTTTATGTGACAAACTCTTATGTTTTCATCACGTTTTTGGGAGTGATTATGACATCCACAAGAAAACCTAAATCGGCCAAGGTAGAAGAATCTTTTCACCCATTCGCCAAGTGTACAAGTTAGGTGGGTCGACAACATATTCCTGTCATGTGACGCACATGCCGTCACCAGTGTCGTATAGAATATACCAGAGGTGTTTTCCTGTGGAGGAATCGGTTGACCTATGACCTTCAGATCAAATGTTTTCGGTTCCCATTGGAGAGGCACATCCTTTCGTCTACTAATCGCACGGTTTTGCGGTGCGGCCGCAAAACACGGACACTAAACTTATTACAGTGAACAAGGACGTCAATGAACGAACGAACAGATCGTAACTTTGCAAAAATAAAGAAAGTAAAATTTCTCACTCGGATGAAGACTTGAGCCAAGGACCTTACGCTCCGGAGCTGCTCACGCTAACCACGGTACCACGGCGCTAGTGAGAGCATAGGTTCCTTTCTGTTGCTTATCTTGCGCATGGACTACTCAGTTTGTATATTTTGCTTATTTTTTTCATAGTTCCACACAACTTCTTCCTGTTTTCTTGATTGATCTGTGTTCAGTTTCTCAAGGCCTATCCACTGTGCCAACTTATAACTAAATCTGAGGGGGGTGCGATGGGGAGGTTCCCTTGTAAGTAGGACGCCAAGAATATTTGGTGGATTCAACAAGTTGAATCTGCTGAACTATAGGAATAAGGAAGAACTCAAACAAAGTAAGGATTGTAAACTGCCAATAGCAGCATCGGCCATTAGTGTAAAAACAAATTACTTTTGATCAGTGGCACAATAGTTTTTACTTCTAGTGCCTCAGGGAGCGCGGAAAGGTTGTACACACAAGGCAGAAGTTTCACCATCTTGCTTGTGTCACATATCGCTGATCTGCCTGGTCTGCTTTCACCCAGTCATCTGAGATGTCTGCATGCATCTTCACCCGCTAATGGTCCCTGCAGGTTGTTGAACTTGATGTCACTACCTGGCTAACAGCATTGCATCCAGGCGGCGAACAGCGGCCATGGTGACGCATCTTTTACTGAATTTAAGAGTTTTTACGAAGTGTTTGTAATTTCTTACAAGGGAAACTCCCCATCGTACCCCCCTCAGATTTAGTTATAAAACGGCCCAGTTCGTAGCCAGTCAAAGACTGAACACAGAACAAGCATGAAAACAAGAAGAGGAAATACCGAAGTGTGAAAAAGGAAGCAGAATAGAAGCAAGCAATTAAAGGTCTTTACATGGATAGTCAGGCAGCAGTTAGAGTTGACGGTAAATTGAGTTCATGGTTCAGAGTAGTTTCAGGGGTAAAACAAGGCTGCAACCTGTCTCCACTGTTGTTCATATTATTTATGGATCATATGTTGAAAACAATAGACTGGCTGGGTGAGATTAAGATATGTGAACACAAAATAAGCAGTCTTGCATATGCGGATGACTTAGTTGTGATGGCAGATTCGATTGAAAGTCTGCAAAGTAATATTTCAGAGCTATATCAGAAATGTAAGGACTATGGTATGAAGATTAGCATCTCCAAAACGAAAGTAATGTCAGTGGGAAAGAAATATAAACGGATTGAGTGCCAAATAGGAGGAACAAAGTTAGAACAGGTGGACGGTTTCAAGTACTTAGGATGCATATTCTCACAGGATGGCAACATAGTGAAAGAACTGGAAGCGAGGTGTAGCAAAGCTAATGCAGTGAGCACTCAGCTACGATCTACTCTCTTCTGCAAGAAGGAAGTCAGTACCAAGACTAAGTTATCTGTGCACCGTTCAATCTTTCGACCAACTTTGTTGTATGGGAGCGAAAGCTGGGTGGATTCAGGTTACCTTATCAACAAGGTTGAGGTTACGGATATGAAAGTAGCTAGGATGATTGCAGGTACTTGTAGATGGGAACAATGGCAGGAGGGTGTGCACAATGAGGAAATCAAAGAAAAACTGGGAATGAACTCTATAGATGTAGCAGTCAGGGCGAACAGGCTTAGATGGTGGGGTCATGTTACACGCATGGGAGAAGCAAGGTTACCCAAGAGACTCATGGATTCAGCAGTAGAGGGTAGCAGGAGTCGGGGCAGACCGAGGAGAAGGTACCTGGATTCGGTTAAGAATGATTTTGGAGTAATAGGTTTAACATCAGAAGAGGCACCAATGTTAGCACTGAATAGGGGATCATGGAGGAACTGTATAAGGGGGGCTATGCTCCAGACTGAACGCTGAAAGGCATAATCAGTCTTAAATGATGATGATGATGATGATGATTGCAACAGTGAACGGCCCAAGCCCAAGACGTGCGACATCGGGCGATATGCAAGAGCCACGGCGTCGTGGTTGTCTGGTCACAGTGGCGGACCTCGTGCCTCCCGCCACCCGTTTTCTTTGACAAATTTATGAACTGTCTGTCCGGTCATTGACGTGTCTGTGCTGATTCTGTAGCCTTGGCAGTTGTCGTACTGTACACTGGTTACAGAATATGAGTCGCCGCGCGGGATTAGCCGAGCGGTCTCAGGCGCCGCAGTCATGGACTGTGCGGCTGGTCCCGGCGGAGGTTCGAGTCCTCCCTCGGGCATGAGTGTGTGTGTTTGTCCTTAGGATAATTTAGGTTAAGTAGTGTGTAAGCTTAGGTACTGATGACCTTAGCAGTTAAGTCCCATAAGATTTCGCACAATATGAGTCGTATGGTAGAAATATATTAGCGTTGCAGCTAAATGTGATGAATAGTGAGAGCAGGCGAGATGCCGCATAGACCTCTCGCAGAAATGGAAACAAATAAACGAGTGTGAACTATGTTGCAACAAAGGAATTCAAAAATTTCCAAAACGCAACGCAAGAGTCGTAACATGTGGTACTCGTGTAGAACAAATAAGTGGTACGTACGTCTACAGGTCCCTACCTGACACTCCGAGCGAGGTGGCGCAGTGGTTAGCAAACTGGACCCGCATTCGCGAGGACGACGGTTCAAACCGGCTTCCGTCCATCCTGATTTAGATTTTCCGTTATTTCCGTAAATCCCTTCAGGCAAATGCTGGGGTGGTTCCTTTCAAAGGGCACGGCCAACTTGCTTCCCTAATTCGATGGGACCGATGACGTCGCTGTTTGGTCCCCTCCCCCACCTCAACCATACCTTATATCTCCCTGTTGATGTCCGCCGCTCGTGGTCTCGCGGTAGCGTTCTCGCTTCCCGAGCACGGGGTCCCGGGTTCGATTCCCGGCGGGGTCAGGGATTTTCACCTGCTTCGAGATGACTGGGTGTTTGTGTTGTCCTCATCATTTCATCATCATCCAGGAAAGTGGCGAAATTGGACTGAGAAAAGGTTGGGACATTGTACGGGCGCTGACAACCACGCAGTTGAGCGCCCCACAAACCAAACATCATCATCATCATCTCGCTGTTGCAAACGAACGCTACACCACGACCATTCGCAATTTTGTGAAAAAAAATTGTGCATGAGGGAGATTTGAACCCGGATCTCACCCTTCGCACTCGAAAACTTTGACAACATGAACCACGAAAACGTGGTTATTCAGGTTCGCTCGATGTTGCAGATCTTGAGCTTGGACCGTCCACTAGTTCGATTTTGGTTCTTTTTTCATACTTCAGTACACCTTCTTCTTGTTTTGATACTTTGCCTGTGTTCAGTTTTCGACCGGCTATCCACTGGTTCATCTTAACACTAAATCTGTGGATGGGGTGCAATGGAGAGTTTCCGTTGTTAGTTACGTGGAAGTAACAATAGTTAATGTTCAAGCGCAGTTGCTATATTATAGTAAAGCGAGCAGAAACTAAATCGTTGAGACATAATACAAACTGAGTCTTAACGTGACGAAAATGTTTGCTCACAATTAATAAGTAAGTGACGAAACAATGTAGACTCTTGCATTTGCGTTCTTATTCGTATTCGTATTGCATTTCTCCGTTGATTTATTTCTGATTGTGACTACTATTCATTGCAGAATTAAGGTAAATGTACGGTGAAAATACAATTTGAAAGGTAAGTGTTATTCAAAACCGTGTGTATTAGGCAATTCTAGTCACAGTGTAATTTCAAAAATACAGTATGTGAGACGAGGTTTTTGTGGGAGAATTCTGAGTCGGCTTCACCGACGTTTAACCATACTGCATAACTGAAAAATCAATCTGCTATTTTCGACATTACGTTAAAGAAGTTCGGTGAGTATGCTGATAGGCTGCACGGTCGCATACACTCCTGGAAATTGAAATAAGAACACCGTGAATTCATTGTCCCAGGAAGGGGAAACTTTATTGACACATTCCTGGGGTCAGATACATCACATGATCACACTGACAGAACCACAGGCACATAGACACAGGCAACAGAGCATGCACAATGTCGGCACTAGTACAGTGTATATCCACCGTTCGCAGCAATGCAGGCTGCTATTCTCCCATGGAGACGATCGTAGAGATGCTGGATGTAGTCCTGTGGAACGGCTTGCCATGCCATTTCCACCTGGCGCCTCAGTTGGACCAGCGTTCGTGCTGGACGTGCAGACCGCGTGAGACGACGCTTCATCCAGTCCCAAACATGCTCAATGGGGGACAGATCCGGAGATCTTGCTGGCCAGGGTAGTTGACTTACACCTTCTAGAGCACGTTGGGTGGCACGGGATACATGCGGACGTGCATTGTCCTGTTGGAACAGCAAGTTCCCTTGCCGGTCTAGGAATGGTAGAACGATGGGTTCGATGACGGTTTGGATGTACCGTGCACTATTCAGTGTCCCCTCGACGATCACCAGTGGTGTACGGCCAGTGTAGGAGATCGCTCCCCACACCATGATGCCGGGTGTTGGCCCTGTGTGCCTCGGTCGTATGCAGTCCTGATCGTGGCGCTCACCTGCACGGCGCCAAACACGCATACGACCATCATTGGCACCAAGGCAGAAGCGACTCTCATCGTTGAAGACGACACGTCTCCATTCGTCCCTCCATTCACGCCTGTCGCGACACCACTGGAGGCGGGCTGCACGATGTTGGGGCGTGAGCGGAAGACGGCCTAACGGTGTGCGGGACCGTAGCCCAGCTTCATGGAGACGGTTGCGAATGGTCCTCGCCGATACCCCAGGAGCAACAGTGTCCCTAATTTGCTGGGAAGTGGCGGTGCGGTCCCCTACGGCACTGCGTAGGATCCTACGGTCTTGGCGTGCATCCGTGCGTCGCTGCGGTCCGGTCCCAGGTCGACGGGCACGTGCACCTTCCGCCGACCACTGGCGACAACATCGATGTACTGTGGAGACCTCACGCCCCACGTGTTGAGCAATTCGGCGGTACGTCCACCCGGCCTCCCGCATGCTCACTATACGCCCTCGCTCAAAGCCCGTCAACTGCACATACGGTTCACGTCCACGCTGTCGCGGCATGCTACCAGTGTTAAAGACTGCGATGGAGCTCCGTATGCCACGGCAAACTGGCTGACACTGACGGCGGCGGTGCACAAATGCTGCGCAGCTAGCGCCATTCGACGGCCAACACCGCGGTTCCTGGTGTGTCCGCTGTGCCGTGCGTGTGATCATTGCTTGTACAGCCCTCTCGCAGTGTCCGGAGCAAGTATGGTGGGTCTGACACACCGGTGTCAATGCGTTCTTTTTTCCATTTCCAGGAGTGTATTTTCAGTGATTTTATCCAAATCCCGCAAGCCGAAGAACAGAGAACTTTCGCTTGGAGTCGACCTGTTTTATGAAAGACATTTATTAATATAAATTATGTAATATTACAATGTGTTATCTCATTGGAATTTCATATTAAAGAAAATTTTCTTGATAGCAGTTTATGAACCAAAGATATAGCACGCTCGCAGTCCTGCTTCGTGTAGGACTTCATTGTCATAGCTAAATAAAAGTAATCATAATCTCCCACCATTATAACTAAATAAAAGTAACCATAATCTCCCACCACATAAATTATTTAAGCGTGAGTAGTGAAATAAAAACAAATTAATTTTTGTTTTTCTTTTATTTATATAGAACATTCACGGCCTGACCGACCTGGTGCGTTTCAAACTCTGTCACAACTCACCCACCGCCAGCCCGGAAGGCGATCTCAGTGAAGAGTTAGTCCAGTCAAACAGTCAGAAAAAAAGCCTTTACCTTGCAAAAGGTTCGGTAGAAGATTTTATTTTTTTAACTCGTTCGTAATGTTGGAAAGGTTAGAAAACCAAGTTTTTCCAACAAAATATCTCTTGGGAAAACTTTCTGCAGTCAAAAAACTTCAAAAATTTCGGAATTTTTTCAGTTTTTTCAAAATATCTCAGTTTCATTTGCTCCTATCGCTTTGACGTCTATTTTCGTTTTTAAAGAGCACAAAATTCTCTACAAATTTGATTCTTACCATTTTTTCTAGTCCCAGTATCTAAGGCGCTACAGCGCGTCAAAAAATACCAATTTTTCAAATTTCGAGCAATGTGGTAAATTACCTAATTTTTGAACACTGTTATTTCAGTTTCTATTTGTGTAGTATAAACACATTACTCATCATGTTATTCATTGGAATTTACCATCTCACTCTGCTGCAGGGCCAGGACAAACTACATCATATTCAGTAACTACGAACACATTCACGTCGGATTGCGTGAAGTTTATTTGTGTTACAATATGTAATACGATAGCATGCAGGTGCCGTACATTTCCTACAGTTGATTGTCGTTAATGATCAGTTATAAGAAAATAGCCCAAAGCTATGTTTCTTACCTGCAACGTCATTTTGGATCTCAATTTGCTATCGTCTTTGATGGGTATCCATGTGAGGGAGACAAATGTAGCACGAAGAGTGCTGAGAGGATTCGTAGGTCCAAAAAACATTCTTCGGTTCACGTTGTGGTTGAATCAGAGATGGTGAACCAAGTCCCTCAGGACAAGTTCTTGTACAACGAACGAAACGAGATGCGTTTGATCACACTTCTCAAAAAGGAATTTCTGGAGTGTAGCATTGAAGTGCACCAGGCACAAGAAGATGCTGACGTTATGATTGTAACATCTGCCATTTCAAGAACATAAGATTTTGGAAATGTTGTCATTGTAGGAGAAGATGTTGACCTGCTTGTGGTCATGACCGGTTTGGGGCAAGGCATTGAAAACTTATTTTTCTTAAAGGCAAGAAGAGGAAATGCAGAAGACAAGTGGTTTTCCACTGCATCTTACAAGTTTGACAGTGAATATATTCTGTTCACTCACGCCTTTAGCGGATGTGATACAACATCCACCTTTTTTGGTCAAGGAAAAATTAAGTGCTGTAATATTGTTGCGAAAAATGAACACCTAATCTCAGCGCTTTGCACGTTCAATAAACCTCATGCTACCCGTGAAGAAATAATAACAGCGGGAGAACAGGTTACTATCGCATTGTATAGTGGAGGTGTCAGCAGTTCCCACACACTGGACCATTTGCGGTACCAGCTATTCGCCAAGTCTGCCACAAAAAGCAGACTGAATCTTGCACGGTTGCCACCTACACAAGATGCTGCACAACATCACTCGTTGCGAACTTACCAACAAGTCCAAAGTTGGATGGGAAACTGGAAACCTCCTGATAAATCGGGCTGGAATCACAGTGACCACGGTCCAATACCCGTTATAATGAGCCAAGATCCAGCACCTGAAGCACTTCTTCACATTGCTTCATGCTCATGCAAGCTGAACTGTGGCGGAGCATGCTCCTGCAGAACAGCGGGTTTGAAATGTTCTTCAATTTTCAAGAAATGTATTGGGGTCAACTGTGAAAACGTGCCAAAATTTTTATATGAAGACAGTGAAGAAGATGTTATGGAGGATGTTGAGGAAACCGCTGACGAAATCAACGAACTTGCTGAGGCTGACTCGCTGTTTAAAGAAGAGGTCAATCTGGGATCAACTCTTTGTACAGACCATGAATCCGTAACTCAAGGTATTTCTGGTGACACTGAGGAACCTGGCCCATCAAAACGTTGGAAGTGATGCTCATATCTGTCTCAAGTGCTCTAAAGTGCGATATTACAGTATTACACACCCAGAACTGTCAACACTTTTTAGTAACTGACAACGCATTTTAATTGTAATAAAGCTACTTATTTTTAATGTCTACTGTGTGGCTTTTATACACAAGAATAATTACTTACCTAATTAGGTTGCCTATTGCAGCTAATAATAGTTCAGTTTCCTGAGACAATTTATTTTGCGCGCGCGCGCGCGCAGGCGTGTGTGTGTGTGTGTGTGTGTGTGTGCTTCAGATAGTGGTGTAAGGATCATGCAGTGAAACATCTTGTAGTAACATCTTGTAGTAACATCAGCACACATTGTACCATTTAGATTGCCATCGATAAAATGGGGGCCAATTATCCTTCTTCCCATAATGTCGCACCATACATTAAGCCGCCTAGGTCGCTGATGTTCCACTTGTCGGAGCCATCGTGGATTTTCCGTTGCCCAATAATGCGTATTACGCCGGTTTACGTTACCGCTGTTGATGAATGACGCTTCGTCGCTAAATAGAACGCGTGCAAAAAATCTGTCATCGTCCCGTAATTTCTCTTGTGCCAAGTGGCAGAACTGTACACGACGTTCAAAGTCGTCGCCATGCAATTCCTGGTACATAGAAATATGGTACGGGTGCAATCGATGTTGATGTAGCATTCTCAACACCGACGTTTTTGAGATTCCCGATTCTCGCGCAATTTGTCTGCTACTGATATTCGGATTAGCCGCGACAGCAGGTAAAACACCTCTTTGGACATCGTCATTTGTTGCAGGTCGTGGTTGACGTTTCACGTGTGGCTGAACACTTCCTGTTTCCTTAAATAACGTAACTATCCGGCGAACGGTTCGGACACTTGGATGATGTCCAGGATACCGAGCAGCATACATAGCACACGCCCGTTGGGCATTTTGATCACAGTAGCCATACATCAACACTATATCGACCTTTTCCGCAATTGGTAAACGGTCCATTTTAACATGGGTAATGTATCACGAAGCAAATACCGTCCGCACTGGCGGAATGTTACGTGATACCACGTACTTGTACGTTTGTGACTATTACAGCGCCATCTGTCACAAAGCGAAAAAAGTGGTCCAACTAAAACATTCACATTTCTTTACGTACTACACGAGTATGTAATTAAAAATGGGGGTTCCTATTAAAAAAAAAAACGCAGTTGATATCCGTTTGACCTATGGCAGCGCCTTCTAGCGGGCCAACAACAGCGCCATCTGGTTTCCCCCTTCAAGCTAGACGAGTTTCGTTCTTTGTAGTTTTTTCGTTTGTTGCTTATTTCGTGAGATATTTGGCCCGGTCACGATCAATGGACCACCCTATATAGGCGAGCGCACGGCCCCACTCAGACAGAGTGTATCAGCCATAGTTATTTCGCGAGAATCAACACTACGCTCAAGACAGCATCAGGACCTATCTACAGCTGCTGCCCAGAAGAGACCAACTGGAATTTATACCAAATATATTAGTCATCCTTCAGTGGATTAAGGAGTCCGCCTCCGTAGCTAAGTGGTGAGTGCGGCTCACTGCCGTGCACAGGAGCCAGTACTGCCAGGGACTTTTATTTGGTGGGGGGAATGGTAGGTCTGCACTGAACCTTCTGAGAACAACTGGGGAGCTACTCTACCGATGTTTGAAGGTTCCAATGTAACGAAACCCGACAACAACAGGGACAGCATTGTGTTGACCCCACGCCCCTCCCTACTGCATTCAATGACGTCATTCACAGAGGAGGACACGGCGGTCGGTCGATCTCAACTGACCGGTCTAAGGGCAGAAGGCGGAACTGGATTCAGAACAGGGCTGGTGTTCAAAGGCTGATCAGTGCAACAGAACATTTGACTACACTGCCATGCCTCATCCTCACACTCAAGTTACGTAATGAATAATTTACACACATCAAAAAAAGTTTTGTATCACCCCTGTTCCCAGAACTCCTGAAGATAGACGTTGACTGTGGGTGTTGTATCACAGACACAGTCCCTTTGACTTTTCAGAGATGTCACTAAACCCGCCCAAAGATGTAAACAACCTTGCATGAGCAGTGCCTACTAGACAGAGGGGTTCGACAAACGATCATTCCACCAGGAAGGAGGTACACGGCTCGTATTGTCTGTAGTTCCACCACGCCTAGGCGGCAATACCGCGGTTCGATCGCGTCCGCATTGTTACTTTGTGCCAGGAAGAGCTCTCAACAAGGAAGTGTCCAGGCGTCTCGGAGTGAACCAAAGCGATGTTGTTCGGACATGGAGGAGATACAGAGGGACAGGAACTATCGATGACATGCCTCGCTCAGGTCACCCAAGGGCTGCTACTCCAGTGGATGACCGCTACCTACGAATTATGGCTCGTAGGAACCCTGACAGTAAAGCCACCATGTAGAATAATGCTTTTCGTGCAGCCACAGGACGTCGTGTTACGACTGAAATCGTGCGCTATAGGCTGCATGATGCGCAACTTCACTCCCGACGTCCGTGGCGAGGTTCATCTTTGCAACCACGACACCATGCAGAGCGGTACAGATGGGCCCAACAACATGCCAAATGGACCACTCAGGATTGGCATCATGTTGTCTTCACCAATGAGTGTCGCAGACAGTCTTGTGTTTGGAGGCAACCCAGTCAGGCTGAACGCCTTAGACACACTGTCCAGCGAGTGCAGCAAGGTGGAGGTTCCCTGCTGTTATAGGATGGCATTCTGTGGGGCCGACGTACGCCGCTGGAAGGCGCCATTAACAGCTATACGATACGTGAATGCCATCCTCCGATCGATAGTGCAGCCATGTCGGCAGCATATTTGCGAGGCATTCGTCTTCATGGACGACAATTCGCGCACCCATTGTGCACATCTTGTTCAAATGGTTCAAATGGTTCTGAGCACTATGGGACTCAACATTTTAGGTCATAAGTCCCCTAGAACTTAGAACTACTTAAACCTAACTAACCTAAGGACATCACACACACCCATGCCCGAGGCAGGATTCGAACCTGCGACCGTAGCAGTCCCGCGGTTCCGGACTGCAGCGCCAGAACCGCTAGACCACCGCGGCCGGCTGCACATCTTGTGAATGACTTATTTCAGGATAACGACATCGCTTGACTAGAGTGGCCAGCATGTTCTCCAGACATGAAGCCTATCGAACATGCCTGGGATAAATTGAAATGGGCTGTTTATGAACGACGTGACCCACCAACCACTCTGACGGATTTATGTCGAATCGCCGTTGAGAATTGGGAGCTCTGGACCAACAGTGCCTTGATGAACTTTTGGACAGTATGTCACGACGAATACTGGCATGCATCAGTGCAAAAGGACGAGCTACTGGGTATCAGAGGTACTGGTGTGTACAGCAATCTGGACCACCACCTCTGAAGGTCTCGCTGTGTGTTGGTACAATATGCAAAGAGTGGTTTTCATGAGCAATAAAAAGGGCGGAAATGATGTTTATGTTGATCTCTGTTCCAATTTTCTGTACAGGTTCTGGAACTCTCGGAACAGCGGTGATGCAAAACTTTTTTTTAATGTGTGTATAATAATAAATTGTTGCTAATCTACGTTGTTATGACTTCTGCCGTAGTTTGTCTAAGCCTGTTTGAACACGTTACGAGGCAGTATAATTGCTGTGTACAAGCAAGCCACTTCAATAAGAGCAGCTACTACTGCTAACAAGGGAACCTCCCCATCGCACCCCCCTCAGATTTAGTTATAAGTTGGCACAGTGGATAGGCCTTGGAAAACTGAACACAGATCAATCGAGAAAACAGGAAGAAGTTGTGTGGAACTATGAAAAAAATAAGCAAAATATACAAACTGAGTAGTCCATGAGAAAGATAGGCAACATCAAGAACGCTCCCGGCTCAGTACTGCCGTGGTCCCATGGTAAGCGTGAGCAGTTGTAGAACGAAAGATCCATGGTTCAAGTCTTTCCTGAAGTGAAAATTTTTATTTTTAATTTTGAGACAATTATCAAAGTTCAGGTACTCACACATAATCAACTTCGCTCTCCAAAATTCCAGGGCATGTTCAGATTTGTTTGGACATATGCAGGATTTGACAGTCTACACACGGAAAAATTTTAAAACGTTAAAAACATATGTTTTGACAGAGCACAGGGAAAACTGTGCGACTGTGAAACTGTTGCATTTATTTGTTGCAGTTTATGTGACAAACTCTTATGTTTTCATCACGTTTTTGGGAGTGATTATGACATCCACAAGAATACCTAAATCGGGCAAGGTAGAAGAATCTTTTCACCCATTCGCCAAGTGTACAAGTTAGGTGGGTCGACAACATATTCCTGTCATGTGGCGGACATGCCATCACCAGTGTCGTATAGAATATACCAGAGGTGTTTTCCTGTGGAGGAATCGGTTGACCTATGACCTTCAGATCAAATGTTTTCGGTTCCCATTGGAGAGGCACATCCTTTCGTCTACTAATCGCACGGTTTTGCGGTGCGGTCGCAAAACACGGACACTAAACTTATTACAGTGAACAAAGACGTCAATGAACGAACGAACAGATCGTAACTTTGCAAAAATAAAGAAAGTAAAATTTCTCACTCGGGTGAAGACTTGAACCAAGGACCTTACGCTCCGTAGCTGCTCACGCTAACCACGGTACCACGGCGCTAGTGAGAGCATAGGTTCCTTTCTGTTGCCTATCTTGCGCATGGACTACTCAGTTTGTATATTTTGCTTATTTTTTTCATAGTTCCACACAACTTCTTCCTGTTTTCTCGATTGATCTGTGTTCAGTTTCTCAAGGCCTATCCACTGTGCCAACTTATAACTAAATCTGAGGGGGCTGCGATGGGGAGGTTCCCTTGTAAGTAGGACGCCAAGAATATTTGGTGGATTCAACAAGTTGAATCTGCTGAACTATAGGACTAAGGAAGAACTCAAACAAAGTAAGGACTGTAAACTGCCAATAGCAGCATCGGCCATTAGTGTAAAAACAAATTACTTTTGATCAGTGGCACAATAGTGATTACTTCTAGTGCCTCATGGAGCGCGGAAAGGTTGCACACACAAGGCAGAAGTGTCACCATCTTGCTTGTGTCACACATCGCTGATCTGATCTGAGATGTCTGCACGCATGTTGACCCGCTAATGGTCCCTGCAGGTTGTTGAACTTGATGTCACTACCTGGCTGACAGCATTGCAACGAGGCGCGGATCAGCGAACATTGTGACGCATCTTTTACTGAATTTAAGAGTTTTTACGAAGTGTTTGTAATTTCTTACAAGGGAAACTCCCCATCGTACCCCCCTCAGATTTAGTTATAAAACGGCCCAGTTCGTAGCCAGTCAAAGACTGAACACAGAACAAGCATGAAAACAAGAAGAGGAAATACCGAAGTGTGAAAAAGGAAGCAGAATAGAAGCAAGCAATTAAAGGTCTTTACATGGATAGTCAGGCAGCAGTTAGAGTTGACGGTAAATTGAGTTCATGGTTCAGAGTAGTTTCAGGGGTAAGACAAGGCTGCAACCTGTCTCCACTGTTATTCATATTATTTATAGATCATATGTTGAAAACAATAGACTGGCTGGGTGAGATTAAGATATGTGAACACAAAATAAGCAGTCTTGCATATGCGGATGATTTAGTTGTGATGGCAGATTCGATTGAAAGTTTGCAAAGTAATATTTCAGAGCTAGATCAGAAATGTAAGGACTATGGTATGAAGATTAGCATCTCCAAAACGAAAGTAATGTCAGTGGGAAAGAAATATAAACGGATTGAGTGCCAAATAGGAGGAACAAAGTTAGAACAGGTGGACGGTTTCAAGTACTTAGGATGCATATTCTCACAGGATGGCAACATAGTGAAAGAACTGGAAGCGAGGTGTAGCAAAGCTAATGCAGTGAGCGCTCAGCTACGATCTACTCTCTTCTGCAAGAAGGAAGTCAGTACCAAGACTAAGCTATCTGTGCACCGTTCAATCTTTCGACCAACTTTCTTGTATGGGAGCGAAAGCTGGGTGGATTCAGGTTACCTTATCAACAAGGTTGAGGTTACGGATATGAAAGTAGCTAGGATGATTGCAGGTACTTGTAGATGAGAACAATGGCAGGAGGGTGTGCACAATGAGGAAATCAAAGAAAAACTGGGAATGAACTCTATAGATGTAGCAGTCAGGGCGAACAGGCTTAGATGGTGGGGTCATGTTACACGCATGGGAGAAGCAAGGTTACCCAAGAGACTCATGGATTCAGCAGTAGAGGGTAGCAGGAGTCGGGGCAGATCGAGGAGAAGGTACCTGGATTCGGTTAAGAATGATTTTGAAGTAATAGGTTTAACATCAGAAGAGGCACCAATGTTAGCACTGAATAGGGGATCATGGAGGAACTGTATAAGGGGGGCTATGCTCCAGACTGAACGCTGAAAGGCATAATCAGTCTTAAATGATGATGATGATGATGATGATAGAAACAGTGAACGGCCCAAGCCCAAGACGTGCGACATCGGGCGATATGCAAGAGCCACGGCGTCGTGGTTGTCTGGTCACAGTGGCGGACCTAGTGCCTCCCCCCACCCGTTTTCTTTGACAAATTTATGAACTGTCTGTCCGGTCATTGACGTGTCTGTGCTGATTCTAAAGCCCTGGCAGTTGTCGTACTGTACACTGGTTACAGAATATGAGTCGCCGCGCGGGATTAGCCGAGCGGTCTCAGGCGCCGCAGTCATGGACTGTGCGGCTGGTCCCGGCGGAGGTTCGAGTCCTCCCTCGGGCATGGGTGTGTGTGTTTGTTCTTAGGATAATTTAGGTTAAGTAGTGTGTAAGCTCAGGGACTGATGACCTTAGCAGTTAAGTCCCATAAGATTTCGCACAATATGAGTCGTATGGTAGAAATATATTAGCGTTTGTGGCGAAATAAATAAAAAAAACATTTGATTTTATTGCGTTTTTTAACTTTAGAATTTTTGAAAGGCTTTTTTACGAATTGTATTGACCGGCTTGAATGCGGACAAATACAGTGCTGCGTGAAATATGCCTGTAATATAATTTACCATTCCGATTAATTACATTTTGAATTCTACGTCATTGTTGATTTAATCAGAGTTCTCACCTTAGACGTAGAATTAGTCCTTCTGCCACAATATTAATTCATCAGTCGCCATCGAAGTTCTTCTCTTTACTTACCGTGTGTATCTTCCTAAGTCGGCATCGGTTCACTTCACGAAGACGGTGGAAACCAAGGAATACAATGCTACGTTGCTTTAAATAATTTTCGTAACACTTCGATACCTCTCACTATTTTTTATTCACAAGACAATAATACTTGCTCTGCTCGTTGCACAAACCATAATTACTAACAATATGGCTGCCTTTCCGCAGACACCAAAAATTACGTCCATCCTCCACGAGGCAATAATCAAAAGTGTCCCTTAGCTCCTTCTTGGAGTATGAAACAAAAGAGAATCCAATGTGAACATTACAAAGATTATAACCTACATGCCTCTCAATTTAATCTTTGGCGCAGCCTTTAAGGTATTGTATGTCTCTGCATCGGAATGTGTCATTACACGTTGCAGGTACATGCGATGAATAGTGAGAGCAGGCGAGATGCCGCATAGACCTCTCACAGAAATGGAAACAAATATACGAGTGAGAACTATGTTGCAACAAAGGAATTCAAGAGTAAAAATTTCCAAAACGGAACGCAAGAGTCGTAACATGTGGTACTCGTGTAGAACAGATACGGGGTACGTACGTCTACAGGTCCATACATGATACTCCGAGCGAGGTGGCGCAGTGGTTAGCAAACTGGACCCGCATTCGCGAGGACGACGGTTCAAACCGGCTTCCGTCCATCCTGATTTAGATTTTCCGTTATTTCCGTAAATCCCTTCAGGCAAATGCTGGCGTGGTTCCTTTTAAAGGGCACGGCCAACTTGCTTCCCTAATTCGATGGGACCGATGGCGTCGCTGTTTGGTCCCCTCCCCTTCCCCCACCTCAACCATACCTTATATCTCGCTGTTGCAAACGAACGTTACACCACGACCGTTCATAATTTTGTGAAAAAAAAAATATGGTGCATGAGGGAGATTTGAATCCGGATCTCACCCTTCGCACTCGAAAACTTTGACAACATGAACCACGAAAACGTGGTTATTCAGGTTCGCTCGATGTTGCAGATCTTGAGCTTGGACCGTCCACTGGTTCGATTTTGGTTCTTTTTTCATACTTCAGTACACCTTCCTCTTGTTTTGATACTTTGCCTGTGTTCAGTTTTCGACCGGCTATCCACTGGTTCATCTTAACACTAAATCTGTGGATGGGGTGCAATGGAGAGTTTGCGTTGTTAGTTACGTGTAAGTAACAATAGTTAATGTTCAAGCGCAGTGGCTATATTATAGTAAAGCGAGGAGAAACTAAATCGTTGAGACATAATACAAACTGAGTCTTAACGTGACGAAAATGTTTGTTCACAATTAATAAGTAAGTGACGAAACAATGCAGACTCTTGCATTTGCGTTCTTATTCGTATTCGTATTGCATTTCTCCGTTGATTTATTTCTGATTGTGACTACTATTCATTGCCGAATTAAGGTAAATGTACGGTGAAAATATAATTTGAAAGGTAAGTGTTATTCAAAACCGTGTGTATTAGTTATGCAATTCTAGTCACAGTGTAATTTCAAAAATACAGTATGTGAGACGAGGTTTTTGTGGGAGAATTCTGAGTCGGCTTCACCGACGTTTAACCATACTGCATAACTGAAAAATCAATCTGCTATCTTCGACATTACGATAAAGAAGGTCGATGAGTATGCTTATAGGCTGCACGGTCACGTATTTTGAGTGATTTTATCCAAATCCCGCAAGCCGAATAACAGAGAACTTCCGCTTGGAGTCGACCTGTTTTATGAAAGACATTTATTAATATAAATTATGTAATATTACAATGTTTTATCTCATTGGCATTTCATATTAAAGAAAATTTTCTTGATAGCAGTTTATGAACCAAAGATATAGCACGCTCGCAGTCCTGCTTCGTGTAGGACTTCATTGTCATAGCTAAATAAAAGTAATCATAATCTCCCACCATTATAACTAAATAAAAGTAACCATAATCTCCCACCACATAAATTACACTCCTGGAAATGGAAAAAAGAACACATTGACACCGGTGTGTCAGACCCACCATACTTGCTCCGGACACTGCGAGAGGGAAGTACAAGCAATGATCACACGCACGGCACAGCGGACACACCAGGAACCGCGGTGTTGGCCGTCGAATGGCGCTAGCTGCGCAGCATTTGTGGACCGCCGCCGTCAGTGTCAGCCAGTTTGCCGTGGCATACGGAGGTCCATCGCAGTCTTTAACACTGGTAGCATGCCGCGACAGCGTGGACGTGAACCGTATGTGCAGTTGACGGACTTTGAGCGAGGGCGTATAGTGGGCATGCGGGAGGCCGGGTGGACGTACCGCCGAATTGCTCAACACATGGGGCGTGAGGTCTCCACAGTACATCGATGTTGTCGCCAGTGGTCGGCGGAAGGTGCACGTGCCCGTCGACCTGGGACCGGACCGCAGCGACGCACGGATGCACGCCAAGACCGTAGGATCCTACGCAGTGCCGTAGGGGACCGCACCGCCACTTCCCAGCAAATTAGGGACACTGTTGCTCCTGGGGTATCGGCGAGGACCATTCGCAACCGTCTCCATGAAGCTGGGCTACGGTCCCGCACATCGTTAGGCCGTCTTCCGCTCACGCCCCAACATCGTGCAGCCCGCCTCCAGTGGTGTCGCGACAGGCGTGAATGGAGGAACGAATGGAGACGTGTCGTCTTCAGCGATGAGAGTCGCTTCTGCCTTGGTGCCAATGATGGTCGTATGCGCGTTTGGCGCCGTGCAGGTGAGCGCCACAATCAGGACAGCATACGACCGAGGCACACAGGGCCAACACCCGGCATCATGGTGTGGGGAGCGATCTCCTACACTGGCCGTACACCACTGGTGATCGTCGAGGGGACACTGAATAGTGCACGGTACATCCAAACCGTCATCGAACCCATCGTTCACCCATTCCTAGACCGGCAAGGGAACTTGCTGTTCCAACAGGACAATGCACGTCCGCATGTATCCCGTGCCACCCAACGTGCTCTAGAAGGTGTAAGTCAACTACCCTGGCCAGCAAGATCTCCGGATCTGTCCCCCATTGAGCGTGTTTGGGACTGGATGAAGCGTCGTCTCACGCGGTCTGCACGTCCAGCACGAACACTGGTCCAACTGAGGCGCCAGGTGGAAATGGCAAGGCAAGCTGTTCCACAGGACTACATCCAGCATCTCTACGATCGTCTCCATGGGAGAATAGCAGCCTGCATTGCTGCGAAAGGTGGATATACACTGTACTAGTGCCGACATTGTGCATACTCTGTTGCCTGTGTCTATGTGCCTGTGGTTCTGTCAGTGTGATCATGTGATGTATCTGACCCCAGGAATGTGTCAATAAAGTTTCCCCTCCCTGGGACAATGAATTCACGGTGTTCTTATTTCAATTTCCAGGAGTGTAGAACATTCACGGCCTGATCGACCTGGTGCGTTTAAAACTCTGTCACAACTCACCCACCGCCAGCCCGGCAGGCGATCTCAGTGAAGAGTCAGTCCAGTCAGTCAGAAAAAAAGCCTTTACCTTGCAAAAGGTTCGGTAGAAGATTTTATTTTTTCAACTCGTTCATATTGTTGGAAAGGTTAGAAAACCAAGTTTTGCCAACAAAATTACTCTTGAGAAAACTTTCTGCAGTCAAAAAACTTCAAAAATTTCTGGAATTTCTTCAGTTTTTTCAAAATATCTCAGTTTCATTTGCTCCCATCGCTTTGACGTCTATTTTCTTTTTTAAAGAGCACAAAATTCTCTACAAATTTGATTCTTACCATTTTTTCTAGTCCCAGTATCTAAGACGCTACAGCGCGTCAAAAAATACCAATTTTTCAAATTTCGAGCAAAGTGGCAAATTACCTAATTTTTGAACACTGTTATTTCAGTTTCTATTTGTGTAGCATAAACACATTACTCATCGTGTTATTCATTGGAATTTACCATCTCACTCTGCTGCAGGGCCAGGACAAACAGCATCATATTCAGTAACTACGAACACATTCACGTCCGATTGCGTGAAGTTTATTGTGTTACAATATGTAATACGATTGCATGCAGGTGTCGCACATTTCCTACAGTTGATTGTCGTTAAGGATCTGTTATAAGAAAATAGCCCAAAGCTATGTTTCTTACCTGCAACGTCGTTTTGGATCTCAGTTTGCTATCGTCTTTGATGGGTATCCATGTGAGGGAGACAAATGTAGCACGAAGAGTGTTGAGAGGATTCGTAGGTCCAAAAACCATTCTTCGGTTCACGTTGTGGTTGAATCAGAGATGGTGAACCAAGTCCCTCAGGACAAGTTCCTGTACAACGAAGGAAACAAGATGCGTTTGATCACACTTCTTAAAAAGGAATTTCTGGAGTGTAGCATTGAAGCGCACCAGGCACAAGAAGATGCTGACGTTATGATTGTAACATCTGCCATTTCAAGAACCAAAGATTTTCGAAATGTTGTCATTGTAGGAGAAGATGTTGACCTGCTTGTGGTCATGACCGGTTTGGGGCAAGGCATTGAAAACTTATTTTTCTTAAAGCCAGGAAGAGGAAATGCAGAAGACAAGTGGTTTTCCACTGCATCTTTGCAGTGAATATAATCTGTTCACTCACGCCTTTAGCGGATGTGATACAACATCCTCCTTTTTTGGTCAAGGAAAATTTAAGTGCTGCAATATTGTTGCGAAAAATGAACACCTAACCTCAGCGCTTTGCACGTTCAATAAACCACATGCTGCCCGTGAAGAAATAATAACAGCAGGAGAACAGGTTACTATCGCATTGTATAGTGGAGGTGTCAGCAGTTCCCACACAATGGACCATTTGCGGTACCAGCTATTCGCCAAGTCTGCCACAAAAAGCAAACTGAATCTTGCACGGTTGCCACCTATACAAGATGCTGCACAACATCATTCGTTGCGGACTTACCAACAAGTCCAAAGTTGGATGGGAAACTGGAAACTTCCTGATAAATGGGGCTGGAATCACAGTGACCAGGGTCCAATACCCGTTATAATGAGCCAAGATCCAGCACCTGAAGCACTTCTTCACATTGTTTCATGCTCATGCAAGCTGAACTGTGGCGGAGCGTGCTCCTGCAGAAAAGCGGGTTTGAAATGTTCTTCAATTTTCAAGAAATGTATTGGGGTCAACTGTGAAAACGTGGCAAAATTTTTATATGAAGACAGTGCAGAAGATGTTATGGAGGATTTTGAGGAAACCGCTGACGAAATCAACGAACTTGCTGAGGCTGACTCGCTGTTTAAAGAAGGGGTCAATCTGGGATCAACTCTATGTACAGACCCTGAATCCGTAACTCAAGGTATTTCTGGTGACACTGAGGAACCTGCCCCATCAAAACGTTGGAAGTGATGCTCATACCTGTCTCAAGTGCGCTAAAGTGCGATATTACAAGTATTACACACCCAGAACTGTCAACACGTTTTAGTAACTGACCATGCATTTTAATTGTAATAAAGCTACTTATTTTTAATGTCTACTGTGTGGCTTTTATACACAAGAATTATTACTTACCTAATTAGGTTGCCTATTGCAGCTAATAATAGTTCAGTTTCCTGAGACAATTTATTTTGCGTGTGCGTGTGTGTGTGTGTGTGTGTGTGTGTGTGTGTGTGTGTGTGTGTGTGTGTGTGTGTCTTAATGACGTATTTTTATATTTATAGTTTTACAAATACCAGGACTGAGGTGGCCCATAGTGAACTTCAGGTAGTGATGTAAGAATCACAATAGTTGGGTGCCCAGCAATCCTCATGTTGCATACAGAGAAATTGAATACCTGAAAGTGAGGTGGTAAATTCCAACATATCACATGATGTATAATGTACACTCCTGGAAATTGAAATAAGAACACCGTGAATTCATTGTCCCAGGAAGGGGAAACTTTATTGACACATTCCTGGGGTCAGATACATCACATGATCACACTGACAGAACCACAGGCACATAGACACAGGCAACAGAGCATGCACAATGTCGGCACTAGTACAGTGTATATCCACCTTTCGCAGCAATGCAGGGTGCTATTCTCCCATGGAGACGATCGTAGAGATGCTGGATGTAGTCCTGTGGAACGGCTTGCCATGCCATTTCCACCTGGCGCCTCAGTTGGACCAGCGTTCGTGCTGGACGTGCAGACCGCGTGAGACGACGCTTCATCCAATCCCAAACATGCTCAATGGGGGACAGATCCGGAGATCTTGCTGGCCAGGGTAGTTGACTTACACATTCTAGAGCACGTTGGGTGGCACGGGATACATGCGGACGTGCATTGTCCTGTTGGAACAGCAAGTTCCCTTGCCGGTCTAGGAATGGTAGAACGATGGGTTCGATGACGGTTTGGATGTACCGTGCACTATTCAGTGTCCCCTCGACGATCACCAGTGGTGTACGGCCAGTGTAGGAGATCGCTCCCCACACCATGATGCCGGGTGTTGGCCCTGTGTGCTTCGGTCGTATGCAGTCCTGATTGTGGCGCTCACCTGCACGGCGCCAAACACGCATACGACCATCATTGGCACCAAGGCAGAAGCGACTCTCATCGCTGAAGACGACACGTCTCCATTCGTCCCTCCATTCACGCCTGTCGCGACACCACTGGAGGCGGGCTGCACGATGTTGGGGCGTGAGCGGAAGACGTCCTAACGGTGTGCGGGACCGTAGCCCAGCTTCATGGAGACGGTTGCGAATGGTCCTCGCCGATACCCCAGGAGCAACAGTGTCCCTAATTTGCTGGGAAGTGGCGGTGCGGTCCCCTACGGCACTGCATAGGATCCTACGGTCTTGGCGTGCATCCGTGCGTCGCTGCGGTCCGGTCCCAGGTCGACGGGCACGTGCACCTTCCGCCGACCACTGGCGACAACATCGATGTACTGTGGAGACCTTACGCCCCACGTGCTGAGCAATTCGGCGGTACGTCCACCCGGCCTCCTGCATGCCCACTATACGCCCTCGCTCAAAGTCCGTCAACTGCACATACGGTTCACGTCCACGCTGTCGCGGCATGCTACCAGTGTTCAAGACTGCGATGGAGCTCCGTATGCCACGGCAAACTGGCTGACACTGACGGCGGCGGTGCACAAATGCTGCGCAGCTAGCGCCATTCGACGGCCAACACCGCGGTTCCTGGTGTGTCCGCTGTGCCGTGCGTGTGATCATTGCTTGTACAGCCAGTGTCCGGAGTAAGCATGGTGGGTCTGACACACCGGTGTGAATGTGTTCTTTTTTCCATTTCCAGGAGTGTATTTATACTACACAAACAGAAACTGAAAAAATAGTGTTAAAAAACAAGGTATCTTGCCACTACTCAAAATTTGAAAAATTGGTATTTTTTGAGGCACTGTAGCGCCTTAGATCTTGGGAGTAGAAAAAAATGGCTAGAATCAAATTTGCAGAGAATTCTGTGCTCTTTAAAAAAGAAAATAGGCGTTAAAGCGATAGAAGCAAATGAAAGTGAGATATTTTGGAAAACCTGAAAAAAGCCGAAATTTTCCAAGTATCTTGACTGCAGAAAGTTTTCCCAAGCCAAATTTTGTTGGCATAACTCGGTTTTCTAATCTTTCCAACCATATGAACGAGTTGAAAAAATAAACTCTTCTATCCCACCTTTTGCAAGGTATATTTGCTATTTGACTGGACTAAGTAACATTCCACATGTTTGCTCGACAAGGAAAATTTATCCTATTCCGCAGACCGAAAATTACAACACCTCAACCCAAACTCGAGGCATATTTGTAAGATACGCATCAGTACAGGCAATTCATTTCACTAATTAATTCACAGTTAATCTTCCACCTAAGCCAAATACTCAGAGATAAACTAGAGAATATTTTTAATCACCACGTTTCATTGATAATGCAAGTTGGTTATGCAGTTACTACAAAAAGTTCCCGGGAGGCCAGTTACATGCGCTCTGTTTCTGACTTGCTAAAGTTGATTGTTGACAAATTTACCTTCAGTGATATGGCACCCATCTCTTAGGAGAGGAGATTAATACAGTATTGGCCACTAAAACTGCAACACGTTAAGGCGGGACGCAGCAAAAGTCAAACGTCAGACTAGCATGAAATGTACTACATGCTTGGATATGCAAATGATTAGCATTTCAGTGCAAGAGAGAAATGCAAATAGTAATAGGAGAGAGTGTTGTACGTTTGTACGTATAGGGTAATGTGCCTAGGAAGATGTGATATTTCTTGTCGGCATTTCAGTCTAGTGATTGATTTTAGGATCACATGAAAGCGTGCACAATAGAGACCATCAAAAGCAATTTCTACCATTTTCTCCGTTTTTGGTATTGTTAGACTGAGATATGTTTTGCGCAACATTTGTAAAAATTTCCATTTCTTCACATTTAAGTGCTGTGTAATGTATTAGAGCTATCTGGAACATAAGATTAATTCTTCAGATACAGAATTTATAGTAAGTAAAGTGCAATATATTTTTAGAACTATTTATATAATTAACACGTCGATAGTTAAGCCACTAATTTGTCAGTCATTCACCATCTTGTACTTTGAAACAGAAGAAGGTCTTTTGCTATGGAACATGTGATACTTGGACATGAACTGAGTTTCTTTAACTTCTTAACAGTTTTATCTGTCTTGAAAATGGAAATTTGTATTAGTTTCCAATAACTTCTATTTCAAAATGTACTTAACTTCTAATTGGTTGCTGATAATATTTCTGCTTGGTTTGATTCCACTTCCTCAGTATTGCTCTGTTGTAGTTTAATAATGTAACAGACAGTTTAATACAGTTCTGGCAAGATCTTCTGGATCGCAACACTTTTCAATTTCAGTCAAATATTTGTTGGTAGGTGCATGACCATGTTGTACCTTGGAACATGTTTTCAAGTTTAGAAAAACTTTAATTTTCCGAATTAATTTTTGTAGCTTCAGAAAAAGCCTCCAGAAATACATAAAAACAGAACGCTGTCATTTAAAAATGGTGTCAGGAAATACACTAGTGTGCAAAAGTTAAGGATGAAAGTAACTTTTGCATGACGTGTCACTGCCGAGTAGCATAACTCGAGGGAACTAGAAAGAACTGCTACAGTATAGTTCTGAAGGTAACGCGCAGTGAGACGAACAGAAATGACAGTTTCATTCAAAGACAACAATTACACTGAAGACACTGCGAATTGTGTTAGTTCCCTGGACCTTACGAAAGACGTGAGATGTTCTTAATAGGGCGCATAACCCTCACGAACAGAAGCGCATGTTCTAAAATGTGCTCACACGCTGGCTACAAGGTTGTAAGGGGTTCTTGTGTTAGGGTGTTCCACTCCTCCGGCAGCGCGGATGGCAGGTCCTGGAAGGTCGTTGGGGCATGTGAATGTGCTGCAACACGTGTTGCCCACGCATCTCACACGTGACCGATGTATTTAGGCCGGGGTAAGGGCAGGCCAGTGCATTCGCCGAATGTCTTCTCTTTCCAATGGCTCCTTCATCTGCGCCTTTTGGTACTGAAGTCAGGGTTGTATGCACTCCTGAAAAGAAGCGCGTAGGAAAGGAGTACAGTCTCACAATAACGTTGACCAATGGGTGTACCGCGTTCAAAGATCTGGTTGTCAGTACGCCCATGCCATATTATGCCCCCCTGTACACTACAATACCCATCCGAGATAAATGATGAGACCGTATAATTGTTGCACCACGTTCCTGGAACACCGATTCTCTATATTTACCCGAAAGGATTCCCATTTAAGTTCTCTGAGCGTCTCTGTTACCCTTTTGTGTGAGTACCCCAACCCATTAACGATCCTGGCAGTCAATTTCTGAATTTCGGGCCGCATGGGGTGGCCGCGCGTTCTAGGGCAAGGGCACCTTGTCACGGTCCGTGCGGCTCCCCCCCCCCTCCTCCCCTCCCCCCCCCCTCTGTCGGAGGTTCTAGTCCTCCCTCGGGCATCGGTGTGTGTGTTGTCCATAGCGTAAGTTAGTTTAAGTTAAATTAAGTAGTGTGTAGGCTTAGGGACCGATGACTTCAGCATTTTGGTCCCATAAGACCTTCCCACAAATTTCCAAAATTTCTGAATTTCGTAGATTTTTGCTCTGCAGCCTAATTCACAACGATTCCAAATATTGAAGCAGTTCTCAATAATTTACATACAAACGTATTTACCTAGGCCGGGGTGCGCTCACGATTTCTTAGAACAGTCGTAACGTTACTTCAGTTCCTGACTTACGTATGTCGTCCAGTTTAGCACTGAGGGTTCCGTTAGCCAAAAATTCTTGGAGACAATCGTATGTTTGCGAAGATACTCGGTACATCGATGGAAATTATAGTAGATTGTCAAAGGCACTTTGGAAACCTAGAAACACGATATCGAACGGTTCGTCTGCATCTACTATTTGCGGAATATAGTGTGTGAATTAAACGTGTAATGTTTCGCGCGAATGATATGTACTCAAACCAAGCTGATTCTTTGAGAAAAACATCTTCTCCTTCAAAAGCGATATACCTGGTGATCAAAAAGTCAGTATACATTTGAAAACTTAATAAACCACGGAATAATGTAGACAGAGAGGTAAAAATTGACATACATGCTTGGAATGACATAGTGTTTTATTAGAAACGTAAAAAAACAAAGTTCACAAAATGTCTGACAGATGGCGCTGGACAGCAAAACGTTAGTGACTGCGCATGACAATCGTGTATAAAAGGAGCTGTAATGAGAGAGAGAATCACGCACAAAACGCAACACCGCTTCTGGTCACGATCGTGTCACCTACCGTCACCTTCGTGAAGCTCCTGTCTCTTTCCTCTCCACCCTGGCCAGGCTCTGCAATGTAGTCCTGTCCACCGGTTACTACCCCGACCTGTGGAAAACCTCCCGTATCCTGATGTTCCTTAAACCTGGCAAACCGCCGTCCGCCGTCTCCTCCTACCGTCCCATCAGCCTTACCTCGGTCTTCAGCAAGGTCCTGGAATCTATCCTCACCCGACGCATCCACCAGCATCTCCGCCAGCACCGCCTCCTTCCCGTTACCCAGTGTGGTTTTCGGCCGTCCTTCTCTTCCGACGACCTTCTCCTTCACCTCACTCATCTCCTTTCCGAACAGCTTAATTCCCGTCGCTCCGCAATCTTCCTCTCCCTGGACCTCGAACGTGCTTATGACCGCGTATGGCATTCCGGTCTCCTCTTCAAGCTCCAAACCTTCGCCCTTCCCATTAACTACGTCCGTCTGATCGGCTCCTTTCTCTCCCGCCGTCCTTCCTATGTCACCATCCATAACACCGATTCCTACACCTTCTTCCCCTCCGCCGGTGTGCCCCAAGGCTCCGTCCTGTCCCCCCTTCTGTACCTTTTGTACACGGCGGACATGCCGCCGCCGTCAGCCCCCGTCCACCTTCTCCAGTTTGCCGATGACACCGCCTTCCTTGCCCTTGCCCCCACCCTACAGCGCTCCCAACACCCTCTCCAATCCCATCTTGACCGGTTCACCGCTTGGTGCAACCAGTGGCTGCTCAAGGTCAATCCCTCCAAAACCCAGGCGATCATTGTAGCAAAACCACCCCTTCCTTCTGCCTCCTTGATTTCTATATCACCATCTATGGCCATCCTATCGCCCTCACTCCCACCCTTAAGTACCTTGACGTCACCCTCGACCGTCGCCTCTCTTGGACTCCCCACCTCCGGACAATCCAAGCCAAGGCACGCTCCCAACTCAGTCTCCTCAAGCTCCTCTCCGGCCGTAGGTGGGGTCTGGACCCCTCCACCATTCTCCACACCATAAATCCCTCATCCGCCCTATTCTTTGTTATGCCCATCCGGCTTGGATCTCCGCCGCCCCCCCCCCCTACTTTTTACAAATCCCTCCAAATCCTTGAACACCATGCTCTCCGCCTCGCCTATCGCATCCGTCTCCCCTCCCCTACGCGGCTCCTGTACGATCTCATCCCCTTCCCCCACCTCCTCCTTTTCCTAGAAAGGATACGGATCCTGTACACCTCCCGTAAACTCGATCCTCCTCACCCGCTCGTATCCCCGATCCTCTCCCACCCCCGCCCGCTGCCGCACCTGTATTCCCATGTCCCACCCGGTCTCCATCTCTCCACCCTCCTTACCCTCTCCCAAGGTGGCTTCCGCCAGCTCCCCCTCCCTGATGATGTCCTCCTCCCCTCCATCTACCCCTCCTACCAACTTTGATCCTCCCTCCCTCTTCCTGTATCTGTTCCTTTGGGCACCCTCCATCCCTCCTCCCCTTCTCCCCCGGGCCTCCCCTCCCCTGTCCTTCTACTCCTCCTCCCATCTCCTCAGACATTGGCATCTCTGTTCTCCCCTCTCCACCCTCTCCACCCGCTCTGGCCGAAACGTTAGGAGCTGAAGAGTTTCATGGACCATGACCTTACATCCCGGAAGGTTTACCAGAAGATAGAGACATCATCTTTGCTTTGTCTTACTTTGTTATGCTAATTATTGCTATTCTGATCAGATGAGGCCCCATCTGTCGGACATTTTTTGAACTTTTGTATTTTTTTGGTTCTAATAAAACCCCATGTCATTCTAAGTATGTGTGTCAATTTGTACCTCTCTATCTACATTAATCCGTAATTTATTCAATTTTCAAATTTATACTGACTTTTTGATCACCCTGTATAACTGTAGCCTACCATTTCAGCTCATATAATTTGCTGTTAAACGTGCAGTTTAGTTTTGGAAGTGGTTTAACAGCTGAAAATGCAATATTCCGTTTTCTCTATGAGACTATGGTCAGATTAATCAAAAATTTGCAAAACACTAGCCGTCTTCTTTGATTTAACTAATGATGTGTTGATCACAAAATATTACTGCAGGAGTTGGACCATCATTGAATAAGAGGAGTACCTCAAAATGGTTGCTCTAATACTTGAAGAACAGAGAGCAAAAGGTCCTCCTCCACAGCACCCAACACTAACATGTGGAGTTGACTGGGGCATAGTTCAGTAGGGTGTGGCCGAGGGGTGAGTGCTTCGACCACTACTGTTTCTCTTCTATATCTGGTGATACTAAGACATTTCTGTTTGTTGATGACGCTAGCTTGGTAGTGGTTCAAATGGCTCTGAGCACTATGGGACTCAACTGCTGTGGTTATAAGTCCCCTAGAACTTAGAACTACTTAAACCTAACTAACCTAAGGACAGCACACAACACCCAGCCATCACGAGGCAGAGAAAATCCCTGACCCCGCCGGGAATCGAACCCGGGAACCCGGGCTTGGGAAGCGAGAACGCTACCGCACGACCACGAGATGCGGGCAGCTTGGTAGTGAAGGATGTTGAGTGCAACATAGTCAATGTGAAGTTCAAGAAATAAGTTCGTGGCTTGTGGGAAGTAAATTGATGCCAAATCACGGTAAGACTCAATTTTTACAGTTTCTAACACACAACTCAACTAAACCGAGATTTCGATTAAACAGAATGGGCATATGAGCAGTGAGTCTGAACAATCAAAATTCCGAGGTGTTAAGATAGATGGTAAACCGTCATGAAAAGTCCCTGTTCAGGATCTTGAAAAATTAAATGCTGCTATTTTTACCGTTAGCACATTATCTGCAATAAGTGATAGCCCATCATGATAATTAGTCTACTTTGCTTACTTTCAATCACATATGACATACTACATTATATTCAGGGGTAAGTTCTCATTCACAAAGGGTGTTTTTGAATCAGACAGTGGCAGTTCGACCAGTATGTTGCGTAAGTTCTCAAACCTCTTGCCGACCCCTGTTAAGGAGTCTAGGAATTGTGACATTGACTTCTCAATATATATTTTCTTTAATGTCGTATGTTGTTATTAAGTAGAATTAACAGCTTTCACTCAGTTAATACCGTACAGAAATACACTCCATGTTTGCGCCGCAACTTCTTAAGATTGCTTAAGCTGTTTGCTGTGAGCCACTTGTAAGCCTAATCCACCGTTCTCCTGCCTTAGTCTTTATGGGTATGTTTGGGCTCTTTATCAGTATATTTTTGTATCAGCAAATGTAACTGCTTTTGAACAGTCCTCCAGAGTGCCAAGTAAATCATTTATGCAGGCCAAGAAGACACTATATTTAATGTTTGCCCACACCGAAGTGAGTCATATTCCTGTTAGATCATTTATTAATGTGACCCTCTGTTTTCTGTTGTCAGAAGACAGAAATCTATCCTTGCAAGGGGAAAGCGATTAACGTCATACCAATTATGTTTCCCTATTATAATTTTTTGATCGACACAGTGAAAAGCCTTGGTAAGATAAACGAAAATATCACAGAATAGCCAGCCGCTGTGGCCGAGCGGTTGTAAGTAGGCTGTTTAGATTTTTATATGGGTAATGCCACATAGCACTCTGTATGAAAATCACTGGCTGTGCTGTGTGCAGTATGTGGCTAGTTTGCATTGTTGTCTGCCATTATTGTCATGAACTGCTATAGCTGGATGCGAACAGCGCGTAGCGCTGGGCAGTTGGAGGTGAGCCGCCAGCAGTGGTGGACGTGGGGAGAGAGATGGCGGAGTTTTGATAATCTGTAAGACTGAATGTCAATTATGAATATTAAGGTAAGTACATTGTTTGTTCTCTATTAATATCTTTCATTTGCTAACTATCCCTATCAGTAGTTAGTACCTTCAGTGGTTTGAATCTTTTATTTAGCTGGCAGTAGTGGCGCTCGCTGTTTTGCAGTAGCTTGAGCAGCGAAGATTTTTGTGAGGTAAGTGATTTGTAAAAGGTATAGGTTAAAGTTAGTCAAGGCCATTGTTTTTTAGGGGTTATTGAAAGTCAGATTGCGTTGCGCTAAATAATATTGTGTGTCAGGTTAAGCACAGGCTTGTACGATTGTTCTAAGTGGACGTTTCACATGTAAAATTGCTATAAGTGGACGTTTCATATGTAAAATTGTTCAAAGGGGACGTTTCATATGTCGACCCTTAGCCTAGGATACCTCACTGGAATCTTCTGATTTTTTTCTTGTAGTTTGTGTATGTAGTGTAGCTTTTGTTTATTGCTAGCGCGTAATTGTAGAGAGAATCTCCTTTGTAGTTGCAGTCTTTCATTGTTGTAATGTAAAACAGTTGTGGCATGCATGTAGATTTGCACCAAGTATTTCGCAGCTGCAATTAACTAGATATTATTTTCAGTGTTATGTTAATGTGTTCTCTTATTTTTTGCTCTTCAAATTGTGCTTTTCTGTGTTGTCGTGTGAAATATTGTGACAATAATGGCGTGTGAAAAACGTAACACTAGGCTCCAAACTAAATTGAGAAATAATAGTGACGACGAGCGTAGCTTATCAGCACCACTGGGTAGTGAATTAACTAATATTCAAAGTAGTAATTTGGTAACTGTGCATAGGGAAATGGAGCGGGCGTCAGACAATGGCGTAGGCAGTGAAACAGGTAGTGAACAGGGAAGCATTATCGATCGATCGGTCGGCAACAGCTCGCCTCAGGAATCCGAAATGATAGGACACAATTTTGCAAATACTGTAGATTCAGGTTTTGCGTCCTCACCGTTTTCTCAAATGAGTCAAGACACATTTTCCGCTTGTCAAAATGTGAATGTTGCCGGTGCAAATTCACTGCCGAAAAGCACTGAGGAACATGTTTCAGACACCAGTGCATTGTTATTACAGTTAATGCAACAAATGGGACAAAGGCTACAAAAGTTAGACACAACGCTTGAACAAAATCAGAAACAAATGGGACAGAATCTTCAAAAGTTAGACACAATGGAACAAAATCAGAGACAAACACAGCAAAAGCTTCAAAAGTTAGACACAATGGAACAAAAGCTTCAAAAGTTAGACTCAGTGGAACATATGCTTGAACAAACACGTGAAGATTTAACTACTGAGTTACATAAAATAGAATCGAAATGTCAGAAAGTCTGTAATGACGTAAAAACACAAATTTGTGAGCATTTCCAACCTATTTTTTCGCGTCATGAGAATGTATTACAGAATCACGAAGCAGCCATAAAAGAACTGCAAACCATTGTTCATGAAAATCATGAGACCTTGTGGGCTAAAATTGACTCAGTTGCATCTACCGATTCGGTTACGCAACTGGCAAAAACTCAGGAAAACTTAAAGAACACAGTAGATTCGATTTCAACACAAATGGACACTCTGAAACTTGGTTCAGAAAAACACACTGAGGAAATGTGTTCACTATCGGAGAAAGTAGCTGAACTTTCGGATCAGGTCACTAACTTATCTACAAAGGTAGATGATGATCTGAATGACACAAGACCCGTAGCCTTCACTGACACAGAAGACTATGAACAAATAAGAAAATTCAAACAAAATCAAAATCAAATTAATACACAGTATAAAAGAGAAATCCGGGAAGTACAAGATCAGTTGACGCAGGTGATACAAGAATTACGTATTTCAGAGGACACTCGCGCCCCAATACTGGAAGAGGGACATAGAAATACGGAAAAGCCACAATATAATAACACAGAGCATTTCGGTAATTATGAAAGAAATTGGCAAGGTGCACCGAATTTTGAGATGGAACCGCCGACACGACGTAACAATGACCGATATGTGACTCGCCGACATGATGATTTTGACTATAAGCTGTTCATTACTACACGTAAATTCAAAACATTTAAGAATTCTGGCAACGACATTCATCCACAAGCATGGCTCCATCAATTCTCTCATTGTTTTCCTCCCAACTGGTCATTGGAGCACAGATTAGAATTTATGTGTGGCTACTTGGAGAATGAACCAGCTGTAAGAATGCGATCGGTCATTCACGATTGCTACAGTGAAGGAGATTTTTATCATGCCTTCCTCTCAGCATATTGGTCTCAAGCTACACAAGACCGTGTAAAACATAACATCATAATGATGAAACGTTTCGAACAATCTGAATTTTCCAGTCTTGTGAAATATTTTGAAGACATGTTGCACAAGAATCAATACCTGTCAAACCCATACAGCCCCTCAGAACTCATCCGCATTTGCTTAATCAAACTGCCTGAACATTTGAGACATATTATTTTAGCAGGACGTTGCAAAGACGACATTGAAGCTTTTCAGGGACTTTTACAAGAACTGGAAATTGACACAGACAGTCGCGGGATTCGAAAACAGGAAAACAATCATTACAGGTCACATCCGTCACAATTCCGTGACGACAGAAACAATAAATGGCCACGACAAACCTATTCTTACAACGTAAATCGTGACCAAAACAGACACCACCCATATGATAACCACTGGCAGAGTAATAGTTACAGGGAAAGATCACCTTTCCGCGGTAATGACTATCACAGAGACAATCAGAGAAACAGACAATATGGGACCCAAAATAACTATTATCAAGGGAGACAGAATAACTTTAGACGCAACGGTCCAGCGCGTAGTTACGATTCAAGGAGAAATTCTCCACCATGTGACCGACACGAAAGAAACTATGTAAACTACCGACATGACGACAGGCGATATGATCGTAACGACAGACCTGAACTGCATCAGAACTGGCGAGTTTTAAACAGAGCTGGGCCCTCTGGGCAAGGCGAATTTGTGGAAGTTAGGCCTCCTAATCCCAGTAACGGCGCGCGCCAACAAAGAAACAGACAATGACTCGCACCGCAGGCAGCTGGGTGCGCCGGCTGGCTCCGAGAAAAATAACATTGACGCTAACCTTGAGCAAAATTCCCGTATTCTTTACGGACGAATACCGCATGATACTTGCATTCAAGTCGAAACTCTGCGTACTGAGAAGAGCAAAGGGTAAAAGATTACACCACATTTCTCATGTAAAACCATTTATTGACAGATAATCTGCTTTTTAACTTAGTCTTTGCAATTTTCACTTCACGCTACTTGTACAATTTGTCAGACTTAAGAAACTGTTAACATGCAACATTTTGGTTTGCTTACGAGTGGATTCTGGATTTGAGGTGCTTTCTGTGAAATGCCAGATGACACAGTGGTTAGTTTATGTGACAGCTACACGATTTTATCACGACGCTGCTAATGCGTGACAATTTACAATGTTGCTTTTGCGGTGTATCTGTTTGATATCTGCACAGTTTTTCTGAATTCTTCTGTAAAGTAAAACATGTTTTAGTGGTGACTTTTGTGCTATTGCTACAAGGAGACAGCCTTTTCCGTAGGACAACAATACGTTACAGCACAGTACTTTCTTCATCACGGCAATAAGCGTAATAAGTATGATATCTATACGCAAAGCATTTCACTTTTGTGTATCATGAGGTAAGTACATTGACTTCTGCAGAACTTAGCTTTCGGAGGACAATAACTACGACACTTCCCAGAGATTATCTTACAGCAAGACGCACATTTAGCGCTACAGGACACGTATTTAAGTGATTAATTTTGTACTTAAAACATTTATTTTTAAAGATTTTTGAATTACAAAGAAAGTTTTCCGTGATAAATTTCATTCCATTGCTGTAATCTGTAACACCTGAGGGTATAATTACAATAAACCTCAGGGGGGTACACGCCTACTTTGTGTACCATGTGTTTGGCAAGCACAAGGAGCCCTAGCTAATATGGTATTTGCTTATACAATTTAACACATCGGTACCATATTTCTCTAACACATAAATTACACAGCTATCTGATCATTTAACAGAGAAACAAACTTCTTTATTACGTCAGTGACACATGTTTACGCAATTACAGAGTTGGATAACTTCACACTTACGAAATTGTATTTTGTCTGTACTGTGTGAACTGTTCATATTTTTTTGGTACCATTGTGATACTATGAGAGCTTTGAATGATGTATTTGGTAAGGGAGCATGATTTTAAAGTACGTTTGAGGTAGATGACACTACTGAAATGAGCAGAGAATTTTCTTTAGGTTTTGAAATTATTGGAGGAAGCTACGACGATTTTGAGATTTGACTGAGGTTTTATGATGTTATTTTTACGACGACGATGTGTATTATGCTGTTGCGGTAAGTTTATGATCCATAAGCTGATGCCATATGAGTTATTTGATTATGCTATGTATCTGCCATGATGAAAAATGGAAAAAGTGTCGACGAATAAGGTAAGGAGTAATGAATAGTGGTTAGGGACTCTTGACCTGTGAAATATTTTTATATGAGACTGTCACTGTAGCGGAAACTGCTGTCGTAAATATTTCCGTAAGAAAGTTAAGTGACCACCTGCACATAATGCGACGTGGGCACCCAGGTGTGTCAGACAACTGGAGAACAAGCCTTTTCAGACGCTCAGGTAGAAAAGAAAGCCATTAGGATGTGCCTTTCATCGCTAATGCGACACGCTCGTTACTTGAAAACATATGATTTTTGTAATGCGTTGTGGGCACACAGCTGTGTCAAACACCTGGAGAATAAACCATTAGGATGTGCCTTTCATCGCTAATGCGACACCCTCGTTACTTAAAAATTTATGATATTTACTGAAATGCCTAACAAAATGACAAGAAATATTTTTACATCTGCACACCTGATTATGACAAGAGTCTTTGTACGAGAGTTGAGAGCAATTAACTTATGAAATGAAATGTCACATGACTACTGAATGACATTTTTATGCTTTGGTTTGTGTAATTGCTTATTTCATTTGATGTCTGGTTTCCAGCTGTGTTGCAGCATTGCTTTTATAAAATGAGATGCATTTGCTAATGTGAACTCTTTCTGTCAACAGATCTATTAAATGATAATTTTGTAATCCACATTCTTTAAAAAAGGAGCACTTGGAAAGGAAAGAACAATAAGAAGTAACTCGTAACAGTAACACTTAATTTTCTTTTCAGGTACATGGTAATATTTTTTTTTACAATAAGTTGTTATGGTGCACCACTTTAATTACATAGACATTAAGATGACCACTTTAATTACATAGACATTAAGATGTGAATATGCATTTCCCTTGTCTGCATTGTTGTTTTTACTGTAATATTTTTTCTGCTTGCGCTATGTCATGTTTAGGTATAAGTTGCTGCTGTTTGCAAGGCATAGTGTTATTGAATTTGACTTTTGCTAATTTATGCTGCTAGCTTTGCCAATTTGCATTTCTTTGTCATTTCTGTTTGTGTTGATTTGTTGTGATGCTGCATTGCCTCGTCCTTTGGTATATATATCTGAGCTCAGTAGATTTAAGTTAGCTTAAGAGGGGGTAGACTATATAAGAAACTGACTATGGAGAATAGGTAAAGTATGCATTGCAAGGTTACATGAAAAAGATTTGGGCCCAATGAGTATTGTACAATCAGAAATAATTATTTTGAAAGAAATATGGATAGAATACAGGAACGAGGTATAGGTAGGATTTTCTTGGAAATAAATGATGAGGTAAGCAATGTGTGAACATATAAATACAGAAAGCATGCTTGGATAGGATTTTTTTGGTGGAAACAAATGTTGAAATAAGACGAAAGATCTATCGAATGAAGTTGTGGGGTGGACTGCAGTACCAAATGCTACACTGAAAACAAACCCTGTCCTTTCCTTTTGTGTTATTCCGCTATATGTTTGTGTGCCCTTGTGTATTTGTGTTTTTCCTGTCTTTATGTGTTTAGCTGATGAGAGCTATGTTGTAGAATTTTTCTAATACTCTGTTATTTTCTTTGTAAAGATGCTTAGACATTATTTATTCTGTGTTGTTTTCATGCTCATGTGTGAAGTTGACGTTTCAAAAGTGATTCTGATGTTTTATGTATGTACTCATGTCATCATTCCTGTAACACTGATGTATATGTTTATTTCTATTCTTTTGTAAAGCCCCTATTACTACAAATATTATCTGTATTGTTATGTTTTTAATGATGTATTTTGTATCTTTGTAATTGTATTCTTATGTTATATAATAGTAATTGACAGCAGTTGATCAAATTAAGTAACTTGTAAGTTCCATCTCACTGCACACATTTCTGTTGGTCATAGTATATGGACAATATGTGAGAAGTAGGGACTGATAGTGTTTGCACGTGTGTTAATAATTCAGCAAGGGACTGGATAACAGCATTGCTGGTTCTAAGGACAATTCCCAAAAACTTTGTGCGTGCACAAGTGGTGGTTTATGGACTTGCTATCTTCTCTGCAAGACTCTTCGATGGTGATTGTGCACCTGCACAGTCGCAGCAGATGGCTGCTGGCCATCTCTACAAGGACTACAGTGGGTCTGCATCTCTGGTGGCCCACCAATACCACAATCTCTACCAGGACTACAGTGGGCCTGTCCACACTTTCTACAAGGACTGCAGTGGGTCTGCACCTCTGGTGGCCCACCAATACCACAATCTCTACCAGGACTACAGTAGGTCTACTCTGTGATGACCTATCTACCAATCTTCTTCAAAACGTCGAATGACTCTGCTGTGGGTTTGCTCTGTTGTGGCCCATTACCTGTCTGCATGTCAAGAGTCAGCACTGTCTTTCCGTTGGAAGGACCACACTACTTCTTCAAGACTGCATGGAAATCCACTACTTCTGTGTGCAATTTTTTTACTAATGAGACAATGTGAAAAAAAAACTGTAATTACTGTTGTGATGAACGATCAGGACTGTCTTTATGGACTGTGAGAAAATTTTAGCTTTTGACCAACATTGTATGAATAAGTGTGTGCATTGGATATCTTTGTTAGTGTAATTATAAAAAATTTTCTCAAATCATTATTGGCCACTGGCCAAAAAAATTTGTAAAATTTTTTGTGGGGAGCATGGGGGCTATGTAAGTAGGCTGTTTAGATTTTTATATGGGTAATGCCACATAGCACTCTGTATGAAAATCACTGGCTGTGCTGTGTGCAGTATGTGGCTAGTTTGCATTGTTGTCTGCCATTATTGTCATGAACTGCTATAGCTGGATGCGAACAGCGCGTAGCGCTGGGCAGTTGGAGGTGAGCCGCCAGCAGTGGTGGACGTGGGGAGAGAGATGGCGGAGTTTTGATAATCTGTAAGACTGAATGTCAATTATGAATATTAAGGTAAATACATTGTTTGTTCTCTATTAATATCTTTCATTTGCTAACTATCCCTATCAGTAGTTAGTACCTTCAGTGGTTTGAATCTTTTATTTAGCTGGCAGTAGTGGCGCTCGCTGTTTTGCAGTAGCTTGAGCAGCGAAGATTTTTGTGAGGTAAGTGATTTGTAAAAGGTATAGGTTAAAGTTAGTCAAGGCCATTGTTTTTTAGGGGTTATTGAAAGTCAGATTGCGTTGCGCTAAATAATATTGTGTGTCAGGTTAAGCACAGGCTTGTACGATTGTTCTAAGTGGACGTTTCACATGTAAAATTGCTATAAGTGGACGTTTCATATGTAAAATTGTTCAAAGGGGACGTTTCACGGTTCTAGGCGCTTCAGTCTGGAAGCGCGCGAACGCTACGGTCGCAGGTTCGAATCCTGCCTCGGGCATGGATGTGTGTGATGTCCTTAGGCGAGTTAGGTTTAACTAGTTCTACGTTCTAGGAGACTGATGACGTCAGATGTTAAGTCCCATAGTGCTTAGAGCCATTTGTCACAGAATAATGACGTTTACTTCTATCGTCACCGAATTTGTGAGATCGAATATTTTTTCTTCAGTGGAAAAGCCTTTAGAGAAACCGAATCAAGTCGCTGTTAAAACAAAGGCCATTCTGATAAAGATGGTTCACTATTCTATTGTAAGCAGCCACCTCAAAAACTTTTGAGAATATGGGAAGGAAGAAGCTGTGTTTACAGTTAGTGGCCACTTGCATCTCTCCACCTTTATAAGTGAGTATCACTTCACCACAGTTCAGTCCTCCTGGAAATACACCTTGACTCACGGACTGATCACCAAGGTAAATCAATGCGAACCTAACCATGGAAGAGGATTTACTTCTTTTCAATGAGCGAATGATTTTTTTATAGTTTCTGTAACAGATGATCTAACAAGACTAATACTTGCTGGTGAGGTATGCAAATGTCTGTATAAGTATAATGAAGCCCGCCCGGCTAGCCGCGCGGTCTAAAGCGCTGCCTCTCCTTTGCGGGCTGGTTCCCCTTAAGGCCCGTCCACACGCAACGATCTGTCTGCGCAAATGTCTGCGCACATCACATCTGCGCAGACAGATCGTTGCGTGTGGACAGAAGATTTGCACCAACCTGAGGTGTGTGCAAACCTGGAAGTTGGAGTTGGAGGTTTGAGCGAAACCTCTCAAATCTGTGGGTTCAAACCACATCTGCGCAGGCAAGTTGGAGCGTGTGGACAGGAGATCGCCGCAAATCTGGCGCGAAACCGCTGTTTGCTCAGTCTAGTGTTTGTATTTGTGCGCACAGGGCATTAAAATGGCTGATACTCGTCAGTGTTCTCGAGAGTTTGTAAGTGAATTCATTGAAATATATAGAAACCACCCATGTTTGTGGAAGATTAAAAGTAAAGAATGTAGTGACCGAGACAAAAAGACAGCAGCATACAATGCTCTAATTGAGAAATTGCGGGCAGTTGACGCCTCGGCAAACAGAGAAACAGTAATAACAAATGTAAATTCGTTGCGAACTGGCGAAATTATTTGCGGATGGATGTCGAAACTTATAATTATCTCTTAAAGCTTGAAACTCCTCATATTATGAGAAAAAAAATACTTGTCTGAGAAGGGCAATTTCTCCTCATGAACAGCTGGAGGTAACATTAAGATTGCTAGCAACAGGAAGGAGCTACAAGGATTTGGAATTTTCAATTGCAATATCGAAACAAGCGTTGAGTGAAATAGTACCCAACACATGTGAAGCTATTTACACTGTCCTGAAGGATGAGTTCATGAAGGCAAGTCAAGTAGATTAAGTCTGTCAGCGAACTGTTTTCTGAAAAGAGTTATCCAAAGTTCAGAAATCTAGAAGATCTGGTGTAGGAGTAGATCAAGTATACCAGCCAACGTTATGGTATTTTGATCTGATTGGCTTTCTTAGGGATCAAGAAACACCAAGACCAAGCAGGAGCACAATTGAAGATGAAATTGGAGTGTCAATGTGCGAGGAAATGGAACACGAGGTAATGTAAAACAAAATAGGTTCGCCCTGCAACTCTCGCAGTAAATTTACGTGAGAAAACTGCTTTCGCTTTAGCAGCCACTGTCTACACCATTTTGACCGCTGTTTCCTGCGGTTGGTCTGAATGTTTTTTGCAACACAAGTTACGAACACAGACCACAACAGAACTTCCTCTATTTCTATATTTCAAAATAACTGAATTAAATTTTTGACGTTTACGGGGAGCGTAGTGGTTTGCCACTGATATTTCTTTTGTACACCGACAGATGGCGGGGAGTAGTAGATTGGGGTTTGTGTCGTGTGAACACACATATTTGCAGCGATCATTTGCATGTACAAACATCTGCGCCGATGTCTGCGCAGACAGATCGTTGCGTGTGGACCGGGCTTTATTCCGTCTCAGCTACACTATGTCGGCGACTGCTGTGCAAGCTCTGTCTCGACGTACGCGTACACCATAATTACTCTGCCACGTAAACATTTGGGGTTGCACCCGTCTGGTGTGAGACTTCCCGGGGGAGGGGGCTTCCACTGGGGGCGGAACTGTACAATAACTCTGGGTTCAGTGTGGGGCGGCGGTGGGGTGGGTGGACTGCTGTGGTCTGTTGCGGAGTTGTGAACCACTACTGAGGGCTACGGCGGGAGGAAGCCCCTCCGTCGTCTCTAGGTCACCGGCTCAATACACAAGTCTAATGTGGCATTTACGCCCTAATTTCTCGTTAAAACTATGACGCAATTGTGTGTGTGTGTGTGTGTGAAATCTTATGGGACTTAACCGCTAAGGTCATCAGTCCCTAAGCTTACACACTACTTAAACTAAATTATCGTGCTATCCCCTTGCACGCACTCACCTCGCTGTTGAGCTCACGGGTCATGCGACAGTGGGAGGATGAGTGGCTGGAAGTGACTGACAATAAGCTCCGTATAGTCAAGCCCACAACGCGTGTGTGGTGTACTTCCTTTCAGCCCCATCGACGGGACGAAGTTCTCCTCACTCGGCTTCGAATAGGCCACAGCCCTATGACGCACGGCTTCCTTCTCCGGCGAGAGGACCCTCCAATGTGTGGTGCTTGCGGCGTCCAGGTCACTGTGCGCCACGTTTTATTGGATTGCGTTTTATTTTCTGACCAGCGGGTCGCGGCTGACTTGCCAGCGGACCTGCCATCTCTTTTAGGCAACACTCGGACGAATGTGGTTAAAGTTTTAAAGTTCTGTGCCCTGTCAAATGTTTTTACAAAGATTTTAGGGAGAGGATTTTAATTTGCTCACTGTGTGACAAGCTCGCCCATATTTTATGTAAGTGGCCAGCCAATAACAATTTCCTGTGACATTTTTGTTGCTATGTTTCCCCTTTCATTAGGTTTTACTTTCTTATGTAGCATTTTCCTTCTTTTCCTGCTTTCTTTGAGTGTGCGCTTTAGTTTTCTTAGGTCTGTCCACATTCGTTCCTTTTAATGTGTGTCAGGGCGCTATTGACCTCGATGTTGAGCGCCCATAAGCCCCAACACACCACCACCACCACCACTAAGGACAAACACACACACCCTTGCCCGAGGGAGGATTCGAACCTCCGCCGGGACCAGCCGCACAGCCCATGACTGCAGCGCCTAAGACCGCTCGGCTAATCCCGCGCGGCTATGACGCAATTGTTTATTTATTGATTTGTTTATGTATTTGTCACAATTATTAGCTAAGATAGGACACTGATGTCATCTAGTTGTGTTAATGAATTATGTATATACTAATTATTACTAGGTCAGCATACTTATACCAAAAAGAACGAAACAAGAAAAAGAAAGATGAAAACGGAAGTCTACCTCATACTGCTGCATACTGCAACTGATCTGTTATCCAATTTTCCAACTACTAGCTCTACTGTGACTGCTGCTATGATTACTATCGCTACACTTCATTAGGATTACTATTTCCTTGTATACCTGAAACATCTAAAAATGGTTCAAATGGCTCTGAGCACTATGGGACTCAACATCTTAGGTCATAAGTCCCCTAGAACTTAGAACTACTTAAACCTAACTAACCTAAGGACATCACACACACCCATGCCCGAAGCAGGATTCGAACCTGCGACCGTAGCAGTCCCGCGGTTCCGGACTGCAGCGCCAGAACCGCTAGACCACCGCGGCCGGCCTGAAACATCTAAACTACTGCAGTTGTCTACCCCAACTTGAACCGTTCTGAAAGCTGCCTGGTCAACATAAATTGCTAATTGCATTCCTTGGGCGCAGGGCAGCATGTGAGTATCGAAATGAACGAAACAATTGTACCATAGATTTTGTCTCATCAGGAGCCACTTTTGTGTAGCCAAAATTCTATCAAGTAGGCGTCTTTACCACGGTAGTTGATAAAATTACGAAAACATGCCGGGCACTATTCCTTGGTAACATTCATCTGGACGAAAACAGACGACCAATGTCTCTAACGTGCAAAAGAAAGGTGTTGAAAGAGTAAAGAGACAAGAGCGCTTGCCTCTTGCCTCTAACGCAGGGAATTAAGAACCGTTGACCAAGAAACTTCCTGGCAGATTAAAACTATGTGCCCGACCGACACTCGAACTCGGGACCTTTGCCTTTCGCGGGCAAGTGCTCTACCATCTGAGCTACCGAAGCACGACTCACGCCCGCTCCTCAGAGCTTTACTTCTGCCAGTATCTCGTCTCCTACCTTCCAAACTTTACAGAAGATCTCCTGCGAACCTTGCAGAACTAGCACTCCTGAAAGAAAGGATATTGCGGAGACATGACTTAGCCACAGCCTGGGGGATGTTTCCAGAATGAGATTTTCACTCTGCAGCGGAGTGTGCGCTGATATGAAACTTCCTGAAAGATTAAAACTGTGTGCCCGACCGAGACTCGAACTCGGGACCTTTGCCTTTCGCAGGCAAGTGCTTTACCATCTGAGCTACCGAAGCACGAAAGTTTGGAAGGTAGGAGACGAGATACTGGCAGAAGTAAAGCTGTGAGGACGGGCCGTCAGTCGTGCTTCGGTAGCTCAGATGGTGGAGCACTTGCCCGCGAAAGGCAAAGGTCCCGAGTTCGAGTCTCGGTCGGGCACACAGTTTTAATCTGCCAGGAAGTTTCATATCAGCGCACACTCCGCTGCAGAGTGATAACCGTTGACCAGTCGTTTACAATTTTAAAACGCACTGCAAAAGTAGCGTCATCCGTTCCATTTGCGACAGCTGATAGCTGCCGAACGTTACGTAACGAGGTGAGAAGGAAAGCTGGCTTTGAGTGGCGCAGCAGACAACAGGCAGCGGTGACAGGACGCTGACCATGTAACCGGCTCAGGTTCCGCAATGGCTTCACCGGCTCGCCGACCAAGTGGCTACACCAAGCCGAGGGCAGTCGGGAAGGTTCTGTAGAGAACTGTGTGAAGGTCAGGCAGGCATCTCTGTCAAGACGACAGGGCACACGCACACTCACACACACACACACACACACACACACACACACAGTTTACTTGAGTCTGCATTTATATTTGGGACGTAACTTTAATAGCAGTTGGACCAAAAAATTAGGAACACTCGTTTAATATTGGGCACAGCAACGGACTGATCGAGCAATGTGATGGGTTTATTAAGACTCGTTAGGTTTGAAGATGTGTAACAGAGTATGTCTCGCAAGTCTGGTATCTCGGTAAGGAGAGGGATAAGGGGGTATGCTAAGGAATGGTGGTGAAACTACACCTTAGGTCCAGAATGAAATTTCACTCAGCAGCAAAGTGTGTGCTGATATGAAACTTCCTGGCAGTGTAAAACTGTGCGCTCGAACTTGGCATCTTTGTCTTTCACAGGCATGTGCTGTACAGACTGAGCTATACGAGGTGTGTTTGAAAAGTCCGTGCAAAAATAAAAACTACTTACGTGTTTGGGGTAAACCTTTTTTATTTTTCGACATAGTCTCCTTTTAGACTTATACATTTCGTCCAACGCTGTTCTATCCCTTCCGAATAATAGGAATTGTCCAAGTCTGCAAAATTGCTATTAGTTGCTGCAATCACCTCCTTGTTTGAATAAAATCTTTGTCCCCCCAGCCATTTCTTCAAATTGGGGAACAAATAGTAGTCCGAAGGAGCAAAGTCTGCAGAACAGGGGGGATGTGAAACGAGGTCGAATTCTGTTTTCATTAATTTTGCGACCACAACTGCTGAGGTGTGTGCTGGTGCATTGTCGTGATGGAAAAGGACTTTTTTGCGGTCCAATCGCCGGCATTTTTCTTGCAGCTCGGTTTTCAAACGGTCCAATAACGATAAATAATATGCACCTGTAATATTTTTATCCTTTTCCAGATAGTCGATGAGGATTACCCCTTGCGAATCCGAAAAGACAGTCGCCATAACGTTTCCGGCCGAAGGAATGGTCTTCGCCTTTTTTGGTGTAGATCCTCTCTTGGTAACACGTTGTTTAGATTGTTCTTTGGTCTCAGGAGTATGGTAATGTATCCATGTTTCATCCACAGTGACGAAACGACGCTTAAAGTCCTGCGGATTCTTCCTGAACAGCTGCAAACCATCCTTGCAGCACTTCACACGATTCCGTTTTGCTCAAGCATGAGCAATCGCGGAACCCATCTTGCGGATAGCTTTCTCATGTCCAAATCTTTATGCAAAATATTATGTACCCATTCATTCGAGATGCCCACAGCACTAGCAATCTCAAGCACCTTAACTCTTCTGTCATCCATCACCATATCATAGACTTTATCAATGATTTCTGGAGTCTTAACCTCCACAGGGTGTCCAGAACGTTCAGCATCACTTGTGCCCATATGGCCACTCCGAAAATTTTGAAACCGCTTACAAACTGCTCTAATCGAAAGTGCAGAGTCACCGTAATGTTTATCAAGTTTCTCTTTAGTGTCCTGAGGCGTTTTGCTTTTCATAAAGTAATGTTTAATCACCACACGAAATTCTTTTCTGTCCATTTTTTGACAATCACTCGACTTCCTTGATTCACACGAATGCCAAACACAAAGAAATAGACAAATATGGCTGAAACTTGGTGTGCATTGTTTCCAAAGATGCTAATAACTAAACATGACCTCGATATGCGCCGGTGGTGCCATCTCTCGGACTTTGCACGAACTTTTCAAACGCCCCTCGTACAGTCACGACCAAAGACCTTGTAAAAAATAACTAGACTCTCTTATGGCGCTGCAGTCGCGGGATAATTTGAACCTTCGGCTGGACGCCATTATAGTGGTTGTAGTCTGATGTGTTGTACAGTATTGTTGTTTATGAAGACCCTGATTCAACGTTGTATATTTGTTGGGGCGTACATACAGTATTTGTTACCCGTAATTCTACTGTCTGTACGTTCCAATCAAAAGAAGTACAATGGTGAAGAGTTGTGCGGCGATTAATTGTACAAATAAATTCGAGAAAGGAACGAATATTACATTTCACAGGTATGTGGATATTTTAAGTTGTTATGCATGTCAGTGCACTTGCTTAATAAATGTTTTTGTAATACGGTATTAGCATAATGTCTTTGCAGCTATTTGCAGGTTTCCTTTCTCAAAACCACAGCTGTTACAAAAATGGTTACACGCTGTCAGGAGGCAAGATTTCCGACCGACAGAATAACTTTTTATATGTTCTGATCATTTTGAAGAAAGTTGGCTGATCGGTAGTGTTTTCATGGTATAGGTTAGGTTGAAACTTGATAATTTGGTCGTGAGTTGCCAAAGCACTATGCCATATATAACGCACTTCTCGTCATAAAATCTAAAGTAAGGTAGAGTCAGAAAATATCTATTAATATAGTGGGCAAATCTTCAAGTATTTTGATGCATTTTGCGTACATCTATCGTAAATGAACTACGGAGAATGCTAGGGGTCCAGTACATAACTTTTAGCAACGGAAGATAAATTCAGAAACAGTGACTAGTTGCTGTTTGTTCATAAATTAAAAAGTATATTGTTAGTAGCGTATTTAAATGAGGCATTATGTTTGTGACCTAACTCAAGAGAAGGCATTTTATAACCAAAAGCGATGTATAAACATTCGAACTCCGCGCGTCAGTTTACCACTCTAATGGCCGCCGCCCAGCTATTCAATTTGTCCGCTCTTCACAGTCGACCACTCGTGCGGTTGTGGGGGCCTGGTCACGACTCATGACCGGCGCTCACAGTTGGATTTCCGTCTGTACCTCATCTCCTACCTTCCAAACTTCATAGAAGTTCTCTCTCATACATTGCTGGAGAGCATTCATGGAAGAAAGGAGTGCTTTAGTCCGGTTCACGAACGATGGTAGTTCTCACAGGTCGAGGCACGGACGAGGTTCACAGTTTCAAGCGACAATTGCAGTATGTGCATACACGTGCTTTGAGCTTGAAGAAAGCGGGTACCGTGCAAGTGCTTATGTGGAATTTGCCGCTTACTACCACTATCAGCCGTAACAACTCACACCTAATGGAATAAAAATTCACTAAATAACTCACTGCGATCACGTTTAATCCTCGCATTGATTAGCTCAGAGCACTACCGAAAGCTCCTTGGCTGTTGGAGAATGCGTGACATAGTTGCGCAGAACAATTCATCGTTCGTAAATCAAACTATAGTCCCGCATGGTATGAGGGAGAACTTCTGTGAAGTGTGGAAGATAGGAGATGTATTGGCGGAAGTAAAACCATGAGGGCGCACTGCGATTTGCGCTTGCATAGCTCAGCCGGTGCCAGCCCAGCGTGGCAGCTCCCGTGTTCAGTCAGGGACCTGACCACTCTCTGCAATAAAAATAGTGAGTGAAGTTCTGGTCGGTCGAATTTGAAAGATGTCACGCGCTCTAAATCAGTGACGACAAATGAAGGAAAAACAGATCAAAAAAAAAAAAAAAAAGGAGGGAAGAAAAGTGGGTAGAGCACTTGCCCGCGAAATGCAAAGGTCCCAGGTTCGAATCCCAGTCCAGCACACAACTTTACATCTTGAGTGTTACTCATTTGTGTTTCTGCAGGATTCACAGGTAATATGCCATACTGAACCGAATATAAGCCACACTTTTCCCCAAAATTCGTCCACGAAAAATGATGAGCAGTTTCTCTTCCGGATCCTACAAACTCCTGTGTACTCGGATCCACTCGTACACGTCTCCATCTACACTTATACTCTGCGACCCTACAAATTCTGTTACTACACTCCTGGAAATGGAAAAAAGAACACATTGACACCGGTGTGTCAGACCCACCATACTTGCTCCGGACACTGCGAGAGGGCTGTACAAGCAATGATCACACGCACGGCACACCGGACACACCAGGAACCGCGGTGTTGGCCGTCGAATGGCGCTAGCTGCGCAGCATTTGTGCACCGCCGCCGTCAGTGTCAGCCAGTTTGCCGTGGCATACGGAGCTCCATCGCAGTCTTTAACACTGGTAGCATGCCGCGACAGCGTGGACGTGAACCGTATGTGCAGTTGACGGACTTTGAGCGAGGGCGTACAGTGTGCATGCGGGAGGCCGGGTGGACGTACCGCCGAATTGCTCAACACGTGGGGCGTGAGGTCTCCACAGTACATCGATGTTGTCGCCAGTGGTCGGCGGAAGGTGCACGTGCCCGTCGACCTGGGACCGGACCGCAGGTGGAAATGGCATGGCAAGCCGTTCCACAGGACTGCATCCAGCATCTCTACGATCGTCTCCATGGGAGAATAGCAGCCTGCATTGCTGCGAAAGGTGGATATACACTGTACTAGTGCCGACATTGTGCATGCTCTGTTGCCTGTGTCTATGTGCCTGTGGTTCTGTCAGTGTGATCATGTGATGTATCTGACCCCAGGAATGTGTCAATAAAGTTTCCCCTTCCTGGGACAATGAATTCACGGTGTTCTTATTTCAATTTCCAGGAGTGTATATTATCTATAATCTGAATCTGTACTCCATCGCCTCACTAAGACACGCTGCATACTTTCTAATCTAGATCTCCACCTGTACTCCACAAACTACCTTCTGTTGTGTGGCATAGAATACTTCTAGCACCACCATCAACTGCAGTGTTCGTTCGTTTGTTCAGAATGGAGCAACAATATCGTTAGTGCTTGGAAAATAATCGATCCATTTCAGGCGATGACGTGACCATTTTCGATTTTTTACGTTCATTAGTGTCCAGAAATTCTGTTGTTTTATACAATAGGACAGAGGTACAGGGCGATCCCTATGAACCAGGGATTCAATGGGTCATAATTTCCCTCCGAAAGCTCGTAGAAACGTAAAACTTGTTTTAATGACCTCAGTAGCTCTGAGAGAATCAGAAGTAACGCCCGTTGTTGGCAAGCTGATTGTTGTTTCTGTGCATGAGGTCCTTTGTCCGGTATAATGACGCTATTTCTCGGCTCGTGTTAGCTCGTTCGTAGCCTTATCGGTCGCTGTTTGTGAAGTCTGTGAGTATGCAGTTCGGACCGCGTGACAATAGTGAGCAAATTAGTGGTTCGTTCGCAGTCTTTAGAGGGCAGAAACGTGCAGTACGCACATCTAGACTGGGTTCATATTGTGAAAACGTATTGGAAGACAGACTCTTTGGTTACAAAACAGCGGGCATTCCGAAGGGAATTCAAAATGCCTGCTGTTTCAACAAAGGCAACAATTTATGGATTGTGAGGAAGCTGAAGACTACTGGTGTATTAAACAGTGACCGGCAATGAGTGCAGATGTTATTGATAACGTTCGAAGATACGTGAAGGTCTCTCCAGGGAAATCGTTGTGTCGATTGAGACGGAGACAGACATTGCATATGACACATGTCAGAGGTGGTGGTGTATTGGGGCTTATGGGCGCTCAACATCGAGGTCATCTGCGGCCTGACACACATTAAAAGGAACGAATGTGGACAGACCTAAGAAAACTAAAGCGCACACTCAAAGAAAGCAGGAAAAGAAGGAAAATGCTACATAAGAAAGTAAAACCTAAGGAAAGGGGAGACATAGCAACAAGAATGTCACAGGAAATTGTTATTGGCTGGCCACTTACATAAAATATGGGCGAGCTTGTCACACAGTGAGCAAATTAAAATCCTCTCCCTAAAATCTTTGTAAAAACATTTGACAGGGCACAGAACTTTAAAACTTTAACCACATTCGTCCGAGTGTTGCCTAAAAGAGATGGCAGGTCCGCTGGCAAGTCAGCCGCGGCCCGCTGGTCAGAAAATAAAACGCAATCCAATAAAACGTGGCGCACAGTGACCTGGACGCCGCAAGCACCACACATTGGAGGGTCCTTTCGCCGGAGCAGGAAGCCATGCGTCATAGGGCTGTGGCCTATTCGAAGCCGAGTGAGGAGAACCCTGTCCCGTCGATGGGGCTGAAAGGAATTACACCACACACGCGTTGTGGGCTTGACTATACGGAGCTTATTGTCAGTCACTTCCAGCCACTCATCCTCCCACCGACGCATGACCCATGAGCTGAAGAGCGAGGTGAGTGCGTGCAAGGGGATAGCACACTGAGATACTTGTGGGGCGAGACACGCCTCCTTGGCTGCGAGATCTGCCCTTTCATGCCCAGCAATGCCGACATGCCCCGGAACCCAGCAGAAAGCTACAACCTTCCCCAGTCGCTGTAGTCGGAGGAGGGCATCCTGGATGGTCTGGACAATTTTGTCTGCCGGATACAAACGTTGCAATGAGTGAAGGGCACTGAGTGAATCGGAACAGACAAGAAATTTAGGAGAGGAAGAATGTCTCATGTGCTCCAGTGCCCGCAAGATCGCAAACAATTCTGCATCAAAGACAGTAAAAGTCTGAGGTAGTCGGACCTTGAGGACACGATCCGGAAAAACAACTGAGCAACCAACAGAATCCCCTTGTTTCGACCCATCCGTAAAAACAGCTACATAGTCGTGGTGCTCAGATAAAATGGCAGAAAATGCTGCATTAAAAACGGTGGCAGGGGGGCAATCTCTCTTGTACTGCAATAAATCTAAAATCACTCCGGGCCTCTTCAGTAACCAGGGTGGCAGGCGGTTAAAACCTTGGATTTGGGGTTGTACAGACTCCACACCGAGCGACTCTAGTACACGTTGCACACGGATCCCAAACGGCAACGTAGCCTGGGGACGGCGGGAAAAAAGGCGGTCCAGAAGTGGATGGGCAACAAGACGGTGAGCAGGCGAGCTGGGAGCTCCAAGAAACTTACAAACCTGGCGCACCAGCAGGAGCTGCCGCCGGATGGTAAGTGGCGGTTCGCCAGTCTCAGCACAGAGGCTGGGTACGGGACTGGTCCGATAAGCACCCGTGGCCAGTCGAATCCCAGCATGGTGAACAGCGTCAAGGATCCGCAAATAAGATGGCCTCGCTGTGAGCTTCGAAGAAGTCGGCATTGCGACCGCATAGAGTGTACATGTTGCAAGCATTTCAAGAAACAGATTATGAGAAAAGAATGCGTTGCTGTTGATGGTTTCCGAGGGTTCTTATTCAACGTCCAGACCCTCTCTTCATAACTTGGTTTACAGATGAGACATGGTTCCATCTGTCCAGTTACATCAACATACAAAACACAAGATACTGGGCTGGTGTAAACCCCTGTATCATCCACGAAACACCAGTGCATGATGAAAAGGTTAGACTGTGGTGCGTGGTGTCAGCTTCCAGGATTCTTGGTCCCATTTTCTTTGATAAGACTGTAGACACTCCAGTTCGTACGCACATCTTCAATACATTATTGGAGTAGCTGAATGACGTTGAACTTACAGAAGGTTATTTCCAACAAGATGGAACTACGTGTCACACGTTAACGCTTCCATGCAACTTGTAAACAGTTTCTTTGGTGGCCAGATAATTTCAAAAAAATTGTCCCCCCGATCACCTGACCTGACACGCCCCCCCCCCCCCATCGAATCTTTTGCTGTGGGGGTATCAAAGCTGAGTGTACAAACATAAACCATGGACAACTACAGTACTCCGTGAGACCATTACACACCAGATAAGCAACATTGGCAGGATACGCTTCACAGAAGCGAATACAGTTGTACATTGATGCTGATGGAGGGCATTTCCAACATTAACTGTGAGGACTCCATGTGTGTGTATATATGTGATCTCCCAATCGTATATTATTAACTCACAAAACTCAAATGTGTCCTATCATTGGTTCAAATGTTATGGCTCATTAAAGTAGTTTAGGTTTATGTGGATCGCACTGTAGTTTTTCTCCAACTAAAGAATAAAATTTGGTCTTCGCTAATTAATGCTAACAAACTTCTGAACTGGGAACACTTATGATGCAATTATCAAACTCACACTTATACGTTTTGCGAAGCATACATTTAACACGAAAACTGACGTAAAGTGTGGTTTGGACGACTCTAATGTCGCATTTGATCACACTGGAGGATAAACTACAGTCTGGGATTCATCTTGGAAATCCTACAGAGGGCCAAAAGCTGGCATGTATTCTGAATCTGAAGGTAGGGTTTTTTCCTTTGTATAAGATAAAAGGAAAAATGTGATACCTACATTGATGAGTCAAAACATTACAACCACCTGCTTAATAGAGTGTTGGCCCACCTTTGGAACGCAATACAGTAGATATTTTGCATGACATGAATTGAGCAAGTCCTTGGTACTTGCATGTCCATCCTTGCGAATGGAAGTCTGGGAGACTACGGCCGTTCCCTATTTTAAGAAAATGAAACACCTACAGCAGTCCTTATGATGTCATTTATTGTATGGCTACCAGTTTCAGCGCTTCAATGCACCATCTTCAGCCCTTAGCTCATGCTGAAGGGGTTAACACCATCTGTATACATGATGAATCAGTGGTCAACATAACTGGTTTGTGCAGACTCCCTGTGACTGTGATTTTGCCTCTCCAACCGTGAGTTTACAGTTGATGATGGGACAGACAGCATTACAGTTACTGGTAGTCTGCGGAAACCAGTTACATTGGCCACTGATGGATCGTGTATATGGGTGGTGTTAACCGCTCAGCTAAGGCCTGAAGAAGGTCCATTGAAGCGCGGAAACTGGTAGCCATACAATAAATGACACTATAAGGACGGGTGTAGGTGTTTCATTTTCTTACAAGCTCTTGATAGGTTTCCAGAGGTATGTGGCTCCAAATGTCACTAACAAGTCACGTTATTCCCATAAATAATGATACGATGGTTTGTGGGCGCCTGATAATGAACCGGATGTGTTCTACAAGCTTCAGATCAGACTAATATGGCGGCCCAGACATCGACGTACAGTAAATTCGCTGTCATGATCCTCAACCACTGTGTCACGGTTCTATCCTGCCGGACGATGCAATCACTCTCAGGAAAGTCATCATGCATGAAGGGATGCAGTTGGTCCACAAGAATGTTCACGTAGCTCTCAGCTGTCATGGACTTCTGCTGCAGGTACCATGGAAGCAGAGGTTAATGTCTCCCACAGCATAATACCTCCTCCACCGGCCTGTGTCCATGGCACATGCATTGTTTCCAGCAGCCATCCACGTGGGTAATGGCTTATCCAGACACGATGATCGGCGTCATGTAATAAGACAGAGTCTATGAGCCTCCCTAAGCCTCTCCAGCGACCATTTCCCGATCCGCCTTCAGCTACTCGACGGTGTGTTGCTGGAACAGAAGCCACCAACGTGGATGATTGGCAGGGCTAACTGGACGCTGTTTGGCCAGATGGCTGTGTTTGAACACCGTGACAGCGTCCAGCAATGGATGGATCACATCACGCATGTGATCCATCACGCTGCTGACCTATCCATACCAATTTCTTTCGGCCCTCTTCAGAGGCGACCTGTCCCTTGGTGGACGGAAGAGTGCCATTTAGCCATTCGGGACAGTCGTGCGGCTCTTCGACGGTTTAAACACCGCCCGACAGAGGAAAATCTCTCAACCTTTCGAATCGCGAGATCCAAGGCTCGCCGTGTCATTAAAGAGAGCAAAAAGCGGTCATGGCATGAGTTCCTGAACTCCATCAATCGTTCCACTTGTTCCTCAAAAGTGTGGAAAGCCATCCGGAGGATTTCCGGTAAACACAGCCGTTTACCGACAGCTTCAGTATTGAACAAGGGGTGCCCCCAAACAACACCTAGAAACATTGCTCAGACGCTGGCCGAGCATTTTGCACAAACTACTACCAATGCAAGCCGGGATCCAGCGCTTGGTCATTACCGTGCGACTGTCGAGAGGGAAAAGTTGGAGCTTAGGTCGAACAGTACTGAGGTCTACAACTCTCCTTTCTCGATGTGGGAACTCGAATCGGCACTGACTGAGACTTCTCACACTGCACCCGGTCACGACCACATCCGGTACTGCATGCTTCGACATCTGTCAGCGGCGTCAAAGGAAATCCTCCTCGATTGTTTTAATCTGATATGGCAGACAGGTGTCTTCCCCAACACGTGGAGCGACGCAATTCTAATCCCTCTCCTCAAACCATGAAAGGAACGCACATGTCCCAGTAGTTATCGGAGTACCGCCTTGACGAGCTGTGTAGGAAAGACCCTGGAACGGATAGTTAACCGTCGTCTGGTCTGGCTTTTAGAGACCAGGCAACTACTTAGCCGCTCTCAGTGTGGATTCCAAAAGTTTCCGTCCATTGTCGACAACCTGACCCTCCTAGAAGCGGCTATTCAGCAGGCTTTCCTCCGTCAGCATCGCTGTATCGGCATATTCTTTGATATCAGTAAGACGTACGATACTGCTTGGAGACACAGTATTCTCGCACAACTGCATCAATGGGGCTTTCGTGGCCAACCCCCCCCCCCCCCCCCCATTTTCATTCGGTCTTTCCTGTCTCAGCGGTTTTTTCGGACCCGAGTTGGTCACACATTGTCTGATCGATTTGAGCAGTAGAATGGTGTCCCCCAGGGCACTGTTTTAAGTGTTACGCTCTTTATCATAGCCATCAACAGTATAACCTCTACGGTAAGGAGTCCAGAACAGTGCTCCTTATTTGTGGACGACTTTTCTGTTTTCTGTGTCTCCTCCAGTGTTGCAACAGTGAGCCGTCAGTTGCAACTTACAGTGCAGCAGTTAGAGGAGTGGGCTGCAAAGACAGGTTTTCAGTTTCCTGCCGATAAGTGTGTGTGTGTGTGTGTGTGTGTGTGTGTGTGTGTGTGTTCATTTTAATTGTTTTCGTCGTCCTTTTAATTTGCCTGCCTTGCATATAGGGGACACTATCCTACATTTTAGAGACACAGTCCGGTTTCTGGGCCTCATTTTTGACTCCAGATTGTCCCCCCCCCCCCCATGAACCATGGACCTTGCCGTTGGTGGGGAGGCTTGCGTGCCTCAGCGATACAGATGGCCGTACCGTAGGTACAACCACAACGGAGGGGTATCTGTTGAGAGGCCAGACAAACGTGTGGTTCCTGAAGAGGGGCAGCAGCCTTTTTCAGTAGTTGCAAGGGCAACAGTCTGGATGATTGACTGATCTGGCCTTGTTACAATAACCAAAACGGCATTGCTGTGCTGGTACTGCGAACGGCTGAAAGCAAGGGGAAACTACGGCCGTAATTTTTCCCGAGGGCATGCAGCTTTACTGTATGATTAAATGATGATGGCGTCCTCTTGGGTAAAATATTCCGGAGGTAAAATAGTCCCCCATTCGGATCTCCGGGCGGGGACTACTCAAGAGGATGTCGTTATCAGGAGAAAGAAAACTGGCGTCCTACGGATCGGAGCGTAGAATGTCAGATCCCTTAATCGGGCAGGTAGGTTAGAAAATTTAAAAAGGGAAATGGATAGGTTAAAGTTAGATATAGTGGGAATTAGTGAAGTTCGGTGGCAGGAGGAACAAGACTTCTGGTCAGGTGACTACGGGGTTATAAACACAAAGTCAAATAGGGGTAATGCAGGAGTAGGTTTAATAATGAATAGGAAAATAGGAATGCGGGTAAGCTACTACAAGCAGCATAGTGAACGCATTATTGTGGCCAAGATAGATACGAAGCCCACACCTACTACAGTAGTACAAGTTTATATGCCAACTAGCTCTGCAGATGACGAAGAAATTGATGAAATGTATGATGAAATAAAAGAAATTATTCAGATAGTGAAGGGAGACGAAAATTTAATATTCATGGGTGACTGGAATTCGAGTGTAGGAAAAGGGAGAGAAGGAGACGTAGTAGGTGAATATGGATTGGGGCTAAGAAATGAAAGAGGAAGCCGCCTGGTAGAATTTTGCACAGAGCACAACTTAATTATAGCTAACACTTGGTTTAAGAATCATGATAGAAGGTTGTATACATGGAAGAACCCTGGAGACACTAAAAGGTATCAGATAGATTATATAATGGTAAGACAGAGATTTAGGAACCAGGTTTTAAATTGTAAGACATTTCCAGGGGCAGATGTGGACTCTGACCACAATCTATTGGTTATGACCTGTAGATTAAAACTGAAGAAACTGCAAAAAGGTGGGAATTTAAGGAGATGGGACCTGGATAAACTGAAAGAACCAGAGGTTGTACAGAGTTTTAGGGAGAGCATAAGGGAACAATTGACAGGAATGGGGGAAAGAAATACGGTAGAAGAAGAATGGGTAGCTTTGAGGGATGAAGTAGTGAAGGCAGCAGAGGATCAAGTAGGTAAAAAGACGAGGGGTAGTAGAAATCCCTGGGTAACAGAAGAAATATTGAATTTAATTGACGAAAGGAGAAAATATAAAAATGCAGTAAATGAAGCAGGCAAAAAGAAATACAAACGTCTCAAAAATGAGATCGACAGGAAGTGCAAAATGGCTAAGCAGGGATGGTTAGAGGACAAATGTAAGGATGTAGAGGCTTGTCTCACTAGGGGTAAGATAGATACTGCCTACAGGAAAATTAAAGAGACCTTTGGAGATAAGAGAACCACTTGTATGAACATCAAGAGCTCAGATGGAAACCCAGTTCTAAGCAAAGAAGGGAAAGCAGAAAGGTGGAAGGAGTATATAGAGGGTCTATACAAGGGCTATGTACTTGAGGACAATATTATGGAAATGGAAGAGGATGTAGATGAAGATGAAATGGGAGATACGATACTGCGTGAAGAGTTTGACAGAGCACTGAAAGACCTGAGTCGAAACAAGGCCCCCGGAGTAGACAACATTCCATTGGAACTACTGACGGCCTTGGGAGAGCCAGTCCTGACAAAACTCTACCATCTGGTGAGCAAGATGTATGAAACAGGCGAAATACCCTCAGACTTCAAGAAGAATATAATAATTCCAATCCCAAAGAAAGCAGGTGTTGACAGATGTGAAAATTACCGAACAATCAGTTTAATAAGCCACAGCTGCAAAATACTAACACGAATTCTTTACAGACGAATGGAAAAACTAGTAGAAGCCGACCTCGGGGAAGATCAGTTTGGATTCCGTAGAAATACTGGAACACGTGAGGCAATACTGACCTTACGACTTATCTTAGAAGAAAGATTAAGGAAAGGCAAACCTACGTTTCTAGCATTTGTAGACTTAGAGAAAGCTTTTGACAATGTTGACTGGAATACTCTCTTTCAAATTCTAAAGGTGGCAGGGGTAAAATACAGGGAGCGAAAGGCTATTTACAATTTGTACAGAAACCAGATGGCAGTTATAAGAGTCGAGGGACATGAAAGGGAAGCAGTGGTTGGGAAGGGAGTAAGACAGGGTTGTAGCCTCTCCCCGATGTTATTCAATCTGTATATTGAGCAAGCAGTCAAGGAAACAAAAGAAAAATTCGGAGTAGGTATTAAAATCCATGGAGAAGAAATAAAAACCTTGAGGTTTGCCGATGACATTGTAATTCTGTCAGAGACAGCAAAGGACCTGGAAGAGCAGTTGAACGGAATGGACAGTGTCTTGAAAGGAGGATATAAGATGAACATCAACAAAAGCAAAACGAGGATAATGGAATGTAGTCGAATTAAGTCGGGTGACGCTGAGGGAATTAGACTAGGAAATGAGACACTTAAAGTAGTAAAGGAGTTTTGCTATTTGGGGAGCAAAATAACTGATGATGGTCGAAGTAGAGAGGATATAAAATGTAGACTGGCAATGGCAAGGAAAGCGTTTCTGAAGAAGAGAAATTTGTTAACGTCGAGTATAGATTTAAGTGTCAGGAAGTCATTTCTGAAAGTAATTGTATGGAGTGTAGCCATGTATGGAAGTGAAACATGGACGGTAAATAGTTTGGACAAGAAGAGAATAGAAGCTTTCGAAATGTGGTGCTACAGAAGAATGCTGAAGATTAGATGGGTAGATCACATAACTAATGAGGAAGTATTGAATAGGGTTGGGGAGAAGAGAAGTTTGTGGCACAACTTGACCAGAAGAAGAGATCGGTTGGTAGGACATGTTCTGAGGCATCAAGGGATCACCAATTTAGTATTGGAGGGCAGCGTGGAGGGTAAAAATCGTAGGGGGAGACCAGGAGATGAATACACTAAGCAGATTCAGAAGGATGTAGGTTGCAGTAGGTACTGGGAGATGAAGAAGCTTGCACAGGATAGAGTAGCATGGAGAGCTGCATCAAACCAGTCTCAGGACTGAAGACCACAACAACAACAACAACAACAACATTGTCATGGTTGCCACACTTGAGAGACCTGAAAACCAGAACCCTGAAGGCGCTGAACATCGTCAAGTGCCTTAGCCACAGGTCTTGGAGAGCGGACAGGGCGCGTCTTCTCCAGTTTTATCGGGCTTTTGTGCGTTCGCGGCTGGACTACGGGCGCACAGTGAATGGGTCAGCGAGGCCCTCTTATCTGCGGATCCTTGAAGCTGTCCACCGTGCGGGGATTCGACTGGCCACGGGTGCTTATCGGACTAGTCCCATACCCAGACTCTGCGCTGAGGTGGGAGAACCGCCACTTACCATCCGGCGGCAGCTCCTGTTGGTACGCAGGATTGTAAGTTTCTTGCAGCTCCAACCTCACCCGCTCACCATATTGTTGCTCGTCCGCCTCCTGGGCGCCTTTTTCCAACCGTCCAGGAGCTACGATTCTGTTAGGGATCCGTGTGCGACGTGTGCTGGAGTCCCTCGGTGTGGAGCCCGTACAGCTTCAAATCCAGGACTTTAACCGCCTGCCACCCTGGTTAATGGAGAGGCCCAGAGTGATTTTAGATTTGGTGCGGTACAAGAGACACTGCACTCCTGCCACCGTTTTAATGCAACGTTTTCTGCCATTTTACCTGAGCACCACCACTATGTAGCTGTCTTTACGGATGGGTCGAAACAGGAGGATTCTGTTGGTTTCTCTGTTGTTTTTCCAGATCGTGTCCTCAAGGTCCGACTGCCTCAAGCATTTACTGTGTTTGACGCAGAATTGTCTGTGCATTGGAGCAGATGAGATGCTCTTCCCGTCCTAAATTTCTTGTCTGTTCCGATTCACTAAGTGCCCTTCACTCATTGCTACTTTTGTATCCAGCAGATAAAATAGTCCAGAACATCCAAGATGCCCTCCTCCAACGACTGAGGAATGAGGTGGTTTTCTGCTGCGTTCCAGGGCACGTCGGCATTGCTGGGAACGAAGGGCAGATCTCGCAGCCAAGGAGGCGTGTCTCGATCCGCAAGTATTTCAGTGTGCCATCCCCCTGCACGCACTCACCTCGCTGTTGAGCTCACGAGTCATGCGTCGGTTGGAGGATGAGTGGCGGGAAATGACTGACACGAAGCTCCGTTTAGTCAAGACCACAACGCGTGTGTGGTGTACTTCTTTCCAGCCCTGTAGACGGGACGAGGTTCTCCTCACTCGGCTTCGGATAGGCCACAGTCCTATGACGCATGGCTTCCTGTTGCGGCGAGAGGACCCTCCAATGTGTGGTACTTGTGGCGTCCAGGTCACTGGGTGCCACGTTTTATTGGACTGCTTTTTATTTGCTGGCTAGCGGGCCGCGGCTAACTTGCCGGCGGACCTACCATCTCTTTTAAAAAGTACTCAAAAGAGTGTGGTTAAAGTTTTAGACTTGTCGAATGTTTTTACCAAGATTTTAGGGAGAGAGTCTTAATTTGTTCACAGGATGACTGGCTCGCCCAAATTTTACGCAAATGGCCAGCCAGTGACAATTCCTGTGGCATTCTTGACGCTCCTTTCTCGTTTTCCTTACGTTTTATTTTCTTATACAGCATTTTGCATCTTTTCCCGCCTTCTTTGCGTGTATGCTTCTATTTTACTAAATTTGTCCACATTCGTTTCTTTTAATGTGCGTCCGGGAGCTGATGACCTCGACGTTGAGCGCCCGTAAGCCCCAACACACACACACACATACACACACACACACACACACACACACACGTCTCATAGGAGAAAAGTTCGGGTCAGCCCTAACAATGCTGTTTCAATTCGTGCTTACGTAAGCGTACTTTCTGCATGACGAAAATTGTTACCAACATGTAGACGGAGTAGCGATGGGCTGTACACTATCACCAGTGGTGGCCAACATGTGTATGGAAGCATTTGAAGAAGAAGCCCAAACGTCGACAGTCTACAAGCCCTCGTGCTTTTTTCGATATGTAGACGACACGTTCGTAATTTGGCCAAATGAACGACGTCACCTACAAGACTTTCTGCAACACCTGAATTCACTGCACCAGAACTCAGATTTAGGATGGAGATCTACATCTACAGCTACGTGATTACTCTGCTATTCAAAATGAAGTGCATGGTAGAGGGTTCGATGAACTACCTTCAAGCTGTCTCTCTACCGTTCCACTCTAGAACGGCGCGCGGGAAAAACGAGCACTTAAATTTTTCTGTACGAGCCCTGATTTCTCTTATTTTATCGTGACGATCATTTCTCCCCATGTAGGTGGGTGTCAACAAGATGCTTTTGCAATCGGAGGAGAAAGCTGTTGACTGAAATTTCATGAGAAGACCCCGTCGCAACGAAAAGCGCGTTTGTTTTAACGATTGCCACTTCAATTCACGTATCATGTCTGTGGCACTATCTCCCCTATTTCGGCATAATACAAAACGAGCTGCCCTTCTTTTAACTTTTTCGATGTCATCAGTCAGTCCCACATGATGCGGATCCGACACTGCACAGTAATACTCCAGAATAGGGCGGACAAGCGTGGTGTAAGCAGTCTCTTTAGTAGACCTTTGCACCTTCTAAGTGTTCTGCCTATGAATCGCAGCCTTTGGTTTGCTCTACCCACAATATTATCTATGTGGTCGTTCCAATTTATATTATTTGTAATTGTAATCCCTAAGTATTTAGTAAGGGATGTGGTAGACTCCCGGTTTCCGGAGTCGTTGGCCGTCCTTGACCGATCTTAATAAGATTTTCTTCTTGGCTCGTGCATGGAACGCGCACTTGGCGTTGTGTTTCCGGAGTATTCTTAAGATTGTTGCTGGTTGTTTCCGACGTGTGCAATAATCACAGTCGCGACCGCTTTACCTTCGTTTTCATCAATTGCGACTGCAGTGGGGACGGTATCATTAAGACTGGACTGTGTATCAGTGAATGGTCGAATGAACTGTGTTTCTTGAATAGTCTTTGGGTTTTTAGTCTGGTGGCTTCTTGTTTCAAGGCACGTTTTATCTCGCGGTTGCTGTAACCGTTCGCACGGAACACGACCTGTAAGTGCTGCAATTCATCTGCGAGACTGTCACAGTCCGAGATTTCGCGTGCTCTGTGCACATGCGTGCTTAGGACACCTTCCCATTGTAAAGGGGGATGACAGCTGGAGGCGTGCAAATACAAATTTATATACAGGGCTATTACAAATGATTGAAGCGATTTCATAAATTCACTGTAGCTCCATTCATTGACATATGGTCACGACAGACTACAGATACGTAGAAAAACTCACAAAGTTTTGTTCGGCTGAAGCCGCACTTCAGGTTTCTGCCGCCAGAACGCTCGAGAGCGCAGTGAGACAAAATGGCGACAGGAGCCGAGAAAGCGTATGTCGTGCTTGAAATGCACTCACATCAGTCAGTCATAACAGTGCAACGACACTTCAGGACGAAGTTCAACAAAGATCCACCAACTGCTAACTCCATTCGGCGATGCTGGCCGGGTAGTCTGCCTTACATACAGCTTCCCGCACAACGTTCAGGCAACGAAGTCGACTCTGGCAGAGCACTTCATCTCCCACAGACATACTGTTAATTATGTCGACACCAAGCTGTTGTAACAATCCAAGGCCTTCTGGAATTGTACTCTCAAAGAAGCTGTAAAGATCCGACTGCATGACGGACCGCCGGCCGTTTGGCCGAGCGGTTCTAGGCGCTACAATCTGGAACCGCGCGACCGCTACGGTCGCAGGTTCGAATCCTGCCTCGGGCATGGATGTGTGTGATGACCTTAGATTAGTCAGGTTTAAGTAGTTCTAAGTTCTAGGGGACTGATGACCTCAACAGTTAAGACCTATACGAGGTGCATTCAAGTTCTAAGGCCTCCGATTTTTTTTCTCCAGACTGGAAAGAGATAGAAACATGCGCATTGTTTTAAAATGAGGACGCGTTCATTGTCAATACGTCCCAGAGATTGCAGCACTGTACGGCAGATGGAATTTTACCGCCAGGGAATTTTACCGCCAGCGGCGAGAATGAGAACTGTTTTAAATACTTAAAATGGCGACGTTTTCCTTACTTGAACAGCGTGCAATCATTCGTTTTCTGAATTTGCGTCGTGTGAAACCAATTGAAATTCATAGACAGTTGAAGGAGACATGTGGTGATGGAGTTATGGATGTGTCGAAAGTGCGTTCGTGGGTGCGACAGTTTAATGAAGGCAGAACATCGTGTGACAACAAACCGAAACAACCTCGGGCTCGCACAAGCCGGTCTGACGACAGGATCGAGAAAGTGGAGAGAATTGTTTTGGGGGATCGCCGAATGACTGTTTAACAGATCGCCTCCAGAGTTGGCATTTCTGTGGGTTCTGTGCACACAATCCTGCATGACGACCTGAAAATGCGAAAAGTGTCATCCAGGTGGGTGCCACGAATGCTGACGGATGACCACACGGCTGACAGTGTGGCATGTTGCCGAGCAATGTTGACGCGCAACGACAGCACGAATGGGACTTTCTTTTCGTCGGTTGTGACAATGGATGAGACGTGGATGCCATTTTTCAATCCAGAAACAAAGCGCCAGTCAGCTCAATGGAAGCACACAGATTCACCGCCACCAAAAAATTTCGGGTAACCGCCAGTGCTAAAAAAACGGTGGTGTCCATGTTCTGGGACAGCGAGGGCGTAATCCTTACCCATTGCGTTCCAAAGGGCACTACGGTAGGTACATCCTACGAAAATGTTTTGAAGAACAAATTCCTTCCTGCACTGCAACAAAAACGTCCAGGAAGGGCTGCGCGTGTGCTGTTTCACCGAGACAAACGCACGCGCACATCGAGCTAACGTTACGCAACAGTTTGTTCGTGATAACAACTTTGAAGTGATTCCTCATGCTCCCTACTCACCTGACCTGGCTCCTAGTGACTTTTGGCTTTTTCCAACAATGAAAGACACTCTCCGTGGCCGCACATTCACCAGCCGTGCTGCTATTGCCTCAGCGATTTTCCAGTGGTCAAAACAGACTCCTAAAGAAGCCTTCGCCGCTGCCATGGAATCGTGGCGTCAGCGTTGTGAAAAATGTGTACCTCTGCAGGGCGATTACGTCGAGAAGTAACGCCAGTTTCATCGATTTCGGGTGTTTAATTAATTAGAAAAAAAATCGGAGGCCTTAGAACTTGAATGCACCTCTTAGTGCTCAGAGCCATTTTAACCTCTTTTTTTTCCATGACGGACTAATAAACAAGGACAGTGTGTTTCAATTTTGGAAGCCTGTGACACAGCCTTGAAGCCTTGAGTATGTTCAGAGCACAGCGGCAGTCTGCGTAGAGGCGCGCTCCCGTCACGACAACTGAAGAGAACGAAGAAGCATTGTCGCCACACCAGCAGAGATCCGTTTCCAGTACCAGCCACGACACTACTGAGGGCTCCTGATCGATGCTCGACAACACACTTCCCTCGTCACCGCACCGGGTCCACGCTCCCAGAGGCTTCGGCTGGTGTCTGAGGGAGGGATGGGAAAGAGGATATAAAGGTGGCACCCGGCAGATACCACCAGGAACGCCTGAAGATGGCAAGAAGTCAGCATGCCGAAATATCAGGCCTTTTTGACGCCACAAGGCTGAATTCCGAGGACTATTCAAGAAACACAATTCATCCGTCCTTCCATTGATACATAATCCAATCTTAATGATCCCGTTCTGCCTGCAGTCGCAATTGATGACGTCATTGAGTCAATATGTAAAACTCACCCAGTGCTTGTTACAGAGCTGCTTCCAGGACAGGGAGTCGATGTAGTGGTAAGCTTGGATGTGGTTTTTAGGCCGTTTTCCACATCCCATGGATTGATACCGGGCTGGTACTTAAGTTCCACCTCTGCTACTCGATTCGCAAACATTTAGAAAACTTCCGCTCACTTCCACATGATGACTTTACACGCAGACATGTGTGTTCCGGCGTAACGAGTGCCGGTACGACAATGAAGAACAGGAGAGCAGAGAGGGCTGTGAGACGACATCAGCCATTACTACTCTCTCTCTCTAGGACGACAGCAAGGCAGGAGCGGCAGCTACACGAAGAGAATTTAAGCGCTGCGCCGCCTAGCTGCGGCGGGGCGGAAGACGAGCCGTCATAGCAGTGACTTACGTACTGCATTGTTTTGCTTACATTGAAATTATATATACCGAAGGACATTGATTATTTGCATGTCGCCATTTGCTTGCCACACACTTTCGTGAATACACAAAGTTGAGTGTTCAAAAATTGTTCAAATGGCTCTGAGCACTATGGGACTTAACATCTGAAGTCATCAGTCCTGTAGAACTTAGAACTACTTAAGGGGCTCCGGAAAGGCTCAAAATCATGAAAAGTTCAATTTTTACTTTTTTGCGTTTTCTGAATCTGCAGACTATTACCTTTTAATAGATATATAATTTATTCAATTCTGAAGACTACAACTATTTTTAAATTTTTTTTGAAATGCGTGACCCACTGTGGCGCTGTTAAACTGCTGTCAAATGGTGTTATTATTAACGTCCGTGTTCATCAGGTACATTTTAATGATGTGAGATAAAGTATGTGTTGTGGCTAACCTGTGATGGTTCAATATATATCGCTGGTGTGATTGTCGATTGTTTCATGTTTATTTACTCTGTCGTTATCTCGAAAATATTCGTAATTAATTCTGTTTCTTGAGTCTCTGTTTTGTTGAAGTATAATAATGAGTAAAAGTAAAGTTATTAGAAATCCTCTGAAGGCTTTTAAGAAAAGGAGAAATGTTGGAAAGCCAAAGGTATGTTTTATTACTGTAAATAATAACATTCTAACATAGTACGAGCGATGCTTGCTTTAGACAAGGAACGCCTTCGGGCTGCAGACAGGGCTGTATGGAGTCTAGAAATACACTCCTGGAAATGGAAAAAAGAACACATTGACACCGGTGTGTCAGACCCACCATACTTGCTCCGGACACTGCGAGAGGGCTGTACAAGCAATGATCACACGCACGGCACAGCGGACACACCAGGAACCGCGGTGTTGGCCGTCGAATGGCGCTAGCTGCGCAGCATTTGTGCACCGCCGCCGTCAGTGTCAGCCAGTTTGCCGTGGCATACGGAGCTCCATCGCAGTCTTTAACACTGGTAGCATGCCGCGACAGCGTGGACGTGAACCGTATGTGCAGTTGACGGACTTTGAGCGAGGGCGTATAGTGGCCATGCGGGAGGCCGGGTGGACGTACCGCCGAATTGCTCAACACGTGGGGCGTGAGGTCTCCACAGTACATCGATGTTGTCGCCAGTGGTCGGCGGAAGGTGCACGTGCCCGTCGACCTGGGACCGGACCGCAGCGACGCATGGATGCACGCCAAGACAGTAGGATCCTACGCAGTGCCGTAGGGGACCGCACCGCCACTTCCCAGCAAATTAGGGACACTGTTGCTCCTGGGGTATCGGCGAGGACCATTCGCAACCGTCTCCATGAAGCTGGGCTACGGTCCCGCACACCGTTAGGCCGTCTTCCGCTCACGCCCCAACATCGTGCAGCCCGCCTCCAGTGGTGTCGCGACAGGCGTGAATGGAGGGACGAATGGAGACGTGTCGTCTTCAGCGATGAGAGTCGCTTCTGCCTTGGTGCCAATGATGGTCGTATGCGTGTTTGGCGCCGTGCAGGTGAGAGCCACAATCAGGACTGCATACGACCGAGGCACACAGGGCCAACACCCGGCATCATGGTGTGGGGAGCGATCTCCTACACTGGCCGTACACCACTGGTGATCGTCGAGGGGACACTGAATAGTGCACGGTACATCCAAACCGTCATCGAACCCATCGTTCTACCATTCCTAGACCGGCAAGGGAACTTGCTGTTCCAACAGGACAATGCATCTCCGCATGTATCCCGTGCCACCCAACGTGCTCTAGAAGGTGTAAGTCAACTACCCTGGCCAGCAAGATCTCCGGATCTGTCCCCCATTGAGCATGTTTGGGACTGAATGAAGCGTCGTCTCACGCGGTCTGCACGTCCAGCACGAACGCTGGTCCAATTGAGGCGCCAGGTGGAAATGGCATGGCAAGCCGTTCCACAGGACTACATCCAGCATCTCTACGATCGTCTCCATGGGAGAATAGCAGCCTGCATTGCTGCGAAAGGTGGATATACACTGTACTAGTGCCGACATTGTGCATGCTCTGTTGCCTGTGTCTATGTGCCTGTGGTTCTGTCAGTGTGATCATGTGATGTATCTGACCCCAGGAATGTGTCAATAAAGTTTCCCCTTCCTGGGACAATGAATTCATGGTGTTCTTATTTCAATTTCCAGGAGTGTACAAGCAAGAGTAAACAGGAGGAGGAACAAGAGGAAGCTGGAGGAGGAGTTTGCAGAGGATGAAGATAATCCATCCTATGGACCTGGAATGCACTAAAAAGTTAATCCAATCTTTGTCGCTCGATTCCCAAAACTTTTATTTTCTCATACTAATTACATGTTTTCTAAGGATCTTCCAAACATATTTGTTTCAAACTTTCAGTAAATGTTACACAGTACCTTCTGCATAATTTAACACAGCCTTTTTCCAAAAAACTGTATATTTTTGAATATATAAATAAAAAATTGCAAAAAAATGTTTGAATTTTCATTACAATTGAAAAAAAATCATCTTTAATAACTGAACTAAAATTTTGTAAAATCCCTGTGTTAAGTTGTAGCCCATATTCCAATAAATAATCTGTAAAAAGTTCAACTTCCTACCTCAAATACTTTGTGAGGAAAGATGTAATTTATAAGCGTTATTTTAACATTGCAAGTATAGGGCGTTCCGGAGCCCCTTAAACCTAACTAACCTAAGGCCATCACACACATCCATGCCCGAGGCAGGATTCGAACCTGCGACCGTAGCGGTCTGAAGCGCCTAAAACTGCTCGGCCACACCGGCCGGCGAAGTTGAGTGTTGTCAATTTAACGTACTGTAATAAAATCCATTAATATGATTTGCTTGAATTGTTGTCTAGCGATACGAGAAAACAGCTTCCTAGGCACCCTGTATTAGACGAGTGGGCAGGATACAAAAAAAGCAACGACGAGCATTCAAAAACAAACCCCGCGCCTCACGGCCACGGAACATTCTTTTGTGTTTTGCAGGCGCCTTAATTTTCTCTTGTCTTTCCTTTGCAGGGGCGTTTACTTTCTTCAACAGTCTCTTATCGCGTTTTTGCTAATCAGTGTTTTCAGGGGGGCATTGCAGAAATTTTCTTTGTTTTTGTACTTATTTTTCTTGTTTGGCTTGTCTGTTTCTTGCATTTGTCTCTTCCAGCATGCCCGCCCGACATATCCCACCCCCTGATCAAATGTTACAGCTGCCAGCGTTAGATGCAACGCAGCTAATGCAGATGTTTCGGTTTCAGAGCTAGCGAATATTCTCGCTGCTAAAGGCGGTACAGCACCTCGTGGAGAAACAAACTACTAATGGAGCACAAGCAATACCTACAGCAGCTCAAAGTGCAATACCACCTGTTCACCAGTTTCAATATCAAGAAGAGGAATGGCTCGAGTAGTTGCAAAAGTTTGAAGCCCATGTAATTGTTCACAAACGTACGAGGTACGTACTTCCCTATCTATTGTCCACGGTAGGCAGTGCAGTGTTTAGACTCCAAAAACTGTTCTCTAACGCCACTCCGAGTGAACTTTCGTATGAGCAGGTTGTGGATTCGCTAACTAACTATTACGACCAACAAGCGAATGTGGTTGCAGCTAGATATCAATACTTTAATTGTGAAAAATGGTCGGAACAAACTTATCGCAAGTGGGTAACGTATTTGCTGGGTATGACGAGGAGATGCAAATTCAGATATGCTTTATATTCAGATTTTATGTTGTGTGATGCAGTCGCGTACAATGTAATTGGTGTCAAACTCAGAGAACAGATTTTGAAACAATGCGATCCATCATTTCAGCAAGCAGTGCAAATACTAGATCAGTACAATTCAGGTGCTCTGTCGTTCGATAAATTGGAGCAGCTGGAAATTTGTTGGGTTGAGTCCTTTGTTTGAGACCAGCCCATTCGGCAGCAGCAGCTTACGTTCGTTAATGGTTGAAATGGCTCTGAGCACTATGGGACTTAACATCTGGGGTCATCAGTCCCCTAGACTTAGAACTACTTAAACCTAACTAACCTAAGGACAGTACACACATCCATACCCGAGGCAGCATTCGAACCTGCGACGGTAGCAGCAGCGCAGTTCCGAACTGACGCACCTAGAACCGCTCGGCCACAACGGTCGGCATTTACGTTCACCACACCACGTAAACAACTCTCCACGCACGTAAGCAGCTCACCAAACAAGAAGCTACACAGGCGAACAGCATTAAGTCATGCCCTCAGTGTTATTCATGGCACAAACTCAAAGACTGCCTCTCCAGAGAAATACAGTGTTAACGCTTGTAGCAAAAAAAGACATGTACAGCGTTATTACAAATGATTGAAGCGGTTTCACAGTTCTACAATAAATTTATTATTTGAGATATTTTTACAATGCTTTGCACACACATACAAAAACTCAAAAAGTTTTTTTAGGCATTCACAAATGTTCGATATGTGCCCCTTCAGTGATTTGGCAGACATCAAGCTGATAATCAAGTTCTCCCACACTCGGCGCAGCATGTCCCCATCAATGAGTTCGAAAGCATCGTTGATGCGAGCTCGCAGTTCTGGCACGTTTCTTGGTAGAGGAGGTTTAATTAAACACTGACTCTTTCACATAACCCCACAGAAAGAAATCGCATGGGGTTAAGTCGCGAGAGCGTGGAGGCCATGACATGAATTGCTGATCATGATCTCCACCACGACCGATCCATCGGTTTTCCAATCTCCTGTTTAAGAAATGCCGAACATTATGATGTAAGTGCGGTGGAGCACCATCCTGTGGTACGTTTAGCTCCCTGTTTGCTTTATTCGTCGACTTCCGCGGGCTACGCGTGAAACTTGCCCGCATGCGTTCGACCGTTTCTTCGCTCACTACAGGCCGACCCGTTGATTTCCCCTTACAGAGGCATCCAGAAACTTTAAACTGCGCATACCATCGCCGAATGGAGTTAGCAGTTGGTGGATCTTTGTTGAACTTCGTCCTGAAGTGTCGTTGCACTGTTATGACTGACTGATGTGAGTGCATTTCAAGCACGACATACGCTTTCTCGGCTCCTGTCGCCATTTTGTCTCACTGCGCTCTCCAGCGCTCTGGCGGCAGAAACCTGAAGTGCGGCTTCAGCCGAACAAAACTTTCTGAGTTTTTCTACGTATCTGTAATGTGTCGTGACCATATGTCAATGAATGGAGCTACAGTGAATTTATGAAATCGCTTCAATCATTTGTAATACCCCTGTACAATCCACAAGTTTGCAACGAAACAAACACGAGAATTCGGCCCACTCACAAAAATCTAGTCACAAGGCCCATGTCATTAATGGAGTATATTCAAAGTCTGCAACAGGCATTAGCAAACCTAGCAAACGAGCAGTTTCTTCAGTGCTATGTCAATCCAACAAACTTTTTGTTCATTTGCTTCTTTGTGGGAAACGTGGGAAATTTCAGTTGGACATGGGTGCATCTGTTACATTGCTGCATCGACACATATATGAAACGTTAGACTCCCCACGCCTGTCTAAAACTAGCACCTGATTGCTTATAATGGACAAGACATTCCCGTTCTCAGAAAATGTGCTTTGCCTGCCATGTATCGCTCGCATACGGGAACAGTGACTTTTACGTTGCTACAATCACGCGATTGTGAGGACATACTTGGTCTTGATTCATTTGATTTGATTGGCTTTAACATTCAGGACAATGTGTTGTCAGTGTCTGAATTCCATGCAAACGACAGTGCAACTGGCTTGCTGAAAGAATTCTCAGAAATCTTTTCTGAAGGTTTAGACAAGGCTAACAATTTTGTTGCACATACTGCTCTGAAAGACAATGCTCAGCCGAAATTTTGCCGGGCCAGAACTGTTCCCATTGCATTACGGGACAAACTCGTTGCTGCACTTAAAAAATTGCAACATAGCGCAGCTATTGCGCACATACAAGCTAGTCAATGGCAAGTCCACTGGTTTTGCTCTCCCAACTCTCAGGTCACATCCGCCTCTGTATTTACTTTAAGTCTACAGTCAACTCACAAACCATGATTGATACTTACCCCTTGTCACTCCCAGACGATCTCGTGAACAGATAAGGCGCTGGTCGCTACTTTTCAAAAATTGATTTGTGTGACGCGTATCTTCAAATACCGTTCGATGAAGAATCTCAAAAAAAAGTGTGTGTAATGAATACTACTTTGGGCTTGTTTAAATATTTGCATTTGCCCTTTGGCAGTGCTCCCGCACCCGCCATTTTCCAACGGTGTTTGGGACAGCTGACTGCACAAGTGCCCAACTGTTAAAACTATTTGGACGATATTGTCGTAGTAGGTCGTACACCTGAACATCATATTGCAAATTTAAAAATAAAGATTCTTTAATAAAGATTAAAGAATCCGTAGAAATACGGATTCTTTAATACGGATTCTTTAATAAAGATTCTTTAATAAAGATTAAAGAATCCGTAGAAATACGACTGGCGGAAAATCTGTTAAACCGTGACAGCGGCTACCAGCTGGACAGTGCATGGAATCCCATCATCTCCACGATTTGCTCAAATCGAAGACGACAGGGTGCGTCGACGGCCGTGGCAAACAGCAACGCAGAGGGCGACTGAGTTCCGCTATTCCACCAGCGAGGGCACTGCCGGCGGGCAGTGTTGGTTCAACTATCAAGTTTTCGACGCATGCGCAGAATAGTTACAGTACGCAATATATTGCGGAGCGGAGGACGTTATCGCTTCCGCCCCTCCCCGGTTCTATAAAGCCCTCCAAATCCTCGAACGCCATGCACTCCGCCTCGCCTTCCGCATCCGCCTTCCGTCCCCCACGCGCATCCTCTATGACCTCATCCCCTTCCCCCATCTTCTCCTTTTCCTTGAACACATCCGCACACTATATATTGTCCGCCGCCTTGATCCCCCTCACCCCCTGCTGTCTCCCTTCCTCTCCACTCCCAACCAGTTGCCGCGCCTTTACCGTTGTGTCCCTCCCTCTCTCCATCTCCACACCCTCCATCTCCTTTCCCAACACAACTTCCACCGTCTACCCCTCCCGGATGATGAGCTTCGCCCTGACATCTACCCTTCCTACCAACTCTAACCCCCTCTTCCTGCCTCCTCCTCAGGGCTCCCTCTCCCCCCTCCCTCCTTCTGAGCGGATTTCCCCTCCTACTCCCCCTCCATCTCTTGTGCCTTCTTTCAGTGTCTCTGCGCTCCCTCCTGCCCTGTCTTCCCTTTTCCTCTCCCGCCACGTGTGTCTCCTGCCTCTTCGTGAACCCACGGTTGCCCCTCCTCTCTTCATCCCGCCGCTTCCCCAGCTGCCCCATGCTCTCCCCTCCTTTTCCATCCTCTCTGACCTTTCCCTCGGCAGGTCCCACCTGGTAGTTTTATTCTTCGTCGTGTGTGCTCCAAGTGGGTTTTAAGTGTGTTGTTTCGGAGTGTTTTTTAATACTGTGGCCAACTTTTAACCTGTGCATGCGCATCCAGTGTTTTCTCTGTGTTTTAAGAATCGCCAACTGTGTTTTTTAACTTTCTGGTGACTTTTTTAACTGTCCCCAATGAACGTCTACGTGTCAGTGTTTTTTTACCTCCATTTTCTCCCCTTACTCTGTTTTATGTTCCCCTTTTTATCTCCTTATGTATGTATTATTTTATTCTTGTTTTAGTTGTCATGTCACTCGGCTGAAGAGCGGCGGATTGTGCTGCTGACCGCCCTCCCCTGCCCATATGGGGCAGGGGAATGAAATTACAATAAAGAAGAAAAAAAAAGACGTTATCGCCAGTCTGCGACGGCTCACCTGAAGATGACTGGCAGGTGCCCAGTTGAAATATCGTGGGAAGTATTGAACGACGACCGGCTGCAAGCCTGAAATATGTTTGAACAACGGCCCTCAGTTCATGACAAATGAATTTAAAACGTCTGTGAACGCAATGGCATACAGCATCTAAGTAGTGAACCGTTAGATCCGCAGTCAAATGGCGAAGTGGGACGTTTTGTCAGAACCTTCAAGCAGCAGATGGCCAAACTCCCCCCCACCACCACCAGACACACACCAGACATCACGCATTGCAACTGTTTCTCGCCTCCTATCGTTGGCGCCCATGAGATGGACAATCGCCGGCGGAATTGCTTTATGGCCGCCGCCATCGGTCACTGCTCCACCTGCTCCACTCTCCTCAGCACCCGGCGCCGAAGGACGGCCGCAAGTATCACTTCGCGCCGCAAGATACTGTGTTTTACAGGGTTTTTAGCGGCAGCAGCCGGTGTCCGCGAGGCGAGATCGTCCGTCGACTTGGCGCTTGCATTTATTTCACTTCAGGTCGTGACGGCTTACAGCGCCGACAACAAAATCAGCTTCGCCACTGTCATGTGCCCACCGATCCTTCTGTGTCTCTTCCCCCAGACCCACGGATGCCGAGTACACAGCGGCCACAGCAGCCGCCAGAGGGTGTCATCACGACACCGCGGGACGACCCCACGGAGACGGAGCCTTCGCCCCCTCTGCCTCTTCTCGCCTACATCTACATCTACATCCATACTCCGCAAGCCAACTGACGGTGTGTGGCGGAAGGTACTTTGACTACCTCTATCGGTTCTCCCTTCTATTCCAGTCTCGTATTGTTCGTGGAAAGAAGGATTGTCGGTATGCCTCTGTGTGGGCTCTAATCTCTCTGATTTTATCCTCATGGTCTCTTCGCGAGATATACGTGCGAGGGAGCAATATACTGCTTGACTCTTCGGTGAAGGAATGTTCTCGAAACTTTAACAAAAGCCCGTACCTAGCTACTGAGCGTCTCTCCTGCAGAGTCTTCCACTGGAGTTTATCTATCATCTCCGTAACGCTTTCGCGATTACTAAATGATCCTGTAACGAAGCGCGCTGCTCTCCGTTGGATCTTCTCTATATCTTCTATCAACCCTATCTGGTACGGATCCCACACTGCTGAGCAGTATTCAAGCAGTGGGCGAACAAGGGTACTGTAACCTACTTCCTTTGTTTTCGGATTGCATTTCCTTAGGATTCTTCCAACGAATCTCAGTCTGGCATCTGCTTTAACGACGATCAACATTATATGATCATTCCATTTTAAATCACTCCTAATGCGTACTCCCAGATAATTTACGGAATTAACTGCTTCCAGTTGCTGACCTGCTATTTTGTAGTTAAATGATAAAGGATCTATCTTTCTGTGTATTCGCAGCACATTACACTTGTCTACATTGAGATTCAATTGCCATTCCCTGCACCATGCGTCAATTCGCTGCAGATCCTCCTGCAATTCAGTACAATTTTCCATTGTTACAACCTCTCGATACACCACAGCATCATCTGCAAAAAGCCTCAGTGAACTTCCGATGTCTTCCACCAGGTCATTTATGTACATTGTGAACAGCAACGGTCCTACGACATTCCCCTGCGGTAAACCTGAAATCACTCTTACTTCGGAAGACTTCTCTCCATTGAGAATGACATGCTGCGTCCTGTTATCTAGGAACTCCTCAATCCAATCACACAATTGGTCTGATAGTCCATATGCTCTTACTTTGTTCATTAAACGACTGTGGGGAACTGTATCGAACGCCTTGCGGAAGTCAAGAAACACGGCATCTACCTGTGAACCCGTGTCTATGGCCCTCTGAGTCTCGTGGACGAATAGCGTGAGCTGGGTTTCACATGACCGTCTTTTTCGAAACCCATGCTGATTCCTACAGAGTAGATTTCTAGTCTCCACAAAAGTCTTTATACTCGAACACAATACGTGTTCCTACCAATGGGACTGGACCCGCCCACAATGCAGCAGCGAACGCCTTCTGCATTAGGTTATTGGCATCAGGAGGTGGACGCGTACCCTTCTTGTCGTTTACTGGGGGACGTTTCCGCCAGAGCGAAGGCCGGATAGTGGGGTACGACCGGAGGCTTGACCTCCTGTGCTGCCACAGCTTCTGGTCCAGCACAGCGGCCACACTCCTGCCTCTCCCGCCGTTGTCGCGCTCCCTACACGACGAGCGTCCGTCGCTTTGTGGGGGAGGACTGTTCCGGCGTAACAAGAAGCGTCGGCACGACGATCTACATCTACATCTACATGATTACTCTGCAATTCACATTTAAGTGCTTGGCAGAGGGTTCATCGAACCACAATCATACTATCTCTCTACCATTCCACTCCCGAACAGTGCGCAGGAAAAACGAACACCTAAACCTTTCTGTTCGAGATCTGATTTCTCTTATTTTATTTTGATGATCATTCCTACCTATGTAGGTTGGGCTCAACAAAATATTTTCGCATTCGGAAGAGAAAGTTGGTGACTGACATTCCGTAAATAGATCTCGCCGCGACGAAAAACGTCTCTAGCCGGCCGAAGTGGTCGTGCGGTTCTAGGCACTGCAGTGTGGAACCTGTAACCTCCCCCTCACTTATCGACCTTAATGACAGTGAAAAATTAAACCGCGTGTACCTAATGGAAATTTGGGAAAAGCAATCGTCACCAAAGTTAATTTGTCAGTAACGAGGGAGGAAAGGGTTACATCTAAATGAAAGGAAAAATGCTAATGAAACTGGTGGAAATTAATTTTGAAAAAGGGGTAAAGTTAATAAGGAAAGTAAATGTGCAGGCGTTACGTTAACAATTAACTAACAGTAATTAGATATTTGACATTTGGGGGAAATTACAGTCGCCAGTCCTAAGGACAATTACTATAGTAACTGAAAAAGAAAGGTTATTACACATATAATTAGCACTAGAAGCGTGGCAACTGAAGGTTGCGCCAGCTAATGCTTCCCGTCCATGACACCATGTCAGAAACTATCATCGTAAGTCGAGCGCAATTACATTCTGCCAAACCCCAAAAGCGCGGCAACTCGCGGGAGCTTCACACAACACACCTGCTCCACTGCACCACCCCAGCCAGACTCCCTCTGCCCGCGCTCCACGAGACCGAGTTCACACTACCAAAGATCCTGAACACTCTGGTTCTCCATACGACCTATCGACGTATTCGTTCGATAGCATAGTTTTCCCTAGGCAAGACCCAACGTAAAAATACAAATAACATTTACAAAACAACCAATTATTCATCGACATATATATATATATATATATATATATATATACAAACAGTAAAACAATTTCAATATATAAAGAGACAGAAATGTCATATCTTGAGGTAACAAAACAAGGAAAAAAATTATAGTACAATAGATGGAAATAGGAGGATATGCATTTCCGGCGTTACAAACCGCGAGGCCGCTACGGTCGCAGGTTCGAATTCTGCCTCAGGCATGGATGTGTGTGATGTCCTTAGGTTAGTTAGGTTTAACTAGTTCTAAGTTCTAGGGGACTAATGACCTCAGAAGTTGAGTCCCGTAGAGCTCAGAGCCATTTGAAAAACGTATTTGCTTTAATGACTTCCTTCCCAACTCGCGTATCATATCTGCCAAACTGTCTCCCCTATTACGTGATAATACAAAACGAGCTGCCCGTTTTTGCACCATTTCGATGTCCTCTGTCAATCCCACCTGGTAAGGATTCCACACCGCGCAGCAATATTCTAACAGAGGACGAACGAGTGTAGTGTAAGCTGCCTCTTTAGTGGACTTGTTGCACCTTCTAAGTGTCCTGCCAATGAAACGCAACCTTTGGCTCGCCTTCCCCGCAATATTATCTATGTGGCCTTTCCAACTGAAGTTGTTCGTAATTTTAACACCCAGGTACTTAGTTGAATTGACAGCCTTGAGAATTGTACTATTTACCGAGTAATCGAATTCCAACGGATTTTTTTTGGAACTCGTGTGGATCACCTCACACTTTTCGTTATTTAGCGTCAACTGCCACCTGCCATACCATACAGCAATCTTTTCTAAATCGCTTTGCTACTGATACTGGTCTTCGGATGACCTTACTAGACGGTAAATTACAGCATCATCTGCGAACAACCTAAGAGAACTGCTCAGATTGTCACCCAGGTCATTTAGATAGATCAGGAACATCAGAGGTCCCAGGACGCTTCCTTGGGGAACACCTGATATCACTTCAGTTTTACTCGATGATTTGCCGTCTATTACTACGAACTGCGACCTTCCTGACAGGAAATCACGAATCCCGTCGCACAACTGAGACGATACCCCATTGGCCCGCAGCTTGATAAGAAGTCGCTTGTGAGGAACGGTGTCAAAAGCTTTCCGGAAATCTATAAATACGGAATCAACTTGAGATCCCCTGCCGATAGCGGCCATTACTTCGTGCGAATAAAGAGCTAGCTGCGTTGCACGATGAAGAACGGAAGAGCAGAGAGGGCTCTGAGACGACGTCATCCAATAATACGCTGACTAGAACGATACCACGACTGGAGCGGCATCCACACGAAGAGACGGGAGTCGAAGACAAGCCATCATATAAACGTTATAGCAGTGACTCATGAACTCATACAATGAAGGCTTTCACGACGGATGTTTCAGCTGCCGAGAATTCTTCCGGGTTGTATGATCCTGGTCCATGGAAGTCTTCTATCCCTGACGTTTCTTCCAAGGCTACGTTGGACATCTTCGGAGGTGCTCCTGGTTGTGCTGCGTCTTGCCGACTTGCGAGTTGGGCGCCGAAGAACGGCCTAAATACCGTGGTAAGTGGGCGTGCTCTTGATTTCACGTGATAGCAAAGATGAACCCTGTCAAAGATCAAATATAACTATTGATCATAGTACATCAAAAATAAAAACTTCTCATCGATTCTGTGGCGGCACTGTCCATATATCACTGAGTTTTATAGCTTCTTATTTTCTGTTAAAATTATCCCCACGTTTATACTTTTCGATGGCTTCTCCATACAACTGTGGATAATAGTTCGTCATGGTACATAAAACTTCTGTAGTATCATTGCCACAGATACTACTACAACGCCGCGCCAACAATGGAGGTAAGAATAAGGGGAGATGGCGCTACGTATCCCAGCCGTACTACGTTTTGAAGCCATGGGGGCGTGGTTCGTTGCCATGACACTCTGACCAAAACATTGCCAGTGTGCTACAGCGCTGCGTGTATTACAGTCGCTAATTGCACCATATACGCATGTAACGTCATCAGATTGGCTGTTTCAAAGTTTTTGTTTAAAATAAAATCTCGTAAAGGCGAAATTCCGCGTTTCTTCTGATTAAAAATAGTTTTTAATGTAATATTACGAATAGCTAGCCTTCAATGTAAATGATACAATTTTGTTAATTCAGTAATAAACGTGTATCACAAACTAAATAATAGAAACTGAAAACTAAGTTAGCTATACCCTCCCTCCAAAGCCCCATAAATACATCTTGTTTGTAATACGTACTGGGACATTTAAGTTACGTTATACTACTGGGAAACACTGTTCAGTACCACCAATATTTACTGAAATACGGTACATAGAATGGCAAATCTACACAGTGTCCTGTTTAGGCCTATACTTTACGCCAGTTAATGTAGTGTTAGCTTTTAATTTGGTACATGATGAAGACAAAGTGAGTTACTCAACACTTCGATTATCGACGATACGTACGTATTATACTGAAACGTGAACTTGAAAACTAAGAATTTAATTCTTTGAATTAACATACCTTTTGCAAATGTTTTGGGTGTGTAGGGAAAACTGATGGTACAGCATTTTCTCTAAGCCTTACTGTTGAAAGGGAAGTTCGGTCTATGTCCTCTTCTCGGAAATGCTGAGAACATATGGTGCTCCATTTAGACGCACGCCAATTCTTCCTCCTGACGGCATTCTCCCACAGAGCTTTCCGACTTTCATTTTTAGGAAATCTAAAATCACACAGGAGAAAAACACGCTATAGTACAAGTACCGATGTAGCACACGTTCATTCACAATGAAGTTGTAAAATCACACTTAACGAGACAACTTACACATGAAATGTTATTCCCTTCGATTTCGCATCACAATCAGAACGATTCGTACATCCGAACACCACACAAGTCACCATAATAGCGCAAAATCCTTCCAAAAGCGAGCGACAAGCCTATGCACACAAGCTTACAGCAGCAGTGTTTTGGTCGGATTGAGATGGCTACCCTCGGCTTCACATAGCTTCACAGCTGTGACGTCACGGCGTCTGCCTCTATTCTTACCTCCATGGCGCCAACACAAGGTTGGCAGCCCGTCGCCTGCACTCTAGCGGGCTGTGCAGCTCGGCGGAACTGCAGTGTGCCTCGTGCACTTCTTAGCTAGCTTTCAACCTAGGCAGACGCACTTTCATAATCGGCCCTCAGCCAGTCCTGTTTGCATTGATTCTCTGAGGAGGGCCCATCAGGCTAAGTCCCTGAGAATATGTTGCATTAGTTCATCGTATTCCATGTTACGAGACTGTCAGTTCATAGCCGCGGCTGCAGTCCTACAAACTACTGAAGATAAGTAATTTCATTGTACTGTGTGTTTCTTGAATAATAATCCTTCTCTCTAATTGTGTGCCGTACCGCATATTATTGCTACTCCTTCAGCTCCTATCAACTCGGCCTCCTACTTATTTGCATTTTGTAACGAGCTGAAAACACCCACGCGTTTTGTGCCTCTAAGCAGTGAGACACAATAACTTCAGTTTTCGAAAATTTCACTACGTCATCACCCGACTGAAGAGCATGTTCCGCCATGGCTGACTTGTCTGTTTTCCCTAGTCGACAAAGACTTTTATGTTCCTTCAACCGTGTACTCACACTTCTCTTTGTAGTTCCAATGTAGACCCTACCACATGTAGACGGAATCTTTATTCACCACTTGCAGACAGAGGGGGACGTTTATCCTTAACGGAACGAAGTCCTTGTCCTATTTTCTTAGTCGGTCTGAAATTCGCCCGAACGTTATGTTTCCTTAAAATCTTGCCGATCTGATCCGTTACTTTTTTTATGAAGCGTAAGAGAAACCGTGTTCTTCCATCGCTGTGTCCCATCGCTGACCTTAGGCCTCCTGTTATTCGGTCGGAAAACTCTATTTATTTCCTTACTGGAGTACCCATTCTTCTCAAAAGCCTGCTTTAGATGTCTTAACTCGGCGTCCAGGTATTCCGGTGCACAATCAGGAGCACCTCCGAAGATGTTCAACGTAGCTTCGGACGAAACGTCAGAGGTAGAAGAGTTCCATGTACCACGGCCATACAACTCGGAAGAATTTTCGGCAACTGACTCATGAACTGTTTTGTTTTGCTTGCATTGAAATTGTATATCCCGAAGGACATTGATTATTTGCATGTGACCATTTGCTTCCGTCTCACCTTTGTGAACACGCAAAGTTAAATATTCTCAGTTTAACTTACTGTAATAAACTCCATTAATACGATTTGCTTGAATTGTTGTATAGCGATCCGACCAAACAGCTTCCTGTTGTTGTTGTTGTGGTTTTCAGTCCTGAGACTGGTTTGATGCAGACCTCCATGCTACTCTATCCTGTGCAAGCTTCTTCGTCTCCCAGTACCTACTGCAACCTACATCCTTCTGAATCTGCTTAGTGTATTCATCTCTTGGTCTCCCTCTACGATATTTACCCTCCACGCTGTCCTCCAATACTAAATTGGTGATCCCTTGATGCCTCAGAACATGTCCTACCAACCGATCCCTTCTTCTGGTCAAGTTGTGCCACAAACTTCTCTTCTCCCCAATCCTATTCAATACTTCCTCATTAGTTATGTGGTCTACCCATCTAATCTTCAGCATTCTTCTGTAGCACCACATTTCGAAAGCTTCTACTCCCTTCTTGTCCAAACTATTTATTGTCCATGTTTCACTTCCATACATGGCTACACTCCATACAAATACTTTCAGAAATGACTTCCTGACACTTAAATCTATACTCGATGTTAACAAATTTCTCTTCTTCAGAAACGCTTTCCTTGCCATTGCCAGTCTACATTTTATATCCTCTCTACTTCGACCATCATCAGTTATTTTGCTCCCCAAATAGCAAAACTCCTTTACTACTTTAAGTGTCTCATTTCCTAATCTAATACCCTCAGCATCACCCGACTTAATTCGACTACATTCCATTATCCTCGTTTTGCTTTTGTTGATGTTCATCTTATATCCTCCCTTCAAGACACCATCCATTCCGTTGAACTGCTCTTCCAAGTCCTTTGCTGTCTCTGACAGAATTACAATGTCATCGGCGAACCTCAAAGTCTTTATTTCTTCTCCATGGATTTTAATACCTACTCCGAATTTTTCTTTTGTTTCCTTTACTGCTTGCTCAATATACAGATTGAATAACATCGGGGAGAGGCTACAACCCTGTCTCACTCCCTTCCCAACCGCTGCTTCCCTTTCATGTCCCTCGACGCTTATAACTGCCATCTGGTTTCTGTACAAACTGTAAATAGCCTTTCGCTCCCTGTATTTTACCCCTGCCACCTTTAGAATTTGAAAGAGAGTATTCCAGTCAACATTCTCAAAAGCTTTCTCTAAGTCTGCAAATGCTAGAAACGTAGGTTTGCCTTTCCTTAATCTTTCTTCTAAGATAAGTCGTAAGGTCAGTATTGCCTCACGTGTTCCAGTATTTCTACGGAATCCAAACTGATCTTCCCCGAGGTCGGCTTCTACTAGTTTTTCCATTCGTCTGTAAAGAATTCGTGTTAGTATTTTGCAGCTGTGGCTTATTAAACTGATTGTTCGGTAATTTTCACATCTTGTGGCGAAATAAATAAAAAAACATTTGAATTTTATTGTGTTTTTTAACTTTATAATTTTTGAAAGGCTTTTTGACGGATCGTATTGACTGGCTTGAATGCGGACAAATACAGTGCTGCGTGAAATATGCCTGTAAAATAATTTACCATTCCGCTTAATTACATTTTGAATTCTACATCATTGTTGATTTAATCAGAGTCTCACCTTAGACGTAGAATTAGTCCTTCTGCCACAATATTAATTCATCAGTCGCCATCGAAGTTCTTCTCTTTGTTGACCGTGCGTATCTTCCTAAGTCGGCATCGGTTCACTTCACGAAGACGGTGGAAACCAAGGAATACAATGCTACGTTGCTTTAAATAATTTTCGTAACACTTCGATACTTCTCACTATTTTTATTCACAAGACAATAAGACTTGCTCTGCTCGTCGCACAAACCATAATTACTAACTACATGGCTGCCTTTCTCACAGTCCAAAAATCACGTCCATCCTCCACGAGGCAACAATCGAAAGTGTCCCTTAGCTCCTTGGAGTATGAAACAAAAGAGAATCCAATGTGAACTTTACGAAGATTATAATCTACATGCCTCTTGATTTAATCTTTGGCGCAGCTTTTAAGGTATTGTATGTCTCTGCGTCGGAATGTGTCATTACAACTGCCCCCCTACTGTATACTGTCACTAGAAAATTTTATTTGGTTGACAGGATACAGTAGCCGACCTTGCAATTGCTAGGTTTGGGGTCTTTTATTTACAAACTTCATTTTTATTGTCTCATTTTCATGGCACTGTGAATTCTTTGGTATTACTGAGTGTGTGTCAGTTTTTGGTATACTTATGCTAATATTTACAAACCTTAATCCTAATATACAAAGTTTTGGTTAACATTGAGAAAACATCATGTGGTAAAGTTTGTACAATAAAATATACAATGAATACAACGTTATTTACAAATGTTTCCTTCCTCATCAGAGGTGAAAATTAAGTCCTTGTATTGCTTTCTGTATTTATTCTGGGGCTACGAGCTTTGTTCGCTAGACCCAGTGTTGAATATGGGCGGGTGATACGCGCGCCTGATTGTTTGGTCGTCCGTTAGCGGGCGACGTTGGTTGAATGCGCGCGCCAGTGCACTGAATATACACCGACGTGAGGGTACCGTCAAGACTTCCGAACCTCAGTATGCGTGTGCTTTTTGTAGTTCCTTCCAGTACTTAGACTGGATACGACGAGGTACATTGGAATATGTGCCCCGAAGAACACACCACACTATGTGCGAGGTGGAGGACGATCCCGTCGATGCCGCTCCAGGTAAGAAGCGTACCATGTCAAACTTGTTTGGCATTGTCCTTTCCTATTGTGACGCCATGGGTCGTTTGACGATACTAGCTTCAATTTTTCTATGTCACTTGTTTAGGCTCGCTGACACTTGCAACGTAGCACTACTTTGCACAATTTTAATTTCTACACACGCCACTTTAACCGCGAGTATTGCGATCGAAACTTCCTTTTTCACTACACTTTTTTCTTCGCATTAACCCCTTTTACCTATTGTACCGAGATTCATTCCCCTCAATATTTCTGGTCAATGTACATAAATATTCACAAATTTGTAAGTCACGGGACTTGGCATGAAATACAAAATACATCACATACAATGGAATAACATAAAACACATACAATACATTAGTTACATTAATTACAGGAAAAAACTATCGACTAAAATTGAAAAAAGTTTTGACCACTCATAGTGGCTTCTTCGTCTTGGATTTTACTGACACACACCTTTTTCCATTAATCAGTTAGAAGGAACAAGTCCTTTGTTTTCTTTCTTGAACTCGAGTGTAAGTTAAGGTTTACCTTCGTTACGTATTCTTCATACGCAACGACATGCCTCAGCATGCAGAGAACACACCTGTAGCCGCTCCACTGCAGCTTGGGAAGGGAATTTTCTACCTTCTACTTAGGGTAATGGCAACGACTACGTGTATGCTACGGTTTTTACCTATAAAATCTGAAAATGCACGAAATAATAATTTATATGTAGCATAACCCTAATATGTACAGTGTTTTGTGCTTAAGCACGTTCTGGTGTGCTTGAAAATCATTACCTCTAATAAAATTTCCTACATTAACATGGACATATAAACATAAAATTTTGAAGTTCAGGGTGTAACTACTATTAATATGTACAGTGTTTCATAATAGCGGCACGCCCTTGTGTGCGTGTATCATCTTCAATTAAAGTGCGCTTATAGGCGTCTTGTGTTATCATGGGAGAAAAAATACAGACATTTTAATGCATCGGTTGTCATGAAAATCTATGTACACGAATAATCCGACTTTCATAGCTTCAGTGCAGCATGAAATTCTGTATGACGTTTTTTTTTTTTTTTTTTCATAGTTTATTTTATAGACGATTCCTTTGCTTACAGGTCGTCGATCACACTACTTATCTGTTTCTCGTACAGCGGCGATATCATTTTCATTCTTTGTGACTGTAAATCGTGATATGTATGTAAGATATAATTTTAACGTGATTTATCATTTCATGTTTCAACTGTGTAAAGTAATCCATACCTTCCTTCTGCATACATGAGTGAAGAATCGCTAATGTTGCACTTTGTATCAGGTTTTTCGCATTTTCTCGTAAACTCGTATAGTCTTACGGTTTTAATTGTTTCTTGACGTTAGGTATACCTGTTTATACGAGGTTGTCTTAAGAGTTTAATTTTCCTTATACACTTCTACGTTGGTTAAGTTCCGTACATGTACAGAGCTTCTTTCGCCTTTCACACATTCATACATACGTCTATACACACAAAAAATATCTACCACTATATTATACACTTTGCTGGTGGGGCCCTTTTTCGGTACCCTGCACCATTCCTTCAATATTCCAAAATAATTCAGGGTGTGCTGAGCATCGTCCCTTATACTAATAATACTTACAACTAAATATTTCTTCTTACATACATAACTGCCTTACGGTCCATTAATGCGCAATCATTCCATATTTTCCTCCTTTACACTTTAGCCTTCGTACACGTAACCTCGTGTATAGCTTATATATTCTACAAAGTTGTTTGCTGAGTGCTTTAGGTGTTTCCTAACGTTAATGTGTGTGTCTCTCTCTATAAACCCTAGGTATTTGTTTTGAGGGCAATTCAGTTCGTTACTCACGTTGCATAGATCTGTTTATTATTTTCCTATTTTAAAGCTTGTGTCATTCTCTTCCTTAGCCACAAAGAATAACGCGTTTGCCTTGTTGTTCATTCTGAAAATCGCTCGCTACTGTGTAATGTAAATGTATGCGTTATCTCCTTTCTTTCCTCTTTGCTGCTTTCTCCCTATATGTAATGGTGTGTTGTTCTCGTGTACATAGCCTTTCTTCCGGTTATCTGTCTGCATTATTTATTTTTTTTTATTTTTTTTTCTCCTTCTGTACAAGCTAAGATTTTTTTACTCAGTATAATATAATATTACAATACCGTCCATGACCAGTATGTACTTGTATGTTCACTTTTATTACGTAGTACCAGCTTATAATTAAATTTTCTAAACTACTATTTACAAGACTTGTGTACCAGTTTCTTTCTTGTTTTTGAATGGCTTTCATCACTGTGTCTCATAGTAAGAGTGGTCTCAAAACCTTTAAACGTTCCGCGCAAGCGCGCTTATGTACCACGACTGGACTGTAGGCGCGGGAAAAACTCTGCATTGTTGGTGAACATTATTCGTGATAGCCACCATCGTGTAATAGAGTCACGTGACGCCTGGACTCGACCGCGCATGCGCCTTCGCTCTTTGTATACACTCAGCTGATCGGACAGGGAAGGGGGAAGATTTCTCCCCGGCTCGCTGCCTACAGCGCGGCCAATGACCTCGTCTTGACATGCAGCTATCGCGTGCTTATCACCTGAGCGTTGGATTGCAACTTCGACGCGTGGCTTGTTGCTCGTCTCAAGCGAACAAACCCTGGCCTTCGCGTTAATTTGGCTTCGTTCCTCTCTCTTAAATAATTGAGTTAGACTACAAAAGTACCGTATGGTTTATTTTATAGTGTTAAAGACTCACAGTAACACATGTTTCATTAGGTGTGGTTAACTATGCGTTTTTTAGCTGGCATATGCCCCCAGTTGATTACTAGTTTCGCTGTTTAATTGAAACTTCAGTTATGTTTTCTAGTTTAATGCATGTTTTTCACAAACTGACAGTCCTTTGTTTTCGTGTTCGTAAGTTTCTTAGGTTAATGACAGCAATTTTACTATATGATCCAAGGTTGTATAATTTCAATTTTGCTAAAATAATATATAACCTTTAATGAAAAAATTCCTTGATATCCTTGTGGGGGTATAACCCTTTCACCTTGCCCGTTCGTGTGTTACCTAACAGATAACATCCTGGGTGGGGTTTGTCTATTATAATGAAAGGGCCATCATACAACAACTGCCACTTTTTGTTTAATGCCTTAATTTTAGAGGATTTTGGGTGGGTACGTAATAGTACCTCCTGTCCAATGTTAAATTCTGTAACCTTTCTTATCTTTTTGTTGAATTGTTTTTTCCTTATTTCTGCTTGTTCTTCCATCTGTAGTAATGCTTGACGTACCTTTTCGTCTAGTGTTATTTCCTTTGTGGCTAATTTAGGTAAAGGTTTAGCCCATTCGTCAAGTTCTGTGCCTTGAAACATTAACTCTGTAGGTGTAAAGCCTGTTGAAGTATGAATTAAATTATTTACAATATGCTGAAAGGGGGCTATGTATTCCACCCACTTTGTCTGTTTATTTGGTATATAAGTTCTTATAAAGCGATTAAATTCTTTAAAATTTCTCTCAACCGGGCTCGATCCTGGGTGAAATTTGGATACCAATATATGTTTTATGTTTTGAGATTCGAGAAATGTTTTCTATTTATTACTAGTGAAGTTTGTTGCATTATCAGTTAATATAATTTTCGGTTTTCCCACTAGTGGTATGTAGTCTTCTGTCATGCGTTTGATTATTGATCCCGACAGTACTGCTTTTATAGCATACATTTTTAAATACTTTGTGAAGACATCATAAAATGCGATCACATATCTAACTCCTCCCCTAGCTCGTGGATATGGTCCTGCTGCGTCCACGGAAACTAGTTCTCTTGGTCTAGTTGGAATGATAGGGTGTAATACGTCCAAACAAGATCTATTAAGATGTTTAACCTTCTGACATATTGTACACTTTTTTTATTATTTGTTCAATCCTGCGTCTGAGGTTCGGGAAGTAACAATACGTTGATATTTTCGCTGTACATTTTGATACCCCATAGTGTCCCCATACTCTATGTGTGTGTCTTATTAAATTGTCAATGTATTCTTCCGGGATGCAGACACACCAGGTGTTGGATTGTGGATTGCGCCTGTAGAAAAGAACATCGTTTGACATTGTGTAATATTGTTTCAGTGTACTATTGTCATCTGCCTGCAGTTTTTGTATAACTTGTCTCCATCTATTGTCTTCCTTTTGTAGTTTGCTCATGTCCTTACACATCTTTCTGTAATATGGTTGAAATGTGCCATCATGCATCAGAAAAACTCTAAAATCAGAAGTCTGTTCGATCAATTCATTGAACTCGCTCAAACCTTGTGGCAAGCGCGATAATGCGTCGGCTATTACATTCTGTTCACTCTTGATATAAACTATCTCGAAATCAAATTCCTGGAGGAATAAACACCAACGTGCAATCCGTTTGTGCAACAATTTGCATGTGAGTAAAAACGATAATGCTTGATGGTCACAAAACACTCGTGTATGCCTTCCCCAGAGATAGTACTGGAACTTGCGGAAAGCCCACACTACAGCTAACGCTTCAAGTTCAGTTGCCGAATAGGCTCTTTCACATTCAGTTAACGTTCTACTGGCAAAACTAATTATGTTTACTTTTTGTTTTCCATTATCATCTACTAATTGGAACAGACAAGAGCCTAATCCCTGACATGAGGCGTCCGTGCTCAAACAAAAGTTGTAGTTCATGTTAGGATGCTTCAGAATGGGTGCGTTTATGAGTGCCTGTTTGATTTTTTCGAAATCTTCCTCACATTTTTCTGTCCACAACCATGTGTGGTTTTTCCTTAAAAGGTTGAGTAGGGAATCACTATTCAGTAACTGTTTGGGCACGAATTTTCGAAAAAATGACGTGAGCCCCAGAAAAGCTTTCAATTGTTTACGTGTTTGTGGTGAGGGGAAATATTTTATGGCATCAAGCTTTTTTGGATCTGGTAAAATTCCGCCTAGTGAAATAATGTGGCCTAAAAATTTTATTCGATCCCTTCCGAATTCGGACTTCTTAAAATTTGCTGTGACGTCATATTCTCGGAACTTTTGGAACACTTTGTGTACCAATTCTACATGCTCTTGCCAGGTCTCCGTGGCTATCAAGAGATCGTCTACATACAACGTCACTTTGCTAATCAGTTCTGGACCCAATACTCTGTCTAAAGCCTCTATAAACACCCCAGCACTCACGTTGAGTCCAAATGGCAGTACTTGGAATTGATAGCTTCTGCCAGCATGAATGAACGCAGTATATTTTCTGCTATCACTATGTAGGGCTATTTGCCAATACGAAGCCTTCATGTCAATGGATGTTAAATACTTCACTCCATGAAATTTAAGCAATTGCTCATCTAAGTTCTCCGGCCTAGTGCGTATTGGTACAATGATCTTATTAATTTCCCGCGCATCAAGTACTAATCTGACTGACCCGTCAGGTTTGCTGACAGCTAGGATGGGACTGCAGTACGGTGAATGCGAAGGTTCTATCACCTTCCATAGAACCATTCTATCTATTTCTTTGCGAACCGCTTCCTTCTTTGCCCATGGTATCGCATATGATTTATGGCAGTAAGTTTTATGTGGGTAGACTTCCATTTTGTATTCATACTTTTTGATTATTGTCGGCTGTTTTCTAAAAATGTCTCGGTATTCATAAATAAGATCTGCTAGTTCATTTTGTTGAGTTTCTGAAAGACAAGTGGATTTTCCTACCTTCTCGTGGGCGGCCTGTTCGTTAATTATTTCCGTGTCTAATTGTTCGGGGAAAGGAATATCTATCAATAAAACTTGTGAGTAAACTAATTTTACTTCAGCTTGTTTCTGTAATTGGCCATTACGATCTATTGTTGACTTTACAAGATTAACCTTCACACTACGACTACCCACTCGGAAATAGCAAACTCCACTGCCTATGTCGATGTTTACTTTATGCTGCCGGAAAACTTCCATACCTAAAATACAATTGACGATTAACTTGTCAACGATTAAGAATGTACAGTTTATCGTGACATCGCTAATGGTAACAGGTATTTGCGTCTGCCACTTAATACTTTTTGACTTGTTACCTACAGCTGTCAAGATTTTACAATTTTCCGTTGGCAACACTGGTACTTGTAATGCTGTCGAAACCTCTTTAAATAAACTGTTAGAAATAATATTCGTAGATGCGCCTGTATCTAAAATTACGTTGGTAATTATAGTTCCTATCTTTGCTGTTATTACAGCCTGCACGAGGTCACTTACCTTGTCTGGTGCTTTCATCTCTTCTTCACATAGATCATCTTCTACGGTCGCATCCTGATCATATCTTAAAAATAATTGTCTAAGATGTAATGTGTGCTTGTTTGTGCCCCCTGTTGTCAAATCGGTCGGCCGGTGGGGGCTCATTACGACCGATTGTTGTTTACTGGGGGAGACAACGGCGTTGCTTCAGTACTGTCCGTTACATCTACAAAGTGTACTGAGTGGTTATTCTGTCGCCAATTAGTTTCCGGACCGCTGCGTGCAACATTTTCTTGCGACCGGCCGTCGCTATTCCTCCTTGGTCTGTCATTCCTATTACTGTAACTATTGTAATTTTCATTTGTGTGCCGCCTTTCATCACGCGGGCCTGACCAATCATTCACGTGATTTCTATCATTTCCATACCGCCGTGGACCGTAATCTGTACTATACCTTCGGTCTTCACGTCTCTGTGGCGCCGAATTCCTCCGATTTCCGTAATTCCAGGTTCCATTATTTGGCCTTGTCGCATACGGATGCCAGCTGTGTTGGTTTTGTCCATTGCCATTAAAATGATTCCCGTTACCGTTGTTTTGATTGGTTACGGAGTGTTCATTCCGATTACTTGTGCTCGGCTCTTCTTCGTATATTAGATCAATTGAGTCAAGCACGGAAAGAAAGTATTCAAGGTCGTTCTCCGGTATGGTTACCAATTTTTCGCGTAAGTTCGCGGGTAGTCTGTTTTTCAGAATTTTGAGAACGTCTACGTGCGGTATTGGATTATTCCAATAGCGCGTCTTATTCAAGTACTTTTCGAAATACTTTCTCAACCCGCCGTTTTTGAGGTTGAACGGTTGTGGGTTGAATACCTCACGGCGCAGTCTTTCTTGGATCCCAGCAAACCAATATTTCTCCAAGAAAGCCCGTTCAAATTGTTCGTAGGTGACGCACTGTTCAGCTATGTCTGTGGCCCACAAAAGTGCGTCGCCTTGTGTGAAGCCTACTACAAATCTAATCTTCTGTGCCTCAGTCCAGTTTCTTGGTAAGACATTTTTAAATGCTCTTACAAATACGACTGGATGAGTTTTTCTGGACTCTGTGGAGAAAACTGGAAACTGTCTATGTTTCAACAGGCTCTCATCGACTAGAATCGTCGAGATGCAAGGCGACACGCCTACTGCCTGTTGCAGCACCGCGTTTGGCGAATAGCCATTGTTTGCCTGCGCCGGTGCGTGCACATACGCCGAACTGGGCGCGTGATGTTCTGCGTTATTGACATCGTAATCTGGCACGGGTGAATAAGTGTCAGGCTGCCTGTTGCTTGACGTAGGCAAATCATTTGAAACATTTAGTCTACCAGCAATTTCCTTACGTATTCTGTCCTCGGCTACTTTGATTTCATTACCTAATTTTTCAAAAAGTTTTGTTTCCCGGTCAGTTATTGATTCATTTACATTACCGTTTTCTAAAGTTTCATTTATTTTGATAATGTCCGCGTTGATACGTCGAGTCTCCTGTTTCAGAAAACCGACTTCTTCGTTAACTTTATTAACTTGGTCAGGTATTTCTTCACATGCGGACTGTACTCTTGTTAAATTTAATTGAATAGCCTGTACGTTTTCATGTATTTCTTTTTGTACGGTTTGTGTTTGATTGTGTGTTTCTACTATTTCTGACAGTTCCTGTTCCTGTTTGTTTGTAAGATCTGACAATTTCTTTTCTAAGTCATTTGCTAATACATTGTATACACTATTGACGGTTTTGATGACTTTGTCTTCGATCTTTTGATCGATTTCATTGGTGAGTTTATTTAAGCGTTGATCGAAATGTCTGTGCATGTTTTCAAATTGCGTGTTTACACTTGAAAACTGCTGTTGGAACCCAATTTCCATGTTTGACAATTTTGTGTTTGTCATGTTGTGGCTGATTTCTAGATTCGCCAGTTTTGTGTTCGTTGTGTTGTGGCTGATCTTTAAATCAGATAATTGCTCGCTCACGTTTGACATCAGACTATATAATGCCTCAAGCGTAACTGACGAAGCTTGTGTGTTTGTATTTATGCCATTATTTGTAGCCATTGTTTCTCTACCACGATCTGATTGAATCGAAACCGGGCTAGGTTCACTGATTTCACGCGAAATATTTTCATCTGATCTGGTAATCGATGCTTCATCGACTGTGCACAAGGTTTCATTTGCAAGTGGTTCATTATTGTTAATCCCTGTGGAGTGCAATTGAATCGTATTTACTTCTACATTATGTTGTGCTGAAAAACTAATTGCGTCATCATTTACGTCACTATTGTCAGAATCGGTGACGTGTCCATGAACATTTGTCAAATTAAAGTTCTCCGATTCCATTGTGGAGATATTATTTTTATCTGTACTTTACTGTTAATCTGAATCTTTAAATTCTCTCGCAGTTGAATTAATAGAAATATCTCGCGATTGTTATTTGTTGCGCGTCGGAAATTTACAAGATGTCGCACTACGTCTTCTAATTCTGCGATTGTTGAACATAAAAAAGTAATTATCAAAGTGTAATTGTGTTTTGCCACAAACACTACCAGGATTTTAATATGGAAAGGAAAAGGTTCTGCTTTAAGTGGAGCTAAGCCAAGGTGCAGCCACTGCATGCGTTTGCGCTTTCCTACCTTAATTCCGGCTGAGCTGCGTCACTCACGATTACGTTAGTTTTGTAAATCCTTGTCCTTGTTCCTTCTGGTTATTGTGCCATCTGTTTATACAGTTAACATTGTTTCACCTTATTCGTCATTTTCCATGTGCGTCATGTAACAGAGAAACAGTAATTAGTACAAGTACATTTGTAGCACAACAATGAAGTACTTACTCTTTATTCCACCAGCACTGTCCCTGTCAGCGGTCGCCAGTGTGGCGAAATAAATAAAAAAACATTTGAATTTTATTGTGTTTTTTAACTTTATAATTTTTGAAAGGCTTTTTGACGGATCGTATTGACTGGCTTGAATGCGGACAAATGTAGTGCTGCGTGATATATTCCTGTAAAATAATTTACCATTCCGCTTAATTACATTTTGAATTCTACGTCATTGTTGATTTAATCAGAGTCTCACCTTAGACGTAGAATTAGTCCTTCTGCCACAATATTAATTCATCAGTCACCATCGAAGTTCTTCTCTTTGTTGACCGTGCGTATCTTCCTAAGTCGGCATCGGTTCACTTCACGAAGACGGTGGAAACCAAGGAATACAATGCTACGTTGCTTTAAATAATTTTCGTAACACTTCGATACTTCTCACTATTTTTATTCACAAGACAATAAGACTTGCTCTGCTCGTCGCACAAACCATAATTACTAACTACATGGCTGCCTTTCTCACAGTCCAAAAATCACGTCCATCCTCCACGAGGCAACAATCGAAAGTGTCCCTTAGCTCCTTGGAGTATGAAACAAAAGAGAATCCAATGTGAACTTTACGAAGATTATAATCTACATGCCTCTTGATTTAATCTTTGGCGCAGCTTTTAAGGTATTGTATGTCTCTGCGTCGGAATGTGTCATTACAATCTGTCAACACCTGCTTTCTTTGGGATTGGAATTATTATATTCTTCTTGAAGTCTGAGGGTATTTCGCCTGTTTCATACGTCTTGCTCACCAGATGGTAGAGTTTTGTCAGGACTGGCTCTCCCAAGGCTGTCAGTAGTTCCAATGGAATGTTGTCTACTCCCGGGGCCTTGTTTCGACTCAGGTCTTTCAGTGCTCTGTCAAACTCTTCACGCAGTATCGTATCTCCCATTTCATCTTCATCTACATCCTCTTTTATTTCCATAATATTGTCCTCAAGTACATCGCCCTTGTATAGACCCTCTATATACTCCTTCCACCTTTCTGCTTTCCCTTCCTTGCTTAGAACTGGGTTTCCATCTGAGCTCTTGATGTTCAAACAGCTTCCTAGGCACCCTATATTAGACGAGTGGGCACACAAATTCTGTCCCGGGCGGTAGTGGGGTGGCGGCAGGAAGGACATCCGGCTGTCTCTCAAAATTAACCGTGCCAAATCGATTAATCACCATGTCGCACCTGCGCCTATGCAGGACAAAGGCACAAGAAATACAAGATGAAGATTGAGTCAACATAGATACCCCTAGAGGTCGTCGTCTGTGGAACCCCATTTTCAACAATGTGCGCTGAACAGAGTACTCCGAAACATTTCTAGTAATAGACGGCAAATCATCGAGTAAAACTCAAGTGATATCAAGTGTTCCCCAGGGAAACGTCCTGGGACCTCTGCTGTTCCTGATCTATATAAATGACCTGGGTGACAATCTGAGCAGTTCTCTTAGGTTGTTCGCAGATGATGCTGTAATTTACCGTCTAGTAAGGTCATCCGAAGACCAGTATCAGTTGCAAAGCGATTTAGAAAAAGATTGCTGTACGGTGTGGCAGGTGGCAGTTGACGCTAAATAACGAAAAGTGTGAGGTGATCCACATGAGTTCCAAAAGAAATCCGTTGGAATTCGATTACTCGATAAATAGTAGAATTCTCAAGGCTGTCAATTCAACTAAATACCTGGGTGTTAAAATTACGAACAACTTCAGTTGGAAAGACCACATAGATAATATTGTGGGGAAGGCTAGCCAAAGGTTGCGTTTCATTGGCAGGATACTTAGAAGATGCAACAAGTCCACTAAAGAGACAGCTTACACTACGCTCGTACGTCCTCTGTTAGAATATTGCTGCGCGGTGTGGGATCCTTACCAGGTGGGATTGACGGAACATCGAAAGGGTGCAAAAAAGGGCAGCTCGTTTTGTATTATCACGTAATAGGGGAGACAGTTTGGCAGATATGATACGCGAGTTGGGATGGAAGTCATTAAAGCAAAGTCGTTTTTCGTCGCGGCGAGATCTATTTACGAAATTTCAGTCACCAACTTTCTCTTCCGAATGCGAAAATATTTTGTTGAGCCCAACCTACATAGGTAGGAATGATCATCAAAATAAAATAAGAGAAATCAGAGCTCGAACAGAAAGGTTTAGGTGTTCGTTTTTCCTGCGCGCTGTTCGGGAGTGGAATGGCAGAGAGATAGCATGATTGTGGTTCGATGAACCCTCTGCCAAGCACTTAAATGTGAATTGCAGAGTAATCATGTAGATGCAGATGTAGATGTAGATGTAGATGCGCCAGCATTGTACTCCCTCGTCATATCTGCCACATATACACTCCTGGAAATGGAAAAAAGAACACATTGACACCGGTGTGTCAGACCCACCATACTTGCTCCGGACACTGCGAGAGGGCTGTACAAAAATGATCACACGCACGGCACAGCGGACACACCAGGAACCACGGTGTTGGCCGTCGAATGGCGCTAGCTGCGCAGCATTTGTGCACCGCCGCCGTCAGTGTCAGCCAGTTTGCCGTGGCATACGGAGCTCCATCGCAGTCTTTAACACTGGTAGCATGCCGCGACAGCGTGGACGTGAACCGTATTTGCAGTTGACGGACTTTGAGCGAGGGCGTATAGTGGGCATGCGGGAGGCCGGGTGGACGTACCGCCGAATTGCTCAACACGTGGGGCGTGAGGTCTCCACAGTACATCGATGTTGTCGCCAGTGGTCGGCGGAAGGTGCACGTGCCCGTCGACCTGGGACCGGACCGCAGCGACGCACGGATGCACGCCAAGACCGTAGGATCCTACGCAGTGCCGTAGGGGACCGCACCGCCACTTCACAGCAAATTAGGGACACTGTTGCTCCTGGGGTATCGGCGAGGACCATTCGCAACCGTCTCCATGAAGCTGGGCTACGGTCCCGCACACCGTTAGGCCGTCTTCCGCTCACGCCCCAACATCGTGCAGCCCGCCTCCAGCGGTGTAGCGACAGGCGTGAATGGAGGGACGAATGGAGACGTGTCGTCTTCAGCGATGAGAGTCGCTTCTGCCTCGGTGCCAATGATGGTCGTATGCGTGTTTGGCGCCGTGCAGGTGAGCGCCACAATCAGGACTGCATACGACCGAGGCACACAGGGCCAACACCCGGCATCATGGTGTGGGGAGCGATCTCCTACACTGGCCGTACACCACTGGTGATCGTCGAGGGGACACTGAATAGTGCACGGTACATCCAAACCGTCATCGAACCCATCGTTCTACCATTCTTAGACCGGCAAGGGAACTTGCTGTTCCAACAGGACAATGCACGTCCGCATGTATCCCGTGCCACCCAACGTGCTCTAGAAGGTGTAAGTCAACTACCCTGGCCAGCAAGATCTCCGGATCTGTCCCCCATTGAGCATGTTTGGGACTGGATGAAGCGTCGTCTCACGCGGTCTGCACGTCCAGCACGAACGCTGGTCCAACTGAGGCGCCAGGTGGAAATGGCATGGCAAGCCGTTCCACAGGACTACATCCAGCATCTCTACGATCGTCTCCATGGGAGAATAGCATCCTGCATTGCTGCGAAAGGTGGATATACACTGTACTAGTGCCGACATTGTGCATGCTCTGTTGCCTGTGTCTATGTGCCTGTGGTTCTGTCAGTGTGATCATGTGATGTATCTGACCCCAGGAATGTGTCAATAAAGTTTCCCCTTCCTGGGACAATGAATTCACGGTGTTCTTATTTCAATTTCCAGGAGTGTAGTTACCTATACTGCTTTCACAGCAGGGAAGGCTAATCACATTCTGTGATGAGCCGTTGACGTCCAGCACCTTGACGCCTACTCGTGGTTTCGCCGTTCTTCATTAATGCTCACGACAGTTAGATGTCAACCGCCGATCTACTTCGCTGTTTTCTAAAAGTTGGCTCCCCGGCGCCAGGCCAGAACAATCTGGTCTTTGTCAAAGTCGCGTACGTCAGTGTATTCCCTATTTGTCTCCCGTAGCGCCGCTAGGCTGACTCCCATTCGTTTCTGCTACACTTTTGGACAATCAGCGTCAGAGTAATTTGTAAGGTGGCAGTTCTTGTTCCAGCAGCACTGCAGGAGGGTACAGAGTTCGTTTGAGAATTATTTTTACGAGCTTCAAACTGAAACGACTTATTTTCATTTATCTATGTGCTTCGTAGCTTAATTCGTAATTCTCTTGAGTGTTTGTCTGCTTACTAGGCATGGTCCGATGTTTTAATAACTCTGTAGGGTATAGTTCCATAGTTTTTAGGATGAATAGGGACTGTGTTCGTATGCAGGCTGAGTTTGTGGCTCTCCACCCACAGCTCCAAGTGGTGCTGGCTCTGGCCATACAGCTTGAGGCTGTTGCCAATAGGCATCAATGTGGGACGCCGGAAGTGAGGATCCAAGGGACGTCCAGTGCATCCCTCATGTCCTCCGACGGGTGTGCTACTGTGGTGCGCTCTTTACTGCCCACGTTGATGTTGATCTGTTACCAGTGGTCAAGCGGGAGGTGGTTCCACGGTGTGGCAGGCAGCCACACACTTTTTCAGCCGGCCGATCGTAAGGCCTCTCCTATTTGTCTGACAAACGGGTTTCAGGCGTTATCTGTGGCTGACAGAGATCCTGAGCCAGATGCAGTCGCTTGTCCTTTTTCAGAGAACGGGATTACTGATTGTTAGGAGCTCGGATCTCTAATGTTAGACGCACAATGCGGTTCCTTAGAAATATGACTGCCGAGGAGGGGAAGAAGTTCAGTGTGCACTCTATTCGTAAACTGGAGGAGAGTCATTCCAGAGGTCGAACAGGTCCTTCCGTGTGGCACGAAGAGCACATGACGCAACCAACCACAGGTGGAGGCTGATATTGGTACTAATGATGTTCGTCGCTTTGGATCGGAAGAGATTCTCTCTGCCGGCCGGAGTGACCGAGCGGTTCTAGGCGCTACAGTCTGGAACCGTGCGACCGCTACGGTCGCAGATTCGAATCCTGCCTCGGGCATGGATGTGTGTGTTGTCCTTAGGTTAGTTAGGTTTAAGTAGTTCTAAGTTCTAGCGGACTGATGACCTCAGAGGTTTAGTCCCATAGTGCTCAGAGCCATTTGAACCATTTTTGAGATTCTCTCTGGTTTTGGGTGGCTACCTGGGCGAGCCGTGTTGGGAACGAACAACAGCTCTAAGAACGACACCGCAAATAGAAAGTACTGAAGGTCAAATCGTTACAGGTACAGAAAGCTCGCTAAAGTCGGAGACAAGTTGAGCCAAAATTTTTACAAAGAACCTAAAGGTGCTCAGAAACAAGAGACTGAACTCTGTTGGTGAGGGCGTTTTTATTGCTGCTAAGCACAGGCGTCATCGGCGCCGAGTTATTGGGGTTAGCGAGTGGAGGTGGGAGACGGCTCAATAGGTCGGGTATAGGTCACAAAGGTCTAAACGGGATATCCCCTCGAAAGAAGTTGAAAAAATTAGGTCCTAACACCACTTTTTGGAGCATTCTGGGTGCATCAGACCATGTATTTCAATGGCACTCAAAACCCGTAAATCGTGCCACATTTAGCCTGAACTAAAAGGTATTTTGCAATTACTGAGTATAAAAAGTTGCATAATGTTAACATTTAAATTTATGACAGTGTGTGTATGATTATTATGTAGTATATCTTAAGCTCCTGTGGAAACTATTTCAAGCTGAATAGTTTTTTAATCTAAATTTGTAAGTAGGCTGTTTAGGTTTTTATGTTGGTAACGCCATGTACCGCTCTATATGAAAATCACTGACTGTGCTGTGTGCAATCTGTGGCTGGTTTGCATTGTTGGAATTTGCTATTGTAGTGTTAGGCAGTTGGCTGTTAACAGCGTGTAGCGTTGCGCAGTTGGAGGTGAGCCGCCAGCAGTGGTGGATGTGGGGAGAGAAATGGCGGAGTTTTGAGAGCGGATGATCTGGACGTGTGTCCATCAGAGACAGTAAATTTGTAAGACTGTATGTCATGAACTGCTATATATATTATGACTTTTGAACACTATTAAGGTAAATACATTGTTTATTCTTTATCAAAATCTTTCATTTGCTAACTATGCCTATCAGTAGTTAGTGCCTTCAGTAGTTTGAATCTTTTATTTAGCTGGCAGTAGTGGCGCTTGCTGTATTGCAGTAGTTCGAGTAACGAAGATTTTTGTGAGGTAAGTGATTCATGAAAGGTATAGGTTATTGTTAGTCAGGGCCATTCTTTTCTAGGGACTTTCGAAAGTCAGATTGCGTTGCGCTAAAAATATTGTGTGTCAGTTTAATGTTGATCAGAATAGGTAAAGAGCGAAATGTCTGAGTACGTTCAGTTTTGCTCAGCTGTTTGAAAATCAAATAGCGTAAGAGTTTTATCAGCACAGTAATTCACATATTTTTCTAAGGGGACGTTTTAAATTCTGCTTGATTTTTATTGTAAATGTAAATAAATAGCATATTACATACACGATTTTATCTAATTTATTTTTCCAAACATTAAAGATGCATTTAAAAGCACAAACGGAAAACTATGAAAATTTGGAGCAAAAATGAAGGTAGTGCAAAAGTCAGAAACTATAATTAAATACGGTGTCAAGAGCATAAGATGAAATAGTGTCACGAAGTTCGTCCTATAATAATGCAAATATGTTTCGCCTGCTCTCAGAAATGGGTAAAATATTATAGAAACAAACTGCCTATTTGCTTCTGTCTCGGGTTCTTCGGCCGACGTTCGTCTGATGGTTTTCCTGACGTTTCGCCAGCACGAGTGGCTGGCATTGTCAAAGCTTCACCCTCCATTGCCGGTGGTGAACTGGAGCCGAGCTAGCGGCCGCAGACTATATGTACCTGGCGCGCCAACGTCCGAGGGCTTCTCCGCAGTCATTTCCGGTGCCGTTCTCCTCTTGCTACCTGCGACGGTCGTTCGCTGCAGTACGGGAAGCCAGGATCCGTTTACCTTAAGGCTTTCCTCTTTCTTGTTGAAGCTATTCCCGTGTTTGTGTATTTCTACAGCTTCTCTAAACAAGCGGGTGAGATAGTGCTTCTCTATAGCCAGAACTTCCATGTCGGCGAATTTTATTACATGGTCGGTCTCACTCAGTGCGTGCTCTGCCACGGCCGATTTCTCCACCTCCCCCAGCCTGCAATGTCGCTTATGTTCTTTGATCCTGGTGTTAATCGTCCAGTCACTCCGACATAAACTTTTCCTCATGTGCATGGTAAGCGTATATTCCCGACATTGCAAGTGGCTCCCTTTTATCCTTTGCCGATCTAAGACATTCTTTGATCTTCCTTGTCGGTTTGAAAATTGTCTTTACGCCATGTTTGTGCAGTATACGGCCGAATCTGTCCGTCACTCTGGGAATGTATGGCAGAAAGACCGTACCCGACATTTCTTTCCCTGATTTCTTACGTCGTCGAGTGTTTGGCTGTGTTACACTTCTAATATAATTAGAGGAATACCCATTGCTCCTCAGAACACTTTCCAGATGTTGCATTTCGCGTTTGAGGTGCTGTGGCTCACATATTCGTCCTGCTCTCGTTACGAGTGTATGAATCATGCCTCTTTTCTGGCTCGGGTGGTGGTTTTACAGTTTGTGCAGGTATCGGTCCGTGTGTGTCGGTTTTCGGTACACGCTATGCCCCAGGTTTTCGCCGTCCCTTGTGACCATCACATCTAGAAACTGTAGTTTTTTGTCCTTTTCTACTTCCATAGCAAATTTTATGATGGTGTGGAGGCTGTTCAAGTGTCTTAGGAAGTCACCGAGCTGTTCTTCACCATGGCTCCTCACAACGAAAGTATCATCGACGTATCTGTACCACACCTTAGGTTTACAAGTCACCGAGTCCCGATATACAGGGCTATTACAAATGATTGAAGCGATTTCATAAATTCACTGTAGCTCCATTCATTGACATATGGTCACGACACACTACAGATACGTAGAAAAACTCATAAAGTTTTGTTCGGCTGAAGCCGCATTTCAGGTTTCTGCCGTCAGAGCGCTCGAGAGCGCAGTGAGACAAAATGGCGACAGGAGTCGAGAAAGCGTATGTCGTGCTTGAAATGCACTCACATCAGTCAGTCATAACAGTGCAACGACACTTCAGCACGAAGTTCAACAAAGGTCCACCAACTGCTAACTCCATTCGGCGATGGTATGCGCAGTTTAAAGCTTCTGGATGCCTCTGTAAGGGGAAATCAACGGGTCGGCCTGCAGTGAGCGAAGAAACGGTTGAACGCATGCGGGCAAGTTTCACGCGTAGCCCGCGGAAAATTGGCTCATGCCACATCTGGAGACCGACAGCGCCGACTTCATCTTTCAACAGGATGGTGTTCCATCGCACTTCCATCATGATGTTCGGCATTTCTTAAATAGGAGATTGGAAAACCGATGGATCGGTCGTGGTGGAGATCATGATCAGCAATTCGTGTCATGGCCTCCACACTCTCCCGACTTAACCCCATGCGATTTCTTTCTGTGGGGTTATGTGAAAGATTCAGTGTTTAAACCTCCTCTACCAAGGAACGTGCCAGAACTGCGAGCTCGTATCAACGATGCTTTCGAACTCATTGATGAGGACATGCTGCGCCGAGTGTGGGAGGAATTGATTATCAGCTTGATGTCTGCCGAATCACTAAAGGGGCACATATCGAACATTTGTGAATGCCTAAAAAAACTTTTTGAGTTTTTGTATGTGTGTGCAAAGCATTGTGAAAATATCTCAAATAATAAAGTTATTGTAGAGCTGTGAAATCGCTTCAATCATTTGTAATAACTCTGTATTGGGGTGGATGGCAACCCTATGTAGAGCACACCAGAGAACTACGTTGAATTAAGTTTATTCATGAAAGTATATCTCAACTAAATGGAATGTGGTCCTACAATATCCAATTAAAATACAGACAGGAAATAACCTTATCAACTGCAGTACAGTTGCGTTGAGAATGTTACGAGAATTGTAGCAGAATCCCGGAGCTAAATAGTCATCCAAGATGCGCGAAAACTAAGTCAGTTTCGTGAGCACAATACGTGAAATATTCATCAGCTCAAAATAGTTCAGAGTTCAACGTCGTAATTTATAAACTGACACAACCGAAGTAACGAATAGAGTCTCACAGTCTGTCTGTTCTCAGTTTCGTAACACAATCGGGAAAAGAGCGTTGTAGCGAAAGTTCACTGCCTAGAATCAATCACCCATACGACCGAATCATGCACATTGCCACAGCCAGGTCTGCCGTGTTCCATATCATTCCCTTGAGCACACCACTCAAAAAGCATCTCACTCGACTTGATTCCAGTAATGTTCCGTCACTTCCGTTGTCCCCACGAAAATTACATCGTTCTTATGTTCTACAGACATGATGTGACTCAACTTCACCATTTTGTGCACTGATCTATTAGAACAATGTTAAATAAAGAGTGTTATAAACATTTGCTCACACTCGGATAGTTTACAATAATTATAAATAATAGTTTACGCATAAGTAAATAAGCTAACACTCTTTGCACAAGTGCATTCACGTTAAATGACAACAGATTGTCGTTAAATACTGTTCAAACAATAATTAATCCCTACTTGACAGAATTGTCTTTTGGTTCTCTTTCCAATAGTTGTGTCAACTAACACATGAAACAGACCACTTCTTAAATTACCAAGATTTTGTATTAGCAGTTATAATCAATAATTAAATAAACATCTGGAAAAAATAGTAGCATATTCATTACATAAATATACTAGTGCGACAAGATACAAGATATTCATGCTGCATTCATTCGCTGTGTAATTGTGGAGACTATGATGTTCTGCCAAACATTTAATTCTTGATTTGCGTGGCCATAATGTACGTAGTTGCTTTATAATTCTTGAGGGTATTATTGTTCTACCGTTGCAACTACAAAAATGCGTGATTTTTTCCACCAGACGTGTTTCGCTTTATTGAGGCAAAGCATCGTCAGTGGTGGTGATTTTCGGTTGATTTCTCGCTTACATCGGGAAATGCCGTCTGCTAGCACATCGTTGTGTTTCTGCGTTGGGCACTGATAATTTTGCTCTAATTTTTAGTTTTTCTGGAATACTATGCATTTCTTATGTTTTTTCACAAGACACTTGTATGTACACCACACAGGTGCACCGTTCTCCTCTAACTCACACTCCATAAGTGGATAGCAGTGTGATGTGTTGTCATCCAGCAGAACATGCGAAGTGGTAATTAAAAGTAACACCAGAACTACAGAGCACAGGAAAAGCGCATCTGTGAGCGACAATTGCATCACACGTGTGGAAGTATTAATAGACCCTTATAAAACTTTCATGCAAGACGCACTTAAAAATTTGCCATCATTGGGGTATGAACCCAGGAGCTAACGTTCTCCCAACTTTCCCACGGAAGATATGTATTAGTTACTCACAGTTATGCTTTTCCATAGCTCTGGCGTTACTTTTAATTAAAGTTTACGATCAATCTGCTGAACGACAGCACGCAGTACGAACTAAATCGAAGCTTCGGGTGGTACACTATCGACACACTAACACATCAAAAAAAGGTTTTGCATCACCTCGGTTCCGAGAGTTCCGGAACCTATACAGAAAATTGAAACAGAGATCAACATAAACATCATTTCTTCCTTTTTTATTGATCATGAAAACCACACACTGCATTTGTACCACCATACAGCGAGACCTTCAGAGGTGATGGTCCAGATTGCTGTGCACACCAGTACCTCTAATACCCAGTAGCACGTCCTCTTGCATTGATGCATGCCTGTATTCGTTGTGGCATACTAACCACAACTTCATCAAGGCACTGTTGGTCCAGATTGTCCCAGTCCTCGACGGCGATTCGGCGTAGATCCCTGAGAGTGGTTGGTGGGTCCATAAACAGCCCTTTTTAATCTATCCCAGGCATGTTCGATAGGTTTCATGTCTGGAGAACGTGCTGGCCACTCTAGTCGAGCGATGTCGATATCCTGAAGGAAGTCATTCGTAAGATGTGCACGATGGGGGCACGAATTGTCGTCCATGAAGATGAATGCCTCGCCAATATGCTGCCGACATGGTTGCACTATTGGTCGGAGGACGGCATTCACGTATCGTACAGCCGTTACGGCGCCTTCCATGACCACCAGCGACGTACGTCGGCCCCACATAATGCCATCCTATAACAGCAGGGAACCTCCACTTTGCTGCACGCGCTGGACAGTGTGTCTAAGGCGTTCAGCCTGACCGTGTTGCTTGCAAACACATTGAAAGACATGCACTTCATTCACCATTCAGTGCTCGTATTTCGTATTTCTTATCCCAGCATTCTGGTATTCAGTAATGTAATAATTCAGGCCCTGTTAATAATTTCTGTGGGTTGCCTAATTTATTTGACGATGTTTACAGTTTGTCTCACACTGATCTGTGAGAGAAGCTTGGCGCTAGGAATTTTCTTTATTTATGGGCGAGGGCAGCAGTCTTCCTAGCAGCCATGATGGCTTCCCGTTTCCCATCCTTTTTCCGATCGCCAGGGCAGCACGTGGTGTCGTTTGAACATTCAGTAGTGGCCAAAGTTTCTCCTGTTCTCAGTTCCCCAACCTGCCTTACCAACCTTGTAACTGCTATTTCTGCTCGATTTTAACGTCGTGAGGTCGCCTCCCTGTGACATTCCGACCCTCTGGTTGGCCAGTTCAGGTGCGCGTCCGTTTTTCGCGGGTGGGCGCCAACCGCCCTCTGCGGGTGGATAGTGGACAAAGGGGCAGTGGGCAGTTCTAGTGTGACCGTGCCTGAGGATGGAGGTTCTGCTTCCAGAAGGGGAAGTTTCGGTAAGCATGAGTGCCGACGTGCATGTTGTTGGGAGCATCTGTACCGCACCGCATGGCGTTGTGATTGCAAAGATGGTCCTCGCCATGGACGTCGGGAGTGAAGTTGCGCATCATGCACCCTATTGCGCACAGTTTAAGTCGTAACACGACGTCCTGTGTTTGTAGTGTAGTTGTTGTTACCATTGTCCAATGATTCTTTTGCAGCAGCTGTCCATGCTAGTTATCTTGTGCGAGTCTTTGTATGTTGTCGTAACTACTGCTCCCTAGCTCGACTCGAACCAGCTTGGTGTATTGGCGCCTTCGCCATCGCCCTCAATTTTTATCCTTCGCACGCATCCCTCCATTACCAAATTAACTATTCTGCGATGCCTCAGGGTGTATTCTATCAAATGATACCTTCATGCAGTCAAGTTGCCCCATGAACTTCTTTTTCACCCATTTCGATTCACTGCCACTTAATTAGTTACCTGATACACTCGTATAATATCCTGAACCGTTCACGAAAAACAGGCATGTTAAATTTTAAGTTGCGTATCCACTGAGCAGGGCAGAGGCCCGCGGCAACGTTCGCAGCTGTAATACCATGTTGTAGCCTAAGGCAGCCGTGATCCGAAATTTAGCGGTGTATTCGTCCGGCGGCAAGGAGATAGACTTCTCTGCTTGTGCAGTCGAAATGGAACTTCTGCTGTACGTCTGTGGCAGAAATTAACAGCGAGAAGTGCTGAGAGGTCCACAAAACAAAAGAGGGGTAGCGGAACCCAAAGAAAGGAGACTGCCACAACAAAAGTAGGAGTGAGGACTCATGGACGGACTAAGCAGAGAAATGAAAATGCCAGTTCAGGGTCTGAAACAGAAAGTGGCATCTTTATTGTCTTGCTACAGAAGAGAGAAGAATCTTTCCATCCCCGTAATCGCTTCTCGAAATTTGGTGTCAATTTTTCTTGTTTTCGACTCGTTCATCGCGTTTAATTGTACGAAACTGTGCAAAGGCAATCGAGTAAAATTTTTAATTGCATCTTCCACCACTTCGAAATTCGTGTATTGCAAATGGTTCATATGGCTCTGAGCACTATGCGACTTAACTTCTGAGGTCATCAGTCGCCTAGAACTTAGAACTAATTAAACCTAACTAAGCTAAGGACATCACACACATCCATGCCCGAGGCTGGATTCGAACCTGCGACCGGAGCGGTCGCTCGGCTCCAGACTGTAGCGCCTGGACCCGCACGGCCACCGTATATTGCATTAAGCATGTTTAGATACTGCATTCTTTGGCGATACAGTTCTCTCACCCACGAACGCACTTTTCATTCCAGTTTCCTTTTGCTACCGATGTTGTACATCAATGTGGAGACAGCTGCTGTATTTGTCATATTCATGGTGTTCTCGCCCGCACTGAGTAACCAGTGATTAGTGAAGATGCACAGGTTTGGCACGCACGAACAGTTACATGTGGCAACCATGCCCAGTCGATTCGCAGCATTGTGCTACTCATTGTACGAGGGCTAACCATAAGGCTTCTCTTTTCACCTCAGAGAGATCAAGTTGTGACAATGAAACCTGGTACAGGTGACTGTCCTTTCTCTAGCTTTTCACCCTTCAATGCGACACATTTTTCGTAACGATGGATGACCTGATGCAGAACTTTCTTGTAGATTTTCGCAGTCTGGTTGTTCAGAAAACGTTTCACCCCAAAAATCACCTTGTCGTGATTCTGAAAATGCCTGCCATGTAATGATTTCTTCGTCCCAGGAAAGAAGAAGAAGCCACTGGGCAGAGTCCACGCAGAATACCTGGCCGGTAGGTGCACAGACGGCAGGGAATGCGTGGGTAGGGCGGTAGAGGTGGGGGCTGCCAGAAGACGCTATAGGGAAATTGCCGAGAGCTAGAAGGGAAGTGCCATTCTAAACTGAAGCCTACTCTCACAATTTTTGTAAATAGTAAGCAGGGTTTAACATTTTTTTAATTGTTAAGGATAATAAGTAGCCGTCTCTTCATGTAAGAATAGATGATGAATGCAGCTAGCCGCTAACTTTGTGTAATGTCTTGTCTGTATAGACGTGTATCTGTTGCCTTTAAGATCCCTTCACCTTCACACATAAATCTATACAGTAAAGTAAGGGCCTCCCATTTGTCGGCTGATCCGTGATAAGACAGGCGAAAAGTTAGACTAATGGAGGATTATTAGTATTTTCTCTATTTTCATTCGCTCTCTCTCTTTCTCTCCTTTATCTATGTACAGTTTTTAATATAATATTTCATTACGTGAAACCAGCCAAATAGAATCTTTGGTGGAGTCCTTCGTCTTGGTAATCAGCGGCTGGCTTGCTGTAAGAGATCTTTACATTTATTATTACTGTTAAGCACTGCATTCAGTCGGGAGAATCAATCGTGTGGACAATTTGTTCCTTTTACGAAAGATTGCGAATTCCAGATGTGTACGAAGCCTTTTTGGACGATTTAACACAGACTCAGTGATTGCAGGCTCTCTTCGACACAGCTGAAACTTCCCCACTAATTACAGGGCCAACGTGATCATCAAATGATTCAGAAAAAAACTCATTCGTTCATTCACTCCAGAACAAAAAAGTCACAAACCTTATTTATGAAGGGAATTGTGTATTCAATCCATCTCCATTACATGTCCAGATCTCCGGTGATTCCACGTCTTAATTATTTTCCATTTACAATCTCTTTCTCTTCAAACAAACCGCTAGCGGCACAAATGTTAATTGGCTCGCTTTAGCGAGAAGAAAAGCAAAATATGTATCTCTCAGAAACACGTCAATCCCTCAACAGATACTACAGAAGCTGTCCTAGTTACCACTCTAACAACCATGGAGAATCCATATATGCATCTCTGTTATTCCAAAGAATAAACGTACTAGAAAATAGTTTGGCGTCGACGAGCTGTCGCCGCATATATTACGAGAAAATCAGATCAGATACTTTTCCAAAGTGAATGAATGTGGATGGTTTGATTGACAATGATTAATTGGTGCGTGGTAGAGGGTATTTTCTGTGGGGACATTACAAGGGCCTCACCGTGCCCACACTTACATGGTGACCATTTAAAAAGATCTGTCACCTCTGCTTTAGTTAGTTTCTAAAAAGTATTCCGACGAAAATGCAGCGATTTATTTTCACCTTGCTTGTTAACCATTTGTAACTTTCAGAGAAGCGTTGTGATTGGGGAACTGAGAGTAAAACCTACACATTTCTCTTGTTGCCATGTTAAAATTTGCTTCTTTTGCCAAAACACAACGGAGTTTAGACAGCCTCATCTCACTAACGTGTTGTGCAGACGCAATTGCGAGAGAATTCTGAGCAAATGATTTATTAAGTGAGGAACTGGGGAAAAGTTACGTCAGTATCTCATGAAAAAACACATCTTCGGTACAAAACAATCGTGTAACATCTTCACTTATGTTGTTCCAAAACCCATAGCATTTCTTGTTTCACCAGCTGTCAATGGCCCTTAAAAATTACATTCTTTCATCGAAAAAGTCTATAGTTAGTGAATAACAGGGTAGATAATGAAGTTTTTCATAGTAACCATATGGCAGTATACTCTCCTCTTAGCGTGCTGTCATTCACCAAACTCTCATTTCCACTGACGCAGCGCAATCGCAAATGAGTGTGCTACGTCAGATCAGTTTTCTTGAGATTGGTGACAAACTGAGATCACCTAAGGAAAACTCAGTATGTTAGCTAAATTTCATACGCAGCAACATATTATGAAATGAGCATCAAATGCAAAATCATAGCGACCCCTATTTTTCATTGCAAACTTTGCAGTGTGTTGCTTTCATGTAAATATCACAGCAAATCAAGTGTGGTCTTAGAAAGATCAGCCAATAAAATATTTGTGGACATTAATCACTGGTTCCTAGCCAATTCTTTGTCACCAAACTATGAAAAAACACACTACATGCAGTTCAGAACTTGTAAGGGGTGTCCCAAGAGTATATGTCTAACATACGATGACAAGAAGATAGAAGAAGTGGACAGTGTTAAATTCTTGGGATTACAGCTTGATAATAAATTCAACTGGGAGGAGCACACCACAGAACTGCTGAAGCGTCTTAACAAATCTCTGTTTGCAATGCGAATTTTGTCAGACACAGGGGATATAAAAATGAAAAATCTGGCATACTATGCTTACTTTCATTCCATAATGTCATATGGGATTATTTTTTGGGGTAATTCATCAAGCCAAGCTAAAGTTTTCCGGGCACAAAAACGTGCAGTAAGAATTATATGTGGTGTGAACTCAAGAACATCCTGTAGAAGCCTGTTTAGGGAACTAGGGATACTAACTACAGCTTCGCAATATGTTTATTCCTTAATGAAATTTGTCATTAAAAATATATCACTTTTTGAAACCAACAGCTCAATTCATGGAATCAATACTAGAAATAAGAATAATCTTCACAAGGATTTAAAGTCACTTAGTCTTGTACAAAAAGGTGTGCATTATTCAGGAACACACATTTTCAATAACTTGCCAGCAGCCATCAAAAGCTTAACAACCAATGAAATTCAGTTTAAGAGAAGCCTAAAAGATTTATTGGTGGCCAACTCCTTCTACTCCATTGATGAATTTCTTAGTAAAACCAACTGATTTGTATATAAGTACAACATAACTTCTGCACAATTTCAGTGCAGTAATGTGTTCATTGAAAATTTGTGTGTGTGTGTGTGTGTGTGTGTGTGTGTGTGTGTGTGTGTAAGTATAATCTAACTTCTGCACCATTTCAGTGCAGTAATGTGTTCATTGTAAATAAGTATTACAGTAGTTGTTTACATGTTTATTACCTTATAAATAAATAAAAAACTTTTTTATTTTAAATTCAGTGCATTAGTATTTGTAAAATGACTCTTAGTGTTCATTAAAAAATGACGATCATTCCACTTGGGACCTGTGGAATGGTACATTGGCTTATTTGTTTTAGTTGTAAATATTTGTCATGTATTCTTGTTTTTCTGACATGTTCCACATCCTGGAGGACCTCCTCACTACGGATCAATTGGAATGAAAGTAAATCTAATCTAATCTAAAAGCAACAATGACCATTAATGAATGATGATGGGCACATCAAAATGAACCCGACATATAAAGCTGCAAGTAAAGCAAACATATTTTTTTACGAAATAGTTTCTGTAAAATCGTTTGAGAAAGACTGCAGGGCGTGCGCCTCGATTCTGTCAATGGCGACCGACCGAAATGTGGCACACAGTGTCGGCCTCCCTTTCGGAACAAATGAAGCTCAGCGCACTGGACGAAAATTGGTCGCTGCACATCAGCCACCATATCGTGCACAGACTCTACCATATCGGGAGGATACGTGAGGCAAGTCAAAATTTTGTAGTCCATAGAAGCAGCTCGTGTGACTGTGCTGTATGCAAAAGGAACTGTGAAGCAAATGCAGTCTTCGACAGCTCCCCTCGATAGTCTGTCTCGGTAGCCTCCCTTAAACCCGTCGGGATATTTCGGTAATTTGCTCATGTGACAATTCGTTCCCAAGGAACATGATCTGTTCACTCCACAGCAGTCCCAAAAAAACATTCACCATCCACTTGCCCGAAATGGTTGGATCTTCATCTTTTTCGTAGGTAGTGCATCAACATGTTTCCCCTGGTTGTTTTGCTCCTTTGCCTCGGAGTCACGATACTCACCCAGCACTGATCGATGGCGGTTATATGGCTAAAGAAGTCAGGTGGATAGTCCTGACACAACTGCAACATTTGTGCTGCTGCCTGGTTCGCCTGTGAGACTGTGGGGAAGCAGCATACTCAGGCCTTATAAACTTCTCATCAGTCTTTCCATTGTGTGCCAGCCTAGTCCGTTGTAACTAGCTCTGGCATCATAAATATTGCGCAATACTTTAAAATGAAGTAAATAACCTGAAACGTTTCTAGCATGTCAGGAGTAATACAAAATCAATATGTGTTGGATATCAGTTCAATAACTTTAACCATTTTCGAAATTTGGATGTTTTTCTGTAAAAATCATTGACGCAACAGAAAAGAGCTAGAAACTTAAAAATTTATATTTAGATTCCTTTCGCATAATAATTTAGTAGAAAAAGTATTCTGGATCTCACAAATTAAAATTTTAGTTGAAATTCATGATTTTCTGGTTTTTGTCTTAGAAATTAAGGAAGCAAGATAGATTAAGTAGGCGAATAAATAAAGCTAGGGTGTGTAAATTTTAGTAGAAGGGAGATCCGCTACAATCATAAAAATGTGAGAAGTTTCAACAGAATTACTATAAAACTATAGCTATAGCGTATCTCCAAAGGGCAAGTTCAGAGCTCGTCTACTGCGTGTAGTGTAATTAAATTAATTATCTCGCCCAAAATATTTGACTTAGCCACGTCAGACTTTTATTATGATTACTTACCTGTGTGCTGATTGCACATTTAAATTGAGAGCTTCATCGGCCATCAGCAAAGGAAGCAATGATTTATTCGATAACTTAAAGTGTTGCATTACTAGTCCAGCGGCTAGTCGGGAGAGCAGATTTGATCAGGCGTTCCCTTAGCCGTCCGCATTGTGGCTTTATATGTAAGAACGCTGCGCGAGAAAAGGAAGGCCCCAGTTCTCTCCAGAGGCTGATTAGCGCACCATCTGTGTCGGGAGTCGCGTCGCGTCGGTATCGTTGATATAAACAGCCTTGGATGCAGTAATAAGTTACTCGGGATATGCGTAACCATGAAATCGTTTTCTAGTGAAGTGTTAATTTTGGGATGACGTTAATGATCTATCTTTAGTTTGCGTATGTCGTATTTTCACGTGCCGCCGCAGGACAGACATTCTACTATTATTAGCGTGGCGTTTGATGAACATTATCATCAAATTATGGCGAGCATTCACTTAAACATTTAATTTGAACAGTTATAGTGGCATCAGCGCATTAGACTCTGAACTGTTCTGGTAGTTGTATTGTGTGGATTCTTTTTGGTCTGTGACTTTCAGAATATAGTGAACATTTTAGAGAGAATGGTTTTTGATTATGAATCCCAGACAGTCTCATAATTCCTCAGAGCTATAAGCTGTAGCAATAAACGTATTTCTCAGATGAAGTGGGCACTAGGAATTCTAATTACAGGCTTCACGTTTTGCTAATCGCTTTCTGGTTGCCAATATTGTAGTTAGAGAGCCAGTGTTGAGAACGGCAAACAACAGCATTAAATAAATAATAGGAACATTAACAATTATTCCACTCGCCGCCCCACAAGACGTCGAAAACTGATGCATGACTGATATTCACTTTTTCCACTATCGCCTCGAATGTGACACGCCAGTCTCTGAGCACAATGACCAGTACCTCTCTTGCAATCCAACGTTCTTCACACAGAGATGACTTGCCATCTCATTCATCATAATTCAGACATATCTGAGCACTCTGGAACCGTATGCGCCGTCTGACCACTGTGTCATGATGGTGCATTGTCATCACTCATTTCGGTCAACTCAAAGTTTATCAGTGTGCTGCGCCATTTTATTTTGTTCGTATAGTGGCGTGCTCCAATACTATAGTACGGGAATTTCAATGAGTACTAGGGCTGCAGGCAGATAGCAGCACTGAAACAAAAAATTAATAGTTTGTTCGCACGGCCAGCTTGCGCTGCAGCTATTAAACTCAATTATTGTTGGTTTGTCCGCCTTGCGCTTACTGCAATTAATTAAAGGCAATTTTACATCAGACGCGCTTCCCCTCTACTTGCAAGGCATTTTCAGTGACTGTTCTGGAAATATGGGTAAATATGTTTGTATATTTTGGTTGTCATAGATTTAAAGCAGTGTTTCTTTACGAAGTTGCTTACAGTGTAAGTACGTTTTCTCTGAGTTTTGCTCACATATTCTGCAAACTACTGGGTCTTCCTGTATTGTTAGCAGAGCTTGAGGTCGAAGGAAACTTTGTTGTAGACGCACCTGACAGCTTTTTCGTCTTCTTTTGAAAGCGCTTGCTCTTACGCTGCACTGGCGTTATTTGCACTTTGCCTCACTTTAGAAATACAACTGCAGTTACATGTGTTCACACTCAGCACAGCATTACAGTGTTTATGGTTGTTCATTTAGTTCTCGTCTAAGTTGTGAGCGTTGCCAACCTGTGAATCAACTTTAACTAATAAATAATTCTAGTTCTTGTACAGACACAATTTTTTAACCACGAAATAATTCGTGTTCGTGTTCACACACACAAACATGAATTACGTATTAGCTTCATAAAGTCGAAAGTTGGCGCAGCTGACAACCTGCACGAAAAACAAATGAACAAACATAAACATCGGCGAAGACATGAAGACATGTAACTGCAGTTCTATTTTTAAAGTGAGGTGAAGTGCAAATGTCGCCATTCCAATGTAAGAGGAAGTTTTTTTTTTTTTTTTTTTTTTTTAAAAAGGCCAAAAGCTGCCAAGTATATATGTACAATGAAGTTTATTTCGACCTCAACCTGCGCTAACAACGAAGGAAGAAGCAGTGGTGTGCAGAATATGTGAGCATGAGGCAGAAATGTCGTAAATAAATTGTATGCCATCTTTACAAAGGAACACTGTTCTTAATCTGTAACAACCAGAACGTACAAACTTTTCCAGAATGACCACTGAAGATGCTTTGTAAATAAAAGCGAGACGCATCTGATGTAAAATTGTCTTTAATTAATTTTAGTGATCTCAAGACGGAGAAATCGATAATACTTGAGACACATAATTGATTAAGTCAGTCTGTTTTTTTCCGAAATGATGGTGCAGACTTCGTGACTATTCCTCGTGTGAACTATCATATAGAAACAACGATTTTGTTTGGGAATGTCACTTTTAGACGGGGGTAAAGTCGCGAACGACTTGAAGTAGAGATTACTTTCTGTCCGAGGAGAAGTGCGTACTAGCGCTGTGAGTCGACTTCGTTGCGTGAGCGGGGCAGTCAAACTGCGGTGCCTCGTGCGAAGCGACAGCGACGGTTGTACCGGCGATCAATACCCAATAAGCGGCGCGCTGCTGACGCAAACGTATTTACCGCGGCGGCCGGAACACGCCCGTCCGGCGTGGCGTTCTCCTCCCCCCCGACTAGAGTCGCAGCAGACAACCGTCTGCACTACCACCAGAGTCACGGCTCACCCGTGGCTCGTAGAGGGAGTCCGGGAAGAAGGAAGAAATGAGCTCCAGAAATCTGAAAACAAAATCCTTTTTTGTCTTCAGACCGGCTGTTTAGTCCAACAGGTCACGGTGGTAAACTGCTGACCAAAATAATGAACGGAATGAAAAAGAGAAAAATTAAATACTGATGTACGTGCTGAACTTGATCAGGATGGGAAAATGACTGGGAAGCAGGGCGTCGGTGGTGTTAGGAGAAAATGTTCAAAAGCAGAGACTGTTTCCAGTCACCAGGGGAGGTTTTATTGGTCCAAAAGCATACGTCTAAGGGATACACTACTCAAACTCGCTACGGCAACAGGAGGCTGCCGCAGTTATATTGAGACAGCCCTCGAAGGAAGGAACTAGTGAACACATCTTGTGGCCGATCGAGCTGGCAGGTGAGTGAGTGTCCTCAATACTGATTCATTCTCACCAACCCATCTGGCGCTTCGCCAATTGACCGACCCTCCTCCTGTCCCCCCCCCCCCCCCCCCCAGTCCTCCTATAGGTGGGCAGAGGGTGCTCAGTGGGCGTCCCTCCGTCAGCGGTACTACTGTGGGACTATGTTAGCGTGGACTGAAAGTGGATGTTAGGCAAAACATCCCTACTGTGCCGACCCTAGCTCAGCCACTGTCTTACCAAAGAGGCAGTACCCTGTATCATATGAAAGATAATTAAAATGGAAAATTCGAAAATAATTGAAAACCTGTTTTTCTTATCAATAAAACAGTTCGTCATGCACACTGGACGAAGATCGGTTTGCTTTCAGCGTGGGAAAAGATAGCCGATATACAATTCTGACATAGCACTTGCTAATGGAAGGTACAATATCAGCTGTCAGCTAGGTTATAGGGGCTGTTTGTTTGAAGGCTATACTGTGCATTGCATGCAAACGTCACTGTCATCTGATAATTTTTGTTAACCTTTTGTATTATAATTTGTTGGTAATTCAGTGTTGAATGAATGTATCTAGTTTAGGTATGTTTCTCTGGGTTTGTGTCCACAGTCTGTCCATGACAGAACTTTGCGTATATAAGTTTTTGTCCAATAGTATTACCACGACTGCTTAATTTAAACCTTTCTAAAGCTGCACAAGTCAACTGTTGGCTATATGTTTGTGAAGTGAAAATGCAAAAGAGCAACCACAACTAAACCAAGACTGTGCAGACCTCATGTACTGACGGACAGGGACTGCCGAGCATTGAAGATGGTTGTTGTAAAAAAAATCACATAAAATCAGTGAAAACGTCATGAGTTCCGAAGTGCTACCAGCAGTCCAGCTAACACAATGACTGTATGTACAGAGTTAAAATTAATGAGGTACAATGACCCAACAGCTCCTCCTAAGCCACACATTTCTGTAGTCAGTGCTAAGTGACACTAGAGGTGGTGTAAAGAGTGAAGGCACTGGACAGTAACTGACTGGAAACTAGTGATTTGGAGTGACGAATCTCTCTATACCCTCTGGCAGTCTGATGGAAGGGTTCTGGTTTGGTGATTGCCGGGAGAACATTACCTGTCATCATGTGTAGTGCCAACAGTAAGGTGCAGAGGAGGTGGGGTTATGGTATGGTGGAGTTTTTTATGGTTAGGGGGTTGTCTCCTGACTGCACTTAAGAAAGCATTAAATGCAGAAGGATATGAAGACATTTTACAGTATTGTGTACAATAGAGGAACAGTTCAGAGATGGCGTTTGTTTGTATCAGCATGACTGTGTGCCCTGTCAAAGCAGAATCTGTGAATCAGTGGTTTGTTGATAGTAACATTCCTGAAATGAACTGGCCTACCCAGAGTGCCAGCCTGAGTCTAATGGAACACCTTTGGGATTAGTTAGAATGTCAATTTCACTCCAGACCGCTCTTGAATAAAAATGGGCTGCCATTCCTCCACAGACATTCAAACATTTCACTGAAAGTGTCTCTAGCAGTGTTCAAGCTGCCATAAAGGTGTTAGGTTGACACATCCCACCTAATGTCCACTAACACGTGTCCAGAGTGTTTTCATCAGGTGGTGTATAACAAGGAAAAATTGGATTGGTTGTGTAAGCTTTTATGGTTCTAGAGAAAACTTTTGACGTGTAAGTTGTAATTAAATGTAAATGTGCCTCAGAACCTTGGGCCCAAAGTACTGTGACAGATTAACAATCCACAACATCTACAAAACACAAATGGGAATAATAAAAATGCCCTGTCACAAAAGAAAAGTTCCAGGTTATGATTATTGTAAAGCACAGTTGAGGCTGATCACTGCTGTTCAGCTCTTACATTGAAGAACCAATGAGGGAAGCAAAAGAAACTTTTGGAATAGGAATTAAAGTGCAAGGGGAACTGATGGCAATGTTGACTAGCTACACCCGGTACCAAATTTGAGGTGCCTGAAAATACCAACCGACTGAAAATGAGCCTGTAACATTCCTCTCGTCTGTTTCTCGCAGCTTCCATAGTGACGCAGCAAGTCCTACTTTTGGCCACAGCCAGGAGTTCGCACACTCAATAACATGAATGTGAGACAAATCACGCAACATACTGCACCGCGTATCTGGAAATGTTGTTGGCAGACCGAGATTAATTCCCTCTAGTATGTAAAATCAGTATAATTAAGGAAGGTCAGCCTGACTTTTGCCCACAAGACTCCAAAGTCAATAATTAAAACTCATTTAGCAATGCAGCTACTTTCATAAAGATTCAGAGATCCAACCACAGGACTTGAATATGTTCACTTCTGACAGCTCATGCCCAACTGGCCCATAATAACTGTTGTCAATAGTCTCCACATGACAAAACAGCAATACAGTTAAATGACAAGGTCTCACAAAAACATCACACCCAAAGTTATGTGCCATAGCTTCAGTTACATGTGTTGAGGTCCCCACAGCAATCACCCATTTGGTCCCCCTCTCCCTTCCATCTACAATTTGCTACAACCATCCAGCACTGCTAGCTTCTTATAGACAGGCACATCATCAGTGACTTTGAGCAGTTAAGTGATACATACTGCAATGCTTTCAGTGACTGTGATCTCACACACAAGAATTATTGGGTGACTGGCGAAGTCTTCCAGTGCCTTCTCAGAGAAATACACTCCTACATAATCCATGCTTACACTTCCTTATGTGTTGTCATCTCCCACCCACATTGTTATGTAATTTTATTCGACAGCTTGTGCTTACATAGTTTATTTGACTTGTGTGCTATGTAATTTAATGTATAACTTACACTACTCAATCATGTGGTGTCTCTCGCTCTTATATGTAGCACTTGAACATGTCTCAGTATAGAATGTTGATGCATCACTTGAACAGGCACACAGTTACATCCTTTGAACATATATAATTATACAATAAAACATATGAAAATGAGTGTCTTCTCACACTGATTACTATCCTCCATCTAAAGCATTCTAACATCAATATTATAACATTTATCAATAAAAACATGAGTGGTGCCATCATGCACTACTTGACAATGAATAAAATGTATGTATGTATGTATGTATGTATGTGTGTGTGTGTGTGTGTGTGTGTGTGTGTGTGATCAAAAAGGTATACAAATTTGTATTTTTTGTATTTTTCCTTGTAATACACTCAGTTCATAGTTAAGACACACCAAATTTAAATCTTGGCTAATTTACATAATGGCCTGCTTTAGTCAACAACATAATTCATAATATGGCATATGAATATTATTTAGAACTAATATTAAACATAGTTGGGGAACCACTGGAAGGTATAAGGGCACATATGCTAAAGTCATGCCATGAGAGTCTGTGGATTATGCTGAGTTTAGGTTCATCTGATTGAAACATAATAATTAAAATTGTCTCTAATCTAGTGTTGTTTGACATGCCAAAGAAGAGTGTAGCTGCAATAGTTTGCTAGTAGTTTAAAATGTTTGTTAAATCATAGTTTTTTAAAAATTCTTTGTTACTCATGAACTAGAGGTCATACAGTAAAGTGCAGGACTTCATTGTACTCATGAAATTAAGATGCACAATTTGATATCATCATTTACTTTTAGGCTCCATTAGATACAATCTTTGTATTTTTCATGTATTTTGAAGCTATATTCAGTAATCGGAAAGCAACACTCACTTGACCACCAGCATGCATGTCTCCCTAACTCTTGGGTTTTACTTATTATTTCCTGTTGCCTAATTAATTTGAGCAGGTGCTAAGTGCAAAGAGCTGGGCTGTCATGCCCCATTGTGGCTTGGCCACATTTTAGCCAAGACCAAATCAAGCCCACAAATTCACAATGCATGAATCAAAATTGTAATGATCTCCCTTTGTACCAAAAGATGGGGAATCCCAACCTCTGGCACTAATTTGTGCAAGCACAGAAGTGGTGCCTGATTAAGATGGATGAGGATGCAGGCATCTGAAGGGAGTTTAGAATGAAAAAAATTAAATAAAGTGAATTAGGTTATATTTTAAAAGTTCCAGGTACATAAGGGATTATGTGGGCTGCACTCTAAGGCTGTCTGCCAGTCTATGTGGTAATAGTGTGTGTAGACACAGGATGAGAGAGGAAACAGTTCACACTTGAATTAGCTGGTGCCCAGTCAAGGAAAACAGTGCCAGAGAGAGGCGGCCTAAGCCACACACTTGATAAGAAGGCTAAATGACAAGAGAACAGAGGCAGATTGCATAAAGCTATCTGCTCTGTAGCAGAACTGAAGTGCAACTGAGTGACCAAACTGGCTCTTCTCCCCAAGAAGTGGCCTGTAAACAACACATGACTGCTTTTTCATGTTTCCCATTGTTTTCCTACAGACATTGCTCACAAAAGTGTGGCCGTGTGGCTTGTCAGCAACCCTAATTAGAATTGATTGTTTCTGTCTCTACTTCCAATTACTCATATTGTCATAAATTGGTTCAACTGTCTGAAAACACAATCAGTGTGATTTGCTTCTATGTTAAATTTGGAAATGAATATCTGCAGATGATATGTGATAGAATTCCATTTATTACAAGTGAATTGTTTTCCATTATCTGACTGTGTGGCATCAAGGTTTGCCCACAGTGATCGCAAATGTACCTGATAATTGTTGTGCTGACAGTTTTCTTCAATGCATACAGTTTTGTGTGTTTTGTGAAATATCACAGACCACAAGCACACACTTCACGCCTTCTCTTGCTTTAGGTAAAGGTCTATGTAAGTCAACTACTATAATTTCCAACAGTTTTCTCTGTATAATCAGATATAATTCACCTTTTCCACATTTACTGAGTTCTTTAGTTTTCTGGCAAATGACACATTCTTTGCATGTAGCTGAAATAACAATACTCAGCTAACTTTTTTGTATATTTAACCACACCAAAGTGCCCCCAGCTATAATGACAGCTCTGAGTCACATGGAATGTCTAACAACCAATTATCATTATTATAAAGTCATGTAGCAGTCGATGACTCAGTTTGTCCTCACTCCTCAGTAGAAATTTATCTTTTACTTCTTGTCACTGCAGATCCTGTTCTTGCAACTCAGCCATGTTATACCACATGTCCAAAAAAATATTTATGATTTCACTACTTCTTGATCAGCTGAATCTTGATGTTTGGGTTGGGTTCAGAATTTACAGGCACATGGTTCCAACCTTCAGGTAACTGTGATAAGGAGTCTGCAATTACGTTTTGTTCTCCCTTGGTGTAAACTATTTCTACACCTTCTTCTTGAAGAGAAAGTGTTCATCTAGCAAGTTGGAGGTGGACCAGCTTACAACTCAAAAGAAACTTTAAAGCTTTATGATCCATGAAGACATTAGTGTGACATCCATATAGATAGTAATGAAAGTGGTGCACTGACCGTACAATTATAAGTGCTTCTAATTCAGCCACACAATAGGCCCATTCAAATACACTCCTGGAAATTGAAATAAGAACACCGTGAATTCATTGTCCCAGGAAGGGGAAACTTTATTGACACATTCCTGGGGTCAGATACATCACATGATCACACTGACAGAACCACAGGCACATAGACACAGGCGACAGAGCATGCACAATGTCGGCACTAGTACAGTGTATATCCACCTTTCGCAGCAATGCAGGCTGCTATTCTCCCATGGAGACGATCGTAGAGATGCTGGATGTAGTCCTGTGGAACGGCTTGCCATGCCATTTCCACCTGGGGCCTCAGTTGGACCAGCGTTTGTGCTGGACATGCAGACCGCGTGAGACGACGCTTCATCCAGTCCCAAACATGCTCAATGGGGGACAGATCCGGAGATCTTGCTGGCCAGGGTAGTTGGCTTACACCTTCTAGAGCACGTTGGGTGGCACGGGATACATGCGGATGTGCATTGTCCTGTTGGAACAGCAAGTTCCCTTGCCGGTCTAGGAATGGTAGAACGATGGGTTCAATGACGGTTTGGATGTACCGTGCACTGTCCCCTCGACGATCACCAGTGGTGTACGGCCAGTGTAGGAGATCGCTCCCCACACCATGGTGCCGGGTGTTGGCCCTGTGTGCCTCGGTCATATGCAGTCCTGATTGTGGCGCTCACCTGCACGGCGCCAAACACGCATACGACCATCATTGGCACCAAGGCAGAAGCGACTCTCATCGCTGAAGATGACACGTCTCCATTCGTCCCTCCATTCACGCCTGTCGCGACACCACTGGAGGTGGGCTGCACGATGTTGGGGCGTGAGCGGAAGACGGCCAACGGTGTGCGGGACCGTAGCCCAGCTTCATGAAGACGGTTGTGAATGGTCCTCGCCGATACCCCAGGAGCAACAGTGTCCCTAATTTGCTGGGAAGTGGCGGTGCGGTCCCCTACGGCACTGCGTAGGATCCTACGGTCTTGGCGTGCATCCGTGCGTTGCTGCGGTCCGGTCCCAGGTCGACGGGCACGTGCACCTTCCGCCGACCACTGGCGACAACATCGATGTACTGTGGAGACCTCACGCCCCACGTGTTGAGCAATTCGGCGGTACGTCCACCCGGCCTCCCGCATGCCCACTATATGCCCTCGCTCAAAGTCCGTCAACTGCACATACGGTTCACGTCCACACTGTCGCGGCATGCTACCAGTGTTAAAGACTGCGATGGAGCTCCGTATGCCACGGCAAACTGGCTGACACTGACGGCGGCGGTGCACAAATGCTGCGCAGCTAGCGCCATTCGACGGCCAACACCGCGGTTCCTGGTGTGTCCACTGTGCCGTGCGTGTGATCATTGCTTGTACAGCCCTCTCGCAGTGTCCGGAGCAAGTAATGGTGGGTCTGACACACCGGTGTCAATGTGTCCTTTTTTCCATTTCCAGGAGTGTATGTTTGCAACTTGGCTAATAAATCATATCATACAAAGAATAAGCTTTCCATTAAGTTCTTGGATTTAAAATAGCTAACATCCCAAGCCAATTCTTGAAGAATCTGTCATGGTTCCAAGTGCTGTATGCACATTGGGATCGTACAATGTTCTGTAATTACTCAATTCCCTCTTGATATCTTCAAAAGTTTGTTGACATCTCTTGATCTATTTCCATGCAGTGTACTTCTTGGTTAACTTTCTAAGCACTTCACTGTTTAATGAGTAGGTGTTCACATACTGCTGATAAAAATTATTGAACCCAAGGAATGATTTCCATTGCTTCTTGTTGTACAGTCTTTGAAAATTTCTAATGGCACACCTTTTCTGGCTCAAATACAGTTCCACCCATGGTTACTAAATATTGCACATCATTTGTACCAAATTTGGATTTGGTGAGGCTTACTGTTACTTTAGTATTGTGAAATACTTGCAGTACTCTCTTGATTAGTTCTAAGTGTTCTTCTCTAGTTTGTGCTGTGATTAACAAATCAAGCAAGTAAACATTAACTTTCTCCAGTATGTCATCTCCTAAAACATGTGCTAATGGAGCAATGAAAATTTCTCCAGACAAATTCAAACCAAATGGTAGAACTTGAAATTCATAGCTGTGAGCCAGAAATCTGAATGCAGTATATGTCCTTGAATCCTTCCTTGAAGCTATCTGCCACTAAAACGAATGTAAATCAATATTTATAAAATACTTCATTCCATAAAATTTTTGTATTCAGTCGTCTAAGTTTTTTGGTCTAGTCCATATTGTGATCAAAACTTTCTTGAGTGCTGTACCCAATGGCATTTGAAGATTTATTCTTCTCTGGCTTCTACATTATTTAGTAACAGTCTGTTCTAACATCTGGCATATTGCCTTAGTTATGTCATTTCGTCTGTTGTAGGAACTGGCTAAGTTGGAATGTTAAAAGATTCATGGGATTTAATTCAAATTAACATTCATACCCTCGGATGACATCTGGTCGTCCTGAAAAACATCTGATTATTCAACATGTGCATACTTAAAGAGAATGGTTTTAAGATCTTCCCGGCTTACTAAGAATTCAGATTCATGCACATAGTCAGCAGTTGCCTTCATGGCATCTGACCTCAATTCACACTTCCCTGCAAATTGATGTGGTGGCCTGTCATTAGTACCTAGCACTCGTACAGTCAGTGATTCATTCTTCTTCATTGATCACCCATCCTACTGACCAAATCAACATCCACTACTGCTCTCTTAATTTTCATTTGCAAATTTTCTCCAGCAAACCCGATTATTCTTCTAACAGTCTGCAAAAAATTGACCACTAGTAAACAAACACTAGATTCTCCATTACAGTTGAACCTCGATTATCTGATCTTTGATTAACTGAATCATTGGATTATCGGAACATGTGTCCGGCCATCTATCTGCACTCTGCACCAGACAGTTTGCTGATGTAGACTGACTTTACTCCTGCCACAACAGGTACCCATCTGCCATGCTCCTCATGGATGTTCATTGCTCAGTGGACAGGCAACTGTATTGCCAAACTGTTCGCTTTACTATGAATTGTAATCTACTGTTTTATTATAATCTTTCTAAGTTTATTGCAGTATTTCTTTCAATTTGAAAGTTGCAGTGTAGTTGTATACAGTTTATTGAGTTGTGATTAAGATAATAAGGGATTCTGAAAGGCTAAAAATCGCTACAAATTAGAAAAGGAAACATGTGCATAATCGCATAGAAACTAAGCGTTATGTAAAGACTTGTATGAGTCAGTTACTATATAAGCCTCTGGAATGACTTTTGGAGTGACAACCATTAAATTGTGGAACAAGAACTGAAAAGATCTTGAAGGCTTTTGTTAAATGTATATGGTGAAAATTCTTTAAAAACTAGAAAAGCATTAAAAAACCAAAACTTGACCTTTTGGAGACCACTGTGTGAGTTTGATTTTGTCAGGACAGACATAAGGGGGTCCCCACTTTCAGGCGCTATCATAAATGAAAAATGGGAAAAAAAGAACTTCTCCATTTCACCAAAAACTGGAGGTGAAGACAACGAATTCCAAACAAATGAAGGCTGGCTTCACAAGTGGAAAAATTCATCACAACAACAGGCAAGTTGCTGTTTCAGTTGGAAAACTTCCTGCTGATTTAGTCACATTTATCTTGTTTTGCAGCAGCATAATTCCAATCCCAAAGAAAGCAGGTGTTGACAGATGTGAAAATTACCGAACTATCAGTTTAATAACTCACGGCTGCAAAATACTAACGCCAATTCTTTACAGGCGAATGGAAAAACTGGTAGAAGCCGACATCGGAGAAGATCAGTTTGGATTCCGTAGAAATATTGGAACACATGAGGCAATACTGACCTTACGACTTATCTTAGAAGAAAGATTAAGGAAAGGCAAACCTACATTTCTAGCATTTGTAGACTTAGAGAAAGCTTTTGACAATGTTGACTGGAATTACTGTCTTCCAAATTCTAAAGGTGGCAGGGGTAAAATACAGGGAGCGAAAGGCTATTTACAATTTGTACAGAAACCAGATGGCAGTTATAAGAGTCGAGGGGCATGAAAGGGAAGCAGTGGTTGGGAAGGGAGTGAGACAGGGTTGTAGCCTCACCCTGATGCTATGCAATCTGTATATTGAGCAAGCAGTAAAGGAAACAAACGAAATATTCGGAGTAGGTATTAAAATCCATGGAAAAGAAATAAAAACTTTGAGGTTCGCCGATGACATTGTAATTCTGTCAGCGACAGTAAAGGACTTGGAAGAGCAGTTGAACGGAATGGACAGTGTCTTGAAAGGAGGATCTATGATGAACATCAACAAAAGCAAAACAAGGATAATGGAATGTAGTCGAATTGCGTCAGGTGATGCTGAGGAAATTAGATTAGGAAATGAGACACTTAAAGTAGTAAGGGAGTTTTGCTATTTGGGGAGCAAAATAACTGATGATGGTCGAAGTGGAGAGGATATAAAATGTAGACTGGCAATGGCAAGGAAAGCGTTTCTGAAGAAGAGAAATTTTTAACATCGAGTATAGATTTAAGTGTCAGGAAGTCGTTTCTGAAAGTATTTGTATGGAGTGTAGCCATGTATGGAAGTGAAACATGGACGATAAATAGTTCGGACAGGAGGAGAATAGAAGCTTTCGGAATGTGGTGCTACAGAAGAACGCTAAAGATTAGATGGGTAGATCACATAACTAATGGAGAGGTACTGAATAGAATTGGGGAGAAGAGGAGTTTGTGGCACAACTTTACGAGAAGAAGGGACCAGTTGGTAGGACATGTTCTGAGGCATCAAGGGATCACAAATTTAGCATTAGAGGGCAGTGTGGAGGGTAAAAATTGTAGAGGGAGACTAAGAGATGAATACACTAAGCAGATTCAGAAGGATGTAGGTTGCAGTAGGCACTGGGAGATGAAGAAACTTGCACAGGATAGGGTAGCATAGAGAGCTGCATCAAACCAGTCTCAGGACTGAAGACCACAAAAACAACAATGTTGAGCAAGAGGAGTCAGATGATGACGAAGAGCTCTGCAGCAAGGGATATGTTCAAGATAGCCCTCAGACATTTGGAACAACAGCCAACCGCTACAGTCAAGGACATATTGTGAGCAAAGAAGTGATGTGTGAAACCACATAGTCAAGGTTTAAGAACTTGAAACAGAAAAACATTTTGCCCTTATCTACATAGATTTTCAGTGTATAATATGTTTGTTTTCCTTTCTCTTTATTAGACATGTATTTTTTTTTTTTTACTTAATTTTGATTTATAGCATCATTTTGAGCTCAGCCAATGACTAAATGCTTGTTTTGTTCTCCTCTGGTTCCCCAACTTCTTTAGTGTTCTGACCATCCCCTGGTCCCAAAAGTGGCACTTAATCAAGTTTTTTGTTGGCATAAAATGTTAAGTAAAGGCAGAACGAATGTTGAAGATGAAGACCGCTGTGGACAACCATCAACCTCACGGACATATGTCAACTTGGCAAGGGTATGTGAACTCGTACGATCTGATCAAAGATTATCTGTGAAAGTGATTGCAGAAGAACTGAACATCAATTGAGAAATGGTTTGTCTAATAATGACTGAAGATCTTGGTATGAGAAAGATTTGTGCAAAAATGGTCCCCAAAAATCTCACATCACAACAGCGAAAAACACGGAAAAATGTGGCAGCCATTCTGTTAGAGCAAACAGAAATCAATCCAGAATTGTTGAGTTGTGTTATCACCAAAGTTTGCAGTGGTCCTCGAAGGGATCACCCTGACCAAAAAAAAGCTGCATGTCAGGGTCAAAAGTGAAATGCATGTTTGTGTGCTTCTTGGATTCCAAGGGAATTGTTCATAAAGAGTGGGTGCCTCCTGGACAAACAGTTAGTCAATATTACTACAAAGAAATTTTAGAAAGACTTCATAAAAGAGTTCTTCGTGTCCGTGCCAACATTGCTGATAATTGGATTCTGCATCACGATAACGCGCCATTCCATACTGCTCTGTCAGTACAGCAATTTTTAACCTCAAAACAAATTTCAGTACCACCTTATTCACCAGATATAGCTCCATGTGACTTTTTTCTATTTCCAAGAGTCAAAACAGTGGTCAAGGGACACCATTTTCAAATAACACAAGATGTCCAAAAAACTGTGACGAGGATATTACAGAAGATGAATTCCAGAAATGTTACCATCAATGGCAGAAGCGCTGGAAAAAGTGTGTGCAACCAGAAGGGAACTACTTTGAAGGAGACAAAACTAAACTTGAGTAAAACGGTAAGCAACATTTTTTTCTTTTTCACATCGGTCAGATAACTTTATTGTCGCACCTTGTGGCACCACATGTAGCTGAGCATAAGAAGCTTGATTTCAATGGCTGCTTCACCACCCAAGCCACCTTGATCCTCCCCTCCACCACCAAATTTTCTGAACTGCACAGATAGGAGTTATCCGTACAACATATTCTCTGCTCCCGTAATTATCCCAGCCTCAACCTATGGTAATGTACTGTCCTCACATCCTCCACCTAGCAGTTTCCATCCCCTCTGTCCTTTCATCTCCTCCCCATTCTCATCTCCCAGTCTCCATGTTCTCCACCCTCTGCCAACACACCCACCCATCTTTCCCCACTCCTCCCCATTTCACTCCCCTCCCCCCCCCCCCCCCTCCTCCCTGCTCACTGCCTCCTGACACTGCATATGTTGGCATTCTAGTCCCTGCACACTCCGCCAGACAGCATTCCTCTGTCCCCCCACCTGTTGTTCTACTTTTCTACTTTATAATCTAGCACCATATCAGCCACACTATACTTTCCAAACACCTTTCCAGCCCTTATGAATTGTGAATAACATTACTGCTTCCCTGCTAGTCTTCCTCTTGCACTTGGAAGTAATGGTTTGATGTTTGTTAGTCACACATCACATTTAGTTAAAAATCCCAGCAAAGTCTTGTCTGATTCAGTGGTTCAGGCACTTGATCCATTAGAACTTGCATTTTAACATCAGCCAACATCACTTTGTATCTGATACAGTTACGAGTTTTTTTTATATTTCCTCAAAATAGTTTCCAGCACTTCCCTGCTAAATTTTTTCCAATATTGTTATTTTTGATGCAGAATTACCCATGTGTAGTGGAATATGGTAGTTTTGTCTTGCTATCATGTCCCATCTTCCAATACTAAAAGCTCATATATGTGGTTTCATCCCTCTCCTTTAACTATCTAGTGCTTAAATTAAATGTCCTATTGCAAATTCCGATTACTACCTCTGTACAATATAGACATCCTGTATTCCCATTTCATATCCAGATTTTTACATTTTTTCCATATTCTGTGCATAAATGGACAAGAATATTTGTGCTCTTTTGCTTATTCTACTAATTACTCCATGACTACCTACATTCATTAGTACTTTTTTGTATGTTAATAATGCAAATACAGTCCAGCTACAGCTGTCAATGCTTTGTTTACACAATATAAATATTTTTGGATTAAAGGAGGCCACTCACTGAAAAGCACAAGCTATGAGTCATTGATAGGCACACAGAAAATAAATAACTAAATAAACACACACACACACACACACACACACACACACACACACAAAAACACACACGCATGTGCACCTATACCCCTACATGTTGCCAGCTGGCCAAATAGTGTCACCCACCGTTGCATTCTGTGGGCTACGTTGTGATGTGGGTTGTGTCGAGTGGGGTGGGTAGAGAGAAAGAGAGGCAGGAGGCAGGGAGAGGGATTCGAGATGGGTGACTAGCAGCTCGGAGGGAGGCAGCCAGTTTGCTGACTAGAAATGCGTGAGGGAGGGGTGGCAGGTTCACGGGCAATACATTTGATGCACAGTTGTCAGAGTGGTCAGGAGAGGTGCATGCTGAAGGTGACACCAGGATGTGAATTCGAAATGGGTGACAGAACTGAAAAGTTGAAACTACTGCTTGGAGAGAGTGGGGACTGTAGGTTACAGGAGATTGACGATTACGGAAGTGAACAATGCGTTGCAAGGAAACTTCCATCTCCTTAGCTCAGAGAAGGGGGAGGAACCAGATGACTTGGATTGTGAAGCAACCACTGAAATTGAGCATATTGTGCTCAGCTGTATGTTCTGCCACCAAGTTGTCAACTTTGTTCTTGACCCCAGGAGCGGCAAGGAGGAAGGGCCACTGGCAAAGAGAACATGACACCAAGCAGTAGCTGCACTAATTATGGCTGACTGATGGCAGACAGGACACGGAGAAGGATAAGACGAAAGGAACCTACACAAACAACAAAGTGTAAAATGGAAATCTTTGCCACAATGACGTCAACAGCCAAGAGCAAAAAGAGAGACAATCCAAATCGTGACCAGAGAGAAAGACTTAAGTGCTAAGTGAGGTTGTTATTCAACAGTCCTTAGTGCAGTGATGATAGCAACTGACAGTATCAGATGCAAGTACAGACCTGACTGCTGACTGTTTGTTGGGCGGCCATGAGGAACACTATTGGCCAGTGTATTCACATAGCGAGATGAGTGGTGGGCTCTTGCCATGAGTACAGTGCTGTGGCGAGACTGTGCCCTCTAATGGCCAACTAGGTCTGTTATAAGGGCCATCTAGGTCCATTACCTCACAGACCAATATCCCTAACATCAGATTGCTTCAGAATTCTTGAACATACTCTCAGTTCAAATATAACAAATTTTCTTGACATCAAGAAGCCTATGTCCATGAATCAACATGGTTTTAGAAAGCACTGCTTGTGCAAAACTCAGCTTGTCCTTTTCTCACATGATATACCGCGAACTGTGGATGAAGGGCAACAGGCAGATTCCGTATTTCTAGATTTCCAGAAAGCATTTGACCCGGTGCCCCATTGCAGGCTGTTAAAGAGGTTAGAGCATATGAAATAGGTTCACAAAAATGTCAGTGGCTCAAAGACTTCTTAAGTTACAGAACCCAGTATTTTGCCCTCGATGGTAAATGTTTATCAGAGACAAGGGCATCATCATGAATGCCCTGGGGAAGTGTGATAGGACTGCTATTATCCTTTATATACATAAATGATTTGGCTGACTGGGTGGGCATCCATCTGCAGTTGTTTGCTGATGATGCTGTGCTGTATGGAAGGTGTCAAAATTGGGTGATATTAGAAGGATACAAGATCACATGGCCAAAATTTCTAGTTGGAGTGATAACGGCAGCTAAATAAATGTAGTAAAAATGTAAGTTAATGCAGATATGTAGGAAAATCAAATCTGTAATGTTCGGATACAGCATTACTAGTGACCTGCTTGACACAGTCACAGCATTTAAATATCTGGGCATAATGTTGCAAATTGATATGAAATGGAACGAGTATGTGAGGATTGTAATAGGAAAGGAAAGCGGTTGATTTCAGTTTATTCGGAGGATTCTAGGTCAGATTAAAGGAAGACATCGAAGCATTTCAGAAATGGGCTACTAGGTTTGTTACTGGTAGGTTCGAGCAACACGCAAGTGTTATGGAGATGCTTCGGGAACTCAAATGGGAATCCCTGGAGGAAAGGCGATGTTCCTTTGACGAACACTCTTGAGAAAATTTAGAGAACCTGCACTTGAAGCTGACTACAGAACGATTCTGTTGATTCCAAGATACTTTACACCTAAGGATCAATAAAGATAAGGTATTGAGAAACTGGGCATATAGACAGTCATTTCTCCCTCATCCTATTTACATGTGGAACAGGAAAGGAAATGACTAGTAGTGGTTCAGGGTGCCCTCCGTTAAGGTGGATTGCAGAGTATCAATGTAGATGTAACTGTAGACTGCCTCCAGCATTCAACTTCCGGAGCCAGATATCAGATCATTCCCCCTCCCCTCCCACCCAAAAGGGCAGCGGCAAGGAGAGTGGAATGGAGGCAAGTGCAAAGACTCTGTACTCCCAACCATTGGCTACAGGAAGAGAGGATGTTGGGTGGCGTCCATTGCGACATGGGTGTGGAAGGGATCACCAGTGCAACAGTATTTAGACCAACATAACCTTTTGCCCATGGGTCTCAACCACTGTGGCTGGCGGTCAAGCCTCAGTTTTGGGCCCACACAGCTATGATGGGGCATAACAGTCGGAGGGACACGAGTGGGGCTCTGAACAGGGTGGAATCAGAAGATGAAGGAGAGGCCACGGCTGTCGCTCGCTGAGGAGCTCGGCAGGGCTACAATTGTCAATCAGTGTGGTTTGATAAATACTCAAAAACAGGGTGAGGGCTGATGTAGAGCCAAAGAATTCGAGAGGTTTTTCTCATTTGCTGCTTAAAGGTCTGATCGAGACTTCCACTTCATCATTTAAGGACAAATCGAATGCAGAGCTGCAAGTATTTTTTGTGCCATTGGCCTCGCAGGTATCTTGGAAGGTGGACGCTGTGCATTGTGGCTCATTATTGGAGACCAATGTGCAAAGCAACACTTTACTGGCCAAACCCTGCACCAAGGCATGATGATGGTGTCAGTTGTGGTGGACACAATGCATACAACATATGAGTACTTTGAGTAAGCATCCACAAAATTAGCAACCACATTGATCCCAAAAATGGACCGAGCGAGGTGGCGCAGTGGTTAGCACACTGGACTCGCATTCGGGAGGACGACGGTTCAATCCCGTCTCCGGCCATCCTGATTTAGGTTTTCCGTGATTTCCCTAAATCATTTCAGGCAAATGCCGGGATGGTTCCTTTGAAAGGGCACGGCCGATTTCCTTCCCAATCCTTCCCTAACCCGAGCTTGCGCTCCGTCTCTAATGACCTCGTTGTCGACGGGACGTTAAACACTAGCCACCACCACCACCACCACCACCACCACCCAAAAATGGGCTCACAAAATTAAGATGGATGCAATCAATACATAACACTGATTCTATCATAAATTCACAGGTCACCAATGTGGCGTGTTTGGGCTTCACTGTAGAGCTTCTGCTGTAGTATTGTTGTTTGTGTTTATTATACACTCCTGGAAATGGAAAAAAGAACACATTGACACCAGTGTGTCAGACCCACCATACTTGCTCCGGACACTGCGGGAGAGCTGTACAAGCAATGATCACACGCACGGCACAGCAGACACACCAGGAACCGCGGTGTTGGCCGTCGAATGGCGCTAGCTGCGCAGCATTTGTGTACCGCCGCCGTCAGTGTCAGCCAGTTTGCCGTGGCATACGGAGCTCCATCGCAGTCTTTAACACTGGTAGCATGCCGCGACAGCGTGGACGTGAACCGTATGTGCAGTTGACGGACTTTGAGCGAGGGCGTATAGTGGGCATCCGGGAGGCCGGGTGGACGTACCGCCGAATTGCTCAACACGTGGGGCGTGAGGTCTCCACAGTACATCGATGTTGTCGCCAGTGGTCGGCGGAAGGTGCACGTGCCCGTCGACCTGGGACCGGACCGCAGCGACGCACGGATGCACGCCAAGACCGTAGGATCCTACGCAGTGCTGTAGGGGACCGCACCGCCACTTCCCAGCAAATTAGGGACACTGTTGCTCCTGGGGTATCGGCGAGGACCATTCGCAACCGTCTCCATGAAGCTGGGCTACGGTCCCGCACACCGTTAGGCCGTCTTCTGCTCACGCCCCAACATCGTGCAGCCCGCCTCCAGTGGTGTCGCGACAGGCGTGAATGGAGGGACGAATGGAGACGTGTCGTCTTCAGCGATGAGAGTCGCTTCTGCCTTGGTGCCAATGATGGTCGTATGCGTGTTTGGCGCCGTGCAGGTGAGCGCCACAATCAGGACTGCATACGACCGAGGCACACAGGGCCAACACCCGGCATCATGGTGTGGGGAGCGATCTCCTACACTGGCCGTACACCACTGGTGATCGTCGAGGGGACACTGAATAGTGCACGGTACATCCAAACCGTCATCGAACCCATCGTTCTACCATTCCTAGACCGGCAAGGGAACTTGCTGTTCCAACAGGACAATGCACGTCCGCATGTATCCCGTGCCACCCAACGTGCTCTAGAAGGTGTAAGTCAACTACCCTGGCCAGCAAGATCTCCGGATCTGTCCCCCATTGAGCATGTTTGGGACTGGATGAAGCGTCGTCTCACGCGGTCTGCACGTCCAGCACGAACGCTGGTCCAACTGAGGCGCCAGGTGGAAATGGCATGGCAAGCCGTTCCACAGGACTACATCCAGCATCTCTACGATCGTCTCCATGGGAGAATAGCAGCCTGCATTGCTGCGAAAGGTGGATATACACTGTACTAGTGCCGACATTGTGCATGCTCTGTTGCCTGTGTCTATGTGCCTGTGGTTCTGTCAGTGTGATCATGTGATGTATCTGACCCCAGGAATGTGTCAATAAAGTTTCCCCTTCCTGGGACAATGAATTCACGGTGTTCTTATTTCAATTTCCAGGAGTGTATCTTATGTTACATTGCAGTTGTCTGATCTAGCACCTGCAGCTATGGTTTTGGGAGGAAAAAAAAAAAATATATCCAGCACAGAAAATATGAACTTATTTCATCATAGATTAAACAGTGAAGTGGGCTAGAGATCACAGTATTTCATGTTCTCAAAGTTTTGCTACTTTCTTGGAACACTTCCTACAAGTTTTAATTAAACTTTCCCCCTTATTGAACATCATAAAAAAGTAGGAAATAAAGTAAAGTGGATTTCTGAAGGAAGAAAAATCTCTAGTGCAAGAAAAAGACAGCTGCATAGGCAACTAAAACATAACAAAAGTCCTAGTTTTGTTACTTATGTAAAAATTACCAAAGTTGTTGTCACTATCACAACAGAGTATTTCAGATATCAGTCTCCGAAAGCCATTTTCCAAGAGAGTTATATGATTCCCTGCAGAAACTGTTAAATACTGTACATATATATGACTTATCAGTAACAGAAACATTTTTACTACATACTGACTTCATATTCTCGACCTTGTGCTGCTGACCAGACATTTCCTTCACGACTGACCATACGGTTTTCATTTTATCTGTGAAGTAGCTATACTATTTGTTTACCACATACTCTTTGCGTTCCTAATAGCATTTTTAAATACCTTACAGTACTGTTTGTAATGAGCTACTGTAGCTTGATTGTGACTTAACATTTTCATGTTATTCCCACTATCCCACTAGTCAGCCACACAGGCTGTCCTTTACTGCCGGTACTCTGTTTCTAATGGAAAGCAAGTTTCAAAGAGCATGAGAAAGGTGTCAAGGAACGTAATATATTAGTCATCTATGTCATCAGCACAACAAACATCCTGCCACTCTCTGTTCCCTAATGAGGTTTAAAAACCTCTCTATTGCCTTTCGGTTAACTTTTCTACATAGTTTTTCACTATATAAAACTTTGTTTAAGTACACAACTCTTTTAGTGTTTAAAGTGTGTGGAACATGGTCTGAAAAGCCTTTCACCCTTTTACTAACAGAATGCCCATCTAGTAACAAAGAATGAAATCAAATATTGTCTATGGTTGTTGCTGTAGGCCCTGCAACCTTGTTGGAAAAAATCAAATATATATCAACAGATCATATGAATGTAGGAGACCTCCGAACATCCTTTTTCTTGCACACTCATAAACAAAATTAATATTGAAGTCACCCCATACAACTAATTTTTTGTACTTCCTATAAAGTGAACAAGTCAGAGTTTGGAGACCTATAAATAACTATAATTAAAAGTTTAGTTTCACTAAATTCAAGTGCCCCTGCACAACATTCAGGTACCTACTGTCCAGTGCAGTGCTTTGATACATCTACGGACTCAGGTGGAATACTGTTTTTATTTTTATTTATTTTTATTTTTTTGATTATGTACATGGCCACTCCCCCATTCCACAAAGAAATCCTTGAAAAGCAAACAGCTAATCTGTATTCTGGTAAAGGAAGCCTCTGAACTGCCATTTATTTAGGTGGTGCTCTGATATACCAATATAATCAGAGTCAACATCTGTAAGTGGTTCACTAATTTTACCTCCAATATATCTTAAATTAAAAACAATAATGTTGGACTTGTGAGTCCACCTTGATACAAAACATTTTTTGTTATTTATTTACTTACTTATTCCCCAAACTAGTTTCAGCAGCAAATACTGACATCTTCATTGGGTTTTTTAAATCTTAAACATGCAGAAAATAGCATAGTTATAAAACACTGTTCACACATTATTACATTTGTCTGTCTGTTTTGTAAATATCGTTTTCTGTGGATACTTGTATACTACCTTGTTTATTGAACATTACAGCCTGGTTTTAAAAATTGTTGACACTTTTTGCATCATATTTTCTGTGCATTTTCTGTTGCCATTTATATTTTGATGAAATATGCTAATTCCCTCTTTACTTAGATATCTGAACTCCTTTGAGGGTGGTTCTCATGTTAGAGAGACTTCCTTTAAGCAGGGATATCTATCAGCCGAATTCAGTCTAAAAATGTTTCAGCTCTAATGCCCACTACTACAGGAATTTTCCCAAGAGTGATCCCACCACCACCCACAGTACTGTCACCTATAAGCTTTGCCAACCTCCCATTCCCATACCTACTGAGGTGCAGACCATGTCTAATGAAACCTGATCTGTTTAAAGACTCAACTGACACCCACTGCCATGCCCTCCACCACCAGCGTCTTCTCAATCCCCATGTTAACATGCCTAACAGCAGCATTAAGACGAGGCCAATCATGACGCTGAAATAATTGCATGAGGTGCACATTTGCGCCACCAGTCTGAGCAGCTATCTCTTCCAAGTCACCACCTACATCATACTCCCCGTCCCTATCAAGACTATTCCCAGTTCCATCCACAATCACTACCTGATCCTCTTTCAAAAAGTCTGTACATAACTCCCCTATGTTAAAGTCACCTGAGCCAATCCTACACTAGCCTTCACAATGCTGGTGACCTGGTACTCACTCCCCAACATTTCCTGCAGCTGCTGGCTTACACCTTTGCCATGTGGACTGCCTAATAGCAGAACCTCCTTCTACCTATTTGAAACTTCAACTGTCTTAAAGTCCTTAACTATTGAAGTCTACTGCATGTTTTCCACACCTATAGCTACAAGAGGCTCCTCTCCACTGAAGTCTGACAGTTGGTCAAACTGTTACGCAAAGTACAACTGTCTGAGTATCTCCTCCTCCTAGTAGCCTTCTTACAAACTACCAGTTCCATTTCCCAGAACCCTTCTCACTCTTCATCCTATCTAGTTCTTCCTTTGCATTTTGTAACTGCACTTGAAGGGCACAGATCTCATACTCCTGCTCCTCTATGAACTTATTTCTGCTACAAATTCTGCATTTACAGGAGAGGACCTCGCTAGAATGCCCACTGGCTTCCCCATTTCATTCCTCCTGGCTCCCCCATTTCATTCCTCCAACGAAAATACTTTGAACAAATTTCACACTGTAACCTGCTACTAACAAACCTATGACAAAGCCCACACTTCTCACTCAAGGTAAAATGTTAATAATTGCTGAAAAAACTAAATGTCTGTATTATCTAAGTTCAGTTACTACAGTAGAACGATTTAAAGAACTAACAACAGTGACCTCAAATTTCACTCTAGCATCTTCTTCTATCAATACTACTAAACCACAACTAGCATCTTCTTCTATCAATACTACTAAACCACAACTGATATCAATACTACAAAAACTTCACAAAACCATAAAATCAGGTATCCACTGGAACACTCAATAAACCCAAACACAGTGAGTGAAAGTTTTAACTAAAATATTTCACTAGAAACAGCAAGCAACAACAGCTGAAAACTGCCATACTAAATTTAATAAATGACTACAATGCACCAACAACTTTATAAAACACAGTGAGCAAAAGGTTCTGTCATTTCACCAGAAACAGAATAAGACACCATTGAAAACTACTAAATTAATAACTGAATACAGTGTATTAAAAACTTTGTCAGTACTTAACTTTAGAACTGCTGTAGCTGCAACTGCATGCTGTGAAATGTAGACACGCTGCGGAGATATCAATGAACAACTGAAAACTACTAAATTTAATAACTGAATACAGTGCACAGACAACTTTATCTTTGTTCTTACAATTTAAATGGATAGACAAAAAAATCTACCCACCAAGCGGCAGCAGAATGTACACATAAAAGATGGTTGCAACTGGCAAGCTTTCGGAACCAGTGGCTCCTTCTTTAGGCAGATGAGATGAAGGGGAAGGAAGAGGGGTGAAGGAGAAGGACTGGAAAGGTCTAGGAAAATGGGTAGATTTCGGGAAAGTCACCCAGAGCCGCATGTCGGGGGAGACTTATCGTGTGGGGTGAGAAGGAAAGACTCTCCTCCTCATTCCGTGCCTGAAGAAGGAGCCACTGTATGCCCAATTACATTATTGCTCTCCTAATTTTTTTTCTAAATAAATTAGAAGTCCATATGACTGAAAATTCAGATACTTACTTGTGCAAGATGATTTTTTTATACATTTGAAAATTGTCCTGATTTTGTTTAAAAATAGTAAGAGAACCTTGGCATGATTGATTGGTCAAGTTGCTTACTCTCATGACAGAATTTACTGGTTGCAGAGGTGCATGTAATTAAATGTCGTGCTATATGGCAGAGTGAGACACTATGTTGACAACAGAGTGAGACACTGTGTTGACAATCAACAGTCATATTCAATTAAAAATGAACCTGTAAATTGTGGTTATGGTTCCACATCAGCTGTAGAATATTTCAGAACAAATGCAATTTGCAAATTCATTCCTAATTAAACATCCTTGCAACATTTTTATTACAATGTGTGTTCACAAACATTCCATGCTATACAACTACACTTTTTATATAAATTAACTGGTTCAAAAATGTATTAGACATCGAGGTGCCTAGTGACCAGTTGCCAATGTGGAAGTGGACAGCCTTGCAAAGTAAAAAACACAATTCAGCCCTTAGCTTTCAGAATTTTTCATTTAGTTTTTGCTACAGGAGAATAAGAAACACAAGAAACAGGAAAAATGGATGACATACCGATGTTGGAGGGAGGAAAAATACTTTTCCAATACTGGTTTAAGGGAACAAAAATTAAAGGGAAGGAAAAAGTAAACTTCTGGACTTCAAAAGAAATATACCACAGACACAAATATTGTCAACAGCAGTTTATGATCATGAACATAAAGAAACAAAAAATGCAACATAGTTTAAGAAATGGAATGTATGTTCATCACAAGTGATATTTCCCACAAGCAAATATATAATTATAAGTTGCATTATTGTAGCTCATAACATTAAAGAAAAAGAAAAAAAAAATACCGTTTTGGATGATTTAAGTACAAAGAGCATTCTGATATTCAAAACAAAGGGCTCTCTTGTGGATTTACTCAAAAGTATGAGTAAAATGAATTTTCCTCAACTTGCAAGTTATTAACTGTCGTTTTTCATTCAGTTTAGCTTATACAAAATTCAGAACTGATCAGCAGTGCAAATAAGAAAAAAAAATTACAACATATTTGAAGTTTTTCACAGCTGAATCCATCATTAATAGATATATTTGGCTACCAAAAACAAGAAAGCTTCAACAGTATCTGTGAAAGGAACCAGTTTGTGTATGAATAATATGACATAAAAACTTTAAAAAGTTCCTACAACATGCTCTTTCTTAAATTCTAAAAAATGCACTGCTCGAAAATGTTTATTCATCTGACCTCCACATTTTTCATCTCATCTGAGAAACAAAACCCATATACTCACACATTTAAAAGATTTCATCTTTAAGTGTATCCACATTAAGCCCTTGCAGTCTATAATACATTCATCCAAAAACATACACTCAGACTCTATATAAAAAATAACCACTTATAAGAGAAAACTTAACAAGTTGTGACTAGAACAAGCTGCAGTGCAAGCAAAAAATATCAAAGCATGACAATTCAAAAGTGTGCAAAAATAAAAATGTACTGGCATTAAAAGCTAGTTATAGTGCATTTAAATGCAACATCCACTGATTACAACAAAATGCTGACTTTCATGAGCATTCACAAATACATCACTTGATCTACCAATAGAAATTAACTTAGCTTCCTATTAATGAATTTATTAAAATACTATTAAAAAGAACACTATGAGCAAACACAATTCTTGTGCCCATGAGATAACTGTCACTGAGAATAAGTTACAGATTCCTATACTCTACTGTACACTTGAGTGACAGCTGCAACCTCTTCTGGAGTAAAATTGCTATAGCACTCCAACATTCTGATTATCACATCAAAAAATGTATTTTAGAAACTGTCTATGGAAGAGAATCTTCTAGTTCTTTATTAGTCTGCATCTGACAAACAGGAGTACAGTTGCACAGGAAAAATGTCTGCATGCACCCAATCACATTTATAACATTTCCAATTGCAGATGTCTAAAGTATTCCTTTCAAAATATACACACACCATTTTCTAAATCTTTTACACACACTACTTCAATTGACATGTGGCTCCTATTTGTTGTCAACAAATAATATGTTAAATGAGAAGGTTTTAAATAATTACTGTGCCATTTTTAAGAAGAGTGAAGTAGTATAGACATCTGCTATGCATTTGTATTTCCCTGTGTGCCTTGTCTTGAGGGCTTCAATAACAACAAAATGAATAAAATCAGATGGCAACCAATTCACATCTGGAATTTGTCACTGTCATATATGAAATACAATTTCAGGCTTTGCCAATGAAACATAAAACAAAGTATTCTAAGGACTGCATAAAACTAATTCAGCAACAATGAAAAAAAATAAAACTAAACCAAAATGGTATCAAACATTACTGCATAATCCCATGCACCAGTCAAAAGAATAAAATGAGATTTCCAGAAAAATGTCACTGAGTAACTGAAACCCACTGCATGCCAAGAACAGACAGGTCATTTAGTATTACCAGAATTTTTTGAAAGTTTTTTTTTCCACATAGTTTTGTCAGTCACATATACAATTTATATCACTTGAACAGAGAAATTTTGTATCGCGACAGTAGGAATAATTGTGCTTGCTGAACATAAAATGTCTTTGCTAAACAAAATGTTTTTGTGCAGTAAAAAACTCATGCAATTGACAGATAAAAATGTTACTTGATTGTAATACAAAAGTATGGAAAAATGAATCCATCAAATATGTTTGTAAGAACAAAAAATGTTCACATGGGAATAAAGATAATGACATGATAAATATCTGCCACAAGAAACATCTTTTGAACTATAATTACACCAAAGACTATACAGAAAAAAATATGTATTTTACAATACTTAAAAAGACATTATACCAGACACAACAGCATTAAGAGATAATAGGAAACAATGAAAGAAATAAGCAAGGGATGAGTCACAAGTTTGTCTGTCACAGTTCACTTTCTGTTCATGTAGTATTTGCTCGTTTTTAAGGTAAAATAAAAACTGGCTGAATTATTTAGTTCCCTGATGTTCATTAAACTTAAATTTCTATCAGTTTCTATTCATGTCTACCATAATGTAATAACATGCAGGTAAAAAGTAACAGAAGTCATTACTGATATTCTTTTGAAGGGTGTTAGAGAACTGGACAAGAACAACAGATTTTGTACCTCAAGTAAATTTAAATAACAGTTATAAAAGATAGATTAAATGTGTAGCACTGAAAGAGCTCAGAACAGTGCTCTAGGATCAAACAAATTATGACTTGTGAAGTATGATCTAAAACATATGAAAATGTGGTTACGTAGAAATCGGATTAAACTGGCAAATGCAGTGTAATGACATCACCTTATTTTATGTTCAAAATGCCATAAAATTTAAAGAAAAGAAATCCGATAGATACTGAGACAATAACTGTGTGTTTTATCTTCTGTATACTTTTATTCACACCAATTTTAACATTTTAAGTGAAAGAAAAACTTATTCACAGTATGTTCACAATGGTAAGTATTTATTGTGACATGTCTATAACATTTATATAAATAGCTTTCTAAATAAGATGCCATCTCTCCTTTTTTGAGAATCATAGCCTTAAAATCTTTAATATGGGTTTCAGCAGTGTAAGGTTTCCTTTCTGAGCTCCACTTTCTTGACAAAATGCAGGTTAATGCCTTTTCCAGATCTGCATTGGATTCATTCCCATAACAGAACAACATGATGTATGAAGAAAATTACAGACTGAGGACAATGACAGCATCAACTCTATGGCCAGTTACATGCTCCCACTTAAGAATTCATTCTAAAAGTCAAAAATCACACACAAAAATTACAAATTCTTCACTCAAATTATGCAACTTGGAATCATATGTACCGAAACATGTACATGCTGTCTGAAGTAAACATTTAGTTACTCTAAACAATTAACATTAAGGTACTAAAATATCACTTTCAATAGTTGTTTGTATTTGTGCGAAGAATAAATGCCACATGTGGAGCTTGAAATATCCACACCTAAAACTATTTAATACCACTTCAATGATAAAACAGATATTACACTTCTGTAAAGTTAAACAGGTTTCAAGGGAATGGTTTGCCTACACTGAAAATATGTGTTTTTTTTTTTTTAATATTTGCAGTCTTTAATGTTGACCTGTATCTCAGAATTTTCGAATGTGAAGCAGGAACTATAGTATTTGTAGCATATAAGAATACTTCTGTACAGAAAATGTGACCCGCATCTACGTTTGACTGTCATCACGCTTCGTGGTCAGCTGAGTTAATTCCAATCAAAGACTCGGTTTGCTCATCTTCACAGTCAGTAGTCCTGAAAATAATGAAATCATTAGGGTAAAATGAAAATATACCAAGCAGTCAACAAGGCTGTGAAGCAAAATAAAAGAATAGGTTCTTTTATGTAGTGATGTGTTAGTACCAAACAACAAAATTGAGAGAACATTTCAAAATGTTAAAAGTTTGAGACCCAAAGAGGCTCAATTCACACACTATTTTTTTAGTTCTCATCAATGGGGAGAACCCTCAAAAATATAAAACTATATGTATAGAAATACTGCTCTAATGAACAGTGTTTGTAGACTACACTAGCTGTACACAACTTAACATTATTCATTGGTGACCCTTTAGGCTTTTAATAATGAGAAATATCTTTGACTGAGTGGCTACACACCAAGCAGTGGCAGAACATACACATAAAAGACAGTTGTAACTAGAAAGCTTTCAGAGCCAGTGGCTCTTCCTTCAGGCACAGGATGAGAAGGAAAGAGTCTTTCCTTCTCACCCCACAAGGTAAGTCTCCCCCGACCCATGGCTCTGGATGAGTTTCCCAAAATCTACCCCTTTCTCTAGGCCTCTACAGTCCTTTTCCTTCACCCCTCTTCCTTCCCCTTCAACCCTTCTCCCTGAAGAAGGAGCCACTGTGTGATGAAGCAAGCTGGGATATTTTTTCTTCCCCTCTTGTTCTGCCATCTGCTGCCTTAAATTTTTTATTAAACTAATTACCATTGGAAATGCCGTGTGGCTAGGGCCTCCCGTCAGGTAGACCGTTCGCCTGGTGCAAGTCTTTCGAGGTGATGCCACTTCGGCAACTTGCGTGTCGATGGCGATGATATGAGAATGATAAGGACAACACAACACACAGTCCCTGAACGGAGAAAATCGCCTACCCAACCGGGAATCGAACCCGGGCCATTAAGTATGACATTCTGTCGCGCTGAGCACTCAGCTACCAGGGGCGGACACTAATTACCATTAACAAACATGTATATAATCTACTTTTTCATAAAGAGAAAGGTTGGCCCTCAGTTTTAAAGAATATAACAGCAGATCTAATTTTGTGCTTAGTTTTATGTATGCAATTGATTTGCTAATTTACTTTGTCTATGCCTAGTTAGTATCGTTTTTTATAGGGCAAAATCAGTTTTCATAACTTAAATTCTATTGCTGACATATAGCCAAACATAAATTCTGAAATGATTGTAAACAATTGGAAGACGAAATGCTAGTATTCTTAAAGTATCTATTTAACTCTAGTCGGAAACATGTTAGCAAAACCAGCCCTTAATCCATTCCAAAGTAATTTCCAATTTTGTCAAAAGTATTGTTTGCGTAACTATATATGTTAATTTCAACATTTTAACAATTAGTTCGGCCTAAACCTTGTATTAGAAGAAACTGTTAAAAGGAATGACTTTTTTGATGTATTCAGTTAATTTTGTGAGTTAAGTTTTACTTGTAATTTCAGTAAATTTAACTTCGAACAATGTGTAGTTTCAGCACCTATTATTGCGAGGATGTATAAGGGTCCGGTTTTTGGTCACGAACCAGTCAGTCCAAGGTCGAGTTTCAGACGAGGAACCTGTGTTGGTTAGAATGACAACAATGCATCAACTTAACAGTGAAATAAGTGTTACACCAATAGGCTGTGTGTTAAAGCAATGACAGTGACTGTTCAATTTATTTGAAACACAGGTAACTGTGTGGTTAGGATTTTACAGCTCGCAGATTTACAACAGTAAACTATTGTAGCAGTATGTGGATGTTTGCCTGCAAACTATTAATGAGGCTTATGGAAAGTTAAACAATAGTGCACTGGCCCTATGAAATGTGTATATGGGGGATTGTGAAAAACGAAAGTAAACATCTGCAAAACGCAACTGTGCAGCTGTCGGCTACATTCTTTACCGTAGTCAGTGTCCAAATTAGAAACCCCATTTTTCAGCCAGAGTAGCAATGCAGTTCATTGACACCAAGGACAACAAACGAAGAAAATAAAGCAGGCAAACCGCTACAACTGGCTCTGAAAGCTTGCTGGTTATAACCATCTTTTGTGTGTATATTCTGTAGCCGCTTGGTGAATAGATTTTTTTATCTATCCAATTAAATTGTTTTAACATACCATTTCAGTTTCATGCTGTGTATACGTGTCTCTAGACTCACATTTTAGTATCCAGAGATTGATAAATTTGATTGTGACTGCATTATATTTGTGCTCAATAGCATGAATGTTGACTGTAGTGTATAATAATTTACTCTTATTAGTTGCCCATGCTTTAATACTGTTACTAAACAAACTTCAGTCCTGTAACTGCTCGTGTGTGAGATGGTGGTCTCTCTTTACTGATGAAGGCTGTGCCCGAAAGCTCTATGTAAGTGTCTTAAGTGTCCCTGTCTGCAGTTTCACATGCCTTCTTTACAGTAAGAAGCAATCTGTCTTTTCCTACATTGTTAATAGTCTTACCTGGAGCCTCCACTAGTTGATTTATCTTGGTAACATATTTGAATGATTAACATTGCAAGATCACAGGTTAATGTAAATGTGAGATAAGTTATTGCAAATGTGGAATGATGGTACATTAATAACTGGTGTGCAACTGTCAGAATGTTCAATGCAAGCACGCAAACACGCATCGTATTCTACAGGTGCCAGATGTCAGTTTGTGGGATGAAGCTCCATGCCTGCTGCACTTGGTCAGTCAATACAGAGACGGTTAATGCTGTTTGTGGATGATGCTGGAGTTGTCGCACAATGATATCTGATATATGCTCAATTGGAGACTGATCTGGTGATCGAGCAGACCAGGGCAACATGTCAACACTCGGTAGTGTGTGTTGAGTTACAACAGCGGTATGTGCATTAGTATTATCCTATTAGAACATGCCCCCTGGAAAGCTGTTCTTGAATGGCAGCATAATAGGTCAAATCAACAGACTGATGTACAAATCTGCAGTCCGAGTGCATGGGATAATCACGAGACTGCTTCTGCTATCATACGAAATTGCACCCCAGACCATAACTGCCGGTATAGATCCAATGTGTCTAGCACACAAATATGTTGGCTACAGGCCTTCAACTGGTCTCCTCCTAACCAATATATGGCCATCACTGGCTCCTATGCTGAAACAGCTTTCATCAGAAAACACAACAGACCTCCATCCCTCCCTGCAATGAGCTCTCGCCTGACACCATTGAAGTCGCAAATGGTGCCGATTTCGGGTCAGTGGCAGACACACTACATGCTGTCTGGCTTAGGGTTGTCCATGAAATAACCAATTGTAACTGCTGCTGCAGATGTAGTAAGATGCATCGAAGTCATATGCTGAACACAATGGTCTTCCCTTTAGGTAGTGCCACGTGCTGTCTGGAACCATGTCCTCTTGTGACTGTATTCTCCAATGAGTACCAGTGCCAGCAACCATTTACTGATTTACTGTGGTTACATTCTTCCATGTCTTTTTTCTGGGGTATCACAGAAGGAACATCCACCTTTCCATAGCCATATTACACAACCTCGTTCAAACTCAATGAGGAGGAGTGGGTGCAGATCACCTCCTGTTCCGCCTCCACCCGTGTCGCACAACCCACAATTCCAGCTCATGCAAGTTACCCGGCTGCAGCTGCAGAGTGCACTTTCTGGTACGTGTGCACCATCTTCTATCATTTGGAGCCACTCAGTTGCTGCATCTGTGACCAGCATCTGTGACTGCTCTGTATTGGTGACATCATCAAAGAATCCGTAGAAATACGACTGGCGGAAAATCTGTTAAACCGTGACAGCGGCTACCAGCTGGACAGTGCATGGAATCCCATCAACTCCACGATTTGCTCAAATCGAAGACGACAGAGTGCGTCGACGGCCGTGGCAAACAGCAACGCAGAGGGCGACCGAGTTCCGCTATTCCACCAGCGAGGGCGCTGCCGGCGGGCAGTGTTGGTTCAACTATCAAGTTTTCGACGCATGCGCAGAATAGTTACAGTACGCTATATATTGCGGAGCGGAGAACGTTATTGCCAGTCTGCGACTGCTCACCTGAAGATGACTGGCAGGTGCCCAGTTGAAATATCGTGCGAAGTATTGAACAACAACCGGCTGCAAGCCCGAAATTTGTTTGAACAATCATCAATCCTGTTTGCACTCTATGGCGCAGCTAGAAGTGGATGCCGGGCAGAGTGGTGCTCCACATTACTAACATCTCAGCCCTGGCTTGGCTGCAGATGGCAATTGAAGTGGGCTGCCTTCTGCTTCTGTGTACCTAATAGAGTAATACTCATTGGCAAGTGAACACAGCTTTGAACTGCTTGTAGTTGTGATAACGCCCTACATTACATTTTTCTCGCCATGTGTTCTCCAACATAGTTTGGACATGTTGTTTCCTTCTCCCGCAGCAGTGAATAACACTGGTTCACATGGCCGCCAGCACACTTCACACAGATGTTAAGCGTCAAGAAGTGACATGCCCAGTGCCCTGACACCTCAAGCATTAAGGTGACCCTCGCCTTGACTTGAAGGTATCCACAGTGACCACCATCTTAGCCACCAGTGAGAGGTGAAACAACTTCAAACTTTCAGAGTTGTTCTTGGTGACAGCTAGCAGGAGGAGTCCATTTTCACTTGTGTTCAGGAATTTCATGGGCACCCTGAACCAAGGTCTTCCAATTCTTGTTTACAATTATCAGATGCTGCAAAACACAACCTCAATCATTGTGTCTGGGTGCGTGGTGTGCGTGTAAAACAGCCACTTGTGCGCACCCACTTCACTCATCACATGCCTCTAGTTGTCGCATTGCGGAACTTGAATCACACCAGGTTTTTCCAGTAGATTTCAAATTGGAGTCTTCCTTGACCTACTGTGAGATGGTCTGCAGAAAACTGCAGTAGTAATTTAGTACCTGAACAACGACATGTGGCAGTCTCGGCTCCTTCCATACCAAAGGTTGTTGGCTGAGGGAGTTAGCTCAATTTTCAGACTGTTAGTATTACAAGAAGTGAATAAAACTGAAAATTTTGAGTCTAAAATGTATGAAAATGAGGAGGTGGTTCAAGTAAATTTATTCTATCAAAAACACTAGAGGGTTATGAAATAAAAGCAATTAACTTCTGATCTGTTTAACTGAATTGCAGCCTGCAAATTATTTAGAAGTAATGTGTGTTTCTAAACATCATCTGACCACTGATACAGGAATGCTGACTATGGATGGATACAACTTGTCATCCAGTTATTGCAGTTTGAGTATGGAGAAAGTAGGTGTTGCTACTCTCATTCTGAAGGGATAAAAATATAAAAGTGCTGATACTATTAGATTTTTTGATCAGCATTTTGAAGCTTTTGCTGCGCAAGTAGATTTTCATGGAAAGTTAAGTAATGTGTGACTTGAGAAAAATGTTTCTCAATGTAGCCCTTCAGTCTCATGCAAAGGGGAGAAAGAAACAGTAGCTACTAGTATTTGGTGTTTGATGCAAAGGATAAAGGAACGTTCGTTTCAGCAACTTTGTAACAACTAATTAAAATAAATTACCTCTCCAAAGATCATGGTTCGCATTACAAGACTTCTCACACAGCCAACACTGTCAAATCTTAATTGAAATAGGGACAAATATCCCACTCATTTCATCCTTCCCAGGACCTAGATGGAACTTCAGGAAAGCAAAGTGGGATGTATTTCCTAAAAATCTGGACAAATGGCTTGGTTGGATTCCCCCAAAAGCAAAAAACTATGAGAGGCTTGTTGGAGCTATGATAAGTGCAGCAAAGAAAGCAATCCCTAGGGGCTACCGGAAGCAATATATTCCAGACTGGGATGAAACTACTGAGAAACAGTATGACGGATTTCTAAAAAGCAGGGAGCCAGAAACAGCAGATAACCCACTTCATAACCTCAACCCAGCCAGACGAATTAGGTGGAGTGAGACTGTTGAGTCACTCAATTTTCAAACATTAATCAGAAAAGCATGGTCATTAATAAGGAAGTTGTATGGAAACAAAGTTAAAAGTAAGGAACAACACTCAAATATCAGCTAACAGTGTTGCTTCATATCTACTGTCTACATCAAGAGCACCGAGGGATAAACTCATACAAGACATATCAGACGCAAACTTACATTGCTCAAAAAGGACACGAAGGAACAATTTGACTTCTCAAGAACTTTCTCCATACCTGAAATATGTGCTGCTCTTAGAACTCCAAAACCCAGAAAGCTACCAGGAAGTGACAGAATCCACTCAGAATTTCTTCTGCATAGTGGGAACTATGCAAAAAGATGCCTGGTAGATTTCTTCTCTGATATTATGATGTCTGGTTCAGTCCCAAAAAAATGAAGCAATCAAAGATCATAGCAATACTCAAGCCCGGCAACCCACCAGCGCAGACTAATAACTACTGCCCAGTCGCACTGTTGAGCATTAGTTATAAGTTCCTTGAGATAATTCTACAAAATCCAATTAGTCCAGTAATCTTACAGAGCCTTCCTCTTGAGCAAGCTGTATTCCATCCAGGATGGAGCTGCATTGATCAAGTCTTATCTTTAACAACATTTATTGAAGCAGGATACCAAATAAAGCAGAAAACATCAGTTGCTTTTGTCACTCTAAGTGGAGCATATGATACAGGTTGGAGGCATGGACTGCTTTATAAATTATTGCAACTCATCCCATGCAAATGGACAACAAAAATAATTGACAACATGTTAACTGGAAAGTCATTTACTGTAACTACAGAAAAAGACACTAGCTGCCCAAAAGAATTGAATAATGGTTTGCCACAGGGCTCCACCCTTGTTCCTCTCTTGTTTAATTTATATATATCTGATATCCCTCCAACATAGTCCAGAAAGTTTGGCTGGGCAGATGAGTGAGCAGTAGCTACCTAACACCAAACTTTTGAAAGAACTGAAGTAATCCTAACTTCGGATCTACTTATCATAAGCCACTCTTTCCACAAATGGAGGTTACAACCAAACTCAAAACAGAAGTTTCATGTTTTCATCCGTCCAATAGATTGACAAACAGAGCCCTCAATATCTACTTTGAAGAAGATAAACTTCATCATAATATGCACTCAAAATAACTTGGGATCACGTTAGATAGGACACTTTCTTTTAAGAGCACTTGACACAAACATCTACTAAGCTCAAAACCAGAAACAACATTCTCCATAAACTCTGCGGCTCTTGTTGGGGATCATCAGCACACACTCTCCTGGGTATCAGCACTCTGTTTGGTATACTCAGCAGCAGAGTACTGTGCGCCTGTCTGGCTTAATAGTCCACACGCAGACAGAAGAGCACACTACTGCATGAATACCAGATTTCTAATAACACTGACCTTCCAATAGTGGACGGCGTATTCCCTTCAGAGTGAAAAAGACTAAGGTCAAGACATCTTACTTTCATCATAGCCAGGACTCTTATGGAAACTGAATTCAGTCCCATCAATGAATGGAACCGCTGATGACAACAAACTGTTCCCCATAATGCCTGAAGCTGCCCTGTATCCAGAAGAAACCCAGCCTCCGGAAATTTGGACTATCTTGAACCACATCCGAACGGACCATGGACGATGTGCAGACACTCTCTGCAAGTGAGGGAAATTTTCATCACCATCCCGTGACTGCGGTGCAGAACAACAGACAGTTTCTCATGTCCCACATGTGCCTACAGGGGTCCTTTTCAAGATTTCCTCACAGGGACGAGTGAGGTTATAAATACACAAAAGATCTTGATATCCATCTATAGCTGCTGCTATTTGTGGTATTTTATGCTGGAGAGCTGTGCTTAAATGTTGATGTTGTAATCTTTATATATGTATTTCCATACAATAAATAAATAAACTAGTGCTTGTAACTGTCAAATGTTATTCTTTTGTCATTTTTGTAAGTAAAGCAAAGTAGGGATTTGATCTTTAAAAATGATGTAATTAAGATATGTTTAGTGATACGAGGGGCATTTAAAAAGTCCATGCAAAAATAAAAACTACTTACGTGTTTGGGGTAAACCTTTTTTTTTATTTTTTGACAGTCTCATTTTAGACTTACACACTTCATCCTACACTGTTCTAATTTGTTGATCCCTTTCAAATAATAAGAATTGTCCAAGTTAGCAAAATAGCTATTAGTTGCTGCAATCACCACCTCATTTGAATAAAATCTTTTTCATGCCAGCCATTTCTTCAAATTGGGGAACAAATAGTAGTCCGAGGGAGCCAATTCTGGAGAATAGGGTGGGTGATGTGAAACAAGTTGGAATCCTATTTCCAGTAATTTTGTGACCACAACTGCTGAGGTGTGTGCTGGAGCATTGTCGTGATGGAAAAGGACTTTTTGCGGTCCAATCGCCAGCGTTTTTCTTGCAGCTCGGTTTTGAAACGGTCCAGTAACGATGAATAATATGGACCTGTAACAATTTTACCATTTTCCAGATAGCCAATGAGGATTATCCCTTGCAAATCCGAGAAGACAGTCGCCATAACCTTTCTGGCCGAAGGAATGGTCTTCGCCTTTTTTGGTGCCGATTCTCTCTTGGTAACCCATTGTTTTGATTGTTGTTTGGTCTCAGGAGTATAGTAATGTAGCCATGTTTCATACACAGTGACAAAACAACGCTTAAAGTCCTGCGGATTCTTCCTGAACAGCTGCACACCAACCCTGTACCACTTCACACGATTCCGTTTTTGGTCAAGTGTGAGCAATCGCGGAACCCATCTTGCGGATAGCTTTCTCATGTCCAAATGTTTATGCAAAATATTATGTACCCATTCATTTGAGATGCTCACAGCACTAGCAATCTCACACACCTTAACTCTTCTGTCATCCATCACCATATTATGGATTTTATCAATGATTTCTGGAGTCATAACCTCCACAGGGTGTCCAGAATGTTCAGCATCACTTGTGCCCATACAGCCACTCAGAAAATTTTGAAACCACTTATAAACTGTTCTAATTGAAGGTGCAGAATCACCTTAATGTTTATCAAGATTCCCTTTAGTCTCCTGAGGCAGTTTACCTTTCATAAAATAATATTTAATCACCACAGGAAATTCTTTTTCGTCCCTTTTTTGACGATCACTCGACTTCCTTGATTCACACGAATGCCAAACACAAAGAAATACACCAATATGGCTGAAACTTGGTGTGCGTTCTTTCCAAAGATGCTACTAACTGAAAATGACCTTGATACACGCCGGTGGTGCCATCACTCGGACTTTGCACGGACTTTTCAAACGATGCTCGTATAATGAGATATTTTAAGTAATAGTAAGACAATATTGAAGTTAGTAATGAGTATGAGACATATTAAAGTAATGTAGTGATGTTTAGACTACTTGTCAGGGACCCTGTCTTGGTAGTATTTAATTTTTGTGAATACATTTGTTAGTTAGCACTGGTAAATTGTAAGATACAACTGAGTAACAAAGAGAATGTTCGCTAAACTTTTGTAGGTTTATGTAAAAGTATGGCACTGAAGATAAATATATTTGGTATTTTCAGAAATATAGTAGTGATGCTGAATAGTGGATGAAGGTTCTTTAGGAGCGCAAAATGAAAAAAAAAAACCGAATATTTAACAATTAATAAGGCTATTCTACTATGAATTTGTTTTCTGAACACTGAAGTGCTTACCTTCCGTATAATGTGAACTTCTCAGAAGATAAGTGGTTACGAAAATGTTTGTGTGTTCTGTGAGTAATTAGTCTAATTAAATAGAAAAATGAAAATGAAACCTAATAGAAATTAAGAATTGCTTTCAGTGAAGATGGTGTAACCTTGAAAATTAATTAACTTCCTTTGATTTAGTAATTATCTATTTTGAATATAGCTTCCATAGATTTCGTTTAAATGTCAATCCAAGAGCTTCTCAACACACTGTGTCATTTTGAGAAACAGACTGCGGAAAAGAAACTACACAAAGTGTTGTGACTAAATGGAACATCTATAGAGTACGTATGGAGTTAATAAACTGAGCCACACATTAGTCTAAAAAAAACTGTGTCAACTACTCTAAAGACCAGTGCAAAATTTTTCTTAATTTTTTTTGTGAAAAATATAATTAAATTTAGAAAATTTTCAAGACTTCTTAAAATTAACTAAGCAAACTGTATATCTATGTATAAATTTGTAACTGATGTTTTCAGACTTTGTAACTTTTATTTTGTATGAGAATCATAAGCTTTGCCCTATTTGATTCATAAATTCACTTCATTATTCTAAATTCGAGTATATTTAGTGATATGTGATAACTTGTGATTTTATATGTTTTGACTGTACTGTGTATTTTTTGTGAGTAATTTTTCCTTTACATTGCCTTACCCAGTTCTATTTCAATATCTGTTTGTACAATTCAATGGGTGGTGATGTAACAGAGCAATCCCAATGTCAATACTTTTTTTCTCTTTCTTTTCTGATTTCTTTTCATTTATGGTGCATATATGATAGTTAGGTGAAATAACTAATTTCTTTTTCAAGCAGTATTTCAACAAACTTCATTATTCACTGTATAATTTACTAAATGCTGATGACAATAGTATAAGTGCTTCTTAGGGAAACATTTTATTTGAAGAAATGTTAAAAAATTTCTATACTGCAAGCCATGTGAACATCAAAATTCTATTATGCTATTTTTTTCTCTACTGTAACATATTTGAAAGCCCATACTCTTCTTCTTGTTAATATTTCAAAAGTTATTTGTACTCAAAATTTTCTTGTTCCAGAATGTTCCGATCTTAAAAGTAATTCTTTCCTAAATTGAGTTCCATAATTATGCAGCCATGATTTTTCTGTTTTTGAAAATGTGTACTTTTACTACAATAACCTCTCAGTTTGCTAACTGTTCAAATCAGAAAACTTCACTTACTCATAATTTCTTAAGAAACTTTGGGAACCCCCATTCACAGTACGACTTCACTGCCATAAAGCAGTTCCTGTTATCTTCACATTTTCTTAATGTACAACAGTTCATTAAACAAACTTACTTCACTGTTTATTGTATTTTTGTCACTTTTAATTTTCCTTTCCTTTATATTAATTTAAAAAAAGGAATAGCTTAGTACTTTACCAATTTGTATTTTCCGTAATACACACATCTACAAGGGTATACTGAAAAATAATGCCACAGAATTTCTTACGTGAAAACTCTCTACGCTTTTTAAATAAAACAAACTTTATTAACAAGCTATAACTTTATTCTTCATGTCTACATTTTTATTTCTTAACATTGTCACTATGACAACAAACATATATCTCTCAATGAGAGACCAGTTTGCTGAAACCGTCATCATAAAATCTTTGACTAGGTTGACAGAGCCGCAACCTCACACCTGCTTCTGCCGCTTCATCACTATCAAACTGAAGTCTTCAAAGGTGTTCTTTAAGTTTCGGAAGCAAATGAAAATTGGATGTAACAAGTTGGGACTGTGTGGAGGATGATTAATGACAATGAACCCAAGGCATCAGATTGTTGCAGTACTCGTGTGTGGTCTGGCATTATGATGCTATAGGAGAGAGTACTCCACATGTGGACAGTTAGAAACTCAATTACAGCAAGCTGCTTCTCATGCAATGACATAGTTGCATTACACACTGCAATGTTACATGCTACAATTCGGAAGCCTCTAGTGGCAGAGGGTTGCAACTTGTGTCAACAAAGTTAGAAAGTCGACCAAGTAATATGCATGACATTTAATACCTCAACTGATATTGAGAACAGAATAAAAAAATTCAGAGACATTACTTTTCAGTACGCTCGCATATAAAGAGGCTTCGCTTATAAGGCCAGAGTCGGTGGTGGGCTAGCGTTTGACTAGTTCAGACAGTATGTTATTTGTTTTATTCTACAATGGAAAATCCAGGATGGAATATAACAGTACTATGAAAAGAATAGTTGCTACTCACCACATAGCAGCCCAATAGTCAAAATGTATAATCACTAAGTCAGTTGCAAATGGAATGTCACAGTGTATTGCTAGTATGTGACAATCTGCTTGTGAGTCTCCAAGATGTACAGTCATTTTTTCAATTATTGCCACTTGAGAAATTTTTGAAACATCTTTGAGTAGATGTACTGACCTGTGTTGAAGTATTTATTATCCTATATTTTACAAAGTTGATCATTGAAATTCCTGTGTTACAACAAATGTGGTACAAAATGAAAACTTCTGCAGTGTTGTGTGTGTATCATTTAATAACATTTCAAATTACCGTAAGCAACCACAGGAAAAAGATGACAGCAGAAATTCCACAAGATTTATGAAGCAGATGCAAATGGAGCATGTTGGTAAGTTCATAGGATGTGCTGTTATGAAACTTCTGGACAGATTAAAACTGTGTGCAGGACTAGAACTTGAAACCAGAACCTCACCTTTTCCTGACAACATTCTTACCAACTGAGATATCTAGGCAAAACGCATGATTTGCCCTCGCAGACCCTCCAGTAGTAACCCCGTAAGTGGTCAACAGATATTAACTCAAGATCGCAATATAAATTTCAGCTGCAATGTACTTCATAGCTTTAAATTACTGATTGAGTTTATTCTACTCACCTCGATCTCGTACGTTTACAAACAATAGCGTGACACCGTTTGGCACCATCGAGGACGGGATCCCAATTGTCGTAGTGAGCGAGCAGAGCAACGGCACAGAATGCTACGAACATGGGCACAGTGCCAAGATAAAATGTATATGGGTAGTGCACACGTTTCATTACTACATCGGCAAGCATTGTCATCGGGATGGTCAAACTGATGGCCACTGTAGCAATTAATGACGATGTCAGGAAACAGCCCCTGTAAAAAATGGTACAAGTGTGTGTAAAATCACTGCATTGTTTGCATATGTGATGCTTAAATTACAATTGTGATCGCTGTGGAACACATGGTATAACAACTATATGAGCCCCAATAATAACTTATTATTATGAGGAATTCATAGGACACTATTTGGTAACTTTCTAAGGCACTGACAACCACTTACAAATGCAATATCTGTTTCATAATTTCATACTTTTTTAAGAGATTTGAACAGATATAAAGTGGATGACATTTCCTTTGTTTTAACACATCTGGTGAAATTGGACAACATTACAAATGCAGTTTATTATTGTTCCATGTAGTTTCCTTTATAAGCAATGTAAGCTCGTTCGTTGAGTTATTCTCTTTTTAACATTACTTCAACAGGTCAAACATGTTCAAGTGATGGGGAGGGAGGACAGGAGGGACAGATGTTTGTAGTGTCACAAATTAGTCAATTGGTGCTGGTAACACAGCTCTCTTTTCTGAATGTGTGTTAGGACATAAACATTAATGTTTTAATGTATTTTAAATACTTACATTTCAACAGAGTCATGTAACTGTTTTTTTCTTTGTTTATGTGGAAATGACTTGAATCATGATAATGCAGTATCATCTTTTTTTCTTTGAGATTGACGTTTACTACAGCAGACAACACACTATTGTAGGTGATAGCCAGTGACAATGAGAAGATTCAATTTCCAATTGAATTTATTGCTCGTAACATGTAATTTTACACGCATGTACATTTTCTACTAAGTATAAAGTTTTTATGTTTACAGTTTTTTAGTTTACATTATTTCTTATTACATTGTAATTCGTGATAAATTCAAGTTGTAAGAGCATTTTTCAATAAGCCACTGCTTGACAAACTTTTCAAAAGTATCCCCTATCAATATCTTAACTTCATTTGGTAACAAGTTATTAAAAACAGGTCCTCTGACAGAGGCTTTTCGCTGTTAGAGTTAATCTTCTGTTAACCATATGAAAATATTTTCTAAGCCTTGTTCCGTAGTTGTGAATATCCGTGTTTCTTTTGTGATCTTCTCTCACTAGCATTATAGTTTCTAGTATATACATGGCATAAACTGTAAAAATATTGTGTCTAATGAACAGGGGTTTGCAAGAAATTCCTGGTTTTAATTTTGCTATGATCCTTAAGGATCGCTTCTGCAGTATGTAAACTCTTTTCATATTAGTTTGGCATGTCCCACCCCACAATAATATTCCATAAGACAAGAAAGGATATACTAATCCATAATATACAGTCCTTAGGGTTTCATAATTAAGGTGTGGTGATAATCTTCTTAATACACATAGACTGTGTGTTATTTTTTTTACAGACATAATCAGCTTGCTGCTTCCATGAAAGTCGATCATCTATGCACAAACCCAAGAATTTACAATCTGTACAAGTTTTTGTTAGAATTTCATCAATCACAGTATTTTGTCTGTTTGGACCACTTGATTTAAGATGAATAATATTAGTTTTTCTATGTTTACTTCTAGGTTCTCCCTTTCAAAGTGAGCTCTTGCCTTTTCAATAAAGTAACGTATCTCTTCAACTACGCTGGGCTCATTGTCTACACAGCAGACACCGGATGTATCGTCTGCATACATAGTGATCAATTGCTTATTGTCAAGAAACACTGGAAAATCATGTACTGTGCATATCAATAAGACTGGATCTAAAAGAGAGCCCTGAGGAACACCAAAATGTACATTTCTTATACTTGACCTTCTCCTCTCCAGTATATCTCCATTAGAGTACATAATCTCCATGCACTGTTGTCTACCCTTTAAATATGTTTCTAGCAACTGCACAAGTTTTCCAGTGACACCACTCTTCGAAGTTTTTGATAAGAGCACGTCATGATATACTCTTTCAAAAGCCCTTGAGAGGTTCAGGAATACTTCTGCTGCTTGGGATTTTTCATTTATTTTTTCTAGTAAATTATGGACAAATTGTACTGCTGCTAATGTGGTACTTTGACCTCTTCTGAAACCATGCTGGAAATCACTTAATTTGTCAGCATTGTTATAATGTTCCAAGATTTTTTAAAAATATTATTTTTTCTATCAGTCTGCTGAAAGTTGAGATTAGGACAACAGGTCTGTAGTTCTGTACTGTCAAGACATCATATTTTCTTTATTGTAAAAATAAAATGAAAATAATATCTGTTAAAAAGACACAGACTGATGTATTAAAGCTGGTGTGAGCAATTCCCTGTAATGGAGATTACTAAACTACAATACACTACAAGTCACATGAAGGAAAATATTTAGACACAGAGTTCTTATTTATGAAGATGAAAAATGAATATGGTGCTTCACATAACTAATTTGGATCAAATACACATTTACCATTTGGATACACAATCTAAGTACATCAGTATATCCACTCTTGTCACTCTGCTACTTTCAATACTTAAGTCCCCAAAGCCAACGTAACATAATTTCCCTTTTATGTTAAACAGTCAACTGGAGATGGGCATAGGCTTGAAATCAGTTTATATATGTTGTTGTTGTGGTCTTCAGTCCTGAGACTGGTTTGATGCAGCTCTCCATGCTACTCTATCCTGCACAAACTTCTTTATCTCCCAGTACCTACTGCAACCTACATCCTTCTGAATCTGCTTAGTGTACTCATTTCTTGGTCTCCCTCTACGATTTTTACCCTCCATACTGCCCTCCAGTACTAAATTGGTGATCCCTTGATGCCTCAGAACATGTCCTACCAACCGATCCCTTCTCCTGGTCAAGTTGTGCCACAAACTCCTCTTCTCCCCAATTCTATTCAATACCTCCTCATTAGTTATGTGATCTACCCATCTAATATTCAGCATTCTTCTGTAGCACCACATTTTGAAAGCTTCTATTCTCTTCTTGTCTAAACTATTTATCATCCATGTTTCACTTCCATACATGGCTACACTCCATACAAATACTTTCAGAAACAACTTCCTGACACGTAAATCTATAATCGATGTTAACAAATTTCTCTTCTTCACAAACGCTTTCCTTGCCATTGCCAGTCTACATTTTATATCCTCTCTACTTCGACCATCATAGTTATTTTGCTCCCCAAATAGCAAAACTCCTTTACTGCTCTAAGTGTCTCATTTCCTAATATAATTCCCTCAGCATCACCCGACGCAATTCGACTACATTCCATTACCCTTGTTTTGCTTTCATTAATGTTCATCTTATTCCCTCCTTTCAAGACACTGTCCATTCCATTCAACTGCTCTTCCAAGTCCTTTGCTGTCTCTGACAGAATTACAATGTCATCGGCGAACCTCAAAGTTTTTATTTCTTCTCCGTGGATTTTAATACCTACTCCGAATTTTTGTTTCCTTTACTGCTTGCTCAATATACAGATTGAGTAGCGTCAGGGAGAGGCTACAACCCTGTCTCACTCCCTTCCCAACCACTGCTTCCCTTTCATGCCCCTCGACTCATATAACTGCCATCTGGTATCTGTACAAATTGTAAATAGCCTTTCGCTCCCTGTATTTTACCCCTGTCACCTTCAGAATTTGAAAGAGAGTATTCCAGTCAACAATGTCAAATGCTTTCTCTAAGTCTACAAATGCTAGAAACGTAGGTTTGCCTTTCCTTAATCTTTCTTCTAAGATAAGTCATATGGTCAGTATTGCCTCACGTGTTCCAACATTTCTAAGGAATCCAAACTGATCTTCCCCGACATCAGCTTCTACCAGTTTTTCCATTCATCTGTAAAGAATTCGTGTTAGTATTTTGCAACTGTGACTTATTAAACTGATAGTTTGATAATTTTCACATCTGTCAACACCTGCGTTTTTTTGGGATTGGAATTATGATATTCTTCTTGAAGTCTGAGGGAATTTCGCCTGTCTCATGCATCTTGCTCACCAGATGGTAGAGTTTTGTCAGGACTGGCTCTCCCAAGGCTGTCAGTAGTTCTAATGGAATGTTGTCTACTCCCGATGCCTTGTTTGACTTAGGTCTTTCAGTCAGTGTTCTGTCAAACTCTTCACGCAGTATTGTATCTCCCATGTCATCTTCATCTACCTCCTCTTCCATTTCCATAATATAGTCCTCAAGAACATCGCCCGTTTTATATATATAAAACAAGCCACCATTGATTGTGACTGGTAGTGGATTTCCTTCAAAATTGCCCTCTAAAGGAACAGTCACAGAGTTTAAGAACAACCATTATGGACAAAGTTGACTAAAATGGATGTCATAAAATTTGAAACAAAGAAATGAAATATATATAAAATGACTGAATTGAAACTGAAGACATCATTATCCACAAAGAATGTATTTTATGCACTTTGTTACAGAAATTAGCGACAATTATTTGATTTTAAACAGTTATAATTTTTTTTACTGTGATGGAAATTTATTCATTCTGGCAAGTTTTCTTTCTTCCATATTAAATAACATGAAACAAATTTACAAATTCAATCTTTTTTTTTAAAAAAAAAGTGTACTGAGATAATTCATTTCAAAGGTGGATAATCGCATTTTGATGTGAATTCCTACAACTTGTATCATTTTACGTGCATTATGGATACACCCACTTAAACTTCAAAAAGCAGTATTAATTCATTATAAATACAGAGAGAGAGAGAGAGAGAGAGAGAGAGAGAGAGAACATTAAGGCAATCAGTGTAAACACAACAGGACATAAAAGGTGTCCAGTAAATTTCATTGCATTTATTTTAGTCTACTGGAATCAAATGCTACAATATGTGGTTTTCACACTGTCCAAAAGACTGCAATGCTATGTTACTGTCAGAGTAATCTGGAGTTTTGACAACCAAATTTGCCTCTTGGACTGGAGGGCTTATATCTTTTTTCTATAATGGCCTGCTGTTCTTTGTGGATCCAAATCTTGTTGCACATTACAGTTTGATTAAGAAGTGCTACTTCTTCCTCAAAGTGATTTATACATCACTGTCAGATATCTTTCTGAAAATCATTCTGTCCTCTTGTATGAAGAAATGCAATCCACCAACAGTAAATTTGTAGTATTTCAATGCCTCAACAGTTTTTTCCACCTCAGGTGGGATCTTGACACAGTTTTAAAATTTGCCATCCTCCTGAATGTCATAAACAACTAGAATGTGTCATCAATTTGATCTTCTGCAGCATGACACCTAATGCAAATATTTTGGCCCAACCAAACAAATGGCTTTTGACAAGGTAACAGTGATAAACCGTGCTCAGAGATTTTTGGTTGGTTGAGACTGAAACTTCCTGGCAGATTAAGACTGTGTGCCGGACCGAGACTCGAACTCGGGACCTTTGCCTTTCGCGGGCAAGTGCTCTACCAGCTGAGCTACCCAAGCATGATTCACGCCCCATCCTCAAAGCTTTACTTCTGCCAGCACCTCGTCTCTACTGGCAGAAGTAAAGCTGTGAGGACGAGGTGTGAGTCGTGCTTGGGTAGCTCAGATGGTAGAGCACTTGCCCGCGAAAGGCAAAGGTCCCGAGTTTGAGTCTCGTTCAGGCACACAGTTTTAATCTGCCACGAAGTTTCATATCAGCGCACACTCCGCTGCGGAGTGAAAATCTCATTCTGGTTGAGGTTGTTGATAAGAAACTTTATGGTTATTCTTTTCATATCATCATCAATATGCATGTTATAACAACATCACTGATTGGAAACAAAAGTACATATACGTAATTATTGAAATTATATAGGCATTAAGCGGACTAGACTACATACAAATGTTGGAAGACTCAATCCAATTAAGTGCCTCATTGGATGCTTCATGCAACATACAATCACCAGTAATCTTTATTTTAGTTTCCATTGCCAACTTTAGCCCATATAAACAGATACTTGTCAGAATTTAATTTCTTCTTTCTTCTGGTACTCAACACAAATGGCATAGATGGAACAAGCGTACCATATGGAACTTTAGCCAAGAGTCCTGTTGTCTCTGCTATACTCCATGTCTTCCAACATAAAATGTTGGCATCTGGAAAGGCTTCAAGGCCACCATAATCACAATGGTTGCCCCACACTACAGCAAGTGTCAGCCATGTACTACCTCCAAAAAGAGCCTGTACATCACATGTGAAGTTCAGACGGAGGCCTCTAAAGACATTAGGGCCTCCAATTAACTGTTGCTTATTGAACTGTCCAGCCAGATCAATGTCTATTGCCTTCAAAGCACGATAAACAGGAACACTGTGCCGCAAGCGCCATGCACGTCGCCGAGGCATTGCTGTGGCATGTTAATACAGCAATGCCTCGGCGACGTGCTTGGCGACGTCGCTTGCGGCGCAGCGTTCCTGTTTATCGTGCTTTGAAGGCAATAGACATTGATCTGGCTGGACAGTTCAATAAACAACAGTTAATTGGAGGCCCTAATGTGTTTAGAGGCCTCCGTCTGAACTTTACATGTGATGTACAGGCTCTTTTTGGAGGTAGTACATGGCTCACACTTACTGTAGTGTGGGGCAATCACTGTGACTACAGTGTTCTTGAAGCATTTCCAGATGCAAATATTCTCTGTTGGAGAACGTGGAGTATAGCAGAGACAACAGGACTCTTGGCTAAGGTACCGTATGGTACGCTTGTTCCCAGTATGCCATTTGTATTGACTACCAGAAGAAAGAAGAAATTGAATGCTGACGAGTACCTCTTCATATGGGCTAAAGCTGGCAATGGAAATTGTAAAATAAAAATAATTGGTGACTGTATGTTGTATTATAGACAATCAAGATTGATCCACTTACCCGAGTTTTGTTTTGTTTTAGGACGCAAAAACAAATAAGGCCATTCACACCCACATCAGAAATGTAAAACACAAATATGAAAAAGGAGTTAAAAGTGACTACACATTAAGCCAAATTCATGGAAGGAAAGACAACTAAAAACAGGAATTTTCTCTTGGAGAAATGTCCATAAAATAGATTATAGAGACAACCGAGGTCCTAAACTAAAGATTAAATGTCCTTTGCTTGATTGCTATGACAGATTAAAAGTAAAACGTGGTCAACAGGATGCGCATTATTTGCTAAAACTGCCAAAAACTCAGATGGCAAACATAAATTAGAACATAAGTGATTAAGTGGGGTATACAAAATCACCTGTTCTGATTGTGAAAAATTTTACATTGGTCAGTCAGGCAGAGACATATCAACTAGGCTGGCTGAACATGAACGCAGCTGGAGGTTGCAGAATTCAGACTCTGCATTTGCTGAGCATGTACTGAGTGAGGGTCACAACTACCAGCCAGTGTCCCATGTACTTCACTTAGCAAACAAAGGCCATAAACTAACCTGCTGGAAGCCCTGGAAATTAACAAACATCTTGCTCACAGTCCAGATCTCATCCTAAATAACGGATGGCTAACTCAACACTTCCCCTCTCCTAAACTTCATATAATCATCTTTGTTGTTCATTACTTCCCACACTCTCTCTTCCTACATATTCCCATTTTCCTGTAGTCATTAAGTTGTTTTATTTGTTGCAGTTGTCTTTGTATTCCACATATGCTGTAGTTTCAATAGTTAAGGGTTTGCTTTTAACTTGTACTTGTATTACTGTCCATGTTTAACTCCCCTTGTAGTTGTCTCATCAAATACTGTTCATATTTTACTTTGCTCATTTATTTAATGTAAACTGGTATACAGCCACTGCTTTGATTATAATGTTAATGTTAAAATGCAGTACCACCACACTCTCAAACTGTAGGTTCCCTCAAACACCTCAATTTTCCTGCATTTATTAATTTCTGTTTATCGTATTGATATGGCAGTTCCTCGTGTAATCTGTATTTACATTGACAACTGTCTCTTCTTTTTTAATTGGTTGTGTACCACTCTCCATGTTTCATACCTCTTGATGCAGCCTTGCCTAGTACTAATTTTATCTTATTTCAATAGTTTTGTTTATCAATAGAAACTGTTATGTAGGCATGCTATTCTTATTTTGTGCTAAAGGTTTTCCTGTCAACTCCATTGTTATTTATGTACTGTTCAGTTTTTACTATTTCATTGCAAAGATGTTTCTACTTCACACTAGATGTGTTACTTCTCTTCCAATGTTGTCTGCTAACATTTAACTTCTTTGGTGATAATACTCAGTAAATGCCTGAAGATGGCCTTGTAAGCCGAAAACTGGTTAGCAATAAAAATAATATTGTAGAACAAAAGCAAACTGGTGCTTTTCATTTATTATGATAAAAAAAAGGGCATTATGTCAGAAAATGGCAAACCATCAAAGGTTGATGACAATGAGCACAAAGTGGTGGGGGATCACCACTTAACAAAATGCTGATGACTAAAATTGCAGTGCCCAATACAGAACCTAGCTAAAATGATCTCCTCGTGGTGAGAGGGCTGAGAGAAGATCATCCAGGCTGCTGGGAGACGTTTAATTCCCTGGAGTGTGTTCCCATGAAGGGAAGACCACAGTGGTGATGCCAAAGTGACACCATGTGGTGACAGGTGGCGACACAGAGATCATCAGAGGGAATGGAAGAACTAGTAGGCCAAGATATGAGGACTACAGACTTGACAGCAGTATCAGTTGCCTCATTTCCCATCAGACCGATGTGACCGGGACCCACATAACATCACAAGGCTCCATCAAGATTGAGTAAGTGAAAGCTTTCCTGGACCCCTTTCACTAAGGGATGGACAGTGTACAGAACACAGACACTGCTTTGAGGGGCAATGAGGGAATCAGAGCAAGTGACAATCAAAACTCCTATGTTGCCAGATGTACTGCATGGTCTGATACAGGGCGAATAGCTCTGTTGTAAATATTGAGCAGTGTTCTGGAAGCTGATACCGAAAATATACGGGGCGTTTAAAAAGAAATGAGCCGGAGGCATAATTATAGAAACCGGTACCTGTATGTTAGAAGTATTGACCCTGGCTGTTGAGACACTTGTCCCACTGTGACAAAAGGAAGTGAATGTCTGTCTCATAAAATTCCCGGGGCTGCGATGTGAACCAGTTCCACACGTACAGCTGGACGTCGTCATCCACACGAGTGCAGGAAAGGTTACGCTGACATTGTCCTTTCACCAAGATGGCCCCCTTCTGATTCACTTCCTGCAGCACGAGACAACAGTGAATGCCCAGAGTTACTCACAAACCTTGACCACCATTTGCCAAGCGATCAAATCAGAACGACCAGGCAATCTCACCTGTGGGGTCATTCTGCAAGTTTGCAAAACTTACAGTGATAGAACGAGTCTGGAGTAGTGTCCTTAGGAGGCAAATGAAGTCTAAGATCAATACGGGCTGCTGCACGAGGTCAAGGTGGAGAAGTGTTCACACCCATTGGGAAATTGGCAGACAGCATGAAGTTAAGGTGCTGGAGCAATAGCCAAAAGCAAACTCCAGGAGGTAACAGAGAAGAGGGACGTGCCTCATACTGGTGGTCAAAGGAATCATCAAAGAAGCTGGCACAGGATGGGTGGCTGGGCATGGCAGACAAACAGCACACATGTACGCTGAGAAGAACAGCCAATTGGTATGTGAGTGGTAGTTTGGCAGCTTCTGCATACAGCCTCTCAACAGAGCTACAGTAGAACCCCTTTAATCCATCACCTTCGGGACCGGGACCATGGTCGGAACGAAAAAAAGGTCGGATTATCCAAAAAAATGTAATATTTATTGCAAAAAATATAAAAAGACATTTAGGACAAAAAATTAAACGATATAAGAACTAAAATACGTCTCCAGTAATATAAAAATATGTTTTTTTTACACAGTGTTAAACAATATATTAACTAAAAAACGTCTACACACTATAGTATGTATTGGTTTTAAAAGGAAAACGACAAACAAATTACAGTCTGTACTGTACCTAATAACGTATAAACGTTATATACTGTAAACTAAAAAATGTTTATAACACTGTATATAAAAAAAGACATTTTTTACAAGGAAATAAACTACTGTGTGTATAAACTAAGAAATGATTTTACTGTATGCATTGTTTTTACAGTAAAAACGAAAACAAATTACTTGGAAAAAAAGTCAGTGATACATTTTTGTTTAGCAGATGTTATTCTAGATTTAGCTGCAGTGTCCCTCCATTTTTTTATCCACAAAACGTCCATTGAAATTGAAGTTGGATTCTGCTCGATGTATTGAAGGGCGACGTCAAAAGGGTTTTTTGCATCGTTGTGTGAAATCCGGGTGGGGGGTTGTCTTCGCCATCCAAGCCCTCATTCACAGTTTCCTAGCTAACAGCGGCAACAATATGGTCGTCATTGAGCTCTTCAAAAGTATCACAGTCGTCGTCACATTCATTGATCCACTCTTCAACTTCATTGGCAGGGACGTTCGGCTCCAGAGTTTGTAGATCTTTAATGATTTCCAGTGTGTCGTAGTTTTGCTCATCTTCGGTATGCTCATTTTCAGTCATAACTTGTGGCCAAAGCTTACGCCACGATTTCCGCAGTGTGTCAGGTTTCAGTTCATCCCATGCTGCAGCGATTGTGTAGATACCATCTTTGATGTTCAGGGATTTTATTGCCTCGAATAAGTTATGACCTCCTTCAGATTTTTCCAAGGTTCAGCTGATATACTTTCTGCGATATCGCGTTTTTAACCATTCGATAACGCCCTGATACATTGGTTGGATGAGTGAGGTCACATTAGGAGGCAGGAAGAGAGCTTTTATGTCCCCTTTCATCAAATCTTCCACAGATGGATGTGATGGTGTGTTATCCAACAGCAGTAGAGCATGAACAGGCAGATTTTTGTTTCAAATCTTTTTCGACCGATGGCACAAACTCGTCGAAAAACCAGGATTTAAAAAATTTGCAGTCCATTCAAGCAGATTTATGATTGCGGTAATAAACCGGCAAGGAAGATAAGTTTATATTTTTGAATGCCTTTGGCTTCTTAGATTTGCCAATGACAAACAAGGAGAGCTTGTGGGTACTATCTGTGTTGCTACAAGGAATGACTGTTATTCTATTTTATAAGTTTTGTTCCTACCACGGATTCATTTGAAGCTGCGAGCGTTTTTGTTTGCAACATTTTAAAGTTCAGCCCTGTCTCGTCGATGTTATACACTTGGCAGGGTAACAGTTCATTTTCTCCTATAATTTCTTGAAACTTAACAGAAAACTCCGTAGCAGTTGCAGCATCGGCAGATAGTTTTTCACAGGAAATAAAAACAAATCGGACACCATGACGAGTTTTACAACCATCAATCCAGCCTTCACTAGCAGCAAATTTACTTTCAGCTTCCAGTTTTTGTGCAAAACTATCGCTTTTTCTTTGAGTATTGGCCCGGATATTGGATTTCCTTACCTTCTTTCGGAACAAAACCACATCCACAATACATTATCAAGCAGTTCAAGTTCAGGCTTTTTTAATGTTTTACGATTCTTCAGAGTGTTTTCACCATCAGTCAAAACTGTATAGTATTCAATGTCTTTCCGATTCTTCCTCCAATCCTTAATTGTCGTAACACCTACATTCAGTTCCTTTGCAATTTTTTGGAGCGATTCTCCTTTGTGCAGTCTTTGAAGCCCTGCTAATTTTTCATTTAGTGAAAGAGTTACATGTTTACGTTTGAATCCAGACATGTTGAAAAACAGACAACTGTACACACAATGATTACTGTATTACTGTACAGTAATAATTACTGTAGAGAACACGGAATAAAGCAAACAACGAAGTTTTTTAATCCCAACAAAGGATAAAAATGCACAATAACGTACAGTATAACAATATGCACAGTGGTAGACACCGCAACAAAGGCCCGACAGGCGTCCAGCCAGTGACAAGTCGGCACAGGCTCGCAAGCCTGAGCATGGTCGGACTAACCGGGGTGACGGACCATCCAAGGTCGAATTAGAGGGGTTCTACTGTAGAGTAAAAGGCACCAGTAGGCAAACGGGTGCCTCAATGTTGGATAGTACTGAGAAGGTGTAAGATGGGCAGATGTGCAGATGCATAAATGAAACACCCAGAGTCTAGTTTCGTATGGACAAGGGAATGGTACACACAGAGGAGGGTGGTCTGATCTACTACCCAGGAAATACCACTCAGGACACGTAGGACACTGAGGGACGGGTTCAGCGGGCAGCCAGTTAAGACAAGTGAGAGGACCAAGAAAGTTTCCTATTGAGCATGAGCCCTAGGAATATCATAGTTTCAGCAAATGGAAGAGTAACAGGCCCAAGGTGTAAAGACGGTGGAAGAAACCCATTGCACTGCAAGAAATTTGTACAAAAAGTTTTCCAGTAGAAAAGTGAAAGCCATTGTCGATGCTCCATGAGTAAAGATGATCAAGACAGCACTGAAGTCTTTGGAGAACTGCAATAGATCGCAAAATCATCAATGAAAAGGGAGCCAGACATGCCCAGTGGGAGACAGGCCATAACAGGGTTAATGGCAACAGCAAAGAAGACAACACTCAGGACAGAACCCTGAGGCACAACGGTTTCCTGGATAAGGTGTCCGACAAGGCAGAACCCACATGTACTTCGAAAACTCTGTCTTTTACAAATTCCTGAAGGAAACACGCAGGTGGTCTCAGAGGCCCCACGTGTAGAGAGTACGAAGGATACCAATCCTCCAGCATGTGTCATAGGCTTTCTCCAAGTCAGAAAACATGGCCACAGTCTGGTATCTCTGCAGAAAAAATTAATGACATGGGCTGATTAATTGACTTGATGGTCAACTGCAGAACGGCACACTGAAAATCCACATCATGCACTGGTTAGTAAATTGTAAGACTCGAGCCACCGTACCAGCAAGGCAGGAATCATACATTCCATCAACTTGCAAACACAGCTGTTGAGAGAAATGGGGCAGCAGCTAGAAGAAAGGTGTTTGTCCTTACCGGGCTTTGGTATGGGTATGACATGGCTTCACACCAGTGTCTGAAAAACGTGCTCTCTGCCATATGCGATTGTACATACGAAGGAGAAAGTGCTTGCCCACAAGAGAAAGGTGCTGCAGCTTCTGAATGTGAACATTGTTGGCCCTGGGGTGGAGGATCAGAATGAACTGAGATCATGATCTAGTTCCCTCACAGTAAAAGCAGCATTGTAGCACTCACAATTCTGAGAACAGAAGGGTATCGCCTGAGTCTCCTCCACTCATTTCCAATGGAGGAAGGCAGTGTGATAGTGAGTGGAGCTCAAAATCTCCGCAAAATAGCAGCCCAAGGTGTTGGAGATTTCAACAGGGTCCACTGTGACATCACTTGCTATGGTCAGGCCAGAAACTGGGGAATCGACCTTAGTCCCAGAGAGCTGTCGGACATTGGCTCGCACGACGGAAGAGGGAGTGCAACTGTTAAAAGAACTAGTAAATGAAACCCAACTAGATTTTTTGCTATCCTGAAGAGTGCAGTGACAATACACTCACAACTATTTATAACGAATTCAGTTCATCATTGTAGGATGACGGTTAAAAATACAGAGTAAGTGTCCATGCGCAAATTGCATAGTGGCATGCCTCAGTTCACAAAGGCACTGGGACACAGTGCAGTAAAGATGAAGTGTGAGGAATGGAACATTTTGCAGCAGTAAGGATAATGTTAGTAAGGTATTCTACCTGGTCATCACAACTGGGGAAAAGTTATTTGTCAAAGGTCGCCAGGGAGGAGTAAAGTCTCCAGTTGGCCTTAAAATGCAGCCATTTGGGTTTGCACATAGGTGGGGTAGGAGTCAGCAAACGGTTAGCATACAGGAAATGGTCGCTCCTGTATATGTCAGAGAGAACAGACCACTTGAAATGATGGGCAAGCTGGGCATTGCAGAACAAGAGGTCCAGGTGGGAATAGGTGTGCATGGAGTCTGAAAGACATGTGGGTGCTCCAGTTTTAAGGCAGATGAGGTTGAGTTGATTGAGAAGGGCAGCCAAGAGGGTACCTTTCTGACAGGTTCTGGGAGAGCCCTGAAGGGGATGGTGCAGATTCAAGTCACTGAGCTCAAAAAGGGATGAGGGAATTGTCGAATATTAATAAGCCATGGATGTCTACCCTGGTGACGCAAAATGACGGAGGTATGTAAATATTAAGGCAAAAGGTGAAGCGAGGAAGGAATATGGGAGTTGTCGGCATTCTCCCTAGGTTGGTCTGCTGTGTCCATGGCACAAAAACGGTTGGGGGTGTGCACTGGTGACATGGAGGTCAGCCGTGTGTGGGTGTCAAGCGGTGACACCATTGAAAAGGATCTCCGAGTCAGGGAAGGAGAAGATCGTTTTGCCTTTGTTTGATTTCTTGAAGCCTTTGTGGACGGCAGATGACGAATCAGATGTTCGTTGGCTGGAGGGACGTAAAATGTCTTCGCAGGAGCTGATTGTGTACCAGGTGATTTCACCACATGAGGTAAAAATTTGGTGGGTTGTTGGACAGCTGGAGGAGGAGGAGATGGGAATGCTACCATGACACTGTGTGAATTGACAACCGCAGTGCTGAATTTGAAATCACATGTCTGCATGGCTATGTCCTTTGTGGAGCAAGTTGTTGTAAGAACAATATTATAAAAAACTTACTGGCAGATTAAAACTGTGTGCCGGACCGAGACTCGAACTCAGGACCTTTGCCTTTTGCGGGCAAGTGCTCTACCAACTGAGCTACCCAAGCACGACTCCCGCCCCGTCCTCACAGCTTTACTTCTGCCAGTACCTTGTCTCCTACCTTCCAAACTTTACAGAAGCTCTCCTGCGAACCTTGCAGAACTAGCACTCCTGAAAGAAAGAAAGAAAGAATACTGCGGAGACATGGCTTAGCCACAGCCTGGGGGATGTTTCCAGAATGAGATTTTCACTCTGCAGCAGAGTGTGCACTGATATGAAACTGAGTTTCATGCGTTTTACTATCTGGTACTTACAATACTGTTTCCAGAATGAGATTTTCACTCTGCAGTGGACTGTGCACTGATACGAAACTGAGTTTCGTATCAGCGCACACTCTGCTGCAGAGTGAAAATCTCATTCTGGAAACAGTATTGTAAGTACCAGATAGTAAGACGCATTGACACAGCAGGAAGGAGGAGGTGGACAATTAGGTCACAAATTTGGTCGGGTGTCCACAGGACAATCGAGTGAAGTTGTAACAATGACACTGGTAGCAGTGCAGGGTTCAGACTGTACAGTTGAACTACGATAACTTCACAGCCTGCTTTGATCTTTGATGGAAGCACTACTCTATCGAATGTGAGAAGAAGAGTGCATGTGGGCACTAAGGATGCATCTACCTTTTTCAGCATCTGATGGACTGCAGTAATGCCCTGATCAGAGATGTAAGTTGGGTTTCTGCCTCAGTCACACCACCGAGCAGCCTAGTGTAAATAAAACCATGCAAAAAATTCAGCATTTTATGGGCCTTGACATGAACAGGATAGCCATGGAGGAGCGAAGCTGCAAGCAGTTGTGCTGTGAATCACAAGTAGTCCCCAAAACCAAAAATCCATTGTGTAGACAAGAGCAGGATTCCTCAGGGGTGGCAGCTGCATCAACACCTTTCTGAATAATAAACAGATTATTGTTGCAAAGGACTGACCCTCTCCAGTACGTCAAATGACGTGGAACCGAAATGCAGCTGGGACAATCTTTGAATTGTTAGCTTCATTCTGATTCACATCTAGAAGATGTAGACTGAGAAGATCTTTGGCTCATTGCGAGAAAATACTCCATGACTGCCAGTGTTTCCGATTGCATGCTCCTTCCAACTGGGGGTTCCCCTCAGAGGGCAGCTCACCTGCCTTAGGTGGTTGTTCACACCTCAGGTCACACCTCCCGAACACCTGACAGAGGGACCAATTGGCAATTTGGTGGGAAGGTAACAGCTCAGGCAGTCACCCCTCCCTGGGCCTGGCCTGTACCAAGGGGTACGTACGAACCCTACCTGTTGATCTGGGGGCTGGGAATTATGCATTACCCAGTCACCTGTTCTGATGTCAGCCTACTAAAAATGCAGAACACATTCCCAAAAGTATCCCAGACATGTTCCCCAAGGGAGGGGAAAAAGAAAAGCAAGAGGATAGACATGCAGCACAAAAGGGAAAAGATGCTGCAAATGCTGGGGTCCCATGGTAGCCAAGCATGAACTTGTGAAGGAGTGGTGAGCCCCATATGGGAATCTAGACTCTTGATACCAACAAAAAAACATCTGTTAGTTAACTGATTTGCAACATGGCTCACTGTCTGAGTATCGTCCACCTCCGTAGCATAGCGGTAGCGTTACCGCCTACCACGCTAGGGGCCTGGATTCGATTCCCGGCAGGGGACTGGGTGTTGTGTGTCCATCATCATTGACTTGCAAGTCGCCGATGTGGCGTCACCTAAAAAGGACTTGCAATACGGCGGTTGAAGTCCCCCTAAATGGGCCTCCCGGCCAACAATGCCATACGATCATTTCATTTTGTCCGAGTATCACTGCAGACACACAGGCTGTCAATGCAAAAGCACCACTTACGCATGTTGTATTCTCGAATATGGAATCTACTGAGTTGCACACAAACCTTCCTAAGATTATGAAAGCCTGTAACTTCACCAATAGGTTCGCCAATAAGTTCGTGATTCCAGGTTTCTGTAGCTTGCCACTCATGTTTCCATTCAGCATCACAGTTGAATCCAGTGGAGAAAATTTGGACTACTCCATCTTCCAGTGATTCTGAAATTGAGGCATTTCCTAGGCAGTGAGAGTAAATCTTCGTGAAGAGGGATTGAGTCATTTTTAGAAACTAGATGACAAAGGTTGTAGAGAGCAGCATTTTGACAAAGGAGAGCTGGACAGATGTTTGAGAGTATTGGTAGCCAGCATGTGGGTGTGGATGTGACTGTGCCATTAATAGTTGTTGAAGCAACATTCAAATGAACATCAGCTTTCTTCATATGGGCACTGTGCAGCCGAACTGATGCAAAATAATATGCTGCAGAATACACCAAAACAAGTGATGCTCCATGGACAACAAAACTGATTTATTTGCTCCCCGTGTACTGCCTGCCATTTGCTTCACCAGGTCCATTCATGTTTGTAACTTCTTAGCTGTGCTGGAAAGCTGTTTATGGTTTGTCAGAATTCTGTCTAATGTGATGTCAAGGTATTTTGGCCTTTTGTTGTACCTAACTAGGCCAAGGGGAGTGAACCATCGGATAATCTTTGCCGATGCAAGATAACTGAGGAATGGAAAAGATTTAGAAACATTAGTTTTAAGCAGTCATGGCTTAAAATATGAACTGTCATGGCTTAAAATGTTCAGAAAGGTGTGATGAGGCTGTTTTTTAGACGTTCTTCATATTCAGAAAGATCTTCACTCTGATATGAGAGGTCATGGTCACCTGCATACTGGAATTTCCAGCAGGTCAAGTTCAAGAGGTCTGCTGCGTGGAGATTAAGTAACAACTGAGCAAAAACAGAGCCTTGAAGAAAACCATCATTGAGTACATGCTATCTCATCTGCTCTTCTTTTCACCTTGATGTGCCTGAAACTGCCAATGCTCAACTTTCTGCTTAAGAAGTTACCTATAGAGTTTCATGGTATTGTTTTCAGACATTTTAGTATTAGACTCTTGTGCCACACCATGTCATAAGTTGCTGGAAGATCAATGAACCCTATCCTGGTCTTGACTTTCTTCTGGTAGCCAGTTTCTATGTGACAAGAGAAGGAGACCACTTGCTGACAAGCAGCTTCTACGAGGTCTTACTCCAACTTGTTCAGGTGGTACCACAAAATTAACTTGGTCGTGTATTCCAGCTAAGAACTTTCTTTCCAAGAGTTCACAAGCACAGCTAAATTAAGATACTGGACAAAATGTTCTGTAGCTTTTCCTTCATTCTCTGTTTTGTTTTTAATAGCAGTAACTTCAGCTGTCTTAAATTTTATTGGTAATGTTCCCGTGAGAAGAATTTCATTAAGAAGGCACACTAGTCATTCTCACATTGTATCAGCACTGTGCACCAAAAATTTAGGATAGAGCATATTCAAATAACAGTAATGCACCAGCATATCTGTTACCCTCCACAAGTCCAAACTGAAAATAAGTGACTAAAACTGAGTGAGCTCATAAACACACTGATGTGTGCATTACTGTGATTCTTCAGTTTCTCCCAGCGTACTTTATGTTGAAATAGTTCAGAGGTGGACTGCCGGATGTCAGTGTCCAATGGACACAATATTTTGGCCAAACAAATGTGTTGTCACCTAGAGGTGCACTGATGAACTGATTGATTGGGAGCCAGCACAGCAATTTTATCTCTCTCCCTCCCTCCCCCCCTCTCCCCTTTCTGATCAGTCACTCCATCGGCTATCCACGAAAAGCTTTTATCTCCTCCCATTCCCCCTCTCTCTCTCTCTCTGATCGACCACTCCATCAGCCATTGACAACCATCCCCATTGCTCCTGCCAGCCCAGTGTCCCGTCCTATGTATGTGCCCAGGTGAGCGTGCTGGCGGCACCTCTGCTGTCCCTCTGTCTGCCCCCCCCCCCCCCCAAACCCCCTCCCGCCCGAGTCAGTTCGTTGTCTAGTATCTCATTCCTCTTCTTCACCATTCTAATAGCAGGGTCCCACGCATTGCTAAGTACATACCCAATATCATGATTTATCAGTGGTTCCCTCACTTGAATCTCAATAGATTCCTTTATGACACAGTCATAATTTGGATGTCTGTGTCAGAACCTTAGTGTGGTTATAGTCCATTCCATGCAGTTCTATCAAGCAATGTTCTGCAACTGCTGACTTGTTAGGCTGCTGTAATCTGGTATGGCTTTGGTGTTCTCAGCAACAATCTTTGACAGTATGCACCATCTGACTTATGTAAGCCTTTCCACATTGACTGGGTATCTGAGAGACCCAGGATTTCCTGTAGTCCAAGGTCATGTTTCACACCACCAAGTAGTGCCTGTGTTTTGGCTGGTGGGTGGAAGACCATCTTCTCCTGGTGTTTCCAAAGAATTTGTCTTATCTTGATGGATAATGCACCACAGAAAGGACACACTACATATGAACTATATAAAAATTCTGGATGTACATTGTAGTCAAAATAATATCATGTGTTGTTAACAAAGTAAAATCTGTGTGGCAGAAGTGAAACCTATTTTCTTAGCTCATAAATGAGTAATGCTGGCATGCCATAGCATGCATTATGCACAGTGGTCATTCATCCACAAAGTAAAAATATAAATTAATACTATTAGTAGAAAAGAGAAAATACTGCAACAAGCAGTTATTAAATATGTTATATTAAAGTTTGCCTTTGGAGTATTATAACCTCGTTTTCAATGCAAACAATTCATTTGGATTTGTACAAGTTGTGTATAAACACCTAGTCAGAGTGATATCCCACTGACAATCATACAAAAGAGTATAATAAGGCGAAAAACTGATGGCCATTTAAAAAATTCTTAAAATTCATTATGTTGGCACATACACTATCCGATCAGAAGTGAGTGGACATCTCCTAGTGAAAATTAATATGGGATGTGCCCACCCTTTGCCTTTGTGACAGCTTGAATTCTGCTGCGAAAACTTTCAGTGAGTTGTCTGAATGTCTGAGGAAGAATCGAGCCCTTTCTCCCTCGAGTGCCGATACCAGAGAAGGTAGTTGTTTGATGCAGGGGTCTGGAGCGAAAGTGGTTTCTAACTCATCACATAGGTGTTCCACTGGGTTCAGGTTGAGGCTTTGGCAGGCCATTCCATTTCAGGAATGTTATTGTGCACAAATGACTGCCTCACAGATGCTGCTTGATTGTATCACCATTGAAATGCTGATACAATCAATCATTGTGTCCAAAGTGTTCCTCTGTGTACACAGTACACAATGCAGTAAAATGTGTTCATATCTTTCCATATGCAGAGTTTTCTTAAGACCAATATGGGGACCACACCCCAACCACAAAAAACACCCCCATACCATAAAATAACCCCCTCTGTACATAACTGTTGGCACTACATGTGACGGCAGCTAATATTCTCCAGGCATATGCCTAACCAATAGCCTTCCATCAGATTGTCACAGCTTGTAGTGTGTTTCATCACTCCAAGTAATTTATTTCCATCCACCCACTGTACAGTAATATTGCTTCTTTATTCCACCACAAGTATCACTTAGCACTGACTACAGAAATATGAGGCTTATGGGGGAGAGGCATGAGCATTGCACCCCCTTCTTTTTAACTACCTACGGACAGTCACTGTGCTAGCTGAACCACTGGTAGCACTTTCAAACTCACATGGGTTCCCTTCTGCTGATTTTCTGTGATGTTTTGCAGTGCCCTCCACAATACACAATAGTTGCTGACTATCAGGAGATGAGGTCTGCCTGACCTTGGTTTAGCTGTGGATGGTCCTTCACATTTCCACTTCACAGTTACAACTCTGTCAACTTGGGCAGCTTTAGAAGGACAGCAATGCCCTTGACGGATTTGTTGCTCAGGTGATATCCAATGGCTAGGCCACATTCAAAGTCACTGAGCTCTCCCGGCTGACCCAGTCTACAGTTACTGCTTCTCTACTGATAACACAATACTCTCCACCTCCTTTTATAGTGCTAGGTCCACCTCTCGTGACATTTAGAGGTTAATTTTGCATTAGATAGGTGTGTCCAGATGCTTTTGAACAGATAATTTACAAATAATAGGTAATGTTTAAGTCTCCCATTTACTGTCACAAAAAACCCAAGATGTTACTATTGGATTCTAATGCACGTACACCTTTTTAAGCAATCCAGTGTTGACTAGCCACTAGTTATAACCAATAGTGAGAATAAACAAAATTTTATCATCCTGACAATCTTGAACTGCTCTCTAATGTTCAGCTGGCTGGATTGTCAGTTTGGGGTGATCCTTTGGCAGACTGACTCATTGAAATCCTGAGTCAAACCTGATGATTGAATGTTTCCCTTTTGGTGCCACGTTATACATCACCACCTTGTATATGGCAACATCTGTATGGCACCACCCAGCTGAATATCCAAGAGCACTTAAAGAATAAATTGAATTTCAACTGGACTTGCAACGTGATTACAATATTTATTCATTGAAGACATGAAGTCTGTAAATGAGTCCACAATCATTTTTTGGCACTTTATTTTTACAAGTCCATCTTGATCACACAGATTTCTTACATTTTATTACTGGTTTCGGCTACTGCCATCTTCATATGATTAAAATATTCTGATGTAAATCATCGTCAAGTTAAACAATGACAATGATTTACATCAGAAAATTTTACATCAGAAGATGGCAGTAGCCATATGTACCATGTACTCGCATATTTAACTTGACAATGATTTACATCAGAATATTTTAATCATCTGAAGATGGCAGTAGCCGAAACGAGTAATAAAATGTAAGAAATCTGTGTGATCAAGATGGACTTGCAAAAATAAAGTGATTACAATATACTCCTTCAGTTGTGGAATGCCCTTAAGCCTCACCACAATAATAATCAATAATCAAAAATCAAACTGAAGTTAAAATTTCTTACTTGTTTGAACGCAGGTGTTTGAAAATATACAGTACCTGAACTATAACATCATGCTGTTGGGGCATTTGGACACAAGTAAAAACACCTGTTATGTTCACTGTATGTTCATCGAAGTTGGAGGTTTCATTTTGGAAGGTGTCTGATCAGTTTGGTTTCAGTTTCCACAACTTTTTAGTGGCAGTTTATTGTACTACTATGACAGCATTAAGTTGACCATTTGGCAAGGACAACTGCTGTAACCATGTTGTATACCTCATTGTTGATGTGTGTCCCACCCAACTAAAGGCACACCATTCTGTACTGCTCCTTGTCCTTCTCCCTCTTCCATGCAGCCCCCACCCTTTCCATATTCCTCTTCTACTTCCCTCTCCTCAGTCTCAGCAACTGTACACACATAGCAGACACTACTGAAACTGTGTGCAAGAGCACAAGCCTGCAACTTTGTATTTTTTGGGCAGTTCTCTTACTGACTGAGCTAGCAAGACAAAACTCATAACATGATGTCACTGCTTCAGTTTTGCTGGTACCTATTGCTTCATTGTTTGTGGCTTCATCATTTATCTATCGTATCTTTACTTTCTGGAGTGATAGTCTAGCAGAGTAAACAGAAGAGCTTCTGTGAATTTAGGAACTGGGAGAGAGAGATCAGCAGGATTGAAGCTGTGAGGGCAGGTCATGTATTGTGCCCTGATAACTCAGTAGAAGCATTGCCTGTGAAAGACAGGTACTGGGTTCAAGTCTTGGTCTGTAAATCAATTTTAATTTATCAGCAAGGCACCTCCCCCCCCCCCCCCCTCCCACACACACACACACACACACACACACACACAGTGCATTTTAATGCCATCCCAGTACATCAGACGATTTAACATACAGCATATTATAACTATTGTTACAGTTTTAAATGTTAATTTCATTCTACCACTTCATAATCCCATATTTCATTATTCTGCTTTGTTTCTTTTTCAATAAGTGCTTTGTATACCATGGGGTATTTTTTGACAAGTCACTAGCACCTGCCTATCAAAATTTAAAGAGAGAATTTATGTACTATTTATACCTAAGAGACTTAGATATACTGCACTATTTTCAATTGTGCAATAAAGAATGCAAATGCATTAGGTTTCACTTACCACAGCCATAAGACTTCAGACAGAACAGTCCCAATGAGACCATTTATCAAAAGAAATGTCCACTGTGGTTTAGATGGCCACTCAAACAATTCCCAATGGCAGTAGTGGAACAGGAAGAAAAGTGGCCACAAGAAGAGGAGATTGAACAGCCCCACGAAACCTAGAGAGTGACAGCATTATGTCAAGAATCAATATGAATTTATGAAAATGAAGTAATTCGATTGGTAGCATGAGATACATATAACAGTGAATCTCTCTTAAGGTGCACTGGATATATGAACTCTTGGAAATAAAATCACATACTCATATACGAACCTATGCTTTTCATAATTTTACACATTATCGTTCATTTCTTGAATTGCTATTAGCGAATGCACATCCTTTATAACAACTTATACGTTAGTGGACATCTTATCTGACACAGCTACTTTTACAAGTCTCCAAAGAGCAGTCAGCACATTATGATTAAAATAGAATTTCCCCATCAGTATGTTTACAGTCAAATGCAACATACTACTTGAATGATACTGAACTAGCATGTAACAATAATCTACAGTCTGATTACACCACAACAAGCACAATACATGCAATTTATAGTGCCAAGAACACACAAAATAGATAGTACCAGTATGATTAATGAATACAAATAGTACAGTTTAATGTCTGACCTAATAATACTGTCCAGTTTATTATTATTTTCAATTAATAAATCACAAAACATTTCTGTTTTTCTTTGAAATGTGCTTTATAGCTACTACTGGACACCATCCCTATTCGTGGTTACAAAGTAGTGCAATAAAGGATACAATGTTTAATTCAACTATCAAAATGATGTTGCACAGATTGTCCGAAAATATGAACAAACACCACATCAATGATTTAACTTCAGCCTGAGTTATGAGAGCAGAAAACAGAATACGTATTTGTCAAAATTATGATTTGCCAAATAATTAATTAGGGCTGCACGAACAACTATAGGGTCAACTGTGAAACTAAATTTAAAAAAAATTAATACCTGCAGCTTTTGAATGCTGGCTTCTAGCACCTGCCCCATGAATATACTTTTTAAAACCACCGTGCAGGTGAACACTAACCGAGACCCCTGGTCACGATACAAAAGGAGACGGCATGGAGTAACAATGGAAAGGAACAGTTCAGGTTCAACATGCTAACAAGGAGGTCCTCAACGATTGAATCGACTTTTTGAAACTATCTATAAGTGAAAAAAAAAATATTTTTTTTCGAATTTCACATATGCTCTACAGCTTTAAAAAGAGCTCTTGTACAGACTGGTTGCATAGAGTAATGGTTGTAGTATAAGCTTCATATGTGGATTCAAGTCTCGCCAGGTGCTTTGAAATTTTTTATTTTGAAATCTTTATCGAAATGACTTTGATCAATGTTTTTAGACACTTTAATTACTGTACAAATTTTCTCAACTGCTCTAATTTTTTTCTTTGCATCTTTATTCTTCCAGGACAAATATCCGTGCATGTGAATTTATTATATAATTATTTTTATTTATCTACCATAATTTTTAAACATTTGAAAATGCCAATCTACTGGTTAAAAAACAAAAGACAAAATAATGTTATCTATATGTTCAATTGTGTCAAAAATGTAATTTTCATTACAAAATGTACATTGTGTTGTATGGTAATCGTCATACAAACATTTACAACATATACTTATATTCCATGGACAAAATAACACAGATGAAAATTTAAACAAAAGAAAGGAATACAAGTAAAACATAAAACAATATTCATCAAAATTAGCAACAGAAATACTGAATAATGAATGCAGTAACATGGACGAAACTATAGGGTGATGACACAGAAGAAATTAAACTAATGTTAATGCATGGAAAAAATTCAAATCCCAAGTGGAAAAATAATTATAAACAAAAAATGAGAGCAATTGAAAAAGTTCATAGTGTTTAAAATCACGTGACAAAGGAACAGAAATAAAAAATGTTACATTTAAACAAATTAATTGAATAAAAATATGAGGGTCCACAAGGGCAAATGGTCACAGGGTGTGATATCTGGGACCTTAACCTAGAAAACCATGTACATGGTTTCAAGCAGTCAATCCCACCACTCTGGCTCTCTCCTTATAAGTAATGAAAAGATGAACCTAATCATTAGATAAATGATAAGGGTTTCACCTGGAAAGAAATCACAAACTGGAGAATGCACCAACCTCAATGAAATTAGGCCTACGGAAATGAATTTAACGAATTTTGCTGTAGGAATGGACAGAAATGAGCTAAAGTGGGGGGGGGGGGGGGGGGGGGGGAGGGGGAGGAATTAGGCATGACAGTGTATCAGTAGGGAGTATGCTTCTTTGTGTGTGTGTGTGTGTGTGTGTGTGTGTGTGTGCACGTGTGCATATGTAGCAGAGCTACCATGTTTGTATGTGCCCACAATTACATGGTAAAAGCAGTCCCCCAATTTCTTGGTGTAGCAACATGGACAGCCTGACATGTTCACAATGAATTGCGTATCACTCGCACCCATATAACATGCGGTAACAACAGTGGTTATAAAAATGATCATAATTAATTCTGACACATTTACTCATGTTGAGGGAGAAAATGTAGAGTATACCTCTATTAACAGGGTTAGAGATCAAAATGGCTCAACCAATTATCCAACTGAATTTTTAAGCTCTTTTAGTGAGCTTGGCCTTCCATCACGCAAATTGAAAAATGGCATCCCAATTGATCTGTGCAAAATTTAAGCCCACCAAAATTGTGTAATGGTACTTCACTCCAACATAACACTAAGAAACCAGAAACCATGACAGGAAGTCGTGCAGGCAATCAAGCTTTTATATCCCAAATATCACTTATTTCTAACAGTTTGCTATTTCAGTTCAAACTTGTACAATTCCTGGGGAGCTTATGTTATTCCTTGCCCATACAGAAAGCACAAGGTCAGATGCTGCTTGTTGTGGGTGAGGACTTTAGTGTCAGTCACTTTTCATATGGACAGCTCTACATGGGTCTCTTTTGTGTTAGTGAAGCAAACAAACTCTTTGTTCATGTTCCCAATCATACTACTTCAAAAACTGTGTACAAAGGAGCTTTATACATCAAAAATAAATGACATGTATGAAGTCTTGGGCATAACTATAAATAAATACCCAGGCAATGTTGGGCTTCATAGCTAAAAACAATGCACTCTATGTGCAACAAACTTTGCTTTTTACACGCATTTATTCTTAATCGTAAGCCCATCAGTGAATGACCATCTAAATCTTAGCATACTGCAGTTCATATATAAATCTTAGTTTGCTGTCATATTGTTTTCATAAGGAATTCTAATTCATAAAATCACAAAGACTTTTATCATGCCTTAACAAATCATAGTTCATCATGCAGAAAGTGCTGTTAACTGTCCAAAAGGCCTGTATCTCTACTACTCCACCTAACAACAGCCTTAATTCATTGTTCAACAACTACCAATTATTTAAAATGGTGGAAATTAAGTCCTTGCACAAGTTCCACTGTTTGAATAGCACATCCAATTACTATTCAGCTCACCACCCTGCATCAAAACCGCTTAAAATAGTAACACATTGCCACAAACAAAACACACCAAAAAATATAGGTATATCCATCTTATCTTCATGATCAACTTTTCGCCTGAGGAAGACGAGGTACATGGCATAGAAGAATGCGCTGACCAATGCCAGTATGGCCCCCGTGGGTAGCTTTGGTTCTAGACTCAGGTCAGACAGGCTAACCACCACCTGAAACAAGAAAAATATTTTATGCTACAACATGATGAAGCAAGTATTATCTTCCATAGTGCACAACTAATTACAAATAACAAAAACTATTCAGTTGTTCCATCTGACAGATAGATCAGACCAGAACACATACCAACATCTTTTCCATGTAGCAGCCTGCTAAAAGTTTTAAATAAATAAGCAATTTACATCATGGTTTAGTGGAAGAGATGCCCATCTACACTGGTGCTTTACACTGTTAGTTGGCTGCCTAGTACTGATCATAAAAAGTAACAAAATCATTCCATATCAAACTCCTCTTTTCCCACTGATGTTCACCATGTGTTTGGGTGTTTATTGCACTTACTTCCTCTTTTGGTCATCCCTCACAACTACATCCATTCCATCTTTTGTGACCTCCTCCTGCCTATGAAGTACAGTCAAACTTTTTTCAGTTCATACCTTCCTTTGTCCCTATACTTTGTTTCTGCCATCCACAAATCATCCAGTTCTTATCTTTCTGTCATGTTGCTGGGCCTATTAGAGCTTCACCAGAGCCTTGGTTTGCCAGCAGATTTCAGCATTACTGTAGGGCATTCGCAGCTACTTTAGTGACCATGGCCCTACAACAGACAACATGCCTTTGCCTGTCTCCCACAGCTTGGATGAGAAGTTGGACTCTGGGAGGAACTTAAAATGTTCTGTGAAACTGAAATCTCAAAGCAGTGAAGCTGCACTCCATACCTGTCCTGAATCAAACATTGCTCATGAAGAGCAAACCATTACCAACTTCGTCTTATGCTGGCTCCATATATTCACAAGTGACAGAAAATGTTTAATGTAACAAAAAATACCACACAACCTCCACAATGTTGCTGATGTTGTTCAGTGCAACCACATACAAATGTTGCCCATTTTCTTTCTATACATAATTAATGTTGTCATCAGCATGCACTGCAATACATAGCTTGACACTGAGAAGCACAAGAGCCATGTTAACAGTGTTGAAGTGTTTATTGCCCATAATATATATGCCAATTATGTTATCTCTAAACGAAAACTGAAATGACAGAAACAGAAAATTATGATCTTTGTCTCCCCTCGTTCTTGCAACAGGTGAATCCTTCTTAATTTGGGTTCTGAATAACCTGCCCCTTCTTTACAACTTCCTCCAACCTATCACTCTTTCCTCCCTGAGGAAGAAGTTAACAGTTGTTAAAGCTAGATATTCTTTTTCTACCTTTAACTCTATCTATTGGCAATAACTAAATAAAAAAGTCTCCTCACCAAGCAGTGGCAGGAGAACACACAAACAGAAAGGTTTAACTTTTACAAGCTTTCAGATCCAATGGCTCCTTCTTCTGACATAAAAGTTGAAGAGGACGGAAGAGAGGTGAAGGAAAAGGACTGGAGAGGTTTAGGGAAAGGGGTGCAGTCCAGAAAAGTCACCCAAAATCCTGGGTCAGGGGAGACTTGTCACTTCTGCCAGGAGGAGGAGCCACTGCCTACAAGCTTGAAAAGTTAAACTTTTCTGTGTATCGCTGCTTGGTGAGTAGATTTTTAATTTTTCCATTTACATTATATTGTCAATGATTGATTATTTTCATTGTTATATTGGCAAAAACTGGAATTTTGTCTCCTGAAGAAATGTGTTGGCCAGCCATTCTGTCTCCTTGTCACTTACAATTTATGATGTTGAACAAATCTATACGAATGAAGAAGTTCTATGTCACTTAGATAATTTCACACACTTTGTTATATTACATTATAGAAACGAAGTGCACTTACAGTAGGACGGAATTGTGGCATGAAGCACAGAAAATAATCTTGTGTAGCAGACATCTTGTATAAAATATCTATTCTTTTTTGTATGTGTCACCCAGATCTCTAAATATCAACACAACTATTATGCCAACATACTCTCAATAATCCTACTTGTTTTGATGGAAACTGTATGCCAATCGCCATTTGTTGTGCTTTTTTGTTATTCCAAAATGTAATATTTCTTGTTTATGAATCACAATTCCATTCCTGTGGACAGAGAGACTGTTCTCTTGCTAGATGACTCTTACTACACTTTGTTTGGAATTTTGGAATTATTAGCTGATGACCACCATCCATGTAGAAGTGTCATTTTTTATTTTTCTGAGGCAGCATTATATGCAAGTGAGAGAGAGAGAGAGAGAGAGAGAGAGAGAGAGAGAGAGAGAGACTGTAGGAAAAACTGCAGAGGATCAATTCCTACTGCACAGACCTAGTTTGACCACAACAATATCACTATCAAGTGTTCTGCATAAATAAGTGGAATGATTCACAATTGTGTCATTATATGACTAGTGACAACAAGAAGGATGCATCTGTGAATTCCACCTGAGGTTTGTTAAGATGGACGACAACATTACGGAGAGGTTCGACCAACTCTTTGGACAGATGCTACAATTAAGGAAAGGCTCAACCAAATCTACGGACAGATGCTACAAGAGAAGTGTTCTGCACCGTGTAGGCATTTACTTTTAAAAATCCTGAGAGTGTACTTTCAAATAAAAGCTAAACGACACATTACCCCACATACCTTGCGAAATGGCCATGTAGATAAAATCAGAGAAATTTGAGATGAAAAAGGTCCTTGACATTTGTGCTTTCCTTCTGCATTTAGTAAAGCGAACAGAAAAGAAATGAAATGATGGTGGTACATAAAGTGAACTCTGGCACATACTATGAGATAGGATGTTGTCTGTTGGAACTATGTTTACGGACTTTGGGTGACATACATTTAGTGGTTTTTCTCATGTTTTGATAGGACGAGTGACTAGCATTGTCTGAGATTCATCCTTTACTGCTGGTGGAATACTGGTCACTACCAAATATGATCAGTGAATCTTTGACAATGCCAGCCCCTCGTGCTGACAAAATATCACATAAGCCACTTAGTGTCTGTCAGCCAATGATACTAATCTGAGAGCCAACAGGTACCATGTCAAGAAGTGGCCGTGAAGGTCTCAACAACTTTAGTATTTAAAATGATATCTAACATGTGTCCACAATGCTGTTCGAGTTTATTCAAAGAATGTATGCTTCTGTTCTTGTGGAGACATCTTCAAATTCACGAGCATGTTGACCTTTTCACAGTGCCTCTAATGTAATACATATAACTTCTAATTTCTATAAATAAATATTAAATCTAGTTTACAGTCTGTATGTTAATGACAGTGTACTATGCACCTTATTTCCAAAACGTTTTGCATTGTAATGTTCTTCACTGACTATGAGCAGTTACTCATAAACAGGAGTTGTGAATCTAACGACACACAATCATAACTTAAGGGTGTGCAACTGCTGCCCAACATAAATCTGTCAACTTCATGTTATTACACAATAGTTAGTTGTGCTGGAGTAACATAGTGTTAGATATAAAAAGACAGGTGCATTATTTCATTAGGGTACTCACAAGACCAGTAATGCTGATGGTAACAGCAACCAGCTTGGAAAGTGTGAAACGGTCACCAAGATTGGAAGGAAATAGAGCTGCCAATATCAGAGTGAAGAGACTCGATGTTGATGATAGGACTGCCACCATTCCAGCTTCTGTTTCAGCCAGTGACACTTGGTATGTGTAATTGGCCAAGAACCACTAAAAAAATTTATTTAACATATACACCAGTTTATTTAACATATACATCAGTTTATTTAACGTATGCATCACTTTAGAAATTAAGGTTTCCAGTTCTAGATAAACTATACTAATATTATACTGTATTTTGTATTGGTTAAAAAAATAGTATTTTTAGATGTATGTATGGTAAGTTCTGGCAGAATGTAAATAATTTAGGAGTGATGTTAACAAATCACCCACTAGCTGTCAGGTAAATCCTATTTTGAGTTGGAGTGCACACACACACACACACACACACACACACACACACTATCTCTCTGTACATGTATTCACAAAGTCGGGATTGTGTATTCGTCCAGAATGATGTAGTTGTTTTGTGTGTGTGTGTGTGTGTGTGTGTGTGTGTGTGTGTGTGTGTGGGTGGGTGTTTATGTGCGAGTGCAGACACATCTACTCCATCTCAAAAATGGTTGTCTGAAAGCTAGTGTTTCTGTCTTCTTTATGTGACTGTTGACAACTCCACATCTCTACTACCTGGTAATTTGCGACCTTTGCACCTAAATTATTTATAAAATAGTATTTTCTAAGGACAAAAGGAAAAGAAAATTATTACTGAAATAGAAGAGATGAAAGCAAGAAAGTTTCCCCTTGAATGGAAACTTGAGGATGCAATGTTTTGTAACATACCTGTTTTTGACTTTGTTAAATCGGAAGACAGGCAATCTTTTACATTAAAATGTGTGGATAAAACTCCTACATCAAGATCACTAAAACAGCGTTACTGATTACTAATATCAGCTCATTGCTGAGTCATCTTCACATTAATAAAAATGATTAATTAATTAAGGGTGTATCAGCTTCGGTCATTACACATCATCAATATCTGTTGAGCTGAATCACACTTGTTGTCATGTACACACTAAGAATCACTCTTGTTGTCATGTACACACTAAAGTAGGTCACCATGGTTACATAATTTACTACTTTAGAGACTCATCTCAACAGATTATGCTGATGTGTAATGTCTGGTAGCTGAAACAAACTGAATTTAGTAATAATTTTTGTTGATCTGAAGACAGCTGGCCAATGAGCTGAAACTAGTAATCAATAAAGAAATTTTAGCAATCTTGACACAAGATTTTTATCCATACATTTACAAAAGCTAACGTTATGTTTCATAAGTTTCTATTATTTCATGCCTTGTAAAATAATATTTTGGGATATATGATGCAGAAACAGAAATATTTTATACAAGAATAACTACTGTTACAATTCTGTATTTGTCTAATAACTGAATACCTTCAGGGACACTATCAAGATATATGGAAAACCTAGAAACTTATGTCAGTTTCTATGTTTGGTTTGGTTACAGGGAAAGTGAATCGAGAAATCAGAAGAATGGATTGCCACAATGTAGCTATTTTCTATATGCCAATGATTTTATCCTCCCCAAACAGGATCAAACATTTAAACAGATTTAAGATAAATAAGCTTACAGAAGCCTGGGCTGTTATGTTAACACAGTTCACTGGCATATATGTACTGCAATGGGACCAAACCCTTCAAAGACTTTAGTATGTGTCTTCAATATGGGTTCAAGATCAACATAACAAAATGTTAATGTCTTTTGATACATTGTTGTTCCATTGTAGCATCTGGTCAAATATTTACCAACGAAAATCGCCAAACAGCTGTACATTTTGGAAGTTATTTTGTTTAAAAAAACCTGTTTCAGTGTCTTAATAATGCCATCTTCAGGTCCCAATGCACTCAGATTACAGACAATCAGATGTGTCAGTACTTTCATGCTGGAGCCACAACAACAAATGTTTGTGTGTCACTGGTGGGCCAGCTGCTATAACAAACTTATACACTCAGGTATCTTTAAATAGGAGTTATCTACAAGAACCACTGTGAGTGTACAGCCAAAAAGGCTGCAGCACAAAGCAATATCCTGAGAAAACTGTTGTGTAGCACACAGGGTACAAACTTTCTTGTTCTCAATGTGACAGCCAACAGTTTGTGTTTGTCTGTAGCCAATCTGCCCATGTGGAGAAAGTGGGTGACATCCTTAATTACACGTAACACACAACAACTGGTGGAACGAATATCACACCTTTTGACAAGGTGTACAAAGCAGCAGGCACTTCTGCTCTGATAGCGCAGTATGTAGCTTGTGAATAACAGTGATAAATTGAAGCAGACCCTTGATGAAAGACGTGATTTATGGAGCAAAGGAGATGATGAGCTCAATTCAATTCAATTTTTATTATCTTATAACATGCCTTATACAATCAAAGATTGTGACATAGGTGACTTGTCAGTTTTACACTATATATAACAGTGCTAAAAATAGACAATAAACTAATAATATATAATGGTGTAACATCTTCAAAGAGGTATTTTAATTACAATTATAATGCATTGTTGCCATTCATGAAATCTTCTGCACTATAGTAACATTTACCTTTCAGATATTTTTTCCAGGTCTCTTTTGGTACCTTTTACATTTGGGTCATCCATATCTTTCCATATTTTATTTACAAATTTCATGCCCATATAGTATGGTGTTTTTTCATATGATTTTAAATGGTGGGTAGGTAACATGTAGCTAATTCTATATCTATGAATATAATAGAGGGAAACATTCCACGTGGGAAAAATATATTTAAAAAGAAAGATGATGAGACTTACCCAACAAAAGCGCTGGCAGGTCGATAGACACACAAATAAACACAAACATACACACAAAACTCTAGCTTTCGCAACCAAAGGTTGCCTCGTCAGGAAAGAGGGAAGGAGAAGGAAAGACAAAAGGATATGGGTTTTAAGGGAGAGGGTAAGGAGTCATTCCAATCCCGGGAGCGGAAAGACTTACCTTAGGGGGAAAAAAGGACAGGTATACACTCGTGTATGGATGTATGTATGGATGGATATGTGTGTGTGTGCGAGTGTATACCTGTCCTTTTTTCCCCCTAAGGTAAGTCTTTCCGCTCCCGGGATTGGAATGACTCCTTACCCTCTCCCTTAAAACCCATATCCTTTTGTCTTTCCTTCTCCTTCCCTCTTTCCTGACGAGGCAACCTTTGGTTGCGAAAGCTAGAGTTTTGTGTGTATGTTTGTGTTTATTTGTGTGTCTATCGACCTGCCAGTGCTTTTGTTGGGTAAGTCTCATCATCTTTCTTTTTAAATATAATTCTATATCTAGTATCATATTGATGCAAGAAGAAGTTGCCCTCAAAAAGTTGTGGGTTTCTTTTCGTGAAAGTGAGAGTTTCATAGATGTATATGCTTGGAATGCTCATTAGATCTAGTTTTACAAATAAAGGTTTGCAATGTTTCTTTGGTTTTGCTCCCACCATTGCTCGGATGATTCTTTTTTGTAGTCTAAAAGCTCTAAGTAAATTTGTTTTTTCAGACCCCCAGAAAATTATACTGTACCTAGTGACTGTAACAAAATATGCATTATATACAGTTTTTCTTACAGCTAAATCAGTAATACTATACAAGATATTCATAATATATACAAGGCTATTCAGTCAACCCAGTATGTTGTCCACATGGTGACTCCATAACAGGTTTTTATTGACTAACACGCCAAGGAATTTGACACAGTCTGCAGTCTCTAATTTTTTGTCCATATACTTTATTTCACTTATAGACTGTGCAGATTGTTTTGTGGTAAAATGAACAATTTCTGTTTTTGTAAAATTTAATGTCAAGTTATTGATTTTGACCCATGCCTCCACTTCCCCAAGTGTTTGTTCAATATGACGAATTTGGTCTACCTCATTTTTACAACAGACTACAGCTGTTGAGTCATCTGCATAGAGGATAGTATCAGACTGGACCTGACATGGCATATCATTAATATAATATAGAAAAAGCAGTGTCCCTAATACTGAACCTTGTGGAACACCTAATTGAGTGTTTTTCCAGCCAGAGAGAAATTTATTGCCGTTGACGTTAATAAGTACTCTTTGTTTTCTGTTTGCCAAGTATGATGACATCCAGCTAAGAGATTTGCCTTGAAAACCATAGCGTGCCAAGTTTTGGAGAAGCAGGTCATGATTTACTGTGTCGAAGGCTTTGGACAGGTACAAAAGATGCCTGACACATACATTCTATCATCAAGACATCTGCTGACTTTTGTGACTAATTCATTTATTGCATGGATTGTGCTGTGGCCTTTTCTGAAACCATATTGATTGCCTAAGATAATGCTGTTAGATGAATTGTGATTTTCAATCTGATCACATGCAGCTCTTTCAAATATTTTTGAGAAAATTGGTAACAGTGAGATTGGCCTATAGTTTCCCCAATTCATCTTGTTTGCCTTTTTTTATGTATGGGCCAAACTTCTGCATATTTTAATTGATCTGGGAAACATCCCTTATCAAAAGATTGGTTGATTATGAAAGAGAGTGGATATGCAATACTGTGACGGACTATTTTTATTATTTCAGTGGGGACCTCATCCCACCCCGCAGATTTTGAATTTTTTAGGGACATTATGCAGTTGATGACATCTGAGATGGAAACATGAGAAAACTTAAAACATGGGCAATTGCTATCTGTCATATTGGGCTTTTGTTTTTGGTGGTGAACGGTCACCAAATTTGTTACAGTTCATGAAAAAGTCATTGAATGATTCACAAATGGCACTGGGTTCTGTAACAGCTCTACCATATATCACTATTTTAGAAGGGCATTTTCTCTCTGCCTCACTGCCAACTTCGCTTCTTATAACAGACCAAATAGCTTTTGATTTGTTTTTTGCATTTGAAATGAAGTTGTTATTTGTAGTACGTTTTGCTAGTTTAACTATTTTGTCAATTTTTTTTTTTTTTTTTATATGTGCTTACATACTTAAGAAATTGAGAGCTAACAAGAATTAAACTTCCATGGAAAACTTTGAGAATGCTCAATCAGCTAACAGTCAGTGTGGCAGTAGTGAAGACCAGCCAAACAAGATGAGTACTCAGGCATGAGGATGACAGCCTCAGTGGCTGCTGTCATACTTCAGAGAGCCCTGCTTGCTCATTCCAGTGTACTCTTTAAGCTCTGTGGGAAGCATGTACTAGAGGTATAGCTCAATATTAGGTCAAAAAAACAGTAAAAGTTGATTTCTGGGCACAAAGCAGCAAGGAAAAAAGGAAGCAATCCATCCCGTATATTTGCTGTGGTGTTCACAGAAAGCAACAGAAATGTCCAACAGAAGTGCAAAGCAGCCTTGTGCAATCCTCCCTGTCAAAACAGGGCAGTATTGTACTACAATTTACTATGTAGTGAATCACGTGTTGTACATTTGTTTTATATGATGAAACTTTTACAGGTAGGGCTTTCCAAAAGTGAATAAAAATGTTGTCCTGTACACTACTGTATTGCACTTTACTCAAACAAATTGAAGACTTCATCTGCAGAGTGATGTTCTACGGATGAACATATATAAATTACAGAGTGTACTACAATCACTGTCAATTACTGTGGACCAGAAAGGTGTTCATTATTCAGGAATACATATTTTCAATAACTTGTCAGCAGTTACAAATGGTTTAGCTACTAATAAAATTAGTTTAAGAGGATCCTAAACTATTTATTTGTGGTCAATACCTTCTACTCTACTGGCAAATTTCTTAGAAGAGCCAGTTAATGTATACAATAATATCAAATATGAATGTTACATAAAATCTAACTTTTTCACATCTTCACTGCAATAATCTGATCAACATAAATAAATATCTTAACTGATTTTCTGTTTGGTGATGCTTGGCCACAATAGCCTACAAATTACTGTCTGCAGTCCAGTGTATTGTAAACGGTGGATCAAAAAATAAAGCTTCCTATGTCATACAAAATTTAATAATGAGCATATAACAGCAGAATTAGTACAGATCATAACCTGAACAGTCCTCTACTCGATAATACTGTTCAAGATATCCACTATACTCTTGTACACATTTGCGCCATCATTTAACCCAGTTTGGAAAAATTCATAGTTTTGCTTCTTGACCCACAATTTTAAAGCTGTTTTAGTGTCATCCATGGAGAAAGTGTATGAGGCCACTGTAAAGGACATCAACACTCAAGGACATACTCATGAAGCAATTCAAGGAGACTGATGAGATCACAATCAACATCTTTAAAATCATTCTGAGAAAAATCAGTCAAGAAGCAAAATCCTGAATTTTTTCAAACTGGTTTTGATGCCTGGGTTTAACAATTGCACAAATGTGTATAAATGCAAGGTGATTATGTTGAACAGTAGTACTGTGTGGAAGACCGTTCGCTCTATGATCTGCACAAATTCCACTGTTATATGTTTATTATTAAATTTTTTATGGCACAAGAGGCATTACCTTTTGATCCATCACTGTACATTTACAAGTTCTGAGAAAAGTTTGTTATTCCCTATTAAATAAAAATGTGCTTAAGATTTTTTGACTTGTTCCACATCAACTAAGACCGACTTAAGATCTGTGGAAGATACATTAGCATATTTCTCTTCTTGTAACAATGAATATGTTTTCTTGTTTTATGACACATCCTACATTGTTGAGAACCTTCTCCTCACTATGGATCTATGGAACAAAAACCACATCCAGTTGAATCTTAAGTAACGAGTCCTATTTTAAATGGAATAAAACATTCGTAAATCATGTGCATAACCCTTCTTTTGGTCACTGGAGGGCAGCACTGGAAGATGAGAAAAAATTATTGACTGGTTACTACTGAAAGATTGGTATTGTGACTAGGAGATTCAAGAGAGATGAAAAAGCAGGTTCTTGGTTCAAAGTTAAAAGACATGCACGTGAGGTATCTAGGGCATGATTTGAAGTGTTTTTGAATCATTATTTGGTTTTGCGTGTGTTTATGTTTTTGAAGGAAGTAGTTTAATTTTTGAATGTTAAATACTGCCATCATATTCATAGACATTAATTACTAACAAAATCAAAGAAATGAAAATCACTGCTGGCAATCAGACAGATTTTTCTTGTGTGTGATAAAATTTCCTTCACATTACTGATGACATAGAACTAATAATTACCAATTTTGAAAGCTCATGACCAGTCATTTATTATGCATACTATTTCCATTACTTTTTCAAAAGAACCAGTAACTGAAGAAAATAGAAACATACACAGGCAGGAGAGGTTTTTGAGTAGTTTGTGATGTGTGTTGGTTATTGGTTATATTTGTATGAAGAGTAATTTTCAGCAAATTTTTAACAAAAGTTTCACTGAATGAAGTGTATTTTGTCATATTTTCCTGTGTCTACATTAAAATTTGAAAGTGAGAATATTTGTCACTTCTGGACAACAAAAGTTGGTTTCTGAGTTGGAGTATCATATAAATCAATTGAATTCTTTTTACCACCATTGACAGTGCACCATGTATTCCATTACAAGTTGAACAGCGTAAAATGGAGATAGAACATAGATTTAAGACAGAGCATATACAATGATCACCATGTGTACACTTAGAGGTATCTCTTATTCTATTTATTTTAAAATGAGGAAGCTATTTTTTTTAATACTTTTGTTGGCTGTTTTCTCTTGAATTTTATCAGATAAAGCATCTAAACATAATAAAGTACTCATTGAGCAAAATCAGCAATATTAATATTATTTACAATTACATATAGTCCTGCATCTTACTGAGATGCCTTAAAATTGTTTTGACTTCTTAAACTCTCATCCCAGCACACATATGCCTTAACATTACTTGCCTTAATGTTATATGTGGGGTTTTGGAGAGGGTCTATGTATTTTGAAGCAAAAGGCAAGAAATTAGAAATCCCTGTAAATTCAGAACAGAATTAATATGTGTTTTCTTAGCCATTCCTTCGAAAAATACAAGATTATCTAACTGGAATGATTAGCCCATATATTATTACGACACAAATCAGTGATGGTGACACCACTGTTTTTACTGTGTGGGCAACAAGGGATAAATGTTCATACTGATGGTGACGCATTCTATTCATAAGGCAGGTCCATCAATGGAATTTCATATTTTAATGTTTTTATGATAGTTATGTTTCACAGGGTGTATATGTGGACAAGGAAAAAAAAAACCTGGATTTTTCCCAGATCTCACGGTTAAAAATACACTTTTTTGTGGGTGAAAATACTCTTTTTCCGTGTTAAGTGACAGTATACCTTCTCTTGGAACCGCAAAACTTATCAATCCTTTGAATAGTTAAGGGTTTATACAATGGCTCACAACTTCCTGGCACTTTAGGAAACGAACAACAGGAAAAAAAAAATGCTTTTTGGAAAGATTTTTGATGTGTAGCAACATGTATGCTGCATATTTTTGTATTATGAAAGTATATAGTTGAATTCCACCAAACACAGAATGTTAGTTTCCAAAGTATCAAAATCGAGATTGTGATGTGCTTTCGAAAGCCAGTCGTAGCTCATGTCACATGACTCGCCAGCTGATGATAGCAGATATTCGCCACATTTACATGGGGCTTTCATAACTGGATTTTGTAAACCAATTTCCCAATACCGCTTCTGGGTGGTCATGTAAACACTTCAAAATCAATTCTGGAAATCAGCTTCTGGTTGCCAGTTTTCCAGTTCCGCAATCAATTTTTGCTCTCTTGTAAATGCAGCCAGTATTGAAGTGTGCTTGGGCTGTCAGGTTTCATCTTGTTTTTAATATTTTTGGCTAATACTGATGAAGTGGCTTTATTACAGCAATTTCTGAAATTTGATTTTCGTCTTTTGGAAGATGTGTCGCAAGTAAACATAGAGATTCAGAGTACATGATACGTGATGTAGTCAGCCAATACCAACATCACTGTTAAGTAGTGTGAACACACAAACAGGAAAAGTTAATGGTTTAAATTAATGTACATAGTGTAGCTACAAGAAAATCTAAGCTCTCACATATAATATCTGTCATTTTTGGGTGTGTTACACTTCGATACATCACACAAATGTTCCAGTACAATTTTAAGCAATGACATAAATGTCTGGTCTTCTGGGCTCGAAATTCTTCTAGGTGGCTGGCCCTCCAAGTGTTAAGCTTTAAATGAGAGTCAAACATTGTGTGATTTAAGAAATTCAAAGCAAGTTCACATGCATAATGTAATTCATGTTGTGTAAAATGAAATGTACTTTGAAAGTAACACTTTTCAAACCACCAATCGCAATATTTTCCCACGACCTGTTAGAATTCATTTCAGCAGTTGTCATAGGGGGCCAGAAAATGGTGTAACTGTGTGTGTGTGTGTGTGTGTGTGTGTGTGTGTGTGTGTGTGTGTGTGTGCAGCTACAATGATGTAGGTAGCCCATTATGATCGTACGTTAAGAGATCTTACATTACATCATAAATGAAACAGGACATCAGAGGATACTACAAGAGCATCGGAATTTTGTAAACCATATTAAAATGCATGATTCAGCTTAAAAGGCACATTTGTATGTCCAGATTCACAAAGAAATAGGGGTTTTTGGGATGAAAATTTTCTTGGAGTATCAGTTCTGTTAGTATCTCATGTTTAGTTTTTTATTATGGCATAATGCCATACATCCCAGAAGATAAAAATGTGCACTCGAAATTCTGCAAACAGTTGGCACCATCCAATACTGTTTCAAATAAATTGACTGCCTCTGCAGAAAATATTAATGAAAGCCATTTTTTTAAGCAAACCAACAAAAATAACTTAATTGTTCTGCAAGGCAATTAATGTCTGACTACCAAAATCCTGGAAATAAAATGAAATCAGAAAACTGAAACTAATAACATATTTTAGCCTTCCGCAATTGTGTGAATGTATTTTAAATCGCTTTATAGCTCCTGGCTAAAGAAATATATTTTGATTTCATTTGGCTTGATAGCTGTAAACAAAGAGGAAACAGCAAAATCACCAAACTTAAACATGGATCAAGTGGAGACTACTCCTCATCCCATTTCAGCTCAGACTGCTCTGCACATGCGCGAATCTGACAGCTTGGGCGTGCCAGAAAAATTTTTCCAGTTAGCATCTGGCTGCTTCTTGCTATTGCTGATACAACTAAGAACCCCACTGTAAGCAGCCAAAAGCAGGAGAAGGTACTGCTCAAATGCAACAATACTGCACATGCGCATAAGCCCGCTGGTAACTGCTCAGACAAACGTAATGTAAACCGTTGTGATGTAACGCTCATCAGAAGCAGTTTGTTGTTATGAAGTATTTCATAGTCTTTGCCCTAAAGCCTTTGACACATTTTGCTGTTGGCAGACGCCTGTGTGTGCACTATGTTTTGTTGTTCTGAATGGTGCATGTCCTTTGCAACTTAAGTTTTATTTTGTCCCCCCCCCATTTATGTTTTATTGCTGCAGTATTATTTTGCAGTAGTGGGTCAAAGTAAAATTCTTTGTTAGAGTATCAGTTCTACCAGTCAAAAATCACAAAAATTTAACTGAAAACTAAATCAATGAAAATCCCCAGAATTCTAAAAAATTCCCAGGGTTTCCCGGTTTTCTCCTGAATGAAAAAATTCCCGGGTTTTTCCAATATTTCCCAATTGTCCCTAGGTCTACACACCCTGGGTTCACTATAAACTTCTCAAAAATAAAGCTTTGCACCCACCTATCTCCCTCCCTTAAAACTCTTTCCCAATACACTTTTGATCACAGTAAATCACTACATATCAACAAGTGTATAACAGAGGTACAAAAAAAAAACTCCATTTTCAGTTCAGTTCAATAGAATATGGTGGTGTCCAATTAGGAATTAACCAATTTGGCTATTGACACTCTTCAGTTTGTCAGCATGCCTTAAAGGGTTATTTCAAGTTTAGACCATCTTTACTGAAAGTAGGGAAGGTGCCTGCCAAATTGGCCTACACCACTGTGATGTCTTTGAATATTCAACAATTATCATGAGACACAAAACATTAAAGACCAGCTCCATAGTTGTCACTAGGTGAGGACAGCTTTCTATGAACTACAACTCATAGTAGTCCCAAGGAGACTGCAACAGAACTGCGTGCTGCCTTTTTCAAGGCAGATGGGAGGATTGTGACCAATCAAATGTATGCAGCTATCAAATTGATCAATTTGCCCTCTGGGTATCCATTACTAATACAACACCAGAAATCCTCCAAATCCCTAATCACCTTGGTGAGTGAATAATGTGCACAAGAGTCAACTGTATCTGGCTGTCTTCCCCAATAACTGCAGTATTTGTCCAATGTCTGATGATCATAGACAAAGAGAGGGAGATGAAGGTTACCAGCTACCAGTGCACATTATAGGCATGCAGGTCCAAACACTTAGCAGACAGGTCAGTGTCATATTTTGGACCAGTATCATGTCTGTATATCAGAAGCCTCACACATCATTGCCACAGGTTTTCTTAAAAACTGACATATTGCCAATTGGCAGCATGCAACTCTTGTAAATGTATAATAATTTTTTACATCACAACTGCTTTTTTAAAAACAATAAAATGTAAAGACATTTTTATACCTGATTTTACAGTCAAAGCAAATTTTCTAAAAATGTGTTGTACTAACACAAATGCTTATATTAAGCTACACCAAAGCACCAAAGAAACCAGTATAGGCATGCTTATTGAAATACAGAGTACAGAGATATCTAAACCGGCAGCATATGGCACTGCGATCACCAACACCTATATAAGACAACAAATGTCTGGCTCAGTTGTTAGACTGGTTACTGCTGCTACAATGGCAGGTTATCAAGATTTAAGAAAAGTTGAACGTCGTGTTGTAGTCGGCACGTGAGCAATGAGACACAGCATCTCCGAGGTAGCAATCAAGTGGGGATTTTCCCATATGACAATTTCACAAGTGTACCATGAATATCAGGAATCCAATAAAATATCAAATCTCTCACATCACTATGGCCATAAAAAGATCCTCCAAGAATGGGACCAATGACAACTGAAGGGAATCATTTGACTTTACAGAGGTACAGCCTTTCCGCAAATTGCTGCAGGTTTCAATGCTGGGCCATCAATAAGGTTCAGTGTACAGACCATTCAACAAAACATCATTGATATGAACTTTTGGAGCTGAAGGCCCACTTGTGTACCCTTGATGACTACATGCCACATGCCACATGACACAAAGTTTTATGCCTTGCCTGGGGCCATCAACACCGACATTGGACTGTTGATGACTGGAAATGTGTTGCCTGGTCAGATGAGTCTCGTTTGAAATTGTATCAAGTGGATGGATGTATGGGTATGGGTATGGGTATGGAGACAACCTCATGAAGCCAGGGACCCTGCATGTCAGCAGGGGATTGTTCAAGCTGGTGGAGGCTCTGTAATGGTGTGGGGTACATATAGTTGGAGTGATATGAAACCCCTAATACATCTGAAAGAGGTGAAACATTCGTAAGCATCCTGTCGGATCACCTGCATCCATTCATGTCCATTGTGCATTCCAATGGACTTGGTCTTTTACAGCAGGAGAATGTGACACCCCACACGACCAGAATTGCTACAGACTGGCTCCAGGAACACTCTTCTGTGTTTAAACACTTCTGCTGGCCTACCAAACTCCCCAGACATGGACATTATTGAGAATATCTGAGACACCTCATAATGTACCCCCTCGTACTCTTACAGATTTATGGATAGCCCTGCAACATTCATGATGTCAATTCCCTACAGCACTACTTCAGACATTAGGCAAGTCCATACCACACTGTGTTGCGGCACTTCTGCGGGCTCGCGGGGGCCCTACAGGATATTAGGCAGGTGTACCAGTTTCTTTGGCTCTTCAGTGTATTTTCATGTGTCTAACTAAATGATGACATCCTCATTATAATGTACATTTTATAAAAATGTGTCATTAACACTCTCTCGGTGCCAAACCCATAGATTCTATGGGCTGCTCTCCCTTTAAAAAGCATCAAGCCCATAGGTTCTGCTAGTCAGCATATTTTGTTGATTAAAAAGCACTGTGCATTGTTTTCGCACATCTGGCTATTGATATACGATGTTTATACCACATTAGCTGCAAGGATAGATCATGTAAATGTGTCACTTGTTTTTGTGGTGTTTCGTTTGTTATGAGTCACTGTGGTGTCTGTGTACGAGAAATGGTGCGCCATGGTTTATCTGACGAGAAAATTGCAGATTTGCTGAATTTTGGAAACATTGTCGATGCTCTAGATAGTGAAGATGATTTGGACAACATAGGTGCCTTTGAAGGTGATTGCAGTTACAATGTGTTCAGGCACAGAACTTCAAAATTGTGATAAAACTGTATTTTTATTTGCTCATACTAGAAGTACTGAATGCATTTTTGTTACACAGTTCATTTCAGCCTAAGAATATGACAATAACCGATTTCATTGCCAATCTTTCCAACAGCTCCAAATAATAAAACAGACTGGTAAGCTGACTGACACAGAAACATTTCCTACAATATTTATCACCCACAAGCAAAAAAAATATGCCTCCTGTGTATGTTTGTACTTCAAAATCAAATGAAAAAAGTGGGAAAGCATCTCACAGGGAGACATATATCAGTGCGAACAATGCTGTGTGGCATTGTGTAAGGAAACCTGTTTTAAACTATTTCATACGAACATGTAGTATCAATCCATGAAGAAAGTGCCAATGCGTTTAAATACGATATTCAGCACTGATTGTATTTATGAGGGTGAGTCAAATGAAAACCTTAAATTTGTAATAACAAATCAAAATTTCACACTGTTATCCAGTAAGTTGGTAAGTATGCTACAAGCAGCGTGCAGAATGGCCTGTAGGTGGCAGCATAGTGCAGGTGCACACATACCGTCGCAGTATCAGTATAAAGATGGCCACCCCACTTGCGACTTCCACCAGGGAAGAACAGTGTTCTGTTATTCGGTTTTTGCATAGTGAAGGTGTGAAACCTATTGAAATTCATCGACAAATGAAGGTTCAGTATGGTGATGCACGCTTGTCACAGCAGTAAATCTACGAATGGAGCAGGAAGTTCGCAAATGGTGTGACTTCAGTGGAAGATGCTCCTCGTCCAGGTAAGGCACAACGAGTTGTGACTCCACAGAACATTGCAGAAGTTGAAGCCATAGTCAAGGAAAACCGCCAAGTGACAATGAATGACACTGCAGCATGTTTACGGATTAGTCATGCGTCAGCACACCACATTGTGCATGATGTGCTCCAGTTTCTCAAAGTGTGTGCAAGATGGGTGCCACGGCAGCTGACTCCTGAAATGAGAGAACGACGTGTTGATGCTTGTGAAGAACTTCTTCGGTGCTTTGAACGAGAAGGTGATGGCTTCTTTGCAAGAATCATTACTGGGGACGAAATGGGGGTTCACTTCCACCAACCGGAAACAAAGAGAGCGAGCAAGGAATGGTGCCATTCCTCATCACCAAAACCAAAGTAGTTTCGAACAGAACCATCAGCAGGGAAGGTTATGCTGACTCTCTTTTGGGACAAGAAAGGTGTCATTTTGGAGCATTCTATGCCTAGAGGGACCACCGTCACCAGTGCATCATACACAGATCTCCTAAAAAAATCATCTGTGGCCTGTAATCAAATCAAAGCAACGTGGATTGCTGTCAGCAGGTGTCCTTTTGTAACATGACAATGCAAGGCCCCACACTGCCCGTACAACAGATGCAACAATCACAGACCAGCATTTTGAGTGTCTTTCTCATCCACTATACTCACCAGACCTTGCCCCAAGTGATTTCCGTATGTTTGGACTACTCAAAGACGCAATGGGAGGAAAGAAGTTCCGTTCTGATGAAGATGTACGCCAGATGGTGCATGAGTGGTTGCGTGGACTACCAAAAGAATTTTTTTCTAAAGGAATTTATGCACTTTGTAAGCGCTGGAGGACTTGAATTGAGCGTGGGGGAGATTATGTTGAAAAGTAATACAGCTTTGTACCACTTCCACACAATAAATAATATTTAAAAAAATATTTAAGGTTTTCATTTGACTCACCCTCGTATGAACTCATTTACTTTACCTAAATGAATGTGTGACTCTTTTAATTTTACAAAAACAATGCCATGTAGTAATATAATTTGTCCGTTATACTAGACAGAATTTTGTTCATAGCTGCACATTAAAGAAGACAAAATCACTTAAAATTACTGTTAATTGTGTATTTATATGTTTGATATTTTCCACGACATAAATTTTTGAACACAGCTAAAATTGCCTGGATTCTGTGGACATAGACAAGTATTGGGCCAGTACTGAGAGTGTTAATGAAAAAAATAAGCTTGAAAAGATCACTGTAAAAAAAAATTGAAACACCATATCCACCATCAAATGAGTCCAAACAACTGTTATTAAAACTATTAAAATGAAATTACAGTAAAATAACATGACATTAGGATAGCAATGCCCTCTAGTGGGACATTCAGTAGTGTTGTATTGCTGGCAGCTGTCTGTCGATATGTGTCGTCCTGCGTTTTTGGTAGCTTGTGGTAGGTTGCCATGGTCACCTCGTCTCGTGCTTGCTGCAAACATCCATTGCCCCTTCCCACCACGTATGTCCTTATGTGTTTCACTGGTGGCTGAACGACCTCAGATGGGAACTCCTGACCAATAATGTCATGCAATCATTTCATTTTCACTGGAGGATCAGATCACTGAACTCCAGGATGAACCATTCTGATTGTTCAGCACATTTTTTTGGATACAGCATACTGTGTGTGTGAATTTCTGGTTCTTAGAATACATTTAGTGTCCACCTCTTATTTGCTCTACATAAAATTTTAAGATTTTTTGTGCACATTCAACAGAGCATTTACATTTAGCTAAGTGTGCTACAGAAATTGTCTTATTGCTGTGGAGATGTGAGTGTTCTTCAAATCTTGTTGCAAAGTCTCATCCCGTCTGCCCTACGTATGCATTTTTTTTTTTTTTTCCAGAATTACTACACTTGATCCACTGCACTCTCACACTTGCAATGGGTTCTTGTTATTATCAATGTTGTGGAATAGTTCTAGGAAATTTTATTTGAATGAAAAAGTCTATACATTTTTTATGTTTTTAAAACTGACTGGGATGTGCATATGCTTTTTTGTTTTAAAATTTTCGATTCCTTTAAAAAAAATTTCAAGTGTTATAACTTTAATAATTTCCATTCTTGGCAATTATTTTTAAAATACTCGCTATTCATGATCAACCACAGTAAACATACAAGTACACTGTTATACTCATGCTTCACCTATGTTTTTCTCCCTTCCCCTCTTATCCCCTGCCTGCCTACCCTCACCCCAACCTCCCCCTCCAATATCCCCATATAATAATACAGGGTAATACTCTAATTTCATGCTTCTATGATGTGACAATGTGATCCATGTTCAGTGAAATATTACATGCCTTACTCTTATCTGTTTATACGAGGTGTGACTGGAAAGTTTTAAGAATGGATCCGCTATTGCTTACTAGTTCGGCGGACAGGTACACGGAGGGTGGGGAGTGAGTCATTGCCTTGTCCTTGAATGCCCTCTGACAGGAAACAGTGTCTCCTTTATTCAGTTCATTCTGGCAGCTGGTTGATTGTGGGTCTGTTAAGGCTTGATGCCAGATCCTGTCTGCGTGAAAATGGACGTAAAAACAGAGCAATGAGTTTGTGTGAAATTTTGTTTTAAAACCGGGAAATCAGCTTCTGAGACTTACGAACTATTAAAAACAGTTTTTGGACATAATTGTATGAGCCAGTCAAATGTTTTTGTCTGGTTCAACAGATTTAAAAATGGCCTCATATCATTTGAAGATTAACCACAGTCTGGCTGTCCTTCCACCTCAAAAACGAATTAAAATGTTGTGAAAGTTCGCGACTTAGTGTGCTCTGATCATAGACTTACAATTAGAGAGGTGGCTGATGAACTTAATTTAAGTTTCTGTGTTGTTCAGTCTATTTTAACTGAAGATCTGAACATGCATCAAGTGTCCGCAAAATTCATTCCAAAAGTGTTGTCAAGTGACCAGAGACAATACCGACTTGAAGTGTGCCAAGAACTGATTAATCAGACTAAAAATGACCCAGATTTGTCGAACAGGGTAATTACAGGTGACAAATCATGGGTATATGGATATGATCCTGAAACAAAAGTGCAGTCTTCGCAGTGGAAGACTCCAGGTTCACCATGATCAAAAAAAGCACGGCAAAGTTGGTCGAAGGTGAAGAGAATGTTGGTGATTTTTTTTCTATTCTAACGGTATTGTGCATCATGATTTTACCCGTGGAGGACAGTAAATTAACCAGGAATAGTACAATTGTGTCCTTGAGACAGGAGTTGGGTGCTACACCATGACAATTCTCTGGCTCATCATGCCTTCTCCAGTGTTGAATTTTTGACCAAATTCAAAATTCCTGTGCTTCCATATTCCCCTGATTTGGCCCCTGCAGACTTCTACCTAAACTGGAATTTTCACTGAAAGGGAAGTGATCTGACTCGATTGACGACGTCCAGGCAAATATGGAGAGTGTCCATAACACACTTCAGAAAAAACATTTCGAGGAATGTTAGCAAAAGTGGAAACACCATTGGAGTCAGTGTGTTCAGTCAGAAGGGGACTATTTTGATGGAAATGCATCACAGTAGCATGTAAGTACCTCCATTGTACAATTACAGGCTCATTCTTAAAACTTTCCAAACACACCTTGTATATCTGTACAAAGCTCTTTAGTGGATTCAGTAGTCTGAAGATGGCAACTGCTTGCTGAAACAGGTTATGTGAATATTTTTTATATATCTAAGCAATCGTGATATAATAAATTATTATACAAGCTGCCAAAGGTAATTCGAGGGCTGTGCAATACTTGGTCAGGATGCTCAAACCTATCACCCAATCCCACAGTCAAAATTTTGCCACTCAGTTCATCTTTGGGAACAATAATGTAGGAGTGTGGTGCACAAACCTTTTGAACACCTTCCTGAAGAAGGATGAAATCAACCAAATTGAATGGCTCATGGTATCTGTTAACATGAGCCAGACCGAGCATGCTTAGGACCAGTTGAACCTTGCAATGTGTCATTGCAGAAATCCTTCTTTCACATACTGAATGACATCAGGACGGCTGCCGTTGACAAAGTGAGGCAGGCATGAGCAGCAACATCTCAACCTCTTTGCCACATCAAGGAACACTCAAGCATGTTGCAACACATGGGGTGGAACAACATGGCACTGAATGTTCCAGCAGAAGATTTTGATTTCACACATGTGCCCTTTTGCATAGACCACCTTCATTTTTCAAATATTATTTGTTTTTTATGCCTTCAATGTACTGCCATTTAAGGGAGTTTTAAACAGGGATACTTTGCTTCTATTTACAAAACATTATTGGTGTTTATTGCTTCCTTCTAGGCACTCTGAAGCTGACAAGTTGTACCCTGATTGTTAGCAGCGGTCGGAGTCAGAAAAATTTAGTTGCACTACGCCATTTTGCAGCTTTTTGGAATCGGCTTTTCCTTTTATTACATTTGTGCTCTTTCCATTTAATTCTACTTTTGCAAAACTTCACACAAGTTGCCTCTATAGAAATTTTACCGTGGTTTCATTTATTTTGCATTCGGTAATCTGAAAATGTAGCAAAACAGTAATAACACCAACCACCATTGTTGATGCTTTGTATGAGGGTAATCTCAAAAGTAAGGTCTTCTATTTTTTTATAAGTACACAGACCTGTTTATTTCTACAGTGGTTTACACCAGTTTACAGCTTGAACATTTAGCTATTTTTTGACATAATCATCATTTCTGTCGATGCATTTTTGTAGATGCTGTGGTAGTTTTGTATACCCATGTCATACCAGCTCGCCGCCAAGCTGTTCAGAAAGTTATGAACCTCTTGTTTCACCTCGTCATAGGACCTGAATTGCTTTCTGGGCAAATGTTCTTTTAACCTAGGGAACAGGTGATAGTCACTGGGCGCCAAGTCAGGACTATAGGGTGGGTGGGTGATAATGTTCCACTGAAACTGTTGCAGGAGAGCAACGGTTTGCCGAGCGATGTGCGGGAGAGCGTTGTCATGGAGAATGTGTACGCCCTTGCTCAACATTCCTCTTCTCCGGTTCTGAAATGCCCGTTTGAGTTTTTTCAGAGTCTCACAGTACCTGTCAGTGTTAATTGTGGTCCCAGCGATTCAGCTCTGACAACAAGGTGAAAGAAGATGTTCGTAACTTTCTGAACAGCATGGCGGCGAGCTGGTATGACATGGGCACACAAAAACTGCCACAGCGTCTACAAAAATGCACCAACCGAAATGGTGATTATGTCAAAAAATAGCTAAATGTTCAAGCTGTAAACTGATGTAAACCATTGTAGAAATAAACAGGTCTAGGTACTTTAAAAAAAAGGAGACTTTACTTTTGGGATTACCCTCGTAAATGAAAACAATATGCACTTGGTGTAAAACTTTCTTAAATTGCAGGGTGCTTAACATAGAAAAAGCTAATGATTACTGATTCATAACAGCTACACTATGTGATCTAAAGTATCCGGACATTCCCAAAAAACATACATTTTTCATATTAGGTGCATTGTGCTGCCACCTACTGCCAGGTACTCCATATCAGCGACCTCAGTAGTCATTAGACATCATGAGAGAGTAGCATGGGGCACTCTGCAGAACTCACGGACTTCAAATGTGGTCACATGATTGGATGTCACTTGTGTGATACATCTGTATGAGAGATTTCCACACTACCAAACGTCCCTAGGTCCACCGATGATAGTGAAGTGGAAACATGAAGGGACACATACAGCACGGAAGAGTACAGGCCAACCTCGTCTATTGACTGACAGAGACTGCTGACAGTTGAAGAGGGTCGTAATGTGTAATAGGCAGATATCGATCCAGACCATCACACTGGAATTCTGAACTGCATCAGGATCCACTGCAAGTACTATAACAGTTAGGCAGGAGGTGAGAAAACTTGGATTTCATGGTTGAGCAGCTGCTCATAAGCCACACACCGTGCTGGCAAATACCAAACAACGCATCACTTGATGTAAGGAGCGTAAACATTAGATGATTGAACAGTGGAAAAATGTTGTGTGGAGTGATGAATCAGGGTACACATTATGGCGATTCGATGGCAGCGTGTGGGTATGGCGAATGCCCAGTCAACTTCATCTGCCAGCGTGTGTACTAACGACAGTAAAATTTGGAGGTGGTGGTGTTATGGTGCGGTCGTGTTTTTCATGGAGGGGGCTTGCACCCTTTGTTTTTTTGTGTGACACTACCACAGCAGAGGCTTACACTGATGTCTTAACACATTCTTGCTTCCCACTGATAAAGAGCAATTTGGGGATGGCGATTGCATCTTTCAACACAATCGAGCACCTGTTCATAATGCACGGCCTGTGGCGGACTGGTTACACGACAATAACATCCCTGTAATGGACTGGCCTGCACAGAGTCCTGACCTGCATCCTATAGAACATCTTTGGGATGTTTTGGAACGCTGACTTTGTGCCAGGCCTCACCAACAAGCATTGATATCTCTCCTCAGTGCAGCACTCCGTGAGAATGGGCTGCCATTCCCCAAGAAACCTTTCAGCACCTGATTGAACATATGCTTGCGAGAGTGGAAGCTGTCATCAAGGCTAAGGGTGGGCCAACCCCATATTGAATTCCAGCATCCATGAACTTGTAAGCCATTCTCAGTCAGATGTCCGGATACTTTTCATCACATGGTGTCCTTTTATGATTCGTTTTTCCTCTTCAGTCTAATTGCACACATTTGCAGATATACAGGTAGAACTTATTTTAACAGTTTATTTAAGTAAATGGTTTTTTCTTGTTTCATGATATGTTGAAGCATATCGTAATAGCGCATATTGCCTTTTACAACTGTGGTCGATTCACCATGTCAGATGACACAATCTTTTAGACAATGGCCAACGACAGAGGAGATGCAGCCACTCTTTCAATAAATCTTATTTTTATCTTTATTTTTGATCTTTACTTTATCTACAAACTAAAAGAAACTGTTATTCTTTAATACAAACTTTATAATGTTATGTAAAGAAAGTAGTAAGTACGCAGTTTTCTGTTGAAAGGCCTTGCATTCTATTATAGTGTAATGATCGTTGTGTTGTTGTTGTTGTGGTCTTCAGTCCTGAGACTGGTTTGATGCAGCTCTCCATGCTACTCTACCCTGTGCAAGCTTCTTCATCTCCCAGTACCTACTGCAACCTACATCCTTCTGAATCTGCTTGGTGTATTCATCTCTTGGTCTCCCTCTACAATTTTTACCCTCCATGCTATCCTCCAATACTAAATTGGTGATCCCTCAATGTCTCAGAACATGTCCTACCAACCAATCCCTTCTTCTAGTCAAGTTGTGCCACAAGCTCCTCTTCTCCCCAGTTCTATTCAATACCTCCTCATTAGTTGTGTGATCTACCCATCTAATCTTCAGCATTCTTCTGTAGCACCACATTTCGAAAGCTTCTATTCTCTTCTTGTCTAAACTATTTATCATCCATGTTTCACTTCCATACATGGCTACACTCCATACAAATACTTTCAGAAACGACTTCCTGACACTTAAATCTATACTCGATGTCAACATGAGGTCCTCTTCTTGAGAAACGCTTTCCTTGCCATTGCCAGTCTACATTTTATATCCTCTCTACTTCTACCATCATCGGTTATTTTACTCCCTAAATAGCAAAACTCCTTTACTACTTTAAGTGTCTCATTTCCTAATCTAATTCCCTCAGCATTGCCCGACTTAATTCGACTACATTCCATTATCCTCGTTTTGCTTTTGTTGATGTTCATCTTATATCCTCCTTTCAAGACACTGTCCATTCCGTTCAACTGCTCTTCCAAGTCCTTTTCTGTCTCTGACAGAATTACAATGTCATCGGCGGACCTCAAAGTTTTTATTTCTTCTCCATGGAATTTAATACCTACTCCGAATTTTTCGTTCATTTCCTTTACTGCTTGCTCAATATACAGATTGAATAACATCGGGGAGAGGCTACAACCCTGTCTCACTCCCTTCCCAACCACTGCTTCCCTTTCATGCCCCTCAACTCTTATAATTGCCATTTGGTTTCTATACAAATTGTAAATAACCTTTCGCTCCCTGTATTTTACCCCTGCCACCTTCAGAATTTGAAAGAGATTATTCCAGTCAACATTGTCAAAAGCTTTCTCTAAGTCTACAAATGCTAGAAACGTAGGTTTGCCTTTCCTTACTCTAGCTTCTAAGATAAGTCGTAGGGTCAGTATTGCCTCACGTGTTCCAATATTTCTATGGAATCCAAACTGATCTTCCCCAAGGTCAGCTTCTACTAGTTTTTCCATTCGTCTGTAAAGAACTCGCGTTAGTATTTTGCAGCCGTGAGTTATTAAACTGATAGTTCAGTAATTTTCACATCTGTCAACACCTGCTTTCTTTGGGATTGGAATTATTATGTTCTTCTTGAAGTCTGAGAGTATTTCGTCTGTCTCATACATCTTGCTCACCAGATGGTAGAGTTTTGTCAGGACTGGCTCTCCCAAGGCCGTCAGTAGTTCCAATGGAATGTTGTCTACTCCTGGGGCCTTGTTTCGACTCAGGTCTTTCAGTGCTCTGTCAAACTCTTCACACAGTATCGTATCTCCCATTTCATCTTCATCTACATCCTCTTCCATTTGCATAATATTGTCTTCAAGTACATCGCCCTTGTATAGACCCTCTATATCTCCTTCCATCTTTCTGCTTTCCCTTCTTTGCTTAGAACTGGGTTTCCATCTGAGCTCTTGATATTCACACAAATGGTTCTCTTTTCTCCAAAGATGTCTTTAATTTTCCTGTAGGCAGTATCTATCTTACCCCTAGTGAGATAAGCCTCTACATCTTTACATTTATCCTCTAGCCATCCCTGCTTAGCCATTTTGCACTTCCTGTCAATCTCATTTTTGAGACGTTTGTATTCCTTTTTGCCTGCTTCATTTACTGCATTTTTATATTTTCTCCTTTCATCAATTAAATTCAATATTTCTTCTGTTATCCACGGATTTCTACTAGCCCTCGTCTTTTTAACTACTTGATCGTCTGCTGCCTTCACTACTTCTTCCCTCAAAGCTACCCATTCTTCTTCTACTGTATTTCTTTCCCCCATTCCTGCCATTTGTTCCCTTATGCTCTCCCTGAAACTCTGTACAACCTCTGGTTTAGGCAGTTTATCCAGGTCCCATCTCCTTAAATTCCCACCTTTTTTCAGTTTCTTCAGTATTGATCGTCTGCACTGGAAATTACAACAGAAGTAAACTGAAGAAGAAAATTTTACAATATGGTATGCTTCTGTTCTGATAAATACTATTTATTTTGAAAAACAGGAAACTGATGTGTATGACTGTAAGATGGACCAAAATGGAATATGAACGAAATTAGGATTTGAATTTCTGAGGTAGTGTTATCAAGAGAGTACGACAGATGCAAATTTACTGTAGTAATGAGTGACAGTTTTTGACTATAAATAGTTATGAATAATTTTTAATGATAGTAGTTCACTCAGTCTGGGACTTTTCTTCCTTCTCTATCATAAAATACTAAAGAAACCTACATTTTTAGGAAAACAAAAGGGGAAAAAAGTCAACAGTGTGAGCAACTGGTATTTATCCCAGAGGTGAATATTCCCACATTATCATGATTTTCTGTGGTGTGTACTCATTAAGTTTATTATTTTATTTTATTCACCCAGCAGAGGCCAGGTCAACTGTGAAAACAGACATGTCATATACCAGCTCTTCTGCAATCACTGCACAGCTTTATATATTGGTATAACTGCCAATCAATTGTTCATCAGGATGAATGGCCACTGAAAAGCTGTGGCCAAGAGCAAAGTAGGCCACTATGTAGCACAATATGCAGCTGAACATAACATGCTTGATTTCAGTGGCTGCTTCACAATCTGGGCCATCTGAATCCTCCACTGCATCGCCATCCTTTCTGAACTGTGCAGATGTGAGTTAACCTTATAACACATTCTTCATTCCCAAAATCACCCCAGCCTCAACCTACGGTAACCTACTGTCCCCACACCCTCCACCCGACAGTCTGGGTCCCCTCGGTCTTATCACTTCCTCCCTATTCACATCCTCTCACTCTCTTTGTGTGCCACCCTCTGCAAATGCACACAGCCATCTTTCCCCTTCCCTGCTCCTCTCCTTTTCCACGCCCCATTCCCCTTTTCCCACCACCCTGCTCCACAGCCACCGAATGCTGTGCCTGGTGGCAGTCTTATCATGCCTCCTTCTAGCCCCTGCATGCTCTGCCAGATAATGCTCTTCTCTCCCCCACATGTGCCCCACTATCCCTTCCCCTTTCCCACCCCCTCCAGATCACTGCTTCCGTTCAATGTGACTACAGCATTAGATCAAAGGTGTCACAGATTGGGGTCATGTGTGCATGATGTGTGCTTGCTTGTGTGAATGAATGTGAGTGTGTTTCCTTTTCTGACTAAGGCTGTGGCCAAAGCTAAACATGTACTAATCTTTTCTTTGTACTTGTCTGTAACTCAATGTTTCATCTTTGCAGTATCAATCTACCTTTTCCTTATATAGTTGTTGTTATTGTTATTTACATTGTCACTTAATTCTGTCAACTGGTATTAAATCATTATCATCATACATTAAGATAAAAAATCCATTCAACCAACAGAACTTGACAGTATGTACAAATATAAAATAATACTAGTGATGATAAACTGTTAATACGGTATAGAGAATCGAATGTATTGTTTACCTGTGAGAATTATTTTATTAATCGATAAACCTGGAAGTAAATATTATGTAACTCGATTTTGTAAAGGTACAGTAGGAACACTAACAGTGACTTAAACACTAATAACTGCTGAGGGCACAGTTTACACAGATATTGTATGTGCAAGAAAGCAATTAACCAGGAGTGATCTAAAAGAGGAACTGGTTTCATCTACAGCACCGTATCCTTGCAACGTTTGATTCATTTCATTTGCTTTGAGGCTCTTCTTCATGACAAGAGTTACACAACATACTAATTACTTCATCACTAATCAGATTTAGTTAATTACATTTGTGTCAAGAAGTGATGGAATTCTACATAGTGCACAATAATATTACACGTACCACCTCTTACATTTTACGATTTGACAGAGTGATCTTCCAGAGAAACACTGAAGTGACACAAATCACTGCTTACCAGGAGGCAAAACATCAGAGCAACTTTGGCGACGCGCTGCAACGGCAACTTACTGGCAGCTCGCCGAGCAGCTTCTCCAGCACGTACACTTGCCTGGTATGACAGCCTTGCCAACAGTGCTTCGGTGGCATCTGTCTCTGACATATGGCGCACCTAAAAGTGGTGAGAATTATTTAGACTTTGACTGAGAGTTTCAATAAATCCTGTGAATATTTTGGATGGCAGAAGAGTGTGTACTCACTAAGCACTAGAAAATGAACCGTTGGAACATGGCTGACATGTACAGATAAAAACAATGTAATTTGTAACCTCTTATAAACACAGTACCTAATGTATTGGAGGTATTGAAAGGATTGTTCACTGGTGAAAAATGTAAAATTAGATGCAGATAGAATGGATGACAGTACTTACACTCCAAGCAATGCTGATACACATTTAAAAAGGAGAACAAAATGTTTGACTCCCTTTATCCTCACTCTTAACCTGAGGTCTGAGTGATATCCCACTTTTCTCCCTGACAGAGGAAGATAACAGTTCTGAAACCTATAGTGGTTTTTAAGGGGAAAGAACAAACATAACTGGTCTTCAATTTTCAGCTGGGAAAAAAAAACTAATTCATGGCAAATGTGAGAGATGTCCAAAATATGTAGAAACACCAGTACATGAAACAGAAAGGGTTAATAAATTTAAATGTTTTGGATAAAACATACAGCAGAATGGATTTTAAAAATCTCCAAGGAATAGAAGGGTTAATAAAATGGAAAGAGTGTACAGTTTAACTACAAACATTTGTGACAAGAGATGCATCCTTATAGGTATAAAGCTAAAATATTACATTACAGTCACAAGCCCAGAAATTTTATATGCATGTCAATTCTGTATTCCCGTTTTCCTGCAAAAAGAAATAACGAACAGTCTCTAACACAGAAATAAGAAAAGAACAGGATAGAAACAACATCAAAGAATCAGAAACAACAGACAAACTGTTTCATAACTAATGTACTCAATTTAGAAGGCTACTAAGGCAGGAAAAATAAAATCAGAAACAACTTCCAGGAAAGAAAGGAAAAGCAACATGAAAAGAAGATGAAGTAATGGAAAAAAGGGAATCAACAAGAAATGTAGAAGAACTGAAGCTGTCAAGTTAACCTAGTTGGCCAATACAATGAAAATAATTACAAACATGGACAAATACCTAGCTTTCAAGATTTGAAGTGTCTTTATCAGGAAAAAGGGAAATAGGGAGAAAGTTGTGAAATATGTACTGGTTATGCATGTACGGAGAGCAGTAATTGCTCCAAAACCTGGTACTGGAGAAACCAAAGGTGCAGAAATTGTTATGAAAGGTATAAAAGTTATGCACGGATTCTTTATAGAACAAACATGATTCCAGTCACCTAAACTACTATCTCATTAACAAAACATAATGAAAAAATTTCATATTTGAAATGATTTCATTTGTATTACACATTTCTTGCTCAGTTATTGTGGCAGGATTAAAATATTCTAATAACATTAAATAATTTAAGGATTAATAGAAGAGACGCTAAGTCACTGAAAGGCAGGCGCGCGAGCGCGCGCACGCACGCACGCGCACACACACCACACACACACACACACACACACACACACACACACACCTGTGCAATGACATTGTCCTACTGATTACATCGCGCTGGCACTGTACATCGACTGGAATGAACTTTTGTATTGATTGGAGTGAGTGAGGGCAGAAATGAGACAGGGAGTGCCAGGGAGCACTAAGGAAAGACAGCTGATGGCTGGGAAGGAGAGCAGCTTGGTACAGGGGACAGGAGTGAGGCACTGGTGAGCTGTCCGTCCCGGACATAGGCAGAGAGAGGAGAATGCAGCACAGTTCGGAGGGGAAGATAAAACGGAAGAAGGGGAAACTGTGAGGAAGAGAGGGTGGATGCAGGATGTCTGAAGTTATGATCCTGGGCCATGATGAAAGTGAGTGTGAGGCGCAAACTAATGGAAACTGAGGACAGAAGAAGAATGGGATCAAAGAATGTGTCACAAGGACAACTCAATTCTGTTATTCAGGGGATTGGGAGAAAGGATCGAGATGGCATGGGTTGTGAAGCAGACATTGAAATAGAGCATGCTGTGGTCTATGGTTGGTTGGTTTTGGGGAAAGAGACCAAACAGCGAGGTCATTGGTCTCATTGGATAAGGGAAGGAAGTCAGCCATGCCCTTTCAGAGGAACCATCCCGGCATTTGCCTGGAGCGATTTTGGGAAATCACAGAAAACCTAAATCAGGATGGCCGGATGCGGGATTGAACCGTCGTCCTCCCGAATGCGAGTCCAGTGTGCTGTGGTCTATGGCTTCTTCTGCCACTGGGTGGTCAGTTCCGCTCTTGGTCACAGTTCAGTGATAGGCCATTAATTTGAGTGGCCAGCAGGTTAATGGCCATACCAACATAAATTGCTGTGCAGAAGTTATAGCAGAGCTGGCATATGGCATGGCCAAGACCAGAGTTGGTCACCCAGATGCAGAACATGCTGCCGAGAACAACATACTCAACTTCCATGGCTGCTTCAAAGTCTGTGCTAGCTCGAGCTTCCTCCACAACATCAACTTTTCTGAATTACCTACATGGGAGCTGTCCTTGAAACACATCCTTCAATCCTGTAATCCTCCAGGCCTCAATCTCCACTGCCTCCGGACCCTAATCCACCCCGGATCATAACTTCACTCGTGCTACACCCACAACCTCTTCCCCACAGGACCCCCTTCATCTGTTTTATCTTCCCCTCCCAATCCACTCCACTGCATCATTGTACACCTTGCACAGTTACCCCTGACTGTGGCCAGAACAAGCTAACTTCTGCCATTTTTCTATCCTATGCACCTGTTGGGTTACTGTCTTGCCCATAAATTATAGCATCATATTAAACTAATTGTTTCCAAGCCAGTAAGTCAATTGTATGCTACAAAAGGAGACATAAGTGACGGTTTTTCATGAGAATAACTTCTTCTTCAATTTTAAAATATAAAGGACGGAACAAGCAAACATTTACATAAAAGGATACAGCAAAACTTAAGCAAGAGTTTATATTACCAATTGCAATGGACTTCACCGCCTACATTCTACATGAATCAGTTAACAGTAGCAATTTGCTTGTGCACAAAGTCAGGAGAATAGCACCTGTACTGATCCCGGTGAAGCTCAAATACTTGCTTCTGTGGCACTCAAAAATAATGTTTGCCAAAAGTTACCCTATGGTGGAGCAAGACATGAATAGCACCACAAAAAGAGGCAACATACGATCTTAACAATTTACAGAAATATTATGTGTATAACATTTATTTTGAAACACTGCGATGCTCAGATGCAAGTCTGAAGACACATTAAAACAACAGCAGTACATGCCTGCAAGGCAGCATTTCTCTGAAATAATTAAAACATACTCATACAATATCCCACTGTCATAGCATGAAATTTACACATCATGCCCCGTTAACCTTTCAGTAAGATGTTTATGAAACAGCTAGCACTATTAAAAAATGGATATCAGTTTCACCATCACCACCACCACCAACAACAACAACATCATACAGTTTCTCACAGTGTTAACCATCACCATCACCATCATCTCTACTTCTTCTTCTTCCCCATTCCTTTTACCAACTACCTTTCCTTGAGGAATATTCTGCAGCAGTTTATATCAGAGTGTCTTTCCACGTAGAATGGCAGAGATATTGCTGTTTTCTGCATTTTATTATGGTTAGAACTTCTTTTCCTTTCTTCATTTGGCCGAGAACACCATTGTTAGTAATTTTATTATCCATTGCACTTTAGCATTCTCCTGTACTGCCGCACCTCAACTGTCTCAAGTTGTTTGCCCATCGTCTTGGTCTTAGTCAACATCTCGGCTGCTCAGGAAAAATGGGAAGTATGTAGCAATGTACAAAACTTATTTTTTTTTTTTCTACTAATAGGTGATGGCACTTCAACACATTAGTCATTTTACAAAATGCAGCTCTGGCTTTCTCAATAGCGACCAATTTTTTGCTATTTATCCTGTTAGTTATAAATATTAGTTCCCAGTCACTTATATTTGTCTAATTGTTCAACAAATTTACCCTTAATGTTTAGAGGACGGTTTGGTACATCTTTCTTGCTGATGACCATTAATTTGTTTTATTTATGTTGATTCCTTGGCCATAATGCTTACTACCTTCATCAAGTCATGATACAATTTGTTTAAGACTATTTAAACTGTCAGCAAACATTACAGTACTAGCTGAGAAACCCGGTGTTGTCCAGGTATTTATTGATAGCTGTGCCTGAGACTTGGAACATGTGGCATTTATTTTATACTTATGAATAGAATAGAATAGAATAGAATATTTTTATTAGCCTTTCAGTATTTTTCATACAATTGGCTTCGTCAAAGTTTACAGAGGGTTTTAGTTTCAGTACGATATTCAAATAGTTGCAGAAAGGGGAGAAAAGGAACTAAAGACCTTTTCTTCAGCATTATGTAAAACAATGTTTTATACAGTAATTAAATACACACATACGAAAAGAATCACAGTAAATAACTAGCTTATATAATATCACAACATTTTCTTCATAACTTAGGTAAAACATATATTTTGATGATTAGTTTCTAAGAATTCTTCAGTTGTATAGAATTCGTTGTTTTTTAGGCAGGTTTGCAATGTATTCTTATATTTATTTAGTGGTACTGTAAGAGCTGAGCATGGTAACTTATTGAAAAATTTTATGCTTAAATACTTATAGTTATTATGGACTACAGCAAGTCTTGTGGAATGCAAGTCCAGCAGGTGACTGTTTCTTGTACTGTGTGCATGCACATCACATCTCATGTTCAATTTTTTCAGATTTTCTCTGGCATATATTAGACAGTTATATATGTACATGCTTGGCACTGTCATTACGCCAAGAGATTTAAAATAATTTCTGCAGGACTCTCTGGGTGCTAACCCCTCCATGCACCTGATTGCTTTCTCCTGCCATCTGAAAATACATTCAGCCCCTGGGGAGTTACCCCAAAGCAATATTCCATATTGCAGTTGGGAATGAAAAAAAGCATAGTATGAGTGGAGTAGCAATTGCTTGCTCACACTGTTTCTTAATTTGTACAATAAGAAAAGTACTCGTGCTAGTTTACTACATAGATAATTGGTGTGTCCTTCCCATGAGAGCTTTTGGTCTATGATTAGTCCAAGTAATTTCACTGTTTTGTTTTCATTTTTAGTTAATTTGAGATTAAATATTATTTCTTCTGTTTTTGTTTGATTTATGCACAGCTGGTTAGCCTGACACCAGTAATTAGCCATTTGCATCATTTCTCTATTTTTGTCCAGTACACTCTGTAAGTTCTCTCCTGTACTTATTAATGTCATATCGTCAGCATATAGTATGTTCTTACACGACATGTAATTCGAGAAGTCATTAACATAGACAATGAACAGAAAAGGTCCAAGAACAGAGCCTTGGGGTATTCCTCTTTCCATAGGGAGTATTTCTGACCTCTGCTTATTTGCATATACAAGTTGTAACCTATTGCTTAGATAAGATCTGAATAGTTGGAGTGTGTCATCTTAAATGCCATAGTATTTTAACTTTTTGATGAGTATGTCATGTGACACCGAGTCAAAAGCTTTACTTAGGTCAATAAGTGTTCCAGACATTGATACCCTTTTTTCATACCCTTCATAAACATAGCTTACCAAAGCTTCTACTGCTTTTACAGTTGATAGGTGTGACCTGAAGCCAAATTGTTGTTCATTTAAAATTTTGTTGGTTTCAAAATACCTGTATATCTGCTTATGCACACAATTTTCTACTAACTTGGATATGATTGGTACTATTGAAATGGGTCTGTAGTTATTTGGGAGGTTTGTTTCACCTTTTTTATACATAGGCAATGTAACTGTGAGCTTAAGACAGTCGGGGAATATTCCTTCATCAAGTACTCTGTTTGATAGTGAGAGAAGTGGCATTTCAATTTCTTTTGCTACACACTTAATGATGAGATTACTGAGTCCATAATAATCTTCTGTTTTGGAATTACTTAATTTGTTTATTGACTTATGAATATCATTTAATGTGATTCGGGTCCAAGTGAACTTCTCACTTCTTGTCTGTTTTGCACAAGTGAGCAATGCTTCTGCATCAGAGGCAGAATTGATGGGTGGGGTGGTGACCCTATTTACAAAATATCCATTGAGAATATTGCAGTCAATAGGGATACTCCTTTCTTTATTGGTATTATTTATTTCCCTTTTAATGACAGTCCAGGCAGCTTTACATTTATTTTTAGAATTTAAAATATATTCATCATTTGCACAGCACTTAGCATTTTTTATTTCTAATCTGTAAAGGTTTCTCATTTTAGTGTAATTTTCCTTGTCCCTATCACTGTTACGAGATTTGTCTTTCATAATCATCAGTAGTATTCTGAGTTTGTTAAGTTGTGGGGTGCACCACTTGTTAATATTTTGTTGCTTATGAGTAATATTACTCTGGTACCTTTTGGTTACCAAGGGGCATGTCATTTCTACTATATGCTTGATCTCTGTCAGGAAAATGGAAAAACATTTATCAATCATTTTCTTGTTATCCATTACATGAGTCCAATCCATTTCTTTTAACTGGTTTATCATTTTGTTTACATTGGATTCACCAAGAATTCTATATGTCACTTCTCTCTCTGTAGAACTGAAGGCTGACTTTTCTATTTGAAGCCATAGCTCTGCATGATCTGATATTGCTAATTCTATCACAGCACATTGTATGGAGTCTCTTTGTACATTGCTAATTATGTTATCAAGGCATGTGTTCAGTCTAGTGGGTTTTTCATTGAGACAGTAATAGTTTAATGACTTCAGAGTGTTAATCATATGAATTACATTTTTTTCTCTTTGCCCTTATATCTATGTTAATATCACCTACAATTACAATTCCATGCTGTTTATATTTTGACAACAACAATATTAAAGTATTAATTTTTTCTATAAATACTATCTCATCAGAGCCTGGGATTCGATAGATTGAGACAATTACAGTTTTCTGTTCATGCATTACCACACCGGCTACTTCTATTGTAGCTTCAAGGCATATTCTACTAAGGTCTATAACTGAGTAATGCAATTCAAGGTCACTTTTGACATATATTGAGGCCCCACCACGTGTAATACTTTTTCTGCAGTAGCTTGTAACTAACGAATATCCAAGAGGAACACACAAGTCTATTTCAGTGTCTTTTATCCAGTGTTCACTGATGCATAGAACACTGCAGTTGATTTTATCGAGCCAGTATTGTAATTCATTGATTTTACACCTAAGAGATTGTACATTTATATGAACGAGGAGGAAACTGTCACTGCTGCATAATGGTATTCTACTTTCACAGAACCTTCTGTATTCATTTGTTTTCGCTACATGATCTAAGGTTTCACAATTATCTGAATGAATTAGACTGCTGCAGTTTCCACTTAATGTGGTTTCTAACTTTCCTTAGTCTGTAATGTCGTTATCTCTCAAAAAGGAGGTATACAGTCATGCTCTGTGGGACTGTCTTTTAAGACAAGGCTGCTGCGTGCTCGTATTTCATTTACAACTTGGTTTATCTCCTGACACAAAAATGTTTTCCTATGGTAATTTAGATGCTCACCATGTTCAGTGTGCAAATTTCTTTCAAGTCTGCTAATATCCATTACATTGCATTTAGCATAAATGGAACATCGTCGTTTGATTTTAATATTTGTTTTACGAATCTCTTTGTTAACACATGATTTATAGATCAAGTCATGTCTATGAGGTATCATCACAACAATAGTGTTTTCCACCTTACTTACATCTAAAAAAAATTTCAAACCTGTTATACAATTTTTGGCTTCATTATGTGCTACATCATTTGCACCAGTCACACAAACAACAAAGTCACTGTCCCTTGTTGTATTCTTGTGTTCTGATATGCCTTCAACAATATTTTCTGTCCTCGCACCAGGTTTTACGATGCCAGTTGCACGAAGATCCGTATTCACATCCTGTAGAATATTTGCTAGCTTTCTTCCGTGGCTGTCCGCTAGAAAAAGCACACTGTGTTTCTTTGTTCGCTGTTTCTGGCTGTTGGCAATGTTTTTGCAGCTCCTTACAATGTTTTTATCTTCACGTTGGATGGCTTGTTCACTTTCAATGTTTATGGAGTTGCCGCTGCTTTCTGATAACACACTGAACTTGTTTGTGCACACGAGATTAGGTTTATTCCATGTATTTTGTTGTGAGCAAAGCACTTTTTTAGTCACTTTGTTTGGCATTATACGAGAAATAGTTTTTGAATTGTTTACACACTTTAGGCCACTGTTTTCACTTTGAAAGGCATTTGAGTTAGGCCTATTTACGCAGTTATGACCGTTACTTTCACTGGCATTTGAGTTCAGCCTATTTACGCAATTTTGACCATTACTTTGACTGGAATGCGTGTTTAAGTTGTTTATGCTCTTTTGGCGTTTACTGCTCGCAACTAATGTTTTTAACTCACGGTTTTCATTCTCAAGTTTAGTGATATCTTGTCTTAGTATATCAGAAACTAGATGAAGACTTTTTAATCGTTCCTTTAACTTTTCGATTTCTCCTTTACCGTTATTTCAAACACTATTTTTTACAATGTGGGTGTAGCTTTTTGTCTCGTTAATATTACTCACTTCTGCACTTGACGCACTTTCCCTTAAACATTGTACAGCTTCCCAATCCATTGTAGTTCCTACCTCTTTCGTCAGTTGAACATGTAAGGAAGACTCGCATGCTTCACAACAAAACTTAATTCGCTCTTTCGAATTTCTAACAAGACGTATTTCACTGTTGCTTAGACCAACACAATCACTGTGAAACTGTTTTCTACACCATAATCCACAGATCACGAATATTTCCATGGTTTTTATTAATTTATTGCACTTAAGACATGATTTACTCTTATCACTAGCGGCCATCTTATGAAGCTTCTTTGTATACAATATTTGAAGTAGTATGATTGGGGACATGAATGAAGAGCTTGTCTGCTTCGCTAAAATGCAAGAGAGCAAAAAGCATCTGACACTAAGGTCCACACACACAACAAGCAGCATCTGGCCTTGTGCTTTGTTTCTGATCATGGCATAACATAAATTCACTGGGAACTGTACACTTTTAAAGTGAAATGGTAAACTGATAGGAATATGTGAAATTCGAGGCATATAAAAAAGCACTCGCATGGGGTACTTCCTACCAAAAGTTCTGATTCTATGATGTTCCATTGTAGAGCAGTAACTTTAAACCTCTGTGAGTGAAGGTTTTCAGGAGCAACATAATGGATGACACACTCGATTGGAGTTACATCACGCCCTATGTTTGGAAGGAGTTTCCAAAGAGCAAGTTAAACCCTGATGTTCCTGAGCCAAAGCAAGTCTCACTCAACGAACTTCATTGAATTCTTGAGGCTCCATAGTCCCTTGTCTTTTAACAGTTCTGATGTATTCAGAAAGAGCTGCCAATTTTTTAGGAATTCTTATATGTAAACAAAATAAAATCAAAATGTGATGAGTAGGCATCCAACTCACAAACCAAACTTACAAATTCATTTTTCTAAGCAAATATTATAAATAAAACCTATCGAAAGAAGTAAAGCAAAGTCATTAAGTTTTTAATACACAGAGTTAAATCAGTAAATCTGTACATTTTAGCCAAGTAAATTCGCTATTAGTTTGTATCTGTAAAGGGAAGATTGCAGTGCTTAACTCTATCACTGACAAACTTAGAAAAATACATCTTCCACTGAGTTAAAAACAGGCTTTCCTACATTCTCCCAATACATTCCTTACTATAGTCCTCACATGTGCATTCCATTTCATATTGTTCTGCAACATTACGCCTAGATAGCTAATCGACGTGACATAAGCAGCACACCGTTGATATTGAATTTGAACATTTTTGGTTCGTTTTTCCTATTCATCTGGATTAACATACATTTTTCTAGGTTTTGTGCTAGCTGCCATTCATTAAACCAACTAGAAATTTTGACTAAGTCATCTTGTATTCTCCTACAATCACTGAACGATGACACCTTCCCATAAACCACAGAAAATAACAGCAGACTGCTGATTACTATGTTTGCCAGATCATTTCTGTATATAGAAAACAACAGGGGCCCAATAATAACTTTTCTAGGGCACTCCTGACAGTACCCTTGTCTCTGATGAACACTCACCATTGAGCACATCATACTGGGTTCTGCTACTTAAGAAGTCTTCAAGCCACTCACATACCTGTAAACCTATTCTGTATGCTTGTACCTTTGTTAACAGTCAGCAGTGTGGCACCATGTCAAATGCTTTCCGGAAATCTACAAATATGGAATCCGCCTGTTGCCCTTCAGCCACAGTTTGCAGGATCTCATGTGAGAAAAGGGTAAGCTGAGTTTCGCATGAACAATGCTTTCTAAAACCATGCTGGTTTGTGGACAGAATCTTTTCCCTCTCACAGAAATTTATTGTGTTCAAACTGAGAATATGTTCAATTATTCTGCAGCAAACTGATGTTAAGATATTGATTTGTAATTTTGTTCAAATGGTTCAAATGGCTCTGAGCACTATGCGACTTAACTTCTGAAGTCATCAGTCGCCTAGAACTTAGAACTAATTAAACCTAACTAACCTAAGGACATCACACACATCCATGCCCGAGGCAGGATTCGAACCTGCGACCGTAGTGGTCGTTCGGCTCCAGACTGTAGCGCCTAGAACCACACGGCCACTCCAGCCAGCTGTAATTTTGTGGATATGTTCTTTTACCCTTCTTATATACAGGAGGCAACTGCACTTTTGTCCAGTCACTTGGGACTGTGCACTGGGCGAGAGATTTGCGATAAATGCAAGCTAAGTATGGAGCCAATGCCTTAGACTACTCTTTCTAAAACCAACTGGGATTCCATCTGGACCTGGTGACTTATTTGCTTTCAATTCTTTCAGTTCTTTCTCTACACCAGCAAAGTGTATCACTATGTCCTCCATACAGGAGTCTGTGTGACGGTCAAATGATGGTATGTTTGTACAATCCTCCTGTGTGAACAATTTCTTAAATTAGAAATTCAAAACTTTGGCTTTACTTTTGCTATCTTCTACAGCTACATTGGACTGGTTAACAAGTGACTTACAGAAGTCTTAGACCCACTCAGCAATTTAAAGCATGACCAGAATTTTCTCAGGTTTTTAGCAAGATCTATTGCTAGGCTATGACAGTCTTAGTAATTGTAAATTTCACACATTGATCTTTTTACAGATGCAAGAATTTCTATTAACTTTTGTCAGTCATCAATTGAGCTTTCTCTTTTGAAGTGACAGTGCAACAGTCTTTGCTTCCTCAGCATTTTTTGAATTTCACTGTTAAATTCCTCTACATCCATCATACTGAAACTAAATGATGCATTTCATTGTCAAAGTGGGATGCCAACAACTGCCTGTCTGCTCTTCCCAACAAAAATACTCTCCTAGTCTTCTTGACTGATTTATTAACTTTAGTAACCAAAGTCACTATGATGACATCTTGGTCACTAATCCCTCTCTCTCTCTATACTGATACCATTGATTAATTCGGGCCTGTATGGAGCTAGAAGGTCTAAAATATTTCTGCTGTGCATAGGCTGTCAAGCTAGCTGCAACAGTTTTCAGAAACAATGTTCTAAAGAACTTTGCAACGCCGTCTGTACTCCTTGCAATGAATCCATAGACATTCCAGTCTATACTTGGTAAAAAGTCATCTCCAACTAATGTTGCACTATCTGGGTATTTCTGCACTACTGATCGTAGATTTTCCGTCAATGACTCTAAAACAGCCCCAGTGGAATCGAGTGGTCGGTTAAAACATCCAACAATTAACTTGATTTCACCTAGACCTGTTATATGCAACCAGATAATTTCATTGACACACATTGTCAAAATCAACCTCAGTAGAGACAATATTTTTGTCATCTGCAATGAACACACAATCTCCTCTGTCTTTTTGAAATACTTTCCATGAATAACTTAATACATAGCTTCCTACTTTGGGTTTCAGCCAGCTCTCAGTCCCGAGAATAATTTTAATGTGGGAAGTTTTCTAGAGGGCAGTACATTCAGGACTTTATTACAAATACTTTGACAATTCACTGATAAAATTTTAACAGACTCTGAATATGGTATGATTTTGCTATCTGTGAGTCATCTTGTGAGTATTCATGCCTAGCCTAAAAAACACGATCAACGATGCTGCGAGTTGTGAGCTTCACTTGCATCCCATGTGTGAGGGCAGCAGCCTTCACCACCTCCGCCAACTGCCTATACAAACTGAGAGTGGCCTCAGAATCCAAGTGTCAGGCATCGTTGGTGCTGACATGTGCCCCAAATTGTAAATGACTGCACCCTGCATCCTCAATAGTCACTGGCAAGGCCTCCTCCACCTCAGATGAAGCCCCCCCCCCTCCCCCCCGCAGACTTACCAAGTGCACGTTAGATTTTTTTTCCAGCTCTGAACGCCATCTGCCTAAGAGGCTCCATAATGAGTCTAATGTTGAATCTCCTGATAACTAGTGAACCCCTGCCGCCATGTGCCTGCCCTTATCTTGCTGAAGGAGCAGCAACCTATTCACTCACAGGGTAAATAGGCACAGTCAGATGGCCAGCCTCACACTGGCCCTCTGCCTGGGGCAACGCAAATGCATTGCCAGCTGCCACTCATTCTCCTGTGAAGGCCGATCCACTGCTTTGAGTACACTGCTAGGTGGCTCGACAGTAGATCCCGTGGACAAAACAAACAACGCCCGAGGTGTCTCATGCAATGTGTCAGGTTTTCCACCTCCGCTACAACCCGAGGCAGCAGCCTGAAGACGACTGACCCAGGCGAAAAGCAAACTGTGATCAGCTCTTACTGTGTCCGCAAACAGTATGCACGCATCATACCTGTTCCAGTATTTTTAACTTAAGAACTGACAATAAAAGCACAGACAGAAACCTAGATAAGCAACTTGCTAATCTCCTGACATGTCACCAACGGATGCTGGTGCCTTATAAGCTGCAAAGCTGGCTGTTCCACAGAAATGAAAACTGTACTACAGACACAACACTTTACAATTGCAAAAATGTGAGAATAAATCTCTTAAACAGAGAAAAGCCACATACAAAGTTTAAGAACTATCCCACTAAGAAAACAAAGAGGAATATGTAATTAGATGCTGTATGTGTGAAGCCCTCGTCTGATACAAGAGAGGATCTGATGGCCCTAATCAGATCAGGTTAAACAAATTAAATAAATACAATTTATGAGTGTTCAGGCAGACACAACAGTTTTGCATATTTATTACCAGTATAGAATATTACTGATGCAGCACATATTGCTCACTTTCTCTCCATTTAAGATGATCCCTTCTTTAACATTTACGAGGGTTTCTTTGTAGGTATTTTCAGAATTAAGATTGAATATCAGTGGTAAAAAATGCAGCCCTGTCTCACTCCTTGGCATAACTTTAATGTGTCAGATCCCTCTTGTTTTACTTTCTCAGCAGCATATTGATTTCAGTATAAGTTAATTATCACCCAGAGGTATCTGTCATTTGGCACACTGTTTTTTTTTTTTTTGCACCTCGCCATGTTGTACCCTATCAAAAACCTTTTGATAATCACTACAACAGGCATGGCTATCACACTTCATGTCGCTACAGCTCAAGAATATGATTTGAATGCAGAAAAAAGCCTCTAAAGTACTGACAGCTTCTCTTGGTGTTAGTGTCAATGCCTGTTGGCATTGACCCTCTAACATTAAGAGAAGCTGTTGGACTAATAAAGGCACAACAGTTCAGAAAAATACAATTTAGGTCCAGAATGAGGTTTTTACTCTGCAGCGAAGTGTGCGCTGATATGAAACTTCCTGGCAGATTAAAACTATGTGCTGGACCGAGAAACGAACTCGGGACCTTTGCCTTTCGCAGGCAAGTGCTCTACCATCTGAGCTACCCAAGCACAACTCATGCCCCGTCCTCACAGCTTTACTTCTGCCAGTAGAGACGAGGTACTGGCAGAAGTAAAGCTGTGAGGACAGAGCGTGAGTCGTGCTTGGGTAGCTCTGTTGGTAGAGCACTTGCCCGCAAAAGGCAAAGGTCCCGAGTTTGAGTCTCGGTCCGGCACACAGTTTTAATCTGCCAGGAAGTTTCATATCAGCGCACACTCTGCTGCAGAGTGAAAATCTCATTCTGGAAACATCCCCCAGGCTGTGGCTAAGCCATGTCTCCGGAATATCCTTTCTTTCAGGAGTGCTAGTTCTGCAGTTTCGCAGGAGAGCTTCTGTAAAGTTTGGAAGGTAGGAGACGAGGTATTGGCAGAAGTAAAGCTGTGAGGACGGGGCGGGAGTCGTGCTTGGGTAGCTCTGTTGGTAGAGCACTTGCCCGCGAAAGGCAAAGGTCCCGAGTTCGAGTCTCGGTCTGGAATACAGTTTTAATCTGCCAGGAAGTTTCACAATTTATGTCAATTATTTTTAACAGTCAATGATATTCAATAGTTATGCAGTGATAAAGAGGCTCACACAGGAGAGCTGCCAAAGCAGTCTTCAGACTGTAGATCTGACTGAAACCTGTTTCAGTTTTCTGAGTCTGCAGTCGTGTGTGTGAGTTGCTTATGTGTGAGTGTGTTTGTGTGTACCTGTTGTAAATGTTGATGAAGGCCTTAATGGCCAAAAGCTTTATTTGAGGCAGTCTTTTTGTTGTGCCTATCTGTGACTCAGCATCTCTGCCATACAGTGAATAACAACTTTCCTTTTCATAATATTGTAACATTCTATTCTGGATTTTCCACTTATATTTTCAAATTTTCCTTTACAAAGAAAAAGCCAGCACAACTGCCCCAATTTAATCCTAGTACTACTGAAAACATGAGTGAAATAAGAATCTGTGTCAGTGACATTGAGAACCAGCTGAAATCACTAAAACTGAAGACAGCTCCACAGTCTGATTCAATCCCTATCAGATTCTATACTGAATTTGTGGTTGAGTTAGCCCCTCTTCTAACTATAATCTATCATAGATCCCTCAAACAAAAAACTGTGCCCAGTAGTTGCAAGAAAGCACAGGTCACACCAACCTACAAGTAGGTCAGTGAAGTGATCCACATAACTACTGTCCAATATCCTTGACACTGATTTTTTGTAGAATCTTAGGACATATTCTGAGTTCAAACACAATGAGATACCTGTATCAGAATGACCACCTGAATGCCAACCAGCATGGATTTCAAAAACATCAATATGTGAAACCTAATTCACACTTAATTATCAATGAAATTCACCAACAGAGATGTCATTTTATTTTATTTTGACTACCAGTTTCAGCATTCCACTATGCCATCTTCAGGCCCCATATGCATCTCTACAAAAATAAACGATATAGTCATACAGTGCCGTATATATTCCTGGATGTTGGGATTTCAAACCCATGTCCCAAGTCATTCATCTGAAGACTTGATTGCAATCAAGTCTTCATTTTGAATTCATGACATACAGGAATGACTATATTGTTTATTTTTGAGAGACGCAAATGGGGCCTGAAGATGGCATAGTGGAATGCCGAAAATGGTAGATAAAATAAAATAAAATAAAATAAAATAACATGTCAATTACACAGCTACTGGTGAATTTCACTGATAATTGCTTGACCAGCCAAGGTGCCATGTCCATGATGGATCAACAGATACTAACTCACAATTTTCTCACATGACATACTGAAAGCTTTGGATTAAAACAGTCAGGTGAGGCACTGATTTCCAAAAATCATTTGACTCAGTACCACTCCTATTATCAAAAGTACAATCATATGGGGGTATCAGATGAAGTTTGTGACTGGATTGAGGACTTTTTGGTAGGGAAAATGCAGCATGTTATCTTGGATGGAGAGTTGTCGTCAAATGTAGAAGTAACTTCTGGTGTGCCCTGGTGAATTGTATTGGAACCCTTGCTGTTTATTTTTTATCTTGACAAGATTTCAAAAAAGTGTAAAAATTGACAACTTTTTAAATGTTCAGAAATGTAAAATTGTGCACTTCAAGAAAGGAAAATGTCTAGTATCCTGGCCATTATATCAATGAGTCACATTTGGAATTGGACGCTCATACAAATACCTGGGTGTAACACTTTGCAGGAATATGAAATGGAATGATCACATGGACTCAGTCATGAGAAAAGCAGGTGGTAGACTTTGGTTTATTGGTAAAATACTTGGGAAGTACAATCTGTCTACAAAGGACATTGCTTACAAATCACTCGTGTGACCCATCTAGAATATTGCTCAAGCGAGCAGGATCTGTACCAAATATGACCAACAGGGGATATTAAATATATATATATATAGAAACAGGCAGCATAAACAGTCACATGTTAGTTTCACCCATGGGAGAGTGTCACAGAGATGCTGAAGAAACTGAACTGGCAGACTCTTGAAGACAGGCATAAACTATCCTGGAAAAGTTAAGTGGCTTTAAATGGCGACTCTATGAATCTACTTCAACCCCCTATGTGTTGCACAAAGGGACTGTGAACAACATAATTAGAATAATTACAGCAGGCACAGAGGCATTCTTCCTAAGCTCCACACGTGAATGGAATGGGAAGAAACCATAATATCTGATACAATGGGACATACCCTCTCCCATGCACTTCATGGTGGTTTGCATAGTGTAGATGTACATAGGAAGCAATGGTTCCACATTAATGAAGTTTTAGTAACATAGTGTGCAGGTTCTACACTATATTGAAATAAAAATTAATTGATTAGTATTGATTCAATCGGTTCAAAATTTCCCATGCAAATTGCACGTGACAGTTCACTGAGTGAGTGTATACAGTGTGTTCTGTAGGAAATATTGCAAGATGAGGACATTTGATGACTGCACTTTGCACAAGTATGTTTGCTACGAGATTTTACATTAATGACAAGGGTGTAGCCACATGTTACTAGAGGCACACTGAGAATGGGCAATGAACGAAACTGGTAGTGTAGGGAAAAAAAAAAATTATTTGCAGTCTGGTGGAAAAATGTCGTCCTCCAAATTGGTTAATATTTTAGACATTCCTTTCATGTTTCCATTCTATAAAATTGACTATATTTCCTTTTTTTGATCAACCTATATTTTGCTGACCAGATATTTCCCACATTATCTTGTTACTCCTGAAACATCTTTAAGTAATGCATCATAATGGCAATCCATGAAGCCTACTCTTCACAGCCGATGGGTGGATTTATTCCATCATATATTTTAACAATATATGCTAGGACACAGTGGAGATTTTTTGAGATAGTATCTATTAGAGTAATTACAAGCAAAATAATGTAAATGAAAATGAGTGAAAATAGCATCAGAATGGGACTGACAAAAATAGTAGAAACCAACACATAAATATTAAGAGAACTGTGTGTTGGTTTCTTCAAGCCACGTGTATGAAAACTGATGAAATGGCAGAAGCACAAGAGATCTCTCTTTCTTTACTTGTAAGCAGATGGCAAAAGAAAGTAAATATTTTAACAAATATCTTATCATAAACTTTATAATCACAGTGTCCTTCTACAAAAAATATGTCTGTTTCATTTATCAAATGTTCTAACAGTTACCAGTGCAGAATATGGGATGTAAAACAAAATTCTGCAGAACTCACCTCTGCAAGTTTACTAAAACGCACTGACTTCACAGATGAATCATCACTTTCCGTTCCTGAACTTCTGTCACTTGGGTCTGGTAATTTGATGGGGACATAAGTTGGATCACTCTGTAAAAGAAAACAAAATACACATGTAATAAATGCTTACTGTTTCTAACTAGTGAATAATAACTTAAAAATCTTACACAATGCAGAGGACATTCCTGTATCAGGTGTATGCTCATTGGTAAAAAACTGAGGGAGCTACACAACAAGGAGAAACCAACACTCTGCAAACCTACAGACACAAACTACACATCCCAGTAATAAGGGAGTGGGGGGACTGTTAGAGTAATGGAATAACAACAGTCATAAAAGATCATAGCATTTTGAGCCACACACATGTTTATTTATTTAGCACTCATATTTGTAGTTAAATTGTAAATATATTGTATTTCAAACAAATTACTAAAATGTCATGCCTACTGTAAATTTTATGTGGTATTGCAGAAATTTAGGGAACCAGTATTTGAGGCAGCCTGCAGAACAGTTCTATTACCGCCAACGAACATTTCATTTAAGAGCCACAAAGATAAGATGCAAGAATTTAGGGTTTGTGTGGAGGCTTTTAGACAATTTTTTAACCCCCATTCTATATGTGAATGGACTGGGAAACAAAATGATTGGGGTGCTCCATATGTTGTCTTGCACAATATATATGGAGATGAAGATTGTGTAAGGAACTAACACTGGATACCTCTGTAATCCGTGAAACTGATCTTTTATGTTTGAAAGGTAGTGGGAGAACTATGCTGTATGCTTGTGCTGTAAGTAGTTATTCCTTTTTAATGGACAATAATATTTATCAGTTGATGAATAATATGTCACAATGTGACTGTAAAACTTGAATGCCACAATAATCACATTGTGTGAACTACAGTGCACCTGGAAACATCTTTGATTTTCTGGGGAACATTGGAGACCCATTAACAGGACACACAACAAAAGTCAGGTATTCAGATCTTATCAGTAATAGTAACTGCCAAATAATTTAATTTACGATTCCTTTGCAAAATACAGTTTGTGACCATTATGTGATATCAAGTGACGAATCAACAACATAAACCAAAATTCTGATAAAAATTACAGTGACTCTCAGAAAACGAATGCATGGGTGACAAATTCATTATATGGACAACATTCTAATGAATTTTAGCAAAGAAAGTCAATCAGAACAGCTATTTCCAAAGCATGGAGATTTAAAGCTCAGTGTACAAGACCAAACTAATTGAATTTGATTCCAAAATGTCTTGCAGTTACAAATAACAACTGTACTCATAGCTCTACTAGCCAAATGATGTTACAGTGCCTAGTAGTCAGTGGCAAAAGGACATCAGAGATATACAGCAAGATCAGATATGAATTAGTTGCAAAATTAACATTGGAACTTCCACATAAACAACATACAATTTCTTGCAATACAGTGCCAATTTTTTTCAATGCATACCTACTAGCATTTTGCAAAATGAAGAGAGTAAGTTGCAATGGAACTGAATTATACCAACGGACTTCTAAGTTGACAAAATCAGCAGACAGACAATGGCATGTTACACAAGACTGTACAGGACCTGTAATAATCTTGAGCACGATTTATATCACACACACACACACACACACACACACACACACACACACACACACACACACAAATGAAAATGTAAGAGAACTGGAAATACAAATAGTGCTCTGGATGGTTTTGTAAAAATGTGTACTCACATAAACAAGAACCACAAAATTCAGCCCATAAATCAAAAATAAGGTGCCGCAGTGCCTAAATAAAACAATGGAAAGACCATAAAGGAATAACAACCACAGAAAGGGTAAATTGCTACTCAACACATAGAAGATGTTGAGACTGCTAAAACAAGTAAGTCCTTTCAAAATATGAAACACGCATTCGCACAACCACAACTCTCACACACTCAAGGTACTGTATGTGGGTGCTGGGGCACAACTGTGACTGCATCTGATATGAGCAGCAATCTGACAGGGTGGGTGATGAGGGTAAGGAGGAAGCATGGCGGGGAGGGGGAGGGATAGCAGGATAGAGGTAGGGGAAGATGCTGTGCTGCCTGTGGGAGTGTGCAGGGACATGTGACAGGATAGGGCTTCTATGTGCAGTATTGGAAGGCTGTGCTGGTGAGGAGAGAGAGAGGGGAGGGGAGGGGAGGGGAGGGGGAGGGGAGAGGGGAGGGGGATGGGAGAGAGGAGAGGAGAGGGGAGGGTGAAGGGGGAGGGAGGGGGAAAAGGAGGGGGGGAAGGGAGGGGGGAAGGGAGGGGGAGGGGATAAGAGTAGAGAAGGGGAAAAGACTAGTGCGTACATCGGTGGAACAGAAGTCGTGTGGCACTGGAGTAGGAGCAGGAAAGAGGGTAGGTAAGTAGACATCAGAGGCCAGCAAAGGTTGAGGCCACAGGGGGATACGGGAACAAAGAGTATGTTGTAGGGAGACTTCCCACTGGCACAATTCAGAAAAAGTGGTGTTGGTAGGAAGAATCCAGATGGTGCAGGCTGTGGAGCAGTCATTAAAGTAGATCATGTTGAGCATCATTTTCAGCATCTGGGTGGTCCAGCTCTCTCTTGACCACAAATTGACAGCAGCTATTCATGCAGACAGACAGCTAGCTGGTTCGCATGCCCACATAAAAAAGTAGCATTGTGGTTACAGCTTCATTTTAGATCACACAACTGCTTTCACAGGCAGCCCTGCCTTTCACAGGGTAGGAGATGCCTGTGACAGGGCTGGAGTAGTTGTAAGACCTGTCCCACTCCCTGCAAGCACCCACAGGCAGCCCATAATCTCCCCCCCCCCCCCCACCCTGCTATCTCTCCTCCTTTCCATCCTATGCCCCTCCTTACTCCCAACACCCACTTCAGCAGAATGCCGGTCAGGTCAGATGTAGTTGCAGTCTGGTCCCAGTGCCTGGAGACAGTTTCCATGTGTATGTGAGCTGTGCTTTGTGTGTGTGTGTGTGTGTGTGTGTGTGTGCGCGCGTGTTTTATATTTTGGAAGAAGGACTCTGTGCAATAGCTTATATTTTTCAGCAATCTTCTTCATTGTGCCTCTCTGCGAGTCAACATCTTCTTTATGTGCCATATACCACCTTGTATATCATGTATTTATTATTTATTTTTGTTTTATGGCCTTCGTTGAACCACTTCAGTCAGTTATACAAAGGTTTATACAGGTTGTTGTTATTTAATAATATGACACAGTTCAATAACAACTCAATAAGACAATTCAATAGTGCAGTGGTTATACAGAGATGATTATAATTTATTATTATATTGTGAGAGTTTTGTCTTTCTGTCTGCCCAATAGTTCTTCATTCTTTCAGATATTTTCTTTCTTTTTTCATCTGTGATCACTCTTCCTGTAGCCCTTTTATTGATCTTCATTTTCAGCCTGGTTTGTGTGTCTTGCAGAATTCTGGTTTTCTGTGTTTTGTTTTTGTTACATCATATACTGTAATTTTGGAGTTCCTTCATATCTTCCTTGTTCCCTGTGATCCATTTAATGTTGCTCTTACTATTCCACAATTTTTCTATTATTCCTTTACTAATTCTATTTTCTGGTGTTATCATATGTCCTAAGAAAGACAAACGTTTCTTCCCCCATAGTGTTGATTACTGGTTCTATTTTCTTGCACACTGTTTCATTTGAAGCTATTCTCCAACGTCCATTTACCTGATATGGTTTATTTATGTATGACGTAATTTTTCTTCTACCTATCTTTAGTATTTTGTCAATTTCTGCTGTATTAGTTGTTATGAAGATGGTTTCAGATGCATAAGTTATTTCTGGTCCTGCGTGTTTTATAATGTTTCAATTTTGCGTCTATGGAAAGGCTTTTTTGTTATCTGTGTTTTTGGTAATGTAATTTGCTTTCTTCAGCTTTTTAATTCTATTTTACCATTATGGTTTCTTATTTAGATTTTAAGTTATGATTTCACCTCAATATTTAAATTTATCAACAATTTTGAAACCTTGTTCTCCTGCTGTACATTTATTTATTTATTGCTAGTGGGTGGAAGTGAACAACAGGTGTTGAGCATGGATGCAATAGAAGGTACATCCATAACCACGAAAGTGCTCTGAACAAAATATTGCGTGAAAGTGCAATTTTTAACATATCAAATCAGAGTTCTTTGTCCTAAGTTTTAGAAGCAAAGAAAGGGTAAAAGACTAGCAAATGTGGTGGTGGAATAGAAGGCATGTGTCTTGCTGAAGCGGGAGGGAGCAAGGGGATAAGTAGGTGGAAGGCATGGATAGTGAAGTTTGAGGACGGTGGTTCCAGGAATGACATATGTTTTAGTGAGAGTTCCCACATGTGCAATTCAGAAAAGCTGGCATTAGCAGGAAGAATCCAGATGGCACAGGCTGCAAAAGTCATTAAAGCAAAGCACATCATGTTAGGCAGCATGTTCAGGCACTGAGTGGTCCAGCTGTCTCTTGACCACAGTTTGGCAGTTCACCATTCATGTGGACAAACAGCTTATTAGTTGTCGCAGTGGTACAGTAGTTTGCAGCTTACATCCTCTAGTCCTGTCACAGGCAGCTCCTACCCCATCAAAGGCAGGACTACCTGAGAAAGCAGCCATGCGATCTACAAACTAAGCTGCAATCATTGTTCCACTTTCTACATGGTCGTGACAACTAACAAACTGTCAGTGACCACAAATTGCTACCAGCAACCACCACCACACATACACATATCCCACAGACAGCACAGCATCTTTCCTCACCCTTCACACTGCTATTTTGCCCCTCTCCTCCATAGGTCACCTCCTTACCCCCACCACCCATCCCCAGAAGACTGCAGCTCATGTCAGATGCATCACAGTTGGGCCCCAGTGCTTGGAAACATAGGACAAGGGTTAAATGGTTATGCACAAATAGCACTAAATACTCTGCAAACACTTACTCTAACAGTGAAAAGTTCACTCCGCCTTTAGAAAGGATTAAAGTTTCACACACTCCACCTGATTTGTATAATTTCCACACATTAAAAAGCCTGCTTGTGACAGTCACAGGAAAGAACAGGAAAATGTGGCATTATTAACCAGTTTCAATTCCCAGGTCTACCCGAAGGAGGGCCCTAGCCACACGGCATTTCCATTTCCATTCCAAGTATATAAACACAAATTGTTACCGCTTCCTTTCCTGAATGAATCATTCACTCTACAGTGGATTAAAACTCTGCACTTGACTGGGACTCAAACCAGAGACACGCAATTGTCTTGCTGCTGTTCCATCTTGAGTGTCTGTCTGCAAGCAGAGGTGGGCAGGGGTGGGCACAGTGCACAGACAGAGAGCCAGGCCTAAGGATACACGACGGTAAGCCTCGACCAAGTATCTGTGGGCAGGGGTGGGCAAATGGCACACATACACAACAGAATGAGACATGAACACAGTGCAGTAGGGCCATCTGGTGTGTAGCCTTTACTGCCTATGCCTGCCCACAGTGCCCATGCTCCAGATGATAGTATTGGAACAGCCTGTCTTATGCTGTAGGTAAGCCGTTCTCCATGGTGTCTTCTTTTCCAGGAGTGCTAGTCCCGCAATGTAAGAGAGACGTTCTGGAAGAACTGAAGCTGTGAGGCTGGTCTGTGACTCTTACCTAAATAGCTTAATATGCAAGAATATTGCACACAAAATGAAATGTTCTGTCTGAGTCTTGGTCTGGCACATAGTTTTAAGCTGTCAGGAAGTTTCAACATTTCCATTGTTATTCATCATCTTCATGATTTAACAAGACCAATAGCACTAAAATATTTCTGTAATTATTAGTGGCCCGTTCCAAGAGAAGCAAAATCAGTACTATGTAAAAGTACCTCACTCACAGTAACCTCCAAAAAGCAGCAGCAGTGTGCTTTGCCATTAGAGAAATAGTCACCCCTGCAGAAAAGGAGTCATTTGACCAAACTGCACAACTTTCACTCTGCATAACTACTCCAAATTTGAAATGAAAACTAATCACTTACACACTAACTCTTACATGCTTCAAACCGGATACACCATTTACATCTTCCACTGATTCTTCTCTCCAGACTTCCACATGAAATATTGCTCCTCACTGAACTCCTTGGGCATGCTATGGCATCATGCCAAAATTGTGCATATTCCAAAAACCTGTTTACAATCACAGATCACTTAACAAACTAACTGAATTTAAACTGGAAAGAACAACATTCTGTCCAGGGACAAAAGTGACAACACACACTGTATAATTTTTATTTCTTCTAGACAGAATCACAGTAACATGTTTTTTATCATGAGTGGTTTTGGCTGTATACTGCCACCTTCACAAACTACAAAAGAAAAAAAAGAAGAGAAAAAAATAAAAATCATTAAAATTTTGCAAGTTCTATTCACAAGTGAGGTAAAATAACATTTTATGCTTCAGTGCTGAAGGAATTAAAATGCAATGGGCAATGTATTTGCTAATATGATTCTTGCATACCAGCCCTTTTCACACAGTGGTATTTCTTTGCTTTTTGTGTTAATTTTGTGTGGACTGGATTATGATTTGCTACAATATTCTGACCAGCAAGACTACTCTAGCACATACATAGTAATCACTGTAAAAACAGTATTTTAATACAATTTAGCATGACTAAGTCCAGCCCCGCAAATGACTCTCACAGCTCTTTTCTGTAATGCCAGTACCCTATGTAAGTCACCTTGGGCTGTTGCACCCCATGTCTCTAGTCATTAATTAATGCTTCAGGAAAATAATAAATGATTCTGATTCCCCCTTTCTCCACAATTTCTCAGTTCATTTTGCTTTAATGCATGATGAAATCGACAAAAAACAATTTATTGAGGCACTAAACTGCAAATGGCTCTCCCCCAGTTTTCTTTCTACAGTGTACAGAATTAACTACCTTAGGCACAAGTGTTAGGTAAAAGGCAATCTCCAAATCATTCAACTGAAGTTAGTTTGTAACAAAGTTTCCTCTTCACCCAGTTAAGCATGGTTACATAATCCAGGCAACAGGGTATATACACTTATTGTATGTTTCAGTATCTACAAAGAAATGCTCTTACTAGTCATTAATGCCAGTCAGTACTGAACTTCAAAAGCCCCTGCTTATAAATAAATTAAATATCTGATAAACTACCAATTAATAGCACTTACTGTAATGATACATTATAGCAATTTTATCATAAAAATATTTTTGTATTAATAATACATAAATTTAAACAAAGGAACATGTTGAATCTTACCAAACTTGTATTTGCTTCCGAGTAGAAATTTTCATCTTCCACATTGGGATCAATATACTGAAAGGAAGAAAAAACATACAGAATTTCACAAAAACACAAAAATATATGTAATTCATTACACTCAGTGCACTGTAACACAAATACATCACTGGTTGGGCAACTTAGAAATAATTGTACAAGTTGATGTGTGTACTATCGCGTATTTCTTATAAAGCACAAGATTTCTAACAGGCCAGAATCATTCACAGCAGCAACACAATTTTCATGAGTAATACAACTAAAATGTGATTTTATGTAATCATTTATAATTTAAGCTAATTAGTCTTCTAATAATACACTACTACCTTTAAATAAAAAGTATAATCACTGGTTGTGTGAAGATCCTGATTTCAATTAACACAAAGTACAGGTAAATATTGGTTGAAATTTCACAAAGGAAATAGATAAAAATTCCTAATGATATCTGAATGTCACAGCTGAACAAATCCTTTATGCAACACAGTCTCCATCCTATTACTTCTGAAAGCAAAATGCAGAAGTCACATAAAACTTGGACAAAGTGGAGCTCATCTCATACTCTGATCCATACTGCAAGTATCTAAACACCTCATCATTCACTATGTGTCCTATAACATCTCCAGAATAATACTGGAATACTGTATACAGGTACATTTGAAAGGGAAATAACTATCCTCAGCTTTCGGGACTGTTATTCCTTGTGGAAGAAAGATGGATAGATTCGGGAAAACTGACTTGGAAAGAGACTCTACCTCCTTCCCAAATCTATCTCATTCCTCTTTCCTTGCTGAGGAAGACGTTAACAGTTCCAAGTTTTAGAAATAGTTTTTGCTTCCTTTCTCCACCTCCACTGTCAATCAGCAGTGTTCTAATTTCATCTCCTCAACGCAAACACTGACCAACTACTCTATCTCCTTGTAATTATACAATTCTTTAAAGGAAATTCCCCCTTCTGTAAGAATAATATTATGTACTCATGATAACTGCCGTCACAGTGGTCAAGGAAGCAGCTCATTTTACACAGCTGCCTTGAGAGATATCAAGAAAGGAAACATTGTAGTACAAAGCAACGTGGCATACAGGAAGATTAAATGTAAATTACAATAACTAAAATTTACAAGTGTTAACTTTACAAACCAGGTGGATAAGGACAGTTGGACACTAATTGATAATGTTTTCTTTGTGAAGCTCAAAGTAAGGAAATAACTTTTTAACCACTGCCAAATGACCTCTCTGATCATGATGCACAGTTAGTTCGGATAAATAACATATCACCGTACAGTATGGATACTCCTCAGTGGAAATCAGTTGGAAAAATTAATGACTCCAGGACAAATGTTTTTAAGAATAGCTTACAGGAGATGACACGGGATGTAATTTATAATGAACCATATGCTAATATAAATTTTAATCTATTTCATTATTCACTATTTGAAAATACCTTTCCACATAAGGTAGTCCGAAAAAACACTAAAGCAATGGATCACTGGATGGATTAAAGCATCTTGTGAAAGGAAAAGGGAAATGCATTTTTGGCAAGAACAAGTAGCAATCTTGCAGAAGTTGCACATTACAAAAAGTACTCAAAATTACTAAGAAAGGTTATTAAAAACTCACACACACACACACACACACACACACACACAACTGCAGTCTCAGGCAACTGAAACTGCACTGCGAGCAGCAGCATCAGTGCATGATGGGAGTGGCGGACTGGATAGGGGTAAGGAGGAGGAGAGACAGGATAGTGGGGGTGGCGGACAGTGAAGTGCTGCAGGTTAGACGGAGGGCAGGGAAGAGGTGGGGAAGGGTGGGGGGTTGAGAAAAAGGAGAGAAATAAAAAGATTGGATGTGATTGTGGAATGATGGCTGTGTAATGCTGGAATGGGAACACGGAAAGGGCTGGAAATGCAACGACAGTGACTAGTGAAGGTTGAGGCCAGGAGGGTCACAGGAACGTAGGATGTATTGCAGGAACATTCCATAACCCTCCTTGCCTCAACCTTTGTTAGTCCCTGTGTTCACTCATCCAGCCTCTTCCCTGTTCCCATTCTAGCACTACACAGCCATCATTTCATCATCACATCCAGTCTTTTTATTTCTCTCATTTTCCGCTACTCTCCCCCCCCCCCCCCCCTTCCTACCTCTCCTCTGCTCTCCATCTAACCTTCAGCACTTCACTGTCTGCCATCCCCACCATACGATCCCTCCCACTCCCTGCCCCAGCCTCCTCCTTACCCCCACCCAGTCGCCACTCCCATCGTGCACTGGCGCTGCTGCTCGCAGTACGATCTCAGTTGCCTAAGACTGCAGGTGTGTGTGTGTGTGTGTGTGTGTGTGTGTGGTTTACTATTGACGAAGGCCTTAATGGCTGAAAGTTTTAATTGTGAGAGTCTTGTCTTTTTGTTGTGCCTATCTGCGAAACACAAGAAATGGTAAACAAAGTTCTTAAAAGTATTATTATTGGTTTTCTGCGAATGGTCTCACCCTCAATTTTAAAAAGACACAATGTACTTAGTTTTGCACATCTAGAGGTACTACACAAACCACAGGTGTAACACATTGTGAGGAAATAATAAATATGGTAGAAACTTCAAAATTCTTAGTGGTCCTTATTGATGAGAATTTAAATTGGAAAAACAACTTTTGGAACTCCTAAAACAACTAATTCAGCCACATTTGTGCTTAGAACGACTGCAGATCTTGAGGAGAGAGAAATCAGAAAGCTGACATATTTTCCATATTTTCATTCAATAATGTTGTATGGAATAATGTTCTGTGGTAACTCATCTTTAAGAAAGGAAGTCTTCATTATGCAAAAACATACTGTGAGAATAATTTGTGGTGCTCCCCCCACCCCCCAACCCCAAAATCATCTTATAGGCACCTGTTTAAGGAGTTGAGCATTCCAACTACTGCTTCACACTATATTTATTCCCTCACCAAGTCTGTTGTAAATAATCCACTACAGTTGAAGAGGAACAACCACATGCATAATTACAGTACCAGAAGGAAAAAGACATGCATTACTCCACATTAAGGTTGTCTTTAGCACAAAAAGGGGTGCACAATGCTGCAAAAAAAATTTTGATCATTCACCAAGTGATATAAAATGATTGACAGACTGCAAAGAAAAATTTGATAACAAACTGAGACAGTTTCTCCTTGACACTCCTCCTTTTCCATAGAAGAATTTCTGTTATTGTAATGTGTAAAAGGTGGTGGGTAGGAGCTACTAACTCACATCTGAATATATTTTCTTTGTTACATATACACTGAAGTGCCAAAGAAACTGGTATAGGCATGCTTATTGAAATACAGAGACATGTAAACAGGCAGAATGCAGCACTGCGATCACCAACACCTATATACAACAACAAGTGTCTGGTGCAGTTGTTAGATTGGTTACTGCTGCTACACAGGCAGGTTATCAAGATTTAATTGAGTTTGAACATGGTGTTACAGTTGACACACGAGTGATGGGACACAACATCTCTGAGGTAGCAATGAAGTGAGGGTTTTCCTGTATGACCATTTCATTTCATGAGTGTATTGTGAATATCAGAATCCAGCAAAACATCAAATCTCTGACATCCTTGTGGCCAGAAAAAGATCCTGCAAGAACAGGACCAATGAAGACTGAAGAGAATCGTTCAATGTGACAGAAGTACAACCCTTCCACAAATTGCTGCGTATTTCAATGCTGGGCCATCAACAAGTGTCAGCATGCAAACCAATATACAGACTTTTGGAGCTGAAGGCCCACTCGTGTACCCTTGATGACTGCACAACATAAAGCTTTATGCCTTGCCTGGGTCTGTCAACACCGACACTGGACTGCTGATGACTGGAAACATGTTACCTGGTCAGACGAGTCTCGTTTCAAATTGTATCGAGCAGATGGACATGTACGAGTATGCAGACAATCTCATGAACCCATGGACCCTGCATGTCAGCAGCGGACTGTTCAAGATGGTGGCTCTGTAATAGTGTGGGGCATTTACAGTTGAAATTATATCGGACCCCTGATAGGTCTAGACGCATCTCTGACAGATGAAAAGTATGTAAGCATAACACTTGCACTGACCACCAAACTCCCCAGACATGAACATTACTGAGCATATCTGGGATGCCTTGCAATGTACTGTTCAGAAGAGATCTCCATCCCCTCATACTCTCATGGATGTATGGTCAGCCCGGCAGGATTCATGGTGTCAATTCCCTTCAGCCAGTCAAGTCCAAGCCATGTCGTGTTCAGGTGTACCAGTTTCTTTGGCTTTTCAGTGCGTGTGCGTGTAAATGACTGCCGGCAGTGGTGGTCAAGATAATGTATGGTCGTAAGAAGACTGGGCCCCAGATGGACACATGGCACTTACAAAGCAGTTCCCTCAAAGACAGCTCTGAGCAAGATGCCCTGCAGCATGGATCCCTCTGACCCCAAACCATCGCCATTTGTGACTTCAGAGGTGTCAAGTGAGAGCTCATTGGAGGGCAGGGTGGAAGTCTGTTGTGTTTTCTGATGAAGTGGGTTTTGCCTTAATGCCAGTGATCGCTGCATGTTGGTTAGGAGGAGGCCAGTTGAGGACCTGCAAACAACCTGTCTGCATGCTAGACACACCAGATCTATACCTGCAGTTATGGTCTGGGTTTCGATTTCATATGACAGCAGGAGCATTCTCGTTGTCACCCCACGCATCCTGGTTGCAAATTTCTACGTTAATCTGGTGATTCAACCTGTTGTTCTGCCTTTCGTGAACAGCATTCCAGGGGATGTTTTCCAACAGGACAATGCTTGCCCTAAAACCCATTTTGTAACCCAACATGCTCTACGGAGTATCAACAAGTTGCCTTAGCCTGCTCGATCGTAAGATCTGTCTCCAATTGAGTAAATATGGGACACCATCAGACAACAACTCCAACATCACCCAGAAACGGCATTAGTTGTCCCTGTATTGACTGACCAAGTGCAACAGGCTTGGAACTTGATCCCTCAAACTGACATCTGCATGCACACTTACATGCTTGCATTCAACATTTTGTTGGTTACTACAGTAATTAATGTACCTGCATTTCATGTTTGCAATGGCTTATATCATGCTTACATTAACATGTGATGTTGCACTGTTAATCACTTAAATATGTTACCTTGACAAATGTATTCCTGAAATTTCATTACTCTTCATTAACGGTTTTTTGGTACTGTAATTTATTTCAGTCAGTGTATTCCAAAATATAATAGAAGATGAGGAGGAAGTCTATGGTAAAGAAATAGAATATCCATGGGTGTCCACAGAAATTTCTCCAGGGTAAAGAACATTAGGGGGAAAGGGGAAGGGGGGGGTGTGCAAGACTCTAAACTTGGCAATATTTATATAATTAAGTTGGGGCATTCTGAGGCATGTCATGCCACGAGAACTAAATTTTATACATAATGGTTATATGCTCACAGGAAATTACTGCTAGAAGTGTATTTGTATGTGTATGAGATTTCTGTAATATAAAAGCTCTATACATCAGATTGCAGGTTGGGGGTGGAGCAAGAGCCTCATCTTAACCCCTCCCCACTTTGCAGACATTTAAGAGATAATCCAACAATGCAGTCAAAATTTCGTAGAGCACTGAATGATATGAGCTGAAACAAGTGAACAGGAGCCAACAAAATACCCTTGGGGATATCATACTCTGAGAGACGTGTAGAAGCAGGAAGTTTAATTGAGTTGGTGTAAAAAATCCTTGAAACTAGTACCACACCATTAGATTTCCAGAGAAGCATTACTATCACATTGTCAAAGAAAGCACAGGTGAAAACTATCAGATAATTAGCCAGACAAGTCACGCTGTAATAGCATCGGTGAAAGAACATCCTTGCAGTGGGCACGGTGTGACTGCTTCATATACAGTATCTACCTCAACCAATCATGTAATGTTATTTTGTGTGTATGTCCATGGCAATGCCTAGAATTGTCACAGCTCCACAGATGACTACTGTTTTCACCTGCAGCCATTTGCAGTCGAGTTGAATGTTGGCAACAGTGCTGCCAGCTGTCAGGGATCTTCTATTGCCAACTCTACTATAATTAATTGCTGACCAGCATAATAAGAGAATAGGACAAAAAATTGAAGACATTTGCACAGAGATGAGTTTTGTTTCAGGAGGGGTAAGGTGTCTGATAAGCAATTATAAGACTGCACTTTGTAGTGGAAGGTAGATTGATGATAGATCAGAATGCCTTCGTAGTATTTGCAGACCTAGAGAAAGCCTCTGACAGTGTAAGGAGGAATAAGATCTTCACAATCCTTGGAAGACAATGGCTAAATTGCAGAGACAGAAAAAATATACATCTACAAAACATAAAGGGGAGTAATAAAAGGTTAAGGAGACAGTACAGCTGGTAAATACCTTCCAGTACTGCTGACAAACAATTCCTTGCTTCATCAGAGGAGAGAGGGGGATAGGTTTTGGAAGGTCAGAAAGGACAGCATGCCTCTAGACGAGGACAGGTGTGATGTGTGGACAAGGGAAGACAATGATGAAGGGAGACAGAAGTGTCAGAGACAGTAAAAGGTCAAAGATAATATACTGGTAAGCACTATGCCAGCTGTGGTTCAGAGGTAACAGGGGACATATTGACACATAAAGAAAGATTGAGAAGAAGATATATGATAAGTGCATTTAACATACAGAGGTGTACAAAAACCATAATAACTGGAGGGAATCTAAATTAGATTGAAAATCGATGGAGGGAGGGAGGGAAGTGGGTCGGACAAATGATGCAAGGGAATAAGGCAAAAGGGTCAACAACAAAATTCTTAGGTCTGTCTTAAACTGCGGATCAATAAGTGACTGTTTGCCAACCGTAAGGTGCATTAATGAAATGTACATATTCATTAACATCCATGCCGCAACAAATGATAAAAATTAGGACTTTGAAAATATAGACAAATTCTGGAATGCTGCAGATACCACAATGGGATACATTCTAGAACACCACCTGTAAATCTTACTGGGTGTACAAGTAGTACTTCACTTTAAGTATAAGAACAAGTTTCTTGTGGTGGCCTTCTTTGTAGCAGTGGTTTAAAAGAAAAACATCTTTTACACGCTGCAAATAAAGTTTTTTTTTTTTTTTTTTTTACTTCTGGACCCAGACAATACTGCTGTGCATTACCCACCATGTAAAAAGGCCAACAAAAAATGAAAAACTGTTATTTCAATTATGTGAGAAACATAATATTCAGCCAATGTTCATGCAATTCGGACATCTGCCCAGAAAATAAACGACAATAATGATCAGCAGTGTCAAACAAGGGATACGTACTGAGTGAGATCCAAACCTCTTAACAGAAAGAGCAACAGAACAGCTGCTATTGATTCACCTCTGTGTCTTGATTCACCACCAAAAACTACAGGAAAAAGAAAATTATTTCATGGAGCTAGCACAACCAGTAGAGAAGGACTTTGAAAATACAAAAAGACAATTGGTACACACTGCAAAAGATATAAATAGATCAAAATGATAAGGAAACATGTTTGGTGGAATGAGAACTTGGAACAGACATTGAAAGATAGTTCAATTGGTTGGAGAAAATGTTATGCTTCCAAGAAAGAAGAAGACCAGCTGATCAAAAACAGGAAAGAAGATATGCTATGAGAAACTGAAATATCAAAATTAGCTACTGACAAAGATAGAGCAAAACTATCAATGAGATGCGTTCTGTGAATATTATAGAAATAATAAGGGTGGATATAAGGGCACAAACAATCTCCCTGTCTCCAAAGGAAAAATGGAACCTTACCAACATCATCAAATGGAGAAAGCCATGACATCCAACAATGAAAAATCCAGGATGGAATAATAACAATATTATGACAAGGATAGATTGCTACTCATCATATAATGAGGATGTTGAGTCACAGACAGGCACAACAAAAAGACTGCTAAACAAGTAAGTTTTAGGCCAAAAGACCTTCTTCTGAATTAGACAATGTGTACACACACACACACACACACACACACACACACACACACACACACACAAACTGTCTCTGGCTGTCGAGACCAGACTGAAAGTAACAGCGCATGATGGGAGAAACAGCACATGATGGGAGAAGCAATCTAGGTGGTTGGGGTAAGGAGGAGGCTGGGGCAAGAAGGGGGAGGGATAGCAGGGTAGGAGTGGAGAGCAGCAAAGTGCTGCTCATGGGAGCATACAGGGACAAGGTGGAGAGAGGGTATGGCAGCTAGGTGCAATCAGGTTAGACAAAGTGCATGGATGGGGGAATGGAAAAGGAGAGAAACAAAAATACTCAGAACATGGGTACATTGGTGGAATAGAAGGCTTTGTAGTACTGGAGTGGGAGCAAGGAAGAGGTTAGGTGATTGAAGGACAATGACTAATGAAGGCTGAGGTGAGGAGGGTTACAGGAACAGGGGACACATTTCTGGGAGAGTTCCCACCTATGAAATTCAGAAAAGCTGGTGTTGCTAGTAAGGACCCACATGACACAAGCTGTGAAGCAGTTACTGAAATGGAGAACATTGTGTTGGTCAACATGCTCAGCAACTAGGTGGTCCAACTTCTTCTTGGCCACAGTTTGTTGGATGCCATTCATGTGGACAGACAGCTTGCTGGTTGTGATGTCCATGTAGAATGCAGCACAGTGGATGCAGCTTAGCTTGTACATCACATGACTGATTTCACAGGTAGCCCTGTCTTTGATGGGGCAGACAATGCTTGTGAGCAGACTGGAGTATATTGTGGTGGGAGGTTATATGGTACAGGTTTTGCAACCACATCTCTTACAGGGATATGACCCATGAGGCAATAGTTTGGGAGTAGAGTTTGAGTGCGGATGGGCAAGGATATTGTGTAGGGTCAGTGGGTAGCAGAGTAGCACTGTGGGAAGAGTGGGGAAGATAATAAGTACAACATTTCTCATTCCAGGGCATGAAGTGAGTTAGTCAAAACCCTGGCAGAGAATGTGATTCAGTTGCTCCAGTTCTGGGTGGTACTGTTCCTCTGTGGTCAGGTGGTGGGACTTACGAGATGGTGGGTGACTGGAGAGATAAAGCACGCAAACTTGTTTCTGTACAAAGTTGTGAGGGTAATTAACAGTCTGTGAAAGCCTCAGTGGGACCTTGGTATATTTTGAGAGGGACTGCTCAACACTACTGATGTGACAGCTATGGGTGACTAGGCCGTATGGAAAGGACTTCTTGATATGGAATGGACAGCAGATGCCGAAGTGGAGGTATTGCTGGTGGGTTTGATATGGAGGGAGGTACTAATGTAGCCATCTTTGAGTTGGAGGTCACATCATGGCAGATGGCTCACTGGATTGAGGAGGACCATGTGAAGCAAAAGGGGGAGAAGGTGTTGAGGTTCTGGAGGAATGTAGATAGGGTATCCTCACCCTTGATCGAGAATACGAAGTTGTTATCAATGAATCTCAAGCATGTGAGGGGTTTGAGATTCTAGGTGATTAGGAAGGGTTTCTCTAAATGTCCCATGAATAGGTTGGTATTGGATGGTGCCAAGCAGGTGCCCATTGCCATACCCTGGATTTGTTTGTAGGTGATGCCTTCAAGGAAAGTAATTGTAGGTGAGAATATTGGTTGTAGTGACCAGGAAGGTCACCACAGTTCCCAATGCCTGACGGGTTCTAAACCTACTACTGCTGTGAGTAATTGCTCTGCAGCTGTTCACATACTGAGCAGAGTGCTGCCAAAGTACACGCACTGCTGGAGTGACCTCGAAGTAGCCAATCACGGCTCAAGATTCAGGACATACAGTAATGGCCGCAATGCGAAACACTAATCAGCTCAATATCACTGCCTGGCAAGGATTTTAGCGAGCAGTGGGGCAAGCAGCAATGGTGCAGGCTAAATGGACCAGTGAGATACAGGGCATTTGACTCATCACCGCTGTGCCATGCCAGTGAGCAGCAAGCCACGAGGTCGCAACATAAACGCATGCTTAGAAATCCATACTCCTGAACACTGTAAGATGTGCCAACCCAAACATGAAACAACAAGAGAGGAAGAAAAATCTGGAAAAAAAATTTGGGAAGCACTTTCTTAATACCGACTCATGCAGTTTGGTATGGTTTTAGTCAAGGGAGACCAAGAGATGAAGACACTAAACAGATCCAGAGGGATGTAGGTTGCAGTAGGTACAGGGAGATGAAGAAGCCTGCACAGGATAGAGTAGCACGGAGAGCTGCATCAAACCAGTCTCTGGACTGAAGACCACAACAACAATATAGGTCAATACACTACAAGGTATCACAGTCTTTTTTTAAATCAAAGAAGATATTGTGGAGTATAGACAACAGGTAGAAGCCATCCTTATAACAGACCCTATGCAGTTCAATCCTCAATTGTGGGTTGGCTCTACCAAAATCCACAGTAGAGATCAACAAAAGACTCCCCATCTCAACAGAGAAACACAACTGCCAGTTAACCATTCATAAAAGCAACTTACAAACATTTGTGATATAGACGGGTCTTAGCTGCCCACGAGTTTTGCTGAAACAATCACACTTAATCTCTACCCAGCTGGGAGCTTGCTTTTACACCAGATACAATTAAGACTGCAAGAATGTGATTCTTCCTCCCCATCAAACTGTCGACATTACTATAGTGGAATGGTTTGTGTGCCTAATCTATGGTGACATCCATACCATAAGTGCAACCGCATCTTAGTAGTATATATGAAGAGTTCCCTGAAGAAAGATGGGCAAGCAGCCTATTCAGTAGTTGCACGGGCAACAGCCTGAATGACTGACTGATCTAGCCTTGTAACATGTTATATTTTTACTGTAAATGCTGAAAGCAAGGAGAAATTAGTAATTTTATTTCCTGAGGACACACAGCCTACTGTATTGTGGAAAGCTACATCAAACCAGTATTCAGACTAAAGACTTAACAAGTTCACGAAGGTGGTGTCATAAATATACACCCAGAAATTATAGCATTTGGTTGCATACTCTGTAGGGTCCAAGTGGTGTGTTGTAGCCAAGGCCCAGAGCACTGTGAAGTTACCAATCACTGATAGGTGTGTTAAATGGTAGTAGTGTAAGACAGGTAGATTTCCTCACCCATTTTTTCTGTGGACAGAAGGCATATGGACAGTTGTCGGATGCAAACATTCGAGCAAAATGTGTGGCAAAGAGTTCTGCAATAACAGTAGGTTCAGTACACACATCAACATCTACACATTACAGAGAGTAAAATCCACAGCTGTATATACGTGAACAGTCAAACCTATAATGCTGTATTGTGTGGTGCTTACTAAAAATGTCTGCAAGTATGAATGTACAGACACCAACTGAAGCTCTTTCAAGGGAAAACTATTTTTAAAATTACCAAAGCTGTTACATAGGGTAAAGATAAGATTCAGGGAATCAAATTTCCAGAAGGGCAATACCTATTGCTGGATAATATGATAGCTGTCCAAGTTCTAATACGTGGTAAAAATAACCATTACAGTTCCACTGGATGACAATTGTAAATGCACCCAGGGGTGGTGGGAAGTAGGCAAAAAGATAGCTCCTGTTTTGGCCTCCGCTTGTACTTGTTGAGTAGTAACAATGTCTACATGTAGAATTTCAACACCTGTCACATCAAGAATGGGGGGAGGGGGGTGACAATGCTTAAGTACAACTGCACAGTGGGTGGAATACGTGTTACTTCCCCACAGCATATTACTGTAAAATTTTGAAATAATGGAGTACAAACTCCAAAATGGGAACAGAACACAACTGATCCACAATGAATGAGGGAAAAGAAAGTCTGGAGAAAGTAAAGTGAATAACTGTAATTAGTGTTCTAGGGATGGTAAAGCACCTAGTCATTAAATATCACTAGAGTGCAATAACTGGTACTGCTTTAAGACCATTGTCTATAAATAACAAAGCATTTTCTAAGCCTGTTAAAGAAAACATACACAAATACAACATTATAAGTATACTAAGGTGGGATACATTAACAACATAAAGAAGTGAAGCAGCAAGTAATACTCACCATGTATGTAGCTGGTTTACTGCACTGATTCCGCCAAGGAGGCCAAATGCACAATCCCAACAAGTAAAGTGTGAACATCGATGTCTTCACATAGGTGCTGAAGAATGGCTTCTCAAACTCTGCATTATGATAAATGTACTGCAAACACAGATGAAAATATTCCATCAACTGCAGTCATAATATTTCCAGGATACATAATTATAGTCTATTGTGCAGTGAAACACACGCAATAAAATGCATCCAACATACATATTTCACCATACTACTAATTTGGGACTTTTTAAAATATGTGGTACTTTACTTCCTCTGTTCTACAATGCTTTGAGTTCACTAAAAAGTGGTGGTGGTTAGACAGGTGTGGGAGACGGTCATGGTCGGATGGAATTCTTGTAATCGAACTGGTCAGTGGCTCATTTTAGCTATGTATTGTACTTCTCAATACAATCAGATAAATTGATTACTCCATATATGCGCATTCTTTAAAATCATAAAAAAAGATTTTGGTTTCTTTGATTATAATTAAATTAATTGTAGAGAGATGTCTCATTTATGTAAAAAAATTAAAAAGGAATGCATAATAAGGAATTATTTCAAAAAGTTGTGATCAACAGATTTGTCATAAGCGGTATAGAGCAAAGCATGTCACTGTTTATCTGCTGACGAAATTCATGCATTTGATTTTAATAATTAGCAAAACGAACAGAAGACGTCGGAACCTCCATCCATCTGTGACTTTTACACAGTCCCAACACTGGCTATCTGCCAAGATCCCTTACTTCCAACCTTGTCTCATCTTCCTAAGTCCATTTTCAATAACACTAGCCTCCCAACAGAGGAAAGAACACTCGTGTGCAGCCTCAAAACAGACCCTAACTTCTTCATCTTCCACGCAGATCAAGGTTCCATTACTGCCACAATAAACTGTAGTAACTACCTAACAGAAGGTATTCACCAACCGTCTAACTCTTCCATCCACAAGCACTGCCCAAGTGATCCTGTCTCAGAACACTAGCATGACCCAGTCCCTACTCATATTCCTAGCCCCACTCCAGAGAACATCTATCCTGAATCAACCTTCTTCCTATCCTTCCCTCTTTCCAAAAAAGGAATGCACGCACACCCACCTTCTATATGCTCCTCAAAATACATAAAACAAACCGTCTGGGCTGTTCCACTGCAGTTGGTTCCCCATAAAGAATCTTTACCTTAGGTGACCTACAGCACCAACTCGCAGCCACAGCCTTATGCCCTACTGGAAGTACAACACCACCACCTTCCATCACCTGTCTATCCTCCCTGTTCCATTACCATCCAGCTCTCTCTTTGTCACTTTCAATGTCACTTCCCCATACACTAACATCTTCGAAGTCAACAGCCTTGCCATTACAGAACAGAACCTCTCCTAACAGCCTACCACCTCATTTCTTAGATAGATGATCAACTATATCATTATCTGCAACCTTTTCTTCTCCAAGAAGAAGATATATAAATAAACCTATGGTATGTCCACCTGCAAAGGCCTAGTTGGCCAAAAGCTCACTTTCTGACAGTCTTTTTTTTGTGCCTATCTGCAACTGAGCATCTTCACTATACGGTGAGTAGCAACTATCCTTATCATAATACCGTAGGACATCCTTGTATGCTAACCTGTTTAAATGGACAACTAGAAGACCCTTCTAGCCATCCAAGATATTACACCCCTTGTCTGGCTGAGATTCATTAACAAAATCTTCAAGATCTGGAATCAGGACCAAGGCACTGTTCTCATTCTTCAAAAGCCATGAAACCTTTTCTCCTATGCATTTCTCTTAGTCATCTTAAACTTAGCTTATCACCTTTCTGGACACAGACCACCACTCTCAAACATGTCCATAAAAACCTATGTACACACAAATCCAACCAACCGTCAACAGAATCTCCACCTATACAGCTCCCACCCCCTCCACAGTAAAAAGATCTCTCCTTGTCATATTAAATCTCCCCCAATTACAACATTATGCAATTCATTTAGTTTGATGGTTTAAAGTAGCATTATACATTTTTTTCACATTTTCTGTCATCAGTTAGGCGTTCATTCGAGCAAAATTATTGCCAAATCACTTTCGCTTGTCACACAAGACACATGGAATAAATGAGAGCAGAACAATCACATTTTGAAACTTTGACAGTCTTGTTAAACAGATACAAGTCAAAAAGTGTGCTCTCCTTTGTAAAAGAGTGGCAAATACAACGTAAGTTGTCATCGTATTTGCACTGCCTACATTGCAGTGAATGCAATGATTAGAGCACGTACTTATTTAAAACATAGCAGGAGTAAGCAGCTAAGAGGCTAGTTCAACCTGGAGGATGACGATTTGTATATCTAGCGACATTTAACAGGAATTCACAGCACTGCAACTATAATCACTGTAAATTTATACAAAACACAGGCTTTAAAATTTTTAGTTCAAGAAGCTACCCAGCAATAATATCTAAAAATAAACAGACTGAGAAAAAAGGACAGAAGTAACGATCAACAACACAGAACCAACCATCGCGGGAATAAAAATACACAACTTGCACCTTTCAGTTTAGAGTAGAAACAAGTTAATAGTAACCATAACTGTGGTATTGCACTTATTGTTAAAAATTTCAGTCCTTGGTGACTGAAAAGGTGTAGTTAATGATGTACATCGGGTAATGGTGAAAGCCGAACTGAAGACTACATTGTAGTGAGCAAGTGCACTATAGCATAGTAGACATTTTGAGTTACAGCTACAGTAATATTAATAGCTAACAATATGGAAAACTAGCTTGTGTGGTTGTAATAATATAGCAAACAGCATTGAAATTTATTTCTTGTGTGATAAGTAGAGAAGTTTTGAGAAACACGGATTTGGCACAACAAATCAGTAACCTGACAAAATCATCTTGGGATTCCATCTAGGTGGCTGCGTTAAAATTCCACAATGTTTCAAGGAGTTTCACTATCATCTTCTGCTGAAGTTTTGAGTTTATAAAGTTTTGAGATTATGTGAAAATCCCATATGCAGGGTCTCTCTCATAAGAGTCATGAGATGCAATTTCTCTGGTCTTTCAAAAGATATTTGCAGGGACAGTAAAACAGAAAGCATAACAAGTACTCTAGCCACAACTGAAAAACAGAAAGCATAACCAGTACTCTGGCCACAACTGATTAGCACTACACGGTTACATGCTAGAAGCAAAAAGCGCAGGCATAGCAACACATGAGTCACTGCAGGAGTACTGGTTATTATTTGTGTTTTACTTCCACTGTTGACACATACTGATAAAACGAATATCGCACTAGACTAATTTGGGACTGCCCTATCAAATGGACACACAAAATTCCGCTTTACAAATCCTTTGTTTATAACAGAGAACAAATTGACACTTTCCATCAACACTAGGCACTGCATGAAAGACATGATGAACAGTATGTGTTTGGTATGACTCCAGCTACACAATGTAAAAATCAACTTGTAAATGTCTGCTGAAACATCAGACAAAATGCACCTAACGAATATTAGGAGAGACACCCAGTATATACCCAAGCGGCTGCCGCCTCTCCCCATCCTTTCCCCCATGGCATGGGGGTCAGCCTTCTGTGGCGAAGGGTGGATCGACATTTGACACTCGACAGTTGATGAATATGAGATGCGATCAAAAAGTAACAGGAATTTTTGTTTTTCTTAAGGCATCTTTATTTATTCATCAGCATCAACTTTATGGCCTTCAGAGTAACCTCTCTTAGATACAATACACTTCTTCCAGAACTTTTTCCTATCTTAGAAGCCATTCTGGAACTCGCTTTCCGTTATGGTGTTCAGCTTCTTGAGCAATCCTGTTTTTATTTCATCAATTGTGGAAAAAAATGTCTTTTCATGTTTTTTTTTGCCGCAAAAATACAAACAGGCATTGAGATGTCAGCAGGAACACTATCATGATGCTATTTCCACAAGTGGTTTTGTCACAGTTCTGATTGTTTCCTTCAGACTGCTTCACACAAACTTCTGGGTAGTATTTAGTCCTTATTGATTATACAACCATAAGGCAGGAACTCATGATGCACTGTCCCGTCATAATCAAAGAAAACAGTGAGAATTTGTTAAATTTTTTCCGGTCTTGGCTCTTCAGGCAGTTTCCACTGGGACGATTGGGCCTTGGTTTCGGCATCATACCCTGTGTACCCACGTTTTGTCAGCTGTTATAACCTTCTCTAGAAGTTCTGAATTGTTGTCGACTTCATTCAAAATCATGGAGCAATGTCTATGCAACATCGTTTTTGGTCGAAATTCAGTAACAGCAGAACAAACTTCTGCTACATGTCTTGTGCCCAAAACATTAAATAAATAAATAAAATAAACCGGCATGAGCTAAAGCATATGTCAACATCATCAGCAACCTCTCTGATGGTGATTCGACAATTTTACAGAATTGTTTTCTTTACTTCTTCCACACTGTCGTCAGTAGTTGATCCAGGGTGGTCATCATCTTCAGCATCTTCTTGACCCTCTTGAGAATGTTTATACTGCTCATAAGCTCTTGTCTTACTCAAAGAAGATTTGCCTGAAGCCACAGTGAACATTTTGAATGTGGTGCTACACTTTATTACATTTTTCAACTAAAATCTAATGCAAATTCTATGATTCATCTTTTCTGAAAGTATAAATTCACCAAGCACTCAAAAACACACATAATCTTTTCAACTGTCAACAATAAACTGAATAGTGAAAACAGCTGAAATTCAAAAATATATCAGGAAAATACCAACAAGATAAAAAAATTGAAAATAAGATGTATAAGGCCTGTGAAATTAAAAAATTCCCGTTAACGTTCGATCACACCTCACATAAGCAGACTGAAGTGACAAATGAAAATTTATACCAAGGCTGGGATTCAAACACAGATTGCCTATTAACTAGGCAGATGCACTAATCACTATGCCACCCTGGTGCAGTGGCTTTGCACAACTGAACAGGCTATTCTAGCACACCTCCCACCTCAAGCCACATTCCCATTCAAGCTTCAGCCTGCATGGGACTGAGGGTGGAGGTGTGCTGCAGTATTCTGTGCAGTTGTACAAAGCTACAGTGTCAGTGTGGCATAGTGGTTAGCTCACCTGCCTAGTGAGCAGGACATCCGGGTTCTTTTTCTTTTGTCACTTCAGTCTGCATGTGTACATCATAGATGCCGGAGACTTAAAAAGGTCTCTAGGATCATATGGTTTCATTTGCATTCAGTCTTACCAAGACTCATGAAGCATTAACTGCTGGATGCAGTCTTGGCATGTAGCTGCCAGTGTAAGGTTCCACACCACACTTAGCTGGTAACCCTCATCCCTTTTGACGAGACTGTCATGAAGTCTTATCTCAGTTTATTCTTTAATAATATCTTTAAGCCTTAGGAGTATGCATCTAATGTGTTCCGTGCAATGTTGTGAGGTACAGTGCTGTGTTTGCTTGACGTACTTGAGGCGACACTTGCAAGGGATGCTATATATACCAGATATTTGCAGTGCAGTTTGTCCTTTACTGATCAAGCATATCTTTAGACGCACACGTCCGGGGCATAAAGTTAAAGCCAGCAGTAGCAGAACACAGCCTAAACAAAGGACGTATGTTCAAATTTGGGAAAACAAAAATGTTGTGCCATGCTAGTGGCTTTAGGGTGAGCATTATTAAGGAACCAACTGAGATAAGGTTCCATGACAATCTCTTCTATAGGGATGAGGGCTACCAGTTAAGTCTGGCATCGAACCTTGCACTAGCAGGTATATAGCTATATGCCCTGACCATGCCCAGCGGTTGATGCTTCATGAATCTGTAGAAGATCAAATGTGTTGCGAGCCGAATGGCAGGGATGCGGACCACTGCATCAGGGGGAAGAGTTGGGGAGAGGCTGCTGCCGCTTAGGTATACATATGGGATGCCTGAGTAATCTCAACAGTTCATCAGAAGATGAAGAGTGTGGCAGTCATTGAAATGTCTCAAAATTTCAATGCAGCCACCTGGAAGGGAGCCCACTAATATTTTGTCAGTAGTATATGCCAGGGAAGTCTAAATTCACATATAAATGACTACTCTGATGGAAAAATTAAATAATTTGACTGTGACACTGATGATGGTTTGTTTTGCTTTAGGGTGCAAAAACAACTCAGGCCATAAGTGCCTATATCAGAACCTTACAACACTAAGACGAAAAAGGAGTTAAAAGTGACTACACATTAATCCCAATCTATGAAAGAAAAAGAGCTAAGAACAGGGACTTCCTCAAGGAGAAACATTCACAAAATATGCTGCAGAGACAACAGAGGTCCAGAACTAAAGATTAAATTTCCTTCACTATATTGCTATGATGGATAAAAAGTAGAACGCGGTCAACAGCCCATGTGTCATTCACTAAAATGGCCAACAACTCAGATGGCAAACATACACTAGAACATAAGTGATTAAAAAAGGGCCATTTGGATAGGAAATGGCAAACTGCCAAGGCTGATGACAACAAGCACACAGTTGTTGGGGGATCACCAATTAACAAATGGCAACAGCTAAAACTACAGTGTCCAATACGCAACGTAGCTAAAATGATCTCAAGGTATGAATTAAAAAATGCCTTCAGTCACAATTTTTCATGTTTTATTCTGTACACGATGCATTTCGGACCCTGTGCGTCCATCTTCAGGATCCGAAATGCATCATGTACTGAATAAAACACAAAAAATTGTGACTGAAAGCGTGTTTTAGTTCTTACCTTGAGTATACTGAGTACAGTCACATTTGAAGCTGCAAAATATGGATAAAATTTTAAAAAATAAATAAATAAAATGATTTACTTGTAGTGAGATGGCTAAAAGGTAGTCAGCCAAGTTACTGAGAGAGGTTTAATTCCCCGGAGCTTGTTCCCATGAAGGGAAGGTGAATGCTGATGCCAAGGTGACACCACCTGCAGACAGATGGCAATAAGGAGACCATCGGAAGGGGTGGAAGAACTAGTGGGCCAAGGTATGATGATTGCACCTTTGGCAGCAGTGTCAGCAACCTAATTTCCCATCAGACCGATGTGACCAGGGACCCACATAAACATCAAAGTGGCCCCCTCAAAGGTGAGCAAGTGAAAGCTTTCTTGGACCCATTGCACTAAGGTATTGACTGTGTACGGCACACAGAGGCTCTGAATCAGTGCAGATGACACAAATAAAAAGACTGTGTCACTGGATTACTGCGAGGCCTGATACAGAGCTCTGCTGTAAATACTGAGCCCTGTTCCAGAAGTGCCAATGACAAAAGCACACCCAACACCACACTCATTTTGAGAGTCATCAGGATACACAAAGGTACTACCGCTAAGTTCAGTGCGAAGGTCGAGAAACTTACAGCAACAGATCAAATCTGGAGTAGTTTCCTTAGGAAGCAAATGAAGTCCAAGATCAACAAGGGCCACTGCACAAATTCAAGGTGGTGAGGGGCTCACACCCACTGGGAAAGTGGCAGGTAACCGGCGGGGGCGATAGCCAAAAGGGAACTCGAGGAGGTAACAGAGAAGAGGGACCTGCACGGCATTCGTGGTCAAAGGAGTCATTGAAGGAGGCATAGTTTGGGTGGCTGGGCATGGCAGACAAATGACATGCATATCTGTGAGGATAACATCACTTCAGTAAGACAGCTTAAGTTCGGCAGCTTCTGCATATAGACTCTCAACCTGGCTAGCGTAAAAAGCACCAGTGGCCAAACAGATTCCACAACAGTGGATTGAATTTGGATGGTATAAGATGGACAAACATGCAAATGAATAAACGAAACACCCAGTCTAATTTTGAATGGACAAGAGACTGGTACGAATGGAAGATGGAGGTCTGATCCACTCCACAGGAAGTACCGCTTAGGACACACAGGACGCTGATAGACCGGGTACAACAGGCTGCCACATAAGACATAAGACATGTGAGAGCACCAAGAAAGTTTCCTATCAAGCATGAGCCACAGGAATTCCATAGTTTCAGTGAACAGAATATCAATAGGCATGCCCACAATGAAAAGAGGGTGGAAGAAATCCATTTTGTCACCAGAGATTCATACAAACGGTTTTGTCAATGGAAAACTGAAAGCCCTTGTCGATGTTCCACAAGTAAAGATGATCAAGACTTTGTTGAGACGCAGCTCAAGAAGACAAGTCCTTGGAGAATTGCAATAGATTGCAAAATCGTCAATGAAAAGGCAGCCAGAGATGCCCGGTGGGAGACAGGCCACGATAGTGTTAATGGCTATAGCAAAGAGGATGATGCTCTGGATGGAGCCCTGGGGCTCCATGTTTTCCTGTTTAAAGATGCTCGACAAGGCAGAATCCACATGCACCTTGAAAACTCTGCCTTTTAAAACTTCCTGAAGAAAATGGGGGAGACGTCCTTGGAAGCCCCATGTGTAGTGAGTATAGAGCATACCAGTCCTCCAGTCCTCTTAGGCCTTCTGCAAATCAGAAAACATGGCCATAGTCTGGTATTTCTGCAGAAAGCCATTCATGACATGGATTGACAAAGTGATAAAATGATCAACTGCATGATGGCGTGGTTGAAATCCCTATTATGTAGTGGTTAGTAAACGGCGAGACTCAAGCCACCACACCAGCTGGGCACGAATCATCTGTTCCACCACCTTGCAAACACAGCTAGTGGGAGAAACAGGGCAATAGTTAGAAGGAAGGTGTTTGTTCTTTCGGAGCTTGGGTATAGGTATGACAGTGGCTTCACGCCAGTGTCTGGGAAACATGCCACCTGCCCAGATGCAATTGTACGTATGAAGGAAAAAGTGCTTGCCACAAGAGAAAGCTGCAACAACATCTGAATGTGAACTTCGGCCGGCCCTGGAGCAGAAGACTGGGATGAAGTGAGAGCATGACCTAGCTCCCCCATAGTAAAGGCAGCATTGTAGCATTCATGATTCTGAGAGAAGACGGTTATCACCTGACCCTCCACCACTCGTTTCCAATTTAGGAAGGCAGGGTGATATGGGGTGGAGCTCAAAATCTCCACAAAATAGTGGCCTAATGTGTTGGAGATGGCAATGGGATCCACAATGGCATCATCTGCAATGGCCAGGCCAAAAATTGGAGAATGGACCTTGGTCCCAGAGAGCTGTCAGACGTTGGCCCACACAATAGAAGAGGGAATGGAACTGTTAAAACAACTAGTACATGAAATCCAGCTACGCTTTTTGGTATCCCGACAACACTGCACACACAACTGTTTGTAATGAATGCAGTTCGCCATCATATGGTGACGATTAAAAATGCGGAGAGCACATCTGCGCCGCAGCACACCACAATCTGGTGAGAGATCTGGATTTGGTGCAGTACAGGTGAAGTGTGGCGAATGGAATATTCTGTGATGGTAAAGATAACTTTTGTACAATATTCTACCTGGTCATTACAATTGAGGAAGTGTTGTTCACTGAGGCCACCAGAGAGGAGTAAAGCCTCCAGTCAGTCTTAGAACACTGCCAACTGGGTTTATACGTAGGAGTGGTTGTTTGTTGTTGTTGTTGTTGTGCTCTTCAGTCCTGAGACTGGTTTGATGCAGCTCTCCATGCTACTCTATCCTGTGCAACCTTCTTCATCTCCCAGTATCTACTGCAACTTTCATCCTTCTGAATCTGCTTAGTGTATTCGTCTCTTGGCCTCCCTCTACGATTTTTACCCTCCACGCTGCCCTCCAATACTAAATTGGTGATCCCTTGATGCCTCAGAACATGTCCTACCAACCAATCCCTTCTTCTCGTCAAGTTGTGCCACAAACTTCTCTTCTCCCCAATCCTATTCAATACTTCCTCATTAGTTATGTGATCTACCCATCTAATCTTCAGCATTCTTCTGTAGCACCACATTTCGAAAGCTTCTATTCTCTTCTTCTCCAAACTATTTATCGTCCATGTTTCACTTCCACACATGGCTACACTCCATACAAATACTTTCAGAAATGACTTCCTGACACTTAAATCTATACTCGATGTTAACAAATTTCTCTTCTTCAGAAACGCTTTCCTTGCCATTGCGTAGGAGGGGTAGTAGTCAGCAAATGGATAGCACATGGGAAATGGTTGCTCAAGTTTGTCTCAGAGATAATGGACCACACAAGATGAGAGCCCTCCCCCCCATGAACCATGGACCTTGCCACTGGTGGGGAGGCTTGCGTGCCTCAGCGATACAGATGGCCGTACCGTAGGTGCAACCACAACGGAGGGGTATCTGTTGAGAGGCCAGACAAACGTGTGGTTCCTGAAGAGGGGCAGCAGCCTTTTCAGTAGTTGCAGGAGCAACAGTCTGGATGATTGACTGATATGGCCTTGTAACAGATCCCTTAATCGAGCAGGTAGGTTAGAAAATTTTAAAAGGGAAATGGATAGGTTAAAGTTAGATATAGTGGGAATTAGTGAACTTCGGTGGCAGGAGGAACAAGACTTTCGGTCAGGTGAATACAGGGATATAAATACAAAATCAAATAGGGGTAATGCAGGAGTAGGTTTAATAATGAATAAAAAATAGAAGTGCAGGTAAGCTACTACAAACAGCATAATGAACGCATTATTGTGGCCAAGATAGACACGAAGCCCTCGCCTACTACAGTAGTACAAGTTTATATGCCAACTAGCTCTGCAGATGATGAAGAAATTGATGAAATGTATGATGAGATAAAAGAAATTATTCAGATAGTGAAGGGAGACGAAAATTTAATAGTCATGGTTGACTGGAATTCGAGTTTAGGAAAAGGGAGAGAAGGAAACATAGTAGGTGAATATGGATTGGGGCTAAGAAATGAAAGAGGAAGCCATCTGTTAGAATTTTGCACAGAGCATAACTCAATCATAGCTAACACTTGGTTCAAGAATCATAAAAGAAGGTTCTATACATGGAAGAATCCCGGAGATACTAAAAGGTATCAGATAGATTATATAATGGTAAGACAGAGATTTAGGAACCAGGTTTTAAATTGTAAGACATTTCCAGGGGCAGATGTGGACTCTGACCACAATCTTTTGGTTGTGAATTGTAGATTAAAACTGAAGAAACTGCGAAAAGGTGGGAATTTAAGGAGATGGGACCTGGATAAACTGACTAAACCAGAGGTTGTGCAGAGTTTCAGGGAGAGCATAAGGGAACAATCGACAGCAGTGGGGGAAAGAAGCACAGTAAAAGAAGAATGGGTAGCCCTGAGGGATGAGGTAGTAAAGGCAGCAGAGGATCAAGTAGGTAAAAAGATGAGGGCTAGTAGAAATCCTTGGGTAACAAAAGAAATATTGAATTTAATTGATGAAAGGAGGAAACATAAAAACGCAGTAAATGAAGTAGGCAAAAAGGAATACAAACGTCTCAAAAATAAGATTGACATGAAGCGCAAAATGGCTAAGCAGGGATGGCTAGAGGACAAATGTAAGGATGTAGAGGCTTATCTCACTAGGGGTAAGATAGATACTGCCTACAGGAAAATTAAAGAGACCTTTGGAGAAAAGAGAGCCACTTGTATGAATATCAAGAGCTCAGATGGAAACCCAGTCCTAACCAAAGAAGGGAAAGCAGAAAGGTGGAAGGAGTATATAGAGGGTCTATACATGGGTGATGTACTTGAGAACAATATTATAGAAATGGAAGAGAATGTAGATGAAGATGAAATGGGAGATACGATACTGTGTGAAGAGTTGGACAGAGCACTGAAAGACCTGAGCCGAAACAAGGCCTCAGGAGTAGACAACATTCCATTAGAACTACTGACGGCCTTGGGAGAGCCAGTCCTGACAAAACTCTACCATCTGGTGAGCAAGATGTATGAAACAGGCGAAATACCCTCAGACTTCAAGAAGAATATAATAATTCCAAGCCCAAAGAAAGCAGGTGTTGACAGATGTGAAAATTACCGAACTATCAGTTTAATAAGTCACAGTTGCAAAATACTACCGCGAATTCTTTACAGACGAATGGAAAAACTGGTAGAAGCCAACCTCAGGGAAGATCAGTTTGGATTCCGTAGAAATATTGGAACACGTGAGGCAATACTGACCTTATGACTTATCTTAGAAGAAAGATTAAGGAAAGGCAAACCTATGTTTCTAGCATTTGTAGACTTAGAGAAAGCTTTTGACAATGTTGACTGGAATACTCTCTTTCAAATTCTGAAGGTGGCAGGGGTAAAATACAGGGAGCGAAAGGCTATTTACAATTTGTATAGAAACCAAATGGCAGTTATAAGAGTTGAGGGGCATGAAAGGGAAGCAGTGGTTGGGAAGGGAGTGAGAAAGGGTTGTAGCCTTTCCCCGATGTTATTCAATCTGTATATTGAGCAAGCAGTAAAGGAAACAAAAGAAAAATTCGGAGTAGGTATTAAAATCCATGGAGAAGAAATAAAAACTTTGATGTCCGCCGATGACATTGTAATTCTGTCAGAGACAGCAAAGGACTTGAAAGAGCAGTTGAACGGAATGGACAGTGTCTTGAAAGGAGGATATAAGATGAACATCAACAAAAGCAAAACGAGGATAATATAATGTAGTCGAATTAAGTCGGGTGATGCTGAGGGAATTAGATTAGGAAATGAGACACTTAAAGTAGTAAAGGAGTTGTGCTGTTTGGGGAGCAAAATAACTGATGATGGTTTAGGTAGAGAGGATATAAAATGTAGGCAGGCAGTGGCAAGGAAAGCGTTTCTGAAGAAGAGAAATTTGTTAACATCGAGTATAGATTTAAGTGTCAGGAAGTCGTTTCTGAAAGTATTTGTATGGAGTGTAGCCATGTATGGAAGTGAAACATGGACAATAAATAGTTTGGACAGGAAGAGAATAGAAGCTTCTGAAATGTGGTGCTACAGAAGAATGCTGAAGATTAGATGGGTAGATCACATAACTAATGAGGAGGTATTGAATAGAATTGGGGAGAAGAGGAGTTTGTGGCACAACTTGACGAGAAGAAGGGACCGGTTGGTAGGACATGTTCTGAGGCATCAAGGGATCACAAATTTAGCATTGGTGGCAGCGTGGAGGGTAAAAATCGTCGAGGGAGACCAAGAGATGAGTACACTAAGCAGATTCACAAGGATGTAGGTTGCAGTAGGTACTGGGAGATGAAGAAACTTGCACACGATAGGGTAGCATGGAGAGCTGCATCAAACCAGTCTCAAGACTGAAGACCACAACAACAACAACAACAACAACAACAACAAGATGAGAGGCAAACAGAATGTGAAAACAGGAGGAAATATTAACACTATGATAAGTAAAACAATAAACGGGTAGCCGAGATAACAGGAATTCCATGATTACCGGTTTCGTCAAAACTAAAGCCACCATCATCTGTCCTCCCTAGATCCGATGATGGCAGCTTTAGTTTCACTGAAACCGGTAATCATGGAATAAAAAGAATTCCTGCAGTCTTTGCTACCAGTTTATTGTTTTACAAGCATCTAGATCGCTCCCACATGAGCACAATGTGCTCCCTACAAAACTGTGATAAGTGGTGTAAAATTAATCTAAGCCATTGTACAAAGGATGAAAGTAGTTAAGTTGCAAGTCCAGATAGAATTAGAGTAAAACATTTCTTCTTGATTGTTGGAGATTTGTTACTTGAATACATTTTGGAGATTGATTTTTGCATGACAGTAATGCATATATTTACTTCTCAGGCAGAAAATTTTACTTTTACACGAGAATGATGCATATATTAACTTCTCAGGCAAAAATTTTTTGATATATGTTGAGGAAGGTGTAACTAAGCTGAATTTGTTACAATCCAATGGCACACATGGAAGGTTCTGCGATCAAGAAAAAATGCAAGTAATAGATATAAAAAGTATGCCTTTAAAAGATGAATATAATATGGAATGAACAGAACTAAAAGTATTGGAATCAACTGCAGATAAAGGAAACATAAAAGATTATTTGAAAGTCGTGCACAAACAAGAACTGACCAAAGATGCTCTGCATAACTATTCACATGTTTTCGGGGCCAATAAGATATTATTAAAGAATATCAGTGCTATCTTGAATCAAAGCTCAACATATCTTTTTAACTTACCACTTATCCAACAGACAAAAAAAGGTCAGAAGCAAAGAGAGAAATAAGACAGATGCCAGACTGGCATATAATAGAAAATTCAGAGGCCATATTGTTCTCTTCCTGTAGTTGTATCAAAACCAGGAGGAAAATTTCCTCTAGTTTTGCATGCAGGAGCCAGTAATGAAGTTTTAGTAGTAAATCACAACATGTCTGGAAAATTTGGAAGAATGCAGCATTATCTGTCAAGTTTGGCTGATGTTTTCATAGTGAGAAATTCCCTTGACATAATCACCACAAAGATATACCACATTTACAATCGCTGGAAGATGCTATCAACTTAAGAGTCCTATCATTTGGGTCAAATTTAGATGCAAGTGTGTTTACTGCAGCCCTGGACCTCTACTGGAATTGTAATTTTTTGTTTGCATGCATGTTTATATGGATCACTGGGAAGGAGGGGCTGTGGGGCTAGAAATTCAGTAAACATCAAAAATCAAAATCTGGTACAAAGGGTAATTAAATTTCTTGGTCGCATCATTTCATTAGAACTAATAGTACCAGGACAAAACAAGAAAGCTGCAGTAAGAAATTTTCCTACACCGAGTAATAAAAAACAGTTGAGACCATTCATGGGCTTGCATAGCTTTCATTGAAGGTTTTTTTTTTCCAAAACAAGGCCTGAATAGTGTTAGGGTATGATACAATTTTGTAATGGATAAGCAGATAGCCAATCAGCCTTCAATGCAATTAACTAAGAACAACTAATGATAAGATGTTATATCACCTGCATTTAAGTCTTTATTTTGGTCTGGTGGCAGATGCATCTTACATCCGTTTGGGAGTTTATTTGTTTCAAATACAAATTATTAGCAGAGACCTGAAATTTTGTATCACAGGTTTTGCAAGCAAAGCTGTAATAGCTTGTAAGAAGCAATAATCCACCAACAAACTTAAAGCTTTGGCCACAGTTTGGGCATTCAAGAGATTTTATTTTTATTTAGCAGGTAACCTTACAAAAATACAGTAATCACAAGGCTTTCAGTCTTCTACTTACAATTAGTTGTAAAATATTGCATGCACATTCAGCATGATGGTCACTATATCTTAAGAGTATAGTTTAGAGACAGTTTACATCAAATGAGAATTGAATATAGTTGTGGATGTACTATCACAATTAGCAGGAGAATTAGAAGAATCAATTCCACATAATGGAGTGAATACAAACTTGTAAGTTTTGTTGATGAAAGACAGAACATACTGTAATTATTTCACTTTCTGGACAGATCTAAAAACTTTAGTCAGATGAAAGAGGAATACCCTGCTTTCTCTAAATAAAAGAATAACTCATAAATGAGCCACACAACAAGCTTTCGCAGAGACTTGTTATTTTACAGAAGGCTGCCTGACACAGAAATAGTATGCATTCCCAAGGAGACTGAAAACAAGATGATTTGGCACATACACTATGTATGAGGACACTTTGGTGTCATTAAGTGCGCTAAAAACTTAAGTAAATAGAGCTACTTCCACAACATAAGGAGAGAAGTAGAAAATGATTTGAAATCTTGTTTGTGTCATAAGAAAAAGGCAAGTAATAAATGAAGGAAAGGAAAGCTACCTCAAATCATTCCCACTAAAACACTTGAAGTAGTTGCTTTAGATATTGTGGTACCTTGTTTACAGCACGAGAAGGACTTAAATATGTTTCTGCATTATAAGATGTGTTCCCTAAGAATTTGAAATTATATGTTGGAAAGAATGCCATCATCACTGAGATAACTAAAACATTTTATGATGTTTACTGTTACTGTCTGGTATTCCGGCCTGGTAAGTTTGAAAGCCCGCTGAATGGCACAGACCTAAATGGTGGATGCTACTGTACCTGGCACTACTTTGATCTGCAAGCACTGCTGCCAATGCTGTAGTACTAGTTACACAGACATGCCCATCCTGCCGGCCTATCAACAATCACCCTTTAAAACCAGCAGTACCACTCAGTCAGTCAATCTTGAACCCTGTGCCATTGTATTGGTCTCACTACACACCTTTGTTTGGTTCTGGATTTGCTATGTCTTAGGTTTTTGATCTTGGTTTAATTGTTGTACTTGTTATACCGCCATGCCATCTCTGTTGATTGTCTTTCTCTTGTTGTTGTCCACCTGTTTGTTTACTCTCTGGCGGCTCGCCGTTGACGCCCTCCGCAAGTCTCGCAGCTTCTTGACTCGTTCCCGGTCTTGTGTGATTTCGGTCACAATAACTGGCGATGAGGTAAAATGTTAGCAGTGTCCCATGAACGAAAACAGTAACTGCAACAGCTGCTCCTGCTGCAACAATTGCAACAGCAGTTTCAACAAAAGACTGAACTGCTCAGTCAGGAAAACCATCTTATGTCAGATTCCTTGTAGGTTCAGGGTTCCCAATCCATCCAGGAAGTGGTAACTTTCCAGGTGGAGAGCCCACCACCTGCGTTTCCACCAATTTAACAATGCCAAAGAGGACTGGGACATGTATTTGGAGCAGCTGAAATGACACTTCACTGCTTTTCAGGTTTCAGATGACACTCTCCAACAGTTGCTCTTCTTTTCTTGGGCTTCCCTGGAAACGTTTTTCTTACTAAAGATGTTGGCTCTACTCTCAAATCTGGTTGCTCTCACATTCAAGGAGATGTGTTTGTTGCTGTCAGATTATTACTTGCAATGGTTTCATGGGGTCACATTGCACCTCAAGTTCCATCAGTACCACAAACAATCTGTGGCACAACCCAGGCCAAGTCTGAGTAGAGGCACAAAGTTGGCACAGATACTGTCAAGCTCCCAGTATGGAATTGTGTCCAAGATAACCTGAACTTCAACAGTGACCAAGAAACCAAACAGCAAGAGGACACCCAGACTGAAAATATTGGCAGCTGAGTGACTACTGGCTACAGAGTGATCAGCTCTACAACATTTAGATATGTAGATTTTGCTTCTGTGGGGATTCACAGTATCTAATTGTTTGATAAAAGAATACATTTTAGGTATGTAGGATTGACTGTGAATTGATGCCGGAGAAGAATCACTGTCACCATATGTGACCTATGTATGGGAGAACAGGGCCAAGTCAAGGGAACCAAGACAAGCATATGTTTGGAGGTTACTCAAGGAAACAGTATCCCCTGTGTCCACCTCGAAATGGACATCCTGATTAGCTCACTGCTTGTGAGTGATGTTTTTGTAGGGATTGATTCACTGTTGCAATTTCACTCGTACAAACCAAGCTTGCACAACTTCCCATGGAGATTCTTTAATCTGAGGTGTAATGGTCCAATTGGCTCCAGATCCGGAGGAACACACTGCAGCCCTCAAACTAGACAACTTGGATAATATTCCGAAAATTGTTTACTCTTTCAAGGTCATGCAGGCAGCAAATGAATGCCTCACAACTCAAACAGTGGCTGTCCAGCTGCTGCCTTGGGGTTGGAATTCTTATAAATTTTTTTCCTGAGTGTCGTCATGAATTGTCAATTTCAGGCATGTCAATGACATCTGAACAGCCTGTCACGTCCCATCGGTGTAAGCATCAGGGTCCCATCTTGCCCTGACTGCTTCATGGAGCACCCATGTGTGGACTGTCAGATTGCTGGATGCACTGCCCCTGTTGTGGGAAATATGGGCGTCACCAGACTGTCTGTTGCCAACTGCCACAACAGTCAGATGCCATTTCCTCCACACATCACCAGAAGGTGCATCATCTTCAGGCAGTTGTTTCTCAGGGCAATTCATCCACTACCAAGTTGTTTATCAGCCTCATGATTGCTAACCAGGATATCCATTTCCAGGTGGACACAGGAGCTATCATTTCTTTCATTAATCTCCAAACGTAAGCCTATCTTGGTTCCCCTGACTTGGCCTTGGTCTTTGATACAATGTGCGCATATGGTGACAGTTCAGTTCCTGTTTGCAGTCAATTCACAATCAATATTACTTACCTAAAGGTTCTAAAGCTGATCACTCTGTTTTTGATAGTCACCCAGTTGGCAATATTTTCAATCTGCATGTTCTCTCACTGTTTGGATTCTCCATCACTGATGAGTTTCAAGTCATCTTGGACACAGTTCCCTTTCAGGAGTTTGACAACATCTGTGCTACTGTCCTGACTCTATTCAAACCTGGCATGAGGTGTGCCACAGATTTTGGTGCTCATATCTCCTTACGTCCAGATGCAGTGCACCGTTTCTGCTGAATGCACCCTATTCCTGTCTCCTTATGCTTGCCTGTAAAGCAGTAACTCCTTCTACTCCTGAAGCTGGGTTAATTGAACCTGTTAAAACCAGTGCTTGGCCCACACCCCTGGTGGTGGTCAAGAAACCCAATGACTCCTTCCTACTATGTGGATATTTTAAATCATCAATCAATGCCGAGGTGCAAGTGGAAACTCTCTTCGTATCATGACAGAGAACTTCCTCATGAAGCTTGTCTGAAGTAAATATTTTTCTAAGATAGACCTTACCGACACATATTTGCAGATCCCAGCGGACAAGGAACCTTAACGCTTTATGGTCATTAACACTGCCTTTGGCTTATACAAACACAAGTGCTTGCCTTTTGGAATCTCTTCCACTCTGGTGATCTTTTAGAGGTACCAGTAACAGTTAAACATGTCCATCCCTGCTTGTGCTAATTATCTTGATGACGTAATTGTCATGGACACTACGCATCAGGACCACCTGTGCAGCCTCTGTATGCTCTTTACTGCATTGCACGATGCAAGGCTCAAGTGTCATTTACATGAATGCCATTTTTTTCAGGAGCAAGAGGAATACCTTGGACACTTGCTCAACAAAGGTGGGATGCAGCTCACTGACTGCAACATTCCCATTATTGACTTTACCTTATCCACAAAACTTACAAGTGCTACGGTTTTTTTTTGGGAAAGGTGAATTATTATTATTATTATTATTATTATTATTATTATTATTGCAATTTTCCTCCACAGACTTTATGCATCTGCTCAACCAGTTGCAACGGAAGGGTATTTGGTTCAGGTGGGCAAAGGACTGTGAGCATGCTTTCACACAGCTGAAGTGTCTGCTGCACTCGGGGCCTGTCTTATGCCTTTTCCTCCGTCATGAACACTGATGTTTTGCTGAAGATGCTTCTCCCTATTGCACTGGTGCAGTGTTAATTCATAGGAATGATGATGGTACTGAGCAGCCGACTGACTGTGCATTAAAGACGCTGACATGCATGCAAAAGAACTACTCTAAAATCAAAATAGAAGCTTTAGTGATCATCTTCGCCAGTAAGAAGCTCCATGTTTACCTGTTCAGGACCAAGTTTACCCTCCTTACAGACCACAAACCATTGCTAGCACTCTTTGAGTCCAAGTCTCGGCTCCCATAGTGGACGGCACAATGGCTCCAAATTCTAACATCTGGTACCATGCTAATTACCCTCTGCCATGCACCTCAGAGTGGTTCGCAGAGTATGTACGTCGATATACAGGGTGTTTCTCCTAAGAATCATCAGTTACATTTTCTCTGGTGGTTCAGTAGATATCTGCAATTTAGTGTTTGCAATGTGTCAGGCAAGACAAACATCACTTATCACGTTTTTCACGCAACTCTCAGTTTCGACAGAAAGTGTCTGTCTGTTTCCCATTACAAACAGAATGATTTTTAAAGTGGGATTTCATATGCCTACTTGATAGAGCAATCCTAAATTAGTCTAGAGTGATATTTGTTTCATCAATATGTATTAACAGGGACAATAAAATATGAAGAATAACAGTACTTCAGCAACAACTGCACTGTCCTGGGTTGCAGTGACTGCTACCGCCAAGCAAGCAAGGCTAATGAATTGCTGCTCGACTGTTGATAACTCTTCATGTTTTACTGTCCCTGGTAATACACACTAATAAAACAAATATTTGACTAGACTGATTTTGGACTGCTCTATTGTATGGGCGCATAAATTTCTGTTTTAAAATTCACTTTGCTTATAACAGGAAAGAAACCAATCCTTTTTGTAAACACTGGGTGTCGCCTGAAGGATGTGATGGGCAATGTCTGGGCTGAAACTTCCTGGCAGATTAAAATTGTGTACCGGACCGAGACTCGAACTCGGGACCTTTGCCTTTCGCGGGCAAGTGCTCTACCGACTGAGCTACCCAAGCACGGCTCACGCCCCGTCCTCACAGCTTTACTTCTGCCAGTATCTCGTCTCCTACCTCCCAAACTTAACAGAAGCTCTCCCGTGAACCTTGCAGAACTAGCACTCCTGAAAGAAAGGATACTGCAGAGACATGGCTTAGCTACAGCCTGGGGGATGTTTCCAGAATGAGATTTTCACTCTGCAGCAGAGTGTGCACTGATATGAAACTTCCTGGCAGATTAAAACTGTGTGCTGGACCGAGACTCGAACTCGGGACCTTTGCTGCCTTTTTCGCGGGCAAATGCTCTACCAACTGAGCTACCCAAGCACGACTCACGCCCCATCCTCACAGCTTTACTTCTGCCAGAATCTCATCTCCTACCTTCCAAACTTAACAGAAGCTCTCCTGTGAACCTTGCAGAACTAGCACTCCTGAAAGAAAGGATATTGCGGATACATGGCTTAGCCACAGCCTGGGGGATGTTTCCAGAATGAGATTTTCACTCTGCAGTGGAGTGTGCGCTGATATGAAACTTCCTGGCAGATTAAAACTGTGTGCCGGACCGAGACTCGAACTCAGGACCTTTGCCTTTCGCGGGCAAGTGCTCTAATGACTTCCTTCTTTCTTTCAGGAGTGCTAGTTCTGCAAGGTTCGCAGGAGAGCTTCTGTTAAGTTTGGAAGGTAGGAGATGAGATACAGGCAGAAGTAATGCTGTGAGGACGGGGCGTGAGTCGTGCTTGGGTAGCTCAGTCGGTAGAGCACTTGCCCGTGAAAGGCAAAGGTCCCGAGTTCGAGTCTCGGTCCGGCACACAGTTTTAATCTGCCAGGAAGTTTCATATCAGGGCACGCTCCGCTGCAGAGTGAAAATCTCATTCTAGAATGTCTGGGCTAATTACAGTTTTACACTGTGAAAGCAAAATTACCAATTTCCTCATAACAGTAGAAAAAAAAGTGCCTGATGACTCTTAGGAGAGACACTTGGTAGATGTCGACTAGTGCAGGCTGAGTGTACAATGAAATACTGCTTTGGTGATAAAGGTATGATTTTATGTAGGATGTACCTCTTCCAATGGCACAATGAAAGAAAGCCAAAATTCTTGGCAAGAAATGTAGTTGAGCTTCAAGACCTGAGTGATATTGGTTGACAAGACAAGCACTGGATCACAGTGATAAAAGGTCTGTTTCTGGACGAGCTGGGCAGAATATTTTCTCTAAAGACTCGGGCAACATTATTGGCATATTTGGCTAATGCCTGTTTCCCACTGTAGACCTGACGAACACAGGTGTTACAGCTGTAAGGAAGGAACATTTTTATGATTAATTGAAGATAGTTGGTAAAATAGAGGTAAAGTTGGTAGTCGGCACATTTGTTAGGGGCAGAGGGTTAGTGGAATTGTCTGAGGGGGTAAGTAGCACACTGAACTGGGGAGGATCAAGTACACTGGACTACAAGACTAGATGTGGAGGTTTAGGAATAAAGAACAAAAGAACAAAGATTGCCCTTGTCATGGATTCAGATTGTGGAGATATCTTTGAATCTAAGTCAAGAGTTAAGTGAACAAGAGTGATTCCTCTAGTTGCAGTTTGTAGCTGGAGAGTCCTGAGAAGAAGTGCCTGAATCCATGTCTGCTGACAAATTCATTTGAGCTAGGAGATCTTTGAGATTATCTGGAGGCCTCTGCTTCTTGGCTTTAGGTATCTGGCTTGAAGTGACTGTTCTTTAACACCACCAGGGACATGTGAGATTTGAGGAATGTCACAGGCACGAACAGTTGAAATTACTGCTGTTCTTGATGAGTAGTGGATTTCTTCTCTAACATTATTATACCAGGCTCAATCCCACAAAAAATGATGCAGTCAAAACTCATAGCAATACTCAAGGTCATCAAGGCATGAGACCAGCCACAGACCTATTGCCAAACCCCATTACTGAGCACCATTTATAAGTTCCTTGAAATAATTTTATACAGTCAGATTAGTCCACTGATCTTTCAGAACCTTCCTATTGAGCAAGTTGGATTCTGTTCAGGACAGACCTGTGCCAATCAAGTCTTACCTTTAACAACATTTATTGAAGCAAGATACCAAATGAAAGGCAAAAAACATCAGTTGCTTCTTGAAGATCTTGGTGCAGCATATGACAAGGTTTGGAGGCATGGACTGCTTTATAAATTATTACAACTTGTCCCAAGCAGATAGATAACAAAACTAACAAAACACAGTCCACAAAGTTTGTCTATTCGGACAACTAGGCAATAGCTATCCCATATATAACCTTTGAAATAACTGAATAAAGCCTACCTCTTGATCTAGACGTCCTAAGCCAATATTTCCATAAATGGCTACAAAAAATTTGCATGTTTTCATCCGTCCAATAGTCCTTGATGTCTGTTTTGAGGAAGACAAACTTCTTCATAAAATGCTTCCAAAATGCCTTGGGATCACATTAAATAGGACACTTTTCTTTAAGGAGCACTCAACACAAACATCCAATAAGCAGAAACAATATTCTCAATAAAAGCTGTGGCACTAGTTGGGGATTGTCGGCAGATACTCTTCGAGTAACGGCACTTGGGTTGGAATACTCAACAGCAGAGTACTGTGCATCTGTCTGGTTTACCAGTTCATACGTCAAAAATTAAAAAAAAAATAAAAAAAAAATAATAGATGTATAACTTAACGAAGCCATGTGCATTGTTAGTGGTTCAATATTATCTCGTCCCACATACTAGTTACCTATCTTGAGCCATATTCAAACCTCCTGATATCAAATGGAAGAGCATATTACTATGTGAATACCAGAAGACTGCTGATAAATCTGACATTCCAATATTGAACAATGTCTTCCCCTGCAGAGTGAAAAAGACTAATACTTACACTTTCCCTCTTACCACAACCACAACCCTCACTGAAATTGAATTCATTGCCATCGGTAAATGGAAACACCACTGGCAACAAAATTGTCATCTGCAATGCCTGAAACTGCCCTGTGTCCAGAAGAAACCTGTGGCTTTGACTAGCCTTGGACAATATGGACCACCCTGAGCCACATCTCAATGGGCCATAGGAGATGTGCAGACACTCTACACATGTGTGGCAAATTTTCATCACCGTTTTGTAACCATGGTGAGGAATGACAGTTGCTCCATCGTATCAACATGTCCCAGTCATGCCTACAAGGGTCCTTTCGGAGATTTCCTAACAGTAACAACTGCTGTGATAAAATACATAAACCAACCTCCAAAGAGCTGTTATTTATGTTGTTTTATGCTTGACAGCTATGTTTAAATGTTGATACATAGTAGTTTTGTAATCTTTGTGTATGTATTGCCACATGATAGTTAAATAAATAAATAAATAAATAATCCTCTAGGCAGCTCAGAAACATGTTAGCAGACAACATGGCAACACAAGTATCCATGATAGTACCATGGATTTGGTCTTTGGAGGACAAATAACCATTGATCACAGTGTGGTGGTCGTTCTGAGGTAGGAGGACTCTGGAAAATATAGTGTTCATGACAGCAAGGCTGTGGTCATAGGAGATGCCAGTGTACAGGTGATATTGGTAAACAGTGGGATAAGTGAGATGTAGAAAGAGAGACTGCAGATAACTGAATGGAGATGCTGGTCAATGAAGGCAGAGGAACTTTCTGCAGGAGAATTATAACTGGTCACAGTGAGCCAGTCAGCAGAGAGAACAGTGGAGTGTACACAACTCTTTCACAGATCATGTGCTTCTTTCCAGTATTACCCATAAATCTAAATCTGCCATTTACTTCACTGACTGTATGATGACACCACTACATTAACCTACAAATTGTTATTCACTAGTAATCTTATGTGGTGTGACTACTTCTTGTGTATTAATTCCGCAGTAAGCACTACTGCAAATTTGCATTTTGTAAAGTGCAAATCTTTAAATTACTGCACATTAAGCAGTTATTGTGAATCTTTGCATCAGGGCCTATGGTGATATTTTTTGCAAGAATTTACTACTAGAATGAATTTTCACTCTACAGCAGAACGTGAGCTGTTTTTAAATTTCCTTGCAAATTAAAACTGAGTAACAGGCTTGGACTCAAACCTGGGATCTTTGCCTTTCACAGCAAGTACTCTACTGATTCACCTATCAATGCACAGCTTATTACCTGCTCTCACAATTTTAGTTCTGCCAGTACTTCATCTCCTACCTTTGCCCGCAAACGGCAAAGGTCCCAGGTTCGAGTCCGGGGCAGCACACAGTTTTAATCTGTGAGGAAGTTTCAAATCTGCACACAGTCAACTGCAGGACTGAACATTCATCCACGAAATAACCCCCTGGGCTGTGGCTAAGCCATGTCTCCATAATATCCTTTCTTCCAAGGGTGCCAGGTCCCAGGTTTGAGTCCCAGTCCAGTACACAGTTTTAATCTGGTAGGATGTTTTAAGATCTGACAGGGTATTACTATCATTATTATTGAATGGTTCCACACAGGTACTTGGATCATTTGCAAAATGCCTGAGGTTGCAGCTCTTACTGTCACTGATACGTAGCATAAACACTAGTAACACCCTTGTATTATAGTATCCACTACTACAGATGTGAAGTAATAGTTGTTTTATTCAATTGTTGTAATTTTGTAGCATTAAATACACTTTAAACCAATGTTCAAATAATACATCAACACATTTTGAGATTCTAGGCTCTCATCACTAGACTGGTAATATTCCAGTCATCACCAAAAGTGCTGGCATGCTTTAGCAGTTTACGTGGGATGATCTGAACATTACTGTCCTAACAATGAGAGTCTTGAATATCAAAATGTGTTGTTGTGTCTCACGAATACGGTTGTCAAGTGTTTTGATTTTTTTATTGTCTTTAGTAGGTGTGAGTAGGAGTCTACGAAGAAACCTGTTTGAAAATATAGAAATACACAATTTAATCTAGCTATTGTCTGTCTATGGGACTTATAATGTCAAATGGGAGAACATGAGTCTGGTTTAATAGGATTAGTGATTTTGGAATAAATATTAATTATGGAGAATACATTTTGAATACAAAAAGAAAAAGATATATTAACAAACAAAAATGATTGAAAACAACCATTCACATACAGTTGATTGATAATTAATGCACATGTAACAGTCAGAAAATTCCACAGATTTGAACCCTCAGAAAGCACAAGGAGCAAATGAAATGACAAGTGATACAATACTGCTGTCCAGTACAAATACTGAGTTGACAGAGTAAGCATAAGCGAGAAGATGGTAAGGTTGGAAGAAAAGAAAGACAGGTGGAGAGAGAGAGGGAGGGAAAGATCAAATTAGTTCAGTTGCAACCATCCTCAGATAAATTACATATTAGTTACATGAGTATTTTGGTGCAGCTATGATTAAGACTGCTCGACGTTGTTACATGTGTATCTTCTAAGCATGCTAGAGAGTGTAACTTATCCACTCTCTGAATTACATGGAACAATAACTTTACCTATCAGAACAGTAACAATTTTCTTCAACTCACTTATGAACTGTTGGAAGATATTTTCCATGAGTGCAGAATAGTCTCTTAAGAGTAAGTAGTCAAGCTATGCATAACTATTCACAGTCTCTTCGACATCATCGATGGTGGTACGTGCAATTCCACTTGACAAACACAACAGCAACACAAAGCGAATAATGGCAGATGACAGTGGTGTGTCACTACATCAGCTCCTGAGGTGGAAGCAGAGTGTCATCTCTGAAATGTAAAAGGAAATAAAAACGCCATCCAGAGCAGGTTTTGTGCACATGTTGTGAAACTGAGTTTAGTTGTCATTGAACTTGCAGCTGGAGGTGAGTTAGAGGTTGTGGTTTTAATTGCAATGCTGGTATGGAAAGATGAAGCTGTTCTCTTGAAACACTGGCTGGTGATACGTCATGAAAAATGTATGCTGGTTTGACACAGTCATTAGAGACTGTTATGGTCTTGTTGTTGATGGGAATACATAATGTTCATGCACCTCTATATAGAGAAGATTTCACACGATCTGTGCATAGCATTACATGTGAACAAATGGTCAAGTTGTGATACATGTAATAGGGTGAAGTGCCATGTGTGGAACCTCAATGTTGACCAAAACAAACAATGCGTTCACACAAGTGACATTGAAAGTCTAGCTGATCTTGTATGGTGAGCTGCTAGCAGAGAATCTGTGTCAAAGAATTCAGACGGGATATGTATTGCTTCGCCGTAAACAAGTTCTGCTAATGAAGCATCAATGTCCAATACGTAAGCATTTTGCAGACCATACAACATGATCGGTACAGCAGTTGTCCAAGTCATGTCATGGTACGTGAGAGGAGCTTTCAGTGAATGGTGCCATCACTCTATCAACTTGCAAGCTTGGCAAATAACTCTGACTCAGATTGCCTCATGTGTTCTGTTGTTACACAAATGAGCAACCGAATCTTGATAACCATGTGGACACGAAGACGGAGGCTAATGTTTACACGGAGATGATGTCCAATGGTACTTCCTCCAGCCATCGAGTGAAATGATCTACGATAGTCAGCACATATCAATGAGCATTTGATGGAGGTAATGGACCCACAATATCAAGATGTACACGCGCAAAATGTGAGGTGATGTTGGGGAATTTGATTGACTGATTGATTGATTGAGAAAGTATGGGACCAAACGGCAAGGTCATCAGTCTACATCTACATCTACATCTACATCCATACTCCGCAAGCCACCTGACGGTGTGTGGCGGAGGGTACCTTCAGTACCTCTATCGGTTCTCCCTTCTATTCCAGTCTCGTATTGTTCGTGGAAAGAAGGATTGTCGGTATGCCTCTGTGTGGGCTCTAATCTCTCTGATTTTATCCTCATGGTCTCTTCGCGAGATATACGTAGGAGGGAGCAATATACTGCTTGACTCTTCGGTGAAGGTATGTTCTCGAAACTTTGACAAAAGCCCGTACCGAGCTACTGAGCGTCTCTCCTGCAGAGTCTTCCACTGGAGTTTATCTATCATCTCCGTAACGCTTTCGCGATTACTAAATGATCCTGTAACGAAGCGCGCTGCTCTCCGTTGGATCTTCTCTATGTCTTGTATCAACCCTATCTGGTACGGATCCCACACTGCTGAGCAGTATTCAAGCAGTGGGCGAACAAGCGTACTGTAACCTACTTCCTTTGTTTTCGGATTGCATTTCCTTAGGATTCTTCCAATGAATCTCAGTCTGGCATCTGCTTTACCGACAATCAACATTATATGATCATTCCATTTTAAATCACTCCTAATGCGAACTCCCAGATAATTTATGGTATTAACTGCTTCCAGTTGCTGACCTGCTATTTTGTAGCTAAATGATAAAGGATCTATCTTTCTGTGTATCCGCAGCACATTACACTTGTCTACATTGAGATTCAATTGCCATTCCCTGCACCATGCGTCAATTCGCTGCAGATCCTCCTGCATTTCAGTACAATTTTCCATTGCTACAACCTCTCGATACACCACAGCATCATCTGCAAAAAGCCTCACTGAACTTCCGATGTCATCCACCAGGTCATTTATGTATATTGTGAATAGCAACGGTCCTATGACACTCCCCTGCGGCACACCTGATATCACTCTTTCTTCGGAAGACTTCTCTCCATTGAGAATAACATGCTGCGTCCTGTTATCTAGGAACTCCTCAATCCAATCACACAATTGGTCTGATAGTCCATATGCTCTTACTTTGTTCAATAAACGACTGTGGGGAACTGTATCGAACGCCTTGCGGAAGTCAAGAAACACGGCATCTACCTGTGAACCCGTGTCTATGGCCCTCTGAGTCTCGTGGACGAATAGCGCGAGCTGGGTTTCACATGACCGTCTTTTTCGAAACCCATGCTGATTCCTACAGAGTAGATTTCTAGTCTCCAGAAAAGTCATTATACTCGAACACAATACGTGTTCCAAAATTCTACAACTGATCGACGTTAGAGATATAGGTCTATAGTTCTGCACATCTGTTCGACGTCCCTTCTTGAAAACGGGGATGACCTGTGCCCTTTTCCAATCCTTTGGAACGCTACGCTCTTCTAGAGACCTACGGTACACCGCTGCAAGAAGGGGGGCAAGTTCCTTCGCGTACTCTGTGTAAAATTGAACTGGTATCCCATCAGGTCCAGAGGCCTTTCCTCTTTTGAGCGATTTTAATTGTTTCTCTATCCCTCTGTCGTCTATTTCGATATCTACCATTTTGTCATCTGTGCGACAATCTAGAGAAGGAACTACAGTGCAATCTTCCTCTGTGAAACAACTTTGGAAAAAGACATTTAGTAACTCGGCCTTTAGTCTGTCATCGTCTGTTTCAGTATCATTTTGGTCACAGAGTGTCTGGACATTTTGTTTTGATCCACCTACCGCTTTGACATACGACCAAAATTTCTTAGGATTTTCTGCCAAGTCAGTACATAGAACTTTACTTTCGAATTCATTGAACGCCTCTCGCATAGCTCTCTTCACACTACATTTCGCTTCGCGTAATTTTTGTTTGTCTGCAAGGCTTTGGCTATGTTTATGTTTGCTGTGAAGTTCCCTTTGCTTCCGCAGCAGTTTTCTAACTCGGTTGTTGAACCACGGTGGCTCTTTTCCATCTCTTATGATCTTGCTTCCAAAGTGGGTTACATAAGAGAGTCTGTCAAAAGTAGATGGAGTCAGTCAGAGGAGTCAAATTATAAAAGAATGAACATTAAACACACATAGTGAAAGCATAAAAGGTGAGACCAAATCTAAAAACAGGAAAAATGGGAGGCGGTCATGGGGTCACAGACCAGAAGACTGCAAAAGGAGTCCCAACTACAACCAACCAGACCCTGTTCCAAGACTAAAGGAGAACCTTATATCTGAAAATAAAAACCACTTTCATGGAGGAAACTGAGGACCAGGACAGCCATTCGCGGATTGTCTGCTAATATTAAATGTAAGGTAGGCTATACTTAGTATGAAGGGTCAAAAGAAGGGGACATGCCACAAATATGTGAGATATCGTCAGTCTGGCACCACAACCACATTGTGGGGGTGGGTCGTTATGTAGAAGGAAACAATGGGTGAGCTGGGTATGGCCAATGCGTATACGGCATAAAACAGTGGACTACTCCTGAGAGGGGCAGAACGAAGTGCCCCAAACTGCAGTAGACTACGGAGTTTATCACTATGAGCAGTAGTGCTCCAATGCATTCCACTGATGGGCAAAGAGAGATTTGACGTAGATCTGCATATCCACAGCTGGAATCGTGAAAGGAAATGGGGGGTAAATACGAGGTGCATTCAAGTTCTAAGGCCTCCGATTTTTTTTCTAATTAACTACTCACCCGAAATCGATGAAACTGGCATTACTTTTCGACGTAATCGCCCTGCAGACGTACACATTTTTCACAACGCTGACGCCATGATTCCATGGCAGCAGTGAAGGCTTCTTTAGGAGTCTGTTTTGACCACTGGAAAATCACTGAGGCAATAGCAGCACGGCTGGTGAATGTGCGGCCACGGAGAGTGTCTTTCATTGTTGGAAAAAGCCGAAAGTCACTAGGAGCCAGGTCAGGTGAGTAGGGAGCATGAGGAATCACTTCAAAGTTGTTATCACGAAGAAACTGATGCGTAATGTTAGCTCGATGTGCGGGTGCGTTGTCTTGGTGAAACAGCACACGCGCAGCTCTTCCCGGACGTTTTTGTTGCAGTGCAGGAAGGAATTTGTTCTTCAAAACATTTTCGTAGGATGCACCTGTTACCGTAGTGCCCTTTGGAACGTAATGGGTAAGGATTATGCCCTCGCTGTCCCAGAACATGGACACCATCATTGTTTCAGCACTGGTGGGTACCCGAAATTTTTTTGGTGGCGGTGAATCTGTGTGCTTCCATTGAGCTGACTGGCGCTTTGTTTCTGGATTGGAAAATGGCATCCATGTCTCATCCATTGTCACAACCGACGAAAAGAAAGTGGCATTCATGCTGTCGTTCCACGTCAACATTGCTTGGCAACATGCCACACGGGCAGCCATGTGGTCGTCCGTCAGCATTCGTGGCACCCACCTGGATGACACTTTTCGCATTTTCAGGTCGTCATGCAGGATTGTGTGCACAGAACCCACAGAAATGCCAACTCTGGAGGCGATCTGTTCAACAGTCATTCGGCGATCCCCCAAAACAATTCTCTCCACTTTCTCGATCATGTCGTCAGACCGGCTTGTGCGAGCCCGAGGTTGTTTCGCTTTGTTGTCACACAATGTTGTGCCTTCATTAAACTGTCGCACCCATGAACGCACTTTTGACACATCCATAACTCCATCACCCTCGCTGTCCCAGAACATGGACACCATCATTATTTCAGCACTGGTGGTTACCCGAAATTTTTTTGGTGGTGGTGAATCTGTGTGCTTCCATTGAGCTGACTGGCGCTTTGTTTCTGGATTGGAAAATGGCATCCATGTCTCATCCATTGTCACAACCGACGAAAAGAAAGTGCCATTCATGCTGTCGTTCCGCGTCAACATTGCTTGGCAACATGCATCACGGGCAGCCATGTGGTCGTCCGTCAGCATTCGTGGCACCCACCTGGATGACACTTTTCGCATTTTCAGGTCGTCATGCAGGATTGTGTGCACAGAACCCACAGAAATGCCAACTCTGGAGGCGATCTGTTCAACAGTCATTCGGCGATCCCCCAAAACAATTCTCTCCACTTTCTCGATCATGTCGTCAGACCGGCTTGTGCGAGCCCGAGGTTGTTTCGGTTTGTCGTCGCACAATGTTGTGCCTTCATTAAACTGTCGCACCCACGAACGCACTTTCGACACATCCATAACTCCATCACCACATGTCTCCTTCAACTGTCGATGAATTTCAATTGGTTTCACACCACGCAAATTCAGAAAACGAATGATTGCACGCTGTTCAAGCAAGGAAAACGTCGCCATTTTAAGTATTTAAAACAGTTCTCATTCTCGCCGCTGGCGGTAAAATTCCATCTGCTGTACAGTGCTGCCATCTCTGGGACGTATTGACAATGAACGCGGCCTCATTTTAAAACAATGCGCATGTTTCTATCTCTTTCCAGTCCGGAGAAAAAAAATCGGAGGCCTTAGAACTTGAATGCACCTCGTATCTGCTTCTTTAGCCAAACGGTTAGCCAATTCATTCCTTGGGATTCCCAAATGACTTGGGACTCAGAGAAAGACGTCTGAACAGGCGCCATGCTCAAGGGCAGAGAGACGGTCATGGATGGCAGAGACCAAGGGGGCCAAGAGTAGCATCAATCGATAGCCTGCAGGCTGCTCATAGAGTCAGAACAAATTAAAACACTATGGAGGGAGGCCTGAGAAACAAAACGGAGGGCCCTGTTAATGGCTAGAAGCTCTGCTGTAAATACACTACATGATGCTGGCAACAAATGGTGCTCGAAGCCGGTATGAGACGTGAAATCGTATCCCAACTTATCGGTAGTCTTAGAACCACCAGTGTAAAAGATGGTGGCACCCTGGAACTCTGCAAGGATGGCATACACAAGATGCTGGTAAACCAATGGAGCAACATAGACCTAGGGCTCTGGAACAGATCGGTCCTTCTCCATGGTCTAGGCACCGTCCAAGTTGGGAGGGGGGGGGGGGGGGGGGTTTATGGGAGGAAAGGCACACGGTGCAGTCCAGTGAGTGCAGATGGAGATCCCACCAGAGGGTAGTGAGACGCATGCCAGCTGGCAATCCCACCCGTGGGTGGGTGTTAGGGTGTTAGGAGGGAGACATCCCTCATGGTGAAGAGCACAGGGTACACAGAATGGTCAGGGCAATGGTGAATGGCGACTGTGTAAGAAATAAGGAGTTGGCTCCATCGGATGTGTGGAGGAGGAATCCCTGCTTCTGTGAGGAGACTACTAACAAGATTAGTGCGAAAGGCACCAATAGCCTGGCACACCCCACAATGGTGGACAGGGTCAAGGAGTTTCAAAGTGGAAGGAGCTGCTGAGCCATAAACATGACTACCATAATTTAGTCTGGACAAGATCCGAACACAGTAAAGATAGAGAAGAGTGGAACAGTCTGCAACCCAAGATGCGTGAGCCAGGAGGCAAAGAGCATTAACCTTCTGCATGCATGTAGCCCTTAGGTGGCGGATGCAGAGCAGCGATGTCAGCTTGTTATCAAAAATAAGGCCCAAGAAACGAGACTGTGCTACAACATCGAGGAGCTGGATGCCTAAATAAAGTTCTGGATCAGGGCGTACTGTGGGTTGACGACAAAAATGCATAACCCATATTTTGGAGGGGGAAAACTGGAAGCCATGGGCTGTAGCCCACGCAAAGGCGTGGTGTGGCGCCTTGGAGCTGGTGCTCAGAAAAATAGTAATGAGGAAGAGTGTAACACTTAACACAGAACCCTGTGGGATACCACTCTCCTGAATCTGAGAAGTGCTGAGTGAAGTGCCAACTCAAACCCAGACGAGTCGATAAGATAGAAACTTGCAGATAAAAATCGGAAGGGGGCCAGGAAAGCCTCAGTCATGGAGGGTAACTAAGAAGTAATGGCGCCAAGCCATGTCATACGCAGCAGAGATGCCTTGTACGACTACATCAATGGAATTCGAGAGGGAGGTGTCAAAATGGACAGCGGACATGTATAAAGGCCAATTGGCCCTGTGGAATGCCCAATCTGGGAGCCTGTCTGCAGCAGGGGAATGGCAGTGTCACTGGAAAGTGGTCAATATCAAAAAGGTCATCATGTGATGACCAATGTAGGGAAGCCATGAGCACAAGGGAGGAAATCGTGAGATCGATAGCAGAGAAGGTGCCATGAGTGGCACTGAAGTGGGTAGGGGAACCACCATTGAGGAGACACAAATCAAAGTCTGTGAGAAGTTGGTCAATTAGGATACCCCGACCTACTGAAGTGGCACTCCCCCACAGTGGATGGTGGGCATTGAAATCCCCAAGGAGGAGAAATGGGGGTGGGAGTTGCTGGATTAAGGTAGATAGTGCAACATAAGTAAGTAGCCAACCTGGAGGGATTAGACACCATGAAGGGTGATTGCTGGAGTCATTTGCACCCTAACCGCTATCACTTCCAATGTGGTATGTAGGGGGATCCAGTCACTATGGACATCCGAGCAAACCAGAGTTCAGACCCTACCAGATGCTATCCCAGGACCAGCATGGTTCTGACAGAACGCCCAATAACCACAGAAAGTTGGAGAGTGGTCATCACGGAAAAGCGTTTCTTGGAGAACAAGACAGAATGCAGAATAAGAGGAGACAAGATGTTGCATTTCTGGTAGGTGACGATAGTATCCATTGCAGTTCCATTGGATGATCGTGTGGTGTAAGTCCAAGGTAGGCATGAAGGAGCTGAGGAGGTCAGGTCGCTTTGTCAGTAGTTGTAACCAACATGGATGGGTTGGCATCCATAAATAAGATGTCAGACTCAGGTTGCAAGAGGGGAGTTGGCCCCTCTGGGACCACTGAGGGTGCCTTGCCGTGGGATTTATGTTTCTTCTTCTTCTTCTTCTTCTTCTCTTTCTGAGGTGGAGGAGGGCAGGTCACGGGGGGAGTACAGGCGTCTGCAAGATCAGGGATTGAAAGAGAGCGGGCGACCTTCGGGCGCAAAGATGGTGTGCCCCGTGGCCGAGTGGTGGTGAGAGTCTTCTGGCCGGAGAGACACTGGGGAGAGGGGTCCTGGAAGGAGATGATGAAGAAGGGGGGCACTTCTTTGGTTGGGGAGGGGAACGACTCCCTGACGGGAGGTTGCGGGAACTGCAGGGGAGCTGGAGGGAAGAGAGGGACGGGGCTGGGAAAGGACAAGGGGGGAGGAGGAGGAGGAGGAGGAGGAGGAGGAGGAGGAAAGGAAGTAACAGAGGCAAAAGTCGAAGATAGCGACACTGGGTGGAGTCTCATACTTTTGGCGAGCCTCAGCGTAAGACGTGTGATCCAGGGACCAGCACAGTTGACACACACAGGCGGCAGAGCACAAGGGCTTCCCCTTGGGGGGGGGGGGGAGATTTAGGCTTCACATCACATCTGTATCACATAACCTTGACCTTCTCTGGGAGGGTATCCCCCTCGAAAGCCAGAATGAAGGCACCAGTATCAGTGTGGTTGTCTTTGCGACACCATAGATGCTAGGGAGGGAGTTCTTCCCCATATGGCTCACACTAAAAATAGGAAATTTAGGAGTGGAGGTCAAACCTCAAGTGGGGAATGAAATCCCAAAACGTTGAAAGAACAGGCAAAAGGAACAAAATTGCAACCAGGAAACCAGGGGAATTGCCAGGTCAACATAAATCAGAACACCGAGAGGAGGGAAGGAGATGGCAATGGGGAAGGAACAGGGATAGGGAGGGAGGAGACAGGGAGAAGGAAATGCAGCTAGGGAATGAAGAATGAGTTGCAATAGCTCAAGGCCCCATGTGCACCCAGTACAAACTCACGAAAGAATCATGAGCCCCGAGGGGGGGGGGGGGTCGGGGAATTTGCTCACTGGTGCATGTTCATGGTATGACACTTCGCTGCATTGGCTTGACATGGTATACGTGTGCATGTACACTCACAGCAGTCCTCCTCCACTCCTGCCCAGACAAACACTTCAACACCAGACGGAATGTCGGACAGACTCCAGGATGAGACAAGTTGTGTAAACTGTCGGAAGCTTGCTTGCAAAATTGAGCGGGCAAGAATGCCACAATTATTTTAACATCTACACATTAACAAGTTGCGACTGCAATACCATTCAGAAAGGTGTGAAGTTTTTGGTCTGTTATTGCACCTGGGCAAGAGCACTGAAGCCAATGGGACTGGAAATGAAAGACAGTCAGCTACCATGTTGTCCATACCAGAGATGTGACTAAAGGTGGTGGTAAACTGTGAAATAAATTCCAGATTATGCTGTTGTGATGAAAAGCAGTTGCTATTCTACTTGAATGCATATATCAACAGTTTATGGTCCATAAAGAGAGTGAAATCTCTTGCTTCTGTCTGTGGCTGGAAGCACTCGAGAGCTTTATACAAAGTGAGAAGTTCTCAGTCGTAAGTGCTCCACTTTTGCTGCAACGGCAACAGTTTATGAGGATAAAAGGCTAGTGGTTGCTACGAGGTTAACTGTTGTAACGAGGTTGTTGTAATATGGCACCTATAGCTGTTTGGTTTGCACCAGCACTATCACTAAGGGTGCATCAAGCTTGCAGCATTTGACATGCTTTGTTTAGTGGCATCAAAGATGCAGCTCACTGCCTCAGTCCACTGCACCAAAGAGGTTCCTTTAATTTTCGGGCCAGAAAGTGCTGCAGTTAATGGTTCTTGTAACTCTGCAACCTGCGGTAGATGCCAATGACAAAAATTTAATATCTCGAGGAACTGACGTAGCTCCCTGATGGTGCTTGGTTCCTGTATTCACAGAATACAGCTTCAGTCTTGTTGGCAGGGGGAAGGAGCCTGCAGAAGATACACAATGACCAAAAAAATTGACTTTAAGTTGGCCAAATACACATTTGGCTGTGTTCAAAGCGACACCATACTACTCAAACCCTTTGAACACATCTCTGTGATGTTGCTGATGTTCTTCAGTGGTCGAAAAGATCAAGATATCACCAAGGTAGGCAAAGAAGAAGGGTAGGTTTTGTTTGTTTGTTTTTTGTTTCGTTTTGCTTTGGGGCACAAAAAACAACTGGGGTCATACACGCCCAAATCAAAATTATAGAATACGAACACAGAGAGGAGTTAAATGACTGTACGTCAGTCCCAATGGACAGAATAGGAGACAGCTAAAAACTTGCACGTGGAAAAAGGGCTAAAGAAAACCACAATGCAGAAATGGAGGTCCAAAACTAAAAATTAAATGGCCTTTGCCATATTATTTCAGTAAATAAAACGTAAAATGTGGTTGACAGTCCGCGCGTCATTCACTAAAATGGCTGATATCAGATGGCAAAGCCAAGCTGGAACGTAAATTGTTTAAAAAAAATTGCATTCAAGCAGGAAGTGGCGGACAGTTAAAATTTGGACGCAGTATGTACAAAGTGGTGAGGTAGCACCAATTAGCAAATGATGATGGCTAAAAAGGCAGTGCCCAATACGCAGCCGAGTTTATTAATCTCCTCCTGGCAAGACGGCCGAGAGGAGGTCATCCAAGGTGCTGGGAGAGGCTTAATGAGCTGAGGCTTATTCCTGTGAAGGGAGGACACCACCTCCTGACAGATGGCAACGCAGAAATAATCGGAGGGAATAAAGGTACTCGCGGGCTGCGGTACAAGGACTGCAGCCTTGGCAGCTGTGTCAGCAGCCTCGTTTCCTGGCAGACCGACATGACCAGGGACCCACAGAAACATGACACTGGCTCCATGAAGAGTGAGCAAGTGTCAGTTTTCCTGGACCCATTGCACTAACAGATGAGCAGTGTTCAGCGCACATAGACTTTGGAAGGCACTGAGTGAGTCTGAGCAGAGGACACAATTGGAAAGACTGTGTTGCCGGATGTACTCGGTGACCTGATACAAGGCAAAGAGCTCGGCTGTAAATACTAAGTAGTGTGCCGGAAGCCAATATCGAAACACAGGTGCCAATGACGAAGGCACAACTGAACCCATGGTCAAACCAAGAGCCATCAGTGTACACAAAGGTACTATCGCGAAGTTCCATGTAAAGGTTGTGAAACTGGAAGCGATAGATCGAGGCTGGAGTAGTGTCCTTAGGAAGTGAATGAAGGCCAAGGTTAACATGGGCCACTTCACAAGGCCAAGGTGGTGAAGGGTTCACACCCACTGGGAAAGTTGCAGGTAGCTTGAAGTTACGTCGCCGTAGCAAGTGGCAAAAGCGGACTCCAGGAAGCAACAGAGAAAAGGGATGAGCCCCATACCGACAATCAAAGGAATCGTCGAAGGAGGCGGCATAGGAGGGGTGGCCACACATGGCAGACAAACGGTATGCATACCTGCTGAGGAGAAAGTCATGGCGGTAGGGCAGTGGGAGTTCAGCAGCTTCACCATACAGACTCTCAACCAGGCTGGTGTAAAAGGCGCCCGTGGCTGAATGGATGCCATGATGGTGGATAGTGTTGAGACGCATAAACAAAGCACCCATAGTTGAGTTTCGAATGGACAAGGGACCAGTACAAATGGAGGAGGGTGGTTCGATCGGCATGCCAGGAAGTACCATTGAGGACATGTAGGAGATTGAGAGACCGCGTACAGAAGGCTGTCAGGTAAGACACATGGGAGGACCAAGACAGTTTCTTATTAAGTTTGAGCCCCAGAAATTTCGTAGTTTCAATGAACAAAAGAGCAGCAGGCCCAAGATGTAGAGATGGTGAGAGAAAGCATTTGTGCCACCAGAAATTCATACAGATGGTTTTCTCAGGGGAAAAGCAAAAGCCATTGTCGATGCTTCAGGAGTAAAGATGATCAAGACAGTGCTGAAGATGCTGCTCAGTGAGACAGGTCTGTGGGGAACTGCAATACATGGCAAAATCGTCTACAAAAAGAGAGCCGGAGGTGCCCAGCGGGAGACAGGCCATTATAGGGTTAGTGGCGATAGCAAAGAGGAAGACGCTCAGGACAGAATCCCAAGGCGCACCATTTTCCTGGATAAAGGCGTCCGACAAGGCAGAACCCACATGCACCTTGAAACTCCATATTGTAAAAATGCCTGAAGAAAACAGGGCAGGCGCCCAAGGAAGCCCCACGTGTAAAGAGTACAGAGGATACCAGTTCTCCAGCAGGTGTCATAGACCTTCTCCAAATCAAAAAACACAGCCATAGTCTGGAATTTCCACAGAAAATCATTCATGACATGGGTGGACAAAGTAACAAGATGGTCAACTGCACAACGCCGTGCTCGAAATCCACACTGTGCATTCGTTAGTAAATGTTGAGACTCGAGCCATCACACCAGCCGGGCATGAATCGTATGTTCCATCACCTTGGAAACACAGCTGATAAGAGAGATGGGGCGGTAGCTAGAAGGAAGGTTTTTGTCCTTGCCAGGCTTAGGTATGGGTATGACAATGGCTTCACGCCAGCGTCTGGGAAATGTGATCTCTGCCCAGATGCGGTTGTATGTGTTAAGCAGAAAGTGCTTGCCAGCAAGAGAAAGATGCTGCATCATTTGAATGTGGATGGCATCCAGCCCTGGGGCGGAGGTTCGGGATGAATTGAGAGCATGATCAAGCTCCCTCATAGTGAAGGCGGCATTGTAGCACTCACAATTCGGAGAAGAGAAGGGTATCGCCCAAGTCGCCTCTGCTTGTTTCCAATGGAGGAAGGCAGGGTGATAGTGCGAAAAGCTTGAAAGTTCCATAAAATAATGACCCAAGATGTTGGAGATAGCAATAGGGTTCACAATAACATCATCTGCTACTGTCAGGCTGGAAATTGGGGAATGGATCTTGGTCCGAGAGAGCCATCGGAGGTTGGCCCACACGAAAGAGGAAGGGGTGGAACTGTTAAAAGAACTAGTGAATGAAAGCCTGCTAGCTCATTAGCTATCCCAAAGGACGCGATGACACTTTGCATGCATCTGTTTATAATAAATGCAGTTTGCCATTGTAGGATGACTGTTAAAAACACCGAGAGCATGTCTCCATGCGCAAATTGCATCATGGCAAGCCTCAGTTCACCAAGGGACTGGAACATGATGTGGTAAAGAGGAAGTGCAAGGAATGGAATGTTCTGCAGCAGTAAGGATAACATTTGTGAGATAGTCCGCCTGGTCATCACAAGTGGGGAAATCTTGTTCTTCGAAGGTCGCCAGGGAGGAGTAAAGCTGCTAGTCAGCCTTAGTAAGCTGTCATTTGGGGTGCATGTGGATGGTGTAGGAGTCAGCAAACGGAGAGCACTCGGGAAATGGCCGCTCGAGCAGATGTCATAAAGAACAGACTACTCGAGATGATAGGCAAGCTGGGCAGTGCAAAAGGATAGGTCCAAATGGGATCAGGTGTGAGGGAAGTCAGAAAGGAAAGTGGGTGCTCCAGTGTTAAGGCAGAAGAGGTTGAGTTGGTTAAGAAGGTCAGCCAACAGGGCACCCCTCCGACAGGTCCTGGGAGAACCCCAGAGGGGATGATGCACATTAAAGGCACTGAGTACCAAAATCGGGGGAGGTAGCTGCCCTATAGGCTGAACTAAGTCTGCCATGGCGACAACGAAGGATGGAGGTACATAAATGGTACAGAGGGAGAAAGTCAGGTGGGGAAGGAAAAGACGAATTGCAACAGCTTGAAGATGGGTAGTCAGGGAGATTGGTTGACTATGAAGGTCATCCCATATGAGCAGCAAGACTCCTCCATGAGATGGACTACTGGCCTCAGGGGGAAGGTCAAAATGAATTGTCAAGTAATGTAAAAGCTCAAAGCAGTCGTGAGGGCGCAATTTTGTTTCCTGAAGGCAGAGTACACGGGGATGCTGCAATGCTAAGAGCAGCTGTAAATCCTCTTTGTGGGACTGAAGGCCGCGAACGTTCCATTGAAGGACAGTCATGAGGAGGCAGAGATGGAGGGGTGTCAACTCGGCAGCCGCCAAGTGACAGCCGGTGTAGAGTCGTTACTGCAGGGCACAGGAGCAGGAGGATCCTCCTCCTTGGGGTCCACAGAAGCATTGGCTTGCTTGTGCGGTCTGTCTGTGGAGTCCAACACTGAAAAACAATTGGTGGTGCGCACCAGCGATACAGAGGCCGATCGGGCTAAGGTAGCACGTGGTGACACCGTTGAACAGGATCTTCGAATTGGCAAAGGAGAAGACCGTTTGCCTTTAGTGGACTTCTTCGAGCCTTTCCGGTTAGAGGAAGACTCGGAGGTTGTTTGGCTGGAGGGATGGAGGAAGTCTTCACGGGACTAATTGTTCTGCCCTTTCTTGCCTTCTGGTTGTGTAGTCGGAGTCTTCACCCCTTGAGGTGAGAGTTTGATGGTTTGCTGCTCAGCGGGACAGGGGGATGGCCATGCTACCTTCACACTGGGCGATTTCACAACCTCCGAGCCGAATCTGAGGTCACATGTCTGTGTGGCCATGTCCTTCATGAAGTGCGGAGTAATAAGAATAGAACTATAGGTGCCACATGAAAGAACACAGGGTTTACGACTAGCCAGTAACTTGCAAGCTACTGGGTAAGGCACTTTCTCCCTTACCCGAATCTCTTGGACAGTTTGCTCATCTAGATACATGGGACAATCCCAAGAGAAGGCAGCATGGCCGCCATTGCAGCTGATACAGTGGGGAGGAGGAGGTGGACAATTGCCCTCGTGTGCATCCCTCCCACAGGTTACACATTTGGTGGGCATCAACAAGATGCTCTAGTGTGGTCAAAACGATAACATTGGTAGCAGCGCATCAGATTCGAAATGTACGGCCAGATTGTGATAATTTCACAGCCTGCTTTGAGCTTGGATGGCTGCATCACCCTATCAAAGGTGAGGAAAATAGTGCGGGTGGGCACTAAGGAGGAATCTACCTTTTTCATTACATGATGAATGGCAATGACACCCCGATCAGAGAAGTAAGATTGTATTTCGACCTTGGTTAGACCATCAAGCATCCTGGTGTAAATTACACCACATGAAGAATTCAAAGCGCTGTGGGCCTCAACACGGACAGGGTAGCCATGGAGAAGTGAGGCAGCAAGCAGGTGTTGTGTTTGAGAATCAGAACCGTCTCCAAAAGCAAAGTGCCATTCCATAAATGAGATCAGGATTTCACAGGGCCAGCAATTGCATCAACACCTTTCTGAATAATAAGGGAACTGACTGTGGCAAAGGACTGACCGTCTTCAGCACATGAGACCACAAGGAACTGTGGTGCAGCGGAAAAGGTCTTCGAATCAACAGCCTCATTACGTTTACGTTTTGTAGACACTGATTGGGATAATGAGTGACACATTGCGAGAAAATCCATCATGATTGCCAGTGTCTCCGATAGCGCACTCCTTCCAACTGGGGGCTCTCTTCACAAGGGGGCACCCCCACCTTAGGTAATTGTTCACACCTCATGTCACACCTCCCGAACATCTGACAGAGAGACCAATCGGCAATTTGGGAAGGTTGCAGCTCAGGCAATCACACCTCCCCGGGCCTAGCCTGTACCAAGGGGTACATGCAAACCCTACTTGTCGACCCAGGGCTGGGAATTACGCATTACCCAGTCGTCTGTTACGCATCAGATGCGTGGGCCGGCCTTCAGGAGCACACAGGGAGGAAGAAGAAAAAAGAGGATCATCAAATGCAGAAGCAGAGGAATGAGAGGAGAAGGGAAACAAAGAAAGGAAAAGGGAGCTTAAAATAAAGATGAAATAAATAAACATGAGACTGTTCGTACATCAGCGACAGAATGCAGAACATTCTCAATAAATCCCCAGACATATTCCCCAAGGGAGGTGAAAAAGAACAGCAAGAGGATAGACATGCAGCACGGAAGGGAAAAATGTTGCAAAGGGTGGGGCCCCATGGTAGCCAAGTACAAACCTGCCAGAGAGAGATGAGACCTCTAGTGGGGGGGGGGGGAGTACATTTGGCAGCATTGTGTAAACAAAAGTCATAAATGCTTTCTAACAACCTGAATGGTGTAATAACTACTGTTTTCAGTATATATTCTTCTGCCACCTGTACTTGAGTAGAAGCCTTGGCACAATTCGTCACACTGAAGCTCATTGCACCACCTAAAGCATGATATTTTCACAACAATGACATGGGTTAACAGTTTGGTACACTTCTTGCATTAAGTGCTCTATAACCACTGCATAGACACCATGCTCCACTCTTCTTAGGAACAAGGTGCAGTGCAGATGACCACGGACCACATGACCATCAGATAATGCCTTCTTTTAATGTGCTCGCAAACTTGACTTTAGCTACTGCTAGGCAATCTGGGGCAAAAGTTTAGGCCTACATGATGCTGGAGGACCATCCATGGTATTAATAAGATGCACAGTATTATGCTGCACCTGTTTTGGAACTCCAGGGGGCGTATTCAGACCAGGAAGTCAGCATAATACAGAAGCATAAGTGCAGTCCTTTGGTTGCTCAGTTTGGTGCTGCATATGATCTTGCTGTGGCAGAACCCAGTGGTAGTCAGACCAGTCACAGTGTAAAGGAATCAAGAATTCACAATGTCAGGTGGCATCAGCTGGTAGTATGCCGGGAAATCCATACCGATGACTGGCTCTGAGACAATGGTGACGAAGTACTAGATCAACAACAGCATAGTCCCAAGTCCAATTCCACATGACAATGTGAAATTGTTAGCTGCAAAACAGATGTGGTCAGTGGTCGACAGGGTTGCACCAAGGTCAATCGCAGTACGCTCAAATTGGAACCTGTATCTATTAGATATTTTAGTCCAGACCTTCTGTCACTAATAAGCAGGTATTGTGATCCCGCCCAGCAGTCAGCTGTGGCTAAGATCAACTGCTGCTGGCATTTGGGAACTAGCATGGACTTGTGCACATGCGTGCCTGTTCACCAAACTTTTGATGATATCAGCATGACAACTATTCTGAGTTAGAAGACAAGTTGTTATTTGAGGACTGGCTCCTAGATCTGCCACGATGTTTTCTGTCTCTGCTGGTAACTTTTCATGACAGTAGTTCCCCGATCTGTCTGCAGAGAATGTCTACCTTTGCTGCCCACAAATCATAAACAATGTGCACAACTGCTGCTCATGATGATGCTACTGCTGCTGTACTGCTGAATGGCTCTGCCACAGGATTAACTCGGGCAGGAGTGATAGCCTCTTATATGCAATCCACAAGTTCCGCCATGGCTTCCAATGACATTCCATTTGGAGCACTATCATTGTTGTAACTTGTGGTGGCAGCCAGATGCTACATATTGTATATAAAGGTTGTTGGGTACTGGTACGGCTTATAACCCACCATGTCTTCTAGTGTGAGCACCTGTCGGACACAGCCTTCTTGTGAAGCGGCAAGTCTTCAGATGAGCTCAGCTTTTGGCTTTATTTTTGTAAGATTCTTCTGCCAGCAGTGTAATTAAATTATCCTTAACTTACACGACATATTGATGATCTAGTTGGCTCACTACCATGAAAAACATTGTTGAATCAGTGGTAACCCCTGTATAATGAAAACTTTCCTCCACTTGAGTGAACCATAGTATGGGATCGTGTGGTCAGAACAGACGCTAGCATATGGATAATCATGACACTCTGGATTCTTCTTGCATGTTGTAATTGTGTTTTTGTGTAGTTCTTTAGGCTTGGGTCACGTCAGTGCAGCTGTCAATGCAGCTACGATTAAAACTGCACAACATTGTTAGGTATGTATCTTCCACACCTGCCGGAGTGTGTAAATTATCCACTCTCTGAATTATGTAGAACAATAACTTTATTACCAGAACAGTAACAATTGCATTCAACTCGCATATGAAAAGTTGAGAGAAGTTTCACATGAATGGAGAATAGTCTCTTAATGATGAGTCAGCAGTCAAGTACACGTAACTAAGTGCAATCTCTCCAAGAATAAGAGAACAGCAAGGAATAATGAGCACTGTCACTGCAACATCATATGTGGTGGCATGTGTAATTCCACTTGACAAGCACGATGAAAACACACAGCAGACAACAATGATTTGTCACTACAAGTATTTGAGCTCTGAACCACAGTTAGACTCTGATCACCACCAATAATTGGTGTCCAATGTAAGACAAAAACCACCAGTTGGAAATGACATATCATGAGTTGGTCTCGATTTGAGCAATATCTTGCTGCAATGTTGGTTAAGTTATTCCAAGTACTGACTAAACAACCTAATTACAAAAAATGTGTATACTCAACATAACAAATACAGAAACTGCAGTTTAATTCATAGGTTTGCATGTATATACTGGATTTAAAAAGTTGCACTTAATTGAAGCAGTTACTTAAATTACTCTTTCCTACGAGCTAATTCAGTTTTCCAAATCACATTCATGAAAGAAATAAACTAGATATGTCATGATTTCTTTTTAAATTAGAGAGCAGATAAGATACATAGGAAACTGAAGAATATCTCTAGATTCTTCACTTAATACAGGCTTTTGCAGGATACTTTGTATTTATCTTCCAGTCTACCAATTCAAATTTTTCAACACTTTCATTGTGCACTACCTTGAGTCAGAGAAACCTGTGAATATTCACATTGTCCTTTATTATTTGGTGTAAGTCCCACACTCTTGAGAAACATTCTTGGATTAGATGCACAAATGTTTTACAAGCAGTCTTTTTTGAAGACTCACTCCACTTTCCCATTATCCTTCCAGTAACTTTAAAACTGCCACTTGTTTTACCTACAAGCAGCTATGTGATCTTTCATTCCAGATCCCTTCAAACTGTTATACCTGGGTATTTGTATGAGCTGACCAATTACTACTGTTTGTTATCAAAACTTTAATCATAAAATATCGCTTTTCTACATTTAGTGACAAGGATGATTTTATATGTTTGAAAATCTAAAGTAATTTGTCAATCTTTACACCACTTTGAAATGTTATCAAGATCTAACTGGATGTATGACCAGCTTTTTTCAGTTACTACTTAATTACAGCTTGAGGTTGCTATTAATAGTGTGTGCCAGGTCATTAATAAGCAACATGAAAAGCACAATTCTGAATGATAAAGCCATTTTAAATAACCACCATAGGGTGTCAAGTGACATATGACCATTATTGCATCAAGTACCTATACATTACACTATTTGCCAGTTTCAGCCTGTTACCACTTTCATATGCAGTTTTTTGTGTGTGTGTGTGTGTGTGTGTGTGTGTGTGTGTGTGTGTGTGTTTCATAACATTTTAAATTTTTCAGTTAAACTTAACGTAATAATTTAAGTCTTAGAGTAGATGAGACTTTTCACAATGACTGTCATATTCAGTATTTTCAGGTTCGGGACCCTACTTACACATCAGTACCTCTTCAAAAATTATGTTGTTAGTACAGGGGAGATTCAGAAAGAAAGAACATATTTCAGTTGTTTACTTCAGATATGAAAGACAGAAACACACTGTGCACGTCACAGGATACTGGAAGGTTCAAAGTTTCATGTTCGCACACAGACACTGTCTCATACACTCAAAATGAACATCATGCATTGCTCGAGAAACATTGAAACGTAGACCCCTTCATTCCACACATGAATCAACAGGTCCTTGTTTATTGCATCAATAGCTTCAACAATTTGATTTCTCAGCCCATGAAGAATAGCTATATTTTGTGTACCCACACATAAAAAAAAAATCAATATGTGAGCTCTGGGAGGCCAAAAGCAATGATCAAGATCTCTTCCAGTCCAACATTTGGGGGCAGTGGTGTTAAGATAATATTGCACTTCAAGGGTGCCATCATGTATAACAATGAAATAATTGGGATCTTTGCGAAGCTGAGGAAGCACCCAATTTTGCAGCATGTCCAGATATGACATTCTTGTCAAAGTTCCCTCTGCAAAAAAGGAAGGTCCATACACTATAAAACAAAAATGGCATAAAATACATTCAGTTTCAGTGAGTCTCCATCACATTTGACAAGGACCTCAAGATATTATCTCTTCTAAATTCTTAAATTACAGTGGTTTACTGTGCCTGACAGATGAAATGTCAATTCATCCGAAAAATTGAGACATTTGGAAAAATGTCCTCTGCCATGTCCTAGAGAATGAAACGCAAAATTTGTACCTTCTATTATGGTTGCAGACACAATTGCTGCAGTAACTGCAACTTGTAAGGCATCATATACAGATGTCGTTTCCGAACATGCCACATCGTCATTTGAGGAAGCTGAAGTTCCTGACCTACTCATCTTGCAGACTTCCAAGGTTCCACATGAACGCTTCTCGGATAAGCTCAATATTTTCATCAGATGTGTATAGCCGACCAGTGCTCCTCCCTTTGCATATGCAGCCAACTTCCAAGAATTTTGTATGCCAATCGGAAAGCTGCTTGTGCAGAGACAGTTTCTTGCTGAATTGATGGCAGAATGCACACTGCTCTTGATCAGTGGATCGACTTCACACAAATTCCAACACAGAAAATTATTTCTGTTCTGGTGTACACACCAAGTTGCTATAAACAAACAACAGTACAGCTATGTCAAAACTTTGAACCTTCCTCTATCCAGGGACATGTGCAATGCGTTTCTGTCTTCCATAGTTTGTCTGTAATAAACAATTTATCTCTCTTCTTTCTTTCTTTCTTTCTGAATCACCTGATGAAGGGCAACAACAATTGACAAAATTTGCTTTTTTTTTCAGTGGACACAATGTATTTCCCCTGGTAATGCATATTACTGAAAATGCATTGGTATTACTAGTTAAGTATGAAACACACCACGGACACAACCACATTTAAAAATAGCCACTGGCTAAAACTGAACAACGTAACATACACTTGATGCAATAAAGGTCATCTTATATAACAGAATTAGATAGCATATGGTGGTTATTTAAAAAGGTTTTATCAGTCAAAAATTGCATTGAGGCTGTTGACCCAAACAAAAAGAAGCTAATGGATGAACAGCAAGAGTCCCCAACATGCACATGTCTATGGAGCACACCGCAAATACTTCTACATCTGTAGATCTCACAACATTCAATACATCAATTTGGCAAACTGCGTCCTCCTTATAATAGACAAACTTTCATTCCAGTCACAAATGTAATTTCATACTCCACAATATATTCTTAGGAAAGCCAACACTGACAAAACTATTTCACCTGTTGTACAAGATACATGAGACACATGAAATACCCTCAGACTGCAAGAAGATTGTAATTATTTCAATTGCAAAGAAAGCAGGCAGTGACAACAGTAAATATTACCAGACCACTAGTTTATGTACTCATGGTTGCGAAATACTGATACAAATTATTTACAGAAGATTGCTAAAACTGATAGAAGCAACATCAGTGAAGATCTGTTTGTATTCCAGAGAAATGTAGGAACACACTAGTCAATACTGACATTATGACTTATCTTAGAAGATAGGTTAAGGAAAGTTCAACTGACATTCATAGCATTTGTAGACTCTGAGAAAGCTTTTGAATATTTTGAATGGAATACACTCTTTCAATGTAGCTGGGGTATAATAAAGGGACCAAAAGGTTAAATACAACTTGTACAGTTATAAGAGTTGAAGGGCATGAAAGTGAAGCAGGATATTTCCATTTTAAATTAACACAATTATGAACAAAAATTTACCTTGAGTCCTTAGATTTTGATGTAATTTGGTGTACCTAGTGTCTGTGCATAGTTATGAATGAAAAAAATTTTTAAGCATTGAATTTTCAAATGTTCATTAAAAATTGCTACACTCTGGTATAATTAATTGTCATTTTATCTGAAACCAGATGAAGTACAGACCTGGAAAACATGTCATTTTAAGGTTCTTTAGATGAGCTTTCATTTGGTAAACAACCTGACAGTGTTTAAAATTTAAAAGTTTTTTGAAATTTTAAATTTCTAAAACAGCCATATTTTGAAAAATCACAAAATTTCCTTGCACTGTAGTCTTACACTTCCCAGAGTTTCATTTTTGGATCATTGGACCAGGCCATACAAGGAGTAAATCTTAACATGCATATGGAGGAATAGGAGGAGGAGGAGGAAGAGGAGGAGGAGGAGGAGGAGGAGGAGATTAGTGTTTAACGTCCCGTCAACAATGAGGTCATTAGAGATGGAGTGCAAGCTCGGATGGGGGAAGGATGGGGAAGGAAATCGGCCGTGCCCTTTCAAAGGAACCATCCCGGCATTTGCCTGAAGCGATTTAGGGAAATCACGGAAAACCTAAATCAGGATGGCCGGAGATGGGATTGAACTGTTGTCCTCCCGAATGTGAGTCCAGTGTGCTAACCACTGTGCCACCTCGCTCGGTGGAGGGATAGGAAACAGCAGCTCTAGCATTACCACAAAATCCAGGTTAAGGAAAAAAACTCAGTTACTCCAGCATTTAAAAATATGGTAACGGCTAATATGAATTTTGCTGCATATATTCTAGACAGTGCTTTTATTTATTTACTTTCAAATTCCTGGTTTGCAGATTTAAGACATTGAGATAATAAGATGGAGAAAAGCAACAAGTGTGCAATCTCACATTGCTTCAGTCCTTTAGGAACAGTGAACCCTAATTGCCAAACAAAAGGAGTGAAAACTATTTTAGAATGGAAATGTACACTTTTTGTGAAATTCTGAAAATTGCAAAAAATTGTGACAGTGTAGAAACACACTTAGTACATTTTGAAAAGAGCAGGCTGCTCAAGCTTAAATGGATGCTGGCCACAATGCAGGATCAGACTCGAATCAAGAATCCACTTTTATTTCTCAGCTCAGGTTTTGTGGACCCTTAACACTTCTCTTCAACAGTTAGAAGAGTCTCCAGTAAATAGAAAAATGATGGCATCTAAGAGATATTCTGCAGGAAAGAGAAAGAATTAATTCTACTATGAAAAGGAATCTTTTTGTCAAGACGAAGTGCTCTGACAGTGACAACAAAGGTGTGACAGTGATGACATACACAGTGCCATGCGTGGAGTAAAGGATTGTGTTTCAATGAAGAACAGCAATGGTCAGAAAATTAAAGTTTCAAAGAGACTTGCGCTTTATAATTTAAAGGAGGCATACAGATTGTTTACATAAAATTTTCCTAACATTCCTCCTAGTTTTTCCAAATTTACAGAGTTCAGGCCTAAAAAATTACTCTAGTAGGCCCTAGTGGTAAACACATGGTGTGTGTATGTGTCATTCACTACAATTTGAAACTTATGACTGAAAATGCTAAGTTGAACTCAGTACAAAAAGAGAAATACATATAAACACTGCCTTGCAAAGGCTCTTTGGAATCCACTGTCAATAGAGCATCATTTGAAAGACTGTAATTCATACCTCGGAAATCAGGAAATCGACACCACACGTCAGAAGACATTTCTAAGAAATGCTGGTAGACAATGTCACCTTCAACAGTGGATTTCTGTGGACACGTGTAAATAGGAAACATTACAAAAATCAACAACAGATTCATCAATTTATTTTGCAATAAGCTGTCTACATTTGTCCATCATGACTTTACAGCCAAAAAAAGTTAATTTATGAAACACATTAGAAGCAGCCTAAAGGATTCACAGTTTGCTGTGTACTGTGATTTTTCAGAGAACTACTCATTTATGATGCAGGATGAGTGGTCCAGAGCTATCACTGGACTAGTGAGCAAGCCACTGTCAACTCATTTGTTGTGTAATACAAAGGAGAAACAGAAATAGAGCATCTCAGTTACGCTGTTATTTCAGACTGTCTTTAACATAACACTGTGACTATCTACTGCTTCCAGAAAAACCTCACCGACTTTTCAATAAAGCACTTTGAATCTAAAACAATATATTACTTTTCTGATGACACTGCTGCCCAGTATAAAATAAGAGAAACTTCTATAATCTAGATTTCCATCAAGCTGATTTCAGCAGAGAGGCTGAATGGCACTTTTCAGCAACAGCTCATGAGAAGAGCCTTGTGATGGATTTGACAGCACAGTCAAGAGGTTGACAGCCCAAGAAAGTTTGCAACATCCATATAACAATCAAATTCTTACACATCAGCAGCTTTTCAACTAAGCAGGGAAAACATCTCTGGAGTACTCTTTACATTTGTTACTTTGCTCAAAATAACATGACTAAAACCAACAGAGCCTTTACAGTTAATTCTAATAGAAGAAGATGTGACAGGCACAGATGTTCATAAATTTTTTGAATGATTTCTTGCAGTCTTCAGCTGCCATTTTCTTTATTTCCTGTATGATTGTACAATTTCAGCTTAAGGCCATTTTCAAGTATTTTATGGATGATGTTTTGGTAACAGATGATGTCATGTGTTATGAGCATAGCATGATGCATAGTAGCAACAACATATATGACATCATCTATTACCAAAAAATCATCCATAAAATACTTGAAAATGGCCTACGGCCAAATTGTACAGGAAACAAAGAAAATGGCAACTGAAGGCTTCATGAAATCATTCAAAAATTTCATCACAGCTGCGGACCCTATTGCACTGAAAATTACTGTTCATAAATGTCAAGTCGTATGTAGGTAAACAAATTTTTAAACAATGTAAACTCCAGGTTGGAATATCAACAATGCAAGTAAAAGATGGATTGCTACTTACTGTAAAGATGACATTTTAAGTTGCAGACAGGCACAACTAAAAGACACACATTAGCTTGTGGCCACAGCCTCCACCAGAAAAAGATAAGAACAACATAAAGAAGAAGAAAAAATGGTTCAAATGGCTCTGAGCACTATGGGACTTAACATCTATGGTCATCAGTCCCTAGAACTTAGAACTACTTAAACCTAACTAACCTAAGGACATCACACAACACCCAGTCATCACGAGGCAGAGAAAATCCCTGACCCCGCCGGGAATCGAACCCGGGAACCCGGGTGCGGGAAGCGAGAACGCTACCGCACGACCACGAGCTACGGACAAAAATAAGAAGAAAACACACTGACTGCAACATGTCAATCTTCATGGTAAGTAGCAAGCTATGTTTTCATTACATTATAAATAAAATTTAAAAAAAAATTATTCAGTGATTTCTTAATGTACAAACACTATTAAACTCGTTTTTCACACATCTGGAACATGAAAACTTTGCAGTATATGATCCCGTGATGATTCCAAATTGAAAATTGGGAGGTGTAAGAGTATAGTGGATGGACATTTTGTGATATTTTTCACAATTTTAAATATCTGGCTGTCTTAGAAATTTAAAATGTATTTAAAATTTTCACAAACCTTAAAATTTTAAACACCATCATATTGCATACCAAAGAAAAGTTCACCTCAAGAGCTTTAAAATGATATTTTACGGGTCTGTACCTCATCTGGTTCCAGGGAAAATGGCAATTTCTTAGCCTACATTGTAGCTAGTTTTAACAAAAATTTGAAAATTCAATGCTTAGGCCTAATAAATTTTAGTGAAATGACAATTTTTATGGTTTTCATTCATAACTATGCTGGGACACTAGGTGCATCAAGTTTCATCAAAATCTGAGAAAGTCAGTCTTAAGCAGTGTGTTGGTTGACAGAATGACCCACTAAAAGAAAAATTTGGAAAAGGACTTAAAGTTCAGGGAGAAGAAATACAAATTTTAAGTTTGCTGACAACAATATAATGCTGTCAGAGACAGCAACGGACTTGGCAGAGGAATTGAACAGAACAGACAGTGTCTTGAAAACAGTCTACAAGATGAATGTAACAAAAGGGTAAGGGAATGTAGTTGAATTAAATAAAGCAATGCTGGGGAAATTAGATTAGGGAATGGGACACTAAAAAGCGATAGATGAGTTTTGCTATTTGGGGAGCAACATAACTGATGATGGCCTAAGTAGAGAGGATATAAAATGCAGACTGGCAATGGCCAAAAATGTCTCGTGAACAAACATATGATTATGTTTGATAAAATGAAAATATTATCCCATCCACCAACCTACTGGGATTGTAGCATCAAAAAAGCTGCTGAACTCAGATAATGTAACAACTTTCACCAGAACCGTGGGTACATCCTTAATGATGCATGAAAACAGGTACTTGATATTCTTTGTTTATTTGTCCAAGAATATCCAATGGCAACAAAGAAATCAATTGAATCCTCCACCAAACCATGGAATCAGCATCACTACCAATGTTCTTCAGTTACCTACATCGATATACTCTCAGGCAACATACGGAAGTTCCATAATTTTGTGATGTCTCCATGATGTAATTCGGCAAACTGTAGTACTTAATGCCCTACTGATATGTAATCTCCTGATGATGATGACAGACAAAGCTGCAGAAAGCTTGAGATTGACAAGTAAAACACAGCAATAACTCCTTGAACTATGTTCTCAAGCAGAGAAATTTGTTAACATTGAATATAAATTTAAGTGTTAACAAGTCTTTTCTGGATGTATTTGTCTAGAGTGTAGCCTTGCACGGCAGTGAAATGTGAATGATAAGCAATTCAGGCAAGAAAAGAATAGAAGCTTTCGAAATATGCTGGTATAGATAAAATACTGAAAATTAGCCTTGTCTGTCAAATAATTAATGAGGAGATACTGAACAGGGACACATCAAGGATTAGCTGAGAGAGAGATACTGTGTGTGTGTGTGTGTGTGTGTGTAGAGTGCTGAAGATTATAACAAAATACTGTTGTTAATAATGACTGGTGCAGTATTGAGTGAAATGGTTTTTGGAAGACAACAATTACTGTGTCCATTTGATAGTTTGATCCATGGCTTTCAGGAAGTCGTGTGAGAAAAGCCGAAGATGGATTTCACGTAACAGGTATTACTGGGGTCCATGTTATTTGACATGGAGGAGGTCATTCTGTTCAAGATATGGAATTATGTTTGAGTATGTTGTAAGCTGCTACAACAAATATATGTCAATTACATTGGTCAGTAGTTTCGGAGAGCACTTCTCCTAGCTTCTCATAGACATTACCGTTGCTGTCTTTCAGCCATTAAGCACAATCCCCCCCCCCCCTCATAATGGATCTACATAACAGTGGTAAAGAGGGAGGAGCTAATTCAACAGTGTTCTATATACAATCTGAAGATCTTAATGTTTAGTGATTTCAGCCATTTCTCCATGTTACTGACATTAATATCTGTCACTTATCTTTGGAGTGGTGCAAGTATTACACTGGTGCAGTAGGCCTGGATCCTCCCTTGGACAGGAACATTTGGAAACAGAGTTCAGCATTTTTGCTTATTCTTTGCCACCCTCAGTTTCAGTTCCTGCACCATCTATGAGTGCCTAGACACTATCTTTCATGTCAATAGTTTTTAAATATCACCTGAAATTCCTTAAGTTTCATGAAAGATTTCAATAAGATTCTGTTAGAGTAGTCATTTGAAGGCTTCACACATTGCCCAGTTTATAATAATCCCGATAATTGTGTCAATCTATAGCAGGTGTTTTATTCTCTCTATTTATACAAGCTCATAAATTCATTATAACTGTACACATATGCATTCTTTCTCATGTTTAATAATAAGCAGAAATTACCTGTATTCTTAATATCTGTGTACTTGTTTGTAATCAGATTGTTTGGTACATGTCTCCAACATGTTAATTAACAGTACAATAGTATAATGCTCAAAGCAATCATAATTAATATTATGCTAACATACATTAATTAAAATGTTTTTGTTTCACATTTATGTTGGTCACATTGATTATTAATGGTGACTAGGATCTGAGTGTGACATCCTTGCTGTTAAGTTGCTCTTCCCATCATGAACGTAGTCTTTTAAAGTTATTTCAACTCCATTACCCCTGGAAGTCGTGTAGTGATGAACTCTTGTCAGCCACTTACTGCTAACCACTACCAATATGACAACAATGCCGTCCTGGGAGGTTAAATACCAGTGTAACTAATCTCTCATTTCCTGATTGCAGTCACATCTGAGCTACTTTTATTTTATCTATACCACTTGCACACTCAATCTTTTTCTTGAATCACCGTTCTATCTCCTCATACTTGCCTATTCTCCTAATGCTAGCCAGTATTTGTAATCAGTTATCAATCCATCTCCTGTGCGACATTTACATTCTTGTCCTACTCCATGTCCTAACTGGTTCATTCCATGTCAATTCAACCAATTTGAGAAAATGTTCCAGCTGATAGTCTCAGATTTGGCTGAAATTTAGCACACCAATGCTACCAAGTGTGGAACACTCATGTACAAAATTTTTAAGTTCCCCTGCCAATTAGTTCCAGAATTATGGCTTGTGAAAGAAGGTGACGTGATCCGGAAATTGCAATCCGCATCTGGCAATTTATCTTCAGACCCAACTTCAGTCTTAATAACTTTGGAACTATTCCGCACAGTCCAATGAAATTTTTACAACCTAGTAACATCCACTTAGAGAACACACACTATGAAGCAAAACACCAACAACATATTTCTGAGGGAAAATAAAAAATTCCAAAATGTGATTAAAAAAATGTAATTACTTTAAAAGGTGTCCTCTATGCCAAATATAACTCACTCAAAAATGGTACAAATTTTTTTGTGGTAAGCTTAATGTAGCCTACACAAACACACATAACTCACCTTGCCCATATCAGTCACACAAACAGAGTTACATACACATGAAAATACAAAAATTTGAAAAATTACCTGAAAAACATGGATTTTCGAAGTGTGGTAGCACAAAAGGGACAAGTGATATCCAAGCCAAATTTTAAACACTGCATAAGTAGACCATAATATAATATGTGGCACAATTTCAACTTGTTATTGCAAGGCATTTGTGTACAAAAAAGTTGACAGAGATGTATTTGGTTCTGTTTCTTTTAACACAATTTAGCAAGTAATAGTGATGACGCAGACAGCTTGTTTTGCAGTAATTGTTGGGAACCATTACGCGACAGAAAGTTAAGCAATGGTAGTTTTCAGGGACAGAATGAGTCATTGTTAGGCAGGAAGAGCAAAGGAAACAAGCAACAATTACAGGTTACTCATGTTTTTAAGATTCTAGTTCAGACTGGTCAGTACGGTTGTGGAAAGTCAGTATGGAGGCAGAAGAGTGTACTAGTGGTGCTTTTGTTCAAACAAGTTGCAGTATTGGTAGAGCACAAGCATCTGAATGTCATAAAGCAACATATGGAACAAAATGTGGCATTCGCTTTGTACTGTATGATCTGGATGAATCGGACCAAGATTTGTTGCTATGGAGATCCGGGATATACCCTATGGGCACAAGAAGTACAGTTCCAGGAAACTTTAGTGTTTGTTATCATCATATGAAAGTGTTTCTGGATAAGTATTCATTCCTACAAAGAAGTTGTTTTGACCCATTTAGGATTAATAAGAAGACAGTGAAGTGTAGCCTCAGAGAAATTGATATAAAATCAGTATTGAAAGTGAATCAGTGCGTGGGACTTACCATGAAACCAGGACAAAAGTTATTCCAGGTGTGTTACACTGCTAAAAAAATGAAGAATATTCTGATAATTTACATGACAGTGACGAAGAGTATCAGCCACCTATAACCACAGCGGATGAGCAATTAAATACTTCAGTGACTGCTCTTGGTTTGTCTCCTATGAAGACACACAAAGTTGGGAAAAGAGACAGACCCAGCTATGGTACAAGAAAACTACAAGAAGCTCAAATGGAATTAAAACACAAAATAGCTGACACACTAATGGTGAAAGAGGAAGAACTATCTGCTCCAAAGGAACAAAAATCATGCCAGAAATGCTCTGATTTGGACAAAATTGTGCATGATTTGAAAGAAAAATGTGCCATATCCACACACCAGAAAAAAGTAGCTATTCTTACCCTTCAACCTTCCAGCTGGTCTATTGACTACACTTCAAAGGAATTCAATGTATCTACATATACGGTAAAGCAAGCTAGGAAAATAAAAGCGATCCAAGGAGTGCTTCCACAACTTCAGCAGGCTCAGGGTAAGCAATTGAGTTCAGAAATAAAGGTGCTAGTGTCAGAGTTTTATGAAAATAATGACTACAGCCGAATAATGCCTAAAAAAAAAAAGACTAAGTAACGGTGAAAACGGGAAATGTACATGTACAGATGCAAAAAAGACTGTTGCTATGCAACATATCAGAACTAGATGTAGAATTCAAGGAAAAGTATCCCAATACCAAAGTAGGTTTATCGTCTTTTTTCAATCTTCGGCCAAAATGGGTTGTGCCTGTAAGTGCAAGCATGTTTGTGTGTGTGAGACCCATCAAAATGCTAAGCTGATGTTTGCTGCTATAAAGGATTCTGGTCTGGATTACAACGGTGTAACGAAGCTGCTAGTGTGTGACATCAGTTCCTACCAGTACATGATACACAGGTGTGAGAAGTGTCCTGGTAAGGCAAATCTTGCAGAACACATGAATAACAAACTGTATGGTGAACTCCTTATGGATGGCAATGAACTTGTTTCTTATAAACAATGGACACACATGGATCGCACAAGTCTTGAGACAAAGCAAAGTACAGTGGAAGATTTTGTTGAAATGTGTTGTCAAAAAACAGACAAATTGACCACACACAGCTTCACAGCAACAGCACAATCGGCTTGCCTCCAGTTTTGTATGGATAATTTGAAACAAGATGAAATTATAGTAATACTAGACTTTTCTGAAAATTATGCATTTATAGTTCAAGATGCCATCCAAGGATATCATTGGGACAACAGTCAAGCAACTCTCCAGCCATTTGCGATTTACTGTAGAGGTGAATCAGATGATGTGTCTGTCATGAACCTGTGCGTTTTTAGTGACTGTTCATGATGCCATTACAGTTCGTGCCCACATTCGCACTGTCATGGCATACGTGAAAAACAAGCTGTCTCACATACGTTTTGTGAAATACTTCAGTGATGGGGCAGCTAGTCAGTACAAAAACTGTAAAAATCTCAAAAATTTATGGGTGCATTACCATGATTTTTAGATTCACGCAGAATGGAATTTTTTTGCAACAAGTCATGGTCAAAATGTATGTGATGGTATTGGTGCCACCATTAAGCGCATGGCATCACGAGCTATTTCTTTCTGCAGCACCCTACAGAAGGTCACATTCTAACACCTCTTCAATTATTTACCTGAGTACAGAAAAATATCACTGGCATACAATCATTCTATGTTTTGAAAGATGAGGTGAAATCAGTCGAAGAGCTGCTAAAATGCAGACTAGAACGCGTTAAAACTGTTCCAGGCACAAGGAGCCATCATCACTTCTCTCCAGCGGACTCTGACAATGTGCAGATTGTCCGGTTATAACTATAGGTTCATGCACAACATGTGTCTTCACAGTGTGTCTGACTCAGGATTCAGAAGCAAAAGCAGCAACATACAACCATGTTGCTACGTTATTGCTGTTTATGATAGCAAATAGTACTTAGGATGTGTTTCAGAGTGCTGTGAAGCAGAAGGTGGTGTATTTGTGAACTTCATGGCACCAGCAAGATCATTTCATTGGCCACATTTGGCAGACAGGTGTTTGATTCCTTTTGAACATATTCTTATGATAGTTCCAGTTCCTACCACAGTGACAGGAAGACAGTACAATCTGCCACTCAATGTACAGAGTACAGTGGCTAAAGTGTGGGAGAACTTCTGTTCGAAGCACAATCGACTGGTTTTTAGCAGTTAAGGTGCAGTAAACATTAATGGTAGGTTGTGTTAATCTGTCTATATGTTGTTGCTTAGTGATTAAACAGTTGTGGGAGAGGATAAGAAGAGGCAGAACGGATTACGATATGTTTTTACAAAATTGTGATCTGGAACAATGGCCACATCACCAAATACATCTATCAACTTCCATTGCACACAAATAACTTGCAATAACGTGCTGACATTTTGAGATATATATAATTATGGTCTACCTATGCAGTGTGTGAAAGTTGGCTTGATACCACTTGTCCCTTTTGTGCTACCACACTTCGAAAATTCACGGTTTTCAAGTAATTTTTCAAATTTTTGTATTTTCGTGTTCATGTAACTCAGTTTTTGTGACTGATATGGGCATGATGAGTTCTGCGTGTGTTTAGGCCACATTAAGCTTACCAAAAAAAAAAAAAAAAAATTTATACCCTTTTTTGAGTGAATTATATTTGGCGTAGAGGGTACCTACAATATGTACCTTTTAACATATTACATTTTTTAATCACATTTTGGAATTTTTTATTTTCCCTCAGAAATATGTTGTTGGTGTTTTGATTCATGGAGTGTGTTCTCTAAATGGATGTTACTGGGTTGTAAAAGTTGCTGTGGACTGTGTGGAATAGTTCCAAAGTTATTAAGACCTGAAGTTGGGTCTGAAGATAGATTGCTAGATGCAGGTTGCAATTTCCAGGTCATGCCACCTTCTTTCATAAGTCATAATTCTGGAACTAATTGGCAGGGAAACTTTGTACACGAGTTAAGGTACTAAATTTCAGTCAAATCTGAGACTATGAGCTGGAGCCCCTGGTTGAACTGACCTGGAATGACCCAACTGTAAACAAATAGCCCTACTCATCATACTTATGTCTAGTTTCCTGACATAAATATCCCGACATAAATATCTGGTTGCGGCAACATATTTCATACAGAATGTCATCTTTCACTTAATTTTGCTGCGATTATTTCTAGACAGTTATAGGCCAAATCTTTTTTATCTTAGATGGATATTTTCGGTAGTCATATGTTAACTTCCGCTAAGTTTTCTAACAGTGTAAACAAGAACATGTATTTAACAAAGAAACCCAACATTACATATTTTATTACCTTGGTCAGCTCTGACGATGACACCCAAATAATATCAACTAGCAGGAGAACAAATAAGCCCAGAAGCAAACGCTGTGATTTATTCAACATTCCGCTGAATGATGCGCCAACATCTATAAGTCTCACAACAAGACTCATTCTGGTCCATAATGTTCTCAAGAGTTCACAATTTTCCTCTCTTTGACTACATAGCTGCATATACTACTTGTCATATGGGGGCGTTAACACGTAAGTCGAGATAACAGTTTTCACTTGGCGAAGTATACATCCCGGGTGCTATCTAATTTCCGCATAACAAACTACAAACTTGTCACTGCAAAGAAGCAGTCCATGTATTGTTTGGCGATTTATAACAATTACAAACTAAAGCAGTTCCAATAAAAACAAGACTCGGATACGCGGGTAATAATTTCATAACAGTTGAAACATCGCCATCAGACATTGACGTCATTTGCAGACGACGTTCTTAAACATCACATGAGAATGACAGCGCTGTTGCCACACGCGCCAACAAACTTCAAAAAAGTTGCCGTAGGAAGAGAAACGTGTAAATTGCAGTTGTCAAACGTTTGGTGGGGGATGACACCACTTATATAACTATCTTCCCTCGGTACCACAAAAACATTTTTGGTAATCGGTGCAATTGTTAAGATCTGTGGCGTACGCAGTGTACCAACCTCCTTGCACTGTACAATTGTTAAAAGGTCTTTGCTATACAGACCATATGACTTGTTTAGAGGACTTTGCGCGCAACGGACACGAATCTAAAGTCTTCGAAAGGGAAAAATCATAATTATCGTAGGCACGACGGTCGTCAGAGCGTAATCTAATTCGCGTAGCAGTGGCATTTCTAAACTAGGAAATAATTGGATCGCATCCCTGAAGTGCATTATAATTAAAATGCAGACAGTGTGAAAAAATTCTCTGTGTACAAGTGAAATAACAGCGTATAACTGATCCAATGTTGTTTTCGTTTTTAGAACAATTTTCTAGAGTATGTGGAAGTTCAGTAGCATATTCCCCATCTATGTGTGTAGATATTCATTCGTTTGAGAGAATAGATGGAGGCCATGGCCGTACCGAGAGGGTGGCGTGATAGATACACCAGGGCCATAGGCACAGAAGGAGCAAAAAATTCGTCGAAAAAAAAAGACAAAACGACGGATTAAGAATTAACCAGGAGAGGCGTGTGAGCTATCCTACGCCCCTTTTCCTATCCTCTGTGTGTGATAAGAAGCCTTTCCTCTGACCACCGATTGTAAGTAAATATGGTGTTGCCACAGTGTCATTTCATCAAGGAAGCATAATAAAAAAAAAGACCGCTACCGAACACACGTCTATCGCTGGCATAGTTTATGTAACAGCACTGCTGTTGGTACGCAGGGATGCCACTTGCAGCTTCCTAATGCTCAACAGTGGAGTTCTTGCCAATGCTTTCCAACATTATTGCAGGATCTCAAAGCTCGGGCAGTGCATGATGAAGCAAATATTCTATTCTACCGGTGGCTTCCGATTTTTGCCGATTTATTATGACTGGGGACTGGAATGAGAAATGATAATGGAAAAATCAAGGAACATAGACTGAGGGGATATGTAATTTACTTGTCCCTCCAGCCAGTACATTTGCTATTTCCAAGTTTTAGTTGATACGATCTGTCGTGTAAATAAAAACAAATTAATGAAAGAACCTTCTGTGGCTGATTAATAATATTATGGAGGTTGACAGTCACTGTGCCTACAGACAGTTATACTTTGTTCATCTGAGTTGAACGTTCATGCAAACAAATGTATGCTCTACCATTTGTCATTGGCTACATTGCTCAGGCATTTGTTATCATAATAATTATGTATTAAGCCGGTTTCACACATGCATCAAAGCTGTCGAAACAGCTAGTAGCATACTGCAGTTGCATGTGCGACCTCCCAGTTTTTAGTGAAACAACTTAATAGACGCCACTTTTGTCATGCCAAGCTCAACTTGGTTGTACTTCATTGCGCCAGTTTCCTACCAGCACTGCTCCCTGGTGTCAGTATTTAGAAACACAAGTATTCTGTCACAACAATGGTCGAGAGGTACACTTTCGCGCCTTCTGGAACTAACAGAACAGCAACCTATGATTGATTTTCTGCAGCAGTGGGTGTATATGTGCTTACGGGGAGAGGAGGGGGCAATATTTGCAAACCAATGATGTAGTCCACAATCTTAAAAGATTTTTGGGTGAATAAATAAATAAACTTAATACATGTAACCAAAAAAGCAAGTTGAATAAACTTCGTGACTTGTGCTATGGAGCATTTTATAAGATGTGAATTATTTGAGGGAAATACTTCCAGAGTGTGATGTCGCAGCTCTTAAACTAAAAACTGGTTATTCTAAATGCCTGTATAAAAGAATACAATACGATTCTAAAATCTTGGAAGAGTGGCATGTCTGCAAGCTATTCGTTCCTTTGCTATTGCAGACACCGTTTTCGTCCCCGAGTTTTATTTCTTTCAGAAATTTGTTAGTGACCCCTGATTTATCCCTGTGCGAATTTTGATACAAAACTTGGCTTTCGTCTTCCTTGTATTTCACTCTTGTCACAGCTCTAATGCCTCAACCTGCACTATAACATTCATACTTAAGCAAAGCATTTGACTCAGTATCACATGAGACAATTGTTACAAAGTTAGAATATTATGTCGTTGTATACAAACCACTTAATTTGATTAAGTCATAAATAAATAACAGGCAACAGTTAGCGTATGTGAACAATGAAAGGTCAGAACTAATGAAAATTAAGAGAGGAATTCCACAGGGCTTGGTTCTTGGACCCCTCCTCTTTATTATATATGTTACTGACTTCTCAAACTATATAGGCTGCAAAAATGTTTTATATGCTGTGATATGACCATGAACTCCACAGGTGAGAGTACACAAGACGTGGTAAACAAAAATAATGAAGTTTTTGAAAAATGTAGGATGTGGTGTATTGCTATCCAGTTATGTATAAACAACACAAAATATGAGGAAATTAATTTTAATCTGAAGGTATGGAAAGAAGAGAATCACAGTGTCAAACTACTGGGGCTAAAATTAGACCAAAGGCTCTTATGGGATGGCCATATAAGCTATCTGACAGGCAAATTTGCACACGTGGTATTCCTGCTGTATAAACTAAAATATTCTTTCAGTAAAAGATTATTGATACTGTGCTACTACACATTCTTTCAGTCACAGCTACAATGTGGGAATCTTTTATGAGGTAATTCAACAGGAACAAACTATGTATTCAAATGGCAAAAAAGGCATTTAGATGTATATAAGGATTGGGTCCAAGAGAAACCTGTAAGGAGAACTTCAGTCTATTAAACATAATGGCCCTCCCAAGTCTCTATATGTATAACTACTTAATATACGTAAAAGAAAATATACAACAATATACACAGAATGACAATACATTTGCACAGCACTAGAAACAACTGCATGCTTGATATACCATGTTCTAGGCTGTCACTGACACACAACAGTCACAAACACCAAGGTCTAAAGTCATATAATAAACTGCCACAATCGGTCAAAACCTCACCTTCTTTAAATTACGGAGGTATTAGACACATGGTTTAAAAATAAAGCATAATACTCAAATGAAGAATATCTTGGAAGTAATGTCGAAGGAATGTATAAACAAGGAAATAATGTAACTATCATTAACTTATAAAACTGTATAATTAATTCTTGAATGTAACCTGTATAATGATTATTACTGAAAACTTCTGATCAGTAAGAAGTTTATGTATTTATGTGTATTTATGTACATGTAACATGATGATGTAATGTATAATGTAAAAATTAGTAACAACTCTACGTTTATGAATATGTAAAATGTATTTTTATGTAGCCAATTACATGGTAACCATACTGAACATCTAATAAATAAACATATGGAACATATATATGAAACATACCCAGCAATATTATTTCAATTGAGGCCATATTAAAAGCTGTACAAGTACATAGAATTTGTGGCATCCTATGTGAATGTCGCTCACCATGCAACTACAGAAAGCCACAAGCTGTGGCACCACATTAGTTGTGTGAGTGAACTTACATTTAGGTATTGTGCAAATTAAACTCTGGTACATCCCACAGCATCGAAAATCGCAATTTTCTTTACTAATTCTTCTATGAAATTTGAGAGTCAGTTTCACTGTGCTTAATTGTCATTAAACCTAAATAAAAATTAAATTTTGTAAAATATGCATAGAAAGAATTTTTTTAGGCGAGAGTGGGCGCAGTTTTGATGGTACTACCAGGAGAACAGTATGTATTCGATACGATTCTGATGGAAGTGTGAAGACTTCAGAGCAGTTTCTAAAAACAAAGTGCTGAAAAGCAGAGAATGCTGTGTAACGGCCAATTCACACTGGCCATCAAAGCACTATCACGTCACGGCACCATCATACCAAGGTGTGGCCGCCGAGTGATCACAGGTATTTTCTTTGTCCACTAAAATAACTTATTTAAGAGGAAATAGTGCCAATTTTAAATTTTCTTCGTTTTGTATACTTGCTGTAGCGTCTGTTCTTGTCACACAACTGAATATTAACGTCCCAACAGCACTTGTTCTTGAAAAAACTTATTCCTTAGCTGAAGTCGCGATAATCGCGACATAACCCGGAATTTCATGTGACAAAAAATTCTATTCAAGTTTTCTTGATGGTGCAAAATTCGTTTAAAAAAGACTGCTACTTGTTTCATCAGTGCCTATTGTCGCAATAAAAGTGTAATTAAATGCTTATAAATCCTATTTAACTAACACATTCTGTATTGTTAACTAGTTAGATAGACGCGATCTAGGCCTAAATTTTCCGGGTTATAAACGTTTAAAAACCTGACCTAACACGGCTGATAACGTAAATTCTCTAAAATTAAATTAATTACAAATTCATTCTTCTGTCATTGTATTTATAAATCAGAACAAAAAAATATGGGAGTGTTATAGGATAGTGAGTAGAGGAATTTGTTGCCAATCTTGTAGGAAATATTTTGACTGGGGGTGGGGGGGGGGATGCAGTGGGGAGAATGTTGGGAGAACAGAAGACCCTCTCTCCTGGAACGGCAGAGTATGCAGTAGGAACATTTTGAATGGGAAATAGGAAAGGAAAATCTGTGCCCTTCAGGCACAGTTAGAGGAAGCAAGGAAGGAACTCATAAGGATCACGGGAGATAGGCGGAGGAGGGTGGTTGGGAACTGGCAGCTGGAAGGAGGATAGGAAGAAAGAGAACGCGATCTGACAGTTTTATCATCAACACCAAAAACAGTTATCTACCACTGTCAGCGTTAAGTGGAGAAAAGCCTCAGGTAGAACGAGGAGCAGGAAATGTGCAGCACATTTCAACTGAGGTCAAGAAGCCTAGGAATGTACAAAGCTGTAGGAAGAACAAAGTGCTGCTGCTAGGTCGTAGCCATTGGCGAGGTGTAGGCCCTCAGTTGCAGGAAAGTTTAGGGGCAGCGTACCAGGCCACAGTATCTTCAAGCCAAATGCAGCGCTAAGTCATGTGACAGAGGACCTGGGGTCTTCATGTAAGGCCTTTACAAAAGAGGACCATGTAGTGATAGTGGGTGGGGCAGGAAACAGTTTGGAGAGGGATGGGGCATATGACATAGGTGGTGACCTGGACAAGATATCTTCCCTGACTCATGGCACCAACATACACTTTGTTGAGCTGTTCCGGAGTCATGATCGACCACACCTTGATGGAGCTGTGAGGCGAATCAATCTGCGATTAGGGATGGCTCTGAGGACAGCCAACTTTGCTCATTGCCTGTTAGGACTATCAACAGATGGGGTTTCACTAGGCATGACCTACACCTAAACAGGACTGGGAAGGGAAGATTGGTACAGCTGATTCATGAAAGTATATTTGGTGGATCTTGGGCCACACATGGTCAAATACCTATTGTCATAGCAGGAAAAGTAGGTCTTTTTTAGGATAAATCCAGACAACAGGTTCCTCTGCCTAAAGGGTGTCTCCAGCACTCAAATGTATCAGATGTCACAAAGAAAAACAAACCATTGGCAAGAGTAACATGGGGCATTTCACAGACTCAACAATCCTCCATCAAAACATGCAATCAATAAAAAATAAAATACAACTATTAGAAGTTGAGCTCCAATCTTTGAACTTCACAATAGTTTGTATTACTGAGCACTGGTGTAGAGACACAGAAATCCAACATGTAGTATTAACATTGTATGAAAAGGCAAACTATTACTGCAGAGCTACTTCAAGGGGTGGAGGATCATGTATTTATATTAGAAAAGGAACACAGTTCAAATCAAGACATGATTTCAGTAACATAAGTGAAGACAAACACTTTGAAATATCAGCTATTGAATTAACAAGGCTTGATAGCACCAAGAAATTAATCATTTTGTGTGTGTATAGATCTCCCAGTGGTAGTGTGGACACTTTTTTCAATAAGTTAACAGAAGTTATAGATAAAGTCTCAAGTACAAAGGTCAACATAATTCTGTGTGGAGACATTAACATCAACACTAACATCATAAATGAATCCAGCAGCACCTTCATAAACATCCTTCAAAGTATTGCCAGTAGTGCAACAAGGTTTACCAAAACGACTTCATCTGTAATTGACCACGTGGCCACAAATATGGACAGGGAAAAATTTGATGTAGCTATAAAAGATCTTGGACTATCAGACCATCTCTGTCAAATAACAACAGTAAAGTCAGGCATCGAATCATTCCCTAAACTACAAGCCTACAAACGACATCTATCAGAAAACAAAATAAAAGATTTTTCAAAAGAACTGCAAAAACAAAGCTGGGATTAAGTATAAGGAAACCAATGTGAATATGAGATTCTCTAAATTTTCCACATTGTTTAAATTGAACTTTTAAAGGCATTTCCAAAAGTATGCATGTCTGTATCAACATCTAACAAACAGAGATGGATAACAGCAGGTATTAAGAAGTCTGCTCAAAACCTTAAGCACATCAGTTCCATGAAAAAGATTTGCATTGATTCAGAATTCTTAAATTTCTATCATAGATACAAAAAATATATAGGAAGGTGCTGATTGCTGCAAAAAAGTCATTTAATGACAAAATAATATATAATACAGAGAATAAAAAAAGCAGTCTGGGATGTTATAAAAAAGGAAATGGGGAGAGGTAAACAAACGCAGAATAACATACTGCTAAGGGAAGGCGATGAAGTCATAAATGATCAACAGCACTCAGCAAACCATGTAACCGATCCTTTTTCAAGTATTGCAGAGAAGTTACAGCAAAAAGTCCCCCCAAACAAATATAACACTTGTAAACTTGTAAATAATGTTGCACTAAATGCAATGCTGTTACTTCCAACCACAGAGAATGAATTCAGTAAAATAATTCAAAAACTAAAAAATAAGAAGTCAGTAGGCTTAGATAAGCTATCAGTGTGTGATCTGAAACAATGCATAGGGATTATACGAGGCCCCTTAACAAATATAATAAATGAATTCTTCACATCATGGACACTTCCAGAGCAGTTAAAACAGGCAAGAGTTGTACATTTGCTTAAGAAAAATAATGCAGAAGACATAGAAAATTACCAGCCCATCTCCCTGCTGTCACCATTCTCAAAAATAATAGAAGCAATTATGAAAGACAGATTAATGAATAAATACAATCTTTTAAGTGAATCACAGTTTGGTTTCTGAGGTGGCAAAAATACGGAGTCAGTCATAGTAGAATTCACAAAAGTTGTACTTGATGCTCTTGATAAAGACAAGTATGTCACAGGCATATTTTTGGCTCTTTCTAAGGTGTTTGATACAGTCGACCACATGATTCTATTAAATAAATTGGAAGCATTAGGAATAAGAGGGGTAGCTAATCATACCTAACAGATAAGGTACAAAGAGTAGAGATAACACATACTTAAAATAGATCTAAACATTTAGTAAAAGACTTATCACAACCAAAATATATTAATATAGGGGTTCTACAAGGTACCATATAAGGACCAATATTGTTCATGATATACATCAATGACTTTCCCAGTAGTGTTTGAAAAAATCCTCTTCGCTGATAACAGCAATAATATAGTCACTGAGAAAACATGAGAACTCCTTGCTGAGAAAGTAAATGAAACTCTCAAGGAAGTTTATGATTGGTCAATAAGTAATAAAGTGACATTGAACATAAAGAAAACTAATGCCATGAATTTCAGTTTGAAGAGGAAAAATGACAATGTTAAATTAAATGTAGCTGGCACCTCTATAGACTGTGTAACAAATACAAAATTTCTAAGAATGAATATTGATTCTCAGTTGAAGTGGTGTGAACACACAAAGGTACTTGCAAACAGAATAGCATCAGCATGTTATGCCCTTAGAATCCTATCAGCAGTGTGTAACATGCAGTGTCTTTTAGTTACACATTATTCATATGTACACTCAATTCTTAGCTATGGCATTCTTTTTTGGGGAACAAATGCATAAAATATGAACACAATTTTCAAACTCCAGAAAAGAGCCATAAGAATAATAACCAAAAATACTAGTTAAGCTCATTGTAAAGATCTGTTCAGAACATTTGGTATTTTAACTGCTCCATGTGAATACATTTACCAGTCAGTTGTACACATCAAAAATAACATTGGTAATTACTGCACAAACCGCTCTGTCCATGACCATCAACAAGAGATAGACTCAACTTAATTTACCAAGAAAAAATAAACACAAAACTCAGAACAGCATTTTCTACCAAGGAATAAAACTGTACAATAAATTACCAAAAGAGATTAAAGAAAATGCAAAAATACACTTATTTAAAAGGGCAGCTAAAAAGTACCTGTTATGCAAGACATTTTATGCATTGAAGGATTACTTAGCTAAAACAGAGTAGGGGTTTGATAAAAAAATGTTATACAAATAAATAATAATTATTATTATTATAAAATATCCAACATTCCACATAACACCTTCACTTTATGTTTTTCTTCTTCTTTTTTCATTTCTAGAAATACTTACACCCAAGCTATGCATAGCACAATACTAATATTTCTTCCTCTTTCTGAGCTCAACGTCTCACTCATTATGGAGGGATGCTGACTCAGTTTTTCAGGATAGCAAATGGGCTAGAGATCACCTGTGTGTGTGTGTGTGTGTGTGTGTGTGTGTGTGTGTGTGTGTGTGTAGTGAGTGAAGTGTCATGAAACCTTATGTGTATAGTGTGTGCGTGTGCAGTGACTGACAGTGAGATATGAGTGAACAATGTGGCATTACATTATTTAATAAGTTATTTGTAAAAACGTATCCCCCCCTTCCGTGAACCATGGATCTTGCTGTTGGTGGGGAGGCTTGCGGGTCTCAACAATATAGATGGCCGTACCGTAGGTGCAACCACAATGGAGGGGAATCTGTTGAGAGGCCAGACAAACGTGTGGTTCCTGAAGAGGGGCAGCAACCTTTTCAGTATTTGCAGGGGCAACAGTCTGGATAATTGACTGATCTGGCCTTGTAACACTACCTGAAATGGCCTTGCTGTGCTGGTACTGCGAACGTGTGAAAGCAAGGGGAAACCACAGCTGTAAATTTTCCCATGGGCATGCAGCTTTACTGTATGGTTAAATGATGATGGCGTCCTCTTGGGTAAAATATTCCGGAGGTAAAATAGTCCCCTATTCGGATCTCCGGGCGGGGATACTCAAGAGGACGTCGTTATCAGGAGAAAGAAAAATGGCGTTCTACGGATCGGAGCGTGGAATGTCAGATCCCTTAATCAGGCAGGTAGGTTAGAAAATTTAAAAAGGGAAATGGATAGGTTAAAGTCAGATATAGTGGGAATTAGTGAAGTTCGGCAGCAGGAGGAACAAGACTTTTGGTCAGGGGAATACAGGGTTATAAATATAAAATCAAATAGGGGTAATGCAGGAGTAGGTTTAATAATGAATAAAACAATAGGAGTGTGGGTAAACAACTACAAACAGCATAGTGAACGTATTATTGTGGCCAAGATAGGCTCAAAGCCCACACCTACTACAGTAGTACAAGTTTATATGCTAACTAGCTCTGCAGATGACGAATAAATTGAGGAATTATATGATGAGATAAATGAAATTATTCAGGTAGTGAAGGCAGACGAAAATTTAATAGTCATGGGTGACTGGAATGCGAGTCTAGGAAAAGGGAGGAAGGAAACATAGTGATTGAACATGGATTGGGGTTAAGAAATGAAAGAGGATGCCATCTGGTAGAATTCTGCATAAAGCATAACTTCATCTACATCTACATCTACATTTATACTCCGCAAGCCACCCAACGGTGTGTGGCGGAGGGCACTTTACGTGCCACTGTCATTATCTCCCTTTCCTGTTCCAGTCGCGTATGGTTCGCGGGAAGAACGACTGTCTGAAAGCCTCTGTGCGCGCTCTAATCTCTCTAATTTTACATTCGTGATCTCCTCGGGAGGTATAAGTAGGGGGAAGCAATATATTCGATACCTCATCCAGAAACGCACCCTCTCGAAACCTGGCGAGCAAGCTACACCGCGATGCAGAGCGCCTCTCTTGCAGAGTCTGCCACTTGAGTTTGTTAAACATCTCCGTAACGCTATCACGGTTACCAAATAACCCTGTGACGAAACGCGCCGCTCTTCTTTGGATCTTCTCTATCTCCTCCGTCAACCCGATCTGGTACGGATCCCACACTGATGAGCAATACTCAAGTATAGGTCGAACGAGTGTTTTGTAAGCCACCTCCTTTGTTGATGGACTACATTTTCTAAGGACTCTCCCAATGAATCTCAACCTGGTACCCGCCTTACCAACAATTAATTTTATATGATCATTCCACTTCAAATCGCTCCGCACGCATACTCCCAGATATTTTACAGAAGTAACTGCTACCAGTGTTTGTTCCGCTATCATATAATCATACAATAAAGGATCCTTCTTTCTATGTATTCGCAATACATTACATTTGTCTATGTTAAGGGTCAGTTGCCACTCCCTGCACCAAGTGCCTATCCGCTGCAGATCTTCCTGCATTTCGCTACAATTTTCTAATGCTGCAACTTCTCTGTATACTACAGCATCATCCGCGAAAAGCCGCATGGAACTTCCGACACTATCTACTAGGTCATTTATATATATTGTGAAAAGCAATGGTCCCATAACACTCCCCTGTGGCACGCCAGAGGTTACTTTAATGTCTGTAGATGTCTCTCCATTGAGAACAACATGCTGTGTTCTGTTTGCTAAAAACTCTTCAATCCAGCCACACAGCTGGTCTGATATTCCGTAGGCTCTTACTTTGTTTATCAGACGACAGTGCGGAACTGTATCGAACGCCTTCCGGAAGTCAAGGAAAATGGCATCTACCTGGGAGCCTGTATCTAATATTTTCTGGGTTTCATGAACAAATAATGCGAGTTGGGTTTCACACGATCGCTGTTTCCGGAATCCATGTTGATTCCTACATAGTAGATTCTGAGTTTCCAAAAACGACATGATACTCGAGCAAAAGACATGTTCTAAAATTCTACAACACATCGACGTCAGAGAGATAGGTCTATAGTTTTGCGCATCTGCTCGACGACCCTTCTTGAAGACTGGGACTACCTGTGCTCTTTTCCAATCATTTGGAACCTTCTGTTCCTCTAGAGACTTGCGGTACATGGCTGTTAGAAGGGGGGCAAGTTCTTTCGCGTACTCTGTGTAGAATCGAATTGGTATCCCGTCAGGTCCAGTGGACTTTCCTCTGTTGAGTGATTCCAGTTGCTTTTCTATTCCTTGGACACTTATTTCAATGTCAGCCATTTTTTCGTTGGTGCGAGGATTTAGAGAAGGAACTGCAGTGCGGTCTTCCTCTGTGAAACAGCTTTGGAAAAAGGTGTTTAGTATTTCAGCTTTACGCTTGTCATCCTCTGTTTCAATGCCATCATCATCCCAGAGTGTCTGGACATGATGTTTCGAGCCACTTGGTTCAAGAATCATAAAAGAAGGTTGTATACATGGAAGAAGCCTGGAGATACTAAAAGGTATCAGATAGACTATATAATGGTAAGACAGAGATTTAGGAACCAGGTTTTAAATTGTAAGACATTTCCAGGGGCAGATGTGGACTCTGACAGCAATCTGTTAGTTGTGAACTGTAGACTAAAATTGAAGAAATTGCAAAAAGGTTGGAATTTAAGGAGATGGGACCTGGATAAACTGACTAAACCAGAGGTTGTACAGAGTTTCAGAGAGAGCATAAGGGAACAATTGACAGGAATGGGGGAAAGAAATACAGTAGAAGAAGAATGGGTAGCTCTGAGGGATGAAGTAGTGAAGGCAGCAGAGCACAAAGTAGGTAAAAAGACGAGGGCTAGTAGAAATCCTTGGGTATCAGAAGAAATATTGAATTTAATTGATGAAAGGAGAAAATATAAAAATGCAGTAAATTAAGGAGGCAAAAAGGAATACAAACATCTCAAAAATGAGATCGACAGGAAGTGCTAAGATAGATATTGCCTATAGGAAAATTAAAGAGACCTTTGGGGAAAAGAGAGCCACTTGCATGAATATCAAGAGCTCAGATGGAAACCCAGTTCTAAGCAAAGAAGGGAAAGCAGAAAGGTGGAAGGAGTATATCGAGGGTCTATACCAGGGCGATGTGCTTGAGGACAATATTATGGATAGGGAAGAGGATGTAGATGAAGATGAAATGGGAGATACGATACTGCGTGAAGAGTTTGACAGAGCACTGAAAGACCTGAGTCAAAACAAAGCCTCAGGAGTAGACAACATTCCATTAGAACTACTGACGGTCTTGGGAGAGCCAGTCGTGACAAAACTCTACCATCTAGTGAGCAAGATGTATGAAACAGGCGAAAAACCCCCAGACTTCAAGAAGAATATAATAATTCCAATCCCCAAGAAAGCAGGTGTTGACAGATGTGAAAATTACCGAACTATCAGTTTAATAAGTCACAGCCGCAAAATACTAACGCGAATTCTTTACAGACAAATGGAAAAACTGATAGAACCCGACCAAGGGGAAGATCAGTTTGGATTCCGTAGAAATGTTGGAATACGTGAGGCAATACTGACCTTACGACTTATCTTAGAAGAAAGATTTAGGAAAGGCAAACCTACGTTTCTAGCATTTGTAGACTTAGAGAAAGCTTTTGACAATGTTGACTGGAATACTCTCTTTCAAATTCTGAATGTGGCAGGGGTAAAATACAGGGAGCGAAAGGCTATTTACAATTTGTACAGAAACCAGATGGCAGTTATAAGAGTCGAGGGGTATGAAAGGGAAGCAGTGGTTAGGAAGGGAGTGAGACAGGGTTGTAGGCTCTCCCCGGTGCTATTCAATCTGTATATTGAGCAAGCAGTAAAGGAAACGAAAGAAAAATTTGGTGTAGGTATTAAAATCCATGGAGAAGAAATAAAATCTTTGAGGTTCGCCGATGACATTGTAATTCTGTCAGAGACAGCAAAGGACCTGGAAGAGCAGTTGAACGGAATGGACAGTGTCTTGAAAGGATGATATAAGTTGAACATCAACAATAGCAAAACGAGGATAATGGAATGTAGTCGAATTAAGTCAGGTGATGTTGAGGGAATTAGATTCAGAAATGAGACACTTAAAGTAGTAAAGGAGTTTTGCTATTTGGGGAGCAAAATAACTGATGATGGTCGAAGTAAAGAGGATATAAAATGTAGACTGGCAATGGCAAGGAAAGCGTTTTTGAAGAAGAGAAATTTGTTAACATCGAGTATATATTTAAGTGTCAGGAAGTCGTTTCTGAAAGTATTTGTATGGAGTGTAGCCATGTATGGAAGTGAAACATGGACAATAAATAGTTTGGACAGGAAGAGAATAGAAGCTTTCGAAATGTGGTGCTACAGAAGAATGCTGAAGATTAGGTGGGTAGATCACGTAACTAATGAGGAGGTATTGAATAGGATTGGGGAGAAGAGAAGTTTGTGGCACAACTTGACTAGAAGAAGGGATCGGTTAGTAGGACATGTCCTGAGGCATCAAGGGATCACAAATTTAGCATTGGAGTGCAGCATGGAGGGTAAAAATCGTAGAGGGAGACCAAGAGATGAATACACTAAGCAGATTCAGAAGGATGTAGGTTGCAGTAGGTACTGGGAGATGAAGAACTTGCACCGGATAGAGTAGCATGGAGAGCTGCATCAAACCAGTCTCAGGACTGAAGACCACAACAAAAAAGTGTTGTATACCAGGAGTAAATCTAATGATTGTCTCTAACTAGAAGTCTGTAAATATATGTGTACACGAATTGGCTTATTTTAAATTGATCTAAATTTGTAAATATTTTGACATGTCCTATATCCTTGTTAAAAGTCATCTACAGATGAATCAAGCTACTACTACTACTATTCACATTACTCATCACATCAAGTCAACTCAAGTCAGATGATCTGATCTTGCATGACGATCCTCAATCAGTTTTGTCACTGATACTGCTTTCTTTGCAAAATAATTTTCAAAAGTTTTATGCATGAAGTGGACTTACATAATAGGGTAGACTATATACATGGGTGCTGGAGTCGACATTTGTATAAAAAAACATTTATTCGACTGAAATGGTTTGCAGCTTACAAGAATAGCTTGTACATTAGAGCAGGAAGACAGAAGTACAAAAACAACACAAATAAGTTTGGGTCCGAAAATCGTCATTACATGGTACAGATGGTAAATTTCACACATTATACAGGGGGCTAGAGGAAGAGAAATCTGTATTTTAGAATTTCGAAGCAATAGTTTTTTTTTTCATTTGTTACATTAAACTGCAACCAGAACTACTAAAAGCAACACAGTGCTATGAGCTGTCATCACATCCTGTGAAAAATTGGTTTGTATAAGTTTAGTTGCCAGTCCAGTGCCAATTTTTGTGTGATAGTCATATCTTCCTCAATACCTTTCTCTTCAAGATTTATAGGTTTTCTTTACATCTCGTATTTGGCTTTTAATAGTTAAAGGGCGTTATTTGTACTTGGGTTAGCTAGTGAAACCATGTAAATATTGATCACTGATAACTGCAAAACTGTTTCACACAAAATCCACAGAGCTGTTTAGTAATAAATAAACCTGCCACAAATACATATTTAAACAAACAATTAAAAGAAACAACTCTAACACATTACAAAAGATTTTTGACACTGTTGTAGTGTCTGAAGGTTTCAGTCCATTTCTTAATGAAACATTACAAAGTAAATTCCATTTACTAATCAATCTGATTCTAATCATAGTACTTTTTTCACTTCAGGTTGCAGTCGAATTTCACTCCATTTAACTGTAAAATATTAATATGGTGTCAGTATATGTATAAATCTACTTTAGAAATGTAGTAGAGGGCAAGTAATATTGTACACTTATATCACACAATTCTGACTACTGTCTAACTGCTTCAGATTTAATATAAAATCATAAAGTCAACAAAAGAAATAACAAAACTAAATAATTTCAACAAATAACAAAAGTAACAAACAACTAACAGTTGATATCAACCACAAAAACAACAATGAAGTAAAATTTGGAGATGTGAGCATGGCTGTGTATCAGGAGGAAAGGAGCTTGTGGATCACTTGATCAACAACAGACGGATGATGTAAGCCATCAAAACTTCCTTTCTGAGAAACATTGACAGTGCAATGATGTGACATGACATAACTGGATGGCTTTTGTGGGTGCCACCATTTGAAATGCGTTGAAGAACGTTTCGAAGAGATGTGATGTGACATGATATCATGACCAGTGTAAACATGTCATAATTCATCTATCAAAATTTCAGGAAAATTTGATAAAGTCAAGTCTCTATGTACAACGATAACATGTGGAAGTTAGCCTGTGAATGTTCGTAATTGACATGCAAATTAGGACCAGAGCGAAGCCATGATAAATATTGCGCTCATGGGGGTGTACATTAATTATGTAAAAGGAAACATGTTGGATTTATTAGGTCCCAATGCAGCCCATCTTGAACTGAATAAAGTTCACATAAAATTAATTAACAGACTTACTATTATTTCCTCTCCAAAACAATGATGGGTAGGAATGCAGGCGAATTGTGCAGTACAACAGAGAAAATTTTGACCTAGAGTATCACAGTGAGATTTTTTGACTCAAAGACAAACAGAAGCATGAAATTCTAATATAAGCAGTATGAGAATCATAAGCGCCATAAGTTATAGACAAATTTACGAACAAAAATAGCTAGAGGCACTGACAGAATCCTATATGGGACCTATCTGAGCAAATTGCTGTGAGACAACTATATGTGACTGGGGCTGCAATGAGACGCAAGTTAATGGTAATTACAGCTAATGTGTCAATGACTGAACACTTTGCTACACTATTGCTAATGAAAGAAAAGTGGTTCAAAGTGCATCCACTGTGAAGACAAGGCTACTGCATTGGGGTGTGAAATAGACTGACAGGTTCCCTGTTAACTGGAGCAACGTGTATTACCACAAATAGAAAATTTTGGCGCATAGACGATTGCTGCGATTCAAGGTAAGGTGCTCTGCAATGAGGCTAGTAGTGTCCGAGGTAGAGGGCTCCATACTCTATTTTGTCCAGGTGACCGTACGGGTAAGACTCTAACAAACTACTACCCAACAAAGTACAAAATAGTAAGCAGCCTCAGACACCTGCAACGATCAGGACGGCTCTCTTCTGTATTTTCTTTGCTGTGGTTCCACCAGAGCGTGTGCTGCACTGCGCTAGTGACGAGTCAGTCAGAGCCCAATAACTGTTTTTCCGTCAATAACGACTATTAAACAAAAATGGAAACTCTTCCACTACAAAATTACTTCAGCATAGCTGCCAATGGCAGCACTTCCCATCAATCTCCAAAGCAGCCAAAATCATGAGCTGACGTAAGAGTCAACCTTCCAAAAACAGGCTCTGCAAGATATCTGTGCAGCAAGTTCGCAGCTTGGGACATCAATGAACTAAGCTAATTACATGGTCTAAAAGAAATGCCACTGCGCCACATCCCCCATGGAGCTGGACGCCTGCTTCCATGAAGCCCCAGCAGACAAGGCCATATGCTGTAGCGTTTGTTCTCAGTCCTCTCTCTCAAAACACGCTACTTTGGACAACAGCGTTTGTTTCAGAAAATGGTGTCTGGGTCGTCCACTATCCGCCGATTTCAAACATCAGAAGGCGAGCCACTGGAAACTTCTTAGGGGCCAGTACTGTGACTGGTAACCTTGTCTGCCCCCAGTCTATTCATTGGTGTATTGGTATGGCTATTGTGTATGCCAGCCTCATTTCTGGGAATCCATCAGCTTTTTCCCCTCACTGGCCATACTCAAAGCTGGCAGCTGAAACCTCCACAGCAATTGCAAGGTAGAAGGAGAAATGATTGAAATAACTATACCCATTATCCATGCAAATTATTTCTCTTAGATGTCAGTACAGAGCATCTGATCACTGATTTATGTGACAAAATGTATCCATTGCATATTAAAGGCAATTTGCATATATGCAGAATGAAACATAATAATGGAAGATGTACTGGGATGATGGGTCTACTACCATGAGTGGTAGGGCAGAGGAGTGCCATCTTACATTTTCTGCCATCCGCCACATGCACATTAGATATTTATACTGTATGTACTTCACTTAGAAAAAGAATGGTACTGTGGCACAACTAAAAGAAACATCTGCATAACTTAACATGCCAAGGCAAACCTGATGAATCAGAAGGGCCAAAAATTAATTTTAATTTTGTCGGCTCTCTGTCATTATATCTAGCTTTACTGACAACAAAGATCCATCCCACAGACATCCACACACTCTCTCACACTTATACACAAACACTGGGCACCAGGCTGAGGGTCAGTTGTATGCTGCATGTGTGCATCATCGGATCTTGCAATCTTTACAATGTCTCACACAAAAGAATAAAACAATGAAGAAACTTCAATGTCTGCCCAGTGCAACCCCAGATGCTTACAATGCAAAGAATGGCGTCTCTCATCAAGATCGTACCACCAGTTGAATGAATTTACCACACTCATTCTATGACACAGTACAAAAATTAATCATCAAATTCTTTGTAGATGACCTAAGGTCCAAACATCATCATTTTTGCTTAGAACAAGTAGTAAGCAATTCTTATTCTGGACTCACATACACATTAAGGACAAAACAATAATTATCAAATACAGATATGTGGAAAACATGACAAGTCAATTTAAAAATTGTAATCAATAGTTAACATTTTAAATAACATCGACAGTACACAATTATTTTAATGGTAGTTAGTGTGAGGATCAAGAATTAAGATAACACATTTTCCAGTAGTGATGGAAGGTGACTGTCCTGATGGATGTGAACCTAAATGGAAATTGCAGTTCAGAAAACATCAATAAATACTAGAACAATTGAATGAAGGTAATAAATGAAGAATAAATACGATATTCGTCAAAAAATGTGAAAATAAATACAATAACGACTCTGTCAGGTTAATATTGTGATCTTACATTGGTGTTTACTTGAACGTATTTGAAACATTATAAGAATTATACTTATAAATAAACTTGGTGTCAAGGAAAATCGATATTTAGATACTAATGAGTTCCCAATAAATAATAACGGATCAGATATCTAAAATAAATAAAATACAGAAAAATGGGCACTGACATGACAAAACACAAATTTCACACAGCATATAATACTTTGCTGCAAATGTAACAAAGGAAATTACTAAAGCATTTTAAACATGTATGAAATCTGTTTGACAGATATGTACCTTTATGTTCCTAACCTTACGTTTGTTACAAAAAAATTAATCTGCACACACAGTCCTAACAGTAAACACGGTCATCACACCCAGTGACTTCCTTTTGTGATGCAAGTTCAAGAGATGTGATGATGGTGTGGTGAAAGATTAGATGGCGTGGAGGAAGGGTGGTCATACGGACCCTGCCCACAAGGGAGCAAGTGATTGTGTTGCAGCCATTGTGCGTGTGGACTATTACACAGCAGACCTTTGGAGGAGATTAGTGTGGGAGCCAGATGGCCCACTGTTTGAAGCTAATTGACACCTGCACAATAAGTGGAGAGGGCTGGGGCATGATGGCCCCCAGCAGCAATGTGCACATTGAGGTAGGTAAGGCATCCCATGGATCGGTGTAATTGTAGAAGCCCAGTTTTCCCTCTGGCCTCACTTGTAGGAAGTGACCTATATGAGTTGGACGCTAAGGCTGGCATGTTTGTGTGCAGCCCTGGAATCTCAACACGTTACAGGCATCTCTGCCCACAGTGTCTCTGGTTGGTTCCTCTTGGCTTCTTCCCTACAGAAGGCACATTGTCACTGGGAGCTCGCACTGCCCATTTGCCACAGCTCAATGCTGCCTGGTGGGGCCCGTGGTGGGCAACACACTGCTTGACACTCCCCACTGCCATGAAAAGATCAGTGCCCCGACATTCAGTGTAGCGTCACCCGAGTGCCACTCATGGCACTCATTTGCAAATGATTCTGCCTCTCCACATCAGTTGTCTCCTGCACAATACTAGGACTCAAATTCGTCTATGCACTGACCACAACCCTTACAAAATGTTTAACCAATGTGTTACCTGTAGCAACCATTTCTAGGTGAATCAGTTAAGAAAATGGTGTAAAAAAGATCTGAGGATGGTCGTTACAGACAGAAACCAGTCATCGTCTAAAGAATTGATATTGTGATCAAACACTGGAATAAAAAACATTTATTTAAGAAAATAATTTTAAGGATTGTAAAATTTATTAACGTTTTTCATTCTTGTGATATGATCCAAAATGGACATTTAAATATAATTATTTGACAAAGCTTATAATGGTAATGTGTTTGCACAACAATTATAAAGAAACATTCAAACGTAACATGAAAAGTAGAAAAGAAACTTCTTATCGTCTTTCTAAAGGGTACTTATGTTGCGCAACTAAAATGGACTGTTTGTGTACGATACCACCTTGCTGACTATTTTAAGACTGCTGATTGTTACTAATGTGAACTGATACATAAGACTATCTATCTTGAGCTAGTGTGCAAGACAAAGAAATCAATAAAACTAGCGCTCATTGTGGTAAAACTAGAAAGGAAAGTAGAATATGTATAACTATGGTATTTGAGATCAAAATACTGTTACATAGTTTGATCTTTTTTAGTTATTTTTTTATGTATTGGCACCCTGTTCGGGCATATCCAGCCTCTCCCCAATATATTTTGTCAGTGCATCGCCTGTCAACATATTGAGAACATAACCACACCTAAGAAAACAAATTTTCAGATAACATTGACGAGATTATTCCCCAGTAGTCACATCAGAAAAAAGATGTGGTATGAGTTCTACAGGATTATGAATTAATTTATTGTAAAACTTATTGAGAGCTAAAAGAATGGGATGGCAGAACACATTATACCACTCTAGCATCCACATTATCATGCTTGGTGACACCACAGAGCTAGTGCTGTGATGAGGCATTGTAGCTCGTGATGATGCACCACCAACAGAGTCCGTTGCTTTTTGTGCTGATCTTGTTGTCTGTTCGTCGTTAAACGGTAAGCTTTCTTCTGAAGCTTGCCAGTGCATGTATACAGTTGCTCCAGATTGACTGCGCCACTGCAGAAGTATTAAGGGGACCACACTGTTGTTCAGGTCGAAAAAGATCGGTTTTCAATATATTTCGATAGATTAAGGTTTTATTTAAGTAATCTGAAAAGGATTTCACTGAAAAAAAATTTTTTTTGAGCATTTAAAGAGCCCACTTTTCTGTCACCCACTTTTATGCATATATTTTAGATCTTTATATCCCCTACATTGCACGTTAGGGATTTCCTTTTTTACTCTCGAGTGTGTTGGCTATCCTTGGAATGCAATAGTCAGTATTATTTTGTTTCTGCTGTTCATAAACAACACGCTTTGAAACACGTAGTTAGTTTTGTTTGTGTGATTGTGAGTAGTTGTTATACTTACGTTTACAGTGCTTGTTGAAGTGTGTTTTCTTGCGTTTATTGAAGATGACGAAACGTAAAGGCATTTTCAAGAAACGACAATTTATAGGAAACAAGTTCAGAAAGCTTTCTGTACAAGAGGTTAAGTCACCTGGCAACGATGTTTCTAATTGTAATTCTGCAACAAGTGCATCAGCAAAGAAGCTCTCACAATTTCAAGAGAGTTAAAACCAATTCACTGTAAGTGACAAGAGCTACAGTAACATTATTATAAATTTGATAATATTATCAGATGTAATTTCTAAATTTTTACAATGTAGACAATGTGGTGAGTCACAGAGTGTGTACATTTGTGAGAGTGCCAGTGGGAGAAAAGGCCTAGTAATTGCTTTGGATTTAATTTGCACTAAATGCCCAGCTGTGATTTCATTTATGAGTTCTTGAAAACCAGATGCAATTGGCCCTTATGAAATTAATAATAGATTAGTATATGCCTTACGATCCATCGGAAAGGACATGGCTGCAGGGAGAACGTTTTGTTCAGTGATGTACTTACATAAACCAGCATATAAATTTGAAAAACTGACTGCAATATTAGAGAAAGCGGTAAGTGAGGTCACTGAGGAAAGCATGAAACTGGCTACTAGGGAAGCAGTGGAAGAAAATGATGCATGTTCGGATATTGCACTTGCACTTGATGGAAGTTGGCACAAAAGAGGACATACTTCTCTGAATGGAGAAGTGACTGCCACGAGTGTAGACACCAGTAAAGTGTTAGATGTGGAGATAATGTCTAAATATTGCAAATGCTGTAAAGTCAATGAACATAAAGAACACAACTGTGTGGTTAATTTTAGAGGAACAAGTAGTGGTATGGAAGTTCATGGAGTACAACAAATATTTCATCGCTCTATAGAAACAAGAGGTGTACGGAACGCCAAATATTTGGGCGATGGTGACAGTAAGGCATACAACAATGTGGTGAACTCTAAGCCATGTGAAGATGCCATTATTAGCGAAATAGAATCTGTAGGCCATGTTCAAAAACGTTTGGGAACAAGGCTGATAAAACTAACTGTTGATATGAGAGGAAAAAAATTAGAAGATGGGAAAATTATTGACTGGACAGGGTCGGTTAACTAAAACTGAAATAGAAAACTTGTAGGTATACTATGGGCAGGCAATTAGGCGAAATAAAGAAAATCTTGAGGCAATGAAGAGAGACGTTTGGGCCATATTCTTCTGTAAGTCATCTACTGATGATAAGCCATGTCATGGATTGTGTCCATCAGGAGAAAATTCGTGGTGCAAATATGATAGGGCTCAGGCAACTGGAGAATCTTATTCTCACCTGCATTCTCTTCCTGCTGCTGTTATTACAGCAATTAAACCTATTTGCAGAGACTTGGCTCATCCTGACCTTCTAAGGAAATGTCTGCATGGGCAGGCACAGAACCCAAATGAATGTTTCAACTGCCTTCCTAAAACTATATTTGTAGGCATGCATACAATGAAACTAGGAGTTCATGATGCGGTTATTACATTCAATTGTGGTACTGAAAAAGGTGGGAATTAATCCTGGCGAAAATATGATCACTGGGCTGTAACATTGCGATAAAATGAGGATAGCCGATGCAGACAGGTCTGCATCTAATATCGCCAAGAAAGCAAGACAAACATCCAGGAAGGTGAAAAAGAAGCTGGAAGAACTGCTAGAGGCCAAAAAAGGGCCATCATATGCAGCAGGACAGTTTCAATTAACTGTAAGTAACAAATTTCAAAAGTTTTTCTTTAAACTCAATTTCTCACAAAGTAAAATTTTCAGTACATGTGCCCCATTATATCAGAAACTATCATAGAGAAATGAATGAAATTTTCACAGACTCTGCATAACATAAAAAGCCACCTCTGGTACTACATTCATTAATATTCCCCCATGAGGTAGCTCACAAAAAATATTTTCTGCAGAAAAAAGATAATATTTTTTACTAATAAATTTAAAAAAGTATTTCTTAAGAACTATAAAGTGGATAAAGTAGATTTTAGTCAGTTGACTCCATTAGCATCATCCAACATACAGTAAAAACATTACGGTCCTGCATCAAATAATTTTTTTCGGAAATGGGTCGAATACTTGCTTAAATTAACATGGATTAGATAGGCAGGGTGTAGTCCCCTTAAGAGTGTAATTTCACTCGTAAACAATTACAGCCTGAAAGTAAGCCCTGCGAAATTATCAGATAGCCAACTTAACATCTACTGCACTTCGTCCATATTTCTGTTTCGCATATGGTGCTTACTATCCTGCAGTAATTCGCCTCTTCATATCTCGGTAGTCGGTCCACACACGTAGAGACGTGACCGTACCGTAACACGTGCCGAAGACCTTACACAGCATTGTCAAGAGCGGGCTAGGTGGCCAACGCAACACCTTGTGCACTTGATGATGAAACTCAGCTCACCCAACGATGGTGTGCTGTAAATGACAAAAGGGAATCCCAAGCGGCTGACACTACACAACAGTGGTGAGGGCAGGTGCGCTGGCCACCCTACCACCATATGCAAACGATTACGACACAAATGGTCCCGTGCACAAGTGCAAGTAAGTGTTTAATTGCAAAACGAACTGAGGCAGGTGAAGCACTATCAAGGCATTCTCCATGTATGATGAGGTATTCTTTCTCCCTAGCGCTCTATACCCCCCCCCCCCCCCAAAACACGAGACTAAAGTCAGCCCATCCATTGCTAAAGACCATTGCCGTGAGGAGCCTCAAAGGCGACCATAAACACAGCAACCAGTTGAGAAAAAATACAGATATGCTAAAGCACATCTGCTGTATATGACATCAAGGCCCTACAATGGCAGTAGTTGTTTTGTTATGAGTTGGTACTTGTCATTCAAACAGCATCACACGCACAAAAAATGGAAAAAAAGAAAAATACCCTGGAGAATTACACATATACCTATCCCTGTACACAATTACCATACAACAGAAAAAAACAATAAAAATGAAATCCTAAATCTAATAGAAAACAAGTGTATCATTGTTGTGTTGTTGAAGGTGTTTTGTACGACAGACGTGGTGGAACCGAATTGACTTTTTTTCTTTTTTTTCTCCGTCGTATTTCTAGCTCCTCCGCGTTTGCGGGCGCGACTAGCCGCACTCGGAATGGTCCTTGTATACGGGAAAGAATTTGTGACACTTCTGCTTCGCCCTGTTGGGACATCAGAAAGATGCCACGAGTGCCTTCTCGCCAAGGCGGAACTCGCGTGTCCCCGTTTTTCTGTCAACTCTCGTCTTTCTACTGCGGACCGCCGTCTGAATCCTATTGAGTGCACTTTCAAGCACTTCCTTGTGCGCCTCACCCGACATCGGCGGTAAGTCTTAAGTTTTTCCTGATCAGATCTTGTGGTTGGCATAGCTGAACGTCAGAGCTGCTTAGAACTTGATGCAATGTCTGATCATTCTGGTGTGAATTTTTCCTGTCTTGGCGTTGCACACGACAGTCCTCTTAGTTAACATTCACTGAAGCATTTAAATCAATATGCATGTGTGCTGCTGTAGATACTCGAAAGTTTCTACTGTTAGCAGACTTACTGCGAACATTGGTAAATGAGTTCTGAAAGCTATTTTGACTTGAGTTCGACAGACTTCCTTCAGCGCTATCACGTACAGAATGTTTCTGCTGTTTTCCCTCGTTATACCGGGTGATCAAAAAGTCAGTATAAGTTCGAAAACTGAATAAATCATGGAATAATGTAGATAGAGAGGTACAAATTGACACACATGCTTGGAATGACATGGGGTTTTATTAGAACCAAAAAAATACAAAAGTTCAAAAAATGTCCGACAGATGGCGATTCATGTCATCAGAATAGCAATAATTAGCGTAACAAAGTAAGACAAAGCAAAGATGATGTTCTTTACTGAAAATGCTCAATATGTCCACCATCATTGCTCAACAATAGCTGCAGTCGAGGAATAATGTTGTGAACAGCACTGTAAAGCATGTCCGGAGTAATAGCGAGGCATTGGCGTCGGATGTTGTCTTTCAGCATCCTTAGAGATCACGATTCACTTGCGACTTCAGGAACCCCAAAGCCAATAATCGCACGGACTGAGGTCTGGGGACCTGGGAGGCCAAACATGACGAAAGTGGCGGCTGAGCACACGATCATCACCAAACGACGCGCGCAGGAGATCTTTCACGCGTCTAGCAATATGGGGTGGAGCGCCATTCTGCATAAACATCGTACGTTCCAGCAGGTGTTTATCAGCCAGGCTGGGGATGATGCGATTCTGTAACATATCGGCGTACTTCTCACCCGTCATGTTAGCAGTTACAAAACCAGAATCACGCATTTCCTCGAGGAAAAAAGCCCGATAACGGTGGATGTGGTAAATCCAACCCATACCGAGACTTTCTCGTCGTGCAATGGAGTTTCCACGACAGTTCTAGGATTTTCGGTAGCTCAAATTCTACACTTGTGGACGTTGACAGACCCTCGGAGCGTGAAATGAGTTTCGTCGGTCCACAACACGTTACTCAACCAATCGTCATCTTCCGCCATCTTTTGAAACACCCACACCGCAAATGCCCTCCGCTTCACTAAATCGCCAGGTAACAGTTCATGATGCCGATGGATTTTGTACGGATAGCATCGGAGGGTACGCCTAAGTGCCAACCAAACAGTAGTGTACGGAATGCCGGTGCGACGTACGACTGCACGAGCGCTGAAGATGAACCCGCTACAGTCTCAATTTCTTCCTGAACTGTCTCAGCAGTATTACGCCTTCTGCTCGGTCGGCCACTACGGGGTCTATCATCCAAACAACCCGTTGCTTCGAACTTCGAAATCATTCTCGCCACAGCTGCATTTGTCAACGGACTTTTACCCGTTCGAATCGCCGTCCTATGGCGATAGGATCGTAACACTGAACTAGCACATTCCCCATTCTGATAATACAGCTTCACTAAAAGCGCCTTTTCAGGTAACGTCAACATGCTGCGACTCCTGGCGCATCCGATTCTCTCTCTCATTACAGCTCCTTTTATACACGATTGTCACGAGCAGTCACTGACGTTTTGCTGTCCAGCGCCATCTGTCGGACATTTTGTGAACTTTGTTTTTTTGGTTCTAATAAAACCCCATGTCATTCCAAGCATGTGTGTCAATTTTTACTTCTCTATCTACATTATTCCGTGGTTTATTAAGTTTTCAAATTTACACTGACTTTTTGATCAGCCGGTATTTACTGTTATAAAGGAATATTGTTTCTGAAGTAAATACTATGTACATTCATGCACTTTTTGGTGCTGGTGTCACTGTCAATAACCACTTCAATGTCCTTCTCTGAGTTTTGCAGATTGTCATTCTCTGAGGTTTCTAAACAACCGTGGCGATTCCTAGGTTTTGATCCTGACCTCTGCCCTTCGGGAGTCTGATGGTCTGTTGCAGAGGTGACATTAGAGATGTACTTCACGTTTGCTTCCTCAGGTTTTCTTCCTGTTACACTGTTTAGTTTTCCATTAAAATAATTTCTTCTGTGTTTCCAGTCTGATCTCCACTTTTCTTTATATACATTTCCTTTGGAGCAACCTGAGATTCATTAAATATTCCAATTGTTCTCTTGTTATTCACCGTGTGTGGTTGGAACCTGTCTGCAGAGTTCATCCTGTGCGAATCTGCCGACAGCACACACACTCACAATATAGCCCCTTCCTCTTTTCCAATATTCAAGCTCAACTCTACAGTCAACTTAATCACCGTCTGTTGCTTCTTATGACAATTATGACCATTACCGATCGATTGCTTGGTCCTTTTACATTGTCCCTGAGTGCAGCAAAGCGTGACAGATAACCAACAACTGTGCCTGTGTTGTTTGTTCATCAAACTTTATTACAATTTCGGTCCCGTTGTTTAATGCGACCACTCCTCTATTCAGGTCAAGTATCGCGTGATATTCCGTCAGGAAATTCGTGCCAACTCGATTCCTAAGTTCAGCACCAGCAGAAAATTTGTTTCTGGATGGTACCCTTGACACAAAAACTCGAGTTTCGTCTGCAGGTTGACCTTTGTGCCCTTTCTTGTAGTTTCACCTCTGATCTTCGTCTTTTTCGTAGTGAATGTTGGCCAGTTCCTATTTTCTGTACAACGACGGAATGCCCGTTCTAAAACGGCTGTTACGTGGCTACTGCTGTCCATAATGCCACGCAATGCAACATCCCCTACAGTAACCGAAATTAAAGGATGTAGGTCTTCACTGCCAACTTTTTCGTTTTCTTCTCTTAATGTCTCACGGATATCCTCATACCCAATTACAGGAATCTGGTCCTTTCGAAAATTGGTAGCAGAGTGACTGTGACCACCTCCGCTCGCCTCTGGCACCAAACGCTGCTAGGGCTTCGGTTTCACATTCCTTGAGACGGGCTGGGGCCTTGGATCTCAATTCTCTTGCCCTCTCTGTTGATTTTGATTAGGTTCACACCAATCGCTCGCTTCCTATTGATTGTCCCCCTGATCTCGCCAATTTAGGTCAAATCTCCGAGAGTTATCCTGTTCGTTCGGTTGGTTTCCATAGTTTCTATGGTCTCGTTGCCTCGTTCTTTCTCCTGGTGCTCCAGGATGTCCATTCTTTTCGCTTCTCCTATCGTTGTTCTGGCGAGGTTGCTGGTTGTCCGCTTCATTAACTCTTTTCTTGACCCTGGCGTTCTGTTTTTCGTTTACCAGCTAAAACCCACATAGTAGGGTCTTGAATGTTTCTACACTGTCTCTGCATTTTCCTGCTAATTGTAACGGTACATATTAAAGGCTTTACTGTACCGAAGTATGCGATACCCTCCAAATTCAACCAGTTTAACGAGTATTTATGGTTATAGAAAAGTTATTGTGTATGTTAACAATGATTGCATAACATGTCTCCATAAACAGTCACCCCATTAAATTATACTGAATAACTGACCCACACAAAAGTTTATATCACTTGATCACTGATACAGCAAATGTCATCATGTAAAAACACTAAGTTCATCTAAAATAATTAATATGAAGTACGAAAAATAGTGGCCGACTTAGGTATTTTGGATCTCCTTAAATAAAAATCACCCAGTGAAACCTATTTGTTCACTAGGAGCGGTTTCACTCAGTATTCACGAAATAAATCCTATTTTAGACGAAAACCAATGTAATTCTTAATAACTCATGTTATTTACTTATTTATGCAAATTAGAGAAGTCAATTGACGAACTTCTAAAAAACGGCCTTTTTGTAACAAAGAATTATTCTGTCAAGTCAACAAATCTGTCTGTCATTTTAATAACATGTTAAATTATGTCACTCGATGCAAATTAATAACTTTTCTGCACAAATTATGATAACAGATGTACATGTGGCTTATAAACTGTATCTCTTTTTAGTAGTTCTTTGACAATGTTATAAATACAAGCAGCAAGAAGGGTCGAGAGGCAGTCGGAATGTCACTTTCGTAAAGTGTGTTTGTGTGTTATTGTTTGATGTGGATAAACAATGCAAAGAACATGTAAAGGAAGTACTACTTTGTGTTGTGTCATGGTCTTTGGTGGACAGTGGAATTAAGATGGCCACCAGAGTAATAAATATTTGCAGTTTACATATTTGTTGGTTTCGCTCGTTCTTTATCATCAAAAGCACATAAAAAACACGGGACCTCATGTTTTTCACCCTAGACAACCAGATTTAGAGCCAGCATCAGCATCGAGACACGGCAGCGATCCTGCAAGTAGCAGCGATTACCACAACACAATGCATTTTAATGACGCCAACCTAACATCAAGTGCTAACAAGCTCCGTAAATGGGAGTGAAATAGTGCGATTATAGCAATTAGCAATATCTACGACTAGGCGACCATTACATAATGCTTGTTGATACTGTGTCGGAAGCTTTGAAAAACACAACCGAATTATTTCTGATGCGCTGCAGGGAGAGTTTAGGAATTAATTCTTCTGGAATAAAGCCTCAAACATCTCGACGGGACTCTTGCAGTTCGACGATTCGAAGTACGGCAACATCATTATCTCCTGTTTTATTCTGTCTTGCATTTCTCGCGGCCAACACGTGGCGAGAAATGCTTCCTTGAACACATCATAGGACTGATAGACTGCAGCAACACTGGGCATCTTTCCAGTGGCTGTTCCCTCCATGTTTGCACAAATAAACACTAATTTTGCTCTGAAGGGCCCTGACATTGGAAGCGACATACTAAACTTCCTGATCCAAATTTTGGAATGGAATATATTCCCTGTTTCCTTGAAATTTTGAAACTATAGTACTGACAAGAAGTGCTTATGGGCGAAAGTGTCTTCGTTTCCCGCATCTCATTGGATCAGATACTTTAATTTGTTCGATATGTTGTGTTTGTCCATACCGTCTGCTACTGTCATAACGGCCTGAACCATCACTAAATGTATCTGGAGTTACTTCTCTCATCCGTTCTAAGTTAACCCTCGAGTGAGCACTTGTAATGTCCCTGAACTTATTTTGCGTGGTGCTACTCGATGTGGAACCCATTGACGTCAGTCACACTGTCGGAAAACCACATTTTTGTGCCAGATCGAATACATTTATCCCTGAACCACCAGATCTGAGCGTTTGCTCAATCGTCCAATTTTGTTTCTTTCTTTCTTTTAGTTCCACTCGACCGATTTCTGTGCCTGTCCCAGAAGTGTGGTCAAGGTCTTAAAATTTTTGTATTTTGCGAGTTTTGCTCGGAGGTCTGCAACAAGAGCTATTTTCTTTGCTACAGCTGCTTCAATCCCAGCTAGGTGCGCGTCTCTTTTAGCGGTAACCGCCCTTTGTCTCGCTTCAGCACTCACATGTGCCACCTCCGTTACTCTGCTCCCGAACTCGTCAATGTGGTCGGTAATTTGTTTCTGCAGTTCTTTCGAAAGCTCCTCCCTTCTTTTCTCAGCGTCCAGAATTTAATTTCTGATTTTTCCATAGTCCCTTCCCTCTTTTTATCTGGAATCTACGGATCTTGTGGTAGTTCGTCACTCATACTAATAACCAGTGATGTGACTCGTGATTCCGGAGCGCCATTGAAGTGGCAACGACTGAACGACCTCCATTCCATATGTCGTCTACCGTCTGTCACGTCCAATACCTCATTAGTTTCAAGTATCCGCCGCAATTTCTGTCCATTATCTACCTCCGATGGGTGGTAATCACCTACATGTGATCCTGACTGCTCCATGACGCCGTAAGTCATTTCATTCCCCACTAAATTCTCATGCGTGCCGTACTCGATGACGATACAAGATTCTGCGCGATCTTCCCCTCTTAATAATAGTGCCCTGTCCACGTCAAAATTCGTGCATACAATGACATAACCCCAACGAAAACTCTTTAACGCGAAAACAGACTTAAACATCTACCCCTTTTTGCATGCAGAGTTTAAACAAAGAAAAACATCCCTCCAAAAAAATTACGACATGCAAAAATTACACAGATGGTTGATGCCGGTGACAACAACGATATTCAACACTCTGAGTACATATGAGACAGAATCCACAGAAACACGAATTCTCGCTGAAGATACTCCGCTAAATAAAAAAACAAAAACAAGTATTAGTTTATACGCACCAGCACTTAAAAGCTACTCCTGAACTAATGTTGAAAAGACAAAAAAAAATGGTGAGCGTTGAGGAAAAAAGTAATTCTAGATTTTAATCGGAAGATGCTGGGAGGAACGACCGTAGGGCATGGGTCCTCAGTTATTGAAGTTATCCTGTGGTTGGTGTGGCTGTTCATAACCGACATGCAAATTAGGACCAGAGTGAAGGTCTGATTCTTACCACGCTCATGAGAGTGCACATTAATTATACACAAGGAAAGATGCTGGATTAATTTGACGCCAGTGCCACCCATTTTGAGCCAGCTTAGCTTCACATAAATTTAATTAAGAGACTCATTATTATTTCCCCTCCAAAATAATGACAGGTAGGAATGCAGGGGATTTGTGTAATTCAACATAGAAAATTTTGATCTGGAGTATTACAGTGAGATTTATTGACTCAAAGACAAACATGAGCATTAAATTTTAATATGAGCAGTATGAGAATCATAAGCACCATGACTTACTGACAAATCTGCGAACAAAAATAGATACAGGCACTGCCAAAGCCCAATGGAGGACCTATCTGAGCAAATTGCTGTGAGGCATCTATGTGTGAGTGGGGCCGCGATGAAATGCAAATTAATTGTGTAAGAGGTCCGAGCAGATGTAATTTCGATGTATTGCTCACGCGCTGCCTGCGATATGTAAGGTATAAGAGAATCTCAGACCAGAGAGCAGTGTTGACTGCAGTAGGAACTGTGTAGCAGTAGGAGTAAGTTGTTGCTAGCGAGCGGTCTGGTCTGGTGTATCGTGTTGGCTGGGCCGGTCGTGGTGCAGCGATGCCGGAGCCTGAGCATTATTGTATAAGGTAAAAAGCAGCCTCACGCATATGTAGTATTGTTATCTCAAGTCCCATGTAAATTTTTAAAAAATCTCCTAATAATAATCTTTCTCATAAAAAGTAACTTTTAACAACCAGTCATTTCAATTTATAGAACTTACTAATTTCTCCAATCCATGATCATCCCGATTATTGCAAAAAGAAAAATCAGTTGTTTCCTTTCATAAATGACAAATCTATCGGCCAGCATTGCACAGGGCTGTGCCAGAAAAATTTATTGTAAGAGCAGATATATATGCGTTATCTGGCGACCTTCATTGAGGTAAGAATTTTTCTTTTTTTTTATTCAGAATGATCTTTCAGGGCCATGACGCAGCACTGCTGACGTCTAAAATTTACCAGGTTAAATTCACAGTCAGCTATTCAAAGGTTGTAACTGAGTCACATTTATTATTGAGAGATTAGTCACATTGTATTATTGCAAGATTACCAAATTTATCTGAGGGAGGTTACGCTGAATGTGAAAGAACGATATCATTATATTTTTTACTGTTGAGAGATTTAGGAATTTTTCTGTTTTGAGGTTACACTAAATGAGAATTTAATTTTTGTGGGGAGGTTACAATTGTAGCGGTAGCTAATGTGTCAGTGATTGTACACTTTGCTACATTATTGCTAATAAAAGAACAGCGGTGCAAAGTGCACCCACTGTGACGAACGGGCTGCTGCATCGGGGCGTGAAATCGACTGACAGATTCCCTGTTACCCATAGAAGCACAGCGTATATTACCGCAAACAGCAAATGTCAGCGTGTAGGCGACTGCAGCGATTCTTAGTCAGGTGCACTACAATGAGACTGATGGTGTTCGAGGTAGAGGGCTCCAAACTCGACCGCGAAGCTCTATTCTGTCTGGGTTGCTGGACAGTAAGACTATCACGAACTGCTCTCCGACAAAGTACAGAAGAGTGAATAACATCCGAGTCCAGCGACGATCACGATTGCTCTCCTCTGCATTATCGTCACTACGATTCCACCAGAGCTTCTGCACCGTTGCGCTTGAGACCAGCCTATCGTGGCCCAATCGTGGCTATTAAACAAAAATCTCAAATGTACCACTACAAAATTATGTCACTGTGGCTGCCAGTGACAGCTCTTCCCACCAATCTCCATGTCAGCCGTAACCACGAGCTGACATAAGCGTCAACCTTCCATCACAGTTTTCGCGAGTAGTCTGCGGGAGGAATTCTCAGGCGTGGGATACTTACGGACTATCCGAATTGCATGGTCTAAATGAGACGCCGCCGTGGCGCATCCCCCGTCGAGATGGATGCTCCCTTCCGCGAAGCCCCAGGATACAATGCCATAGGCCGTAGCATCCGTGTTCTGTCTTCTCTCTCAAAATACTCCGCTTTCCACTAGCTGCCGCTTGTAAACGTCAGTAGACGAGCTGCAGGGGACTTCTTAGGTGCCTGTCCTATGGGTGGTGACTTCACCCACTCCTAGTCTATCCAGCCACTAGGTTGGCGGGGTTATTGTATAGGCTTGCTGCATGTCTGTGAATTCGTCAGCTTTCTCCCCTCACCAGCCACGCTCAAAGCTGGCAGCTGAGACCTCCACAGCAGTTGCATGGTGGAAGGAGAAATGAATAACAAAAATTATATTCACCACCCATCCAAATTATTTCCCTTACAAATCAGTACAGAGCATCCAATCACTGATTTGCATAATGAAGTATGTCTACCGCATATTAACGGCAATTTGTATATATGTGAAGTGAAACTTTATAAGAGAAGATGGACTGGTCTGATGGATTGCTACAATGTGCTACACGTGCACATGCAGCCCTCTATCATCTCACTGACCAGTTAAGTGGTCTTTGGAAACATCCTACTCTCTTACTGTGATGCCAGCTGACATAACAATCAGAAAAGCTAAAATCTATATAACTTACTAGTCTTATGCATCTCCCCCCTCCCCCTCCATCCAAGAGTTTCAGCAACTGTCGTTATGTGGGTAGGCTCTTATTCTGCATTCGTCTGTTAACAGCTCACGTATTAAATCGTTTGTTCATTGTCTTATGGTCTTTATGGTCTTATGGCCAAAAAAAGAGTTTTGTCTTTAACTACATAAATAAATGTAATGTAAAGTGATAAAATGTTCTTAAACTTCGTGACAGGATTCTCATTCTAGCCCTAAGCAGTTCCCTTTGAACACTGAATGACCAACAATTGCTCTCAAATAAAATCCAAATCTAGGGCAATAGTGTTCTTATAAGACAGTCCAAAGTTTAGTTGTAAAATTGTGTAAAGTATCGTTTATTTTCTCCTTCTTAAGATAAGTCCTTCTAACTGCCTCGTTCAAATGTCAGTTTTTGATCCTCAGATGTTCTTTCCTTAGCTACCCATACTCCATCATTGTTTCATTAAGTTTCTTTTTTCTGATTACAGACTACTTTACACCATGTTTCTTTTCCCTTCTGTCTTGTAAGACTTGCTGTCTTAAAACGTTTTCCCTTAAAAACCTCTCTTTCAAATACTTCTTCTTCTCTCATGTTATTCATTTCAAAATCTTTCCTAATCTCTCGAATTCAAGTGATTTTTAATTTCTTTTCACTAAGATGTATGAAGTTCTTCTGGATGAATCTGTTGTCAACAATTTTGTAAATATGTCCATAAAATAATAATCTCATCTACCTTAGTGTTTCTCTGTTCTGATAAATTTCACTGTTACCGATTTCCTTCCCCATCCTTCCCTAATCCGAGCTTGTGGTCCGTCTCTAATGACCTCGTTGTCGACGGGACGTTAAACGCTAATCTCCTCCTCCTCAAGAGGTGACTTCTTAAATAGATATCCCTGGAGGAGCTCTAAAAAACTGGCACTACTCTATATGAGAGAAAATAAACTCTCTGCCCCACAACAGGCGTATGTGAAACTCATTCACTCACACATTCACATTTACAGATGCCATTAATAGACAAGGTGAAGATCGAAACAGGTTACTGGCTATCAAAACTACCTAATTAAACATATTCGCTTCATATGTATGCCCTCCCTAAGAACTTACACCATGAACCATGGACCATGCCGTTGGTGGGGAGGCTTGCGTGCCTCAGCGATACAGATAGCCGTACCATAGGTGCGCAACCACAATGGAGGGGTATCTGTTGAGAGGCCAGACAAAAGTGAGGTTCCTGAAGAGGGGCAGCAGACTTTTCAGTAGTTGCAGGGGCAACAGTCTGGATGATTGACTGACCTGGCCCTGTAACACTAATCAAAAGGGCCTTGTTGTTTTGGTACTGTGAATGGCTGAAAGCAAGGGGAAACTACAGCTGTAATTTTTCCTGGGGCATGCAGCTTTACTGTATGGTTAATGATGATGGCGTCCTCTTCGGTAAAATATTCCGGAGGTAAAATAGTCCCCCATTCGGATCTCCAGGCGGGGGCTACTCAAGAGGACATTGTTATCAGGAGAAAGAAAACTGGCATTCTACGAATCGGAGGGTGGAATGTCAGATCCCTTAATCGGGCAGCTAGGTTAGAAAATTTAAAAAGGGAAATGGATAGGTTAAAGTTAGATATAGTGGGAATTAGTGAAGTTCGTTGAAGAAACTGCGAAAAGGTGGGAATTTAAGGAGATGGGACCTGGATAAACTGAAAGAACCAGAGGTTGTACAGAGTTTCAGGGAGAGCATAAGGGAGCAACTGACAGGAATGGGGGAAATAAATACAGTAGAAGAAGAATGCGTAGCTCTGAGGGATGAAGTAGTGAAGACAGCAGAGGATCAAGTAGGTAAAAAGACGAGGGCTAGTAGAAATCCTTGGGTAACAGAAGAGTTACTGAATGTAGTTGATGAAAGGAGAAAATACAAAAATGCAGCAAGTGAAGCAGGCAAAATGGAATACAAACGTCTCAAAAATGAGATCGACATGAAGTGCAAAATGGCTAAGCAGGGATGGCCAGAGGATAAATGTAACGATGTAGAGGCCTAGCTAATGAGGGGTAAGATAGATACTGCCTACAGGAAAATTAAAGAGACCTTTGGAGAAAAGAGAACCACTTGCATTAATATCAAGAGCTCAGATGGAAACCCAGTTCTAAGCAAAGAAGGGAAAGCAGAAAGGTGGAAGGAGTATTTAGAGGGTCTATACAGGGGCGATGTTCTTGAGGACGATATTATGGAAATGGAGGAGGAGGTAGATGAAGATGAAATGGGAGATATGACACTGCGTGAAGAGTTTGACAGAGCACTGAAAGACCTAAGTCAAAAAAAGGCCCCGGGAGTAGACAACATTACATTAGAACTACTGACAGCCTTGGGAGAGCCAGTCCTGTCAAAACTCTACCATCTGGTGAGCAAGATGTATGAGACAGGCGAAATTCCCTCAGACTTCAAGAAGAATATAATAATTCCAATCCCAAAGAAAGCAGGTGTTGACAGATGTGAAAATTACCAAACAAGTCACAGCTAAAAATACTAACATGAATTCTTTACAGACGAATGGAAAAACTGGTAGAAGGCGACCTCGGGGAAGAACAGTTTGGATTCCATAGAAATGTTGGAACACGTGAGGCAACACTGACCTTACGACTTATCTTCGTTGAAAGATTAAGGAAAGGCAAACCTACGTTTCTAGCATTTGTAGACTTAGAGAAAGCTTTTGACAATGTTGACCGGAATGCTCTCTTTCAAATTCTGAAGGTGCCAGGGGTAAAATACAGGGAGCGAAAGGCTATTTACAATTTCTACAGAAACCAGATGGCAGTTATAAGAGTCGAGGGACATGAAAGGGAAGCACTGGTTGGGAAGGGAGTGAGACAGGGTTGTAGTCTCTCCCCAATGTTATTCAATCTGTATATTCAGCAAGCAGTAAAGGAAACAAAAGAAAAGTTCGGAGTAGGTATTAAAATCCATGGAGAAGAAATAAAAACTTTGAGGTCCGCCGATGACATTGTAATTCTGTCAGAGACAGCAAAAGAACTGGAAGAGCAGTTTAATGGAATGGACAGTGTCTTGAAAGTAGGGTATAAGATGAACATCAACAAAAGCAACTCAAGGATAATGGAATGTAGTCGAATTATGTCGGCCGATGCTGAGGGAATTAGATTAGGAAATGAGACAGTTAAAGTAGTAAAGGAGTTTTGCTGTTTGGGGAGCAAAATAACTGATGATGGTCGAAGTAGAGAGGGTATAAAATGTAGATTGGCAATGGCAAGGAAAGCGTTTCTGAAGAAGAGAAATTTGTTAACATTGAGTATTGATTTAAGTGTCTGGAAGTCGTTTCTGAAAGTATTTGTATGGAGTGTAGCCATGTATGGAAGTGAAACATGGACGATAAATAGTTTAGACAAGAAGAGAGTAGAAACTTTCGAAATTTGTTGCTACAGAAGAATGCTGAAGATTAGATGGGTAGATCACATAACTAATGAGGAGGTATTGTATAGAATTGGGGAGAAGAGGAGTTTTTGGCACAACTTGACTAGAAGAAGGGATCAGTTGGCAGGACATGTTCTGAGGCATCAAGGGGTCACCAATTTAGTACTGGACGGTAGCGTGGAGGGTAAAAATTGTAGAGGGAGACCAAGAGATGAATACACTTAGCAGAGTCAGAAGGATGTAGGTTGCAGTAAGTACTGGGAGATGCAGAGCTTGCACAGGATAGAGTAGCATGGAGAGCTGCATCATACCAGTCTCAGGACTGAAGACCACAACAACAAGAACTTTATCAAATAATGCATAAAATATCTGTGTAACTCAAAAATGGAGTACAATGAAAGAGGGTATATATATATATATATATATATATATATATATCCTCTCTCACTGTACTCCATTTATACACACACACACACACACATATATATATATATTTTCTTTTGACGTTTATTTCGTATTTGGCCGATATATAGCATATTTCATGACAGGTGGATTGGTCGTCTAAGCACCATACCATGGCCCTCCCATTCACTGGATCTGACGTCCCCGGATTTCTTTCTTTGGGGAAAGTTGAAGGATATTTGCTATCGTGTTCCACCGACAACGACTGGCAACATGCTCCAGCACATTGTCAATGCATGTGCTAACATTACGGAAGGCCTGTTACCAACTGTTCATCTAAAATTGTGAGCCATATGTTTGTGACCATTACAGCGCCATCTGTCACAAAGCAAACAAAAGTGGTCCAACTAAAACATTCATAATTTTTTTACGTAGTACATGAATATGTAATAAAAAATGAGGGTTCCTATTTTTAAAAACGCAGTTGATATCCGTTCGACCTATGGCAGCGCCATCTAGTGGGCCATCTGGTTTCCCCCTTCTAGCTAGACGAGTTTCGTTCTTTGTAGTTTTTTCGTTTGACGCTGATTTCGTGAGATATTTGGCCCCGACACGATCAATGTTCCACCCTGTACGGACCAAAGCAAGAAAATATTGTCCAGTAAACATATGCTTTAAAATGAACACCTTAAAAGTTAATTAGAAGAGTTGTATTTCAGACTAGTGAAGATGAAGTGCTCACAGCTCGTATGGTATGCATTTTAGAGCACATGTTTACCAGAAAGTTTTCTTGCTTTGGTCCATACTACCACTTCCCAAAAGTGGAAAGCAAAGAGCCTGCAGTAGAAGAGTTTTACTTCACAGCATCAAAGATCAAGAATTTTTCATAGCTCTTAAGGTATGTGCTTTAGAGGCCATGTTTACTTGACTTTTTTGTTTCGAATGACCATTCCTGTCGTGTCCCTCAATATTGACCATCACTTCTGAAACACCCTGTATATACATATGAAATTGTATTGAGTAGGCAATAACAGTGATAGAGCGTTTGTTAATTTTGATGTTGAGGCCCGCATCTCGTGGTCGTGCGGTAGCGTTCTCGCTTCCCACGCCCGGGTTCCCGGGTTCGATTCCCGGCAGGGTCAGGGATTTTCTCTGCCTCGTGATGGCTGGGTGTTGTGTGATGTGCTTAGGTTAGTTAGGTTTAAGTAGTTCTAAGTTCTAGGGGACTTATGACCTAAGATGTTGAGTCCCATAGTGCTCAGAGCCATTTTTTTGATGTTGAAACCAGTCGTATAAAAATCGAGAAATGTACTAGAATGTGAGAGCATGGTGGCCAGAAACGGCATTGTAGTGCAAACACTGCCAGGCAGTCGTCTTGGACCATGTTGCGTAATTGCTTACCGTAACATAGCCCTGCATTATGAGAATAAAGCTTAATTTCGCTTTGAACCAACTTACGGCCTAGATGCAGGTTCACCTACGAGTGTTTTATATAGAAATACGACAAAGGCTAGAATCTAGCGTGTCAGAAAGGGCTTAAGAAAACTATTCCACATTTTTGCAGTTCCCATTATTTACGTGAGCTGAAACAGAGAAATCAACTGTTCATTCTTCATAAAAGAGATCTCATAGGCTGCAAAAAGCAGCTACTGTATTATAAATCTAAATGTTAGATGGAAGATTTGACGTATGTTTCCCTGGTTTTGGTTTTTGGTTGTTTGGGGTGGGGGGGGGGGGGAGACCAAACTGCGAGGTCATCGGTCTCATCGGATTACGGAAGGACGGGGAAGGAAGTCGGCCATGCCCTTTCAAAGGAACCATTGGAGCGATTTAGGGAAATCACGGAAAACCTAAATCAGGATGGCCGGACGCGGGATTGAACCGTCGTCCTCCTGAATGCGAGTCCAGTGTGCTAACCGCTGCGCCACCTCGCTCGGCATATGTTTCCCTGTACGTGGCTGTGTGCTTCTTAGCGGTAAAAAACATGCTGCCAGTCAACTGTCTCTACCTATACCTACACTGCTCTAAATATATCGCATATTATATTTTATTAAAAATGCTTTGGTTGCCACCGGTACACCGAAAAATAAGTAATTCTTCTTAGCGAAACATCGTTTCAAGTTCAATGTAAGTGGGTAATGACAGTTTTACCAGCTACGTGCAGTACATGCTGTAGATGTATTTAACATTTCAGTGCAATTTTGCACACACGTAAATGAAATAAACAACTTGCTAACAATGATTTCGTAACCACGGAAACCACATAACATAAATTTTGTCTTTAAAAAAAGTAACTTTATCCTTTATTTAAGCATGTTCAAAAGAACGATGAACAGGTGTAATTACAGTGAATGATATCGTAGAGCATGCACAGGCCATTCGACGACACATATCGTCTGGCTTAGTTGGGGCTTCGTCATAGACTGCATCTTTGAGTGCTCAACAAAGGAAGAAGTCAAGAGGAGTCAAATTGGAGGACATCGCAAGCCATTTGATAAAAGAATTTAGTCCTATGCAACGTCCGGGAAAGATGTCGTTCAGTATTTGCGTTGCAACACGGGAAGAGTGAGCTGGAGAACTGTCGTGTTGCAGCGACATACACTGTCGACTAGGACCTGTTCTAGAACACCGAGCAGATTGTTCGTCAGAAAGTGTGCGTATGAATGTCCATTTAGAACGCCTGAGATGAAGTACAGTTCCTTAATGTAATTTCCTGTGATACACTATACGTTTACGCTCCACAGGCGTTGATGTTGTACCTGACAAAGCCAATATGGATTTTTGGCTGCAAATTCATATTAGTTTGGTTAGTAACCGTTCCTTCATAGGTAAAGAGGAAACGGAAATATGTAGGATCGTCTCTCAGTTCCTAAAGGACAATCAAGAAAATATAATGTTCGAGTGCCTGATGTAGTGACATGATATTGTTGTTGTGGTCTTCAGTCCAAAGACTGGTTTGATCCAACTCTCCATGCTACTCTGTCCTGTGCAAGTCTCTTCGTCTCTGAGTAACTACTGCAACCTACATCCCACTGAATCTACTTACTCTATTCGTCCTTTGGTCTCTCTCTACGCTTATTACCTCCCACACTTCCCTCCAGTACGAAATTGGTGATCAAGTTGTTCTACAAATTCCTCTAACCCCCAACTCTGTTCTGTTCTTCCTCATTAGTTACCTGATCTACCCATCTCATCTTCAGCATTTTTCTGTAGCACCATATTTCAAAACCTTCTTTTCTCTTCTTGTCTAAACTGTTTATCATCTTTTTTCTCTTCCATACATGGCTACACTCCACACAAATACTTTCAGATAAGACTTCCCAACACTTAAATCTATACTCGACATTAACAAATTTCTGTGCTTCAGAAACGCTTTCCTTGCAATAGCAAGTCTACGTTTTATATCCTCTATGCTTCAACCATCATCATTTATTTTGCTGCTCAAGTAGTAAAACTTGTCTACTACTTTAAGTGTCTCATTTCCTAATCTAATTCCCACACCATCACCTGATTTAATTTGACTACATTCCATTATCCTTCTTTTACTTTTTTTGAAGTTCATCTTATATCTTCCTTTCAAGACACTTTCTATTCTCTTTGGATGCTTTTCCAAGTCCTTTGCTGTCTCTGACAGAATTACAATGTAATTGGAGAACCTCCAGGTTTTTATTTCTTCTCCCCAGATTTTAATTGTTACTCCATTTTTTCCCTTTACTGCTTGCTCAACATACAGATTGAATAACATCAGGAATAGGCTACAACACTGTCTCACTCCCTTCTCAACCATTGATTCCCCTTCTCTCCCCTCGGCTCTTATAATTGCCTTCAGGTTTCTGTGAAAATTGCAAACAGCCTTTAGCTCCCTGTGTTTTACCCCTGCCACATTCAGAATTTGAAAGAGAGTATTCCAGTAAAAATTGTCAAAATCTTTCTCTAAGTCTACAAATGCTATAAACGTAGCATTGTTCTGAGATAAGTCATAGGATCAGTATTGCCTTCCATGTTCTTAAATTTCTACGAAATTCTAACCGATCTACCTTATGTCGGCTTCTACCAGTTTTTCCATCCATTTGTAAGGAATCTTGTTAGTATTTTGAACCATGGCTTATTAAATTGGTAGTTTGGTAATTTTCACAGCCGTCAGCAACCTCTTTCCATGAAATTGGAATTATTATATTCTTCTTGAAGTCTGAGGGTACTTCGCCTCTCTCGTACACCTTGCTCATCTGATGGAGGAGTTTTGTCACAGCTGACTCTCCCAAGGCTATCAGTAGTTTTAAAGGAATGTTGTCTACTCCCAGGGCCTTGTTTTGAATTAGGTCTTTCAGTGCTCTGTCAAATTCTTCACACAGTATCATATCTCCCATCTTATCTTCATCTTCAAAATTTTTCAAATGGCTCTGAGCACTATGGGACTTAACTTCTGAGGTCATCAGTCCCCTAGAACTTAGAACTACTTAAACCTAACTAACCTAAGAACATCACACACAGCCATGCCCGTGACAGTATTCGAACCTGCGACTGTAGTGGTCGCTCCATTCCAGACTGTAGCACCTAGAACCGCTCATCCACTCCAGCCAGCATCTTCATCTTCGTCCTCAAGTATATCAACCTTGTATGACCCTCTATATACTTCTTCCACCTTTCTGCTTTCCCTTCCACATTTCAGCTTGGGACTGGTTTTCTGTATGTGCTCTTGATTTTCATACAGGTGGTTCTCTTTTCTCCAAAGGTCTCTTTAATTTTCCCGTAGGTGGCATCTATCTTACCCCTAATGATGTATGCTTCTACACCTTACATTTGTACTCTAGCCATTCCTGCTTAGCCATTTTGCGCTTCCTGTCAATCTCATTTTTGAGACGTTTGTATTCCTTTTGACCTGCTTCATTTTCTGCATTTTTGAATTTTCTCCTACCATCAATTAAATTCAGGATCTTTAGTATTACCCAAGGATTTCTACTAGCCCTCGGCTTTTTGCCTGCTTGATCCTCTGCTGCCATCAGTTTTTCATCTCTCAAAGCTATCCACTCTTTTTCTATTGTATTCCTTTCTCCAATTCCTTTCAGTCGTTTCCTACTGCTTCCTCTGAAACTCTCTACAACTTCCGGTTCTTTCAGTTTATCCAGGGTCCATCTCCTTATATGAGAAAATTATTGCAGTGTCTTCAGTTTTAATATACAGTTCACAACCAATAAAGTATGATCACAGTCCACATCTGGTCCTGGAAATGTCTTACAATTTAAAATCTGGTTCCTAAATCTCTGTCTTACAATTATGTAACCGCTCTAAAACCTTCCAGTGTCTGCTGGTCTCATCCATGCAGACAACCTTCTTTCTTGATTCTTAAACCAAGTATTAGCTATGATTAAGATTTGCTCTGCGTAAAATTCTACTTACCTACTACTTTTCCTTCTCTTCCTTTCCCTACTCTCAAATTCCAGTCTCCTGCGACTATTAAATTTTCATCTCCCTTAATTATCTGAATATTTTCTTTTATCTTATCATACATTTCTTCAATCTCTTCATCATCTGTGGAGCTAGTTGGCATATAAACTTGTACTACTGTGGTCAGCGTGGGCTTTGTGTCTACCTTGGCTACAATAAAGTGTTCATTACGCCCTTCATAGTCACTTATCCATGTTTCTATTTTTTTATTCATCATTAAACCTACTCCTGGGTTACACCTATTTGATTTTGTATTAACAAACCTGTATTCACCTGACCAGAAGTATTCTTCCTCCTGCCACCGAATTTCACCAATTCCCACTATATCTAACTTCAACCTATGCATTTCCTTTTTTAAATTTTCTAATATACTTTCTGATACTCCACTTCTTTTCTCTTTTGTCAGACATCAGCAGAAACGCCTGTGACTGCGTAAGCATCTATAGAATGAATGACTGCGGTAAGGAGTGCATCCTTATTCGCTAACAGAGCACAAGGGCGTTTAAGCTGTCAACAAATTGGTTTTAATGCATAATTATTGACTATGAAATACACAAAGTTACATAGGTTGTAATGTGAAAATGTTAGGACAGTTGTTAAGATAACGCATTTCGGCCTGAGTAATCGAAATAACACTAAACATAAGAATATAAAATTTCTTACCTGAAGTTTCTTTACAAAGTTATTCTTACTATTATGTTGTGAAGTTGGACAATATTACGACAAATCATACAATTCCGGTTCTAAGCTCGGTACTATTTAGGATGACAGTCAAGTCTATGGAGGATGGTTAGTTTTTTGTGACAAGCTGAGCAAAAGATTACTCAAGGTTTCTCAAGTTCACATTGGACACAATCTGGTGAACCAACAAGTTTGCGCTTCTGCTCGCGGTATTTACCTTAACTGTGATGAGCTGTCAGCTGAATGTCTACTCTCGTACTCTGAAATTCCTATAATTGCTAATCAAAACCTTTGCTGATTTTATCAGCAGAAGCTCTCCTTTGTTTCTCGTTACGCGAGGAAACATGTACGCACATGACTGGAGCAGCGTGCGTATTACAATGCCTTCTCACTTCTCACAAAAACAATTAGTTAAGTGGCTGGTCCGTTTCTCCACTGTAGGAGCTCAATGATGCTACAGCTAATATTTAGCTGAATTTCAGCTGCAGTGAACGCACTGTTCACGCAAAACTCTTCCTCCACGTCTTACAGAGCATTATGTGCCCCGCTCTGCACTTGACGCCAGTTCAGAGGGGAGGCCATGAAATTTTCAGTCTTTTTCGCTCTCGTAGCAAAATTGTCCCCCACATGGGTCCTTTTGTGCTCCACATCACGGCTTTTTCTGACCAATAGGAGCATTCCTCTTATTTTGTGGAAACTCTCTATGCCAATCGCAAAGGTTGTAACCTCCCCCTCACTTACCGACCTTAATGACAGTGAATGTTTAAACCTCGTGTACCTAATGGAAATTTGGGAAAAGCAATCGTCACCGAAGTTAATTTGTCGGTAAAGAGGGAGGAAAGGGTTACATCTAAATGAAAGGAAAAATGCTAATGAAACTGGTGGAAATTAATTTTGAAAAAGGGTAAAGTTAATAAAGTAAGTAAATGTGCGGCCGTTACGTTAACAATTAACTAGCGGTAATTAGATATTGAGATTTGGGGGAAATTACAGTCGCCAGTCCTAAGGACAATTACTATAGTAACTGAAAAAGAAAGGTTATTACACACATAATTAGCACAAGAAGCGTGGCAACTGAAGGTTGACACGTGTTGTGTGAAAACTGAAAGTTTGTCAGAAGTAATAAATTTCCCTACACTCTGACTTAATTTAGCAAAAGAATTAATAAAACCGGAAAATCGAAAGTTAATTTAGTGACTGAAGTTAATAGTGAGCTTTCTTTCTGAAGCACATCGAAATTCAGTAAAATACGGTTAGTCTTGGACTACCTCAACAATCATTTCAAAGCTACTTGAATCTACGCAATTTAGAAATAAGAGATTTAACTTTGAACTTGAATTAAATGATTCTGAACAATTAACAATAGAACTATTTAGTATGTACCAAGCTGAGCTGCAGTCACAGGTAAGCTAAAATACGGTAACAAAACTCGCACTCTTAATATGTGATTGTGTAATCTGAATATTGTAGCCAGCTATGAATACCTTAACTGAACTTTGAAATTAAAGCAATGAAATCGAATAATGCTGGCGTTTGAATTTCAACGACACTCGGGTTCATTTCGGAAAAGGAAGGGACCCTGCTTGGTAATGCAATTGGGACAATGAGCAACAAAGGTTCATGCTAAGTTGCTGTAATTTTGTGATGCAACCATTTTAAAAGTTTGAAAAGCTGAGGTCTGCCATACAGTTCTAAAACTTTACGTGCTTCCAGTCTTCCTTGTTGGTTGATTGAAGGTTTGAAGCTGTCGATCGAGGAGGTGGCGACAGTCACTCATTGTCGGCCGTCGCTGTTGCAGAAGCTGGATGTTGGCGCGCCTTCTTCTCGACACGGTCACCAGACGAAACGGGCTCTTGATGTGCGCCAGTTAATGCTTCCCATCCGCGACACCACGTCAGAAACTATCATAGCAAGTCGAGCGCAATTACATGCCAAACCCCGAAAGCGCGGCAACTCGCGGGAGCTTCACACAACACACCTGCTCCACTCGCCACTCCAGCCAGACTCTCTCTGCTCTGCCCGCGCTCCACGCGGCAGAGTTAACACTACCAAAGATCCTACACACTTTGATTCTTCACACGACCTATCGATGTAATCGTTCGATAGCAGTTTTTCCTAGGCAAGACCCAGCGTAAAAATACAAATAATATTTACGAAACAAACCAATTATACATCGACATAAATGCATATATATACAAATAGTAAAACAATTACAATATTTAAAGACACAGAAATGTCATATATTCAGGTAACAAAAATAAGGAAAACAAATTTATAGTACAATAGATGGAAATTGGAGGATATGCATTTCCGGTGTTACACTGCCCCACATCGTCTGAGGATGTTGGTGTAACCTAAACAGACTCAGAAAATGTCCCAAAAAAGAAACGGCAGAAATGCATATGCTCAAAACATCAACAAAATATAGCATTCGTCTAATTAACCATAAATCAATTTTTAGACCATAATAATTGAGTGGAGACACTCCTAATCTTATTCCACTTTGTCATCTTGCACAAAATAAAACAGGTTGACAACATATTAAAATTCATAGAAAATATAGAAAATGTTTTAGCTATTCCAAAATCGTCAAAATTCGTAACACTATCAAGAAATGGAATACTATTTACAAAATTAATCAGGGTACATGGTCATAAAAACTGGTAGATCAAAATACGAAAATTAATTATTAATTACATATTATACACATTTTTATGTAACCTTTTCATAATCAATATTCTCGTCATGAGAGTCCAATTAGCGCTAAACAAGAAAATAATATTCAGCAGATCGAAAAAACCATAAATATTGCCAGCAGAATTATTTCACATCAGCTGTCCGGGAAGAAAAACAACTCCGCCATCCGTACTCGCAAGTACAAAGAATGCCGACAGCGGCACAAGAGCCGACAGCGACACAAGAGCCGACAGCGGCTCCGCCTCGCCAATATTGTTGCGCCCGCCTGTGCGGCACGCTTGATCTCACTCGCCTGTGTAACGGCATTTCCAGAACGTCCGTATCACTGAATACTTTAGGAAAAACTCACTCCCGAGTAATCTCAAGGAGTCCCTCAATACTATCACAGTGGATAACTCAACACTGTCCATCATCACACGCATGTACTAGCCTGAAACTTAAAACAGCATCTAAGTACATTGGCAATGACTAGTAAAACACACATTCATGAAATCTGACAGCTAGTTACAAAAGCATATTTACATTCCTTAATCTACTGTGACTCAGCTGAAAACTTGAACTAGCAGCTTGGATTTTTAAATTGATTAATATTCAGTAACTCTTAAATCATTTAATCAAAATTAATTACTTATTAATTACAACTTCTTTAATGACCTCTAGGTCAGGCAAAAGCATCGCAACATGGCACATCCTTAAATCTTACACTGTACATTTACATACTGTACAAATTACCCTTTCTGTGGTATTAATCAATCCTTGGTTGGTACAACTTCAGGTCTACAATGTTCCGTATACCTAATAGCTTTCCAGAGTTTGGATACCCTAGGCAATAAGCATTTGTGTGAGGTATACCAATGACTTTATATGGTCCATTATAAACAAACTTAAATTTAGAGATTTCATGGTCTATCTCGCTCGATTTCTCGTGAGCTTTTACAAGTACTAAGTCTCCGATTGCAAACTTAGCAAAACGCGCTTTAGCGTCATGACGACATATGCGAGCATCGGCTTTTAGCTTCATTACTTCTCGCAAACGATCTTTTTTCACACCAATACTAATGTTAATCCGTGGAGGGAATTTGATTATCTCTTCCAATTCACTTTCTACACTTTTGTCAATGCCGAAATTCCTCACTTTACGGCAGTTCAAATTCATTCCTATGTCAATGTCATCCGGCCAGTTAACAATGTGTATAGGCTGGAATTGCCTATGCACACCGTCTCCTGCCTCGTCAAAACCAACTACTATTGTTTTATCTAGTGACGTACATGCCAAAGTTTTGCTTTCGCAATTAATCACTGCATGGTACTTTAATAGCCAATCTAACCCGATAATTACTTCCATAGTCAAGTCTGGCACGACGACAAACTCTTGTTCAAATCGTGCCCCACATATCTCGAAGTGGACAAAAATCTGTTTTGTGACCGGTTTACTGGCCTTCCCAGTAGCACCGATAATTTTCACTCCTGTTACTGGCATAACTACGATGCCAGGTCTGTCTTTCAGTAACTGAAATATTTTTCCAGATACAGCACTCAATTCTGCACCGGTGTCAATCAACACGTTTAGTTGTAGGCCGTGCATATTAGCAGACACTACTATCTGTCTACACTTGTCCTCGACTGTTTCTTTATTTTCCCACAGTAAATCCTCGTCTATATCCAGGTCATTCCAGAAAATACCATCCGGCTTTGATCCTAAATCCGGCTTATCTGGCGGCTTTTTCAGCCTCTGTTCACATACAGTATTAATTTCAACACGTTTGTCCTGAGGCTTAGTCTGTAGCTTCGCCTCCAATAACAAAACCTTTTCCTGTAGCTCGTCAACTAGTGAGTGTTGCTTTGCTATCAATTCACTAATTGTCACCTTCGTTGATTCGACTTTGGTCAGATTGATCTCATCTGCCAATCTACCTGGAGGAATGTGCCCAGTAGTATCTGCTATTACTTCCTCTGGACCTGCGCAACCCACACTGCTAGCGTCTGACCGCACAATGTCAGCTCTAACCTCATACACGCTGTAATCTATGTGCTTTTCTACCAATCGTGTCCGGCTATCACTAAAATTTTCGTAATCTTTCTCCTTAATACTCTCGCAATGTTTAAACTGGAGGTTTTCGTCGGATGGGTCGTCTACTTCTACCACTATAACTTTCGGTAAAGTCTGCCGGTTAGGGCCAGAACTTTCCTTTACTACTTCAACATCCAACTCTTGCGGGACGAAACACGACGAATCTTGCTCGTGCTCCCCATTAACATCAACTATTTCTGGTAAAGTCTGCCGGTTAGGGCCAGAACTTTCTGTCACTTCACAAACACTATCTTCCTGCGGGACGAGACGCGGCAAATCCTGCACGCGCTCCCCATAAACACTTCTCCCATACAGACCCCTATAATCTCTTAGTTCGTCGTATAAGCGACCGAACTGCCTTAACCAGACCTCATCCCTCTCTGCATCCCCTCGCTCGATGACGGACGTTTTATCCGACATCTGATCTTCTCTCAACACTTGCGAATCATTCTTAAACTTAATCTCCAGTTCCGCTGTGGGTATTACAGCTGCCACTTTATAATCGATTTCCGGAACACTACTTAAATTGTTCTCACTGACAGTGAATGTACTTCCTACTGCCGTGTATACAGCTGATCTACTACTTGTGGGCGCACTCCTTTCTCCTAACACTGGCCCACTCTCCCGCCGTTGATTATTCCATACGGAATTTTCATAACGACGACACCTGGGTTTTCTCTTGTTATTGGGCCTCCAAAATTTCTCCACGCCCGGTCGGCCCCTCACCGGCGCGGCTAATGGTTTCCCTGTCTCGTCCCAGCAGATACGCTCCCCGGATGCTGCTGAGGCGGCTGATCACACCCTCTGGCGTTATTACTATTCTGAAGCCCGTATCACGCTAGTATGATACTGGTTTCCGTAATTCCTGCTATTATTTGCATTGTACCGATTGTTATAACGGCCCGAACCATTATTGTTATTGCTGCCATGGTTGCGGCATGCATTGTTTCCGTGGTTATCGTTGTTGTGGTTGCTGTGGTACCCGTTATTGTTACCACGGCCTCTACCACTGTCGCGATTATTGCGCCAATTGTCCTCGTCCTCCACTCTTTCCAGGAAGTCATTTATTGTCCTGTAATTGCTTCCTACGTAGCGTTTTATATCATCTGGAAGCTTTTTGTAGAGTTCCCAGACTATTTCGGATTCCGTGCGGCGATCACGCAAATATTCCAACTTGCGGATCCAGCCCTCACAAAACTCCTTCATCGAACCGCGAGAATTCGCATCGAAAGGCCTCGATACGTCAAATTCGCGCCAGACACTTTGCTGTTTTTGCTCTGACCAGTATTCAGCCAGAAACAAATTTATAAATACGTCAAAAGTCAGGTTCGTAATGTTGAGGTTTAAGCCCCAACGCTTGGCATCACCAGCCAACACATCAAAAATCGCATTAATTTTTCTCTCATTAGTCCATGATCTGGGTAAAACTCTTTCACAATTCTTAATGAAATCCGTCGCGTGTATACCGCCTTTTCTCAAGGGGTCGAACCGCTCCTCTTTCGTCAACAATTCCGAACTATGTGCATAGATTGGCACATAGCTCTGTTTTTCGTCAAGTTTCTTTTCGAATTCCGACACTTGCGTAATTACCTGGCAAGTGGGTGTCGCAAGCGTTTCTACTTCCCTTTTTTTCTCTTCGCAGGTATTAGCCTGCTTCGTCACTTTGGTATCTACTTCGGATACTAAAGCCTTTAAAGTTTCCACCTTCTTTTGATCCTCTTTTTTCACTAATTGAATTTGTTCCGTCACCTTATTCTCGATGATCGGAGCAACTGATTCTCCTACACTTTTCTCGATTCTGCTAATTTCGGAATAAAAACGAGTATTTATGCACGCAATTTCCGCCTGAACGCCTATCATTTCCTGTTTAAGATTACCGATTTCTGTATTCATCACAACAATATCTTCTTTGATTTTAGCAAATTTTGTGTTAACAACTCCAACATTGTTGTTGACAACATTAATAGCTTTGTTCTGACTGTCTAGCTTTCGTTCAATTTTTTCAGACTGAGCTTCTTGCTTGGCCGATTGACTCTTGATTTCGTTAATCAAAACATTCAATAAATCAGTAAAATTCCCGGAAACTACCGGTTTTACTTCCGTAGCGGCTTCCTCTTTTATTGTCCCCCCGTATTCGTCATCAAGGGATTCACATTTGATTTTCACTTCCGATTCCGAAACATTTTCTAAAGTGTGGAATTCCATTTCTACTCTTTGTTGCGTTTCGGCGGTCGCGTCTTTCATGCTAGCCGCCTGCCCCTGAACAATGGGTACCGCGGTGCGCGTTTCCCACTGTTCGACCGATTGTTCCGTATCCAAGTCTTCCAAATTTTGGTAATTGTTGCCTTCACTCATTTTAATAATTTTCAATATAAATGACAAATCTCAAATCTAATTAGGATTCCTCCCATTACTTAATCTCTCTGACGTAACGACCTGTTCGTAACCAATACTTTGTTACGAGATTTGCACCATACAAAATTCGTGTCCAGAACAACTTCAAATTGAACAACGTCCTGTCACATTCGCCACGTGTAACCTCCCCCTCACTTATCGACCTTAATGACAGTGAATGTTCAAACCTCGTGTACCTAATGGAAATTTGGGAAAAGCAATCGTCACCGAAGTTAATTTGTCGGTAAAGAGGGAGGAAAGGGTTACATCTAAATGAAAGGAAAAATGCTAATGAAACTGGTGGAAATTAATTTTGAAAAAGGGTAAAGTTAATAAAGAAAGTAAATGTGCGGCCGTTACGTTAACAATTAACTAGCGGTAATTAGATATTGAGATTTGGGGAAAATTACAGTCGCCAGTCCTAAGGACAATTACTATAGCAACTGAAAAGGAAAGGTTATTACACATATAATTAGCACTAGAAGCGTGGCAACTGAAGGTTGACACGTGTTGTGTGAAAACTGAAAGTTTGTCAGAAGTAATAAATTTCCCTACACTCTGACTTAATTTAGCAAAAGAATTAATAAAACCGGAAAATCGAAAGTTAATTTAGTGACTGAAGTTAATAGTGAGCTTTCTTTCTGAAGCACATCGAAATTCAGTAAAATACGGTTAGTCTTGGACTACCTCAACAATCATTTCAAAGCTACTTGAATCTACGCAATTTAGAAATAAGAGATTTAACTTTGAACTTGAATTAAATGATTCTGAACAATTAACAATAGAGCAATTTAGTATGTACCAAGCTGAGCTGCAGTCACAGGTAAGCTAAAATACGGTAACAAAACTCGCACTCTTAATTTGTGCTTGTGTAATCTGAATATTGTAGCCAGCTATGAATACCTTAACTGAACTTTGAAATTAAAGCAATGAAATCGAATGATGCTGGCGTTTGAATTTCAACGACACTCGGGTTCATTTCGGAAAAGGAAGGGACCCTGCTTGGTAATGCAATTGGGACAATGAGCAACAAAGGTTCATGCTAAGTTGCTGTAATTTTGTGATGCAACCATTTTAAAAGTTTGAAAAGCTGAGGTCTGCCATACAGTTCTAAAACTTTACGTGCTTCCAGTCTTCCGTGTTGGTTTTTGGAAGGTTTGAAGCCATCGGTCGAGGAGGTGGCGACAGTCACTCATTGTCGGCCGTCGCTGTTGCAGAAGCTGGATGTTGGCGCGCCTTCTTCTCGACACGGTCACCAGACGAAACGGGCTCTTGATGTGCGCCAGCTAATGCTTCCCGTCCGCGACACCATGTCAGAAACTATCATAGCAAGTCGAGCGCAATTACATGCTGCCAAATCCCGAAAGCGTGGCAACTCGCGGGAGCTTCACACAACACACCTGCTCCACTCGCCACTCCAGCCAGACTCTCTCTCCTCTGCCCGCGCTCCACGCGGCAGAGTTAACACTACCAAAGATCCTACACACTTTGGTTCTTCACACGACCTATCGATGTAATCGTTCCATAGCAGTTTTCCCTAGGCAAGACCCAGCGTAAAAATACAAATAATATTTACGAAACAAACCAATTATACATCGACATAAATGCATATACACTCCTGGAAATGGAAAAAAGAACACATTGACACCGGTGTGTCAGACCCACCATACTTCTTCCGCTCACGCCCCAACATCGTGCAGCCCGACTCCAGTGGTGTCGCGACAGGCGTGAATGGAGGGACGAATGGAGACGTGTCGTCTTCAACGATGAGAGTCGCTTCTGCCTTGGTGCCAATGATGGTCGTATGCGTGTTTGGCGCCGTGCAGGTGAGCGCCACAATCAGGACTGCATACGACCGAGGCACACAGGGCCAACACCCGGCATCATGGTGTGGGGAGCGATCTCCTACACTGGCCGTACACCACTGGTGATCGTCGAGGGGACACTGAATAGTGCACGGTACATCCAAACCGTCATCGAACCCATCGTTCTACCATTCCTAGACCGGCAAGGGAACGTGCTGTTCCAACAGGACAATGCATGTCCGCATGTATCCCGTGCCACCCAACGTGCTCTAGAAGGTGTAAGTCAACTACCCTGGCCAGCAAGATCTCCGGATCTGTCCCCCATTGAGCATGTTTGGGACTGGATGAAGCGTTGTCTCACGCGGTCTGCACGTCCAGCACAAACGCTGGTCCAACTGAGGCGCCAGGTGGAAATGGCATGGCAAGCCGTTCCACAGGACTACATCCAGCATCTCTACGATCGTCTCCATGGGAGAATAGCAGCCTGCATTGCTGCGAAAGGTGGATATACACTGTACTAGTGCCGACATTGTGCATGCTCTGTTGCCTGTTTCTATGTGCCTGTGGTTCTGTCAGTGTGATCATGTGATGTATCTGACCCCAGGAATGTGTCAATAAAGTTTCCCCTTCCTGGGACAATGAATTCACGGTGTTCGTATTTCAATTTCCAGGAGTGTATATATATATATATATATATATATATATATATATATATATATATATATATACAAATAGTAAAACAATTACAATATTTAAAGACACAGAAATGTCATATATTCAGGTAACAAAAATAAGGAAAACAAATTTATAGTACAATAGATGGAAATAGGAGGATATGCATTTCTGGTGTTACAAGGTCCTACCATTAAACTGCTCGAAATTTCGGCACTTTACTCCTTCCTAGTTCCTGTCAGCCAATCGGACGTGCCTGCTCCAGATGCCTGAAAGTTACATGCGTATATCATAAGCATACCACGTTCAGTTCACGCGATCGACTGCATCACTGGTTTGTTCATATGCATTTGGAAATTCCCCAACACAGTTTTCTAAAGCTTCTTTCCGTACCACTCGGGTGGCTCAGTAATTGCCCTCCTGAATGAGTCACCTGTCCTGTTCATTGTCTCTCACCATGGGTTGCTTTTATGAGCTGTCCATTGCACTCTACCTGGGACAAACCCAGGACGTCGCCCCTTGCATTTTCTTCCCAAACGAAACATTTCCTCCAGCAGCTTGTTTCACCTCTTGCACATTGACATGCAGAATGTAGGTTTGGTGTGTTAATACTGTCAATTGAGTATCATCCTTTTGCATCGCATACTGTACATTTTTGAAGGCAAATCTGCCCATTTTCGCCTAAGTATGTCAGGTGACATATTCACCTTCCTGATACAATGTATAAAAACTCTCATGTAAAGAGCGAAATTTACCTTAATTTAATCTGCCGCCTTACAACCCTACCTGATTAAGTGATCTGCTCTGATCCGTAGAACGCCAGTCTTGTTTCTCCTGATATCGACGTCCTCCTGAGTAGTTGCCGCCGGGAGTGAGGGATTGTTTTACCTCCGGACAATGTTACCCAAAAGGACGACATCATCGTTTAACCATACAGTAAAGCTGATGCCCTTGGGAAAAATTTCAGCTGTGGTTTCCCCTTGCATTTAGCCATTCATAGAACCAGCACTGCAATGCTTTTTTGGTTAATGTTGCAGGGTGAGTTCAGTCAGTCGGCCAAACTGTTAACCCTGTAAGTACTGAAAAGGCTGCTGATCCTCTTCAGGAACCATACCTTTGTCTGGCCTCTCAATAAATATTCCTCCATTAAAGTTATACCTACAGTATGGCTATATTTATCGCTGAGGCACGCAAGCCTCCCCTCCAATGACAAAGTCCATAGTTCATGGGGGGGGGGGGGGGACAACATATGATATTATTGATGGAAATTCTGTCGATGCAGGTTGCGAATGACACTTGTCTGGGTGATTCCATAACCCATGGCAATATGTCATACCACTGTGTGGATTTATTAGAGTTGTAGCCAGAACTGCTTCTTCGTGTTCTCTGTCATTTACAGTCTTCCTTCTTGTCCTGTTTTTAGCATTCAAGCTGCCTGTCTGCATTAGTACCCTCATTTAGTCTGCCACATTACATATCTTGCTCCTTCTGTGTTCAGTTGCGAGCTGGGCCAATCAATGGTAGAGAAACTGAAGTCAGTGCAAAATTGTTTTCTACTGCTGACTGTAGCAATTGACATATTTATTTGCCAACATCATATTTTAATATATGGCGTAATTAAACAGTGGTTCGTTCTAGTCTCCTTATCATTATTTTACAGTGGAATTGATTTAGTGTATATTAGTGATTTGAGCACTAAAGTAATGTTTTTCCGAAATTTAACATGTAATCTTTCCACATGATTGTCTACGTTTTAATTTTAATTTAAATTCAAACAAATCTGAGCTTCTCTATAAATTTGTACCATTCTTAAATTTTTAAATTTGAGACTAATTTAATTTTGACTTTAAGACTTATGTTAACCTGAAGTTGAGGAAACCTTCATTTAACATTATCCGCCCCTTTTTCAATACTTATTGTCTATTCTCAGCCCTTCCTGTCAATTATAATTTAAGAAAGTTTCATTTCTTACAATAATTTCTTGATTTATATTAAACTTAAGCATATCATTCTCATAACTTTACAAGCATAATCCTATTCACAAACATATTTGTATCCCCCAAAAATCTTAAATTTATGCATTATAAATTTAAAAAAATTAAATTAGACTTTTAGAAACATTAAATTTCTAATCCTACTAATTACTTTGCAAATATTACATTAACATCATGCAATTGCCAAACCCATTTATATATACATCCTATATTTTAACAAACATATTAGATGTTAGAAGCTTAACCTACCAAGAAAATGATAGCATTTGGTTTTCTTAACTTAGACATGTTGAAAAATATGAAAAACAAGGAAATATTATTAATCTGTCATGATTAAAATTTTAAAAGCATTGTTAATAAAAATCTGGTGCTGACATACAAGATTCTTCAAAAATTAAATATTTTTAAACAACAATAGACTTTGCATGTTTGTACATTTGTTATTTCTTTCAGTTTAATCGGATACTAGTCTGTCACAGACAGTTCTTTCTCTTATATCTTCAATGAGGTTCATTGAAGTCGTCACTCTTTTTTTCATGCATCTCGAAGTGTCTCTGCTGAGCATGGTGGTAAGACTGTTGGCCATGTGCCTCAATGTGTCTCCGCTGAGCGCTGAGCATGGAATGATGGTCGGCAGAGAGAAAAGTTGCTGAAGGTCCGAGCGTGTTGTGAAATTGTATTAGAGATCTATTCTTGACAGCATAAAACCCTATCTTCATCATTCTGCGAATTTTTTCACCAATTCACCATTGGTCCTGTTTTCTATAAAAGTAGTCATCTCCCATCTGTTGGTATGACCTCCGAAAGTGTTGTAATTTGCCATAAGGAATATCGGACATTTGTACTGCTAGAACAGTTAAAATTGGATTCTTTGTTGTTAGGTAAATGCGATAATGGTCTTGTATGGGAAGGGATTTGGAAAGGTTTCTTGATCTCTTCTGGTCCAGGCTCTTCTTTCTTCCAAATCTGCTGTGTTGCATCTTCTGTTCTTGTTCCATCTTACTGTCTTTTCACTTGTGTCTTTGTTCTTCTCTGGACCAGAAATTGGGATTGAAGACTTGTTTAACCTAGTTATTGTTTACTCCATTCTTATTGTGTCTTCTTTCAAATTGTTGTATCTCCTCTCTTGTATCTGCTTGTTCATCAAGATAGATTGGACAGCCTTCCATGAGTGTTCAGCGAATGTTTCACAGTTGTTGATTTCTGTATAGTATGATAACAGTTATGCTATTCTGAATCTCGAGTTACAGAAATGCGCCTCTTCTTTTTCCGGTGAATTTAAACACCTGCTTGTCTTGGTGTAATATGTCCGCCTCCATTCTGGTGTGGTTGACATACATCATCTCTCCTTATGCTGCCTTTAACAGTTCATGACAGAAGTGCTAATTATCTAACACTTTCACAAATCCGTTGTTATAACGATTGGATGTGGCTTTCACATGAATAAAGCTCGCATTATGGTACATGTTGATCGTATCCAGGATGCATTGTAGATCTACAAACTTTTCCACAGAGGTATTACCCTCTTGGACTGTTGCTTTCACCAAGGCCTCTCTTATAGCCTGATGTACCAAGCACTCACACTCAGTGTCCCTTCCTCTCATGCTTAACTTTTCTTCTCAGTTCTGCTGTCGAACAAGCTGCAATAAAGCTGCATCGTGCTTGATGATGTTATGGATCATACTATATTGTCCAACTTCTGTCTATCTTACTTTTCTAATATCCTCACACTTTCTCTAATTTACATGATATTATTATCTACACTACTGGCCATTAAAATTGCTACACCACGAAGAAATGCAGATGATAAACGGATATTCGTTGGACAAATATATTATACTAGAACTGAAATGTGATTACATTTTCACGCAATTTGGGTGCATAGATCTTGAGAAATCAGTACCCAGAACAACCACCTATGGCCCTAATAACGGCCTTGGTACGCCAGGGCATTGAGTCAAACAGAGCTTGGATAGCGTGTACAGGTACAGCTGCCCATGCAGCTTCAATGCGATACCACAGTTCATCAAGAGTAGTGACTGGCGTATTGTAACGAGCCAGTTGTTCGGCCACCATTGACCAGACATTTTCAATTGGTTAGAGATCTGGAGAATGTGCTGGCCAGGGCAGCAGTCGAAAATTTCCTGTATCCAGAAAGGCCTGTACATGCGGTCATGCATTATCCTGCTGAAATGTAGGGTTTCACAGGGATCGAATTAGGGGTAGAGCTACGGATCGTAACACATCTGAAATGTAACGTCCACTGTTCAAAGTCCCGTCAATGCGAACAAGAGGTGACCGAGATGTGTAACCAATGGCACCCCATGTCATGACGCCGGGTGATACACCAGAATGGCGATGACGAATACACGCTTCCAACGTGCTTTCACCGCGATGTAACATGGATGCTGTAAACAGAACCTGAATTCATCCGATAAAATGACGTTTTGCCATTCGTGCACCCAGGTTCGTCGTTGAGTACACCATCGCAGGTGCTCCTGTCTGTGATGCAGCGTTAAGGGTAACCGCAGCCATGGTCTCCGAGCTGATAGTCCATGCTGCTGCAGACGTCTTCGAACTGTTCGTGCAGATGGTTGATGTCTTGCAAACGTCCCCATCTGTTGACTCGGGGATCGAGACGTGGCTGCACGATCCGTTACAGCCATAAAGATTAGATGCCTGTCATCTCGACTGCTAGTCATATGAGGCCGTTGGGATCCAGCTTGGCGTTCCGCATTACCCTCCTGAACCCACGGATTCCATATTGTGCTAACAGTCATTAGATCTCGACCAACGTGACCAGCAATGTCGCGATACGATAAACCGCAATCGCGATAGGTTACAATCCGACCTTTATCAAAGTCGGAAACGTGATGTTACACATTTCTCCCCCTTACACGAGGCATCACAACAACGTTTCAGCACGCAACGCTGGTCAACTGCTGTTTGTGTATGATAAATCGGTTGGAAACTTTCCTCATGTCAGCACGTTGTAGGTGTCGCCACTGGCGCCAGCCTTTTGTGAATGCTCTGAAAAGCTAATCATTTGCATATCACAGCATCGTCTACCTGTCGGTTAAAGGTCGCGTCTGTAGCACGTCATCTTCGTGGTGTACCAATTTTAATGGCCAGTAGTGTATCTTATCATAATCGTTACTCCCTCGAAATATATTACAAGCTTTACAAACATTAAATTCTCAATAAACTTTACAAAAGTCCTTATTTAACCAAACAAGATTTTTTCTGATTACCATTTTTATTAGTTTACGTCTGTTATCCCCATTCTATGTAACATTTTATTAGTATAAAGATCATGGTTTCATCTTCATCATGATGGATAGTAACAGGGAAATTGATGGTGATGTAGCTTAGTGTGTTAGTATGTTCTTTCCCCCCCCCCTTTTTCTCTAACTACAGGTACATCATATTATCATGAAAACTTCGCACCTTGACTCCGACTTCTCTGCAATCTCTTCTTTTTGGCATTAGCTGTAACAGAACTTCAAAATACAATATGTATCGATCCTTTTTTTTCTTTTTCAAAACAATCATACTCTTCCTTATTGAAAGTCTCTCTCGGTTAAACTTTCATTCCTCTGTCTACCTCCTTCCACGGAATAACATGTTTCTCACTTAGCTTAATAATTCAATTCTCACTTTTAATTCTTACCTCATAATATCAGCTTGTGGTACCTTCCACAAATCATATATGCTTCTTCTTGTCTCCCAAAATATCTCCTCAGCTATATGTTCACTGTCCTTGATGGAACAAATTAGAAATGACCATCTCCTTATTACCTAATTCTTTACTTCCTTCCTACTTCTTGACTTCCTTTTGTGTAAAAAAATCAACTCCTATTTTACTTTAAACTATGTTTTTAAGAGAGAATCTGCTACTATTTCTTCAAACTGTGCACATGCTGGTCTCTATCTTCCTCCTTGCTTTCTACTCTTTCCCCATAACACATTTCGTTTGCAGAAGAGTTACTTCAGTTCTTACTTTACTGTTTTTCCTTCTCAATTATTATTTTAACTTACTACGAAAGTACACAAAATAGCTCAGAACACTGTTGCAGAAGCAATGAAACAAGCATGCCAAATTTAAAAGAATGCAAAACCCCAAAGTTTGGCGAATTTTTACAGAAGCTCGAAATCCAGTATCAACTTCAATGTGAGATGCTTTTAATAATTTCCATAATGAAACTCTGTGACTAAATATGGCAAAAATCCCGAAGAGATTCTGGTCACATGTAAAGTACACCAATGGCAAAACGCAATCAATACCTTCACTGCACGATAACTATGGTGATGTTATTGATGACAGTGCCACTAAAGCAGAATTACTAAACACAGTTTCTGAAACTTTTTCACAAAAGAAGACAAAGTAAATATTCCAGAATCGAATCAAGAACAACTGCAAACATGAATAACTTAGAACCAGACATCCTGGTGTAGCAAAGCAGCTTCAAACACTTAAGAGAGGCAAGCCTCCGGTCTAAATTGTACACCAGTGCAGTTCCTTTCAGAATATGCTGATACAATAGCTCCATACTTAGCAATCATTTAGAACCACTCTCTTGTACAAAGATCCATACCCAAATACCGGAAAGTTGCACAAGTCACACAAATAGCTAAGAAAGGAAATAGGAGTAATCCACCGAATTACAGGCCCATATCACTAATGTCGGTTTGCAGTAGGATTTTGGAACATGTACTATGCTCAAACATTAGGAATCGCCTCGAAGAAAAACGATTTATTGACAAACAGCCAACACGGATTCAGGTAATATTGTTCTTGTGAAACATAGGTAGTTCTTTATTCTCATGAAGTAGTGAGTGAAATCGACAGGAAAGTCGAACTAATTCACCATATTTAGATTTCCAGAAGGCTTTTGATCAATTAAATTACGTGCCTATGGAGCATCAGCTCAGTGTGTGACTGGATTTCTATTTCACTGTCAGGAAGCTCACTGTTTGTAATAAGTGACAGAAAGTCCTTGAGGAAGCCAGATGTAATATCTGACGTTGCCAAAGTAAGTTTTATAGGCCCTATATCGTTCCTGATCTACATAAACGATTTAGGACAATCTGAGCAGCCCTCTTAAGTTGTTTGGAGATGGTGCTGTCATTTACCATCTTGTTAAGTCATCGAGGGTGGAATGGTAGAGAAGTAGCTTAAAGACGGTTTGTTGTAAATTAAAGAGTAATCTTGTAGATATAGTTGTAGATGTAGTGGTTTGATCTAGTAGAGAGGCACATAATCATGTAGTACTGATAACAAAACTTTATGAACTGCCTTAATCGTTGATATCCCGGTTTGGAAAGCACAATGGGCCTTCTCAAGTAGGTTGTGATATGCCAAAAATAATTCAATTGGTATTTCATAAGAGATTCAATACCTTTCGACGTTATATGTTCGAATGGTGGGTCTGTAATTTTGGGGCGAATTTCTGTCTCTTTTTTGTTTATTTGCAAGACAGGACTCAGTTTCAGGCTGGTTGGCAATGTTCCACCTGTTAACTTCCTACTGGTAAGGTAAGACTGTGGAATACATATAATATTTATTATTTTTTAGGATTAAATTAGAGAAACCATGTACGTCTTAAGTTCTAAGGTTTCTTAGTGATCTGACTACTGCAAGTATATCCTTAGGAATGACAATTCACCATCACAATTTTGACAAGTACACCTTCAGCTCTGCTTCTAGTTGGTTTGGAAGTTTATCCACATTGTCATCTCAATTATTTTCATCGGACATGGCTAATTTCCGAGAATTTATAAATCTGTTATATTGCTGATCTCCACTTAGATGAACATATACGTTTTCTGCAGTGAGCCATGTTCCTGCTTTAACTATTTTCCAGGCTGCTTTACATTTGTTAGTAGACTGAGAAATATAGTTATCTAGGCTTTTTTCTTTACAGAAATGATATCTTTTTAAAAAAATTGGTTTATGAATGTCTATACTCGTTGTCAATGCAAGATTTGTCGTAGGAAACATATATGGAAATCTTAAATTATTCAAGTAAAGTCTATATCAGACAATTACATTTCTCTTCTGGGGATAATATTCACTAAAGGTAGCAGTAATAGGTATATAAGAAATAATCTAAACACCACTTAACGCCTCATTCTCCATTACAGTGGTACACCAGTCAATGCTCAAAAACCTTTGTGTTAAATTTGTTACATTTTCGTTTTTTTAACTGTCTCACTACCCTGGGACCCATTAGTTGATCTTGATTGTTTTTAGACTCCATTAACTTAAGGAATATTGCATTTTGGACACAGAAGATAGCTTTAACAACATTGAACATTACATTATCTTTCCAAATGTTTGATATATCATTATTTAGGGAGGCATTTTGCGTGATTGATTTATCGTGAAAGCAATGGAAATACTATGACTTGAGTGTATTGCAAGGTTCTGCTCGCTTTGGAATGTAATTTATTTTTTAATTTTAAGTTTACTAGAAATTTAAAAAATAAATTACATTCCAAAGCAGGCAAATTTTAAGTTTACTAGCCCCCCAATGAACCATGGACCTTGCCATTGGTGGGGAGGCTTGCTTGCCTCAGCGATACAGATAGACGCACAACTGAGGGGTATCTGTTGAGAGGCCAGACAAACGTGTGGTTCCTGAAGAGGGGCAGCAACTCTTTCAGTAGTTGCAGGGGCAACAGTCTGGATGATTGACTGATCTGGCCTTGTAACACTAACCAAAACGGCCTTGCTGTGCTGGTACTGCGAACGGTTGAAAGCAAGGGGAAACTACAGCTGTAATTTTTCCCGAGGGCATGCAGCTCTACTGTATGGTTAATGATGATGGCGTCCTCTTGGGTAAAATATTCCAGAGGTAAAATAGCCCCCCATTCGGATCTCTGGGTGGTGACTACACAGGAGGACGTTGTTATCAGGAGAAAGAAAACTGGCGTTCTGTGGATCAGAGCGTGGAATGTCAGATCCCCTAATCGGGCAGGTAGGTTAGAAAATTTAAAAAGGGAAATGGATAGGTTAAAGTTAGATATAGTGGGAATTAGTGAAGTTCGGTAGCAGAAGGAACAAGACTTCTGGTCAGGCAAATACAGGGTTATAAATACAAAATCAAGTAGGGGTAATGCAGGAGTAGGTTTAATAATGAGTAGAAAAATAGGAGTGTGGATAAGCTACTACAAACAGCATAGTGAACACATTATTGTGGCCAAGATTCATATGAAGCCCATGTCTACCAAGGTAGCACAAGTCTATTTGCCAATTAGTTCTGCAGATGACGAAGAAATTGACGAAATGTATGATGAGATAAAAGAAATTATTCAGATAGTGAAGGAGACGAAAATTTAATAGTCATGGTTGAATGGAACTCCATAGTAGGAAAAGGAAAAGAAGGAAAGGTTGTAGGTGAATATGGAATGGGAGTAAGGAATGAACGAGGAAGCTGCCTGGTAGAATCCTGCATACAGCATAACTTAATCATAGCTAACACTTGGTTCAAGAATCATGTATACATGGAAGAAGCCTGGAGATACTGGAAGGTATCAGATAGATTATATAATGGTAAGACAGAGATTTAGGAACCAGGTTTTAAATTGTAAGACATTCTCAGCGGCAGATGAGGACTCTGACCACAATCTATTGGTTATGAACTGTAGATTAAAACTGAAGAAACTGCAAAAAAGGTGGGAATTTAAGGATATGGGATCTGGATAAACTGACGAAACCAGATGTTGTACAGAGTTTCAGGGAGAGCACAAGGGAACAATTGACAAGAATGGGGGAAAGATATACAGTAGAAGAAGAATGGGTAGCTTTGAGGGCATGAAGTAGTGAAGGCAGCAGAGGATCAAGTAGGTAAAAAGACGAGGGCTAGTAGAAATCCTTGGGTAACAGAAGAAACATTGAATTTAACTGATGAAAGCAGAAAATATAAAAATGCAGTAAATGAAGCAGACAAAAAGGAATACAAATATCTCAAAAATGAGATCGACAAGAAGTGCAAAATGGCTAAGCAGTTATGACTATAGGACAAATGTAAGGATGTAGAGGCGCATATCACTAGGGACAAGATAGATACTGCCTACAGGAAAATTAAAGACACCTTTGAAGAAAAGAGAACCACTTGCATGACTATCAAGAGCTCAGATGGAAACCCAGTTCTAACCAAAGAAGGGAAAGCAGAAAGGTGGAAGGAGTATATAGAGGGTCTATAAAAAGGCGATGTTCTTGAGGACAATATTATGGAAATGGAAGAGAATGTAGATGAAGATGAAATAGGATATATGATACTGCGTGAAGACTTTGACAGAGCAATGAAAGACCTAAGTCGAAACAAGGCCCCAGGAATAGACAACATTTCATTAGAAATACTGACAGCCTTGGCAGAGCCAGGCCTAACAAAACTCTACCATCTAGTGAGCAAGATGTATAAGAAATACCCTCAGACTTCAGAAAAAATATAATAATTCCAATCCCACAGAAAGCAGGTGTTGACAGATGTGAAAATTACCGAACTATCAGTTTAATAAGCCATGTCTGCAAAATACTAACACGAATTCTTTACAGAGAAATGGAAAAACTGGTAGAAGCCGACCTCAGGGAAGATCAGTTTGGATTCCATAGAAATGTTGGAACACGTGAGGCAATACTGACCCTACGACTTATCTTAGAAAATAGATTAAAGAAAGGCAAACCTACATTTCTATCATTTGTAGACTTAGAGAAAACTTTTGACAATGTTGACTGGAATACTCTCTTCCAAATTCTGAAGGTGGTAGGGGTAAAATACAGGGAGTGATAGGCTATTTACAATTTGTACAGAAACCAGATGGCAGTTACAAGAGTCGAGGGGCATGAATGGGAAGCAGCGGTTGGGAAGGGAGTGAGACAGGTTTGTAGCCTATCTCCGATTTTATTCAATCTGTATACTGAGTAAGCAGTAAAGAAAACAGAAGAAAAATTCAGAGTAGGAATTAAAATCCATGTATAAGAAATAAAAACTTCTAGGTTTGCCGATGACATTGTAATTCTGTCACAGACAGCAAAGCACCTGGAAGAGTAGTTTAACGGAATGGACAGTGTCTTGAAATGACGATATAAGATGAACATCAACAAAAGCAAAACGAGGATAATGGAATGTAGTCGAATTAAATCGGGTGATGCTGAGGGAATTAGATTAGGAAATGAGACGCTTAAAGTAGTAAAGGAGTTTTGCTATTTGGGGAGCAAAATAACTGATGATGGTCGAAGTAGAGAGGATATAAAATGCAGACTGGCAATGGCTAGGAAAGCGTTTCTGAAGAAGAGTAATTTGTCAACATTGTGTATGGATTTAAGTGTCAGGAAGACGTTTCTGAAAGTATTTGTATGGAGTGTAGCCATGTAGGGAAGTGAAATGTGGGCGATAAATAGTGTAGACAAGAAGAGAATAGAAGCTTTCGAAATGTGGTGCTACAGAAGAATGCTGAAGATTAGATGGGTAGATCACATAACCAATGAGGAGGAACTGAATAGAATTGGAGAGAAGAGAAATTTGTGGCACAACTTGACGAGAAGGAGGGATTGGTTGGTAGGGCATATTCTGAGGCATCTAATTATCACCAATTTGGTATTTGAGGGCAGCATGGAGGGTAAAAATCGTAGAGGGAGACCAAGAGATGAATACACTAAACAGATTCAGAAGGATGTAGGTTGCAGTAGGTACTGGGAGATGAAGAAGCCAGCACAGGATAGAGTAGCGTGGAGAGCTGCATCAAACCAGTCTCTCAGCTGAAGACCACAACAACAACAACAAGTTTACTAGAACTCGGAGAGATAGCAGAAGTAATTCGCTCCAATACCAAAAGCTCGGAACAAGAACAGTGCTGTGGAATATGATGATAGCGAGTAGGCAGCTGTTTTCCACAGCAGTAGTGTTGATGATTGGACCATATGTCACAGTAGTGAGTCATGGGTATGGGGAGAAGAATGTGATCCTTGAGAGATAATTTTGCTTTGCAGTCAATACATATGGAGCTACAAGTGTTCTGGGATGAAATATCATAATGTCGCCATGCAGTAAACCAGATAAACCAGTATACAAATAAGTATTGTGAAACTACTGAAGATCTATGAAGAGTTTCGTTTTTGCATGGAAGAAAGAGAGTTTTTCCATGTATCAATTCCGCCAGTCGGCGATGGATGTACTTGGAGCCTCTTCTTATGTGGAAATCACCTTTACAATATTCTCCAGAATTGTTAACTGTTTGAGATGAATCGTTTCAGACTATCAAATTATTACTGTTTTACAGTGCTAATAAATAATCATGAAAGGATTCTGGGACTTATTTCAAGTAAATTAGGTGTCCACTTGTCCACTTACAATCACAGGTAGCCTGCATACATATTCTGAAGAATCAAATGCATTACAGGAACTGCAGAAAGGAGGGAGGACGAAATTTTATGCACCATTTCATTAAGCTAATCGAGGAAAGTGTTGTCTTAATTAGTGCAGTGTCATGTAGCTATGCTTGAACAGCTATACTATATGTCATCTACGCCACTTTCTACTGAATTGCAGGAAAAACGGAGAAAATTTATTTCGATTTAGCAAAGCAAGGGGTTTTTGCAGTATCCAGCAGAAGGTTTCTTTCAGAACTTTTCATTGTCATGTTAATATTAATGTCACAAATATTACGATTTTATGTCTCTTATGTCTTACATTAACAGATTATCTCTGTGTTGGAACAGTACTTTAGTAACAGTTTTGGGAGCACAGAACATAGAGACTACAACGATCTTGTTCTCAGGGAATTTATTGGCAACATTTTCAATATGTATGTAAGGCATTAAGTGTGAAATTGTTGTGTCATCAGCATTCATCATAGGTTTATAACTTAATAAGTTGGTTAGTAATGGAGACAATAAATAAGAAAAATATCAGCACAGAACCTTGTTGGACTCCGTATTTTACGTGAGAAGAACAACATTTTTTTTGAGTTTTCAAGAACCATTTGGTTTCAATATGACAAGTACGATTTCAGTAGTGTTAGTTCTGTTTTAGTTATTCCACACATTTCAAGTTTCGTAACTGAAATGCTGTGAGAGACACTACACTGGATAAAATCTAACAGAGTGATGTAGGTATACTGCCTGTTTTCAAAACTGTGTAGTACTAATAGTACAGTTTTATGAACTGCTTGCTTTGGAAACGACATTGCGCCTTGTCCAGTAGATTTTACACTCAAAAAGTCATTTAATTGGTATTTTGTTAGATTTTCAATATTCCTTATCGACCTGTATGTTTAAAATCACTTTTGATTACAATTTATATGCAATATTTTGTTTATGTTTGATCTAAAATAAGCAGTTAAAAATTCAAAGCCAATGGAAATATACATTTTGTAGTCATGTTCCTTAAGCCTGTGCTCAGCCAGGCACAGTATGACCCATTGCAATACTTCAAAACGTAGTTCAAGTTTAGGAAAGTTATTTCTTACTAATTGTAATTGTAGCATAGACTTATCATTGCATAGTTTAATAGACCAGTACTTATAAGAACAAGATTGGTCCTTGCTGCAAGTCTCCCTAGAGGAGATGCATATGTACAAGTCTGTGGATGGAGTGCTTATATTTTAATTTTTCCTTGCAACCTTTTCAATTAGTTTGAAAAAATTGGAACTTTGTGGTAAGTTCTATGGGACCAAACTGCTGAGTTCATTGGTCCCTAAGCTTACACACTACTTAACCTAACTTAAACTAACTTACGCTAAGGACAACATTCACACCCATGCCTGAGGGAGGACTCGAACCTCCTCCGATGGGGGAACCGTGCGAACAGTGACAAGGTGCCTCAGACTACACAGATACCCTGTGCAGCTGTACTTTGCGAAAAGACTAGTTTCCAGAGTTTTGTATAATGGTTCCTTTTAGAACAGCTTGTAAGTACTAGTATCACATCACTGAAATGACCATCGATTAGTTACTATGTAATGCTAGTTTTCGATACTTCTTTGTTCACACAAGAGGTTTGCATCGAGTGATGTCGATGTAGTATGTTAACTTTTATGATATTTGTATGCTTGAGACTAGATAGTGTTCTTTTGAGAGCATGAGTTACGTCAAATGCTTGGTTTTTACTTAACGTCATTTGATCCTCCAGTTAATACAACAAAATCTTTAGCTGATCACTCATGAAACTTACTTTTACCAACAACATTACTCTCACTGTCTCCAGCGTTTATAGACGCATCTACCTCAAACACGGTGTCATTCAGCACTGAACTTAATGTATTAGACATACCATCAGCATAGATGTCTGAAAGTCTGCTTATTTTGTGTTTCCTTGCTGACTTTGACACAAGATTTGCTAAATTCCAAGTATCAGATTCCTTCCTTTGCCTTGTTAACAAGGTTTTTTCATTACTATTTCACATTTTTGATCCATTATTTTCCGGTTTAGTTAATGCTTCAAATCTATTTTTCCAAGGTGAGAAAATTCCAAGAATTACATTCTTTCCTTTAGTGTATGATAAGGTGTATTCATTAGTATCTGAATTAGACATTTATTATTAATTGTTTACAGGTTCAGTTAACGCTTCAAACCTATTTTATTAAAGGGGGAAAGTTGATTTCGTAGTCACTTTGCATCTTTGCGAGTGTTATACTTCTTGAAGCAGATACCTATCGCCTAACAGCGGTGCAAGCATGGAGGTATAACCTTCATGCTCATACTATAACTGAAGAACTGTATCTTCCCATGGAGAATAGCCATAATATACCTTGGGGTCACCTTGGTCTAGTGGTACGTCTCAGTGCTGTACATTAGTGACACTAGAAGCGAGAAGTCAGGCGCCTTTGCGCCCTGCACCCTCTGCTAAACCCATCAATGATGCTGCCTTCACGCCATGGCACCATGTTGTATCTAGCACTAGCCTTGGCTGTACGCTATGCGTCAGCTACCTGAAGACACTGGAATCCCACTACTGGCAGACAGAATCTGGTAATCGGACAGTACCCTTTACAAAAAGGCGTGATAGATTACGTGACAGGTTGGGCTGCGACTTCGTGGACTTGCGCCATGGCATTGAGAACTGTGGTTTCCCCTGAATAGCACATCCAAGGCTGCTACTTAAGTAGCCGACTGTGTGTGGGGTGCACACAAGGGTCTTTTAGATTAGGCGACTCTCCATCCAATCCAGATAACCATAGCTGTATATAACCATGACGTATCGGTGTAAGATCGAAAGTAATGCCTCTCATGCATGAGAGTATTAGAATCGTAATGATAAACTGCTAAAGCATTTGCACCAAAATGCCAGAGGTTGAAGTGCGCATAAAAAGCAATGAAGCTGACATAATACTAGTTATAGAAATCTGGTTGAAATCTGAAATTGATAGCTGTGATAACACAGTAAAAGTGCGCTCTCTGACCATGATCCATAATTAGTTAGGATAAATAACATATTGCCTTACAGTATGGCTACTCCTCAGTGGAAATCAACACAAATAATTAATGACTCCGGAACAAATGTAGCTTACGGGAGCTGACGTGGGATGAAATTTATAATGAAACAAATGCTAACATAAAATTTAATCTATTCTATGATAAATTCATATCATTGTTTGAAACTAGCTTTCCGCAGAAGCTAATCAGAACTGGTTCACTGGTGAGAATAAAGTATCTTGCAAAAGGAGAACGGAGATTTAGCTTTTGGCGAGAAGAAGTAGGAAACCTTTAGTACTTGTACACTGCAAAAACTACTCAAAATCACTAAGAAGGTGCGCAGCGTGGTTCCTGCCGTCCCTTTACGACGAACCTGCACCAACCTGTGAACATTGTCTCAGCAGATCATCTGTAGCGAAACCTACTTTACTTCGACGTGAACCAGGCTGCAATTAAAGTCACTAATCTACGTTTCGGGAGAAAACGAAATGAAAGGTTGGAAATTTTGTCCTCAATTAATATATTCTGAAACTTAGGTGAACAAGTATCACTGCCAAGCCTGTGCTAGTCTAACACAGTCACTCACAATCCCTTTCACTCACGTTAGCAAGTTTATGGTGTTGCATTTCTCGAAAATGCAATAGCTACAAAAATACGAATTGCTTTTGGTTGAGAATGCTCGACAAATATTAAGCCTGTCTTTACCGAATGCAGTATTCGGTATTTAGCCACCGAACTTCTCAATACGCCACGCAGAATATATGTCTTTTCTCGTCACAAAATTTACTTAAAAATTCCGAAATTTCTACACACCCATCGGAATAATCATGCCGTCGCTTTACAACGCTTTTGATGTATGAAACACTGCTAGATCCGGCAACTTATCATTTCCATCGGAACTACTACTACACACGTCCGAATTGTTTCATGGCTAGGTTCCGACTCTTCTCTAAAATACTCTAAGTCTTCTCTACCAGCAGAGAAAGGCGCGCGAAGAATACTGCTTTACCATTGGTCAGTTTATTCAACAGCTAATAACAAAACAACATTCTGCCGCGTCAGTCCATGCTTCTCATCAATAACCAATCGCAAAATAATAAATCTAACGACTGCACTTTCTACCGACGTAATTATCTAATATGCTGAAGTTTTGTTTATGCATTAAGTTAGTTACTATTGTTATTAATACCTGAATTAACTTTCCCTTTACCATACACTTACTTTACCAATCTATTCTCCAAAAATCCCCTTTGTCCACACCCATACTTCTTCGAAATTTTCCACACTAAATCCCACTACATAACTCGTTAAACAATTATCTTCATATTAACCTTAAACCACACTCATGCATCATTCATACTGCTAAAACACATATATAACATTTTTTATACACAAAAAGACATAATAACACTTTATGAAAATACTAGCACAGTTTATGAAAAACGTTCCATTACTTTAGTGCACTCTAGTGGGCACAATCGGAACTAAATCACAGTCCCTTATCCAATATTGTCCTCTATCGGCTGATACATAAACTACGTGTGCGTCCAGTCTTGCATCACCATTTACCACTATCCAGCTCTGAGACACATCTCCCACTTAACTGCCTCCAAGGCAGGATCGGTATACTGAGCTACGCCTCAAAGGGATATTAAAAATCAGGGAACGTATACATAATGTCAGAAATCAGCAATTCAGACAGCAGACTTAAGACTATATGGAATGGAACGTATTGAAATGAGAGACAGAACAACCAGCCACTGATCAAGTTAGTATAACTAATGAACTGAAGGGCTATAAAAGATGAGTCACAGGTAGCAAATGTATTCAACAATCATTTCTTAAATATAGTAGAAAGCATAGGGACAAACAGTTACAGACAAAAATCACAGCATGTTGAAAAAGTAACTCCATAAATTTCAATCATATGAATGTATCACCAACTTCTCCTCCCGAAATTAAGAAAATGATACATTCTCTCAAAAATAAAGGCTCACCTAGTTTTTATGGTGTTTCCAATAGAGTATTTAAGATTTGTTCCCATATAATAAGCCCAGTCTTAGCCAATATATGTAATGCATCATTAACTCAAGGTTTTTTCCAGAGAGACATAAATATGCTGTTGTTAACCCCTCTGTAAGAATGGTTATATGGGAGATGTCAATAACTACATACCTGTTTCACTGCTGACACCATTTTCCAAAATTTTTGAGAGGGTGATGTATTCTAGGATAGTATCTCATCTTAGCAGCAATAATATTTCAGCAAACCACAGTTCTGGTTTCAAAAGGGTTCTACTGACAATGGTATTTACATGTTCACTTACCATATTTTACAAGTATTATATGATAAAACAGCCCTGGTTGATTTTTTCTGCGACCTGTGTGACTCACAGTATTCTCCTAGATAAATTAAAGTTTTATGGGATTGATGGTATAGCCAATCAATAGATAATGTCGTATCCAGCCAAAAAATGCAGGAAGTTGTACTTTGTTATTCAGCCAATAAAGTCTGGGGACATAATTTTAGCTGGGAAGAAATCACATCTGATATTCCCCAAGGCTCAGTCTTAACTCCATTACTGTTCTTCATAAATGTAAACGATCTTCTATATAACATACTGTACAACAAGCTGAATTATTTCTTTTTGCAAAGGACACTAGTATTGCAATCAGTCCAAGCGTACACACAGAAACAGAAGAAATTGTAAACAAAGTCCTTAAAAGTATTATTGGCTGGTTTTCTGCGAATGATCTCACCCTCAATTTTAAAAAGGCACAAAATAATCTGTTCTGCGCATGTTCAGGTACTACACTAATGATAAATGTGGCACATGATGAGGAAATGATAAATAGGGTGGAAACTTCAAACTTTTTAGGTGTCCATACTGATGAAAATTTAAATTGGAAAAAACTACTTAGTTCACCCATATTTGCACTTAGAGTTGACGCAAGTCTCAAGATAGAAAAATCAGTAAGTTGACTTATTTTGCAAAATCTATTCAATAATGCTATATGGAATAACGTTCTGAAGTAACACATCTTTGAGAAAGAAAGTCTTCATTGCACAAAAAGTACTATAAGCATAATATGTGGTGGTCCCTTGTAGACATCAGTTTAAAGAGCTGGGCATTCTGACTACTTCTTCACAGTATGTTTGTCCCCTCATTCAATCTGTTGCAAATAATCCACAACAGTCCAAAAGTAACGTCGATGCACATAATAACAATACCAGAAGGAGAAATAACATTCATTACTACACATTAATGTTGTCTTTAGCACAAAACTTCAAAGATTTTTGAACCCAGTGATATAAAATGTATGACAGGCAGCAAAGTAAAACCTGAAAACAAACCAAGAAAGTTTTTCCTTCACAACTCCTTCTATACCGAAGAAGAATTTCTTTCATTCCAATGGATTCAAGGTGGTTGGTAGGAATTAATAATTCACATCTGTATATTCTTATCCTTCAGGAAAAAATTCCTTAGAATTGTTCAGCATGTAACCATATGTACAAGTTAATTTAGGGTGCCTCATCAAAATATTCGAGGACTGAGAAATAAAATTAATGAATTTACTATCTGCATAGATGAATTAGAGTCTTCAAACCCAGCTGACATAAGCTGCCTCTCTGAACATCATCTGACCACTGGTATAGAACTTTTAAGTGTTACAGGGTTTAGGTTAGCATCTCACTTTCGTAGATCAGAAATGGAGAAAGGAAGAGTTGCCACATTCATCAGGAACTGTCATAAATTTAAGAACATAGACATTCATAAGTTTTGCCTAGAACAGCATATGGAAGCATGTGCAACAGAATTAGAATTTCACAAAAAATCCTTCATAATATTAAGTGTATATCGAGCACCTGCAGGTAACTTTATTCTGTTTCCAAACCACCTTGAAGCTGTACTGGCCCATTTAACAAGCAAAAACAAAGAAATAGTGGTTGCTGGTGATTTCAATGTAGATTTCCTTAAAGACTCTCTAAATAAGAACTTATTTGAGTTAGTAACAATATCATTCAACTTAATTCCCACTGTAAAGTTCCCCACCAAGGTAGCCACTTGCTCACAAACAGCCATTGATAATATCTTTATAGAAAAGTCCAATGAATAAAATTATATTACAAAACCAATAGTCAATGGCCTCTCAGACCATGACATGCAGTTCCTTCTGTTAAATGTTAATACTGAACAGGATATAAAATCTGTTAAATCTGAGCTCAAGAGGGTTATCAATAAGCCAAAAATTGATTATTTTAGGACACTCCTCAGAGACATTCACTGGACTGATGTTTACAGTGCTCATGGCATGAATGAAAAATATAACACTTTTGCTAATAAAGTGCTTATCTTATTCAAACACTGTTTTCCCCCAAAACTTACCAAGGTTAGAGCAAAGTCTACAAAAAAGCCATGGATTACTCGAGGAATAGGGGTATCTTGTAAAATAACAAAGAAAACTGTATCTGTCAATCCGAAACAGTTCCGATGTTGATGCTATAGCACATTACAAGAAATACTGCAAAATATTAAAGACTGTAATACGGATGTCAAAGCAAATATATTATAAGGAAAAGATAGTCATATCAGACAACAAAATAAAGACAAAATGGGATGTAGTGAAGGAGGAGACCGGTAGAACCAGACATGAAGAGGAACAAAAAGCATTAAGAGTAAATGATACATTGGTTACAGATGTGTATAGTGTTGCAGAACTTTTTAATAAACATTTTGTAACTGTTACCGAAAAGATGGGATTGTCAGGTACGGTAGATGCTGCTATGGAATACCTCAGACCAGAAATTTCAAGCAACTTCCATAATATGAATTTGACCCTCACTACCCCAACAGAAATAATGTCCATCATAAAATCTTTAAAACAAAAACATCTAGTGGGTATGATGAAATATCAACAAAGTTAATTAAAGAATGTGATTCTGAGCTAAGTAACATATTAAGCTATCTGTGTAACCAGTCATTTATCAGTGGAATATTTCCTGAATGGCTGAAATATGCTGAAGTTAAGCCACTGTTTAAGAAGGGAGATAAAGAAATAGCATCAAATTTCCGTCCAATTTCACTGTTGCCAGCATTCTCAAAAATTTTCGAGAAAGTTATGTACAGTCGTCTTTATAACCATCTTATCTCAAATAACATACTGTCAAAGTCACAGTTTGGATTTCTAAAAGGTTCTGATATTGAGAAGGCTATCTACACTTACAGTGAAAATGTGCTTAATTCATTAGACAAAAAATTGCAGGCAACTGGTATATTTTGTGATCTGTCAAAGGCATTTGACTGTGTAAATCACAATATCCTTTTAAGTAAATTAGAGTAGTATAGTGTAACAGGAAATGCTGCAAAACGGTTCAAATCTTATATCTCTGGCAGGAAACAAAGGGTGTTATTAGGAAAGAGACATGTATCAAGCTATCAGGCATCATCCAACTGGGAACTAATTACATGTGGGGTCCCATAAGGTTCCATTTTAGGGCCCTTACTTTTTCTTGTGTATATCAATGACCTTTCATCAGTAACATTACCAGATGCCAAGTTCGTTTTGTTTGCCGATGATGCAAACATTGCAAGAAATAGCAAATCAAGCGTAGTCTTAGAAAGATCAGCTAATAACATATTTTTGGACATTAATCACTGGTTCCTAGCCAATTCTTTGTCACTAAACTTTGAAAAAACACAGTACATGCAGTTCAGAACTTGCAAGGGGTGTCCCACGAGTATATGTCTAACATACGATGACAAGACGATAGAAGAAGTGGACAGTGTTAAATTCTCGGGATTACAGCTTGATAATAAAATCAACTGGGAGGAGCACACCACAGAACTGCTGAAGCGTCTTAACAAATCTCTGTTTGCAATGCGAATTTTGTCAGACATAGGGGATATAAAAATGAAAAAGCTGGCATACTATGCTTACTTTCATTCCATAATGTCATATGGAATTATTTGTTGGGGTAATTCATCAAGCCAAGCTAAAGTTTTCCGGACACAAAAACGTGTAGTAAGAGTTATACGTGGTGTGAACTCAAGAACATCCTGCAGAAGCCTGTTTAGGGAACTAGGGATACTAACTACTGCTTCTCAATATATTTATTCGTTAATGAAATTTGTCATTAAAAATATATCACTTTTTCAAACTAACAGCTCAATTCATGGAATCAATACTAGAAATAAGAATAATCTTCACAAGGATTTAAAGTCACTTAGTCTTGTACAAAAAGGTGTGCACTATTCAGGAACACACATTTTCAATAACTTGCCAGCAGCCATAAAAAGCTTAACAACCAATGAAATTCAGTTTAAGAGAAGCCTAAAGGATTTACTGGTGGCCAACGCCTTCTACTCCATTGATGAATTTATCAGTAAAACCAACTAATTTATATATATATATATATATATATATATATATATATATATATATATATATATATATATATATATATATATATATATATAACTTCTGCGCAATTTCAGTGCAGTAATGTGTTCATTGTAAATTTGTGTGTGTGTAAGTACAATCTAACTTCTGCACCATTTCAGTGCAGTAATGTATTCGTTGTAAATATGTATTATAATAGTTGTATTACATGTTTATTACCTTATAAATAAATAAAAAACTTTTTATTTTAAATTCAGTGCATAAGTATTTGTAAAATGACTTTCATATAGTGTTCATTAAAAAATGACGGTCATTCCACTTGAGACCTGTGGAATGGTACATTAGCTTATTTGTTTTAGTTGTAAATATTTGTCATGTATTGTTGTTTTTCTGACATGTTCCACATCCTGGAGGACCTCCTCACTACGGATCAATTGGAATGAAAGTAAATCTAATCTAATCTAAAAAAAATACCATTCCGATCTATCGTGCAATGATCAATGGAACATGCAACTGACTAACAGCTGTTCCCGTTCCTGATTTAGTCAGCACTATCGCTATTTATCTTCACTTCAATAATAAAGGTAGACAGTTTCATGCTCGGTCTAATTTTTCTGTGTCTCCTGCTGAGAACAATGAGTCATCCTACGCATATTAACCGAATATTTTGAGAAGAAGATGTAACTTGACAACCGAAGCACCATTCAATAATGTATGTGCGTGGATGCGAAAATTGGCTGTGGAAGTGGGAGCTAGAAACGAATTTCCAGAATCGATTTAGGAGTGTTTACAAGAGCTATCAAAATCAGTATTGTGAAATCGGATTACGAAGTCGGTTTTGGGAGCAACATGTGACGATAGCTCGCTTGTCGTATTATATGTACAGCAGACTGATGCAGTAGTATATCTTCGTTGTTGTCATTGGTGTGCATTGTTACCGCGTGTTGTTGGCGTTCCAAATACAAACAGAGATGAGCGAAGCTGTTGATCCGAAAAATATTATAAAAACTCGCGATCTTCTGTATCGCTTGATGATAAGGTTTGTTGATGATGGTATATTATGTGTATGGAATGTTGCATCAAGTAGTTCATTATAACATTTTAGCGGAATATTTAAAAAATAAACAGATATAGAATTATGTTTTACGTGGTATCTTATGATACGGAGTATTTTGCTCAGAGAAGTTGTGACATTTTCTTTGTCTGTTGTTCAGTCCCACGGAAACATTTCTGGCTATCGTTTTAGATATCTGATGCACACATACGAGTTGTTATTAACATCGCTATCATATAATGTGAGATGTTTATACCTAAAATGAGAAACTTACTGCACGTTTTATTCCAGAATACAACAGCAATGCTTAAAGTTCACAGTCCCGAACAAGCAGTGACATTTAAATAATGTTGTCATTCATTATTAAAAATTATTTAGTTTCGGCAATGAACACGCAATGAAACTGCGGCCTAGTTCAAGCAAGCATTTGATCGAGCTCTATAAATTTAAGCACGTAACATAATTATGAAAGCTGATACAAATCCATCTACTACATAAGCAATATCAGAAAACTCCCCAGGAAAAATCGTCAGATGCACACTTTGTACCAAGTGTATTTGAGAAATACAGTTAACCAGACGTTAATTGAAACTTACTTCCAACTAAGAGATTACGGCAGCAAAATTTTGTTCATATGCCACACTGACACCTGGTAGATACATGTTAGGATTTGTCACCCTATTAGGTTTGTGACTTGATCAAAACCAATTTCCTTGTGTTTTACTGACTGTGGACACACCCGCAGACAGAAAATGTTCGGTAGGGCCATTGCTACTTACTTATAGATTTCTGATTTCACAGGTAATATTAGTTAAACATTTTGCTAATGGCACAGCTATCTATATGGAAGTATTATATTGTAAAAAATGTTGCAGTGTACAGTTAGTAAAGAACAATATCTGAACTTGGTACTTTATCTGATAATTAGTTTTCAGTATATGCCTTTGTACAGTTGTGTGTATCTTGAAAAGTAATGCAGTATATTTCGTGAAAACAACCTTCGTAAATTTGAAGATCTTATTGTCAGGACAGAACATACAGTTTTCTATGGTCCATTAGTTTCACTCCTGCAAAGATAATCACTTATAATAATGCGATAATGCCAGTGGACAGAAGATAAGTAGTCATTTGTCCTGCACCTAATATACGAATAAAACTGAAATGAAGAATAATAGCCCTGAGCTATGCTTCTTATAGCCTACTGATTTGCAGAGTATCCATTTACAACATGCAATTTAACTTCACCATTAGAAACAGAAGGAAGAGAAACCTGCAAGATATGTAAATTGTTGGCTGCTGACAGCAGATAAATCTAGCCCATTATTCTGAAGATTTTTCATTAATAGCTTTTCTAGCTTTGACACTACATAGAAATTCATACACTGCAAACTACTGTGAAGTGCATAGTGAAGGATAGGCTACTTTCCTCATACCATATGATGTGTTGGCAAATGTGCCAACACCTTGTAGATAGAGGAGGCCGAAATGCACGCTATCTAACGCAGACGGGCGTGAAGTCTGGAACAGGATACGTAATTAATGCTATACTGAAGAAAAGTACGTAGCTTCTGTTTACTTAACTTTAATTCATCCTTGTGGTACATCGCTCTTGACTATACAAATGAGACTCTCTCCAGATATGGTTAATGGCGCCTTGCTAGGTCGTAGTCATGGACTTAGCTGAAGGCTATTCTAACTGTCTCTCGGCAAATGAGAGAAAGGCTTCATCAGTGTAGTCGCTAGCAAAGTCGTCCTACAACTGGGGTGAGTTCTAGTCCGTCTCTCAAGACCTGCTGTGTGGTGGCGCTCGGTCTGCAAATACTGACAGTGGCGATACGCGGGTCCGACATGTACTAATGGACCGCAGCTGATTTAAAGCTACCACCTAGCAAATGTGGTGTCTGGCGGTGACACCACACCATATATACAGGTTTCTTTGAATTCCATTCAGAAATGGAGTTTGGGAAGAATGACTGCTTAAATGTCTCTGTGCAAACTGTAATTAGTTGAATCTTAGTCGCTGTGGGAGTGATGGGTAGAGGCATGTAGTAAATTCCTATATTATTCACATAGTACTGTTCACTGATACATTGTAAGTACACTTCTGGAGGATAGTTGTAGTTCACACACTTGGGCAGTATTCTGGGATTGGACTCACAATTGTTATTCACAGGGCTGGTCCGAGAACATTTTTCCATGTAAGCAACTTATCATTTGGCACCCGTTTTCCCTTGAACACTTTCACCTGTGTCAGTTTTTGGTACTAATTGTGATGCACACTGTAGACAGTTCTTGCACCTGGGCGGCCCAGATTCCTGTCTCAATAAGTTTTCACACGTGGCCACTGCTAATTGTGATATGTCCTCACATGTGTGGTGCCCCTCTCAGCTTGGGTCACTTTGGCCTTAACCCGGCTCTGGTCATGCAGGCAACATCCTTTGTAGACTGCATTTTCCCAATGCCCTACCAAAAAACCAAAGTCTGTGACCTGTTTCACATATGATTGGGTCTGTGTATTCACTCCATTTCAAACACCTTTTGCAACTTACAACCAGGTACTTGCATGATTTGAGTAGGCTAATTAAAGTTATGGCTCGCTGATTTTGTAAACATAAGTTTCTACATTTTTTCTTTTTGTGGTGTGCATGGTCTTACATTCTGAATTTAAAACAAGTTGTTAATCTCTGCACATTTCAAAATATTATTAAGATCAGAATATATATGTAGCTTTTTGCAGACAGTGCTTTATTATAGATAACTGCATCATCTTCTAAAAGTCTGAGGCTAGTATTAATATTGCTTCCAGGGTCATAAATATATGACATGAACAGAAAGGGTTCAAACATACTTCCATGGACTGCATCTCCATTTACTCCAATTTTGTCATTGAGTCTCCAGTTAAGATAATATGCTGCATCCTTGATACCAAAAATTCCTCATTCATCACAAATTTCTTGTGACAAACCCTACGATCATTGTAGTTGATGAGCGTTGGGAAGGTACAGAGCCAAATGCTTTTCGTAAATTAGGAGCTACTGTGTCCAGTAGTATTATCAATATCTTTTGAAACTGTGGTGGTTTCTTTTCGAGGAGGTAATTATTTCGAAAGAGCTCATTATGTTTGAACACAGAATATGCTCTAAGATTCTACAACAGAGGATCAATGATATTCCATGTGTGGATCAACTCTGTTACTTTTCATGTAGATAGCTGAGACCTTGCTTCCTGTGCGCAGTTTGTTAGAGGGATGTGCTGTTTATTATGGTTAACAGAGGGTCTAACTCATCTGTTAATTTTGTATTTTATCCATCCTCAGCAACTGTAGTTACATATATTGAAACAATCAGCAACCATTTACATAAAAGAAATTTAGTTTTTTTACCGGTTTCGTAGACTTAGTGCCCTTCTTCAGAAGGTTGTACAGATTGCAGGCATTAGGGAAGCATCTGATTCTACCCATCTGCTTTGATCCGCAACATCATCACTATGGGAGAAACACCTACTTCCAGCATATACTAAATGGTGACGATATTGTCACTACATACACATGCCAACAGACACGAACAAAAATAAAAAAGATTCAAGAATGTCCCACTCCAACACTAAAATGAAAGTAACAGGGCAACTGTGGGAAATAGTGGGTTTTGGACAGGGTCAAGGTAAATATAGAACAATGAAAAACACTGCACCATCCCAAAATAAATATTACAAAAAAATCTCAACTTACGACATAATGCTACAGCTACAACACCACCAGGAATCATACACTTCACTCAACCTATATAGCTCAAACGAAGCCCACAATACCAGAAAACCAAGACTTACAACTCTGAAAAGTGGAATTGGATATTTCCCTTTATCTTTGTTGCTTAAAAGCATCTGTCAATACCTATTAGCAAACAAAAAATAAAAAAAAAAAACCACCGAAATAGAACCCTGCCAACTGAAAAACCCCCACATTTACTAGTTCAACTAACACAGAACCAAAATACCATAAATATGCAACAGTCAAAATTACTATGGAATAAAACCAAAACAAAAATTATTTACCTGATAAGTTGGGTTGCGCGCGCGCGCGCGTACACACACACACACACACAACTTTTTTTTCTTTTAAGAAGAGGCGAACAAACTGGTCATCTCTAACATAATCTCTAAACACCTCCACCCTTCTCCCCAACCCATAACCTGCTCCATTAACCCTATAAACAACACGCACAATCCCGCCCCCTCACACACACAGCCCCTCAACTCACCACATTCAGCCTACACATCCTCACCTCAAGAAAAAAAAAAAAAAAAAAAAAAAAAAAAAAAAAAAAAAAAAAAAAAAAAGTCAGGGACGCTATTCTGCCAGCAATACCAATCTAAATGAAATTGCAGGTTGGAAGATCACCTCTTCCCTATAACTGATTTAATTGCCCACAGAACCCCATCCCCCCCCCCCCCCCCCCCCATGGTATTAGTACAAACCCCAGTGTCATGATCTTTAAACTGAATACTATGGTTAACTACTAAATGTTTATAACTGCTCTACGACGAAAATGCATCTGATATAACAGTACTACCCCCCTTGGTATATTCCTCAATGAGCCCCACTAGTTCCCTCTTACAATGACCCCGCAAAAACCTAAAAACACAATCTATGTACCGCCCCCCCCCCTTTCTTGAAGTAACAGCCTCCCCACACACACAAACCAACTCGAGAAGTGCTCCATACTTCCTCTTACCAAACTGTGAATCATCAATTTCAACAACACCTGGCCCACCCACACCCCCCTGTACTTCATGTACTCTGAACACAACTCACAACAAAAAGAAAACCAATATAAAATATCAGTCTGATGCACACATAAACTCGAGGAGGACCTGTAGAAAAGTAATACATAAGTAAAACAGTCTACCCTTTGGCCAACCTTGATTTCTTGAACCAGGTACCATGCCATATCAAACACCAGGTATTCTTACGTTGACAATGCCACATGTATAGGTTCCTGATCTGTGACGCCGAAACTCTCGTCAACTTCATACACTACCCACAAGTGTGACATCTAACATATTCTGCTATTATCCGAGGAAAGAGAACACAAATAATTCATTGCAAACAAAGCAAAGACTTCCAGATCCACATCATCACATTGGTTACCGAGACTCATACCCCCGTTACCACAGTGATAACCAGGTCTCAAATGAGCCCAATGCCACATGTTAAACTCAACATGTCAACATTCACCACCAGAGGGCACCATCGAATAGAGCAACGTGACATCTACAAATACGAACCAACCTAAAAACATAGTCACACACAACACCATTATGTCTTGTGTCAAAGCAATGGGTGGAATCGGACACTTCCAATTACCCCCTGTCGCATTATTTATGTGTGTCCACAGTTTGTATACATGCTGATGTCCAGAGCTAAATTTTTCCAGTAATTTCTTGAGATACAACATTGTTGCTTCTTTAATGGTTTACTGAACCAGTAAATTGATCCACATAATTGTTATAATAACTCTTGGTACTTCCTTATAATATATTAATGTAGATGATACTAGTGTTTCTGAAAACCTGTAACTCAGAAAACGTGGTAATTTGGAGCGTCATTTTATTGTGGATTGGTTTATTGCTTTTGAACTGGTGCTGAAGTTCGTACCAGTTTTCATAAGTTTGATAGAAACAACAGATACACACAACAGACTTAAATCATCAATAATGTGTTCTCCTTCACTATTTACAACAGTCTGTCAACACTGGGGTAACTTTCTGGATCCGCAACTGAAGAAATCACATGGTTTTGAGGCAAAGAACTCATTGAGCCATGTTTGGAGTGCGTTTTCATCTGGAAAGGAAGTTCCTTAAGATTGTTTGATAGACAGCAGAAAAGGTGAAAATCTGAGGGTGCAAGACAGGTGAATGAGGTGGTTCAGAATAGTTTCACAGCCCAACTCCTGTATAGTGTTTTTCGTTAGTCTAGCATAATATGTGTGGACATTATCGTGGAGTAACATCACTTCACACAGTCTTCCTGGTTGTTGTTCTTGTATTACATCCGCAATACGTCTCAGTTGTTAACAACAAATGTCAGCAGTGATGCTTGGGGAAGCAATTTGTAGTCCAGTGCAGTGTCACTCTTCCACCAGATGCAAAACATTATCTTTTGGTGGATGTGCACAGGTCTTTGTACAGGGCAACAGCTTTGTTGGGGCTCAGTCATTCCTTGCTTTTCTGTGTTGTTGTTGTGGTGGTGGTGGTGGTCGTGGTCTTCAGTCCAAAGACTGGTTTGATGCAGCTCTCCATCCTAATCTATCCTCTGTGAGCCTCTTCATCTCCGAATAACTTCTACAACCTACCACTTTCTGAATCTGCTTGCTGTATTCATTTCTTGGTCTCCCTCTACGATGCCTCCCCCACCCTCTGACACACACACACACACACACACACACACACACACACACACACACACACACACATATTTCCCTCCAATACTGAATTGGTGATCCCTTGATGTCTCAGAATGTATCCTATTAACCGATCCCCTCATTTGATCGAGCTATGCTACAAATTTCTTGTCTGTGGTTCTATTCCATACCTGCATGTTAGTTACATGATCTACACATCTAATCTTCAGCATTCTTCTGTAGCACCACGTTTCAAAAACTTCCATTCTCTTCTTGCCTGAACTGTTTATCATCCATGTTTCACTTGCTTACATGAATTTATACTTGATGTTAACAAATTTCTCTTCTTCAGAAACACTTTTCTTGCAATTGCCATTTTATATCCTCTCTACTTCGACCATCATCAGTTATTTTGCTCCCCAAATAGCAAAACTCCTTTACTACTTTAAGTGTCTCGTTTCCTAATCTTCATTCCCTCAGCATCACCTGACTTAATTCGGCTACATTACATTATCCTAGTTTTGCTTTTGTTGATGTTCATCTTATACACTCCTTTCAAGATACTGTCCATTCTGTTCAACTGCTCTTCCAGGTCCTTTGCTGTCTCTAACAGAATTACAATGTCATCGGCAAACCTCAAAGTTTTTATTTCTTCTCCATGAATTTTAATACCTACTCCGAACTTTTCTTTTGTTTCCTTTACTGATTGCTCAATATACAGATTGAATAGCATCGGGGAGAGGCTACAACCCAGTCTCACTCCCTTCCCAACCACTGCTTCGCTTTCATGCCCCTCGACTCTTATAACTGCCATTTGGTTTCTGTAGAAATTGTAAATAGCCTTTCGCTCCCTGTATTTTACCCCTGCCACCGTCAGAATTTGAAAGAGAGTATTCCAGTCAACATTATCAAACGCTTTCTCTAAGTCTACAAATGCTAGGAACGTAGGTTTGCCTTTCCTTTATCTTTCTTCTAAGATAAGTCGTAGGGTCAGTATTGCCTCACGTGTTCCAACATTTCTTCGGAATCCAAACTGATCTTCCCCGAGGCCAGCTTCTACCAGTTCTTCCATTCGTCTGTAAAGAATTCGTGTTAGTATTTTGCAGCTGTGACTTATTAAACTGATAGTTCCATAATTTTCACATCTGTCAACACCTGCTTTCTTTGGGATTGGAATTACTACATTCTTCTTGAAGTCTGAGGGAATTTCGCCTGTCTCATACATCTTACTCACCAGATGGTAGAGTTTTGTTAGGCCTGGCTCCCCCAAGGCTGTCAGTAGTTCTAATGGAATGTTGTCTACTCCCGGGGCCTTGTTTCGACTTAGGTCTTTCAGTGCTCTGTCAAACTTTTCACGCAGTATCATATCTCCCATTTCATCTTCATCTACCTCCTCTTGCATTTCCATAATATTGTCTTCAAGAACATAGCCCCTGTATAGACCCTCTATATACTCCTTCCACCTTTCTGCTTTCCCTTCTTTGCTTAGAACTGGGTTTCCATCTGAGCTCTTGATAGTCATGCAAGTGGTTCTCTTTTCTCCAAAAGTCTCTTTAATTTTCCTGTAGGCAGTATCTATCTTACCCCTCTTGAGATAAGCCTCTAAATCCTTACCTTTGTCCTCTAGCCATCCCTGCTTAGCCATTTTGCACTTACTGTCGATCTCATTTTTGAGATGTTTGTATTCCTTTTTGCCTGCTCCACTTACTGCATTTTTGTATTTTCTCCTTTCATCAATTAAATTCAATATCTCTTCTGTTACCCAAGGATTTCTACTAGCCCTCGTCTTTTTACCTACTTGATCCTCTGCTGCCTTCACTATTTCATTCCTCAAAGCTACCCATTCTTCTTCTACTGTATTTCTTTCCCCCATTCCTGTCAATTGTTCCCTTATGCTCTCCCTGAATCTCTGTACAACCTCTGGTTCTTTCAGTTTATCCAAGTCCCATCTCCTTAAATTCCCACCTTTTTGCAGTTTCTTCAGTTTTAATCTACTGTTCATAATCACTAGATTGTGGTCAGAGTCCACATCTGCCCCTGGAAATGTCTTACAATTTAAAACCTGGTTCCTAAATCTCTGTCTTACCGTTATATAATCTATCTGAAACCTTTTAGAATTTCCAGTGTTATTCCATGTATAAAACCTTCTTTCATGATTCTTGAACCAAGTGTTAGCTATGATTAAGTTATGCTCTGTGCAATATTCTACCAGGCGGCTTCCTCTTTCATTTCTTAGCCCCAATCCATATTCACCTACTACGTTTCCTTCTCTTCCTTTTCCTACTGTCGAATTCCAGTCACCCATGACTATTAAATTTTCGACTCCCTTCACTACCTGAATAATTTCTTTTATCTCATCATACATTTCATCAATTTCTTCATCATCTGCAGAGCTAGTTGGCATATAAACTTGTACTACTGTAGTAGGCGTGGGCTTCGTGTCAATGTTGGCCACAACAATGCGTTCACTATGCTGTTTGTAGTAGCTTACCCGCACTCCTATTTTCCTATTCATTATTAAACCTACTCCTGCATTACCCCTATTTGATTTTGTATTTATGATCCTGTATTCGCCTGACCAAAAGTCTTGTTCCTCCTGCCACTGAACTTCACTAATTCCCACTATATCTAACTTTAACCTATCCATTTCCCTTTTTAAATTTTCTAACCTACCTGCCCGATTAAGGGATCTGACATTCCACGCTCCGATCCATAGAACGCCAGTTTTCTTTCTCTTGAATACGACGTCCTCTTGAGTAGTCCCCGCCCGGAGATCCGAATGGGGGACTATTTTACCCAAGAGGACGCCATCATCATTTAATCATACAGTAAAGCTGCATACCCTCGGGAAAAATTACGGCTGTAGTTTCCCCTTGCTTTCAGCTGTTCGCAGTACCAAAACAGCAAGGCCGTTTTGGTTAATGTTACAGGGCCAGATCAGTCAATCATCCAGACTGTTGCCCCTGCAACTACTGAAAAGGCTGCTGCCCCTCTTCAGGAACCACACGTTTGTCTGGCCTCTCAACAGATACCCCTCCGTTGTGGTTGCACCCACGGTACGACTATCTGTATCGTTGAGGCACGCAAGCCTCCCCACGAATGGCAAGGTCCATGGTTCATTGGGGGGCATTGTGGATTAATGCACGTAAATGATCTTCATCAAATCCCAAAGGTTTTACCGATTTTGGAGTGTCACTAATGCTAGAATGATCCTCCTCAAAAGGATAAAACCATTTTCTTACCGTGCTCCATCCAGTTACATTATCCTCACACATGGCACAAATGTTTCTGGCTGCATCCGATGCTGTCACCCCTCTGTTGAACTCAGACTTATGAATATGTTGAAAATGTTCCAATTTCTCCACTTGGAACTCCGTTTCGTAGTGTCCACAGCTCCTTTCATTATCTCGAAGAATTACAAATAAAAATGACAGTTGATAAATAAACCTATAGCAGCCGGAACACCAACATGTGAAACACAAACACTATGAACTTATGCCCCAACCTAATATATTCTACCATTGGTGATGAAAGAGGCTGTGATATGCCTGTGTTACCTAATTTTATTGGTATGACGTCAGCAAAGGCAAGACATTCTACATTGATTCTTTTACTTTTTGTTTCCATATTTATTCTAGCTATTTTTTCGATTATATTTTGATGATTTTATCTAGTATCAGATTGAGTAGGAGTGAAGATAACCTAACATTTTACCCAATGTTTTAGATAAAAGACCTGTAGTGGTAGAACACTACAGAGAGAACTTGCGGAATTTCGTGAATAAGTTTCCTGGTCATGCTATTGTAATATTGCATGACTTCAGCTTGTCAGGTATAGAATGGGAGAGTCGAGCTGTCAAAACTGGTGCCAGAGAGAGTATTTGTGTGATATTATTGAATATCTTCTCCAAAAATTACTTCGAGCAGATAGTTAGAGAGCTAACTTGTGAAGGTAATGTCTTAGAGCTTCTAGAAACAAGCAGATCTGATCTTTCTGAATCAGTTAGTGTAAATGAGAGCATCACTTATCATGAAGCATTGATAGCATCTATGACTATAGGTATTACAAGGAATGTTAAGGAAGGTAAGAAATATTTTTTCTTAGCAAGGGTGACTGGATTCAAATTGCAGAGTATTTGAGGAGTCAACATCAGATATTCAGTGTTGAGAACAAAGATGTGAAATTCAAAGGAAAAAAATTGAAAGCATCATTCAGTATGCCTTACACATGTATGTTCCGAACAAGGTCTGTAGGGATGGGAAAGACCTGCTATTGTTTGATACCCATGATAGAAAACTGCTACATAAAAAAGAGAGCTTCATCACAAATTCAAGAGAAGTTAAACAAAAGCTGGATAAAGTGAAAATAATTCTAAGGAGAGGAATGAGACAGGCTTTCAGCGACTTTGAAAGTGAAAGTTTGCCAACCGATCTAACTAAAAGCCCTAAGAGGTTTCTTGTCTTATGTAAATTCAGTAAGTGGGTTGAAATCCTCTGTTCAGTCACTCAGGGACCATAGATACCGAAATGGAAGATGACAGAGAGAAGGCTGAAATACTGAATTCGGTCTTCTGAAATTGTTTCACTGTGGAAGATCGTAATACAGTCCTTCTTCTCTGTGATCGTATGAACATCAAAATAGCAGAAATTGAGATAAGTGATCACTTAACAGAAAGGCCACTACTATCACTTAGTAGTGGAAATGCTTCAGAACCAGATGAGATAACTGTAAGATTTTACAGCAATTTTGCGAAGGAACTTGTGCACCTATTAACAGCAGTTTCTCATAGGTCACTGGAGCAATGAAGAATTGCTAGCGACTGGAGAAAAGTGCAGGTCATTCCTGTTTTCAAGAAGGATGTAGGACAGATGCATATAACTGTAGGCCTATATCCACTGACATCAATATGTTGTTGAATTATGGAACATGTTTTATGCTTATGTGTTATGACATTTTTGGAAAACAAAAATCTAAAAAATAAATAAATAAAAAATAAAAAAAATCAACATGGATTCTGTAAACGAGATGTTGCCAAACTCAGTTCATTCTGTTACTCCATGAGACCCACACTGCTGTAGACATGAGCACTCAAATTGGTGCCATATTCTAACATTTAAGGAAGGCATTTTACACTGATCAGTGACAAAAATGGGGTCTCACTGGGTATGGGACCACATTTGCAACCAGATTCAAGACTTCTTTGCAGAGAGAACTCAACATGTCACACATAATGGAACCAAATCGACAGGTGTAAAAGTAATTTCAGGAGTATCCCAAGGAAGTGTGATAGGACTGTTACTATTTACAGTATGTGTAAATGATCCAGATGAAAATGTCAGAAGCTCTATAAGGCAATTCATAGGTGATGTGGTTGTCTACAAGAAGGAAGCACTATCAGAAGACTGTAGTGATTGGGGGGAAGGAAATGCAGAGGGTTGATGAGCGGTACAGGAACCGGTAATCGACCCTGAATGTAAATAAATGTAACACATTTCGGATATGTAGGAAAAGAAATCCACTACTGTACAAGTACACTATTTATGACAAATTGCTGGGAACATCATTTACTGTAAAACATCTAAGAGTAACCATCTAGAGCAATCTTAAGTGGAATGACCACTTAAAGCAACTAAAAGGAAAAATAGATGCTAGACTGAGATTCATAGAAAGAATCCTGCGGAAATGTAACTAATCCAAGAAGGAGTGATTCACACACATTCATTTGACTTATTCTTGAGTACTGAGTATTGTTCATCACTCTGGGACCCTTCCCAGGTGGGACTAATAGAAGAGATAGAGAAGATCCAATGAAGAGGAGTGCATTTCACCACTGGATCATTTATTTGGTGCGAGAGCATCGCAGAGATGCTCAACAAGCTCCAGTTGCAGATCTTATAAGAGAGGGATTGTGCACCATGGAGTGGTTTACTATTGAAATTTTGGGAGCGAACACACTAGGAAGAGTTGGACTACATGTTATTTCCTCTCATGTACATCTCACAAAACGACCGCAACAAGCAAGTTTGAGAAACTAGACTAGAGCTAATACAGTGGTTTGCAATTGTCATTCTTCCCACATGCCATTTGTAAATGGAACAGAGAAGGGGGGATTGGATAGTGGTACCAGGAGTACCTTCTGCCACACACTGTCTAGGACTTGTTGAGTGTTGATGTAGATTTCAACCATGAAGTTTACTTTAGTAATTGTGTGTGTTAAGCCCTGTTATATTAAGTTGGTAGTTTTGTTATCCGCACTATATTCATGTAGTGCATTAAGCACTGTGGTATGGTAATAGTACTTACTAGATTAAGAATGTTTATAAGGGGATTTTCACTTGGTATGTAATATAAGAGGCATTCACTGTGAATGTCTCTACTTTGTTATTTAGCTACATAATATCCCACACACATGTTTAATAATAACATGTGTTAATGTATTTTAACTTGTTTCTGTTGTACAGTCAGCTTTTCTATGATGGGCATCAGAGTCTGGCTGTGGGTCTATCAGCAGTTGCTCAGGCAGACCCGCCTTGTCCGCCTTCAGATCGTCTGCTCCATGTTGTTATGGCCGGTCTTCGTCATGAGCCAGAACGTTCCAAAGGTGGAGGTGCAGCAGCAGCTATAGCAGCAGGGGTTGCACCAGAGAATGTACTCGGACCTGGTCTAGGTGAGTTTCTTGAGAAGCAGCATGTAACCGGTGATGATAGTTATTACAGCTCCTCTTTGTGTTGTTAGAAAGAGTTAGTTTCTGTACTTGATGGATCATTCCATGTCAGTTCCACCAAAAATAAGGCAGTTTATTACCTACCATTTTAGATTTTAATGAAACTTGACTCATTTTTTCTCTTTACAGAGAAAAGTAATCATACCAAATTTTAAAATTTTATCTCTCTCTGTTTTCATATAATGGCTTTTCAAAATTTGGAAGCTTTTGATGATTTTAGTGCCATGACGATATTTGCTAATATTTTGAAAATAAATTAAAAGTTTTTAATTTTTCATACACTCTGTATGAAATTTGGTGTTATAAACTCTAAACCATAGGGATTGTAAACAAAATTACTTAACATCATTAAATAAACTTGCCAAAGGAGGAAACAAAGTGTATAAATTATGGTTCAGTATTACACTGAATATCAAATCAAGGGAATGGAGTAACACCTACCTTTTTTGCAAAATAGTTTCTAAAGCTTAGGCTATCACATGAAAAAATAAAATTAGAGAATTTTTCTCTGTGTGGTATTTTTCCTACTACATTGGAAATTTTAGCTCAGTGTTTTATTCATTCATCTCATAAATATTGTTAAAATATTTGTATGACTAATTATTTAGTACTTTATGTTTCCAGTGTTACTATCCTATTTAATTAATAATTTTTTTAACCAAGGAAAAAGTGGTAGCATAAGCTATATCATCCCAGCAAAAAACTGCAAATATTTGCATTTTAATAATCATATATTCTGATCCATGAATTCTAAAAATATCACCTTTGTGCAAGTGGATGCTCACCTTTGAAATTAAGTACACTTGATGATGAAAAGATATTTGCAGAAGTGAAACTTTAAAAAAAGCTTCTTATGTGGTCTTGCTACTTGATAACATAAGGAACAATTTGCACCAAGCTACAAATAAGAAACAAAGTCAGTTGCTGACTATATAACCATACCAACTTCATTAAATTAATCTCAGAAAAAAATTAATTGGATTTTCTTATTACTTAGTGTGGCAAGTAACTGGTTTGGTACTGAATTTTTATCAGGGTAATAAACAGTGTGGAATTTTACAGGGTGCGATAAATGTAGTAACAGAGAAGAAGAAAAACAGAAAGAAAATCACTGATTTTTATTTAGCTTGCATGAAATGTGTTCAGATTTTGAGATGGGCACTGTAACAGGCAAAGGCCCAATACTTGAAATGCAGAAGTAGTATTCAGATTTTAAAAGTGAATATACTGAAACTAAAATAGGTTTTTCTAAATTCTGTCCGCTCTGCCTCAAATCGTCCATTTTAAGGGAGCTAATGGAATCGACTCAGTACATATCTGTAATTAATGCAGTTCCATGTGAAGGCAACTATGAAGATATAAAAATGCTGCTTTGTGAAACCTCAGCCTGTGTGTGTATGCTGCAGCACTGTATTGAATAACCCCTGAAAGAAAAAGTAACAAGTTTTTTATATAAAAAAATGTGTATTGAAAACTGTGATGAAGACGGAATACCAAAAAATCACATGTTCTGCAAAAATTGCCAACTGTACTGAGTGTCTTTCATCTGAAGTAGAAAAAATGTTCGGCACTATTACATTGCAAAATCTCAATCATATTATTATAACAGAATCAAAGGATCATCTGATGCAAACAAGTAGCAATTGACTTATGTGAAAATTAATGTTTAACTGTGTAGCAATTCGGAGCTTTGGGGGGGGGGGGGGGGGGGGGGGGGAGGAGGATCAGGATGTGACATCAAACAGAGGAAGTGAATCATTGAATTAGAAAATGTGAGGTATGTGATACTGACTCTGTAAGTGCCTATGCCCTGTGTGTACGGATTTCTTACTTGACTGCCTGGATGAGGGCAGACCAGAATGTGTGCTGGCTCAGGGACAGACTATGGAACTGACTGAATGTTCTAAACATGGCTCACAAAAATAATAAAAAGTATGAAGTGAGTTTCATTGAAATTATACTTGTTCTTTTAACCCTTTGACTGCTGGAGGCGCACCATCTGCTTGGCACACTGCGGCCTGCGGTGTAATCCAGCTACCTGTGCTAAGTGCCTGTCCCTCGGAGCTGCCGCCGGGACTGGCACGGCCCGCACTGCCCAACCTTCCCTGTGCTGAATACTTCTGGATTGATTACAACTAATGCAGAGCCAGCCTGAATTTTTGGCAACTTTGAACTGTAATAACTCGGGCAATAGTTTTTGTAAAGAAATAAAATTTGACCATCTTGTACAACTTTATGCGTTCTCTTAAGAATAATAATGAAAAGAATTTTAAGAGCCATATTGATGGCTAAAAAAATAGGCACCAAAAAAAAATTTCGAAGTTTATCTTTTTGCATCTCCTGGACTAATGCTGTGACAAACGTGAAACTTGGCATGTAGTAACCTAGCAACACATTGTTCTCTAATATAAAGTTTCATTTGCGTAGCACTTTCCAATGCTGAATGAATGGAAGGTATTGTAAAAACATCAAAAAAGTGTTTTTTTTTTTTGTTCTGATTTTGCTAGAAAACTATGTTCTATAAAACATTCCAAGCTGTATAATTGGAATGAAAGGTGGGCACAAAAATCAGGCCCGAAAACAGTGTAAACTTGATTTGCATATGTAGTAGAGTGAACACATGAGGAAAATGAAATTTAGAGTGCAATAGATTGACAGCACAAAGATATGGAATAAAATTTTTTATTTCCCTACTATTTTCCAATAATCTACAAATTAGTCGAAAAGATGTTGATTTTTATGAAAAGACAAAAGCAACGTATATTCGACACTTCTTTTACAAATACCGTCTTCTATTAATGCTTCAAAGCCAGTCTCATTCGAACAACCAACTTTAAGCCCCCCAGCCTCCCCAGAATAGTACGTTGAATTTCCAATACTGGCTAACAATTGAGGAAAAGTAGCAAGAAAAATCGCACTGAGAACAGAGTTTTAATATTAGGATGTTATTTCTCGTTGGTCAAAGGCATTTGTATCAGTTATGGAAAACAGGTTTTGTACAAGTAGGCCGAATGTGATCTATATTTGTACTACTAAGGATAAAAGAATATAACTGTGTATGTTACACGTTAATAATTTAAATGTATTGTATGTAGATTAATACATGGGTTTTGTTATACTGGCGCAATTACATTTGCTACAGTACAGATATTATGCCATCTCAATCACCAAGTCAGTTCATTTGCCAGCAAATTTCTACATATGAAAAAGTCGGGCATTGTTTGAATAATTTTGCACCTGTTGCTTCTATTTCCCATCCTTGTTTTCGATCCAGGCTATGGACTGGCACTGGCGAAGTTAAAAATAGATTTATATATATTTTTTACATTTTTTTGCCTTTTTGTAGTAATTCGTTTAGAAGTGTCAATACATTTTTTCAGATTTAGTTCCCAATGATTAGTAATACTTCTTTGTATGATAAGTCTCAAAGCAGGGCACAACACATAATGGAATGTTGCAAGTTTTGCATTGGTATCTAGTTTGCTGGTGCACTTTCTGTTTCATGCAAACCACGTATCTGCATGTTAGTGTAGTTTTCTGCAAATGTTCACTCACAATAACAGCCGGAAAATGTCTCCCTGTGAATTGGAGAGGATTCTCATCATTGTAGTGCCTTCCCCTACCAGATTTTTTCCATTCTGTAGCATATTTTTCTACACTCTCCCTTGCGAGAGAAAGGTGAAACTCTGCGAGTGCCATTTTTCGCCCTGTTACCGACCAGTGGAGAGCATGAACATTTAGAATGCACAAATCCAAATTGTGAAAAAAATATTTCTTGTACCATTTCACAGTCTTACGCATTGATCCCACTGAGCTCAGTAACATGTCACAATGGTCAGTTGCACCCATACTTGAATTGTAATCTACAATACATTGCCGTTTCTTTATTTTTTCGCCAGTATTTATGTCAGTCTTCTCTGTTTTAATCATTTGTGTTGCATGACTTGTGGTCAACATGCACACACACCTCTCTCTTATCACACGACTTGATAGCAAGGATCCTGTCAGTGCACTTAAACTCAGTCTCTCCTCGTTTTAATTTCTTCTGCAGTTTTGGCGTGTTGCGCTTATTCTTATGAGCAGTGCCACATGCAGCTGTTCTATAGTTGTGAAGCCAGCCAGAGGAACAGGTCCAGGCTGGAGTACCAATATCGACAGTGTAGGATATGACCCTGTTCCAAATACAGTCCCATAAGAGTTGCCACTACGTCGCCACTTTTCCCTAAATTGTGGAACCCAATTTCTTTTGTTGCACCTGTATATACAATAAAATCCAAAATATACCCACTCTTAACAGTCACACAGTACAAATGTCTTTATTCCGAATCTTCTTTGCTTGGTTGGAATAAATTCCTTAACAGATAATTGTCCTTTGAACAGCAAGAGACTTTTCTCTGTACAAAGGTTGTGATGTGGACGAAATGAATTACGAAACGTCTTACGAACTTCGTCAACAATCGTCCTAATTTTAGACTGTCACCTCCAGTACTCACAGAGCTATCACCGAAGTGTAGCATTCTCAGAACTAGACCAGAATGGTCTCGAGACATGATTTCACTGAAAACTGGTGTGATCAAAAGTGTATCTCTGGATTAGTAATCACTTAATTTTAACTTCTTACCTTTTGCCATTAGAAGGCAAATAGCAATAAAACAATACATTTCCTCAAATCCAGTGTATTTCCACTTTGGCAGTCGAGAATTCACAGATTCTGTGGTATATTCTCTGGTGTAAATGTAAATATAATTTGTTTCGTCTGCAATAAATTGCAACAATTCTTCATACATAAATATCACAAAAAATGAAAGAATGCTTGGCTCAGCATCTAGTTGACATTTGGGTCCTGAACTCGATTCATCAAAGTAATGGTTTAATGGCTGGAAATCAGTTTCTTTCCTGTCAAACGTGTCACTTAAGTATGCCCTTTTCCGAACTGTTTCACTGTCACTTTCTGATTCCTCAGATTCAGAGAAATGCTGTCTGTAATTCTTGCTCTCCTCTCTGATGTAAAGGGCTGAGGACTACAGCTTTGAGATTCTGTGGAGGACTCATCACTGCTAGCAACATCAGATAATTCACACTTACTGCCGCTACTAGTGAGCATATCCAGGATCTCTCTGTGTGTGCAACCACAGTGATATGACATTTCTCCTGTAGCAAACAAGAAAACTGATGAAAACACAGGAAGCATAGTCGAATTCTGCAAAAAGGGAACACATCAACAAACATATAAGCACTCTCAAATTATAGTCAGACTACTGAACAGCTACTGGAAGAGCAGAGCGGAAAGACAACGCTGCGTGTTTACACGACTGTCACACTCAGGTAGCTGTGATTCAGTACGCCTAAACTCGTCCCTAGTGGTTAAAAGGCTGGTGGCACGTCCTTAGCACTGTAGGCGAAACCCAAGGGCCGCACTTAACCACGTCGGGCACAGCTGGGAATGGCGAGGGATGATGAGCTAACACATCTCCAGCAGTGAAAGCGTTAATACCTTTCTGTTTGTACCACTCTCTCATCCTCCCTTGCCCTCCTCTCTGTCCCTCACCCCCTCTCCCCCTCACCCCCTCTCCCCCCTCACCTCCTCTCACCCCCTCTCCCCCTCACCCCCTCTCCCCCTCACCCCCTCTCCCCCTCACCCCCTCTCCCCCCTCCCCCCTCCCCCCTTCCCCCCTCACCCCCTCTCCATCCCTCACCCCCTCTCCCCCCTCACCCCCTCTCCCCCCCTCCCCCCTCACCCCCTCTCCCCCCTCACCCCCTCACCCCCTCTCCCCCCTCGCCCCCTCTCTCCCCCTCGCCCCCTCTCCCCCCCTCGCACCCTCTCCCCCCCTCACCCTCTCTTCCCCCTCACCCTATCTTTCCCCCTCACCGCTCTCTTCCCCCTCACCCCTCTCTTCCCCCTCACCCCTCTCTTCCCCCTCACCCCTCTCTTTCCCCTCACCCTCTCTCCCTCCTCCCCCCTCACCCCCTCTCCCTCCACCCCCCTCTCCCCCTCCTCCCCCCTCTCCCCCTCCCCCCCTCCCCCCTCACCCCCTCTTCCCCCTCATCCCTCTCTCCCCCCACCACTCTCACCCCCTCACCCCTCTCTCCCCCCACCTCTCTCACCCCCTCCCCCCTCACCCCCCCTCTCCCCTCCTCCCCTTCCCCTTCCCCCACCTCCTCTTCCCTCTCTCCATCTCCCCCTCCCCTTCCCCCTCCTCCCCTTCCCCACTCCTCCCCTTCCCCCTCTCCCGCGCCTCCTCCTCCTCCTGCTCCTCCTCCCCGTTCTCTCCCTCAATCTACAAGGACACACACACACACACACACACACACACACACACACACACACACACACACACACACAGAGATCCAGAGATGCACAACACAATTTTTAATTTTGGAAGATTCACTTTGTTTGGTGCATCTGCTGTGATCATAGTGTAAGCATTATGTTTAGGTAACACAGCTTTTGATTGTTATAGACTTAAAAAATGTTTTTCTCGAGAACCCTGTTATTATTTCCACCCTCAAAACAGAGAAATGCAAAGATGACAACAAAAGAACTTTGATTGCCAAATGCAAACAGGGAAATTCTGTGAACTACAAGTGACATAAATCTACAAATAATTCAAGTGATCCACACAAAGAGACAATGTGCAATTGCTGTAAAAGTGCAATGCAAAGACATGAAGAGATGAAAGCAGGAAATGTAAAAATGAAAAGAATATGCAAAAAGTAAAATATTTAATACATCATTCTTAAGTTAAACTTTCATTCAGTCTATGTCAATTGCAAGAACTTACAATGATTAACAGAACAGTCATTACTGAGCTTTGTCCGTGAAAGTGAAAACCTTTTGTAGAACAAGCTGCTCAGTGTGCACTAGCAGTAAGAGGTTCACCTAGCTGAGGAAGGGGCACATTTGCAGTGCAATGCCTTGCAGCCATTTCTGCTTTTCCTTAATTTAGTGACTAATTGTTTCATATTAACGACACCTCTAGCCCTCAGAATATTTATACTAGAATCATCAAGGAGTAATTATCAGAACAGACTGCTGTATGGTAATGAAATATTGTGGACACTCAATTCTGTCGAAGGTCTCAATGACGGCAAGTTCTTAAATTAAAAAGAAAATAATAAAAGAAATTTTTCACTTGGAGTGTCATTTACAGCCAATGCCACCCAGCTGCATTATGGACTATGAAAGTGAAAATTCAGATTGGAGTCTGTGCTGGAATGTATGGTAACTATTCAGCTAATATTTGTTCATTATGCCAAACTACTGTCATTCCATAGCAATGTCCATATAAGCAGGAAAGAATGGCTCAATAGTGTGTGAAGAACATCTGCTCTTCTGTATCCAACACAGAACACAAGTTATTTGCAGCAAACATAAGCTATACTGCACCTTCGTGTAGACAATTTAGTATCTTCTGCAGCAGATGGTCACCTTGTAAAGGCGATAAACAAGGGTAACAGACTATCACATCACCTTAAATACTGTCTACACCCCCATCCCCCCCATCCCCCCCCCCCCCCCCACACAAAAAAACGTTAATTTCTCATAAATTATGATCATGGTCACAATATAATATTCTGTTAGCTGAATATACTTTTCAATTTCAGTTAAACCCCTTTGATGAAGAGAGATTGCTAAAAGTCTTAATAATTGAAATTGTTGGATCCCAACCTGTGAAGTGTTCAACATGACCCAGACCAGTCAAAAAGCCTCCAGGTTGCTCTTGGGCATATTCACTTTTCTCCAATTATTGTTGCTTACAAGCTCTCATTCAAATGACAAATATTATGATTGCATAAAAAGAGCGAAACCTGAAGGGCAAGTAAGTGTGAAGAATATTGATCTCACAGTTGACACCACTTAAAACCTGAAAATTTGTTTGGAAAATGCCAAATAAGTGTATTTAGATGAAATGAGAGTGGAACAAATTAAATGTATTTTGGTACCAAAACAGAATATATTACATCCATAAGCTTTTCCTTATTGATTTGCCACTAAATGTCAAAATTATCTATAAGACATGTCACTGACATTCTCTTTGAGACGTCCTGTATTACATACAGCACTCCTTAAAAAAAAAAAACCACAGCAATATTTACATACTCCTTTGTTAGTACAACCAGTTTCACAACTTAAAAGTTGCATCATCAGATGTATTTTCAAATCATTTACAGCAGAAAATTATTGGACACCGCCATCGCTCTCAGTCTAATTGTGTTAAAATGTCCTTAAAAGGAACGGTAGTCAAAATATGAGTACTGAAGAGAAGGAGATGGCCATGGCAAATGTGTGTTGCTTACTGTAATAGTTCGCAGTCTTTGTTGTAACCAGTAATGCAGTCCTGGTGCTACATGGAATGAGACCCCACTACATGATGCACATATGGGGGACATGCAGATGGGCAGTTGGTGCTGTGAAGAAACTAACCATATAATGCTCATTTGTGATGCCGAGCAGTTAAAGTTTTTAAAAATGGTGCACTATGATAGATATTAGTTGCAGTTTCACTTGAAATGAGTTATGACTGTATATTATGCTACTCAATTATTTGTCTATAACAGCTTTTCTATTGCTTATTTTCACAATTTATGAATGATAGGGTTGGAAGAATGAAAGCATGTTATCCACACCCATATACATTTAATCATAAGAGCAAAATTTGAACACCCAATCAGAATAACTGATATGGGAAGCTGATAACGCAGGTTCATATATATGATGATTTCAGCTGCTTTATCACCATGATGACAAAGCAGTTTAGTGTGGAGCTTGTTACCCAACTACTGAATGAGTTAATACACACTGCCAGAAAGCCATAAATGCGCCGTCTTGAATAGTCTAGAATTGAGTACTGCTGTTGCAGCTGTTAGTGCCGTTGAAATAGCTGAAGATAATAGACATTTTGTGACACTGGGAAACTGGTGGCTAACTTATGGACTAAAAAAAATTAAAACTACAGGGACATTTCTTGCTTTTGGGTCAAACTCTGTAGTTACAGACTGTGAGTTTCTCTTGTGACAAATGATACTGAAACTTTTCATAACCACTTTGGCATCCTTGATTCAGAATCATGTGGGAATAGTAATAGTTGGATGCTGTGGTAATATTGACCTATTTTGCAAAATTTAATTTATGAACCTGTAGTAATGAATTGATAGAGCAGTAATTCGTTGCGATTGCTTCTCAGTCATAGTTGAAATGTGATGTCTCTTAACAATGGAGCGAGTCATGGTAGCTTCAAAGAATTTGCTGAACTAGGGGCTGAGGTTGGTATGAAAGCTGGAGGCTTCCATTTGTATACAGCCATTAACTCATTAGCACCCATTGTTCACAACTGAGGACAGTCAGTTTTTGACTTATGTTGTGGTGAAGTAAGGTTTCTTTCAACAATGGGTACTGTTGTTATCTCTCTGGTACAGTATTTCAGTTCAAGATTGTTAAAAGTAGTGGAGTGTTTTGCGGAGCCTGGTGCTTATTTCTATTTTTATTAGTGAGCTGTATCTAAGATAAGACCAGTGTCATTTTCTGGCTGCTGCCTAATGTAATACTGTGATAGTGTTTGGTACTAGTGAAGGCTAAAATACTTTATTGCATTGTGTGCCCCAGTGTAACTTGCTGCCCTCATTTTAGGACACTGGCCAGTTCTGTGGTAAACGATATGTGTTTTGGGCTTTTTGGATTTATTTTTTATGGCTCTCTACATTATTTTAAAACTGTTGAAGAGGCAGTAGAATACTTATTTTCTGAAGAAATACAAGCAGGTATGGTAGCTCTACCTCTGGATGTAGATGAACAGACAGATGAAGAAAATATTGATGACTTGTTAGGAAATACCTATGTAAGTGATATTGCAAGTGCTATTGAAATGCTACATGAAAGATACAACAAAGACATTCCTCATGCTTCCTCTAAAAGAACCTTTAAAGAGGAAGTTAAATGGTGTTATCAGGTTCTGAAATTTTTATTTCCTGGCTTAGGGAAGAAAGCTTCTTGTTTCTCAGATGAACTGAAAGAAAAATTGTATAGTCCCATTCCTGTACAGGTTTTTGAAGAACACTTTCCACAAGAAGCTGCAAACATGATTTTACAGGAAACTGAAATATACACTAAGGCATGTAAAAATAAAATAAGTTTTTCAGTTGTACCTGATGAAATTCATGCGTTTCTTGGGTTCTTTACAGGCTATCATAAATTGTCCAGTGAAAGAGATTATTGGTCTGATGATGATGATTGATGTTCAAATAGTGAATTAAAATCTGTATTACATTTCAATGATAATAAAAAGGCCAACAAAAACGAAAGTAACAAATCTTTCAATATCAAACCATTAGCAGAGGCTGTAGTACAAAATTATCAAAGACGAGGAGTCTTTCTGGAAAATGTAGCAGTTGATGAAATGATTATGACATACTATTGACATCACCTTATAAGCACTTTACCAGACTCAACTTCAATGCTTTAGATATAAATTATGTACCTTACATGCTACTGATGGCTACTTTTACAAATTCTTACTATGTTCTGGGAAGAACCTGAAAAATGACAGTGAGGATTTAACACTGGTTCCCAAAGTAGTTTTGAAAATATTGTTCTTTACTGGTGAGCCAAACAGGTACAAAGTAGTTTTTGACAATTACTTTACTTGTCGTAACTTGCTCATCTGACTGAAGGAACTAGGGTTCTTCTGCAAGTAGAATGGTAACAGAAAACAGAACAAGAATGTGCCTCCTGTCACTAGATAATGTAATGAAAAGGAAATGAAGGGGATATTCTGAGTCAGATTTGGTAGAGAGAAGGAAATTTTCGTCACAAAATGGAATGCTAATAAGTGTGTTGCACTAGTAACTAATTTTGGCACTGTGCTTCCTACCATCGAAGCACAACATTGAAATTCATCACGGAAAAAAAAGCCCAGTGTTCCACAGCAACATGAATTGAAAACATGCAAGAATTTCGTGGCAGGCATTGGTATTCATGATTCTGTTTCAAGAGGTGCAATGAAGGAACTTCTCTTTCAGTGAAATAAATCAGAAGACAGATTGCAAGAACATACCTGAAGAAAAGTCTTGAAATGATGTCAATTAAAGGAAGACCAACCAAACTTGTCTCATCTCCCAGGACTAATGTACCAGACATATGATATGACTGGAAACTGCACATTGCCCAGAAGTGTGAAAGCAAAGATGATGCCATGATGCCAATCTGATAACTGTAAAGGAAAACCTAGATTATACTGTGAGAAGTGTAATATTACACTCTTCATGGAATGCTTTCCCAAATGTCATATTAGGCCTTAACTAAATTTTGGTTTTGGAAAGTTTTTGTGTTAAAAAGTTTTGTAAATGTGAGTTATTGTAAAATAAATAATAATTTTGAAATGTTGTTATTACCAATTTCCTTATCCCTTGCCATCTTTCTAGTAAGAAGTGTAAAGATCAAACACCTGCTAAGCAAAGCACACAGTGTCCTCAAATGAGGACGGTCCAAAATTTCATGTTAAGCTTCCATAAACTGAATTGCCAGAATACTTTTTGTACAAGAATAAAGAGTATATGCCAATTAAAAATAAATTGACAACAGTATTACAGAAAGGAAAGATTGCTACTTACCATGTAGAGGAGATGTTGAGTTGCAAACAGACACAACAAAAAGACTGCCATACAATTTGAGCTTTTGACCAAAATGCCTTTTTCTAAAGCAGACAACATGCACACATTCACGCAAGCTCAACACACACGACAACTGTCTCCAGCAGTCATAAGACAATGGTCATTGTGTGTGTTGTGCTTGTGTGTGTTGTCTACTTTAGAAAAGGCCTTGTAGCCAAAAGCTCAACATGTATGGCAGTCTTTGTGTTGTGCCTGTCTGTGACTCAACATCTCCTCAACATAGTGAGTAGCAGCAGTCTTTCCTTTTCATAATATTGTCATTATTCCATCCTGGATTTTCCATTGTTTAAAAATAAGTTAGGTGCTAATGGGTTAAAAATGGGGGCCCACTTTTCTCTGCTGCCCAGGACTCACAAACAGTGTGCGGGAAAAGTAAATGCTCAAGTCTTTCCATGCAAGCTGTGATTCTCTTATTTTATTGTGGTCATCTTTGTAGGCGGATGCAAACAAAATATTGTCACACTCGGGGAAAAAGTTGGTGATTGAAATTTCATGAGAAGATCCTGTCACAATGAAATATTGCATTATTTTAATGATAGCCATATATATGTGACACTCTCTCCCCTATATTGCAGTAATACAAAATGAGCTGCTCTTCTTTGAACTTTTTTGATGTCCTCTGTCAACCCTATATGATGCAGATCTCACATCCCACAGCAATACTCCAGAAGATGTTGGCCAAGCATAGTATAAGCAATCTCTGTTGCAACTTCAGTGTGTTCTGCCAGTGAAATGCAGTCTTTGGTTTGCCTTTTCCTAGGTATTTAATTGAATTGACAGCCTTTAGGTTATGTGATTTATTGTGTAACTAAAATTTAGTAGATTCCTTTTAGTGCTCATATGGATGACCTAACACATTTTGTTATTTAGAGTCAACTGCCACTTTTCACACCATAAAGATATCTTGTCTAAATCATTTTGCAATCCTCTGATGATTTTGCAAGATGGTAAATGATAGCATCAACTGCAAACAGAGAGGACTGCTCACATTGTCTCCTAAATCATTTCTATAAATTAGGAACAGCAGGGGACCTATAACTCTTCCTTGAGGAACACCAGCTATTACATCTGTTTCACTCGATGAATTTCTGTAAACTGTGACAGCCTAGCAACTGAGATGGTACTCTATAAGCAAGCAGTTTGAGTGCAAGTAGGGGAGGAACAGTGTCAGAAGCCTTCTGAAAATCAAAAATGTGGAATCAATTTGGCATCCATCATCAATAACACACATTACTTTCTGAGAATGAAGAGCGAATTGTGTTTCACAAGAACGATATTTTCTGGATTCGTATTGGCGGTTTATCAATAAATTGTTTTCTTTGAGGTAATTCGTAATGTTCCAAAATTCTACTGCAAGATTAATGGAATCATCTTATATATCAATTATCACTCTTTATGAGAGAATAGAGCCACAAAATGGCTTTTATATGTCACAGAAGATGGTTTAATGTTTATAAAAAATGTCATGGTTTGTTTCCAGACTTGGAGTTTGAAACAGATGTTCAGTCCTCAGCACCGGAGCCTGCACTGTATGAAACAGCTTATGTCACTTCACACAAAGGCAACTGTCGAGCGGGTGCTTTCAGTGCTGATGGTCAGTTGATTGCCACGGGCAGTGTCGATGCTTCTATTAAGGTAATGTCGTAATTGGTGTGTTGCATGTATTCATAAAGTACTAATGTGTCATAAAAAATGGTTGGTGGCTGTGCCATCATTAGTGGGACTAATGGTGTACTTTCAGGTGTTCATCCAAGTTGTTGATATGTCCTTCGTGAAGTCTGCCACTGTTTGCAATTCATGACTTGTTGTTGAAGGTGGATTGTTAGTTGTTGAGGAACTTGTAGACACACATTGAATGTATAGTGTAGCAGGAGGTAGTGCTCAGAAATCCAAACAAATGTGCACAGAAAAGTTTTGCAATGTACCTTGTTGTATTAGCTAAAACTTTTAAAAGATGTTACAGTTCCACTGTGACTGTGTTGTTATACATATATATGATACTTGATAACAACTGTGTGGCTGAAATGGAGTTATAGTGACAAACAAAATATTTTATGCAAGTAAGACTGCTTCAGTGGAACCATGACTTATTTTATTGATGTTGGGAGTTGTGAACACAACTATAAAGGAAACCATGGAAGAAATTTATTAAATTTATTGATCTGAATAGAAGCCTATGGCGAGTAGGTTTAAATCAGAGAGAGCTCTCTACAGAAGAGTTGTGTATTACAGGATGTGATGTTAGATTGGTGGGAGAATATTCTTCGTTAAGCACCTGCGAACTTGGCAGACATCATCTTGAACAGTGGTCATGATCTACTTCTACATTTATACTCCACAAGCTGCCATACAGTGACTGGCAGAGGGTGCCTTGTACCACTACTAGTTATCCTGTCCCGCTCGCAAATTGAACAAGGGTAAACAACTGTCTATATGTCTCTGTATGAGCCCTAATTTCTCTTATCTTAACTTTGTGGTCCTTATGCGAAATGTACTTTAGCAGCAGTAGAATTAGGCTGCAGTCAGCATCATGCCAGTTCTATAAATTTTCTCAAATTGTTCCTCAAAAAGAACATTGTCTACCCTCCAGGGATTCCCATTCAAGTTCCTGAAGCTGTGGCAAATAACATTTTTTCCCCTATGTTAACAGGATATTCCGGAATTATACAACTCCACATACAACGTGAACTGCTGGAAGGTTTTTTAACTGCTGGGAGGCAACTAAGAATATAGCTGTGGAGTGCAGTTAGTCGAGATCATATTTTAAGTTTGTGTTTATTAAATACTCAGAGAAAGATAATAAAAGAGAGAAATTTGAAAAATTTAGCCAGATGTGTTCTCTGAAAATAAGAGAAACCTTCAGTTTGCTTATTGTTGAAGTACTGAATCACTTGGTGTAATTAAAATTTCCCATCGCGTTGTTCTTCAAACCTTGATTTCATCTTTAATTTTATAATTTTGCTGTAGCTTCTACCTCATCCAATTTTAACTGATTCCAAAAATAGTTCTGATGTTTCATCTAACATTTAATACCAAGTTTCAGTGACAATTTTTATTATTATTTCAGATTTTATCATTATTTATGTGCATGAGTTATTCTTTTAATGTGTACAGTAAGTTGCTTATGTCACTATTCAGTTGTCATCCCTGGTTCATCATCTTGAGCACTCAGTTTGTGAGGTGGTGCTTTGGTAAGACATTGGATTCGCATCTGGGAGGACACCACTTCAAATCCCCACTTGGACTTCTAGATTTAAGTTTCCTGTGATTTCCATATATTGCATAAGGCAAATATCAGTATGGTTCCTTTGAAAAAGACATGACTGATTCCCTTCCCCATCTTTCTCCAACCTGAGCGTATGCACTGTCTCTCATGGCCTCTTTGTCGATCGGATATTAGATCCTAATCTTCTTTTGTTTCTGTGAGTTTAGGGCATATGGTACTTCATATTATGGTAACTGTGAGACACAATTGTTTGGGTCTTGCAAATTGTTATCCTGTAGTTTTTCAGTGAATGTTCATAATTGTGTGAAAAACAGTTTTGACTCTGAAGTGCTGGAATCTTAGTGGCTGTTGTGTGTCTGAATTCTGGAATTGTAATAATTCACCAGCTTCCCTTTCATATTTATTTGAAATCTTTAAATTTAGAGATTACCAGTCTTTATCAGTTTGCAGGTATTTTAACAGAATCTTCCGTTGATTCTTGGTAGAACAACATTATAATAAATGAAAAGCACCAGTTTGCTTTTGTTCTACAGTATTACTGAGACAAAAAGCAAAGTCAACACAACACATTTCGTTTAACAAACAGTGTTTGCAACACAAAATTATGCCAAAATATGTCTCCATAAAGTTGACAGGAACCTCTGCCACTGCAAATAAAGCCATTGACGTCACAAGATACACAGTCCACTGTTGCCTGAAATATTTATGGACCATTTTGAACAAAATTTTCTAAAAACAGAACCTTTGAGTGCAAATATCAAATACTGGTTTAGATATATAGATGATGTGCTGTGTATGTGGGCTGGTACTACAAGACAACTCAACACATTTTTGTAAAACCTAAACAATCAACATAAAAATATTCATTCTCAGTGGAGATTGGCAACAAATCCATAAACTTCTTAGATCTCACCATTGACTTAATTACACGCACACATTATTTCAAAATTTATAGAAAAACTACAACTACACATACAGTAATACCTTTTTGCTCACAACACCCCATAGCTTACAAACATGCAGCTTTCCACTCAATGGTACACCGTCTCATATCTATCCCCATGTCCAGAGATGATTTTAAAGCAGAGTTAGATACAATAAAATTTATCGCCACCGCCAATTGCTACAGTCCATTCTTATTGACCACATCTTGCACAGGAAACAAAAATGGAAAATTGAACCCCTCTTCCATGCCCCACCTGCTTCCCCATCCACTGTCTGCAACAAATGGTGTATACTACCATACCTAGATGAGGTATCACAGATTGTAGCCAAAGCACTGAAAGCCTGCAACTATAGTCTTTCCTACTATGTTAAGAACACAACAGCCCAGTGTATTTTTAATAGCGAAGATAAGATCCAGTTATTAGGCAGCAGTGGGGTATACAAAATCACCTGTTCTGATTGTGACAAATTTTACATCGGTCAGTCTGGCGGAGACATAGCAACTAGGCTGGCTGAACATGAATGCAGCTGGAGGTTGCAAAATTCTGACTCCGCATTTGCTGAGCATGTACTGAGTGAGGGTCACAACTACCAGCCAGTGTCCCACGTACTTCACTTAGCAAACAAAGGCCATAAACTCAACCTGCTGGAAGTCCTGGAAATTAACAAGCATCTAACTCACAGTCCATATCTAATCGTAAATGACCAGACACAGCTCAATACTTCCCCTCTCCTAAACTTCATATATTCATGTCCGTTGTTCATTATTCCCACACTGCCTGTTCGTACATATTCCCATTTTTCCTGTACTCATTAAGTTCTTTTGTTTTATTGTCTATTGTCTATTGTCTATGTATTCCATATAGACTCTAGTTTCAATTGTTAAGCCTTTTTTTTAACTGGTACTTTTATTATTGTCCATGTTTAACCCCTCTTGTAGTTGTCTCATCAAATACTGTTTATATGTTACTTAGTTCATTTATTTAATGCAAGCTGTTACATAGCCACAGTTTTGAATATAATGTTAATGTTAAAATGTAGTACCAGCACATTCTCAAAGATTGCATTATGTTCCCTCAAACTCCTCCATTTTCCTGCATTTATTTATTTCTGTTTGTCTTGCTGATATTGCTTAAGTTCGTTATGTATTCTGTAGTTACATTGATAATTGTTTCTTCTTTTAATTGGTTTGTGTATCACTCTCCATGTTTAATGCCTCCTAGTGTAGCCTTGTCAAGTACTTATTTTATTTTATTAGTTTTGTTTATTAATAGAAACTGTTATGTAGGCATGCTGACCCTATTTTGTGTTAGTTTTCCCGTCTACTCCACTTTATTTATTTACAGTTCAATTTTTTACTTTTTCATTGCATTACCACCACACTGTCAAAGATGTTACTGTATGTTTTTGCTTCAGTCTAGACGTGTTACTTCTCTTCCAATGTTGTTTGCAAACACTGTACCTTCTTTGGTGACAATACTCAGTAAATGTCTGAAGATGGCCTTGTAAGCCAAAAACCAGTTAACGCAATAAAAATTAATACTGTAGAACAAAAGTGAACTTGTGCTTTTCATTTATTGCAGATATTTTGCTGTGGACTTAACCTAATATTTTTCACATCTACACATACATAAATACACTGCCAGCTATTGCACAGTTCATGCCGGATGTTACTTTGTAACATGGATAGTCATTCATTTCCTCTTCCACTTGCAGATGGAGTGAGGGAAAAGTGATTGCCTGTATGCCTCCATAATAGCCTTATTTCTCTTATTTTCTCCTTACTTTTTGAAGTCCATCTGGAGAAATAATTTTATGTTTTCCATCACAATGTCGGCTGCAGTTCTTTCCATTAGTGCCTTGTTTGAATTTATAACAACTCTTGTACAGGCAAAGGGAGCGAGTGGTACTTTCTTGTTTTCTCGAAGAAGGATTATCCACAAGCAATGCAAAACATTTCATGTTGTTGAAGCATGTTCCTGAGTATGGAACTAATGAAGGACTTCTGCATTTGATATACTCAGAGACTCCCTATTGCGGTTCTTTCTATACCGTAATACGCATTGCTTAACATTCTGCAAGTACTATCGTATTTACTCGAATCTAAGCCGCACTCGAATCTAAGCCGCACCTGAAAATAAGACTCGAAATCAAGAAAAAAAAAATTTCCCAAATCTAAGCCGCACCTGAAATTTGAGACTCGAAATTCAAGGGATAGAAAAGTTTTAGGCCGCACCTCCAAATCGAACACAGTTGGTCCATTGTAATATGAGACACAATTTGGGTCGAATGAATGACGATACAGCTACAGTAGTTTGGTTCGAGTCGTAAGCTTAGCAGTTAAGCTTTACAGGTAGCCATTGCTATGCGTCAGGTGCTCCGTCCTTATTGATATGGGTACCCTTCCTTTTTCACGTGCTACGTCTGGTTTGAATCGATTGCTTATTTTTCTTTGATCTGATAAGTGCCGTTCTCTTTGTTATAAGTGTTTACGTCACTCTAAGCTGAAAATGCGTTTTTGTACTGTGACATGCATTGTTTGTCGCATTCTGATAATGTGTGTGTACGACCTGTCGCCGCTCGCGGCATAGCTTGCTTTTGTGCGCGCTAACGCCGCTTACGATAAAAAAAAAGAGAGGAATTGTCTCTTTAGCGTAACAATGGCAAGAGACTGCTATTTGTTGTTACTTACACTGCTGCTTTCTTTGATAATGATCAACAAGAACCAAATAATAGACTGCGTATGATAGAAGATGTTCTGAACGAGAGTTTAGCTAAAATTTTTCGCCGTTTGAAAATCTTTGCAGACGCCTCTTTTGTACATCACATTCCGCACAGAAATTAGAGTCATCTTAGATTTAAAAATCTGGTCAATTGCCGTGCTTCATTTCTGACTGTATCACTATTAGGCATAAGAATAATACGAATATAAACATGACATGATATGTATATTCTTCCGCGTTTGCTGTTGTCTCACACTAGTTTCGTCGTTTATTAGGCAAACAAGATTTAAATGAGATAGCAGCAAACACGAAAGAATACATGGCAAAATGTTTATATTCGTATTATTCTTATGGTGAAGAGAATACTGCATGTGATTCACAATTCATAGAAGTTCCTATTAGCAACCATCTCTTCTCACAGGTAGGAAAAAATTCAGAACGTAAAGTTGGCCATATTGATAAACATCCCAAACAGTCTCGCCAGTCGGATTTTCATAGTACATTGAAATGCTGCTACATTCGAAGATGAACAATACGGAATTTGTATTTACTTCGTTGGATAATGTACGAAAATGCAATGGTCGAAACCCGGTGAGAGAAAAAAGCTCGTCTTCCACCCTTTTTTTAAATTTATTTACTGAGTCAGAGGTTTTGGCACCAGTATTTATCTTTGTGCCTGCAAAGCATGCCTGTGTGCGCTACGTATATTCGACGGCAGAAGTTAGTTGTGGCGGTACGAACATTTTTCAGAACTTCCGCTTACTTTGCACTCGATTCTAAGCCGCAGGCGGTTTTTTTGGATTACAAAAACCGGAAAAAAGTGAGGCTGAGATTCAAGTAAATACGGTAATCTGTTTGTGAAGATATTTCACTAAACTCTGTACACTGCCGAAAGAATCTTTACTATTTCTTTGTCTGTGTTGCTGAATTTGAATTATTGTAATGTCTCAGTGTCACTGCTCAATTCACGCTGTAATTTCATTGTTTCAGTAAATTTTGCAGTTCACAATAAGATTTTTGATGCATAATGAAACTCATTGTTCTACTACCTTCGTGTTTTGCTCACATTCGTTCAGTTATCAGCACATGGGTGGATGACTGTCTGAACCTAGCGCACTGAAATCTCAGATGTATTATTGCACATTAATTGTGTTACAACTGGTTTCATTTGTTGAACATCTTCAGGTTGCCAATTTTAGTCTTTTCCATTGAACGGCAAAGGCTGCTCGTTTTTGCCTGGTTTTCATTAATTTTTAACAGTAGTATCAGCTGCGGTTTTCAACATGATCAAGATTCTTTTCTGTATGACAAAGCAAAAACAAGCACCCCTGGCAGTTCAATGGACAAGACTGCAAGGCGTGTTCCATAAGTAATGTGACCAAATTTATAAAAAATCATTTATTGAATATATTCGTACAAATAATCAAAAATTTTCAAAATAGCACCCTCTTGCGTCAATACACTTCTGGAGGCAGTGTTTCCATGCCTGGAAGGCATTGTGGAATGCCTTTTCCGGAATGTCCTGTAGAGCTAATGTAACATGCACCTGGATGCTTTCAATCGTGTCCCAATGTTTTCCTTTCATGACTCCTTTTAACCGAGGAAACAAAAGAAAGTCAATGGGAGCAAGGTCAGGACTGTAGGGAGGCTGGGGAACCAATGGGGTCTTGTTTCTGGCCAGGAAGTCGTTGACAATGAAGGCGCTTTGAGTCGGCGCATTGTCATGGTGAACTTTCCATGTGTCCTTGATGTCACTTCGGCAGTGCGAGACCCCCCTTTTCAGTCTTTTGAGCACTTCCAAGTAGAAAGCTGAGTTCACTGTAGTCCCGGTAGGTACGAATTCGTGGTGGACAATGCCTCTGACATCAAAGAAGACAATGAGCATGGTTTTGATGCTGGACTTGCTCATGCGTGCCTTCTTGGGATGGGGCGACGATGGGGTGTGCCACTCTGAACTCTGCCTTTTTGTCTCAGCGTCAACTCAAAATTTCTCGACTCATCATCAGTGATAACTGAGTTTAAAAAATGAGGATCATTTTCACACATTTCCAACATTTCTTGGCACCGAAGCGCTCGCAAGTGCTTGTGTTCGTCGGTCAACACTTTTGGAACGAGTTTGACACACACCTTTCTCATGTTCAAATCTTTGGTCACAATGCGGGAAACTGTTGTTTTTGACATGTTTAGAGTTTGTGCTATCAATTGAAGGCTCAGCCATCTGACAGAGTTCCAACAATCGCGCACAAGCATCACATTTTCGTCAGCTCGTGCAATTGATGACCGTCCACTGCAAGGTTCATCGGTGATCTCCTCTCGGCCCTCCATGAACGACTTGTGCCATTGGAAAACTTGTGATTTGGACAAGCAATCAGTCCCAAAGGCATGCTGAAGTAATGGAAACGTTTCGGTGGCGGACTTCCCAACTTTAACGCAAAATTTGATAGCATACCGTTGCTCTACAGAATGATCCATTGTGCCATGTTACATAAACTCAAAATGGGGTTGAGGGAAACACACGTCCTGACTCTCCAGCAGCTCACAGCCGAATGAGACAAAGAGCATTTTGAAGCTAACACCCCCCTCCACTTAGCCCAGCCAGTTACAGCACGCTGTGGTGTACCATTGCATCAGAAAAAATTGGTCACATTACTTATGGAACGCACTCTGTAAAACTGGCAACATGAAGATTTTAAAGGGATGAAACCAGTTGTAACACAATTGATGTGCAATAACGCAGCTGAGGTGGTTTTCATTCTAGATACATACAATTGCTGCACCAAAATTAATGAAGTTCATTATCACCCCCATGCTTGAAACGAGAGCCTAGAGCTGTAAACACAGATTTAATGCATGGATGTGTACCCATAAGGGTTGTTAGGGTAAACTGAAGTTGCAACCCAGTACATTTTGGTGCTTCCTTTACCTCTGCCTGAAGTAATTGTCCCTATGTGTTTCTCAGCAACTGTCTGGATTAATTGCCAAAAATTCTTTTTCCAACAATAATGAAGGAATCTTTAGTTTTAGCTTGAAGTGTATGTGATGTTTTACCGAACAGTGTAAGATTTTCTGATATTTTGCACAGCATAGCATTCCAAAAATGACATGGTTTGAAGAAATCTTTAATGTTCTGCATCAGTCAAACTGCATATTTTTGTAGACACAAGTATAAATACGAAGATTACCAAATATGGCACTTAAGATTCACAAACACGTAAACATCATGCCCGCTTGGTTTGATTCTTTCAGCCATTGGCAGCAAAGGAGATGTGATGTCATCCAGATATGTTTGTGGTGATAAAACACATTTAAACATTTATTCAATGTTAATTTTACTATTTTGTGAATAAAGTTTGTGGTGACAACATGAAATGTTGCCTAGGACAGGACCTAGGTTGGTTTGAATGACATCAGATGCCATGTTGATCTGCATGTTTGCAAAACTAAACTGCTGTATGAGATGTTTTTCATATTTATACATACGTACTACAAAAATATGTTAATTGATGCACCACATTAAAGATCTCTCAAAAACACGCCATTTTTTCGTACAGTAAGGTGTGCAAAAGTGCTGGGAAATATCACAGTGGTGACTAAAACTATTACTGGAATGTATAGCCACTGTTCTTTATGCAGGAAATCATATGCTAGTTTAAGATTACATACAGTTCTCAGTGTTCAGAGAAAAATTTTGTGACAATTCATAAAAGCTCACACTTTTGCAATTTCTGCAATAATCACGTCTTTCTCAGGAGAATTATTGCTCTTCGAGGTGTTTACAATGCCCCTAATCTATTCTACAGTTGGTGCTTCTGAGTTTGGATTTGCTTTTTTCTGGTTCTGAGCTGGCACTTCACAGTTTTAGTTCTTCAAAGTATTTGGTTAAGCTCTGGCTGTGGTTTTTTTTAAAATCGTAATATATTACTTTTCCTTCTGTATTCTTGAAGCTAAAGTTTGGGGAATTGTATCTACTTAAGTTAGTCTAAACTATTCTGTAAAAGTCTCACATATTGTTCTTTCAGAAGTCCTCTTCTGCTGAGTCATGTGTTCTTTCTCATATTTCCTCTGCGGATTCCTGATAGTTACAGCTGTGTTTCTTTTTAGTACTTGTTCTTTAGATTTTCTGGTGTTTCATGAGAACACCATTCAGCCCATGCTTTTTGATGCTCTTTGATTGTCTTACCTCTTTCTGCAGACCACCAGAAGTGTTCCCTAATTTTCTTGATGTGAACCATTTCTTTTGCACTATCAGTCATTTCTTCTTTTAAGTGTTCCCATCCATGATAATTCTTCTGATTCAAGGTCATTGTAAAATTTTTGGCGCTTACAAGTTTCTCTGTCTCTAATTCGTTATAGAGTAATATTCCTAATTTGTTAGGCTCTTGGTAGGATTTTGACTTCAGTTTTGGAAGTAAGTGATCTGAATCTAAATTTGAACCTCTGAGGACTTTGAAGTTTTGAATCTCCTTGTTGACGGGTCACAAGATTGCTGCATGATCACTTTGAAACTCTCCTAGTAGAACATCGGGTGATACCTCTGTTTTTTGTTTTCTTTGACCCTGTTTAAATACTGTCAGATTCATTATCGGATCATATTTCTAACAAATTTTCACCAGTCATTCATGTTTCCAGTTAGTGTTGTTGTGAGCTGTTGTGCCACAATGATCTTTATGAATTTTCTTACTTTCCCGAGTTGAGCAGAACTATGATAATATTCTTGGTAGGAATCTTTGATAGTGTCTCCTCCAAGTCTTCCTGAAATTCTTCTAATTTATCTGAGCCTGTTTTGTTAGTCTCATTTTTTGTTGCTCCAGTTTAGGGAAAAAAAGGAAAATTATTTTTGTATTAGGAATGTCCAGTTACATATCACGTATTGATTTGTGGAGAATAAATGGAATGGAACTTTGTAATGAGAGAGGAAGAATAATGTGTACTGCAGACTTACTTACGTGTCTTCATCATTTGTTGACTACGAGTTTTCATACCGTATAATTTCAAATTTTTGCCTTCACACCTACAGATTTTGGACGTGGATCGTATGCTGGCAAAATCAGCGCCAGATGTTGCTGGTGGTGACACAGGTCCAGGAGGTGATCGTGGGGGTGGAGGCTCAGCGAGCGATTCACAGGGTCATCCTGTCATTCGCACACTCTATGATCACCTTGAGGTAAGAGCATAAAAACATCTGACAGGTGTTGCCCCCACAGCTTAATTTTCTAATGGCGTGCATAAAATGTTAAAGAAGATTGTTGCTGTATTCCATTTACGTCAGATTCAAACTTATTTTTCAAGGTGCTGAAATCTCAGATTAATAAGAATTCTCCTCAGTGTTAACAGAAGATTCTAAATACAACATACTCTAAGTGATTTACCTACACAGCACAAATATCAGTGTGACACGTGCTATGGGCCCCACATTGTGAGGGGACCCACAGCCACACTGCCGTTAGTGTCTTGGAACTTAAAATAATAAAATCATTTAAGATTATTTGCTAATGATTATTCTGTATTTTTAAAGCACTAGAGATATAGATCCATAAAATAAGGGAAAGGCAACTACTTACCTATAGAGGACAGTGTGTGGTGCACAGAAACACGTAATAGAAAACAGTTTACACTAGCTTTCAAGCTCTTGCTTTTGTGTGTCTGTGTGCTTGTGTGAGTGATTCTGTACATTCTTACTAGAAAAAGAGTAATAGCTCAAAAGCTAATGTCAGCTGTTTTCTGTTGTGTGTTTCTCTGCACCACACACAGTCCTCTATTGGTAAGTGATTGCCTTTTTCTTATTTTAGATATATTTCCATCAAGGAACTTTAATTATTGTTAGAAATAATAGATCAATAACATAAAATTGTTTTTCCTTTTGTACATTTGAAATGTGTGTTCATCTTAATTCTCCTGTATTAAAGTATATTTTACATAATTATTACAAGTTGCCACAAGTGTTTTATTTACACATTGTGAGGTCTTTTGTACGTATTATAAAACTTCTGTACAAAATTGTTGGCATAGGTTGTTTGCTTCATATTGTTAACAAAGCTTGCCAAAAAATCATTTGTTGATTTATCAGCTGAGAAAAGGACGTGGGCCATTAATTGAAACGGTCAAATGACAGAAAACTCTCAAGATTTGACAACTTTTTATTTTCATTAATTAAGGTTGCTGATAGTCTGTCTCACTTAGTGCTGTATTGGTGATCCTTTTTTACATTTCTGTCAATAATTTTAAAATCAGTCACAAGATGCCATTACGGTATGTTCGTGTAGAATGTTTGAACTCATCTCTGTATAGTTTTCGCACATCCTTTAATTTTTAATCTATTTAGATATGCCAATGTCTTCATTCTCCCCCCACTGAATGTTGCAGTATTATATCTCTCGCTTCCACCATTGAGCCCAACGTAGATCGCATGCAGCCAATTGGTATGTTGCGACTGTTTTCTGTGTGAAATAGTTCTACGGGATGGATTATGAAATTTTGTTGTTTCCTGTGGTCTAAACTTTGTAAGTTTATAATACTAATACATTTATGTAAGTTTATTATTCTGAATCTCCCCATGGACCATGGACATTGCTGAGGTGGACAGCTGAAAACAAGGGAAAGCTACAGTCATTATATTTTCCAAGTACTTGCAGCTCTATTGTATAGCTTAATGATGATGGCATTGTGTTGGATAATATATCCCAGAAATAAAATAGATAAAGCAGTCTTCCATTTGGATCTCCATACAGGAACTATCCAGGAGTAATAAGGAAAAACAAAACTGGCATTCTGCGGACTGGAGTGTGGAACGTTAGATCCCTTAATCAGGCTAGGTGGGCTAGATAATTTAGAAAAGAAAATGGATAGTTTCAGTTTAGATACAGTGGGAATTAGTGAAGTACTCTGGCAGGAAGAACATGACTTTTGGTTAGATGAGTCCAGGATTTATCAAAATAAAATTAAATAGGAGTAAGCCTAATAGTGAATAAGGAAATAGGAAAGTGGGTAAACTACTATGAACAGCTTAGTGAATGGATTACACAGGCCTACAAAAAATATTTTTTAAAAGACTTTTTTTTTTACTTTGAGAGCTGATCTTCATAGATTTTTATGAGCTGAATCCAAATCTAGCCTTAGTTTTTTTGTATCACCCATAGTTTTCGAGCAATATGCTATTATATAATATAAAAATCCTATGCTATTCGGTTAACAGGAAAATTAATGAAATGCTTTGTTACAACATAAGCATGGTTTGTGTTTACAGTAAGCTACTTAAAACGATCATATGTGTTAATAGAGGTTTCACTTGTCAGCTGGAATTGGTTTGTATTTTCTTTCTCTTATTTCTTTGAAGCTTCTTGTGTAGCTTTTTCTATGATGAGTCGCTTGCTGAACTTCTTAGTGAAGTGACCCCCATCATTTTAGTGTCCCAGCAGCCTTGGTAGTGTTTTTCCATCACTTTAATGTCCTGGCAAAAATGCTCTCCCTGTTCCTCACTAACATCTCCCATGTTGTCCGGAAAGTAATCAAGATGACTGTTCAAAAAGTGAACTTTCAGGCTCATTAAACATCTTAAAGTTTTAAACTCCTTTAACATTGTAGCTATAATAGAAACATCTTCTGGGTCTTTTTCATGTCCTAAGAACTTTGTAATGACTTGCTTGAATGATACCCATGCTTATTTCTGATTTAAAGTCATTGTAGATTCAGAGTTAACATCAAACATCAATTTTCTAATGTCACGTCTGACAAAAACGCCTCCTTTTAGTTTAGCTTCTGAAAGGTGTGGAAAATTTTGGCAGAGATACTTAAAACATGGTCCATCTTTAGGCCAAACCCTTACAAACTGTTTCATTAGGCCTAACTTTGTATGTAGAGGTGGTAGGAGTACGTTTTCTGGATCTACAAGGTTTTTGCGTAAAATGTTCTTCTGGACAGGTTTTAAAGACTCTCCCACAGGCCAGTTCTTCCTGCACCAGTGTTCATCCTTAGTCCTACTGTCCCATTCATACAAGAAACATGAAATTTGGTAAAGCCACCTTGCTGACCAAGGAGCATGCATGTTACTTTTAGATTGCCACATATCATCCAACCAAGAGCATAATAGCCTATTTTATTTAGCACTATTTCTAAGTTTTCATAGCTTTCTTTCATATGTACAGAATGTCCAACTGGTACAGATGCATACATGTTACCATTGTCTAGTAAAACAGCCTTTAAACTAGTTTTGGATGAATCAATAAACAGCCTCCAGTCTTCCTTTTTGTATTCAATACCAAGCTCATTCATCAGACTGGGAATGTATGAGCAGTACACTAAATTACCTTCTTGTTGAAAAAACTTGGAAAACTGCTGCTCTCTTTTACTATACATGTGTATGTTGGTTCCAGCTGCCAATAAGTTATTTTCTTTTAATCTAGAGCCAAGCAATTCAGCTTTTTCTTTCGTTAAGCCCAGATTGCTAAACAAATTGTTAAGCTCGGTCTGAGTAAACAATTTGGGCCCTAGACTTTCTGTATTACAATGGAATTTATCATTGTTTGGTTCATGGAAATCAGATTATACATAAGAATATAATAGAGAGAAACATTCCACGTGGGAAAAATATATCTAAAAACAAAGACGATGTAACTTACCAAACGAAACCGTTGGTATCTTGATAGACACACAAACAAACACAAACCACACACAAAATTCATCTTTCGCAATCCACGGTTGCTTCATCAGGAAAGAGGGAAGGAGAGGGAAAGACGAAAGGATGTGGGTTTTAAGGGTGAGGGTAAGGAGTCATTCCAATCCTGGGAGCGGAAAGACTTACCTTAGGGGGGAAAAGGGACAGGTATACACTCGCGCACACACACACATATCCATCCGCACATATACAGACACAAGCAGACATTTGTAAAGGCAAAGAGTTTGGATAGAGATGTCAGTCGAGGCGGAAGTGCAGAGGCAAAGATGTTGTTGAATGACAAGTGAGGTATGAGTGGCGGCAACTTGAAATTAGCGGAGATTGAGGCCTGGCGGATAGCGGGAAGAGAGGATATACTGAAGGGCAAGTTCCCATCTCTGGAGTTTTGACAGATTGGTGTTAGCGGGAAGTATCCAGATAACCCGGATGGTGTAACACTGTGCCAAGATGTGCTGGCCGTGCACAAAGACATGTTTAGCCACAGGGTGATCCTCATTACCAACAAACACTGTCTGCCTGTGTCCGTTCATGCAAATGGACAGTTTGTTGCTGGTGATTCCCACATAGAAAGCTTCACAGTGTAGGCAGTTCAGTTGGTAAATCACGTGGGTGCTTTCACACGTGGCTCTGCCTTTGATCGTGTACACCTTCAGGGTTACAGGACTGGAGTAGTTGGTGGTGGGAGGGTGCATGGGACAGGTTTTACACCGGGGGCGGTTACAAGGCTAGGAGCCAGAGGGTAGGGAAGGTGGTTTGGGGATTTCATAGGGATGAACCAAGAGGTTACGAAGGTTAGGTGGACGGCGGAAAGACACTCTTGGTGGAGTGGGGAGGATTTCATGAAGGATGGATCTCATTTCAGGGCAGGATTTGAGGAAGTCGTATCCCTGCTGGAGAGCCACATTCAGAGTGTGATCCAGTCCCGGAAAGTACCCTGTCACAAGTGGGGCACTTTTGGGGTTCTTCTGTGGGAGGTTCTGGGTTTGAGGGGATGAGGAAGTGGCCCTGGTTATTTGCTTCTGTATCAGGTCAGGAGGGTAGTTGCGGGATGTGAAAGCTGTTTTCAGGTTATTGGTGTAATGGTTCAGGGATTCCGGACTGGAGCAGATTTGTTTGCCATGAAGACCTAGGCTGTAGGGAAGGGACCGTTTGATATGGAATGGGTGGCAGCTGTCATAATGGAGGTACTGTTGCTTGTTGGTGGGTTTGATGTGGACAGATGTGTGGAGCTGGCCATTGGACAGATGGAGGTCAACATCAAGGAAAGTGGCATGGGATTTGGAGTAGGACCAGGTGAATCTGATGGAATCAAAGGAGTTGAGGTTGGAGAGGAAATTCTGGAGTTCTTCTTCACTGAGAGTGCAGATCATGAAGATGTCATCAATAAATCTGTACCAAACTTTGGGTAACGAAGAAGGCTTCCTCTAAGCGACCCATAAATAGGTTGGCGTACGAGGAGGCCATCCTGGTATCCATGGCTGTTCCCTTTAATTGTTGGTATGCCTGGCCTTCATAAAGTGAAGAAGTTGTGAGTCAGGATGAAGCTGACTAAGGTAATGAGGAAAGTGGTTTTAGGTAGGGTGGCAGGTGATCGGCGTGAAAGGAAGTGCTCCATCGCAGCAAGGCCCTGGACGTGTGGAATATTTGTGTGTAAGGAAGTGGCATCAATGGTTACAAGGATGGTTTGCGGGGGTAACAAATTGGGTAAGTATTCCAGGCATTCGAGAAAGTGGTTGGTGTCTTTCATGAAGGATGGGAGACTGCATGTAATGGGTTGAAGGTGTTGATCTACGTAGGCAGAGATCCGTTCTGTGGGGGCTTGGTAACCAGCTACAATGGGGCTGCTGGGATGATTGGGTTTATGAATTTTAGGAAGTAGGTAGAAGTTAGGGGTGTCGGTGGGGTCAGGAGGTTGATGGAGACAGGTGAAAGGTTTTGTAGGGGGCCTAAGGTTCTGAGGATTCCTTGAGGCTCCTCCTGGACATCAGGAATGGGATTACCTTGGCAAACTTTGTATGTAGTGTTGTCTGAAAGCTGACGCAGTCCCTCAGCCACATACTCCCGACGATCAAGTACCACGGTCATGCAACCTTTGTCCGCTGGAAGAATGACAATGGAACGGTCAGCCTTCAGATCACGGATAGCCTGGGCTTCAGCAGTGGTGATGTTGGGAGTAGGATTAAGGTTTTTCAAGAAGGATTGAGAGGCAAGGCTGGAAGTGAGAAATTCCTGTAAGGTTTGGAGAGGGTGATTTTGAGGAAGAGGAGGTGGGTCCCACTGTGACGGAAGACGGAACTGTTCCAGGCAGGGTTCAATTTGGATAGTGTCTTGGGGAGTTGGATCATTAGGAGTAGGATTAGGATTATCTTTCTTCATGGCAAAGTGATATTTCCAGCAGAGAGTATGAGTGTAGGACAGTAAATCATCCTATGTGAGCAATATGTTGAGTGTTGTAGTATATTCCTTTCGTCACTCCCAAAGGTCAAACAAGCCTGTGATCATTCATGCTGCCCTTCTCTGTATACTGTCATTGTCTCCTGTTAGTCCTGTTTGATACAGGTCCCACCCACTTGAACAATATTGAATGGGTCATATGACTGATTTGTAAGCAATCTCCTTTTTTAGACTGATTGCACTCCACCTATGTTCTACCAATAAATCGAAATCTACCACTTGCTTTACACATGACTGAGCCCATGTGATATTCCATTCAATATCCCTACTAAGTGCTACACCCAGCTATTTGTGAGTTGGCCAATTCCAAGTGTGACTCATTGATATTATATTAGTAGGATACTAAGTTTTTTTGTTTTGTGAAATGTAAAATTTTACATTTGGCACATTTAAAGCAAGTTGCCAATCTTTGCACCACTTCGAAATCTTCTCAAGATCTAACTAAATATTTATGCAGCTTCTTTCAGATAGTACTCCATTATAGATAACTCCATCATCTGCAAAAAGTCTGAGATTGTTAATATTTTCCACAAAGTCATTAATATAAAACATGAACACATAGACTTTCTAAACGTTCTCCTGGGCTGTGCTCAAAGTTACATCTGTGTCTGACACTGACTCTCCATTTGAGATGCTGCGTCATGCCAAAAAGTCCTCAATCCAGTCACAAATTTCACTTAAGACCACTATTCATACTTTTTACGATAAACTTAGGTGTGGTATTGAGTCAAATGCTTTTTAGAAATCAGGAAATACTTCATTTGCCTGACTGCCTTGATCCAAGATATTCAGTATGTCATGTGAGAAAACTGTGAGTTGGACTCCACATGATTGATGTTTTCAGAATCCATGCTATTTGACATAGAGAAGGTCTTTTTTTCAAGATGCCTCATTATGTTAGAGCTCAGAATACGTTCTCAGATTCTAGAACAAATCGATGTCCAAGGATATTGGATGGTAGTTTTGTGGATCACTTCTACTATCCTTCTTGTAGATGAGAATGACTTGTGCTTTCTTCCAACTACTGGGCATGGTTTTTTGTTCAAGGGATCTACTATAGATCATAGTTCCAAGAGGGGCTAACTCAGCCCTAAATTCAGTATAGAATCTGATAAGGGATTTCATCAGCCCCTGCAGCTTTGTTTAGTTTTAATGTTTCCAGCTGTCACTACTGACACTAGCACTTATTTCACTCATGTTTTCAGTGGAATGAGGATTAAATTGGGGCGATTATCCTCGGTTTTCCTTTGTAAAGGGACATTTGAAAACCAGCTTTTGCTTTGCTACTGTCCATTTCAGTTCCAGTCTCGTTTACTATGGACTGGACACTAACTTTGGTATATAAAATTAGTGAAAAACAATCCAGATCACAATGGTTATTTGTTTTTCAAATGATTGTTTTTGGCCTAGTCTTAGGCCATCTTCAGAATAGCACCATCAGCTGAAGTTGACAGTGTCCAGAAGAGTCAGTAGACCTCAGTTGCTGAAACTACTCTAACCTTGGTGCCACTAACAGGCCTTACATATGACCAGAATTTCTTTGGGTTTTGTGAAAGATCATTTGACAATATTCTGCTACAGTAATTAGTGGAGGTTGCATGCATTTCCCTCATGACAGCCAAATGTGTTGCACTCATCATCTCTCTGTGTGTAATCTTATGCTTTCTTTTACACCTATTATGCAGTGGTCTGTTTTCTTTTTAGAAGTTTCTTTACAGTGAGTGTGTACCATGGAGAGTCACTCCCATTGTGAACTGCTCTACTGGTTAATATCTATGCTGTGCATGGTCAACTGTTGTTCTAAACTTTAGCTGTAGGTCCTCTACATGCTTCCGGTCTGTGCTGTCCTGAAAGTTTCAAGTTTCTCATTGAGATATGACACTAATCATTTCTTATAAAGTTTACTGAACACACATCTTTCTGATTGTTTTACTGTATTTACTCTAATCTAAGCCGCACTTGAATCTAAGCCGCACCTGAAAAATGAGACTCGAAATCAAGGAAAAAAAAATTTCCCGAATCTAAGCCGCACCTGAAATTTGAGACTCGAAATTCAAGGGGAGAGAAAAGTTTTAGGCCGCAACAGCAAATCAAAACAAAGTTGGTCCATTGTAATATGAGACACAATTTAGGTCGAATGAATGACTATACAGCTACAGTAGTTTGGTTCGAGTCGTAAGCTTAGCAGTTAAGCTTTACCAGATAGCCATTGCTATGCGTCAGGCGCTCCGTCCGTATTTATACGGGTACCCTTCCTTTTTCACGTGCTTCGTCTGGTTTGAATCGATTGCTTATTTTTCTTTGATCTGATAAGTGCCGTTCTCTTTGTTATAGGTGTTTACGTCACTCTAAGCTGATAATGTATTATTGTACTGTATCATGCATTGTTTGTCAATGTGTGTTCACGACTTCTCGCCGCTTGCGGCATGGCTTGCTTTTGAGGGCGCTAGCGTCGCTTACGATTTTTTTTATAAAAGAGAGAGAGAGAGAGGAATTGTCTTATTAGCGAAACAATGGCAAGAGACTGCTATTTGTTGTTACTTACACTGCTGCTTTCTTTGATAACGATCAACAAGAACCAAATAATAGACTACATATTAAAATTTTTCGCCGTTTGAAAATCTTTGCAGACGCCTCTTTTATACATTACATTCTGCACAGATATTAGAGTCATCTTAGATTTAAAAATCTAGTCAATTGCCGTGATTCATTTCTGACTGTATCACTATTAGGCATAAGAATAATACGAATATAAACATGACATGATATGTATATTCTTCCGTGTTTGCTGTTCTCACACCCTAGTTTCGTAGTTTATTAGGCAGACAGGATTTAAATGAGATAACAGCAAACACGAAAGAATACATGGCAAAATGTTTATATTCGTATTATTCTTATGGTGAAGAGAATACTGCATGCGATTCACAATTCATAAAAGTTCCTATCAGAAACCATCTCTTCTCACAGGTACGAAAAAATTCAGAACGTAGAATTGGCCATATTGATAAACATCCCAAACAATCTTGCCAGTCAGATTTTCATAGTACATTGAAATGCTGCTACATTCGAAGATGAACAATACGGAATTTGTATTTACTTCGTTGGATAATGTATGAAAATGCAGTGGTCGAAATTCGGGGCAGATAAAAAAGCTCTTCTTCCACCTTTTTTTTTTAAATTATTTACTAACTCAGAGGTTTTGGCGTCAGTATTTGTCTTTGTGCCTGCAAAGCATGCCTGTGCTACATATATTCGACGGCAGAAGTTAGTTGTGGCTGCACCTACCAACATTTTTCAGAACATCCGCTTACTTTGCACTCGATTCTAAGCCGCAGGGGGTTTTTTGGATTACAAAAACCGGAAAAAAAGTGCGGCTTAGATTCGAGTAAATACGGTAGTTATTCCTTGTATGTTGGTAGTCGTTGTTGCCAGAACCTTGCCATGGTCACTGAAATCAGTAAAGAGGACAGGTCTGTTTGTTGCATTATATCCGACACGAGTTAGGTTCTGTTCTAGACAGTTTTCAGAGAAGGCATTTAATAATGTTTTACAGAATGTCTTATCGTGCCCACCATTAACAAAACTATAATTTTCTGAATTGATTTTTGGCAAAGGATTATTCGCAACTTATACAGAAAACAGACTTATTATGAGCTGAAGTATGTGAAAGGGAAGCAGTTGCTGAGAAGGGAGTGTACCAGGGTTGTAACCTACCCAGATTTTATTTGATCTGTAGAGAGAGAAAGCAGTAAAAGGAACAAAGGGGAAATTCGGAAAGGGAATTAAATTAAAATTTAAGGAGAAGAAATCAAAACTGCCGATGACATTGTAATTCTGTCAGAGACAGCAATGACCTTCGAAGATCAGTAGAGTGGAATGGATAGTGTCTTGAAAAGAGATAATATGATGAGCATCAACAAAAGTAAAACAAAGGTAATGGAACTTTGTCTGATTAAGTCAGGTGATGCTTGGGACTTGGATTTGGAACTGAGAAACTGAAAGAAGTCAGTGAGTTTTGCTGTTTGTGCACTAAAACAACTGACGATGGCCGAAGTAGAGATGATATAAAATGCAGTCTGGCAATAGCATTTTTGAAAAAGGTAAATTTGTTAACATCTAATATAAATTTAACTATTAGGAAGTTCTTTTTTCAAGATATTTGTTTGGAGTGTAGCCTTGTACACAAGTGAAGTGTAGGCAGTAAATGGATCAGACAAGAAGAGAATAAAAGCTTTTCAAATGTGAGGCTACAGAATAATGCTGAACCTTAGGTGGATATACTGAATAACAATCGAGAAGGCACTGAATCAAGTATGGAAGAAAAAGGAATTTATGCCACAACGTGACTAAAAGAAGGGATCAACTGATAGGACACATCCCTAGGCATCAAGGAATACTCAGTTTTGGTAGTAGAGTGATTTGTGGAATGAATTGTAAAGGGTAGGACATGTTAACTGCAGTGAAGCCTGTGCATGAACAATCTGTGTTTATTCAACAGTTTGTGCATTACAGTGTTTGACAAAGATTGTTGTGGAGCTGATTAGTGCAACATTCTGTGTGGTATGGCAACATGTCTGCAAGATATCATTTGAGTGCTTGCGATTGTGGATGAACAATTGTACAGCTTGAAGTTGGTCAAAGTGTCATGACTGTGGCCACAGTAATGAGTGTGTCCAGAAGTATCATCTCATGGTTAAAAAAATACCTCTGAAGATGGAAATGTCACAAGAGGATTGATACGTAGCCGTAGTGGTGAAACTGGATACACACCTCACACCTAGGCAGATGACTGCAGACCTTGCAACTGCTATAAATACACACGGTACACGTGTGTCTGTTAGAACCATTCCGCGGCAGTTATATCAGGCTGGTTTGTATGCTCGAAAGCCTATTAAATGCATCCCACTTCAGCCATGCCATGAGAACGAAGAGTTCATTCATGTAGGGAGCATGTAGGATTAGGTCAGCGACAGTGGTCCAGAGTCATGTTCTCTGATGAATCTTGCTTTATTGTGGCAACTGATTCTGGCCACCAGATAGTGTGGAGAGAGAGGGGAGAGTGAGAGAGAGAGAGAGAGAGAGAGAGAGAGAGAGAGGGAGGGAGGTAGGGGGGGGGGGGACATGTTACACAGCACAGAATGTCATAAACATCATCGGTATGGCTTAGGTAGGCTGAACAATGCTGCATATCTTTGTGCTGTATTGCATGGAGATTATTCTGGGGTGTGGCAGGTCCTGACTTTCTGTTTATGGAAGGTAATTCCCAGCCACACAGGACTGCTGAGGTGTCAGACACACTGCAAAGTGAAGATATTTGAATGGGTGAAATGGACGTCTTAATCCGTGGACCTAAATCGTGTAGTGTGTGTCTGGAATGCTCTTAGCAGAAGTGTTTCTCATTGAACAACTCCTCCCAAAACCATGCAAGAACTGAAAACTGCCTTAAGAGAGGAGGGGACGGGACAGTATCCCCCTGTGATACCTTGAGAGTTTAGTACAGGTGCAAAATGTGTATTAGTGCCTGAAGAGGACATATTACTTGCTGAGAGTTCAATAACAATATTTATGTTGAGAGTGTGACGTGTCAAACATGACTGTTCCTTACATCAGTTAACTTGCTCTCCTATGTCGTGGTTTTTTCCATTGTACCATTCCACCTCTGTTACATTTGTACTGTATTTCATGTTGGACATCATTGCCTGTGATTATTCCTGTCCAACAATGCCTCTGTTCCTTAGCAATGTCAAGCAGTGTAAATATGAGGCAAAATTGGTGGTCAATGCTTAACTTCAGGAAATGATATGTGCAGTACTGCCAATAAACACACATCAAAGTAAAAGTGATGACACCATCCTAGCTTTCCAAACTGTTAGCTCATTTCTCTGATAGACTGAAATATGCTATTGCTATACCTTTGCATAAAAAAGGGGATGATCTGATGTCAACAATTACCGTCCAATCTCCTTTCTAACAGCTTTATCTAAAAATTTTGACAATGTAATGTATTCAAGAGTAGCTTCACATATCTGTAAAAATGAAGTACTAACAAAATGTCAGTTTGGTTTCCAAAAAGGTTTTTCAACAGAAAATGCCATATATGCTTTCACCAATCAAATTTTGAATGATCTGAATAACCTAACACCACCCATTGGGATTTTTTGTGATCTCTCAAAGGCTTTTGATTGTGTAAATCATGAAATTCTGCTAGACAAGCTCAAGTATTGTGGCATGAGTGGAACAGTGCACAAATGGTTTAATTCATACCTAACTGGAAGAGTGCAGAAAGTTGAAATAAGCAGTTCTCATAATATGCAAAGATCAGCACATTCCTCAAACTGGGGAACTATCAAGGATGGGGTTCCAGAAGGGCCGGTCTTGGGTCCTTTGTTGTTCTTAATATATATTAATGACTTGCCATTCTATATTCATGAAGAGGCAAAGTTAGTTCTCTTTGCTGATGGTACAAGTATAGTAATCACACCTGACAAACAAGAATTAACTGATGAAATTGTCAATAATGTCTTTCAGAAAATTACTAAGTGGTTCCTTGTAAACGGACTCTCACTGAATTTTGGTAAGACACAGTACATATAGTTCCGTCCAGTAAATGGTATGATGCCATTAATAAATATAGACCTTAATCAGAAGCATATAGCTAAGGTAGAATATTCCAAATTTTTAGGTGTGTCCATTGATGAGAGATTAAATTGGAAGAAACACATTGATGATCTGCTGAAACGTTTAGCTACTTATGCAATAAGGGTCATTGTAAATTTTGGTGTAAATTAGCTTACTACACCTATTTTCACTCATTGATTGCATATGGCATCATATTTTGGGGTAATTCATCACTGAGGAATAAAGTATTTGTTGCACAAAAGCGTTTAGTCAGAATAATTGCTGGAGTCCACCCAAGATCATCCTGCAGACATTTATTTAAGGATCTAGGGATATTCACAGTAGCTTCTCAGTATATATACTCTCTTATGAAATTTGTTATTAACAACCAAACCCAATTCAAAAGTAATAGCAGTGTCCATAACTACAATACTAGGAGAAAGGATGATCTTCACTATTCAAGATTAAATCTAACTTTGGCACAGAAAGGGGTGAATTATACTGCCACTAAAGTCTTCGGTCACTTACCAAATAGTATCAAAAGTCTGACAGATAACCAACAAGTATTTAAGAAGAAATTAAAAGAATTTCTGAGTGACAACTCCTTCTACTCCATAGAGGAATTTTTAGATATAAATTAAGAAAAAAAGAAAAAAAAAACAAACAAAAAATTATAAAAAAGATATAAAAAAAAGTTGTTATATTAACTTACTTGTGTTGTTAAATTAACTTAATTATGTCATTGTTGTTGTTGTTGTGGTCTTCAGTCCTGAGACTGGTTTGATGCAGCTCTCCACGCTACTCTATCCTGTGCAAGCTTCTTCATCTCCCAGTACCTACTGCAACCTACATCCTTCTGAATCTGCTTAGTGTATTGATCTCTTGGTCTCCCTCTACGATTTTTACCCTCCACGCTGCCCTCCAATGCTAAATTTGTGATCCCTCGATGCCTCAGAACATGTCCTACCAACCGATCCCTTCTTCTAGTCAAGTTGTGCCACAAACTTCTCTTCTCCCCAATCCTATTCAATACCTCCTCATTAGTTACGTGATCTACCCACCTTATCTTCAGCATTCTTCTGTAGCACCACATTTCGAAAGCTTCTATTCTCTTCTTGTCCAAACTAGTTATCGTCCATGTCTCACTTCCATACATGGCTACACTCCATACAAATACTTTCAGAAACGACTTCCTGACACCTAAATCTATATTCGATAACAAATTTCTCTTCTTGAGAAACGCTTTCCTTGCCATTGCCAGTCTACATTTTATATCCTCTCTACTTCGACCATCATCGGTTATTTTACTCCCTAAATAGCAAAACTCCTTTACTACTTTAAGTGTCTCATTTCCTAATCTAATTCCCTCAGCATCACCCGACTTAATTTGACTACATTCCATTATCCTCGTTTTGTTTTTGTTTATGTTCATCTTATATCCTCCTTGCAAGACACTGTCCATTCCGTTCAACTGCTCTTCCAAGTCCTTTGCTGTCTCTGACAGAATTACAATGTCATCGGCGAACCTCAAAGTTTTTACTTCTTCTCCATGAATTTTAATACCTACTCCGAATTTTTCTTTTGTTTCCTTCACTGCTTGCTCAATATACAGATTGTATAACATCGGGGAGAGGCTACAACCCTGTCTCACTCCCTTCCCAACCACTGCTTCCCTTTCATACCCCTCGACTCTTATAACTGCCATCTGGTTTCTGTACAAATTGTAAATAGCCTTTCGCTCCCTGTATTTTACCCCTGCCACCTTCAGAATTTGAAAGAGAGTATTCCAATCAACATTGTCAAAAGCTTTCTCTAAGTCTACAAATGCTAGAAACGTAGGTTTGCCTTTTCTTAATCTTTCTTCCAAGATAAGTCTTAAGGTCAGTATTGCCTCACGTGTTCCAACATTTCTACGGAATCCAAACTGATCTTCCCCGAGGTCGGCTTCTACCAGTTTTTCCATTCGTCTGTAAAGAATTCGCGTTAGTATTTTGCAGCTGTGACTTATTAAACTGATAGTTCGGTAACTTTCACATCTGTCAACACCTGTTTTCTTTGGGATTGGAATTATTATATTCTTCTTAAAGTCTGAGGGTATTTCGCCTGTCTCATACATTGTGCTCACCAGATGGTAGAGTTTTGTGATGACTGGCTCTCCCGAGGCCATCAGTAGTTCTAATGGAATGTTGTCTACTCCCGGGGCCTTGTTTTGACTCAGGTCTTTCAGTGCTCTGTCAAACTCTTCACGCAGTATCTTATCTCCCATTTCATCTTCATCTACATCCTTTTCAATTTCCATAATATTGTCCTCAAGTACATCGCCCTTGTATAAACCCTCTATATACTCCTTCCACCTTTCTGCTTTACCTTCTTTGCTTAGAACTGGGTTTCCATCTGAGCTCTTGATATTCATACAAGTGGTTCTCTTTTCTCCAAAGGTCTCTTTAATTTTCCTGTAGGCAGTATCTATCTTACCCCTAGTGAGACAAGCCTCTACATCCTTACATTTGTCCTCTAGCCATTCCTGCTTAGCCATTTTGCACTTCCTGTCGATTTCATTTTTGAGACGTTTGTATTCCTTTGTGCCTGCTTCATTTACTGCATTTTTATATTTTCTCCTTTCATCAATTAAATTCAATATTTCTTCTGTTACCCAAGGATTTCTATTAGCCCGCGTCTTTTTACCTACTTGATCGTCTGCTGCCTTCACCACTTCATCCCTTAGAGCTACCCATTCTTCTTCTACTGTATTTCTTTCCCCCATTCCTGTCAATTGTTCCCTAATGCTCTCCCTGAAACTCTTTACAACCTCTGGTTCTTTCAGTTTATCCAGGTCCCATCTCCTTAAATTCCCACCTTTTTGCAGTTTCTTCAGTTTCAATCTGCAGTTCATAACCAATAGATTGTGGTCAGAATCTACATCTGCCCCAGGAAATGTCTTACAATTTAAAACCTGGTTCCTAAATCTCTGTCTTACCATTATATAATCTATCTGAAACCTGTCAGTATCTCCAGGCTTCTTCCATGTATACAGCCTCCTTTCATGATTCTTGAACCAAGTGTTAGCTATGATTAAGTTATGCTCTGTGCAAAATTCTACAAGGCGGCTTCCTCTTTCATTCCTTCTCCCCAATCCATATTCACCTACTATGTTTCCTTCTCTCCCTTTTCCTACTGACGAATTCCCATGACTATTAAATTTTCGTCTCCCTTCACTACCTGAATAATTTCTTTTATCTCGTCATACATTTCATCTATTTCTTCATCATCTGCAGAGCTAGTTGGCATATAAAGTTGTACTACTGTAGTAGGCATGGGCTTTGTGTCTATCTTGGCCACAATAATGCGTTCACTATGCTGTTTGTAGTAGCTAACCCGCACTCCTATTTTTTTATTCATTATTAAACCTACTCCTGCATTACCCCTATTTGATTTTGTATTTATAACCCTGTAATCACCTGACCAAAAGTCTTGTTCTTCCTGCCACCGAACTTCACTAATTCCCACTATATCTAACTTTAACCTATCCATCTCCCTTTTTAAATTTTCTAACCTACCTGCCCGATTAAGTGATCTGACATTCCACGCTCCGATCCGTAGAACGCCAGTTTTCTTTCTCCTGATAACGACGTCTTCTTGAGTAGTCCCCGCCCGGAGATCCGAATGGGGGACTATTTTACCTCCGGAATATTTTACCCAAGAGGACGCCATCATCATTTAATCATACAGTAGAGCTGCATGTCCTCGGGAAAAATTACGGCTGTAGTTTCCCCTTGCTTTCAGCCGTTCGCAGTACCAGCACAGCAAGGCCGTTTTGGTTAATGTTACAAGGCCAGATCAGTCAATCATCCAGACTGTTGCCCCTGCAACATCTGAAAAGGCTGCTGCCCCTCTTCAGGAACCACATGTTTGTCTGGCCTCTCAACAGATACCCCTCCGTTGTGGTTGCACCTACGGTACGGCCATCTGTATCGCTGAGGCACGCAAGCCTCCCCACCAACGGCAAGGTCCATGGTTCATGGGGGGAATTATGTCATGTACTGGAAAATTTGACTCATTCCACATATCGTATTCATGATCCATGGAACTAGTATTAATCTAATCTAATCTAATCTAGTGGGGAGAGGACTGTTGATAAGATTGAGAAATCCACATCTGTTGTCAGTGATTTGTATTAGCATGACTGGTTTTGGTGACTCCATAATTGGATGCTACACACTGCAGCGGGGATTGGAGGGCATGATATAATGCAGTGTTACCATTACAAGACAGTTACAGCCTTGTTAACAGCTACTTACTCATAAGGTTTACAAGTCATGAGTGTGGGTTGGGCCGGCCAGTAATTGCAGCACATTTAACTTATGCATATGTGACTTTAAGGTCTTCAGCAGAAAGCACTACACTGTAGGGAGGGAGAGGATTCAGATTTTGAGGAAAAAATGTGGAAGTACACAGTGATACGTCAGGACTGCCAGAGGAACAGCTGTCTTGCTGGTACACAGGAAACAAAATGGCAGGTCTGTTTTGTTGAACAGCTGGTGGTGTGGCTCTACGGATGTCGGGTACACAAATTTCTGCAGATTGTGACAGAAAGTAAAACTGTAGAAATTATAAAAGTCCACTGATAACTGAACTGTCAACTCACATTAATGTAGAACCCAGACAACAGAAATGAGGCTGAACTGTAGATGTAATGCAAAACATTATGGTGGTAGTACAAGTAAAACTTTTTACTTAAATTAAAAATGTGATATGTAGGCAATAAAAATGGGTGAGGGAGTGATGAAATCATGCTGTACATAGCACAGCTGTCTGTAGTGCATATTAGGAGAAAAAAGTGTGATAAAAATCTATTGAAAAACCAAGTGGCAAAATCAGAAGCTAGCTCTGTTAACAAGCGTGTGATGGATGCACGAATTGATTATAAAACCTAGAGCAAGGTAGAGTGAGTTTAGTCAAATGTAAAATATGCTAACATCAAAATGTATAACATATATGTTATACTGCGTGGGTAACTGTCAATCACATACGGTAAAACCTAAGGTAAGGTTTTCATAGTCAGATATAAACCAAATATGACAATGCAGATGTTGAAAAAAAATAATTAACATATGTGTAGGCCATGGCTGTATGGCACACAGGTACACCCATATGACCAACAAACATGACACAAAATGTTGATTTCCAAACGTGTGCTATCAGATGTACTATCATTATAGTGTACTGTGTATTAATGAACATCAGGCTGTAGAAACTTGAAAGATATGACCATAGGCTCAGCACTGTACTGCTTTAGGAACTCGTAATTATTGTGGATGGACCTATAAACACGGATTGCTCATTTAACATACACTCTGGGTTGTGAAGAAGATGGTAAAGGATTTCTATCTCTTTGAAAGATCCTGGACGCATTCTTTGGGTTGAAGATGGGAGATATCAGGATTTTTGCTGATGTCAGAGAGCAAATGGTTGAAGCTTTTAAGATGATTAATAAGGAGCAATTTAGAATTACCTACATTGTGGTGCTCTTTGAATCTAGTGGAAAATGCACATCCAGTTTGACCAACATACCAAGAGACTATAGTCATCCATTATTTGAGATTGAGAGCAGTTAGTGACTTCCAACAAACTTTGCACATAATTTCAAACCTTTATCAAATTTTTTCTCACTAAAACATCTTTTAAAATGTTGAAAGGATAAAAGTTTATCGCTTACAATATTTTCGCTGTTCGTGCAGCAAAATTCAGCATAGACATGGTGTTTTAATTTGTTACTGTTTTACTACTAAATCTATTCACAACACGTTTTACAGACAGTATCCACATTTACCCCTCAGTGTACCTGCAAATTTATATCAGTATTTGACACATGGTTTGAGAGGTATGGTGTCGTAAACATTGAGATGCGTGGAGCACAAACTGCTTAGATTGTACTCGTCCAGTGGTTGATAATAGAAGCATTAAAGATTTCCAGCAAACTTTAAACATAATTTCAAATGTTTTCTAAAATAATATGTTCTTGACATGTGTTTAACACATTAACTCATTTCTGAGGTAATCAGACATTTCAAGCTGTTTTATACAAGGGAGTTTGATTCTTTGAAGAATCAGGAGTGGCATTTTACTGATTATACACTGTCTTGCCAATTAGCATTGAGTTTTTCTATAAAAAGTATATGTTCTACATGATCAAGAAAAGTAAGCTGTTTCCACTGGGCCTCAGCGTATAGCTAAGCCTGTGTTTTGCTTGAAGGTTTTTACATTAAAACTGAAGTAGTTGTAGGAGAGCATTAGTGTGGAAGTTTAGTAAGTTCTATGATTTGTACCTGGCTAAGATTCCTGCATATTAAAAAAACTATTTACCTGGCTAAGATTCCTGCATATTAAAAAAACTATTTTGTGGATGGTATATTTTGATATTCTGTTTTTTTTAGTGTATGTAGTTGATATTTTACTGCTAACTTTAATTTAATTTGTACTACAGTTTTGGAATGCCCTTTTCACCCGAGTTTTTTCCATGTTCATGACATTCTTACAAATGCTGGATAACAGTCTTTGACTGAAATCAATTGCACATTAAAGAATGATTTAGACAGCAGTTAATAATGTTGTCATTTATAAAATTGTAACTAAAATCAATGTTTCAGTTGGCAGTCTAATCATATCTGTAGCTTATGAGCTTGTTCATAATGCCCTTACAAAAAGACACTTTATGAACTTTTTTGAGAGTATGTTAATGAGCACACTCACAGTTCCTCTTGCTTGGAAAATGGCTTTAGGAGCTGTAGAAAAGAATATTTTATTTGTCTTTCAGTATTTTTCATACAGAAAATAAATAGCTTATTTAAGGACTAAGAAAAACATGTATTATAAAGCTTGGGTTCTAGAAATTCACTATATTTTACCCAAGTTTGTAACATGCTCATATATTTATTAAGTGGTATGTGTGATGTGAGTATGAATGCCTGTTGAAAAATTTTATACTCGTGTATCTGTAGTTATTACGGACTATAGCAAGTTGTGAGGAAGGAAAGTCCAGCAAGTAACTATTTCTGGCATTGGATACATGCACATCGTATCTCATGTTGAATTTTTCCAGATTTTCTTTATCATACACAATGTGATCAAAAATATTTGGACACTTGGCTGAAAATAACTTACAAGTTCGTGGCGCCCTCTTTCAGTATTGCTGGAATTCAGTATGGTGTTGGCCCGCCCTTAACCTTGATGACAGCTTCCACTCTCACAGGCATACGTTCATTCAGGTGCTGGAAGGCTTCTTGGGGAATGGCCGCCCATTCTTCACGGAGTGCTGCATTGCGGAGAGGTATCAATCTTGGTCGGTGAGGCCTGGCACGAAGTCGGCGCTCCAAAACATCCCAGAGGTGTTGTATAGGATTCAAGTCAGGACTCTGTGAAGGCCAGTTCAATACACAGATGTTATTGTCGTGTAACCACTCTGCCACAGGCCATGCATTATGAACAGGTGCTCGATGGTGTTGAAAGATGCAATCACCATCCCCGAATTGCTCTTCAACAGTGGGAAGTAAGAAGGTGCTTAAAACATCAATGTAGGTCTGTTCTGTGATAGTGCCATGCAAAACAACAAGGGGTGCAAGCTCCCTCCATGAAAAACATGACCACACCATAATACCATCACCTCTGAATTTTAATGTTGTTACTACACACGCTGGCAGATGACATTCACCAGGCATTCGCCATATCCATACCCTGCCATCGGATTGCCATGTTGCGTACCGCGATTCGTCACTCCACACAACATTTTTACACTGTTCAGTCATCCAATGTTTATGCTCCTTACACCAAGCGAGGCATCATTTGGAATTTACTGGCATGATGTGCAGCTTATGAGCAGCCGCTCAACCATGAAATTCAAGTTTTCTCACCTCCCAGCCCTACTCTCATAGTACTTGCAGTCGACCGTGATGCAATTTGAAATTCCTGTGTGATGGTCTGGATAGATGTCTGCCTATTACACATTATGACCCTCTTCAACTGTCGGCAGTCTCTGTCAGTCAACAGACGAGGTCGGCCTGAACACATTTTTGCTGTACGTGTCCCTTCACGTTTCCACTTCACTGTCACATTGGAAACGGTGGCCTTAGGGATGTTTAGGAGTGCAAAAATCTCGCATACAAATGTATGACACAAGTGACACCCAATCACCTGACCACCTTTGAAGTCCCTGAGTTCCATGGAGCGTCCCATTCTGCTCTCTCGCTATGTCTAATGACTGCTGAGGTTGCTGATATGGAATACCTGGAGGTAGGTGGCAGCACAATACATCTAATATGAAAAACATAAGTTTTCGAGGGTGTCCGGATACTTTTGATCACGTAGCATACATTGTACAGGTCGCCTCCCCCCCCCCCTCCCGCATCAATGAACCATGGAACTTGCCATTGGTAGGGAGGCTTGCGTACCTCAGCAATACAGATAGCTGTACCATAGGTGCAAAAGGAGAGGCATCTGTTGAGAGCCCAGACAAACATGTGTTATCTGAAGTGGGGCAGCAGCCTTTTCAGTAGTTGCAGGGGTGACAGTCTGGATGATTGGTTGAACTGGCCTTGCATCATCAACCAAAATAGCATTGCTGTGCTGGTACTGCGAATGGCTGGAAGCAAGAGGAAACTACAGCTGTAATTTTTCCTCAGGGTATGCAGCTTTACTGTATGGTTACATGATCATGGCATATTCCGGAGGTAAAATAGTTCCCCATCAGGATCTCTGGGCAGGGGCTACTCAGGAGAACATTGTTATCAGGAGAAAGAAAACTGGAAAACTGGTATTCTATGGATCGCAGTGTGGAATGTCAGATCACTTTATCAGGCAAGTAGGTTAGAAAGTTCAGAAAGGGAAATGGATAGGTTAAAGTGAGGTAAAGAGGAATTAGTGAATTTTCGCGGCAGGAGGAACAAGACTTCTGGTCAGTTGAATACAGGGTTACAGATGCAAAATGAAATATGGGTAAGGTGGGAGTGGCTTTAATAATAAATAAAAAAATAGGAACACGGATAAGCTATTACGAACAGCATAGTGAACGCATTATTGTTGCGAAAATAGACATGAAGCCCACGCCTACCACTGTAGTACAAGTCTATATGCCAACTAGTTCCGCAGATGATGAAGATATAGAAGAAATGTATGATGAGATATAAGAAATTATTCAGATAGTTAAGGGAGCTGAAAATTTAATAGTCACGGGAGACTGGAATTAGATAGTAATAGAAAGAAGAGAAGGAAAAGAAGTAGGTAAATATGGAGTGGGGGAAAGAAATGGAAGAGGAAGCCGCCTGGTGAAATTTTGCACACAGCCTAACTTAATCATAGCCAACACTTGGTTTAAGAATCATGAACAAAGGTTGTATACATGGAAGAGGCCTGCAGACACTGGAAGGTTTCAAATAGATTATATAATGGTAAGACAGAGATTTAGGAATAAGGTTTTAAATTGTAAGACGTTTCCAGGCAGAGATGTGGACTCTGACCACAATTTATTCATTGTGAACTGTAGTTTAAACCTGAAGAAACTTAAGAAATGTGGGAATTTACGGAGATGGGACCTGAACTGAAAGGACTAGAGTTTGTTGAGGGTTTCAGAGAGAGCATTAGGGAACGATTGACAAGAATGGGGAAAAAGAAATACAGTAGAAGAAGAATGGGTAGCGTTCAGAGATGAAATAGTTAAGGTAGCAGACGATCAAGTAGAGCTAGTAGAAATCATTGTATAACACAAGAGGTATTGGATTTAATTGATGAAAGGAGAAAATATAAAAATGGAGTAAATGAAGCAGGCAAAAAGAAATACAAACGTCTCAAAAATGAGATCGACAGGAAGTGCAAAATGGCTAAGCAGGGATGGTTAGAGGTAAATGTATGAATGTAGAGGCATATATCACTAGGGGTATGATAGATATTGCCTACAGGAAAATTAAAGGGACCACTGGAGAAAAGAAGACCACCTATATGAATATCAAGAGCTCAGATGGAAAACCAGTCCTAAGCAAAGAAGGGAAAGAGAAAAGTGGAAGGATTATATAGAGGGTCTATACAAGGGCAATGTACCTGAGGGCAATAATATGGAAATGGAAGAGTGCATAGATGAGCATGAGAAGCAAGATATGCCACTGGGTGAAGAATTTGACAGAGCACTGAAAGATCCAAGTCGAAACAAGGCTCTGGAAGTAGACAACTACTGAGAACTACTGATAGGCTTGGGAGAGACAGACATGACAAAACTCTTCCAACTGGTGAGCAAGATGTATGAGACAGGTGATATACCCTCAGACTTCAAGAAAAATGTAATAATTCCAATTCCAAAGAAAGAAGGTGCTGACATGTGTGAAAATTACCGACCTACCAGTTTAATAAGTCATGGTTGCAAAATACTAATACAAATTCTTTACAGATGGATGGAAAAACTGGTAGAAGCCAATGTAGGAGAAAACCAGTTTGTATTCTATAGAAATGTAGGAACACATGAGGCAACACGGACCCTACAACTTACCTTAGAAGATACCTTAAGGAAATGCGAACCTACATTTATGGTATTTGTAGACATAGAAAGACATTTTGACAAGCCCCCAGGGGCTCAGCATTCATTTGCTGAGTACGGGCTTGGCGACCCCGGGGTCCTGAGCTGGGGACTGGTCAGCGCCGCCAGTCTCCTGTCACCGTAACCCCCGGACATGCTTCAGCGACCACTGCATGGCGCGGCGGTGGAATGTTGTGTGCTGCGGGGAATGGTAATCTTGGCTTGACCGCCTGGATTGCGAGGAAGGTAAACCTCTATAAAAACCCCTCAATCTTACGGTGTGCTGCGCTCCTATAAGATGCATGGCTGTTGGGGTAGAACAGTCGCAAGCGGGCATCCTCTGGGGCACCTGCCGCACACCAGTTGTATAAGGCTTACTCAGGCACGTGGGGCTCTGTCTGAGCAGGCCTTTAGTTCCCTAACTGCTCGTGGGACCACAATGGACCCTTCGACCTCTACATTTCCCCCTACCAGTGGATTGGGTGGGCCACTAGTAGGAAAACGCACCCCATCGAAAAAGCGACTTCGTGCTGCAAGTCCTCCAGCGCCTGGTGTTACTAGAGATTTATCAGACTGTCGTAACAGAGCACATGCTGATAACCAGAATGTGTTTTTGATTGTCAAACGGAAGGAAGGTAGCTTTGAGAGGGTTTCTCCCTTTTACATCCACAAGGATCTTGAGGGAATTGCAGGAACACTGAAATCTGTGAAGCGACTGCGCAATGGGACTCTGTTAGTTGAAACTTCTACTTCTCTTCGGAAAGCAACCTGTCTCGGAGAGTATGCTATCGAGACCGAGCTCCACTCCACTTTGAACTATAGTAAGGGTGTTGTGACATGTAGGGACTTGGTGGATATCCCCAAGGACGAGTTGAAATCTGAGTGGGCTGACGAAGGTATTGTCGACGTGCAGCATATTATGAAACGAGTCGATGGGCACCTAGTCAAATCCGACTCGTTTATTCTCACGTTCAATTGCCCGAGACTCCCAGAGCATGTTAAAGCGGGTTTCTTACGTTTACCAGTACGGCCATATTTCCCCAACCCAATGCGCTGATTTAAATGTCAGCGCTTTGGGCATACTACGTTGGGGTGCAATGGGATAGCCACTTGTGGTAAATGTGGTCAGCCTGCCCATGAAGGAGCCGATTGTTCATCGCCTGTGAAGTGCGTGAATTGCTCTGGGAGTCACCCTGTCTGGAGCCGGGTCTGCCTCATCTATCTCGAGGAACGGAAGATACAGGAGATCAAAACATCTAAGCACATCCCCTATGGTGAGGCCAAGAAGCTCTTTAAGGCCATGCAGCCTCCTGTGTTTACAACATCTTTCGCGTCCGCTCTGCAGAAACCGGTACAGTTCAACTGCCCCTTCACAATGTGGGAACTGGATTCGGCGCTGTCTGTGGCTCATGATACTGCACCAGGTGATGATCAAATCCTGTACAGCATGCTGCAGCACTTGTTGCTGCCATCCAAGGAAGTTCTCCTGAATTGTTTTAATATGATATGGTCATCCGGCACGTTCCCTGACTCGTGGAGGGAGGCGATTTTGATTCCCCTCCTCAAACCGGGAAAGGACCGAATGCATCCCAGTAGTTATCGGAGCATTGCTTTGACGAGCTGTGTCGGGAAGACATTGGAACGCATGGTCAACCGTCGCCTGGTTTGGCTGCTCGAAACCAGGTAGCTCCTTAGCCACTCTCAGTGTAGCTTTCGGAGATGTCGTTCAACTATAGACAACTTGACCCTGCTTGAGGCGGCCATCCAGCAGGCCTTCCTACGTAACCAGCATTGTCTAGGTGTATTCTTTGACATTAATAAGGCGTATGACACTACTTGGCGCCGCCTTATCCTCAATCAACTCCATCAGTGGGGCTTTTGTGGCCATCTCCCCATCTTCATTCGGTCCTTTCTTTCCCACTGCCTCTTTTGATATCGGGTTGGTAATGTGCTATCTGATTTGTACATGCAGGAGAATGGTGTTCCTCAGGGAAGCGTTCGAAGTGTCACCCTCTTTGCCATCACCATTAACAGTATCACGTCCACTATCAGGAGTCTGGCCCAGTGCGCCTTGTTTGTGGACGATTTTGCTGTTTTCTGTTCTTCCTCCAGTCTTGTCACTGCTAGTCGGCAGCTGCAGCTTACGATAAAGCGATTAGAGGCATGGACTGCGAAGACGGGTTTTACCTTTTCTGCAGACAAATGTGTGTGTGTGTTCATTTTAATCGTTCCGACGTGCTTTTACCTCCCCTGAATGGCGTCTGAGGGACACCATTCTTCCTTTTAGAGACAATGTGAGGTTCCTGGGCCTCACTTTTGATTCCAAGTTGTCGTGGTTGCCGCACCTTAAAGACCTTAAAGTGCGGGCCCTGAAGGCGCTGAATATTTTGAAGTGTCTGAGCCATTGGTCCTGGGGAGCAGATCGGGTGCGTCTGCTGCAGTTTTATAGGGCTTTCGTCCGGTCGCGTCTTGACTATGGATGCACCGTGTATTGGTCAGCGAGGCCTGCGTATCTGAAGATTCTTGACGCAGTACACCATGAGGGTATCAGGCTGGCCACTGGGGCCTTCCGTACCAGTCCCATCCCCAGCCTGTGTGCTGAGGCAGGGGAACCGCCGCTCGCCATCCGGCAGAAGCTCCTCATGGTGCGACGGGTGTGTCAATTCCTTGCCTGTCCTACCTCCCCTGCATACCCTACTGTTGCCCGACCGCCTATGGAACGTCTCTTTTCCAGTCACCCAAGGGCAACGAGACCATTTGGGATTCGTGCCAAGCATTTGCTTGAGTCCCTTGGTGTGGAGCGTGTGGCACCCCAACTCCAGGGTTTTACCCGCCTGCCATCCTGGTTGCTCCAGAGGCCCAGCGTCCTTTTGACTTGTCAGAGTACCGGAGGAGCTGCACTCCTGCATTTGTTTTTACCTCCTTATTTTATGATATTTTAAACCAGCATGCCGACCATGTACCAGTATTTACGGATGGCTCTAAACAGGGGGACTCTGTTGGTTGTGCTGTTGTTTTCCCTGATCGAGTCGTCAAGTTACAGCTTCCTGCAGCGTTTACCATCTTTGATGCCGAATTGTTTGCGATCTTGCGGGCATTGGAGCAGATGAGATGTCTTAAGTTTCTCATCTGTTCTGACTCCCTGAGTGCCCTTCAGACCATGCAACACTTGTTCTCAGGGGAAGGAGGTTTCTTTCTGCTGGGTGTCGGGGCACATGGGTATAAGGGGAAACGAACTGCTGGATGTGGCTGCCAAAGATGCATGTTCCCTCCCTCACGTTGTTGAATGTGCCGTCCCCCTCCATGCTGTTACCTCCCTTTTGCATTTTCGTGTTATGCATCAGTGGGAAGAGGAGTGGCTGGCAGTTGGTGAAAATAAGCTGTGTCTGGTCAATGCCACCATGCGGCCATGGCGTACGTCCTACCAGTCATGCAGGCGATGAGGTTCTCCTCACTCACCTCCGCATCGGGCACAGTCCCTTAATGCATGGTTTTTTACTCCGGCAGGAGGACCCCCCAATCTGTAGTACTTGTGGCGTCCAGATTACTGTCCGCCACATTTTACTTGACTGTCCTTTATTCTCTGACCAGAGGGCGGTGGTTTCCTTGCCACCGGATTTGCCCTCTATTTTGCAAGACGACGCAACGACTATGGTTAAGGTCTTACGGTTTTGTGTCCTGTCCAATTTGTTGCCTCGGATTTTAGGGAGAGGATTTTAATGTGCTGCTGGGTGACTGGCTCACCCAGGTTTTAGGTAAGAGGTCCGCCAGTCACGATTACCTACTTGTTGAACTTCAATTTCTGTTCTCCTTTCCTTGTGTTTCCTTTCCTTTTTTAGTGTGTTTCTTTTCCTCTTGTTTTGCCTCTGTATGTGAGGATTTGGAACTGCGTCAGGCCTGTGTCTTTTAGCCATTCTCCTTGTTCGCTGTCCGTCTTCGTCCCTTCACCGCATGTGTTCCTGTTTCTATGCGTTTGGGCGCTGATGACGTCGATGTTTAGCGCCCGAAAACCTCAAACCACACACACACACACATTTTGACAATATGTACTGGAATACTCTCTTTCAAATTCTGAAGGTGGCAAGGGTAAAATACAGGGAGCAAAAGGTTATTTGCAGTTTGTAAAAAAATCAGAAGGCAGTTATAAGAGTCGAGGAGCACAAAAGGGAAGCAGTGGTTGATTAGGGTGTGAGACAGGGTTGTAGCCTATCCCTGATAGTCTGTATATTGCGCAAGCAGTAAAGGAAACAAAAGAAAAATCTGGGCTAGGAATTAAAATCCAAGGAGAAGAAATAAAAACCTGGAAGTTTGCCGATGACATTGTAATTCTGTCAGAGACAGCAAAGGACTTGGAAGAGCAGTTGAACAGAATGGACAATGTCTTGAAAGGAGGATGTAAGATGAACATCGACAAAAGCAACACGAGGATAATGGAATATACTCTAATTAAACCAGGTGATGCAGAGGAAATTAGATTGGGATATGAGACACTTAAAGTAGTAGAAGAGTTTTGCTATTTGTGCAGAAAAATAACTGATGATGGTTGATGTGTAGAGGATATAAAATGTAGACTTATGATGGCAAGTAAAGTGTTTCTGAAGAAGAGAAATTTGTTAATATCAAGTTTAGATTTAAGTGTTGGGGAAGTGTTTTCTGAAAGTATTTGTATGGGTGAAACAATGGGAAATCCAGGATGGACTGTAACAATACCAGAGAAGGAAAGTTGCTACTCAGCATATAGCGGAGATGCTGAGTCGTGATAAGCACAATAAAAAGATTAACACACTCATAACTTTCGGCGATTAATGCCTTTGTCAGCAGTAGACACACATACACATGCATACACACACTCGTCCAAACGCAACTTGCACACATGTCTGCAGTCTCAGAGAGCTGAAACTACGCTCAACTCTCAACCCTCTGGGACTGCAGACGTGTGTGCAAGTTGCGTTTGCGTGTGTGTGTGTGTGTGTGTGTGCGCATATGTGTGTGTGTGTGTGTGTACTGCTGACAAGGGCCTTAATGGCCGAAAGCTATGAGTGTGTGAATCTTTTTATTGTGCCTATCGCGACTCAGCATCTCCGTTATATGGTGAGCAGCAACTATCCTTCTCTTGTAGTATTTGTATGGGAGTAGCCATGTATGGAAGTGAAACATGGACGATAAACAGTTTAGACAAGATGAGAAGAGAAGCTTTTGAAATGTGTTACTACATAAGAATGCTGAAGATTAGATGGGAGGACGCACTGAATAGAATTGGGGAGAAGAGGAATTTGTGGCACAACTTCACTAGAAGAAGGGGTCAGTCAGTAGGACACATTCTGAGCCATCGACTGATCACCGATTAGTGTTGGAGGGAAGTGTGGAGGGTAAAACTCATATAGGGGTAAAACTCATATAGGGAGACCAAGAGTTGAATACACTAAGCAGATTCAGAAGGATGTAAGTTGCTGTAGTTTATATATATATATATATATATATATATATCTAAAAACAAAGATGATGTGACTTACCAAATGAAAGTGCTGGCAGGTCGACAGACACACAAACGAACACAAACATACACACAAAATTCAAGCTTTCGCAACAAACTGTTGCCTCATCAGGAAAGAGGGAAGGAGAGGGAAAGACGAAAGGATGTGGGTTTTAAGGGAGAGGGTAAGGAGTCATTCCAGTCCCGGGAGCGGAAAGACTTACCTTAGGGGGAAAAAAGGACGGGTACACACTCGCACACACACACATATCCATCCACACATATACAGACACAAGCAGACATATTTAAAGACAAAGAGTTTGAGCAGAGATGTCAGTCGAGGCAGAAGTGCAGAGGCAAAGATGTTGTTGAATGACAGGTGAGGTATGAGTGGCGGCAACTTGAAATTAGCGGAGATTGAGGCCTGGTGGATAACGGGAAGAGAGGATATATTGAAGAGCAAGTTCCCATCTCCGGAGTTCGGATAGGTTGGTGTTAGTAGGAAGTATCCAGATAACCCTGACGGTGTAACACTGCGCCAAGATGTGCTGGTCGTGCACCAAGGCATCCTTTCGTCTTTCCCTCTCCTTCCCTCTTTCCTGATGAGGCAACAGTTTGTTGCGAAAGCTTGAATTTTGTGTGTATGTTTGTGTTCGTTTGTGTGTCTGTCGACCTGCCAGCACTTTCATTTGGTATATATATATATATATATATATATATATATATATATATATTTAAAAAGAAAGATGATGAGACTTACCAAACAAAAGCGCTGGCAGGTCGATAGACACACACACAAACACAAACATACACACAAAATCTAGCTTTCGCAACCAATGGTTGCCTCGTCAGGAAAGAGGGAAGGAGAGGGAAAGACAAAAGGATTTGGGTTTTAAGGGAGAGGGTAAGGAGTCATTCCAATCCCGGGAGCGGAAAGACTTACCTTAGGGGGAAAAAAGGACAGGTATACACTCGCACACACACACAGATATGTGTGTGTGTGCGAGTGTATACCTGTCCTTTTTTCCCCCTAAGGTAAGTCTTTCCGCTCCCGGGATTGGAATGACTCCTTACCCTCTCCCTTAAAACCCAAATCCTTTTGTCTTTCCCTCTCCTTCCCTCTTTCCTGACGAGGCAACCATTGGTTGCGAAAGCTAGATTTTGTGTGTATGTTTGTGTTTGTGTGTGTGTCTATCGACCTGCCAGCGCTTTTGTTTGGTAAGTCTCATCATCTTTCTTTTTAAATATATTTTTCCCACGTGGAATGTTTCCCTCTATTATATTTATATATATATATATATATATATATATATATATATATATATATATATATATATATATATATACTAGGTTCTGACATTATGCTGAAACATTTAAAGTGGTTTCTGCAGGACTTTTGGGTGATAATCCTTCTGAATCTGCTTAGTGTATTCATCTCTTGGTCTCCCCCTACGATTTTTACCCTCCACGCTGCCTTCCGATACTAAATTGGTGATCCCTCGATGTCTCAGAACATGCCCTACCTGCTAAACATCTGATTGTCTTCTTCTGCCATCCGAAAATACATTTAGCTCGTGGGGAAATGCCCCAGAGTAACGTCCTGTTCTGCAGATGGGAATGGAAGAAAGCAGAGTATGAATGGAATAAAAACTTTGCTCATGATATTCCTTAATTTATACAATAAAATAAGTACATGAGTCTGTTTGCTGCACAGATAATTTGTGTGTTTCTTCCCAAGAGAGTTTTTGGTCTGTGAACAGTCTTAAGTTGTTTTACTGTTTTATTTTCATTTTTTATTTTCATTTTTTATTTTCATTTTTTGTTGCCTTTAGATTAACAATTATTTCTTATGTTTTTGTTTGGTTTATGCACAGCTGACTGGCCTGGCACCAGTGACAAGTCATTTGCATCATTTGTCTGTCATTAACTGGTACACTTTGTAAATTCTTGCTTGTGGTTATTATTGTCATGCTATCAGCATATAGTATATTTTTATATAGTGTATTTTTATATAGTATATAATTCGAAAAGTTACTAATGTAGACTGTAAACAGGAAAGGCCACAAAGCAGTGCCTTGAAGTATTTCTCTTTGTATTGCAAGCATTGTGGAGCTCTGCTTGTTTGAGTACACAATGTAATCTGCTGCTTGACACTTTGGAGACCATTCACTTAGGAGAATGCCACACATAGGAAACTGGCCATTTTGCCATTATTTAAAGCATTACTGGCATGTATATAATTGATGTATCTTTAAGAGAAATACCTACTAAAAAAAGACTGGGCTTCAAGATTTTTTTTATTTACTGTAGTTCTTTGATAGAGTGCAAATTTTAAAGTAATGATGACAGAAAGTGTAATTATCCTTCCAAAAAAAGTGTGTGGTGAGTTATTGAGCAATTTCTTCCATTTGAGCTTCCACAATTTCTTGCTCACTCAACAGACATGACGTATTTGTAGAGAATTACAGCAAACTGCGAAACTTAATGAACATATGAACAAAATTACGTCAATGCATCCCTATTGGCTAAGCTGCTTGCGGTAGCAGCTGTTACGTTTTATAAAGTTTCTTTCAAAATAATTCTAGAAATTGGCAACAGAAGGCAGTACAAGCCAAGATACAAGTAGCAAGCCATTGGTACATTTTCCTCATACATAGTGAATCCAGTTTTTGAGCAATATATGGCTTGTAATTTGAGAAAATCACAGTCTGATCTATAATTGGGTGCGCTCTTTTTAACACAAATTTGTGGCCTGATTTATGCTTGGGCTTTGTGTACAAAGTGTTAAATAAGAAGAGTGATTTATCTTCTGTGCCATATTTTAACTCTTTGGTTGTTATGTCATGTGACACTGAGTCAAATGATTTGCTTAAATCAATGTGTTCCAGACATAGATGACCTTTTCTCATACCCTTAATAAAAATTATTATCCAAAGCTTCTACTGCTTTTGTTGTTGATATGTGAGACCTGAAGCGGAACTGTTGCTCATTTAACATTTTGTTGCTTTCAAAATAGCTGTATATCTGTTTGTTGTTGTTGTTGTTGTTGTTGTTGTGGTCTTCAGTCCTGAGACTGGTTTGATGCAGCTCACCATGCTACTCTATCCTGTGCAAGCTTCTTCAACTCCCAGTACCTACTGCAGCCTACATCCTTCTGAATCTGCTTAGTGTATTCATCTCTTGGTCTCCCCCTACGATTTTTACCCTCCACGCTGCCTTCCGATACTAAATTGGTGATCCCTCGATGTCTCAGAACATGCCCTACCAACCGATCCCTTCTTCTAGTCAAGTTGTGCCACAAGCTCCTCTTCTCCCCAATTCTATTCAATACCTCCTCATTAGTTATGTGATCTACCCATCTAATATTCAGCAATCTTCTGTAGCACCACATTTCGAAAGCTTCTATCCTCTTCTTGTCTAAACTATTTATCATCCACATTTTACTTCCGTACATGGCTACACTCCATACAAATACTTTCAGGAACGACTTCCTGACATTTAAATCTATACTCGATGTTAACAAATTTTTCTTTTTCAGAAACGCTTTCCTTGCCATTGCCAGTCTACATTTTATATCCTCTCTACTTCGACCATCGTCAGTTATTTTGCTCCCCAAATAGCAAAACTGCTTTACTACTTTAAGTGTTTCATTTCCTAATCTAATTCCCTCAGCATCACCCGACTTAATTCGGCTACATTCCATTATCCTCGTTTTGCTTTTGTTGATGTTCATCTTAAAACCTCCTTTCAAGACACTGTCCATTCCGTTCAACTGCTCTTCCAAGTCCTTTGCGTCTCTGACAGAATTACAATGTCATCGGCGAACCTCAACATTTTTATTTCTTCTCCATGGATTTTAATACCTACTCCGAACTTTTCTTTTGTTTCCTTTATTGCTTGCTCAATATACAGATTGTATAACATCGGGGATAGGCTACAACCCTGTCTCACTCCCTTCCCAACCACTGCTTCCCTTTCATGCCCCTCGACTCTTATAACTGCCATTTGGTTTCTGTACAAATTGTAAATAGCCTTTCGCTCCCTGTATTTTACCCCTGCCACCTTCAGAATTTGAAAGAGAGTATTCCAATCAACATTGTCAAAAGCTTTCTCTAAGTCTACAAATGCTAGAAACGTAGGTTTGCCTTTCCTTAATCTTTCTTCTAAGATAAGTCGTAGGCTCAGTATTGCCCCACGTGTTCCAACATTTCTACGGAATCCAAACTGATCTTCCCCGAGATCGGCTTCTACTAGTTTTTCCATTCGTCTGTAAATAATTCGTGCTAGTATTTTGCAGCTGTGACTTATTAAACTGATAGTTCAGTAATTTTCACATCTGTCAACACCTGCTTTCTTTGGGATTGGAATTATTATATTCTTCTTGAAGTCTGAGGGTATTTCACCTGTCTCATACATCTTGCTCGCCAGATGGTAGAGTATTGTCAGGACTGGCTCTCCCAAGGCTGTCAGTAGTTCTAATGGAATGTTGTCTACTCCAGGGGTCTTGTTTCGACTCAGGTCTTCCAGTGCTCTATCAAACTCTTTACGCAGTATCATATCTCCCATTTCATCTTCATCTAAATCCTCTTCCATTTCCATAATATTGTCCTCAAGTATGTCGCCCTTGTATAGACCCTCTATATACTCCTTCCACCTTTCTGCTTTCCCTTCTTTGCTTAGAACTGGGTTTCCATCTGAGCTCTTGATATTCATGCAAGTGGTTCTCTTTTCTCCAAAGGTCTCTTTAATTTTCCTGTAGGCAGTATCTATTTTACTCCTAGTGAGATAAGCCTCTACATCCTTACATTTGTCCTGTAGCCATCCCTGCTTAGCCATTTTGCACTTCCTGTCGATCTCATTTTTGAGAAGTTTGTATTCCTTTTTGCCTGCTTCATTTACTGAATTTTTATATTTTCTCCTTTCATCAATTAAATTCAATATTTCTTCTGTTACCCACGGGTTTCTACTAGCCCTTGTCTTTTTACCTATTTGATCCTCTGCTGCCTTCACTATTTCATCCCTCAAAGCTACCGAATCAAGATACTACATTACCACTATGTTTTACTAGTACTTGGTACAAATTCCTGCGAAGTTACGGGACCTAAATTCGATGGTGGATGTTTCTTTTGATAATTGTCATTACCATTTTTGCTGTTGCATTGGTGTACCCTATCTAGGCTAGCCTCATGTTTTCTAAAATTATTACTACTATTCCTTTTGTAGTTCAGATTTTCCCCATGATGTAGAGTTTCTTTATAGTCTTTATTTATTGCATCTAGAGTGTCAACGAAAGATAACAATTCTTCAACCATTTTCCAGCCACTACTCAAGATGTCTTTCCTTGCATAGATGGGTAAACATCTAATTAAAATTCTAATCAATCCTTCTTCCTCCATGGGTTTATCTAAATATTTCGCCTGTGTTAAATGACAGTCTAAATATTTTCTCATAGTACTCCATGTATTATTGTAATATTTCAGGTCCCACAAATCTGATATTAACTTGTCTTGTGCACTAGCCAACCAGTATTTCTCTTTAAAATTCCTTTGAAAGTCTTCCCAAGAAGAAAAGTTCTCAATACTTACAGTACACCATTCTGAGGCTTCCCCTAAAAGGTACCCCACAGCAAATTCAATTTTCTTAGAATCTTCCCAGTTCTGTGGCAAAGCTTGATTAAATCTTTTAAAAAAATGAGTTGGATGTACATCCCTGTCTGGCTTAAACATAGGGAATTGCCTGGATAATCCTGAATTGGCCCCCCATTGTAGATCAGTCATCACTTCACTAGTCAATACCATTTTAGGAGAAGTCATCCTCTTGTCTATTTTATCTTGGATAAATTTGAATTCTCTCCATAGGTCACTCATACCTCTCTTGGTATCACTAAGTTCAGAAGATAAAATAGGAGATCCGTTTCCGGATTTTACTTTCTCGGAAACTTTTCGATATATAAGTTCTTCCACCTGTTCCTCCAAACTATTTATATTTATAATGTCAGAGTTTGCTAGTTTCTCTCTGAAATTTCTTTACACAGTATCTACTTGTGTATTCACGCCTGTGATTTGCGATTGGATAATTGGTATCAACTTCTCTTGCTTGTCAACACTCTCTCTTACAGTGTGAAATCTCTGATTTACAGCTTCGAACTTAACATTACTTACATTTTCAAATGATCCTAATGTTTCATTGATTTCAGTTTCTACCTTATTACATTTTTCCTCAATATCAAATTCTAACCTTGTTGCTAAATCTTGGGTTTGATCATTCTGTTTCTGACTGAAGTCAGTGAATAATTGATTTACATGAAGGTAAACCTCTTGGTTTCAACCTTTGCTAGTCCCTGGGCTTGAACTGCCTATTCTCTTCACTGCCCTCAGTCCAGACCTACACATGCTTTCTGCCCCACCAGTGCAACTCTGTAGTCATTTTACCCTCTCTACTCCTCTCCCCTCCTCATCCCCCTGCCGGCTCCCTTACACAAGCACAAACTGCTGAAGCTACACATAGTAACTCATCAAGGTGTATACTCCACAGGACAACTGGGAAACCCAGAAAAAAAGTGGTAATTTTTTTCATCCAGGAGAAATCTGGGAAAAAACCCGGAAACTTTTTAGAGTTCCAGGAGTTTTTCATTGTTCCCGTTTTCAGTTAAAAATCTGTAATATAAACTGGGAAGAACTGATACTCTAACAAAGAAATTTACTTTAGTCCACTACTGCAGAAATAAAATATAAATGAGAGTACAACACCAAAATAAAACTTTAGTTGCAAAGAAAATGTGCTATTTACAATAGCAAAACACAATGCACGCACGTGTCTGCCGAAAGCAAAATGTGTCAAAGACTATGCAATACTTTATAAAACAATCTGCTTTTGCTGCATTTTTCGTGTGGGCCTCATTTCAATAAGCGTGACATTGCAACCTTTTACATTTGTAATAGATCCCCAGAAAATACTGTGAATGGTGATTTGAGGAGTGTTACTTTTAAAGTAAATTATATTACATGTGAGAATGTGCGATGAATTCCTTAAATCATGGAGCATTAGACTCTCATTCAAAAGTTAATACTGAGGACCAGCCACTGAGAAAAGTTTCGGGTCGAGAAGACCAGCTATTTATTCTGTTATTTAAAATTTTACTAGCAGATACCTGTTTGATATCTTAAAGGGTAACACTCTAGAAAAGATTAAGTTCCAAGGTTAGATTTTCATAATTATTTTAGTTCTTTCATAAATTACAAATTATGCAATAATGATGGCAAAAAGTATAATTATCCTTCAAGAACGGTGTGAAGTGAGTCCTTTAGCAATTTCACATGTTTGGTTCTACGAGAAAGTCAAAGTGCTCGCCAGATCATGTATTCAGTCAGATAACACACGAAAGTACGATGCACAGCAGTGAAATGTATAATCATGCTTGTCAGAAATATTCAATTGCTGCAGTTGAAGCTGTGTGCTTAGGACACTGACTAACCACATCCTCAGACAAAAACAGCAAAAAACTTTTGGTAATCAATATTACATGTGCTTTTCTTGTAGCTGTGCTGCATTATATCTGTTTAAACCATTAACTTTTCCTATTTGTGTGTTCGCACTACTTAACAATGATGCTGCTATTGGTTGATTACATTTCACATCCAGTCCCCTGAGTATCTGCTGTAATTGCCTGGTGAGATCACATGCCAAGAAGTTCTAAGCTGGTGTATGAAACCTTTACGATTTAAAGGATTGATAAGTTTTACAGCTCCAAGGAAAAATATATTGCCATTTAGCATGGAAAAAATGTGCTTCCACTAGGATACAGTGTATTTTTACCCAAGAAAAAGTGTATTTTTAGCAGAAAAATCCGGGGAATTTTTTTTTCTTGTCCGCATATGCACCCTGCTCAGTATCCTGTCCCCACCATATCTCTGCACACTCGCACAGGCAGCACTAACATCTTCCCCCACCCCTACTTTGCTATCCCTGTGTACCCCATTCCTCCTCTGTACTCCCACTACCCACCCCAACCGAGATCATTATGCATTTCAGTGGGATCACATTGACTGGAGATGACAGTGGCCATGTGCAAGTTGTGCATGTATGAATCTGTTTGTATTTCTTTATCTAATGAGGAAGACTTCGCCCGATAGCTTAACAGTTTCAGACAGTCTACTTTTAAATGTACCTGTCTGCCGCTCAGTGTACCTGTCTGCTGCTCAATGGCTCCTCCATGTGATGAGTAGCAATCTATCCTATTAAATCAGATTATAATACAAATGGAAAGTTAAAACAAAATCTTCTCACCAAGCAGTAGCAGAACACACATATAAAAGAAGGTAGATTTTTTTAGTCTATGTATTTACATTATATTGTCAAAAATTAATTATTTTTGCTACTAAATAATATTGTTATTATGGAGACTGTAGGTATTATACGACTGCAGAAGCAGTTGAAAGGATGTTTGAGTATTGATACATTCCTCTCCTATACAGACACAATGTCTTTCATTTATTTAAAACAGTTGATGTGAGTAAAGTTGCAAATTATTTTTAATTTTTTGGAGTAAAACTGATTTTTCATTTTCTGTTACACAGGAAGTAACATGCCTTGAATTTCATCCCCGTGAACCAATTCTGGCATCCGGATCCCGAGATTTTACTGTCAAACTATTTGATTACAGCAAGACTTCTGTCAAGAAGGCATTTCGTACAATTACGGTGAGTTGTTTTATATGAACATTGGCATGTAGTTTATGTATACAGTGTGCAACATTGCTATTGCTTTCATTCTTTGATCTCCAAGGTTTCTTTGTGGAACAGGACGTTTAAATCTACTTGTGACTTTTACTCTCATAGCAAGAAATTTTTTTATACAGAAATAAGGCAATCATATACAATGTAGAGAGCCATATGAAATTAGAATAATCTTTAAAAAGTCTCTACCCTCTTTACCTGCGTAGCAATTGCCACAGTCTTGAGTGAACCATCATACAATATGTTTCTTATGGACAGGACTATAAAGGTAACAGTATTCAACGAGTGACTTACCTTGAAAATGGCTGTAACATTATCAGCCAGAGTGTTGAAATAAGTAATACTATTGTGGATGCACACGAAAAAGATGATTGACTATACAGCTACACTCTTTCTAGGCCAGAAATGTGTAAGATACTTTAGAAATTAATGCCACTGTGGATATTCCCGAGTTGTTTGCTGTTTATTTAATTTTTATGTAATATGTCCAAAAATTCATGCAAGAGTTGAATTTGTGCATTATTAAAAGTGGAGCGCTAGATGAGAGAATAATGTGTTGGAAGCTACATTACTCAATTTTCGTACAAAATCTGGTCAGAATAGTGATTCAGCATCATTTAATTAATTTTAAAAAAATCTAGTGAGACTGGCTCCATTACTGTTATTAAAACACACTGGCAATTTTTCAACACATCATTTATCATAAAACATTGAAACAGTTCATGAGAGTGTTGTGGAGAGTTCAGGGGCATCAGTTCAGCACCATGGTCAAGAATTGGACATTTTGAAAAGCTCTTTACATTATACTCAGACAAAAGATTTGTATCTTCATACTTAAAGAAGTTCAAACAATGGAAATGTCAGGTTGGAATATCAACAGTGTAGGAAAACATAGATTGCTACTTACCGTAAAGTTGACATGTTAAGTTGAAGACAAGTACAATTAAAAGACACCTACACATAAGCTTTTGGCCACAGCTTTCATCAAAAAAAGGAAGAGAAACACACACCAGTCATTAACACAAGCTAGCTCTCCTCATGCACACATGACCGCCGCCAACTCTGGCAGCTCGGACCAGAATGCCAACTTCTGGTCCAAGCTGCCGGTGTTGGCAGTTGTGTGTGGTGAGGTGTGCTTGCTTGTGTGAATGAATGGTGTATGTTTCTCTTTCGTTTTCAAATGAAATCTGTGACTCAAAGCTTATGTGTAGGTGTTCTTTAATTGTGCCTGCCTGCAACTTAATGTGTCAACTTCACGATAAGTAGCAATTTATTTTTTCCTACATTGTTGCTTAAAATGTTCAGTTGACTGAAGAACTGAAGCCAGATGACTGTGCACAGCAAATAAAGTTCACTGAATGGAGTTCAGAAAAAACAAGTGGTTGTAGATTTTGCGAACAAATTCATCTTCAACAATGAGGCTCATGTTCATCTTGATGACTTGTCTAATCAACAAAATTGCCACATTTGGGGTTCGGGAAATCGACAGTGCTCACTGAGAAACAATGTGTCACTGTTTGGTGCAGACTTTGGGCTGGAGGCATCATCGGACCATTATTCTTCTAAATGCTGCTAGCCAGGCATTAACAGTGAAATTTATTCAATATTGTGGTATGATAATTCAGTTTTTTGTGCTTAAATTGCAGGATAAGGCAGATGATGAAAGGTATTGGTAATTTTGGGCATACCACCTCCCCTCCAGAGGGTACAACAGCCATGGTGGGCGTGGCCCTGTGCAGAGTGGAGGTGGAGAGCGAGTTGTGCAACCTCCTCCTCTTCCACCCTCCCCCCACCCCCATTCCTCCCAATCCCCTCCCCTGATGGCTCAGGCTCCCAGGAGCTCCCAGTCTGTGGGCCCTTCAGTGTGAGGCTGAAAGCGGCCTGGCCAGTGGTGGCTGCATTGCTTGGGCAGCAGCAGCCACACAGGAAAGTGGAAGAATCAAGAGGTGGTGTCATGATGATGACTGGGCTCTAGATGGCAACTGCTCCTCGAGTGGATTCTGTGATGGTGTCCCTGTTTACGATAACTAGACCCAAAGCAGTGGCCAGCCCCATGGGGAGGAAGCCAGAGGTGAGGCTGGACTCTCTTCCTGTTGCTGTGATATTCTGGAACAGCTAACAGAGGAATTAGAGGGGGGGGGGGGGGGTAGAGGAGGATATGGGGAGTGACACAAGAGCAATCTCCTCATCTGCCAAGGGATGGGAAAATCAGGATCGGTGCAAGGAGTGGGGAGAAATAGACTGGGGGTGCGCAGCTGCATAACCAGACGTGGTTCTGATGTTGGGTGATAGTCCGGTCTTCATTATCAAGTGCAAAAACCCTTCGTTCCTGTTGATGCTAAATGGTGGCTGGGAACCAATGATTTTGTCAGCTGAACCCCTGGGCCCACTCCCCGTGTCAGGCCAGAACTTCGAAGAGGGTGGAGGAACCAGAGGGGATGGGGTTCCTGACTGTGGGCAGCAGTAAATGCAGAAGAGAACAGGGCTGATGTCCATGTAAAAGTTCTGATGGGCTCTTCTAGCCAAACAGTGTTGTTCTATATGAAACTAAAAAGAAATGTCAGAGTGTCTTCCATTGGAGCATGTTGGACATAGTTCGCCGTGTGTGATTTGAATGACCGAACAAATTTCTCTGCCTCTCCATTTGATTTAGGGATGAAAAGGAGGTGAACAGATGTTCTTTGCTCCATTCATAACACAGATACAGTATTCTCAAAGACCTCTGCCTGAAATTGTGGACCATTGTTGTCACTGATGTCTGTGGCAGGGCTACAACGGCAAAAATCTGTGACAGCGACTTCACTGTATATCTCACAATGATTTTATGGCAGTTAACAATGTATGAGAATCAGGAAAGAACATCTGTGATGATGAGTCACGTGGTATTCAGGAACAGGCCTGCAAAATCGAGGTGCATTTTTCCCATGGTTTGGTGGGTGCTGGCCGTGGTAAATAAACCTGAGATGGCGCCACCTGCTGTTCCACAAATCTGTTACATTGATGGACTACGCTCTCTACTTCCAGCTCGATGCTTGTCCAGCAAACATAGTGCTGACCGAGCATTTTGGTTCTGGAAGTGCCCCAATGTCCCTGATGCAGCAACTGTAGAATCTGATGTCTGACTGGTGTTGGAATCACTACACATGGTCCAATGTGCTCTGTGTTTATGAGGACCATGCAGTCGATAAGAATCGGATGGTGTCCCAGCCCATAGCAATGCCAAAGAGAATTAGGTTGTTGCTGTGGTGTTCCACTGTTTCTTTACTGTGGTATCAGGTGGCAAAGTGAAGCCTGATCTGCAGTTAAGACTGCTCACCATACTATTTTAGCACATTCGCCAACTTCTTCAAATAAAACTTATTTTCTCGAATTTATGGAGTTACTGTTGAAAGTTGTTGTTGTTGTTGTTGTGGTCTTCAGTCCTGAGACTGGTTTGATGCAGCTCTCCATGCTACTCTATCCTGTGCAAGCTTCTTCATCTCCCAGTATCTACTGCAACCTACATCCTTCTGAATCTGCTTGATGTATTCATCTCTTGGTCTCCCTCTACGATTTTTACCCTCCACACTGCCCTCCAATGCTAAATTTGTGATCCCTTGATGCCTCAAAACATGTCCTACCAACCGATCCCTTCTTCTAGTCAAGTTGTGCCACAAACTTCTCTTCTCCCCAATCCTATTCAATACCTCCTCATTAGTTACGTGATCTACCCACCTTATCTTCAGCATTCTTCTGTAGCACCACATTTCGAAAGCTTCTATTCTCTTCTTGTCCAAACTAGTTATCGTCCATGTTTCACTTCCATACATGGCTACACTCCATACAAATACTTTCAGAAACGACTTCCTGACACTTAAATCTATACTCGATGTTAACAAATTCCTCTTCTTGAGAAACGCTTTCCTTGCCATTGCCAGTCTACATTTTATATCCTCTCTACTTCGACAATCATCGGTTATTTTACTCCCTAAATAGCAAAACTCCTTTACATAAGTTAACATAAGTTAAGAGTACATATCCAGCATTCAACTCTCCAAATAAAGGCGAAGCTGCTCATTCACATTGTCAGACAAAAAGAAGTTATTAATCTGTGGTGATTTCAATGTAAACTTTCTAAGCAATTCTGATAGGAAAAGTGAACTAGAAGTGTTATTAACAACATATAACTTGTGATCAATTTCCATACATGTATAGCTCAAGGCAGTAGCACACTAATAGATAATGTATTTGTACAGAAAGAGGATGTAAAACAAACACATGCTTTTCCTGTGGTAAGTGGATTGTTATACCATGATGCACAACTGATTAACTTACAAAACCCCACAGGATGTACAGTTTGGAAGCCATTAAGTAAAAGTGTAATGTCGCTCAACCCGGTATCTATAGAGCACTTCAAAGAAAGATTAAGAAATGTTAATTGGGGAGATGTATATAATGATCCAAATCATAATGATAAATACAACATATTTCTTGATAAATTTATATCCCTTTTTGAACATTGTTTCCCAAAGAAAATTACTAAATGTAACACCACACACTTTTCAAAGAAACCTTGGATTGCTACAGGTATTAAAGTGTCTTCAGAAAGAAAAATAAAACTTTATGAGACAGCAAGAACTAGCAAAGATCCAGAAGTAGTTTTACACTATAAAAATTATTGTAACATACTGAAAAAAGTTGTAAGGAAATCAAGAAATAAGTATGTCAGAGAAGAAATTAACAACTCCAGCAATAAAATCAAATCAATGTGGAATGTTGTTAGAAGGGAGACAGGAAAAGTAACCTCTGGGGTAGGTAGTATTACTATTAAGGAGAATGAGACCATCCTAACCAACAGTACGTACACAAGTAGCTAACATATTTAACAACCATTTCTTAAGTGTAGGAGAAAAAATTGGTGAGAACAGTTCAAAAGAAAAAGCCAGGCAGTACATGGAAGAGTCTGTTTTGAAAAAAATTAGTCAGATTAAGTTTCTCCTAACAACCTCTTGTGAAATAAGTAAAATTATTAAATCTTTGAAAAATAAATGTTCTGTTGGAGTAGATTACATATCTAATAAGATATTCAAACGATGTGGAGCAATTATAGCTGATGTTTTGAGTCACATATCTAATGCATCATTAACTCAAGGTATTTTCCCAGAGAAGTTAAAATATGCAGTTGTCAGGCCACTCTACAAAAAGGGGGACACCACAGTTGTCAATAATTATCAGCCAGTATCCTTGCTTACAGCATTTTCAAAAATCTTAGAGAAAATAATGTACTCGAGCGGTTAGCCATTTCAACAGTAGTGGGATACTTAGTAAATAACAGTTCAGATTTCAAAAATGCTGTTCTACTGAGACAGCAATATACAATTTCACTCCCCACATAATAGAGTCTTTAAACAGTAAAATGTCACTAATAGGAATTTTCTGTGACTTGTCCAAAGCATTTTATTTTGTGAACCATGACATTATGTTACACAAATTACAGTTCTATGGTATAAATGGAATAGCATATGAGTGGTTTAATTCGTACCTACAGAACAGGAAGCAAAAAGTTTCCTTATTTGGGCCAGGTGATTTAAATAAGTTTGCTACTTCATCCAACTGGGGTGATATTACATTAGGTGTTCCACAGGGTTCAATCATGGGTCCCCTTCTGTTCTTGATATATGTGAACGACCTCCCTTCCTATCTGAAACAGGAAGCTAAAATGACACTGTTTAATGATGATACAAGCATCATTATTAATCCAGTAAAAGAAACTCCAATTGAAAATGATACAAATAAGGTCTTTGAAAAAGTTATTAATTGGTTTTCTGCAAATGGGCTTGCTCTAAACTTTGAAAAAAAAAAAAGACACAATACATCCAATTTTCTGCAGCAAAAAGTACAGTTCCTTCAATAAACATAACACAACAGAAGTCAGCAGACAGGGTAGAGCATACTAAGTTTTTGGGTGTACACATAGATGAGAATCTTAATTGGAAAATTCATATTTTGGATCTTCTAAAGTGACTAGGTTTAGCAACTTTTGCCACCAGAATAATTGTCAATTTTGAGGATATAGAAATTAGTAAGCTAACATACTTTGCATACTTTCACTCTCTGATGTCGTACTGAATAATATTTTGGGGTAACTCAACATGTAGACAAAAGTATTCACTGCTCAAAAGAAAGTGGTTCGAAAATGTGTGGGGTTCATAGCCTCACATCTTGTAGGTATCTTTGTAAAAGATTGGGAATTCTTACAACAGCCTCACAGTACATTTACTCACTAATGAAATTTGTTCTCAAGAACATGGACCAGTTTAAAAACAACAACGACATTCATGATTATAATACCAGAAAAAAGAAAGACTTGCACTATCCTTTACTCAAACTATCTTTGGCACAGAAAGGGGTAAAATATGCTGCTATAAAAATTTTTGACAAATTACCAGAGGAAATAAAATGTCTGACAGACAGTAATAGCTTGACAACTCCTTCTATACCATAGATAAATTCGGGAATAGGAATAAATAAATCTATAAATATAGTATATGCATTTTGTGCCATTTAAGGGTTACCGTACCATGCGATTGATCAGTAGAACATGGAACCAACTAACTAACTAACTTGTTTGTTGTACTCTGATTACAATGACCTTAAATTATAGTTGTTACATTGTACAGAACATCGCAAAAAATATTGATAAGGATAAAGTCTAAAAACATTCTGTCGTATTAAATAGATCTCATTTGAATGTATTTATACAACAAGTTTTCTCTTGTCCCTGTGAAGTCAAAGACATTGTCACAGCCTCTCTTCCTCTATGGCGCACACCAAGGGAGGAAACGATGACACAGAATAAACTGTCTGACTTACAGGTACCACGAACATGGTATAATTTTTATCATTATTTCCACTTGTATATACACTGCCATCCATCCCATGATACATATGCATAAATAAAACATACATCTAGACAGTAGATGATATAATACATTATGAAAATAAACTCTTTATAGTGGAGATCATCATTCGTTAGTTCGAAAAATGCTTATTCAACATGTCACTTCATCAGAGTGATCAGTAACACTACAGGTTTTTGCCCTTAGGTGAATGAATGATGTCGTCATGTCGTAACTACTGTAAAATGCTAACCAAACAACAAGTATTTAAAGTTCGAACTTGTTCTAACCTTCTCAATACAAGCATTAACATCATTTGACTCTTTAATGTAAAATTACAGTTGTAAGTGTATACCACTTTTAATTAATATGTGTGTTCATATTTGTTGACTGTGGAATGGTCCACAATAGATGGTAAATCATCAGTCATACATGTATATTTCACTTTGATTAAGTTTCGTAACATTTCTACCAGGTAATGACCTCTACTATGGACATAGGATCTCAGATAACAAATATTATTATCCATAATGATCATTATACATTTTTTATTGAAATTTGTGGTTTTCTCATGTGCACTACTCATTACTTGGACCTATAGTCCAGTAGCCATTTAGCCGAATCGTTCATATTTCATCTAATTGAGTCTATCTATTCCAGAATTCAAACAATGGAAGCTCCAGGATGAAATAACACCAGTAGTATGAAAAGATAGCTTGTTGCTCACCATATAGAAGAGACATTGAGTTGTATTCTGGCACAACAAAGAGACTACTGTACATTTTAGCTTTCGGCCCAAAGGCCTTCTTCTGAAGTAGAAAGCATGCGCGTGCATAAGGGTGTACTAATGTAAGCCATCTTTGAGTTGGATGTCCACATCAAGAAAGGTTGTTGCGTTGAGGAAGACCAGATGAAGTGAACGGAGGAGAAAATGTTGAGGTTCTGGAGAGGTGTGGTTAGTATTTCCTCACCCTTGCTCCAGATCAAAAATTATGTTAATGAATCTGAATCAGGTGGGGGTTTGGGTTTCTGGGAGGTTAGGGAGGATTGTTCTATATGGCCCATGAATTGATTAGCATAAGATGTTGTCATGCGGATACTCATTGCTGTGCTGTGGATTTGTTGTAGGTAATTGTGGGTGAGAATATAGTTGGTCATGGTGACTAGGAAGGAGGTGTAAGTTAGGCATTGGGAAAGGAAGTGTTTAATAGCGGTAAGGCCAAGGGCATTAGGGATGTTAGTGTAAAGGGAGGTGACATTAATTGTGACGAGCAGTGCACCATGTGGTAAAGGAACAAGAACTGCGGAGAGTCACTGGGGGAAATGGTTGGTATTTTTTATGTAGGAGGGTAGGTTGTGGGTAATAGGCTGAAGGTGTTGATCTACTAGAGCGGAGATTCTTTCAGTGAGGGCACAGTAACTGGCCACAGTGGGGCGTCCCGGGTGGTTGGGTGTATGGACTTCAGGAAACGTATAAAAGGTAGATGTGTGCCGTGAATTCATCTCTCTTCTCACCACTTCAATTCCTTGCAAGAACTCCTCTAGGTTCTGCAGGTTATTTGCTGTCTAATGTTTGTTACTTTTTATTGTGTTCCCTACACCCATGTAAAACTATGTTAGTTGTAAGGATAATTGCTACTCACCATATAGTGGAGACGCTGAGTTGCAGATAGGTACAATAAAAAGACCGTCAAACAAAGCTTTCAACCAAACACGCCTTCATCAGAATAGGCAACATAAACACACATACGCATGCAAATGCAGCTCACACACACATTATCACAACTTCTGGCTGCCAAGGCCATACCCCATCCTGGATTTTCCATTGTTTAGTTGTAGGGATGTTTATTATAACTTATATCTTTTGATCATACTTGCCTATATTATAGAGATTGTTTTCTTGTCCATTAAAAGGGTCTAGGTCTACTAAGGAAACAGTCTTTGGTTGTGGCATCTATATAATTTCATATGGTCTTTCATAATAATGGAAAACTTGCACTTTTCTTTCTTTAATTGTGAGCTGTGACGAAAGACTTTCACTAGCACTATGTCATTCAGTTTAAAATTAGGTCAAAATAACATTTACTTCCATTTATGTAACCAATAATGATGTAAGCATCCTTAACGTAAGGTGGCCTACAAACTAGAAAAACTTCGTTTTCTATAATAAATTATCATGAAAAATTGAATCCAAGTCTAGTAATTATATGAATTAACATGCATTATACACTGCCCCTAAATTCATCTTAACACTAATATTTTTCTCCATCAATAAACAAATAACTGTATAGCTATTTTCATTGCCTCAGATAAGTAAATAAGAATAAGAAAATAAACTTGTAAAATCTTAACCAGCATCATAAACTAAAACTGCTTCCAGTTCAGATACTGGTTTTCAAGAGGCGCATCACATCAGACATGCACTATGGTGTCTTCAGCATAAAATAACCAAAGCCTCTCCAGAGTATGGGCAATCTGGGATTTGGGCAATAGACACATCTTAAACCTAGACTTTTGACTCATTCACTGAATAGCACCTTTATTGCTATTCAGCACCAAATATCCGCATAAAGTAGTGTGTCTAAAATTATGCAGCATACACTAATAGTAAATCTTACTGGTTCCACACAGAATAAATTGCATAATTGTTTACTTTCATCTAATAGTGCTCCATTCAAATACATATTTGTGTTCAAGTACTTCTCAAAATAGCAATAAAAACTATGATACATTTTTGTATATTCACCCAGATCCAACTTCCCTGATACAGACTGTGCTCAAGTGTTAAATCCTCATCAGCATTGTTACAGTTTAAGTACCTTCCAAAGCTGGATTTCTGAGTGTGGTATACTTTGGTAGACTCCAACGGATACATAAATATTTCCTCAAAATATACTTCCTTAGTTTTGTTTAAGTCGTCCCAAATTTCCTGTAGTTCCCTTTCTGTTCTATCTGTTTCTGCATTAGAATAAGTTGTATCTACAGACGATTTAATCATTTCTTGTATTTTATTTCAGTCTCTGGCACAACTTTATTATTAGTCAGCTGCTCACTAAACGTCCTGAGCCAGGGGAGAAAAGTCTGCAGTCATTTTTCTTGTGACCACAGACATACAGCGTATACAATAACACACGTTTAGTTAGTCTCAGCATAATATTGCAACAAGGGAATCTACACCGCTATAGCACACACGTGATCCTTGATTGTGAAACCACTTGAAGTTTACTGCAAAACACAAATAACAACACAAAAAAACTTTTTGGAAACTAATCAACCTGGATTATATGCAGCTCGCAAGAATCTTGGTGCGAGTGGATGCTGTTGAGAAGCTGGATCTATGTGGTAGGTCATGCTGTGCCATCAAAAGTGCTGCCCCTGTAGATTGACATGACTTAGTTGTGATCTGCGACTGCTGTGGGTTACTTGCCTTGGGATTATTACAATCGAAGCCCTCCTTGGTTGAAGCTGAATCTTCCAACTCGTGGACTAGTTAATTTCTTCTCCATCATAATTGTACTCAAAAGATTGAATAATTGTTTATCAACTACCTTAACCTCTGCGAAATTCTTGTTTCACAGTGCTAGCAATTGATTTATGCATTTTAGCTGTTGATCTTCATTACTATTGACAACAGATATCATCTCTCATGAATCTGCATACTCAAAATTCACCAATTCTCTCTAAAATTTCAAATTTATTGTCACTGTTGTTGCTCTTCGTAAATTTTATTTATTTACAGCCGTATTTGTTCTGGGTCCTGTCATGGTCACTACAGGTGATGTTTCACTGGTTCTTTACCGTGGTATTGAGTGGTGGAGTGAAGTCTGATGAGGAGCTGTTCACTTATATTTTTATAACCTTGTAGTGTGTTCACTAAAATCTTCTATGAACATACACTGAAGGGAACTGTAAGTACATCATGGCGAGGTCAATTTTGGAGAAAGTGTCCACCTGCCCAGCTTAGTGTATAGTTTCTCAGGCTTTGGAAAGGGGTACATGCCCACTTCGGCTTTAACACTTACAGCACGGTGCCCGTACGCCATATGGGTGCAGCCGCACTGACGTTGACGACGGCGCCCTTGTACCGTACGGGCGAGCCTTTATTTGGCTCCGTAAACGCGTGTAGCGCGTCTCCGAAGCAGTTTCATCAGCTAATTTGGAGGTATTTCATTCTTCTTCCGCAAGAGGCAAGCACTTATCGGCTATCTCATCCTGGGAGCGGCTGTGAGCACTGCAAAGACGAAGTTACCTGCAGTTCATTCACAGGTGTTTACGATCGTGAAAATATCGCACAACGAGTTGACGGAGCCAAAGATCTTAGATATTCCTTGTGGAGATGCAGGATCTGAAATTGACGATTCTGACAAAGAGGATCCGTACTCTCCAGGCGAAAGTACAAGTGATGATTCGGGTATGTATATGTCTCAATTTTTCATGAAGTGAAGAGTTCATTACGGTACCGCATTTTGTATTGTGAGTAATGTTCATTACTTCCCTTGCATTTAGTACCTTTTAGTACCAATGTTAGCATTATTCTTTTTCTATGCAGACAATGGTACAGACCATCAGTCACCATCTGTGGTACCTGGTCGTGTGTGGCTCACTGAGCACAAAGAGCAAGATTGGTCGGAACTAGACGATCAGCCAGCACTGCCGGATTTCCAGGAAGTAGTCAGCGTAGCATAGCATTTTTCAGATGCCACTGAGGAGCTTCGATATTTTAGTTTTTTCTTTGAAGATGACCTTATTCGGCTCATCAAAAGTGAAATGAATCTGCACGCTGGTAACGTTATTACGACAATGAAACGCAACGGTAGCCTGAAAATAAACTCTATTTGGCATAAGTGGTCTGCAGTAAAACTGAAAGAGATTTACTGGTCTCTTAGTATTATTTTGCATATGTGCATCATCAAATTGCCGAAAATCAGTGATTATGGGTCAACAGACCCGTTTCCGCAGACAGAATTTGCGAGTAAATTGTTGAGTCGCTATCAATTTTGCGCTACATTGTCGGTGTTACACTTCAATGACAATGCTATGTTTATTAGCAGAGGTGAAGAAAAGCACAAACCACTTCACAAAGTGAGGCCTTTGTTTGATTTCTTTGTGAATGAAAGCAAAATTAGTTTTCGTCCAGGCATGAATCTGACAATAGATGAGGCAATGTGTCCCTTTCATGGTAGAACAAGCTTCTCAGAGTATACATGAAAAACAAACCCAATAAATATGGAATAAAATTGTATGCTCTCTGTGATTCATCAACTGCTTATATGCTAAACAGTGATGTATATACAGGTTCTGCAGGCAGTGTTGACAATAGTATCTAGGGCCTTGTAAAGAGGTTGTGTATACAGTACTTTGGCAAAGGACATTGCATTTATATGGATAGGTACTACACCAGTCCATCTCTTTTGGACATGTTGTGAGAAAATAAAGCTCTTGGAGTGGGAACTGTAATGAAAAACTGGAAAGGTTTGCGACGAATATTCAGAAGGGAGGGGCAGGGGGGGGGGGAGGGGGGGAGAGATAGTTTTTCAAAGGAAACACCATCTCTTGGCAGTGAAGTGGAAGTCAAAACGAGATGTTTTTTGCTTTTCCACAAAGCATAAGTCTACCAGCACTAGTTTTCAAGTTAGGACCAAAGGTGGAATAGCACAAATTGTACAGCCAGATGTTATTATTGATTACAATAAGAATAAAGCTGGGGTTGACAGAGCAGATCAGTTCTCCAGCTATTATCCGTTTGCCCAAAAAACTTTGAGGTGGTGGTAAAAGCTGTTTTTCCACTTGTTTATCGTGTCAACTGTCAACAGCTTTATTTTATATAAAGAGAACACTAGGAAGAATGTATCCCTAGTGGACTTTATTCACAGAGTGGGGAAGAAATTGGCTGAGAAGGACGGAAATATTTTTCAGCAACAAGCCGCTTCATCCTCACAAATTAAGAGGACATTTGCAAGGCACTTTCCAGAGAAGGTCCCACCCACTGCAAACAAGATGAATGCTACTAGGTATTGCAAAGTATGTTCAGACAGGGGGAAGAAAGAGACAGGTAAGAGCATCAGGAAGGAAAGTAGATGGTGGTGCAAGGACTGTGGCGTTGGAGTTTGCGTCCCACAGTGTTTCCAGGATTTTCACAGAAAGGCTAACTACATCTGAATTATTAAAATACTCTAGTTTACATGTACCTGCAGGTAGACAGTCCAGTGATATTTTGTTTTAAATTTAGATACTGTAATAATGGAATTACTCAAGAGAGAGATCATGTAAAACTTTTTTATCCACTATATTTCTGTGTTTTCTTTTTTTAAATTATAACACCCATTTGTTTTTTATATTGTAAAATAAACTCACATTCATGTAATGCTCTTACTTTTTCCTTTTAAACGATGCAAGAACCATATTCCTATCATTTTTCTGTTCTTTGCAATCTAATTTCAAACATCCATTAAATATGCCAGTTCACAGCCAAGTGCCGGGTGTAAAGAGAGCAGTGTTGAAAGTGTTAACATTCACCATGACCTTAGAGTCCCCACAAAGTCTGAGTTTGTTGGATGGTTTCCTGACAATAGCCCAAGAAATTGCCCACTGACTCAGTGAGGTAGGTTCTATCACATTCAATCTTTGCAACCTGTCTTAATTCATCCTTGACCTGGCCTCGGAAGTACCAGTGGAACTGACTGGGGGCAATAAAATCGAAAAATTGAGGCCAATACCATAGGTTACGGCAAAATGTGAGCTTCAAAATTCTTCTCTTTTCCCAGTCCAAAAGAAAAAATGTTGGGTAACTCAATGCAGAGCACATCCAGTTGTTGATTAGGAGCATTCTTGGAGACTGTTCATTGATGGAAAATACAGAAGTTGCAAATGCCTGCTTGTCCCTAATTGTAAATATGTTTGAAAACTGATGAGATTTGTGGCAGGACCTATATCGACTTGAAAATTTACTGTTTTTCCAATCACCCATAGTGAAATGAGTAGTTTATCATAGGATCTTTTATGAATGGATGGTCTGGAACATATAACAGTAATGTCTATTTGATCTTGCGATTGTGAAACGGGAATGGCCATCTGACAGACAGATATGAGGTGACACTGTCTTGTGCATTTAGTGCAACACACCCACCAGAATGGACAGTCATCTCTAGCATGCTTCTGAAAAACAGTCCAAGCGGGATGGATAAGCTGTCGCAATTGAGTGATGTGAGACCCTTTGTTTACACATGGAGGAATGTGCATGCTGTTGTTTGTGTATTGTCCCAGTGTCATCGCTGGCTGTCAGATTTTCAATGTTTCTGTACTCACTGTTTACTGTGGCAATGTATGTCCATGAATGTGAGTGGCAGCCCACCGGTCGTGGGACTTCATAGGACTGTGCTAAACACAACACCTTGTCTAAAGTTGTTTTTGTTGTTGTTGTTGTTGTTGTTGTTCTTGTTGCTGTTCTTGTTGTTGTGGTCTTCAGTCCTGAGACTGGTTTGATGCAGCTCTCCATGCAAGCCTCTTCATCTCCCAGTACCTACTGCAACCTACATCCTTCTGAATATGCTTAGTGTATTCATCTCTTGGTCTCCCTCTACGATTTTTCCCCTCCGTGCTGCCCTCCAATACTAAATTGCTATTCCCTTGATGCTTCAGAATATGCCCTATCAACTGATCCCTTCTTTCTAGTCAAGTTGTGCCACAAACTCCCCTTCTCCCCATTTCTGTTCAATACCTCCTCATTAGTTATGTGATCTACCCATCTAATCCTCAGCATTCTTCTGAAGCACCACATTTCAAAAACTTCTATTCTCTTCTCATCCAAACTATTTATCGTCCATGTTTCAGTTCCATACATGGCTACACTCCACACAAATACTTTCAGAAACGACTTTCTGACACTTAAATCTATACTAGATGTTAACAAATTTCTATTCTTCAGAAACGGTTTCCTTGCCATTGCCAGTCTACATTTTATATCTTCTCTACTTTGACCATCATCAGTTATTTTGCTCCCCAAATAGCAAAACTCCTTTACTAATTTAAGTGTCTCATTTCCTAATGTAATTCCCTCAGCATCACCCGATTGAATTCGACTACATTCCATTATCCTCTTTTTGCTTTTGTTGATGTTCATCTGTATATCCTCCTTTCAAGATACTGTCTAGAGTAAGAAATTTAAAGCCTTCACCTAAAATTCTGTGTAGGGTGCCGATGATCATGTTTCTGATCATGATCACTGCATAAGACTCTTTGGTGGTTGGCATGAAAACCTTGCACCAGTGTCTTAGCCCCTGGAGTTCAACTGCCCCAAATTCAATGTGATTGACTCAGTTGCTTGTGACATTGATAAAACTCAGGGCAAGCAGAAATCAAATGGCAACATCTTTGGTAGTGAGCACCTAATAAAGAGCAAAGTGCTTTGAAAGTCAGTTTATCAGTTTCTGTCAGAGGGGCCAGCTTGCACAGTAACCAGTAAGTTTTTGGTGGAATCCATGATAAGAAAAGAGATTTAACAGTATCATCATCTTTTACTTTAAATACTGTAAAGTGCTGCCTCAGCTGTTTTTCATATGGGTCCAGGTCTTCTGAATTGTTCTTGTATGACAGGAATGGAGAAGCATCAACAGTGTGCTGCAGCAGTACCCTAGTCAGAGATCCTCCACATGCTTTTGACTCTCCATTTGTTGAGCCATCAGCTGCTGCATAACAGTGACTAGAGATTGTTCAGCCATGGTGGCTGGAAAGAAGGAAATGCTGATGGCCTTTCAACACACAAGTCCGCAGTTCACCAAAAATTTCACTATCCTAAAGTATGAACAAAGTGCTGAAATGAACGTTTATAAGTTTTTATATATGTAGAAAAAAATATTTACAGATTTGAGTTAGTATTTCCTACCCACCACCTTTTACACATTAGAATAATAGAAATTCTTATACAGAATAGAATGAGTTGTCAGGAAAAAAAATTTTCAATTTGTTACCAGATTTTATATCACTGGATAAGTAATCAAATTTTTGTTGCAGCATTGTGCACCCCTTTTTGTGCTAAAGACAACCTTAATGTGGAGTAATGAATGTCATTTTTCCTTCTGGTATCGTAATTTTGTGCCTAACTGTTCTTGTTGAACTGTTGTGGATTATTCATAACAAACTTCATGAGGGAATAAATATACTGTGAAGCAGTAGTCAGAATGCCCAACTCCATATACAGATGTCACAAGATGATCACGGATGAGCACCTCATATTACTGTTACAGCACGTTTTTGCACAGTGAAGATTTACTTTCTAAAAGATGAGCTACCGCAGAACATTATTCCATGTGACATTGAAAGAAAGTATGCAAAATATGCCAACTTACTCATTTCTCTCATCCTAAGATATGCAATGGTTCTAAGCGCAAATGTGGCTGAACTAAGTTGTTTTAGGAGTTCCAAAATGTTTTTTTTCTTTTTTTTTCCAATTTAAATTCTTATCAATATGGACCTCCGAGAATTTTGAAGTTTCGACCCTATTTGTTGTTTCCTCACCATGGGTTACACTTATTATTGGATTATCATTGGTGTGGTGCCTCTAGATGTGCAGAACTGAATATGTTTTGTCTTTCTAAAATTGTGGGTTAGACCATTCGCAGAAAACCAGTCAGTGATACTTTTAATAACTTTGTTTACCTGTATGTAAGTTTGAATATAATAGAGGGAAACATTCCACGTGGGAAAAATATATCTAAAAACAAAGATGATGTGACTTACCAAACGAAAGCGCTGGCATGTTGATAGACACACAAACAAACACAAACATACACACAAAATGCAAGCTTTCGCAACCAACGGTTGCTTCTTCAGGAAAGAGGGAAGGAGAGGGAAAGACGAAAGGATGTGGGTTTTAAGGGAGAGGGTAAGGAGTCATTCCAATCCCGGGAGCGGAAGGACTTACCTTAGGGGGAAAAAAGGACAGGTATACACTCGCACACACACACATACCCATCCGCATATACACAGACACAAGCAGACATTTATAAAGGCCTTTGCTGTATTTGAAACAGTAAAAGAGTCTGGTGTAGAGTAGGGTTACATACAGAAACAGGGCCTTTCGATATTAGGCCTTTGGGAGTAAGTCCAAGGGACAAACAGGTTTCAAGAAACAGAATGTGGGACCTTAGTTTTGATAGTGCAGAAACATGTAAGAATGGATGTAATATGTACTGGAGTTCATCATAGCATAATTTGGTATATAATTGCATGTGGTGTGTGTGTGTGTGTGTGTGTGTGTGTGTGTGTGTGTGTGTGTGTGTGTGCGCGCGCGCACTCCTGCCGCTGCTTAGTGAGTATCCAAATTATCATTTTACTTTTACAGGAAATGTCAACAACTTTCTTTTTCGTCTTTGTCAGTTGTTAACTTGCATTGGTATCCAAGCTGTGAGCAGCACACACTGTATGCCACCATTGCATGTACTTCCTTGAGCCTTAATCAGCAGAAATTCAAAACCAACAGAAGGCTATACCAAAAATGTAAATAAAATCTAACGCTTTAGGCGACAAGAATCGATGTGAAGTTGGATTGCAAAATTCACACCACACTCACATCATTTTTCTTCTCCGGATTTCTGGCTACGACAATCTCCAAAAACTTCTTCTCCGAAGAATACTGCTGGTTAAGGGAATTTATCAGACTCTCTCTCTCTCTCTCTCTCTCTCTCTCTCTCTCTCTCTCTCTACTCATGAAACTAGTGGATACTCGCAGAATACTTTTAGTTTAGTTGTGGTTTATTTCAACTTCCACGAAGAACAAATTCACCATTTCTCACGTAAATATTCGAATGTTTACAAGTCAACCGATTCGTCTGGCACTAGACTCGATTAAACACATTTAAAATGGTGGTGGTTTAACAACCACATAATTTATGAACATGTCTTGCTTCTAGCAAGTCCAACATGTGAATTACTTAAAAATCTAATCTCATTTCTTCATTTGTCCTTAACAATCATCACAGTCACTAAAAGCACAGAATAATAAATAAACACACCTTGTTCGTCTCTACACATACGCTGAAACTCTATGGATTGTACATCGATTCTCAAAGCACTACAAAAAGTTGTAAGTAAGGCAATCTCTTTACGAAAAAATGTCTTAATATGCACTTCTCTGCTGGCAGAGAGAGAGCACTGCAATGTATTTCTGTGTGATTTGAGAAACTAAGTCTCGGATCCCAAGCTTAATATAAGCTGAAATGTCTGTCTTTGTTTATTAAATTTTGTACAACTCTTATCTCAGTTGCTTTCTTTATTACACTGTCCCAGAAATGATTCACCTGCATCACATTGCTCGTATCTTCAAATTTCATTTCATGCTTACAGATGAAGCAATGTTTGATGGCAACTAATGTAGTTGGCTGTTTCATTTGGGTGTAATACTTGTGTTCTTTGCATCTTCTTTCAGCAATTCTTATAGTCTATCTAACATATGACATACCACATTTGCATGGTATGTGGTTTACAGCCGATTTTTGAAGCCCTAGATTGTCTTCCAAACAGTGTAATAGACCTTTTAATTTTGTTGGAGAGATCAGTATAAATTGGAAACCACATTTTCAAACTATTCTCCCAATCTTGATTTCATGATTGTCGGTATATTTTCTGCAGGATGCTGAGCAGGTGCGGTGCCTTTCATTTCACCCAACAGGTGACTACATTCTGGTTGGAACAAATCATCCAGTTGTTCGTCTGTATGATGTCCACACATCACAGTGCTTTGTGTGTTCAGTGCCATCACATCAACATACTGGATCTGGCGTCACATCAATCAGGTTAGTTATGGGTTGATCATTTATTTAAATTTTCTTGGCTGGTCTTCTGTATTTTGCAATTTTAGATGCATCTGTGACATAGTGATGTGCCTGTAATGGGGATATTGAGTACATATGAAAGAGATTGAATATGACTTCTGAAATTTTCCCGGCGTATTTCTTCTTCTAATAATTTCCGGGTATGCAGCCGGATCCCGTCGACATTCTGCCACGATATTTCGGCCCAGAGACGTCCGGCCATCATCAGGTGAGTACACAACTACTGAAGAGCCCAGGTGCAGTCGCGACTGCACCTGGGCTCTTCAGTAGTTGTGTACTCACCTGATGATGGCCGGACGTCTCTGGGCCGAAATATCGTGGCAGAATGTCGACGGGATCCGGCTGCATACCCGGAAATTATTAGAAGGAGATTGAATATGTTTGTAACATCTTGTCTTTTGGAGAAGGGACATTTTAGAGTTGGAGAACATGCAGTGAATAGGAGGAATTGCGTCATGCATAGAGATTAGAAGATTTCAGACTGATGAAAAGATTAACTAATGGTAAATCCAGGAAGAAGCAATTTACGAAATGTAAAAATTGTTGCGTTTGATGACTCAGTGAGTGAGCCACATGTCCATTTCAGCATCAGTTCTGTGTAATTTTGTAGACGTATTAAGGTATGCCAATGTCAAGAGTCTCTAAAAACAGACTGACACTGCAGGTATTAGATACCAGCTAGTACCTCCCTCTATGTCATTTTCCATGAAAAGAAATTTACTACTTTGACCTCGAACTCTCCCTGATACCTCTACCTCCCCTCCCCCCTTTTTCATATTTGTCTATCTTTTATTTCAGAGCAAATGGATCCATTTCGTCGTAGGGTTTGAGTGACCCACACTACCATTTTAACCTTCCCTTTCTCTCCTCCCTGGACTCGTATTCGGGAGGATGACGGTTCAATCTCGCATCCAGCCATCCTGATTTAGGTTTTCCGTGATTTCCCTAAATCACTCCAGGTAAATACCGGGATGGTTCCTTCCCTAAGCCGATGAGACCGATGACCTAGCTGTCTGGTCTTCTTCCCCAAAACAACCCAACAACCCCAACCTCTCTCCTCCCTGAAAAAAGATCTATTAGTTCCCAAAGTGCATATAGTGTATGTACTTTTATTTGAGTTTGCTGGCAGTGCTGACATTTTCTCTTGGGCATAAGCACTAGCCAGCAATCAAGTCTCATGTATTATAGTTTTCATAAGAGAATTTTCCCTTATAAAATGGTAGCAGTTAACACCTTGTTGTATCAAGCAAAATGTTGTACTCTGAGAAAGAAAGAACTGGGCAATTGAAAATATCAGAAATATGACAGAAAGTTGTCTAGAATAAAAACAAATGGAAAGAACTTTCTCAGTGCTCAGTGAAGATCAAATTGCAGTACAAACCTTACATTATAAACTTCAGGGAGGAGATCAGTGGACAGGCTGGGGACAAGATGGAGATATTAAAAGTAGGTTTATCATATATTAAACCTGAAAAGCCAGAAGAATAAATGAACGAGTAATTAAATCATGTTGACTGGCATGAAAAAACTGAGTTTGTACAAGGTCTGTTCAGAGTTAGAGGAGCAACGCTTCTGTGTTAAATTTTGGAAGAAACTCGAGAAAACCTGTGCCACAGATGCACCAAATGATGCAGAAACTCTATGGCGATGAGTGTTCAAGCTGTACTTGGTGTTACAAATGCTGCACATTGTTTGCAAATGGCTGGATGGAAGTTAAAGATGACCCTTGGTCAGGGTGCCTTTCCATGTCTACCAATAATGCTCGTGTCAGGAACATCAGTGAAATAGTGCTTGCCAATTGAAGACTGATTGTCCGAGAGATTGTGGACGAATGTAACATTTCAGTTGGATTACGTCATGAAATCCTGACACAGCGTCTTGGAATGCATCGTGTTGCCGCCAAGTTCATCCCATGACTCATGAGTTAAGACCAGGAAGACCTTCGCCTCACAGTCTGTGAAGAGTTTTTGGATCACGCAAATGAGAACGAGATGGTCCTTAAGAGAATCGTGACTGGTGGTGAGACATGACTCTATGGTTATGATGTTGAGACTAAGGTTCACGGGTCCAGAAACATTCTCCAAGGCCATAAAAAGCTCATCAGGTCAGGTCAAAAGTCAAAGCCATGCTGGTAGTTTTCTTTGGCTTTGATGGATTAGTCATTATGAATTTATGCCACAGGAACAAACTGTTAATCGATGGTACTATTGGGACGTGTTGTAACACCTGCGAGAAAATGTGAGAAGGAAATGGCCTGAAATGTGGCGAGACAACTCGCGGGCCTTGCAACACAATAACGCACCCGCAAATGCATCCCTATTGGTGCGTGACTATTGCACTAAAAACTAAATCTCTGTGTTGCCTCATCCTCCGTACTCTCCAGACCTGGCCCCTGCAGACATTTTTTTAAATTTCAACATTGAAAACCTCATGGAAAAGATGAAGATTTGCAATGATAGATGAGACAAAAGAAAATTTGCAGACATCCAGCAAGAGGCATACCAAGACTGCTTCTGGATGTGGAAATGGTGTTAGGAGTAGTGTATCAATTGTGGAAGAGAGTATTTTGATGGATACTATGCACAGTAAGTAAAAGGTAAGCATAGAAAAATTTTGTGGACAAAGTTTTGGAATTTTTTGAACAGATCTTGTATATTATGTTGCCCCAGTGGTTCAGTGAATGTTAATTTATACTGAGAGTGAGCCAGTATCTTGAAGTGAAGGAGAGAAAAATGGAGACAGATTGAAAGTTAAGTGTATGTGCACTTAGATGGCATGGCTACATTACTCAAATTAAGAAAAAAAATACCATCCTGAAAAATGTGTCACATTGAATGAAAAAAATTGTTGACCTAACAGTCAGGGAGTTTTAGAGTGGTATTTCATGTTTGCCCTTCCAGCTGGTAGTTTATATGACTATCTGGTACAGGAATGCAGCATGTCATTTAAAGTGCCCTAACCCAGGATTTTTGCCGAAAATTAAAGAAATTTTCAGGAATTGTGAACAGTAGACCTGTATTCCATTTAAAAAATTCATGATTACATAAATGAAGCTTTAGTCCAGTCAACAAAGCAAAAATAGAGGAAATAATTTGTGCAGCCACAAATTTTTATACGATGATAAGAGGGAGTGCCATGAATAACATAATAAAATTCCTGACTGGTGTGGAGGTGAGCATGGGGTGTGAGGAAGAATTTAAAGATAACTTTCACATGTTTTCCGGGAATAACTCAAGAATCATGGCCTCTAGCAAACACAAATCCCAATACAAAATTAAACTGCATTAAATTTCTTAGAAAATAAATCAAGTTCATTTTTTCTCGTGGACTAATTGTTTGAAGAAGGCAGGGGATGGAAAAATTGCCAACGATTGACAATATGGTTTTAAGGGTATAAAATTATGTTTAATATTGGTTGAACTTAAAACTAACAGAGAAATGTACATTACTTATTATAAATAAACATTCCATCTTGAGAGTGTATATTTCAATTTTATCAGTTGAATTGTCATTGTTATAATGGTCATGCAGATTGAGTAACAGTGCATCATTCATATACGTACCACAGCCTGTGCCAAATACCATGGGGCACTTGTAGATTGGGCTCCACTGAGTAAAGCCACTTACCATACGTCTACAATATATCTTGCAGGGCAGGTGTCAATAAATAGGCTATAATGGGGCTGACCATGTTAAAGTCAAGAACTGTAATCTGTCATATTTTATTGCTTGTCTTCTGTTCAAACATCTGAAGTTCCATAACACCTAGCTGGCCTACTTCTGTCATCGAGAGAACCAGTTTAAGCTTCCAATCTTCTTCATATTGTGAGAGAGCGGATGCTGGAGTGATGCATTTGACACCCCCATGCTCTGAAAAGTATCCCCGCTGTTGATAGCAGAGACATATGTAGACTTTCCTGGTGTATTAAATGATTATATTCACATCAGGTCTGCAGCTGGATAATGGAATCATCTAGACACAATATTTCCGCAGTCTCTTCAGGTGAGAACGCTTTCTGCTAATCTTGTCTTTTGTGGGTGCCGTCATGGAATAGACACACTAAACTATACCCTGTATCATTTTAATTGGTTTCATCCTAGCATTAAGTTTCACAGTGGAGGTCAAATGGGGTAGAAAACTTCTGTATCTAAATGTAAGGCCAGTGGGACTGTGGGACAGTGTGTTTATCAGAAAATGATGCATGTGTGCCATACGAGTTGTCATCCACTGTGGCAATGTAAGGGGTCCTGTGAACATTGGAAAAGAGGAATTAGGTCTCAGACACAGAAAGCTTGACACTGGAGCTGGAACACCCTGTGCTCGTGTTCAAGCAGAATGACTACACAGACAAACATATCCATCATGCCTTTGAGTTGGACCTCAGCCAGAACCAGCAGAAAATGCATGTAGATCAGTGGCCTTCCTACCATATGCAAGTGGCCTGTCTTCAGAAATAGGACAGATTTTAAAATGAAATAGCATCAGAAATGTATTTCATCCACCAGCCAAGATTAGAGCATCCTGGTTTGCTAACCAGTGATGTAGGATTGAGGAAGTCTGACATTTACCAGATCTCTTGCCAGTGTGGGAAAATGTACATTAGCCAAACTATATGTACCATTAACAAGACATGCATTGGGCACCTTTGTCATGCACGATGGTTGCAGTCTGATAAATTTGCAATGGCAGAGCACTCCCTTATTGAGGGACATAGAATATTATACGATAAGATACAAATGTGTCGAATCCATTGAAATTAGACCGACAGACAATATTATAAATTGTGACAAAGCTTATACATTAGGAAAGATTGAGAATCCTGGTGTATATGACACTAGCAAACCCAATAATGCTTTGCTGTTGCTAAATATGTATGTGAATTTGATACATGCCCTAATCTCATTCTGCCCCCTCTATGTCTGCTTCTGTAGCTGAGTGAACAGTGCGACTGACTGTCATGCAGGGAGGAACCATGTTCAGTCCCCGGCCAGATTGGAGATTTTATCTGCTCAGAGATTGGGTGTTGTTGTGTTGCCGTAATAATTATTTCATTCATCATCGAAGTGAAAGTCAACAGAGTGGGATAAAATAAAAATGACTTGCACTAGCAGCCAAACGACCCAAGACCAGTTCTCCTGGCGAAAAATTTCATGTTACATTTCATTTCCCCTATCTCTGCGTCCATCTCCTACTCCTCGCTCTCCCCCTCTCGTTGTCCATCACCTTCTCCCCCTCTCCCTGTCCATCTCTGCCTCCCCTGCCCCTTCCATTTCCTACTTCCACCATGCTCTTAATTTCCTCTCACCCTACCCTCTCCATTTTGTCTTCCCTCTCCCTCTTCCATCTCCTCCTCCCCCCTCTCTCTGTCCATTTCATCCTCCACCACCTCCTCTTTCCCCATCTCTCACACCTTGAACCTTGTTGATTGTTATTGCAAATGAAACCTTGATTGAGAATTGAAGTTGTGTAAAATAAATGAGTAAAGCCAGTGAGATTATTAATTTTTGGGGTATGAGAGAGATCTCTCTAGCAGATGGATCTGTGAGGATTGTAGCTTGAGTGACAGTATTTCACAAATTTTAATCTGCGAATGGGTAGGATTATAAAGTTTCAGAGAGTTCAAATTCCATAGTAGTATTCTAACCAAAATCAGACAAGCCACAACTAAATCTTTCCTTTTTTCTGTTAATACTGGCTGCGAGAATGAAAATAAACAGCAAATTATTGTGCATACAATTTATATTTAAAATTATCTGTAAAGAGAAATAATATATATGAGAGAAACAATTTGTCTAATGGTTTAAATGTGCTGCTATCATAGGTAAAACTAACTGTGAGAAAGTAAAAAGAACCACACATTTTCACAGCACAGCATTCTCTTCGCAGTCAGTTTTAACAGAAAACTTATACATTATTGTTTAAAAAATGAATAATGTCAGTCTGAATGTTTAT